>NW_028288667.1:1200000-2400000 GCF_059628265.1 Tinamus guttatus | reverse complement strand
GTCATGCACATAGACAAATAGAAGATGATCAATTCAGGTTTTCACCTAAATACAGGCAGCTTTTGGTATAAATTTTTGGAAGACAAAATAATTGCCATTCTCATATTGGGTGTATGTGGATTGTTTTAAATGCTGCTTAGGAGATCTCCCTTTGGAGTTGAGTGTGTGATGGTTGTCTTACATGGATTATGTGTGGCTATGTTTTATGTGACAAAACATCATATTTGGGAGTCTTTAATAGAATCAAACATTCCTACCAAGTATAAGTTGAGTGTTGCTTTTATCATGCATTATAGGTTTCTGCAGCTGCTGTAGTTTAGTGTGGTAAAAGCTTTTTAATAGATTTTTGTTTTTATTTAATTTCTTACTATAGTACCTTATTTGCAGAAGCACATCTCAAATCAGTGATTCTTTAAATGCTGAATTGACTGTAATGCCTCCTTAGTAACGGAATGGTCTGTATAGTCAAATTAAGTGATTCTTCTGTTTCCTTTACTATATTCTTCTTGTGTAATAAATACCAATTTGTGCTTTTCTCTATTCAGTCAAATAAATATAGGAAATGAAATCTTCCTAAGAGAAGAGGTTCATCCTTCCAGCTATCTGGAAGACCTGAAGAGCCTGGAAAACTAACGTAGGTTTCATTATTTTTTTCTTCTTCTTATAGACCTCAACTAGTCAGGCAGTCTTCCGCCTTCAGTCTGGTATTTGTCAGCTTTTCCGAGAAACTCTCATTCACAAGGGATTTGTGGAAATACAGACTCCCAAAATTATTTCAGGTAATGTATATTTTATTCAGCATCTACAGATCTCCCTGTAGAGTTGTTCAGTGTAGCTATCTCCTAAAAATTTGTCAGCTTTTTAAGACACTTCTGATTTAGATGTAATACAGCAACCTTCTAGCAGGTAATGAAGTTATTCTTCACCTGGCTTCAGATGCTGAAAAAATGACAACACAAATATATATACCTAATGTATGTACTCTGCAGCATATGCAAGTTTTGATTTGGTTTAACGAAGATACAAGATACAACATAGAAATATGTGCAGTCATGTGTGTTATTCTGCACATCAGTGTTCTGAATGATGGACACTGGCAATCTAAAATCCTACTTTCAAAACAAAAAATGTTCCAGTTTAACTTAAAAGCAGCTTCCATCATGTAGGAGTTGCAACCACCACATCATGGTATAAAAGATGATGCCATTATAGTAAATACTGACTGTCACCTCTGTAGCAATGAGTGTATGATTGAATGGAAGATGTTAGCAGTGTTTTCCTGAAGGTGTGGCTCAGGACATTCAGCTCAAATTAAAGTTTTGAAAGGTAGGTTTAGCTTCTGATTCTGTTGCTAATTTGCTGTATTTTCTTCAAAAGTCAAGTTCTTTCATATACAGTTTTTCTTCCATCTCCGATGTGCTTTGAGGTTTTTTTGATGTCACTAAGACATCTTTTATAGAAAATGCTACTGTAGGGCAGAATATTTGTATTGTTCGTATTTTGTGTGTTTATTATGCAGATACATTTTGCCTACTAAGTTTAATACTTTTCCGTTTATATTTTGAAGACTGGTCTTCACTGAGATAAAACCAGCATGGGTTTTTTTGCTTTTACAAAATTCATGTAAGCAGCTGTCCTTACTATATGGAATGTACTGCTGAGCTATATGATTTACTGCCTTTGTTTCAACTGTCTCTGTAGGAAAAGCATGAAGCATTGAAGACTCCCAAATAATGTATTTACATAGGACCTTTCAGTGTACTCTTGTTTCTGTGCAGTGTATCACTGAAAGCAAGCAAGCATCCCATTATCGGAATGAAATAACGTTTTGGGTTTTTTTTCAAAAAAAAAAAAGGTTAAATAGATGCAGCCCTTGCTAAACTTTGCATTTAAATCTTACCTGTTTTAAGGAGATTTTAAATGTTGAACTGTGTTCAAAAAATAAGTATGTAGATATTCACCTAGACCATTTTAGTAGGAGTATTAGTACTGAAAGAAGAGAAACGTTTATCTTGGTGGAACAGTTAATAATAATGACAGTATTTAGCACCTTACCTAGTGTTATCATAAAATTTTTAGGGACTTGCTAACAAGTAATTTACTCTGGCATATTTTTGTTAGCAAGGTAGGCAAGCGTAACTTTCATATCACTCACTGAGAAAAGTAAAGTGACTCAGCTGATAGTTTAAGCAGTTGACAATGAGGAATTCAAATGCATGTGTTCTTGTCTCCTTTTTTCTTAAGGTAACTTGCTGTGCTAATTGCCTCGTACTAAGAGAAATGTTTAGACCTTTGGCAGATGTCTTGTGGTAAATCTAGCTGTGCATCTTGGCCTCATCTGGCCATCAAAGCCAGTTAACTCTGGTCTTGTAGGTGAAAGGAACAGTTGGGGATAGTAATATCTTAAACTACCCCAACAAAATTTACAGGACAGTGCCTTATGGTTGTGAGCCACAAAATTTCCCGCAACTCTAATGGATGCCATTGTATCTTTTTCATCTCATTTCATATGCTTTGAAGAAAAATCTCATTCTTGCCTTTAAACATAAGCCCAATAGTAGTGGAATCAGTCTCTGAATTTTTCTTTCATTTTTATCCTGATAACTACTGTAAACATTTGTTTCAGCTGCCAGCGAAGGAGGAGCCAATGTTTTTACTGTATCGTACTTCAAAAGCAGTGCCTACCTGGCTCAGTCTCCACAGTTGTACAAGCAGATGTGTATTTGTGCTGACTTTGAAAAGGTTTTCTGCATTGGGCCAGGTAAGAAGAGCATGGGCTTATCCAAGTTTTGAAGTGTGCAGTGATGTCTTTTTGCAGTTTGGGGACAACTAAGATTCGTGTACGCTGAAAGCTTCAATAGTTTCACTTTATATGGTTTCACTTACCAAATGCAAATCTCAAGTGGGCTGACTAATAAAGCTGGGTAAGGTTGACAGAGAAGTTTCTGGAACAAAAGTCAAATGCTGAAGCGAGAGTGGAATACTCTTCTCCAGTGCCTTCTCTTCCAGGAAGAGAAAGAATTTTTGCATTGAAAATCAATAATATGATGAAGTCAGTAAAACATTTAACAACTGTGATTGCTGAAGCTTGAAGTTTCCTATTAAACATGCTTTATTTGCCCAATAGCTAGTACTTGAAAATAGGCAATTTAGGTTTTCTGTACCTCAGATCACATATTAGAATATACTTATCCTTTGCTCTTGTATATGTACTAAACAGCTTTATTTAGAAAGTTCACAAGTGGGCTGTCAGTAAATAATCCAAATTTAATGTTTTCCAAGCTTATGCTTTCTTTCTTAAAATATGTGCTAAAATAAAGCCTTGACTCTTCAAGCAGTAATTTGGTACCTTTTCCTAAGACCTCAAAATCAGATTTTAGGGTGTCTAAGCGGGAAGTGCTGGAAAACGAGTAGTAAAAAGCTTACCAAAGAAAAAGGCAACAATTTCAGAAGATCTTAAATGTCTTGTCTTGTTAATATCTAAATCATGAGTCATGGATTGTGAGAGACATGTTTATCTACATTCACATACTTTGAAAACAACAACATGCACACGTGCAGAAACCCTTTTCCTCTGAAAAAGGCAGCTTTTCAAATCTGCAAGTTCTTACATGCCTGAAAGCTTGTCTGTTTTTTCCACTCCTGCTAGTCTACCACAAGCTACTGCCTCTTTACAAGTCTTGCCTCTCTTGTATCCTTTGACTGTCACAGTTACAATGATGTTATCAGTGTTATAAATGATGCTTTGCAGAAGTCAGTTTTCTCTTTGTTTTTAGGTAAGAGTTGTCATGTCTAGAGGCAGCTTGTCTGCCTGTCCATAAACTGAAGGGATTATCTGCGTGTGTGTGTGTGTGTTTTTTTTTTTTTTTTTTTTTTTCCCCCAAACAGGAAAAATAATTTCAGGTAAATAGAATTTCTGATGTTTAATTTTACAGTGTTTAGAGCTGAGGACTCCAATACACACAGACACCTGACTGAGTTTGTTGGTCTGGATATGGAAATGGCTTTTAATTATCACTATCATGAAGTGGTAGATGAGATTGCAGATACGTTGGTGCAGATATTCAAGGGACTTCAGGAAAGGTAACTAGAGCATTTTCCATTTTATAGATTACTTCATCTGTAGGAGATACCTAACACTGTGTTATGAAATGGGTGGGCATTTTATCCTCAGCCTGACAGATGATCATTAGTAATCTGATTTACAGGAGAGCTTCAAAACTCTCTCTGAGCTTAACGATTTTTCTGTGCCTAACTTTAAGAGTTCAGTAAAGCCACAGGCCAGTACATTTTTTTCTGGTTTTAGCTTGATTTGCACCTCCTAGAATATGCCAGATTGCACTAAGAAGGCCTGTTTTTCACCGGTGAATAATCTTCTTAACAGAAATGATCCATCATTACTGTAAAATATCCTTCCTTTTATGCCATCAGAGGTAGACTGATTGATCTATTAATCTAATATTTACTGTTTAATAAAACTTTTAGGAATCAAATGTGTTGTAGTAGCTTGGATCTCTGTCATGAAAGAATTGAAGGCTATTTTCCATTGCAGTTTTTAACTTGGTAAAAAGCCAAGCCAGCAATTTAAGGAGTGGTTTTCATTTTCTTACAGATTAGAGCATCTTGACAACAGAAATGCAGATCTTTTCAGCTGACTATAGGGAAAATGTTCTATTTTATTGAAATTGTACAAATCCAAGTAGACCCTGGCTAAATACTACAAATCAAAAGGATGATGTAAATATGTCTTTATTCTGAAGAATTTGACCTAGTCAATGATTTCTTACAAAAGGAATAAAACAGAAGTAATAGTAAAATACTAATGTGTATATCATTTAAGCAGATTACATAAATTTGCATGAAGCATTTCAGTAGGATTATACAGAACTTTTCCAGAAGCTGCCTAAAAAATGATTGTATGTTGCAAGAGGGACCTCTTGTGGCAAGAATTTATTGGCATTGCAAAACCATTATTAGATACAAGAAGAGTTATGTTTCTTGATTGTGTTGTATTTTGCTTCTCTTTTGTTTTCTTGTATGTAGATTTCAAAGTGAAATTCAGACAGTGAACAAACAGTTCCCGTGCGAGCCGTTTAAGTTTTTGGAGCCAACTCTGAGGCTGGAATACTGTGAAGCTGTGGCCATGTTAAGAGAGGCTGGTGTTGAGATGGGTGATGAAGAAGATCTGAGGTATTGAAATGTATTAGACTTGCAGTAGTAAAGTGTCAGCTTGGCACTGTGCAGCTGACATATCTGGAAATGGATAAGCTGTTCTTATATCCAGATCTCCTACAAATAAATGGATGGACTTGAAAACAGGCCTTTCTTTCACTGTAGACTGTTTACAAAAACTCAGGACATCCAAAAGGCAACAACTTAAAATATGAAATGAGAGGAACTTTGAACCTCCTAAGCATAAAAAAGTATTTGTTTGCCTAACAATTACAGTTATTCATGTGAATTGACACTTTTTTTAAAAAAAAATGGAATTAAATTAAAAGATTCTTCAGTCTGAAAGTCGTTCTTTTCAATAACACCTCCCCATTTCCTCCTCCTACCTCTCAGGAAAGTTGTTAGGCGATGGTTTCATTACCATTGACTGAAGGATGGATTTGTTCAATAGAGACATAAATTTAGTGCACAGATTGTCAGTGATCTGAATATAGTGACTTAGAAGTAGGTGTAGGTATAGGAAGAGCAAGAAATCTCCAGATGTCCCTTAATTTAGGGAATTTCTAGGACCAAATACAGCATACTTAGGAACAGAAACAAATAACTTCAGTTTTGAAATTGCTGTTCACACAATCCAAAACACTCAGAAACAAGTAATGTATTTTGTAAAAGTGGGATGCAGCAAATTGCTTCTAAACTCTTTAGCCTTATGAAACTATCATCGCTTAGGTGATTTTCAGTTTTATCACTTAATGGTGATAATCTTTTTCAGCACACCTAATGAAAAGCTCCTGGGACGCCTGGTGAAAGAAAAGGTAACTGTTATTTTAGACTAAATGCATTTGTGATTGAAACTGAAGCCTGAACTTGTGGAATGGGTGGGTACATTTTTTATGTACAGATGGAGAAGATGAATCTGAGAATATGCATAAATTAAGACAGTTTGTGCTTGGCGTAAGCATCTTCTGACATTATTTACATTTTGCTGTTACTTTATCTATTTTCAGTTTTTTTTTCCTTATCACCAGGAAGTTGTTTCAAACCATTTTAGATCGCTTTTGATATTTATCACCTGTTATGTTAAATACAATGAATAGATGTATTTATTTTCCCTTAGGAGAATTAAAAACACAGATCCTAATTAATTCTCTAGCAGAACACAAGTCTATGGCAAAAAAGAAATGACCAGTTATTATGGCAAGACACTTTACTGTTAAGCATCCTAAAGTTCACAGTATAAGAAATACTGGGAAACTGAAAAATAACGTAGTTTTTACTGATAACAATTAGTTTTGAAGATAATATTGTTAAATTTCTGCAAAGTTACTGGTGTTTTTTTTTTTAAGTTTTCCAAGATTAACTGTTTGCTGTTCATCTTTTTGTAATTTGTGCTTTACATCAATTTATATTATACTAACTGTTTTAAATGACTTTCTTTTCTGTCAGTATGACACAGACTTCTATATTCTTGATAAATATCCTCTTGCTGTGAGGCCTTTCTATACAATGCCAGACCCAGTAAACCCTGTAAGTAAAAATCTTTGTTGTTTTGTGACTTTTTTTAAGTTGAAAATTTTCTGTCTAAGGATAACCTGACAAAATAGATAAATTAAAATACTTTTATGTTGTCTTCTGCTACAAGTGAAATTCTGGTAAGAAGAGTTCATCAGTGTTACAAGATTCATAAAATGTTTGTAGTTACTCTTTATTGGTGAAAGTGTCCCACAGTGAAACCAATCAAGCTAATAGGGGGGTAGCTCTATGAAAAGATTACTAAAGTCAGAGCATTGGTGCTTTTACTGCAATCTCTGAAAAATATATTTTTCTAGTGCAACAGACACTTTAATAGATTTTTAAATTGCTAGAATTCTCTAGTTTATTATTAAATCCAGACTAAATATTTCTATAACATCTTTTTCTGCAATAACTATGTGCAATATAATGTTTTTTCAAAGGACCAACTTTAACTTTTAAAAATCTAATCCAGCCTAAAGAGTGGAGTCAAATTACAGTTAATTTAATAGTAATTTTAACAGTCCCCAAATACATTTCACTTTTCCTACACAAGTTCGAGTGTCATAAGCAATGTTATTTACAGTTGCATATAAAAACAGGTATATGTTGGAAATAAATTTATCTTTGTCTTTCCAGAAAAACTCCAACTCTTACGATATGTTCATGAGAGGGGAAGAAATTTTGTCTGGAGCTCAGAGAATTCATGATCCTCAGCTGCTGACAGAAAGAGCTCTGCATCATGGCATTGGTAACCAAACAAACTATATCATATAAAGCTAGTCTTAAAAGTTTGTACTTTGTGGTAGGATTTATTTCCTTTAGAAGAAGTATCCGAGGGGCAGAATTTGATACATGGCAGTATTGCTAAAACTGCAGTACTGCCTATTGCGTAATGTCTCTTGTTCTGCTTAGTCATTTTAATCTAGAATGGTCCTCTTATAAAAAATTGGTTTAGTTTCCCCAAAACACCTTGATGAAAATAGGTAATTTCTGAAGGCTTTATAGCGATCATAGTGCGGGAATGAGAGTCCTGCACAGGATCATGCAATGGAATGAGGGTCGACCAGCAAGTCTCATCCTGCCAGTCCCTCTCTGCCCTCTCACCAACCTCTTACAAAATCTCCATCAAGGCTTTTTTTAAGCCTTGAATTGGGAATCAATAAGAAAGAAAGAATCATTCAAGAAGCCTCCACTGGTATGGAAGGACTCGACAGGGGCAAGGCTGGATAATAGTAAAAGAGTAAAAGTAAATTATGTGGCAGACAAGAGTGGAATGTGTAGATTAAAGTTATGGTTTCAGGAGTTATTAGATTAAGGTTGCAGATAGGAAGTACCAACAAAGAAGGAGCTCTTGTAGCACAATGGAAAATGGTTGTTGGATCTTCATTTTCTCACTGCAGGATATTCAAGAAGTCACCATTTTCAATAAATTGCAAGTAGTTTGCACTACCTCTTACTTGATTTTGAAATACCTAATACCTTCTGCCATTAAGTTATTAACAAGATTATAAAATAAAATGGGTTTATTCATTTCTAGACAGTGTTTGTAAAAACTGTTAGTTTGTACATCACATTGATAAAACACACATTTTGTTGTGTTTGCAATCCTCTAGCCAATTGTGTGTTTGACTTGAGGTTCATTAAGCAGGTGAGAAATTTATGGAAGTAAACATATCTTTTCCCTCCCTAGATTTGGAGAAAATAAAAGCCTACATTGATTCCTTTCGTTTTGGTGCACCTCCACATGCAGGTGGTGGAATAGGTACGTATCACTTATCTCTGTTATTTACTTTGTATTAACCTGAGTTTAACTTAAACTGTTTGATCTCAAGCAGGGTTCGATATCAATTTCAAAATGGTAATCTTGTTAAATAACTGCAAGCTGTTTATTCAAGGGGAGCTCCTTAGTCTCTCAGTGCATTTGATGAAGCTGTTTTGTTGTGGGGATAAACAAGTGGTTGCTTCTGTCTTAACGCGCAGTGGTCTGACTGAGTGGTACTGAGCAGCTTTGGATAATGCTGAATGTTTCAACAAAGTTATAGAGAGGCCTCCCTTCTTGGATGTGAGCATTTTGCATCTAAAAGTTTTACTTGTCATCGTACTATTCTATATCTATCCTACATCCTAGCCATCCTGTTTCCATTAGCAAAATGTTATCTGTTCATCTGTGTTCATCTGTGCGAGAAAAGGATGCTTTGTAGGTCCTGAGCAATATCCACAATTTCAGTCTTTTCAGGTTTATATTACTTTTGTAAAGAATGTTTATTAAATTCTCTTCTTGTTTCCTGAGCAATTTCCTAAGTAGGCCTTTAATAAATATGTCATTGAACTAGCTGTTTTTAAATACTTGCAAAATGCAAACCTCAGTGGTCGGGCACTATGTACAAGCAGAGGGGATGCACGCAGCATTTGGAAGCAATACAAAATCACTTAGTTCCGTCAGGTTAATATCAAGGAAGCTGAGGTTGTATCTGTCCTGTAATGTGAATGCTCCCCATGGCACATCCCAGAGGCCAGGCCAAGTACCAGGCAAATGGAAGATCCTGTGAGAGGGAACACTAGTTCCTAGCTGTTCATATGGAAACCCTAACATCTTTGCACGTTCCACACTGTACACTTGAAACCTCCAAGGTTTCAGCAAGGCAGAACGCAGCAACTAATGAAATATTTAGCATTATCATAAAGATACCAGTTGCAATAGTACATACTGCCCAGTCTAAATGTTTGTGCTGCGGAGGTCTTGGGATAAACTTCTCCAAAGGTAGGTTTTTACTCTAGTTTTTTTGTCGGCAATTAATGCCTTTTGTGCTGAAGCCCTTGGCACCAGCTCTTGAGAGTGATTTACTCTGTACTGTGAATCTGTATACAGCATGCCATTTTGTGAACCTCTGCCCTGTGTTTAAGTTTTCAACACCATCCCTTTTGAAAGTCCCAAGTGATTCAAAACAAGATCAAACCTCTAGTACCTTTGCTAACTGATACGTGTTCTAAATGATGTGTGTTTTTGGAAGGTACAGTAGGCAAAATTTAGTTTTTGGTTCCAGCTCCTTTCTGAAGTCAAATAATCTTTGGTCATGTGTGAGGGTGATTGTAGTTACGAAACATTTGAACTAAACTTTTAGGACTAAGAATCAAATATACTATTTTTTTGTCTTTTTTTTTTCATTTCTTCTAGGGCTGGAAAGAGTAACTATGTTGTACTTAGGGTTGCACAATGTTCGTCAGACCTCCATGTTCCCACGGGATCCCAAACGACTGACACCTTAACATGACCTGCTTCTTACTGAACCTGCTGCTACTGAACCTGTATTGATCTGAGCATTGCATTGCAATATGCAATAAAACAAGAAAATCCAGTTTACTGAAGTGCCACAATAATTTTTTTATTCTCTAATTTATTTAAAAGAAAATATTTTAACTAATCAGAACTCTTTGTATTAGAGACTGGGTGCACATTTTTTATGAAAATGTGATACTTGAGTTAGTTATTCTAGTGTCATTTTCAACTGTATCATATTTCTAAGCATTTTAATTATGCAATTAAAAATTCTTAATTTTTAACTTAGCAAGATCGAATATTCATAAGTGCTAATTGGATTAAAGCTAAAATAACTGGATGTTTACAATTCAAAAAGCAGGAGGAAAACAACAAATACAGGAGTACCAGTTAAAGAAGCAGGTGAAAAGTGGAGCATTCTTGAAAAAGTCTTCGTATCAAGTTGTGAAAAGTAGATTGCAATAAATCTCTTGAAGTCAATGAGATGCAATATGTCTGTTTTCATGTGTGTGTTTGTGTCCTTGCAAGATAATCGTGAATAGATATGAAGGTTCCCTGAAAACTGATGGTAAGTTTATTTGTTTCCTTTCTTGTTTAACTTTTTGAGAGTTGTTTACAAGCAGCAGGCCCATTCTTTGTCTTATGCGACAGAGCACTGGAACAGGCTGCCCAGGGAGGTTGTGGAGTCTCCTTCTCTGGAGATCTTCAAAACTCACTTGGACACAGTCCTGTGCCACGTGTTCTAGGTGACCCTGCGTGTGCAGGGGGTTGGACTAGATGACCTCTAGAGATCCCTTCCAACCTTAAGGATTTTATGATTATATGTTACTATTTGAGAGGAGATTGCATACACTCATGGGATAAGATGAGGGATATAAGATGTACTCGTAAAGTAAATGGATGGTGTGTTTGAGAGCAAGTCTTGTATTTTTCTGCCTGATCCAGCATCTAGGATGACTAACAAAAAACAGTGGGTTTTTAATCCCTCTATTGCCAGTGGAAGAAAGGCAAATAATGTGAATAAGTCGGCTCTTAACACTTTCTTTTTCCACTGATAAATGCTGTCAGCAGCAGATCACTGTTGTACATTTTGGGAAATCAGGTAAGAGTACTTTAAAAATTACTTTTAGACATTCATTCTTTCCAATGAATTTCTGCTTGAACCTCCTTAATTAACAATCATACATAAAGCCACTTCATGTTCCCAATGTAAAGGATGTCCTGCAGTCTGGGAGGAACCAGTGCTTTTAAAATGTACTTTTATTTACTAAGCCAGATGGCTTTTCAAATGGAAAGGGTTTTTTTTTTTTTTTGATTGTTTGTTTTTAAGATCAGATGCCTAAAAGTAAAGGATTTAATGCCTTATTTCAGCATTCAGTTAGTCTAACTTTTAGATGTATTCTAATTCCTGACTTAGAATTTTGGCCTAACATTTTACATGTTTAAGGAACTTTTAATAGGAGCTATGGTTTAGGCAGTTCATCTTATTGTTGCTACCTCAATTCTCAAATGTCAGAGAAGACAGATATTGGTTATGCTACAAAAAGGTCACAGAGGCTGTGTATAGTTCTGCAGAATTGCACAAAAGGGCAAATCCTCTTCTGCAGCTGCCACTGAACAAGGCTTGATTATAATGTTTTCTGACAAGAGTTCTCCATTATTTAAAAAAATATATAATTTTAAGAATACAAGAAGTCATTGGGTAAAATACTGGAAATGTGCAACTTGAGCTGTGTTTAGAAGTCATAATTCAAAGAATAACATACAGTTTCACACACCAGACTGGTGAATTATTTACGATGAAATTTTTCCAAAATTATTAACTTCTACTTAAAATGATACAATAAAATCCATTTAGCTTTATAAAGTACAAGGGAATACAAATATGTCTTACTATGGATTTGATTAATGCAAGTTTCAAAATAGTTGGTAATTTGGTTTAGCCAGCTAGAGTCAATTGAATTATTTTTACTTTTCTACCTCTGGAGCTGTATTTTATTCCATGTGGGAAGCACTTTCTTCTGATAATAAAATTACTGGATTTCATTTTTTGCCCTCCCTCCCCCACTCGTCAAAAAAAAAAAAGTGATAGCTGTGTTCATTTTTAAAAAATTGGCAGCAAATTTTGAGCATGCACTCCCTCAGTAACAATTGTGTTTATGCTAAATGGGTTATTCAAAGCCAGGTTTCATTTTGATTTCCTCATACTAATTGTACAAGTACCAGAAATCTGGGATGGAGATCCTGATTCCTCTGTGTACATAATGATTTTTTTTTTACTTAACTATTTGAAAATAACTTTCATCATAAATTTAAATCTATCTCCCCTGAATGTCATTTTATTAAAATACTTCAGTGTGAGTTCACGTTATCAGACCCTAATTTTAAACACTGCAAGTAGTAATTTATCTTTTTTTTATGTTGCTTTGGTAGTTCTACAAACATAAATGGATAATCTTTTATCCCCACTAGCTTCTGCAGAGGTTTTAGCATTTTACATGGAGTCCACATTTTTGTTTCTGTATCAATTCAAACTGTATTTTTTTGACTATTGCATTATATATAGGTAATTACAGTCATTTATAATTTCTTAAATTTATCAAATAGCTGAAAGGAGCATTATTAGTAAGGAATAGCCAAGGAGTCATCTGTTTCGAACAATAAAACAACCTTCTTTTCATCTGCAGCCCAAACTAGGTTGCTGTGAAAGCCCATCTGTGTTGAGTGATTTGTCTGGACCTGCCCAGCAGGCAAGAGGAGTGAGAGCTGTTGTTCCAGATGCCAAGGGCAGGACTGTTTTCCCTGTGGCCACAGACGGATCCCACTTGTAGCAGCTGGGAGATGGTCCTACACGGTACCAGCTTTCCTGGCACCAAGGAGAGACTTCTGAGCAGCATTTTAATCTGTAAACAGGTGCAGGGCAAACATGGGAAGATTAGCAGGCATATTATTTTGTGGTATATAAGATGGTGAGCTGGATTGCAAAATTAAGGAATAAAAAAAATACTGTAAATTCTCTTAAAACTTTATAATCCATCATCTTTCCTTTTAAACTGTAACTGCTTTTGAGAGTTTTATTTTCCCTTCCCCGTGGCTACTAGCTTCACGGCTGGACTCAGCTCCTTGCAGTTACGGCTTTCTGACTTGCTTCCTTTTTTACTTTGCCCAGTCTCTAATCAAGGATGAATGAGCAGAAACTCGAGCTCCAAAAGTCACATAAGAACAATGTATTTCAATCAACTTCCTTTAAGCTCTTTAGTAGAAAGCTGAGAAACTCGAGCCACATCCTGTTCAATCCCCCTTTTTTCACCATCCCACCTTCTATTCTTTTGCCTTCCTCTGCAAGGATTTGCTATTTGGGAGAATCTGATAGTGTTCCTAGTCACTTTAATTTCTCAGTTAAGCTTAAATGGGTATTTTTGGTTGTCTTTTCGCTCCCCAAACAATCTAAATACTGAGCACAGTGCAAGCACTTAAGTGTTTCTACGTAGAGACAGCTGGACCTGTATGGACACATCAGCTCTGTCTCAACACTAGAGCTGGAACTAGGAATGGGGGCTGGAAAAACTAAAGCAGCTCTCGTAACGCATTCCAGGTGTCCTCTTGCTAGCACGACGCGTTCTTCCAGCACAGTTTTAAGTTTTCGGTTGCTTTTCCAAGAACGACACCGCTCACAGGGAGAGGAGCGAGCGCTGCCGCGGGCAGCTCCCCACGGCCCTGTCACAGGACCCGGGGCAGGCGCGGGCCAACGGCCGCCTGGCGGGACGCGCCGCCACGCAAGCTCCGCCCCCGACACTGACGCCATCGCGTTTGGCGCGAAAGCGCCCACGCGGGAGGGAGGGAGATGAGGACCAGCGGGGCGGGGCTCTGCTGGCCGGCGGGCGCCCATTGGCCGAGGCGGCGGCCACGTGGGGCGGCTGTGGCGCGAACGGCGGTGGGGTCCGTGTGGGGGCTGGGGTGGCGGCCATGGACCTGGCGGTGGCGGCGGGTGAGGCGGGCGCGTCGCAGCAGCAGCAACTGCGCGATGAGGTGGCCGAGAAGTGCCAGAAGCTGTTCCAGGACTTCCTGGAGGAGTGAGTGGGGTCGGGAGGGGAGCGGGGTGCAGGCCCGTCACAGGAAGGGGAGAAGGCCGCCATTTGATGGGGGGGGGGGGGTCGCCAGTGGGAGGGGTCGCCAGTGGGAGGGGCCGCCATTTTGGGGGGACGTCGTTATTTGGGGGTGCCATTTTGGGGGGTGCCTTTTTTGGCGGGGAGGGGAGCGCCCCGCGGCGCGGCCTGTCGCCCCTGACGGTGCTTTCGTTACACTCGGACTTTCGGCCGCTTGTCGCAATGTTGTGATACCGGCCGGCTTCAAAGCCCTCTCGCATCTGAGTTCCGGCGAGTTGGTCCGCTGGGCTTGCTGAGCTGGGCCTTCCACCGGCACAAAGCAGGGAGCTGGTAGCGTGATGAACACCAGGCCCCGTTTGCTTGTGTGGGGTCGCTGTTTAATCCCGTGTGTTAAACCAGCTATAAGAAATGCGGATCGGGCCATGCTGTCTAGGTGTTTATGTGTAGGAAGGGAGCAGGAGGAAAGATACTGCTAAAAAAGACGTGTCCCAGAGAATATGCTGTATTTCTGCTGCATGCTCCTTAGCACGCCCCTTTCCTCCCCTTCCCCACTGTGTTTAGCAGAGCTCATTTGCTGCCTGTTTTAACTACGAGCATCTTCCCGGGTTGCTTTCAGGTTCCAGAACAGCGACGGGGAGGTCAAATACCTGCGCGATGCCGAAGAGCTGATCCGACCCGAGCGGAACACGTTGCTCGTAAGCTTTGTGGACTTGGAGCAGTTCAATCAGCAGCTCTCTACCACTGTCCAGGAGGAATTTTACAGGTGAAGCATAGAGATTACCTGAGCAATGCGATGTCAGGCCCAGAAAGTCGTAGCAAAAGTTCATCTGCTTTCGCTATGATGAAAAGTCTTTAATGTTTAAAACATGTTTTTTTTATTGGATCAAAACATGTTTCCTGCTGGGCTTGTTGTTGTTATTTCTGCCTCTCTGAGAAGTTAACTGGGCAGTTGCATTTATTCTGGTTAAGTAGGTGGTCAGGATAAAAACAAAGTAAAAACCTTAGCAATTCTTACTCTGAAAATATTTTATTGAACCACTAGCTGATTTTCAGGCTCTGTGTCTTAATATATGAGTAAAAGTGTCCTCAAACAAAAAGGCAAATGGTGATATTATGCAGTTGCCTCGCATCTAACATATATTTAGATTAATTGTTGTGTTCTCACATAGTGTGGCCAGTATAAAACAGAACCTGCAAATGTATGATAAAAACCTTTCACACAGACTAATGTCAGGAAGACATTTTGATAGTTTCTGTAAAGCTAAAACTTATTTTCTGTGTTTCAGGGTCTATCCTTATCTCTGCCGAGCAGTAAAGACTTTTGCCAAAGACCATGGAAATGTTCCTTCAAACAAGGACTTTTATGTTGCATTCCAAGATCTGCCTACTAGACACAAGTAAGATGATTATTAATTTCAAAAACTTTGCTGTTTGTTTCTATATACAAACCATACTGGGAAACCATACTGAAAATGTTTTGACTATGTAGCAAGAAATGTGTAATTTATCAGTACAGATGTGCAAATTGCCTAATCTTGTGTGGAATATTTTCTGAAACACTTTGAGTTGTGAATCAGACACTGGACTAGAAGGGCAGGGACCTCAGATAATTGTGTTCATCATATTTTGCAAACAAATATTGTAACCTTGTCTATTAAAACATAATTTAGGTACTTTTTGAAGTAAAACTGGACTAACTTTTAGATGAACAGTTAAGCACAAAACAATATAAAAGTTTGTGTAAAATCTGAAAAGGACAAAACATTACAATTGTTCTTTAATCACAGATTTAATGAAACTACCTACTATCTTAGTATTGGGCACGGCACTGGGCCAAAAAATACCTGCTCAGCTAAGAATTTTATGTCTTAAACAGAATTCGAGAATTGATATCAGCAAAGATTGGCTCCCTGATGCGCATCAGTGGACAGGTGGTGCGAACCCACCCAGTTCATCCCGAGCTTGTAAGTGGGACCTTCCTATGCCTAGACTGTCAGACAGTGATTAAAGATGTGGAACAGCAGTTTAAATACACGCAACCAAACATCTGCAGAAACCCAGTCTGTGCCAACAGAAGGAGATTCCTGCTGGACACAAACAAATCGAGATTTGTCGACTTCCAAAAGGTAGTGTGTGTGTGTGGGGGGGTGACTTTTGTCACAAATTGTGACTTTTCTGTGCTAGCTGAAAGGTGCTGTTTGGGCTGCTACACATTGGCGATAGTTAATTTTGGTACTGTCAGCTTCAAGAAAAGGCTTCAGAAGAGGCATTAGAGTTCCTGCTAACAGCTTGCTTTCTGTCTGTGGAAGACTTATTTTTAAAGATTAGAAGTTAGGAATAGAATCAAAGCATTTTTTTTCGAATGACACTTATTTTTGAAGTAAGGCAGAGAAAGCTCGCATATTTAAGTCATTGTCACTCTCCTCTGGCAGGTACATCATGTATAATTACTTTATATAAGTATGAAAAGAGGCATCTCTAGAATCTTTGGTGTTTCATTCTTTCACATCATTCTACTTTGCCAAATTCTCTGTGTGTTCCATCCTACAGTAACATTTTTGTATCTGTCACATTAATTGAACTGTTCAAGTGTCCAGAGTGGTTTTCCTAGTCCACAGAATTGAGCTCTCCTGATCGTTCCCTTCAGTTTCTCCAAAACTGTCTAGATATTGATTAGTAAGGGGATGTTTTGTTTGTGGCCTTTTAAGAGGAATTTCATAAGATTGACATAGGTGGCAGCAAGCAAATGCCATTTACTGTATTTGTTAACAGCTTCAATTTTTAAAGCGGTTTCAAAATTAGCGACTGCTGCTGAGTCCTTTCCTATTCTGTAAACCTCAGGTCCGCATCCAGGAGACACAGGCCGAGCTGCCGCGTGGGAGCATTCCTCGGAGCGTGGAAGTGATCTTGCGTGCAGAAGCTGTAGAGTCTGCTCAGGCTGGTGACAAATGTGACTTCACAGGGTCGCTGATTGTTGTGCCTGATGTGTCTCAACTCTCAACACCAGGTTTGTAGCTTCTACCACTGACTGCACCTTGGATGGGGTGTCCCCTCCTGCTCGTCTTGGGAACTGTTCTGCTGAACTGTTGCTCTAATGGCAGGGGTGCGTGCAGAAACCGGCTCCCGTGTCAGCGGGACCGAGGGCTACGAAACCGAAGGAATCCGAGGACTTCGTGCCCTGGGAGTCAGAGAGCTGTCGTATAAACTAGTCTTCCTAGCTTGTTATGTTGCACCAACAAATCCACGGGTGAGTGTGGAAAGAAACTAGGTTTAAAAGTGTTGGTCCTTCCTGTTCTGTATAACTTCAGATTGAGGGGAGTTAAAATTTTAATTTTATATATGTACCATCTTACTCTGCATTTGACTCTTGTTTCTGATTGGGTTCACGTGACATACTTGGCAAATAACATGCCTGTGAAAACTGTTATGAACTGTAAAGAGAGTTTTATTGACTTAATTTAAAGAGATAAATGATTCACTTATTTCCATTCAGTCTTCGTCCATTTCTCCAACATTTATTCCAGGAATCCTAATGTTTCATTTTGTCATGGGGCAGGGAGGCTAGAAGCTAACCTTCTTGTTCTCTCCATTTTATCATTTAAATCATGAATATTACTACACCATACTGAATAATACTGATTATGAGTTTTAGCCATGATGATATTATTAGCCATTATGATACCCATCCTTCTGTTAGAAGCTTGCCCGTATAAGACAAAAACAGTGTTTGTTATTTCTTTGGTGTAGGAGTCTCCAGCCTTAGTATAGAGTAAAAAAGAGCCTTGAAGTTCTAGTTAATGAAGAATACTTATTAAGGCAAATCTTAGCGAGAGGAAGCCGTCCTGTTTTGAACTGGATGAGCATCTGGCACAGGATTTTCTTACTAGCTGAAGTTACTCCTTTGATATTTCCCACCACCGACAACACACCCTGGGACTTGCCTCTCTCTGTTGGTTTTTCAATTTCTAATTTTGATGTCTAAGTTAATGAGCTTCCTTAGTCTACAATCAGTCTTTCTGGATTTTTTCCTCCTACTCTGCTCACACAGCAAGTTCATATAACCTCTTTTTCTGTAGTGATCAGACTACTAATGTTGGTTTTACTTGTATATTTTCAATATCTCTTGTTTAGTTTGGTGGAAAAGAGCTCCGAGATGAAGAACAGACTGCAGAAAGCATTAAGAACCAAATGACCGTGAAAGAGTGGGAAAAGGTGTTTGAAATGAGCCAAGATAAAAACCTCTATCACAATCTGTGTACCAGCCTCTTCCCCACTATCCATGGTAAGAGTCCAGTTGTGGTATTAGAGTGGGGACATCTCACTTGATATGTGAAAATAATAACTCTTTGTGAAAATAACAAGTCTTTCTAATGTCTGTTTAGTGCCATTTTGTAGCCCTCTTCTGACTATCTCAAACTTACCTCCTCCATCATTGGTTTTGCTAGAAAAGGAGAATCTATTTCCTGAGTATGTCCTGTGTTCAGTCATGAAGGTCTAAGTCAACGTGGTTGGTTTTGATATTGCATCACCTACAACTAAGCCCAACAACTGATAGTTGCCTGTAAACGTTGCTTTGTATGAACCTCCTTCTAAAAATTTAAGAGTTCCAAATACTTGCACACACTGCATGTGCATGTAAGCATTTGAAGTTGTGCTTCTGCCTCTCAAGTACATTGTATTTATTTTGGTTATATCTGAAAAGCCACCTGCTGAATTTTGTCCATATCCCAACCACCTGAGCATTGAGGAATTCAGCTGATATCTGAGTAGTTTTACCTTGAATCTGTATCAAGCACATGCAGTTTTTAGTGGATGTTTAGCAAATCAGTGGGCTCTGATTTGGTGCTTCCAGATACCCTAAAAATTCTACTGGGCTGAATTTTTATTTTAAATAGGAGAAACGAGGAGCTACGTTTTGGATTTTATTTGAGTATCTCTTCTGGGACAGGTAACGATGAAGTGAAGCGTGGGGTTCTGTTGATGCTTTTTGGAGGAGTTCCTAAGACCACTTCAGAAGGCACTTCATTGCGTGGGGACATCAATGTTTGTGTTGTTGGTGATCCAAGCACAGCCAAGAGCCAATTCCTGAAGTAAGCATCTCTTTAAAACTCAATATCTAAATATTTTTCCATGTGATTAGCAATTTAAGTGTTTACTGTGCTGCTTAAATGTATTTATTTATTTAACCTTAGCCAAGGGACAGTCAGGTAAAATATTTAAGAAAAAATTCTGGGAAATACTTGGATATGGTTGAATTACTTGGGTAAGGTTGAAACATATTTAACAAGTCCCTGTGGTAGCAACAGCAAACAGCAAGGAATGAATTAGTGCTGCACATGCTTTTTTGTTTGTTTGTTTTGTTTTCCCTGTTCATTTTTAATTTAGTGTATATCGAAAGGTTCCAAACACTTTGGACAAAGGCAGCTGTTGACCTTGAACAATAATTATTGACTACTCAGTCTCATGCTTTTTTACTTGAAATACTGTTTAAAATTATGCTTCATTCCTCATATACCACTTTCCAAGGCAGACTGGTTTGGGAACAGCTGGTCTGGAGAACCAATTTGATACACTAGCTGGCATAGGAAGCACAGGATTTCAGACCTCTATTCACTTATCTTTGCAACTCTCTGCTTGAGGCTGGGATATTTCAGCATACGCATCATGCATTAGGCTGTCGAGGCCAATCTGGCTGCTTCCTGCTGTGAAGCTACTTGTTCCTTTGTGCTGACACTCACCTGACCCGCAAGGAGCAGTGACAGCCTGTGAAGTCAGTAGAAACAGTGGAGGAGGTCTGAATTGCTTCTTTTTCTGCCACAGTAGCCAAAGGTGAATAACAGACCTGTGACAGTGTGCAATTAGGTAGTTACTGTTCGCAAACATCAATATTGATGGAAAGGCTTACGGCCCACCTAAATGTAAGTCTACCTACCTAAGTGTAAGTCCTTGCTTTTTGAAGGAAAGAATGAGTTTCTCTTTAGAGGTTGAAAGCAGTGCAGTGTTAAAGCTGTCTGGTTTCTGCAGGTTTTATCTATTTGTTTATTTAAAGTTGCCACAGCCTAGTTCTTCACTGCTTCTCTCCGTAGGCACGTGGAAGAGTTCAGTCCCCGTGCTGTGTACACCAGTGGAAAAGCCTCCAGTGCCGCCGGTCTGACGGCGGCTGTTGTAAAAGATGAAGAGTCTCATGAATTTGTTATCGAGGCCGGGGCACTGATGTTGGCAGATAATGTAAGTCCAGTAACTAGAGAATTCCTTCATCCGTGGAATGATTTTGTTTAGTGACAAAAATCTCCAAGTTGTCTTCAATATATTTATTTATTTATCCCAAAAGTGATTGTGTTTGGGTAACGTGTTATTTTTAATTCTGCTTTAGGGGGTTTGTTGCATTGATGAATTTGACAAAATGGATATGCGGGATCAAGTAGCCATCCATGAAGCAATGGAGCAGCAGACTATATCCATTACTAAGGCAGGAGTAAAGGTACCTTGTGCTGTTCGTCTACTTGACCAGTGTGCCTGATTCCTAAAGCGTTTGTTCTATTTACTCATCCAGGGTCAATCTCTATCATATTCCATTTCAACTTCGTAGTTGTCTCAGTGTAACAGCAAAGATACCACTTACCTGCTCAGTTTTTGTGCCACATATACCCAGAAAGAATTAAAAAAGTTTGATAAAATGAAGAAAGAGGTAGTAATGGGTAGGAAATAGAAAGTGGATAACATGATGGGAAAATCTGAACCCTGAGGCATCCCTAAAGGAGGATGTAAATTTGAATTTGTTTTTAGAAGTAAATTTTATACATGAATTGTAAAAACAGTGAGCTTTGTAGAAAGCAGTTTTAAGTAGGCAGAAATGCAATGCTCTTAAAATGGTGATTCATGCAGACTGCGATCAGGACAGAGAGCTGATAAGAAAACACTAGTGAGAAGAACTTGGGCCCTTCTAAGGAGATGTTGTAATACCATTGGATCTCTGTTAAAGATTGGTAGCATTATGAAGATGTTACAGGATAGCCTACTAATGCTATGCAGACCTATTGGAATGGCAGTGAGTTGATTTCTTTTTGGTTCCTTGCGGTCACTTTTTGCTTGTTTTTCCTCCGTTGTCAGGCTACCCTGAACGCCAGGACCTCCATTTTGGCTGCAGCAAACCCAGTTGGCGGGCGCTATGACAGGTCCAAGTCACTGAAACAGAATATAAACCTGTCGGCTCCCATCATGTCTCGATTTGATCTCTTCTTCATTCTAGTGGATGAATGTAATGAGGTAATTTTAAGGAATTATAGAATGATTTACATCAGAAAGCCTTTCTGGAGATTTCTACTCCAACTCCAAGCTTAAAGAAGACCACTAAGAACAGATTGACTTGATGAGTTTTGATTATCTCCAAAGATGGAGATTCTGCCACCTCTATAGGCCTCTGCTTCAATGTTTAACAATTATTATATGTTTGAGATTTAAAAAAACAAACAAACAAAAAAAACCCCGAAAGTATACCTGATCAGAATTTCTTGTCCTCCAGTTTGTCTGTTGCCTCTTGTCTTCTTAGTCTGTACTTCCAAGAATAATCTGGGTCCATCACTCTGCACCCTCCAGTTAGGTGTCTGTTTTGTGTTATGGCTGCTGAACAGCCTCTCATTATATTTAATGCTCTCAGTTTGTCTCCATACCTCACCTGTCTCTGCCCCATGACCATCTCTGTGGGCCCCACTGAGCAGTTTTAGGTGAAACTAGGAGGTCTCCTGAGAACCTCCCTCTTGTACTTTTCTTCTCTCTCTAGAAAGCCATGACTGTCAGTACACATTTGAACATACCCTGCTGAATACAAGGATGTTGCCATTTCATTTTGTGCTAATTTAACCTGCAAACTTGAACACCATTAGTCATTGTTGAAAATGGCTGGTTACTATGGTGAAGATTGCTACCACCAGGCTATGTGATGTTGGCCTTGGGAACATGTGAGATACAGAGATTAATGTTGGCTCAGTACTTCTCTCTGCGCTCTTTTGCTGGGAGTGATTATCTAATTGAAAAGGGACTGTTTAAAGAGACAAAGTAGGCTGAAAAGGAAGCAGTTCCCACGCTGTAAGTGTTGCTTTCTACTGTTGCTTTGGCTATCTTGTAACCCAGGAGAGTTGAAACTGCCTTTCATCCTTTCTTTGGTATTTTTCCTCATATTAAAAACCCAGGACATTCTCCAGGGTCTTCTGGTAGAGAATCTTGCTTCAGGGAAAACTAGCCCTGCCATGGGGAATGCAAGTAAGGGAGCAGGATGGGAAGGAAGAAATAACCTGTTGTTTTTATATGTGGCTGATGTGATCTAACAGAGCAATAATGTCCCAGGTTACAGATTATGCCATTGCCAGACGCATAGTGGATCTGCATTCCAGAATAGAAGAATCTGTTGATCGGGTCTATTCCTTAGATGATATCCGAAGATATCTACTGTTTGCCAGACAATTTAAACCGAAGGTAATTCTATTTCTCATCTATTAGTACAGTATACTGTATGGAAAGGTCCAAAAAAAAGTTATTCAGCAAATTGCTTCCTTTAGGCAAATGTAGTTTACTCCTTATTATATAGCAGTAGTTTCAGTTATTATCTAGATATGAAGTATATTTTGAAGGCCAGGTCTCCAGAGTTCAAAAGAATACATGACAACTCAGCTGAGACTGATGCTTGCTTTGGTGGTGGTTTTTAACCTCTGTCTAGAGCACCTGATAGGTGCTTTTGTAGCTCTGCCTTATCTCAAGGCATGGAGTGTTTAATGTAGCTGCCACAGAGATTTTTGTATTTTACTGGCCAACTGCTTAATCGAACAATTGACTTGTCTTTGTTGCAAAAGGATGTTGTCCCTCTGTATTTCTTTACCTTCTTCATTGTAAATGCAGAATATGGGAAACTAAGTACAGATTTTTGTGGTCTGTCCAAATGGCAGGTTGCATGGGCTGTGTCACATCTTTCAGAAGTTTTTCTACTGTAGTGCTTCTCAAATGCTAGGAGAGAGGACATCGTCCCTTACACAGAGCAACCTGTATCCTAGGGAAGGCCAAAGGAATTCATATAATAATTCCATGTCTTCCCTGCTCTGGATGACAGGGAGAAGGCAGAGACTGGCAGGGCAGGTCAAGATAAGGCCTTATCTGACTTTCATGGTCAGTGTTAATCAAATACCTTTTGGACAACAATTGATGTTAATGTTGTTGGATTAATTATAATGTTATTGTTATTGTAATCATATTATATTATTGTAAAACAGTTGCTGTTTTGTGTAGCATGTTGGACAGTAGACTAAAAATGGCAGCTAGTATATAGAACAGTGATCTAATGGGAGAAGCATGAACTTAATATTTTTTACATGGCAAGCTGTTAAACTGTCTTATGTCAAATAGATATCTAAGGAATCAGAGGACTTCATAGTGGAGCAGTATAAAAGGCTACGTCAGCGTGATGGCTCTGGAGTGACAAAGTCGTCCTGGAGAATCACGGTGCGGCAGTTGGAGAGCATGATCCGGCTGTCCGAAGCCATGGCCCGGATGCACTGCTGTGATGAGGTATCACTTCTGTATTAGCATTGCAGGTGTTCTTGCTTTGCTGTGTGCTGCAGTATTGTGTGTATTTTAATCCTCTGGGTGGGCAGGAGAGCTTGGATGTTTTCATTTGTGAAACCAGTCATACTCTATCTGAATTTGTATTCCAGAAATACTGTTTTCAAGGTGTGTCAGTTGGTCTAAAACGCAAATATTTATCTTCTTGCAGATAAATATGTCAGCACTTTCAGCCAGTCTAATTATACCAGTCAGGAAGAAATAATTTATATTGATATCGGGCAGGGCTGCTGACAGTGTCTCTTGTAATCTCATAATTTGTAAAGTCACGCGTCTCTTTCTCATCTGTAATCTAAAAAGTCAAAGTCCCTCAAGGCAGCTGAACCTCCCTGAGAAAATGCAAAGGGATAGTCAAGCACATACTTGTGACCTGAGCTCGTCTCAAGCACTGCTGAGATGTAGTGATGTGTGATGAATTGTTCGACAGTTACCCACCTACTCCCTGCTTCAAGATGTAGAGGACTTTTAAGGGTTGCAAATGACGCCACAGTGGTACTAAATGGCTCTCTGGTTACATGAGAAAGACACCTGCTGGGTACATTTTAGTTAAATTTAGCTTAGGAAGAAACAGGCAGCTTATGGCACAACTCTAGGGGACCTTTTCTTTTTTTCTAAATCCAGAGGAGCTTCTTTTAAAAGTAAACACTTTTTCTTATTTCTGCTCAAACCCACTCCTTTTCATGTCTTGTACCTCAGTGATCTTTCTTAAAGTAAAAAATATTATCTTAAAAATATATTTTATATATACATAAAATATATATGTTATTTATATTATATTTATGTAACAACTCTTATTATGTATAAAATATATATTTTTGCTTAAGTAAAAATATTGTCCATATGGTAGTTAAGGCCTGAAAGGTTCATCAGGCTGCTTCATCCATAATCTTATGTGAACCGGGAGTCGCACATTTTAGCAGGAGGTAATTTGGCTTGCAGACTTATGGTTAATTGGGTGAGAGGAGTAGAACACCAGCTCAGCAGACTCTGGGATGAGTTTCTGAAGCTGTGAGAGGAAATATGCATGGTAGCTGTTCTTGTATTAAAGGCTTTTTTAATACATGCGTTTTCAAATCTTTTCCAGGTTCATCCAAAACATGTGAAGGAAGCTTTTAGGCTTTTAAATAAGTCCATCATTAGAGTTGAGACTCCTGACATCAATTTAGACCAAGATGATGAACAGCAAATGGAGGATCAAGAGGACCAAGGTGGAGTCAATGGTAAATCACTTGCAGACACCTTTTGAAAGAGGAAAAGGGCTTCCAGCCTGTTATAACTTAAATTGCATATATATTTCTCTTTATTTCTCACCTATTGCTCCTCCTTCTGTACCCCTCTAACTAGTAATGCCTGGAGTTGGAGTCTAGAGTTTTTATGCCTGTTCTGGACTCTTTGAGCTTCCTTATGGTCTCTGTTCACTTTGTTGGTCAATGCAAGATGTTCTTGTGACTCACAGAGAATTTAAGACAGTTAAAAGACATTGCAAAGTTAAACCTGGCCATGTGTTCAAACAGGTGAGGCGGAAGCTCCAGCTGGGGTCAATGGTCTCGTGAATGGGATCGGTGGCCATCCTGAGGACGTGAGCAAGGACGCTGCACCCAAAGCTTCTCTTAGACTGGGCTTCTCTGAGTACCGGCGGATTTCTAATCTCCTTGTGCTGCACCTCAGGAAAGCAGAGGAAGGTAACAATTTCTTTATTAGAAAAATGACTCAGGAGAACTGTCGTATTATAGCCTTCTGTACAAAACATGCCGATTTAAGAAAAAGAAGAAAATCTGGTAGGCGAGTGTGTGTTTCTCTTTCAAGCAAGAGTTTTAAGTTATTGTTCAAATATATGTCCTTTTCTCTAACAGTTCCATTGTTGTATTATGCTGCTGTGTTTTTGCAAATTGTGTGAATTGGCTTTGTCATTAGATTTTCTTTTCTATCTCATTTGCAGAAGAGGACGATTCATCATTAAAGAGGAGTGAACTTATTAATTGGTATCTAAAGGAAATTGAATCTGAAATAGAGTCTGAAGAGGAGCTTATAAACAAAAAGAAAATCATAGAGAGAGTCATTCATCGACTTACACATTATGTATGTACATGGATGCTGAAAGGGAATTTTAACTTAGGAATATACTGCATTAAAAATGAGTCCTAAGTTAAGAAATGTCATATTGCTAACTGATGCAGTATAAATGCTTCCTTTATTTAAATCTCTGTTAAAAATAATTACAGAGAAAACACTGAAATAAGTTAGAGATAAATGTGTATGGAAAAAAGTTCAGAATCCTTACAGAAGTGTGAGTGGTATTTTTCTGCGCTTCTGTAGTATTATACATTAGGACTAAAAATGCACTCAATTTCAGTAGTTAGTTTTAAGCGTTATTCATAGAGCCTTATTTAAAACAGTTCTGAGCCTTATTTAAAACAGTTCTGGGCCTTATTTAAAACAGTTCTGTGAGGGGAAAAGTTATTCTTTTCCAGGATCAAAGCATTCACATGCACAGAAGTTACTGATTTCAGGTTTTGTATTCGAAGTGTGGGAGTACTAGGGCAGTTCGGAGGAGAAAATATCAAAATATAAAATGGGCAAAATATTCTTAATTTTAAAGATACTGAACAGATAGACTGAAATGTTCCCAGAAAGTATGCTGTGTGGAAGAGGTTTTCACTGAAGATATTTACTAAGATAGGAACTTATTAAAAAGGGAGCTTACAGTTAAAAGGATTAAATAATTCATCAGCAGGAGGTGCCCCCAGATGGCTTCTAAAAATTAGATATAGTCTTTTTTGTTCTTGTCTGATTCCTGGTTGTTATTTGTTGCAGGACCACATTCTTATAGAACTGTCCCAGTCGGGACTGAGAGGCTCAAGAGAAGAGGAGACTTTTGATGAAGATCCATACCTGGTTGTCAACCCTAATTATCTGCTGGAAGACTAAGGCTTGAGAACTGACTAGTGTTATATGTTGGAAAGTGCATTCTCTCTAAATTTTTGCGATAGTTGCTATATAGCTAACATCTTAAATTCGTATGAATGCTTTACTGTCAAATGGACCAATATGTGGTTAGTAATATATGATTGTTCATATACATTGAACTTATTTGGAATATTTTTAAACAAATGACATACTAATGAATTGGTTTCGCTACTTGTTCTGGGTATCACTGCAGTCATCTGGATGCAGAGGAGAGTCATTCAATACCTGTTTTCTACATTAAGCTGTGTAGATGCTTTTGTTTTAAATGAGAAGAATTTTGCATTATTCTTCTACTGTATTTAGTAAACTTTTTATGTCATGGTTTTTCACTGTTTTTTCTTATGAACATAAATAAAATATCGTTAAATGTCTACAGATGCCTGGGGTGGCTTTGTTGTTTGTGGTGTGTGGGTTTGCTGTTTTCATTGCCTGTGCTTTAATGCTAAAAAACTAGCAATCTGAATACATACTATTTTATGGAATATTTGATCTTCTGGATGACACATGCTGTTTTTAGGAAAGTTTTTAAAACTTTCTAGAACTACTAAAGGATAATGATAAAATTTGATTGCTTCTCTCTGTTTTGAGATGGTCTTTTTGTATATGCTTCTGCTGAACTTTTAAAATAGAACATTGGAAATAGCCAAGGCCAAAGCAGAGTTTTAGGCTAGGAGGGCAAAACCTCTGTCTTCTGTGAATGCTTTAACTTGTAAGTGAATTGCAAGGTGGCATGATTTTGCAAAGTTTTTATTTAGTATGTTTGCAAAATTATTCTCGTACTTTCATAGAAGAAAATATTTTATTTGCATTTTTATTTATCTCCTTTATGTACTGTCATTCTTTTTACCTGAATGCCTTATCTATGTGATACCAACACCTAAAAATATTTTAAGCACATGAAAAATACAAAAGCTATATATGCTAAGTGTAAATATGAAGTAACTGCTTCTCAAGCAGGTTTAGACATAGAGCTGTTTAAGATGGTCTTTTTTCTTTTTTTTTTCTGTTAGCAGCTCCTAGCCTTGCAATAGAGAGAGGATTAGCTCAGAATCTTATTACCATTACTGGACCACTACCCAGCGAGCTAATAGATACTTGCCAGCAGGTAAAGAGGGATTTGTCTGTATAACCTTTTTCACAGCTAATTTGTGAGGGGGTTAAATTATCATTTACAGGGGGAAGAGTTTATATTTGGCCAGCACAGGAAAAAAATGCCTGCATAAATGCATGAATTTCCAGTTTATCTGATTATAAAATGTACAGTAAAATAAGGACCAACATAACTGATTTGGAAACTAACTTTTTTTTAGCTAGACCATAAGCACATTAGGCAAACTTATCAGCAAGCATGCATTTTAATAGAGCAATTCTCTCTCTTTTTTTTTTTTTTTTTCTTTTTCCTGTTCCTTTTGTTACACTAAAAGTTATAGTTGGCATTGAGGGCCATTTCAATGTTGTTGTGAAGCCATATGTCATACCTTAAAGTCCTGAGAATTTATTGTTTGCAAACTAACCTGAGGTGATCTAGGAGAGTTAGAGCTGTGTTTGTGATCATTGCTTCATTTATCTCTGTTTCAAAATATGATTCATTAGGTAATATTCAGCTCCAGTCTGAACACTAATATTTCAGAATAGTGCTGTCATTTTGAGGGAACACTGTGCTTCCCTTATCGAACATAATCAGGAGGATTCCCTACCCTCTGCCCTCTCCCTTGATTTCTTATGTGCCCCGTAGAATTAAGGCTTTTTCCCTTTTCCAGCACATCCTGCATCTTAGACAGCTGTGTTAGTAAGGCTGGGAAGAATGCTCTTCCTTCTCTCCATGTGCCCAACTGATGTCCTGTCTTTCACCTGGAAAACCTTGTGGCGTTAGGATTCAATTCCATTGTTGAGAATGCTTCAGCAGTTTTTTTTTTCAGCTACACTTAGGGTGATCCTTGCAGACGTTTGGGGGAATTCCTTTCATTAATTTACATTTGATTAGGAATTGATATTTGGGTTTTATTTGCAGGTGCAAGTATTTTCTATTGCAGTTTTAAGCCCATCCAACTGAACTGAATGCCACGTTACTTCAGAAGAAGTAACGTGAACCTGTGTGTGAGTTTGCAAGCGTTAAAGCATACACGTGCTATGGTGTTGTTTAGTTAAATCATATTTGTAAATCATTCATCTCTGCTCTCTTTGCTTTCAGATCTGTCAGGTCCAATTGAGTTTTAAGAGGCTTCTTGGAGATTGAGGAGAGAAGATTGAAAACAATTTAGACAGCATAGCAGGTAATCAAGGAATCAGGTTAGTCTTGAAGTTACTGAGACCAGCAGTGATGGGTAAGAACTCCCTGCTATGTCAGTGCCAGTTTGGGGAAGGTGTGTTCGTGTTTACAGTAAGGATCAAATGCTGAACATGTAGGAACAGATTTTTCTTCTGAAGCTGCATGAACATTCTGTTTTGTGGCATTGTAATTTAGCTGCCAATTCCAGAGGAGCTGAAAGAAAAACTCATGTTTTCTACACAAAAATAATAGAAAAGACTAGGTTGGAATACACCCCTGGAAGTCATCTTCTCCATCTTCTTGTTGACAGTAGAGCTTTAAATTAGGTTATCCAATACCCTTTCCCACTGAGTCTTGAATGGCTCCAGGGAGAAAGATTCCACCACTTTTCTGGCCAACCTATTCCTATGTTTTCAGTAATGTAGTTCATAAATATTTCCATCTCCTGGAGCATAAGACTTTACTACTGACAGGTTTCCTAAATGTCTGTCTGAAAACAGTGTTTTTAAATGCAATGTATAAATTTAGCTGTGGAGCTCTTATTAATGCCTATAGACAAGTACACTCATCCTTCTTTATTGTAGGCTAAGACCTTACAATGATAAAGAAAAGATCTTATTGTGCCCAGCAAAAGCAGTATGAAATGGAGACCCAGGAAAGTAGTGGTACAGTCTTCCCTTAGATTTCCAGGTAGGAGCTTAGATTCTTTATGAATTTGATAGAGAGGTAGGCTCTTCTAGAGGGCTAAGCAGTCGAATTCCTATTTCTCTCCATTGTCTGTGTAAAAGGAATCCTGCATTACTTCTAAGTATACCTCAGTCTGGCTAAGTATATCATGAAAGATAGCTGTTATATTTATGGTTTGGGGAAGAAAAAGCATAACTACTTCTCACCAGAACTACTGAATCAATGGGTACTAACTTGCAGCTGCAGTAGCTTTTCACCACTAATTCCTTTCATTAACTACAGCCTGGCAAACGGTGTGTCTCAGTAAGAATGACCATCCATTTGCAACAATAGCTTTATTCTATATTATTTGTAACTTGCTTTTGAAATAAGTACAGAAAGATGTTTGTTATAAATTGTGTAAAGGGGCAGAAGCCCACACCTAATCTTACACAATGAACACTTTTCACATGGAAAAATAAAATAATTTTGCTTCCTCTTTCCTGCCAGTATAACGCACTTCACTGGGTGGAAACGGTTCTGTTCAGTTCTTGCTGGAGTTAACACTGCTCTACTGAAAAATAAGCAGCAGGTGGTGCTGTATATTTCCTATTTAAGTATTTGGTACATCCATCAAGGAAAAAAAAAAAAAAAAAAGAGTTCTTAATTAGGTGTTAAGAACAGCCAGCACAAAATTTCAGCAAGATTTTTTAAGGCTTCCTTAGGGAGGGGGAAAAAAAAAGTGCTTTTCGGAATCAAGTGTGTAAATTATAATCTCTGTATAAGTAAAACGTTAGCTATCTTGAGTTCAGTGACAGTTTCTACTGTAGCATAAATAATAAAGATGTCGTTGTTTGACAGAGCAGTAAGTTAACCAACTGCTTCTGGCTATGTTTCAGACCACACCTGCTTGTGAAAGGAAATAGTTGATTTAAACCTGTTCTGTATTAAGGCAGCGTAGAGAACAGGTTCAACAAATGTGCTCAGCTTTTCCGTTCTGCTGTATTTGAACACAGCAAAATAGGATTTTCTCCTCCTTGCGCAGTTCCGGTGGTGTGTGTGAACTGAGTGGGTGATCTGTGTGTGTGTGCTGTGCATGAGAGAGCATGTGTTCTCAGGGCTAGAGGAAGGAGGACTTTAGAATACAATAAATTATATTGTTCAACCTCCCTGAGGTTGCCGGGTGTGGGGATAGCTCCACGGAACGCATACCTTGCCTGGATTCAGAAAACAACCACTTTTCCTTCCCCTAGGTAGGATGCCACATCCCGTGTCGCCTTGAAGCGCCCAAGCCTGGAAGCACGAGCACAGCTCCTTCTGGGGCCTACCGTGAGCGTAACTACTCCTGGTGGGGTTTTTGTGTGCTGGGATTTTTCTTAAGACAAAGAAAGCCATGAGGAAGAGATGAAAAGCATGGTCTGATTGTTGTCTACTACCAAATGTCTGTGCCCAAAAGAAAAGGGGAACCTGAGCATCGAGGAAAATATTAACCCAGTGTTTCCATGTGACCTTTGTCCAACCAATTGGTAGTGTTTTGAGGGATTAATCTGTTTGTTTTATCTATCTGCTAAAAGTCCTGATACATTATCATTCTTGTGTCAGCTCGTTCTGGGAACGCTTTTTTGTGCGATAGGTAATTTCAGTTAAATATTATTTTTACTATAGTATAAATAATATGAAATAACTTGAAGTAGGGCCAGAGATGGAGCTGGTAAATAAGGTGATCTTCCTTTTCTTGCTAGCCTCTCCCAGTTTCGTGATACACAGAGGATTAGCTCAGAAACTTATTTCCATTGCTGGACCCAGGGAGCTAGAAGACAATCTGCATCTGCACAACCAAGTCCTATCCGAGGAAACTCAGGCCCCTGCTGGAGGCGAAGCCCACGACGACCTGTGCCAACGGGATCCTTTGGCTTCCGAGCTACCCCGCTACCTCTCCCAGCTCCGCGAGGCCGGGGCGACGCACTACAAAGTCTTCCTGCCATGGGGCTGCCTCCTGCCAGAGGGAGACTCCAAGCAGCCGGCCGAAGCCCAAGTGCGGCGGTACCGGGAGCTGCTGGCGGCGCTGGCCGCGGCCGGCCTGCAGCCGCTGCTGGTGCTGCACGCGCAGCGCGTGCCCGGCGCCGTGCTCGCCCGTGTGGCGCGCGGGGCGCCCGGCGCCTTCGCTGACCTGTTTGCGGAATACGCAGAGTTCAGCTTCAGGTCCTTTGGGGCCCTGGCCCACGTGTGGCTCTCCTTCGGCGACGTGCCGGCGGTGCTGCGGAGCCTGCCCCACGGCGAGCAGCAGGAGCGCGCGCGGGCCCTGGCCGCCGCTCACGAGCGCGCTTACCGCATCTACCGCGAGAAGTACGCGCCCGCAGGTAGAGACGGGCGCTCCGGAGCACCTTTCACTAATGATCTGTGGGGGGATAAACGGCAGTTCTGTGTGTGAACATGCTATCCCTGCTCTCTGAGCTGCACAGAGATGTTTGAGTGGTAGACTTCTTCACATTCGTTATCCTGATAATGGTTTATAGCTTACTGATAATTATGTTTCACTTGAAAGGGTAGCCAAAACGATTGAGGAGAAATATGTAACATTTTGGCCTTTTGTAGGCTTTTCTTAAAAATCATCTGGTTCACAATTAACTTTATTATAGAACAACCACTGAAGTAATGAAAATTAAAGATCTTCCTTGTAAGCATAATACAGAAGAGAACCCACTGGGTAGTTGCTTTTGGATCCTCCTTCTTGCAAGCAGCAAGGCTATCACTGCTGCTCATAAACATCTTAAAAATCTTAAGACTGACAAGGAAATGCCTTGAACAGCAGCTCCTGAACTCTGCCATTGGACTTCTGCCTTCTTCAACTCCCCTCTAAAATCACAATGGGTATTCTCTGAACTGCTACTTAGGGCACTGTCTCTGATGATTCACAGCTTCAAAAATTTCCAGCTGACTTTAAAATAACTAAAATGTATTGCAATTTTTTATTTGCCCTTCTTAATACACTAATAGGTTTCCCTTTTCTTTCAAGGTGGAAAAATGTCCATTGCTTTAGATTTGGATCACATCTTGGATGTTCCTTCTTTCCAATTGCTGTCAGTTTCTCTTCAGGTAACACTCTAATAGAAATGGCTTCCAAAATGAAATAATTTCATTAGATTAACTTTTATGTACAGGATCAAGTGATCAAGCTCAACTGATCACAGGATCAAAGATTTCTGAAGTGGACTTTCCCCAAAATATTACTGATAAGGCCTCACTGAACCACATTGTTAGTTGCAAAGGTTTCTCTACTTCATTAATCATTGATTCCCTCAGTCTTACTAATTTAAGATGCAGTTATAAATGATGAATATGAAATGCATAAAGTCCACTTTTAATTTGTGCTAATGCTTCTAAGATTTTGCATTGTTTGGAAAGAGACACTAAGAAAAGTCTTCCCTGGCAGTATCCAGTTCGTAGACATTGTGTTGTTCAGGCCTCCCTTATAGCTGTATGACTTCTTATTTGAAAAACTTACCTGTATTTAACCACATTAACTGTTTTATGTATTGTTAACATAATACCTACAAAAAAACCAACAAACAGGTTTCTCCAGGATTATTTTTTTTTATTTTGATGTTTCCAGGATTCATTAGACTTTCTGTCTCTCAACGTGCATTACAATTGTGGAAATGAAAAGGATTTCTACATGAAGTTGGGTGAATTTCAGGTAACTGTATGTACAATATTAATGCTAAAATGAACATTGCATTTTTTGGATTTCTGTAGTGCTCCAGACTGATGAAGTTCCAATTTGCTTTCAGTTTATACAGCTCCAAATATGTCTGGGATTTGCGCCCATCTAGGCGAAGGGAAAATCATGTCTTTAATACTTTTAAATTACTTTATTGAGGTTTTCCAAAAAGGGAAAGTGCTTTAATATACTATGTATGATGAAGATGTACACACACACAAAAAAAAAAAAACCATAATTTGCTATCTCTTGGATATCTTCTGGAAGATCCTAGACCTACATGATCCTTGCTTCTGCAGAGATGAGCACAGAGACTGTGAGCCTTGCTCAGGGTCATATAGCAAAGGGAAGAACAGCCAGAAAGGACTTCGTAAGGCTCTGGCTTATCTCTCTCTCCTGTGTATTGATAACAGCATAGTTATTCCCTATAAATAGGAGAGTGGTTGACAGGCCAGAAATGAAGAGCAAGAAGTGGAAACTTTCTACATATCAGCTTTGGAATATCATTAATGAATAGAAAAATGGTGAAGATTGATAGAATTGCAGAAGTGGAAAGCAGACCGTAAATAGAGGGGAACTCCATGTTCTGTGAAGCGTTTCTAAGTGCTGCTGATTTGCTGTGAGAGCTCAGACAGCAGCTCTGCTAGGAAACAGCAGCATGCTGCTCGCTGTTTTTCTGTTTTGAAAACAGTGTCTGAAAGTACTGAAAATGATCCACTTGTGCTCACTGATGCAGTGAGTAACTGGAATGGCATAATTCTCTTATCCAAGACTTTGAATTGCTCTCTACAAGCTGTTAGGTTGGTAGTTTTATATAGAAAGATACTATTATGTTCTAGAGTTGGTTTTGCAACTGTACTACGGAACGTTTCAACTCCTTGTCAGCAGAGGCAGTGCTGGCAACATTAACGAGGACAAGTTTGCAAACGGGTAGCACCACGTGGCAGCGGCGATAGTTGGGGATGTTATAGGCTCGTACTGATATTAAAACCTCTAGTACTGAATTGCATTCTTAAAAAGGGTAAGATAAGAGTCACCCAGCAACTGGATGGCAGAACAAGAAGTCTTCTGCTAGGCTTGTTCTCTTTAAGGTCCCAGCATGGTGTATTTACTCCAAAAATCTGAAATGGGTCAAACATATATGGCAACTGATTCTAAACAAGTAAACTTTCAGAAAAAATATACTTCTCTCTGCCTTCTCAATGAAAAGTTGAACACCAAAACTTTTTGGTATGTATGTTTTGATTTGCATGGGGCTTTTTTGTGGGATCAGAGAAAAATAATTGCTGATATTTAATGTGTATCTTGATTAATGAATTAAGGTTTGAAGAACTTCCTCTGATGCTCCTTTTTCTAGATATTTCATGTTCTGTATTGAAAGCAACAAATGCCAAGAGCATGTTTTTACTAGCTGACCTGTACTTATTTCCTACAACTCTGTTTGACTTTTGATTTTGTAGAATATCTGGAAGGACGCAGAGATTTTGCTTTTTAGTGTGAAGTTCATTAATTGTATTTCCAAGGACGAGAATCCGCTCATGCCACTGCCTTTTATTATCAGAGGTAAGTAAAGAGGAGGGTTTTCTTTCAGGAAAGAGGAGTGCTTTTTAGATACACTCTGAATGGGAAATTACAGAGAGGATTCAAAGTTGTTCAGTCTAGGCAGTGTTATTTGATTAAATAATTGTGTAGTTTCTTTGTAACACTTTTTTTTTAATGAGAGATTGTAAATGCATAATAAAAACACAGTGAATTGGACTTGAGGAAAACCGGACATTGTTTATGGGAAAAAAAATAGAGTTTCAAAAGTTGTTGTGGGCACAACTATGTCATTCAGTATGTGGGATGTAAGTTCTGACCGAGTTTATTGCTTCTTGTTTGTTTGTTTTCAGCCATTAATAAAGAAAAGCCACTTACAATTGGGTATGACATTAATGAATTCTTGAACTTCTCATCGAATCATGCCTCAAGGTACATCTTTTTTCTTTTCGTCCCTTAAATGAGATACTATAAGAAGGTGGTGTTTTAAAAAACAAGTGTGTTAGCCAGTCACAAGAGATTTTTAGTTGAAAAGTCTGCTCCTGGTCTCTGAAAGGCCTGGAAAGGAGTGCCTTTCTGCTGAGTCTAGTCGCTTAGAGGTGAGTGTGTTGTGTAATCCCCCACACTCTCGCTCTTAGTCATCCAGATTGCACCTTCAAGCCCTTGGTACAGCAACATTTTAGTTTATCCAGTGGAAACCCATACAACAATTTAATTATGTGAAGTAGCTACATACTGCAAGGACTTTTTTTTGCATCTTTGACTTAGATGTAATGAATTATGCAAAACTACCCCCAAAAATGCTTCAGATGCGTTGCTCTTGAGCATCTCTGTGTTTAACTCTTTGCACACCAGCTTCGTCTGCCAGCTGAATGGCAGTAAGTTTGATTGATCAGATAATGAAGGAGTTATACCCTGCATAGCATGCAGAGCTGAATGCAAACAACCCTTTAATTCACCTCAAAAATTTTAATAACTTTTTTTGTCTGCTTCCAGCATAACAAATACTCCAAGGAAGAGAGCAGCTGCTGTTCTTGCCTCCCAGTCCTCCTATCAAACCGTTTGGGAGATGTTTGCTAGCCAGTCTAAATTGGAGAGGGATTCTTTTCTGCAGGATGTTTTCCCCACTGGTTTCCTCTGGGGCACATCCACAGGTGCCTTTAATGTTGAAGGAGGCTGGGCAGAGGATGGCAAAGGAGAGACCATTTGGGATCACTTTGGGCATGAAGGCCATGTCTACATGAATCAAACAGCGGATGTGGCATGTGACAGCTACTATAAAACCAGCTATGATGTCTACCTGCTCAGGGGTCTTCGGCCCCAGCTGTATAAATTTTCTATATCCTGGTCGAGAATTCTCCCTTCTGGCATCAGAACTGCCTTCAATGAAAAGGGCGTGCATTATTATAACCAATTAATTAGGAGCCTGCTAGACTCTAACATTGAGCCCATGGTGACTCTGTTCCACTGGGATCTCCCTCAAGCTCTGCAGGTTCCTGGTGGCTGGCAGAATGAAAGCATCATAGACATTTTTGTAAGCTATGCAGACTTGTGCTTTGCCACCTTTGGGTATGGGGTCAAGTACTGGATTACTTTCCATGAGCCTTGGGTTATCAGCTACGCTGGCTATGGCACCGGAGAGCATCCTCCAGGAATCACTGACCCAGGAGGAGCATCTTACAAGGTGAGACGTAGCCATAGCTAGGATCCAGCAGCTACTGTTGTTTTTCTCTGCCAGTTCTGTACTTCAGCTATGCTAAAGCCTCATGTGGCCTCTGAGAATTGCTTTTTGAATATGTAATACTTGAGAGAAAAGAGAGTGGTTAATGAATTATGTCTTTATTCTTCCTTTCTAGAAGCTGATGTTGATAGCCAGGTTCTTCCCCTGCTTAATTCAAAGCAGTTTCCCTGCTGCACTCTCTGGCTGTGGCTCTTTATCTTGTTAGGGTTTCTTGTTTCAGAGGGAGCCAATGTTCTCACACAGCTGTAATATTAACTTTTAGGAGTTCTTGTGCAAAGTTGTGCAACGTACTTTCCTGTTTTCTGTCCCCAGGTGGCTCACACAATTCTGAAGGCTCACGCCAAGGTTTGGCACCTGTATAATGACAGATACCGTTCTGTGCAGGGGGGAAAGGTAGGGCTGGTGCTGAATTCAGATTGGGCTGAACCCAAGACTCCAACCAACCCTGAGGACGTGATAGCATCCGAGAGGTACCTGCAGTTCATGCTCGGCTGGTTTGCTCATCCTATATTTGTTAACGGGGATTACCCAGATATCCTGAAGGCTCAGATCCAGCAAGTCAACCAGCAGTGCTCCACAACAGTTGCCCAGCTGCCTGTGTTTACTGAGGAGGAGAAGTCCTGGGTGAAGGGGACTGCAGATTTCTTTGCTCTGTCGCATTACACTACGCGCCTGGTCAGCGCGGTGACTAACAGCACCTGCGCTCCCACCTACGAGAGCATTGGGAACTTCTCGCTGCACGTGGATCCGGCCTGGCCACAGACTGCCTCCTCCTCGATCCATGTGGTCCCTTGGGGACTAAGAAGGCTGCTGAAGTTCGTGTCCCAGGAATACACGGGGACGAAGATCCCGATTTACATAGCAGGAAATGGTGTGCCGACAGCAGACGGGGAGGATGTTATTAATGACACTCTGCGAGTGGACTATTTCCGTCTGTACATCAATGAGGCTCTAAAAGGTATGGAAAATGGGAAGATATTTTGTTCTTGCTGATTTTCTTTTTTTCCCTCATGGTGGCAACTACTTATTTTATTGTTTCTACAATGGTTATCTTTAAAATGTCAGCATTTGTGTAGTGATGAGAAGTCAACTGCTTCTGCTATATTTAGTGTGATGTTCTAAACTTGAGGCCATCTGGTGTCCAGATTGGGATTTTCCATTCTGTTTAGATGTGGGAATAGGATTTTCATATAGGCAGATAGAGGGCTGCACCCCAAGGTCAGTCTCTCTGTTGAAAGACAGCTTATGTACTTCAGCTTTCCTGAAGAGAATTTGTAAGGATATATTTATATCTTGATTCTTTTGAGCAAGAATCAAGATATGCCTGTACCTTTGCAATGACTTCAGTTCTAGACGTGTCAGGAAATGACAAATACAGATTTTACTCATTCTTTCTTGAGAGGTGGTCAGTATATAGCATTCGTTCTTCTTGATCTGGTTCTCAACATACTGATATTTGTGTGAAAAGAGATACAGAAGACAAAATGGCAGAACAGTTATTTCTGAGCAGTACAGAAGAGGGGCTGTATATGGGAAACAAACTCCTCTGGATTGAGGGATCTAGTACTTTTTTGTAGGCAGTGTGGGGCAGGAAGCTGCTCTTGCCTCTGCAGGTATTGGATATGCTGTCACGTAAAAAGTACCATGAGTGCTTCCCATGTACCCAGGGCGAGACAGAGAAGCACTAAATACACGTTTCAGTTTACAGTGGTAATTTAGAAGTGATCCATATATCTAAACTCAGTAACTGTGCTCACAAACAAGAATATAGTGAATGGCATACCAGTGGCATAAGTGTCCTGTACTTGCATATCTCCTAATGAATATTTCTTTTCTGATACACTTTTGTCATGGAGCATTTGACCAGCTCTTATTACAACACTGACACCTGCTCTTGCCAGATACTCCAGTTGTTTTGGTTTTATGCCTAAAAACCCATTCATGGATGTTTGATTGCTTGGCTGTTACCCTCAGCTGTGTTTGTACCTTTATTCAGAAAACCTTCAAATATCTAACGGTGTCTTTTCCTATTTCTGTGACAGCGGTGAAACTTGATGCAGTTGATGTTCAGTCATACATTGCTCGATCATTGATTGATGGCTTTGAAGGCCCGATGGGGTACAGCCTAAAATTTGGGCTACATTATGTCGATTTTGAAGATAGCAATAGACCAAGGACCCCCAAGGCATCTGCTTCTTTCTACTCCAGTGTTATTGAAAATAATGGTTTCCCAGCCAAAGTCTCAAACAGATTTTCTACTCCTGTGGCATTTAACCTACCTGTGTCATCAAAATTGCCCAGTTTACCAGCGTCTGAAGTTCCCTCAAAGGCAAAGGTTGTTTGGGAGAAGTTTTCGTCGCAAACAAAGTTTGAAAGGGATATGTACTTCTATGGCACCTTCCCAGAGGACTTCCTGTGGGGTGTGTCGTCCTCAGCCTACCAGGTAGAAGGAGGTTGGGATGCCGATGGCAAAGGTCCCAGCATTTGGGATACTTTCACCCATGTCCCAGGCAACATAAATAACGATGATACTGGAGATGTAGCCTGTGATAGCTACAACAAAGTGGAGGAAGATCTTTACATGCTGAGAGCCTTAGGGGTGAACAGCTACCGTTTCTCTCTGTCTTGGCCTCGGATTTTCCCTACTGGAAGAAACAATTCAATAAACAGCCACGGCGTTGACTACTATAACCGTCTCATTAACGGGCTGGTTGCAAGCAACATCACTCCAGTGGTCACGCTGTATCACTGGGACCTGCCGCAGGCTCTGCAGGACGAGGGGGGCTGGGAGAACAGCACGCTCATCGAGCTGTTCGACAGCTTTGCAGACTTCTGTTTCCAGACCTTTGGGGACCGCGTGAAGTTCTGGCTTACGTTCAACGAGCCCCATGTCGTCGCCTGGGTCGGCTATGGCGCAGGGGAGGTCCCACCCAATGTCAACGATCCTGGTGATGCTCCCTACAGGGTTGCACACACCCTGCTGAAAGCTCACGCCAGGGTCTACCACACGTACGACAGCAAATACAGAGCGAGCCAGGGCGGCATCGTCTCTCTGAGCCTCAACGTTGACTGGGCTGAGCCGAAGACGCCGAGCGACCCCAGGGACTTGGAGGCTGCAGACAGGTACCTGCAGTTTTTGTTGGGCTGGTTTGCACACCCCATCTTCAAAAACGGAGACTACCCTGACGTCATGAAATGGAAAGTGGGGAACAGGAGTGACCTGCAGAACCTGCCGTCGTCCCGCTTACCGGTTTTCACGGCTGAGGAGCGCGACTACATCAGGGGCACGGCAGATGTTTTCTGTTTCAACACCTACACCTCCAAAATTATAACTCACGCAACCACCCGTCTCAGGCCCTTCTCCTATGAGCATGACCAGGAAGTTTCAGTATCCGTTAACAGCTCTTGGCCTTCCTCAGCTGTTACTGGACATCGGGCTGTGGCCTGGGGAATGAGGAGGCTGCTGAATTGGATCAAAGAGGAATATGGAAATCCCCCAATTTATGTCACTGAAAATGGGGTAGGGATAAAGACCGACTCGGATGTTGACGACAATGCCAGGATATTTTACTACAAAACGTACATCGATGAAGCTCTGAAAGGTACCAGTTTTTATTCTGTGGGGTATCTGTGCGTCTTCCCCGCCTCAAATTCTGCTTAATTTCTTCTACTAAGGAATAGCTTTTAAGCACTTGGTGTCAGTCTTGAACTAGTCCGAACACCATACAAACATACAGTTTCTTTTTGTGCTCTCCTCTGTGTCCATTTACCCTGTAGTTATTTACTGTCAGTTTTAAGGTGTGAGGTGTTTGTCTATGAACTGCTTGTCATTCCCTTAATGTGTGATACCGCGGATGCTCTTCCACTGTTTTTGGTCTAACATATCTCAAAATATGTGCTTTCAGCTTACAGACTGGATGGTGTTAACCTGCGAGGATATGTCGCTTGGTCTTTCATGGATAACTTTGAATGGTTGAGTGGGTATGATCCCAGGTTTGGATTGCACCAGGTTGATTTTGATAATCCAAACAGGCCAAGGACTCCAAAGCGCTCCGCCATCTACTATTCAGAAATCATCCGCAATAACGGTATCCCGGAGCCCATGGATGATAGCTTCATGTACGGGGAGTTTCCAAAGGGCTTTGCTTGGAGTGTAGCAACTGCAGCATATCAGGTTAGGAAGGAGCTGAACTGAAACAAGTTTCTGTGATGCTGGGCTTTGCTGATAAGTCTTGCTTTGAGGCCCACAAGGTCTTAGTGATTTGGTGCAGCAAAAATGTTACTGCTTCTAGTCTCACACTGATAAATTAAAATACTGGGGGGTGGTGCCAAAAGGCCTAACAAGGCTGAATTGTTTTTTTAGGTCAAGTCCTAATTCTAACTAACGTTAGTTTTACTAGTAAACAAGAGTTTACTAACAATGTTTTTTCCCCCATCACAACTCTAATTAAAGATCGAGGGAGCATGGAGAGCAGATGGGAAAGGACTTAGCATTTGGGATCAATATGCTCATACTCCCTTGAAAATCGGCAACGATGAGACTGGTGACGTAGCCTGTGACAGCTACCACAAGATCGAGGAGGATGTGGAAATGCTGAAGGGGCTCCAGGTGTCTCACTACCGCTTTTCCATCTCCTGGCCGCGCGTTCTCCCGGACGGGACTACCGGCTACATCAACGAAGCGGGACTGAACTACTACGAGAGGCTCATCGATGCCCTTCTGGCAGCTAACATTAAGCCTCAGGTAACAGGACAGATCATCTGGAAATCTGACAAAATGCAGGAGACGGGAATTATCCTGGCGTCAAAGATTAAATCCTGACTCTTGGATTTCCCTGCCTGATCCCCATGATCTGATGCCTCCATAAGAAACCCTCAGGAACCTGTTGATCCCAGTGATTTTTCACAAATCGCAGGCAGGGATCTCGCAGCTCCATCAGCCTTTCGGTGCCCTCACCAGATTCTGGCCTGGGCCTGTACCAGCAGTCCCTGTTGCCTTCGCTTTTTATGTGCTTGCATTTTCTTGTATTTTGTCTGTTTTTATGTTTATTTGTCTCCTACCTCTCCCCTATTCAGAGGTAGGGTAAGCAAGCATAAGAGTATAGATAACTATATGTGCTTTTGTTATCTAGGACTGTTTCATTTATTTGTTCATAGCTTTACTATGTAGCTGCCGTACCTGTTATTGAGATGATGCGGTGGGATGGCGGGAAGAAAACAGCCTTTCCTCCTCCCTTCTGCCCCCTGCCCTGTGCCACAATGTCCGCCGGGGGGGAGGCGAGGCAGCCTGGCTGCCACCCGCCCAGGAGGGCCGTGGCTGTGCCTGAGCAGACCTGTGTCTTCATGGTGTTGCTCTCGAGTGGTTGGGCTGATACAGCAGAGCAAATAGGTGCTTCTGCGGGGCTGCTTTTTGTCTGTCCGTGCAGCTGCAGCAGTTCCTCACTGACCTGAGGTGTTGCTGTCAGGAGTCTTTTGGTTTTGGCTTGTAAGACTGAAGGTCATTGCCTTTGCAGTGAGGCAGGGCCCTGGAGTTGGTCCTTTCCCCATGTCCTGAGGAACCTGAGATCCTGACAAGGAGGTGCTGTATTTGAGTGCGTGGGTGATCACTGTGAGCTTGGACACGGCCTGACACAGGACACCCACGTTGCTACGTGCCTGTTAGCAACAGAGAGCTGTGCAAATCAAAGCAGGGTTGGTGCTGGTAGATGAGCTGCTTCACTGTCCTGCCTTGGGAAGGTGGTTTGAGTGTCTGCTGAGTTGTCTCTCTCTCTCTCTTCCCCACAGGTAACAATTTATCACTGGGACCTCCCGCAGGCGCTGCAGAACGTCGGGGGCTGGGAGAACGACACTATTGTGGAGAGGTTTAAGGAATACGCTGAGCTGCTTTTCCAGAGGCTGGGAGACAGAGTGAAATTTTGGATAACCATCAACGAACCGTACAACGTGGCGTACTATGGGCACGGCACAGGCACAGCCGCGCCGGGTGAGTCTGCTCGGCTGGAGCTGCAGCAGAGCAGGAGCCAGGGCCTGGCACGGGGCTGGGCAGAGGGGGACTGGGCTCCTGTGGGGGCAGTGAAGGGGCCTCCCGCTCTGCCTTCCACCTCCAGCGCCCTGTCCCCTATTGCTCCCACCCTGCACAGCCTCCAAATGAACGTGCCGGGTCACGCAGCCCCTGGTGGCAGCAGCAGCCCTGCGGTGCTGCCTGTGCCATGGCTGTCCCTGCACTGCAGGTATCTTCCTCCGGCCGGGGCGAGCCCCCTACATCGTGGGGCACAACTTAATAAAGGCCCATGCTGAAGCCTGGCACGTCTACAACGACAAGTACCGTGCGACGCAGCAAGGCTTGATCTCCATCAGCATCAACTCAGACTGGGCAGAGCCGAGGAATCCCCACAAGCAGGAGGACCACGACGCTGCCAAACGCTACATGCAGGTGCGTGAGGCTGCCACCACGGCTGCTCACGCTGCTGTGTGTGTCCCCAGCCCTCCTCCGTGTGCTGGGGATGCCCAGAGCCCGTGTCGGCTCCTCCCCGCACCAGCTTGTTGAACTGGCCACCGATGGGGTGGCTGTCTGCCTCTCTCCACAAGTTTGTTCATTGTAATTTGAGATATAAAGCAGCACATGGAGAGTAACTAGTTAAACATTTGTTTTGATACGTGATTTATTCCTTGTTTCTTGGTTTAGTTCCTTGTAGGTTGGTTTGCCCATCCTATTTTCAAAAATGGTGATTATAGTGAAGTGATGAAAACGAGGATTCAGGAACGCAGTTTGGCCCAAGGCCTGAGCCAGTCAAGGTAAGGGCACAGGCACATAGTTACTTGTTTTTCTTGTTGGACTAAAACTTGCTTTTCGGCTAGATCTGCTAACTCAGAATGAATCCCTTGAACAGTTACTTGGAAAATCTTGTTGTAACCTCATAGAAAAACTTCATACTTCTTCCTTCAGCATAATAGGTTTGGGTAGTGTAATAAATGACCTGCATCAGACTGTGCTTTTCTGCACCGTGTAAATGTGTTTAAGGTTCTTATGATGATGGAGTGGACACAATCACTAAAGCTCATCGGTGTCTCTGAACTACCTTTATTATTTGACAGTCCTACTATTCTCACTTCTACTGTGCTGTTTCATTCTTCTCCCTCCCCTTCATGGCGTGCTGGTGTTGGAAGGGTTGGGGTGTGCTCTGCAGCAAGGCAGCTCCCTTCAGGGTTTGAGTTACGCTTTCGTGTGTGCCTCAAGCACGTGGATTTGTGCAGGCTTCCTTTTACAGGCTGTTTCTTTTCTGTTGCTGCTGTTAACGATAGCAGAGTCTCTGCTTTGCTTTGAGATAAAGTGCCCTCCAGCACGTCCTGCTTTGGGGAATAAACCCTGCCCTCAGTCTCAGACTGCCAACCCTCGGGCAGCCCCACCTCCCTAGGAGCATTGGGTGCGTTTTAAGCAGCAATTGCCCGTGGACCAAATTCCCAAGGGGACCTTCTCTTCTGACTAGAAGAAGAGCTGGGGACTCGCACCTTCCTCCAGGGTATCCTTGGTGTCCCCAGCTCGGTTTCCTGCTCTGTCATGGCAGGGACAGCACACAGGGCTTCAGCTACAGGTGCTGGCTCTGAGGTGGCCCATTTGCAAAGGACTTTAAGTAAGTTCCTCACAGAAAGGAGCTCTTGTAGCTGCTGCTTGTTCCTGTGCTCCCGGGGAGCCCTTTGCAGGCGCCAAGCGGGCGAGCAGGAGGGCAGTGGCTGCAGAGGCACCGGTCCCTGCTCCGCGCTGCGGCGGGCGGCCACGAGCACAGCTGCTCCCAGTGCGGCTCTGTGGGTACTTGTTTTTCTTTCCTTCCTCGTCCTGGGCTTATCAGGGGCCAGGATTCCCTTTCAGGCCTGTGCCGATTCCTACCCAGAGACACCTCACGGCTTCATTGCAGTCTCGTCCCCCACGTGAACACACTTCTGAGCGAGCCTGGAAGCAGAGGGCTTGGTTACTTCTTGGCCAAGCAGCGCTTTCCATGTGCCTGTTCATTACCCATCATCTTCCTTGCCTGTTCCTTTGGGCTTTTAGCTCTCTTGATGTTATATTTAGCAAACTGCAGCAGTGAGGAGAGTCCATATAAGTTTAATTAACCCTTTGCATCCTACACCTGGGGAGAAACATGCGCTCAAAGGGCAGAATGTTGCTCGTCGGCTTTGCTTTGTCAGGTGCTCTTAGAGCCTTCCTGACTTTTCTGACTCAAATGCACCTTTGAGATCAAACAGGACTGGCAGATAACTGGTAAATACCATCCATATCTTTAGCTTATATAAAAGGATTGAAGTGGGGCAGATGATAGAAACAGAAGGGGAAATCCTGAAAAAAAAACTTGTGTTTTGAGAGGTCTGTGCTTCCTATTGCAGACTGCCAGAATTTACAGAAAGCGAGAAGCAGAGAATTAAAGGCACCTACGACTTCTTCGGGCTCAATCATTACACTACAGCCTTGGTCTACAACCTAAACTATCCTGCGGCTCTTGCGTCCTATGACTCAGATAGGTAAGATGGGACTGTAGATTCGTGGTCAAACAAAACGTGCCCTGCTGGAGCCTGTGCCCATTTGTATTGTAAGGTGCTGGCAAACCAGGGGACAAATACATTAAGCTGTTGTAGGCAACACTAGAGAAAACTTCCACAGGCAGTAACGGGGATGCCTGTGTTTGCCTCTGCAGTGATGGTCTTTTTTTTTTTTTTTTTTACACAGAGCTGGTTATAAAAGCAAATGGTTAAATTAAGTAGCTTCTAAAAGTCAACACTTCTGAGTCTCTTCATGGTCTGGTATCTGCTTTAGATAGTATTTATCATATTCTCTGGCCAAAATGCAGTTTGAAATATTAGACTTGCCTCATTTCTGGATCCTGCTCCATTTCCTGTTCAGCAGTGGTTGGTTCCCTCTCTAAGTTAGAAGGCTAAATAGTTAAATTGCTTCATGTGTAAATATACAGAATTCAAGATTTTTTTTTTTAGCTATGACTTTCCTTCCCCAGTTTCAGATGCTAAACAGTAGAGTCTTGTTAAGGTAATTATGAAGCCCCACCATGAGGGAACACAAGCTGTTCTGTTTGTAGGCGCAAATACCAATTTGGGGTGTAGAATCGCTGTGATGTCGATTATAGGCTGAAAAGTAGGAAGGGTTTTAAATCCTAGAGCCCCATCAAGGTGTGGTGGTGTGAACTACCCCCCGCTTCTGAGCTGTAGCTGGTTTAGGCAGAACCTGCTTTCCGAGGAGGAGGTGAGTGCTGAGCGTGTCCCCCGCAGGGGTGTCGCCTCCGTGTTCGACCGCAGCTGGCTGGGCTCGGGCTCCTTCTGGCTGTACGTGACACCCACTGGCTTCCGCAAGCTCCTGAAATGGCTAACGGACGAGTACGGGGCTCCCATTTATGTGACCGAAAACGGGATTTCGGAAAGGGGTGACGTCAACCTCAATGATACGTGGCGGATCCATTACCATAAGAGTTACCTCAATGAAGCACTCAAAGGTAAAGCTGCTCGTCATGGTGGGCAGCCAGGGGTCTGGTGAGCCGGGCGCTGAGGGAAGGGGTGCGGAGCAGAGGCGCGCGGCTGCTCGCGGCAGAGCTGCAAGGCTCACGTCCCTCTAGGGTTATTCCGTGTCTGCTGCTGGGAGCTGGGGGCACAAGGGAGGCCAGTGATAACGTGGCCGAACCCATGCACTGTGCCCAGCTCCTGCGGCATCCCCACGTACCTAACGCTCCCGCTCGCTCCTGCTCGCAGCCTATTTGATCCAGGATGTCAACCTGTGCGGCTACACGGCCTGGACGCTCATGGACAACTTAGAGTGGGCAGCAGGCTTCACCGAGAGGTTCGGGTTCTACTACGTGAATCGCACAGACCCCGCGTTGCCGCGGCTGCCCAAGGCCTCGGCCAAGTTCTACGCCCAGCTCGTGCGCTGCAACGGCTTCCCAGACCCCGCGGACGGCGACCACCCCTGCCTGCACCCTGAGACGGACGGTGAGTAACGCAGAGCCCCGGCATCTGGGAGCTGTGGATATCCCTAATCCCTAGATTCCCGGGAGCCACGGCCTCAAAGGACACTCGTGTTTTCTGGAATTGGGTCTCTTCTGCATGCACAGCCAGGCTAGGTAAAAATGCCCGGGGTAGTAACACACCTAGTGAAAGGCCTGGCCCCAAAAGCAGTTAATTGAAGCAAAGCGTGTGCTCAGGTACCTGCGGTGTTTGCTGAACCACAGGAATGCAGTACTTTTGGTCTAAATTAGTAATACAACAACTACTAGTTAAGGACTCAGTATTTTGCCTAAGCCTTTGGAAATCCTCTTGCCTGTGTTCTCTGAAGTGTGCTTGGGGTAGGGCGGGGGGCATACATTAATTACATAACTGTCGCTGATGCTTTTTTCGCAATAACCCTATCAAGCCTGTGGGGTGACTGTAGCTGCCAGTGGCCTCTCTCAGAGTCTCAGGGGCTCTACTGCGAGCCTCAGCTGTGCCTTTATTCCCAGCTACTCCTCAGTGTCACAACGCGAGAGGCTGGGGGATGCTGAGCACTGACCTTGTGGCTGTTTCCCCCAGTGCCGGTGACGCCAACAGCGGCCGCCCCGGGGCTGGCCCAGGCCGTTCGCTTCCTGGGCTTGCAGCTGACGCCGCACACCGCAGAGGTGGCCCTGTACGCGCTCCTGGCTCTCGCGGCCGTGGGGGCCCTGGGGCTGGCTCTCTTCTCCGGTCTCTATGGAAGGCTCTCCAGAAGGTCCCGGGAAAGGTAACACGTGACACTCAGCAACATGTAAGTTTCGTTTTGCCTGCTGGAAGGTGGGGAACAGAGGTGCTCTTTAACCTTGCAACCACGAACATTGTGTTGCATGTGCCACCACAAAGACGACGACAGGTTAATGCTTCTGCTACTGCAATTTAGTATCCTGTCTTAGGCCTGGCTTCCTCTCATTCTGTTGCTTGTTTAACAACTTCAAAATACAAATATAAAATACCTTAACTGAGCTATTTCCAAATGTGGCTGATGAGATTGCTTAATGTTAGTTTTGCCTTTACTTGTTTCAGAATGTAGATGGTTTCTGAACTTGAACTTTCATCTACTCTTCATCATCAGGAGCCTTGGAGAGACTCTCAGTAAAGATCTACAGTTTCTTTGCGTTCTTAAAACAAGTTACTCTTAGTACAGGTGAAAATGGGCCTGGAATGTGCACTGTTCTAGTATGGCTACTGTACAGAGGAGCCCTTTTTCCATCATGATGTGGATGCTATATCCTTTATTTGATTTAAACAGTATTTACAGGATTTCTTTTACTTGTATATTATGAAATAAATTGTTAAAAATCAAAATAAATGTTGTCCCAGCACTATGCCTTTACAATTGAACCCTGTGGTACTTTATTAAATAAAGCTGCTTTTAAATAGGAATCTGAAGTAGCGAGAACACCAGTAATAGTCAAGTCCAAAGAAGGGAGATGCACAATAATGGGGTGGGAGAGGGAAAGAGAGTTCGAGCTCTTTCAGGGAAGGAAAAATGTCATTATCCCCCCTCCTACCAGCACTTCCATTTCCTGAGAGAAACAAGTGTCCTTCTCCCTATAGTGCAGTCCAGACCCAGAACATGATGGGCATTTTACCAGGTTGCAAGAAGAATAAGGCCCGAGTAAAGTCATTTAAAGTGGAACAAGTTTTTTCCACTCCATTCCTAACTGCAGCGGCTAAGCCTTGTTTTGCAGCCTTCCTCAGGGCACAGCAGCTCTTCTGCAGGAGTTACAAGAGAAGCCAGTTCCGTTTTCTGAAAAACATTTTATTGAGTGCTGCTTGGGGAATTAAAAACTACAAGGTTTTGCTTGCAGCTGCAGAAGCGAGAAAAATGTTTAACATAAATTAGGTATCTGATTTGCTACTTATAGTGTTTCTGAAACCCTCATCTTAACCAGTCATTGTCTACCCCCACCTTTATATTAATATATGGCCCTTTAGTTTACATAGCAGAATATTTATAGATTAGAAAGTGCCTTTCTATGGTAATAGGGCTAGTGATTATGAAAGCTGAGGGAGATTTTTCAATCTTTAATTCCTTAGAGCTTCTACCCACCTCAGCTACCCCCACTTGATTTTTCTGACTTAGGCAACTTTATTCCTCGCTCTACTGCAGGAATAAGAATGTTGTAGTTCAGTCAGCGTAAGATAAGCCCCACATGTCCAGAAACTTTAGTTGACTTAAATCAAAGTAAGAAGGAGAAAAAAAAAAAAAAAAAAAGAGAGAGAGAGAGAGAACACCAGACAGCCGTTATTGCAGTTACTTAAAACTACATTTGTTGTGTAGAATTTCCATTCCATGTATTATTTTCATCTTCTCCATCATCTTGAGTCCTCAGTCTATATATTTTGCCTTCTTTTTTGAAGTCTTCCCCCCGCTTTTCCATTACTCGTTTCCTGACTGCTTGCCTAGGGTACAAATGACAGAGAAGTCTGACAGTTTCCCTCAGTGTTAAGTGCATTTATTACAGTCACTCCCCTTGTATAAATTGCCCGCCCTTTCTGCCCTTCTCCCCACTGATAATTTTCTCAGGCCTCTGTCTCGAGGGAAGTTGGTCATTTAGGAGTTGCACAAACTCGAAGAATCTCATTGCCCTGGAGAGCAGCTGCTACTGCAGCGACACGAGGCTGCTTCAGGCCCCCCTGCCCAGGAGATCTCTCAAACACTGCAAAACCTTAAGAGCCAAACTCAAAGTTGTTCAAGTTTCTTGCACAGCCCTGCTGTAACAGCCGGACATTTAATTTTGAGTTTTTATCTTCTACACAGTATCAGCTTGAGTGAAGCTGCGTTTCAGGTGTAGCTGAGTTCCCTGTTCATAACTGAGCGCTGAGCCACGTTCCTCCTGTTCTGCAGCTAGGAACAGCAGCAAACAGCAAGGAGTTGGGCTCCTCACGCATGCGAACCCCAGGCCTCCCAGCCAGAGCTGCTGTGGAGTTGCCAGCCACCAGGTCCATCGCTTTTACCCACAGGGAAGGTTGAAAACGAGTCACCTTCAGCACTTGGGTTACCTGCTTTGCTCAATGCTGCTAGAAGCTGAAGGACTTGAGTGTTCCTGCTGATGAGCTGGTCTCGCTGCGGCTTGTGCGGGTGGGGGGCTGGTGAATAGGAAGTTGCTAATAAATCTCCAAACTGCCAGGAGAGGGTAGAGGATCGTGCCCAGGAACTTCCACAGATCCCCCCCTGAGGCCTGGACCACAGAGGAAGCAGGTCGTCCCGCCTGTCCGTGAACACACAAAGCAAACGGGCAGATATTACAGGAGTTTAGGCAGACTATTTCATGCATAATTTAGAAGCAGCTCAGCAGAAGCAGCTCCCTGGTTACTCATTAGACAAAAATACCTACACTACCATAAATCTGCAGAAAAATCCTCCCAATGAGTATTGCAGTTTTTTTTTTGACAAGTTGTCTTAGACGCAGTAAAAACTAAATTCAAACAGAATATTATAGTGCCCTACTTAAAACAGCTGTACAGCTTCAGCATTGCTATTTTCAGGGAAATAAAAGCTAAGACAACACCTACCGGCAGCAACACCACTGAAGCACTGGGTGCTAACTCCAGCTCCAATAATTTCTTTCCATAATCTTCTTTGGTAAACTCCCTTCTGGGAAACATTGTTGCCAGTGAGAAATTGCCATAGGCATTACCAACCGTCTGTAGAAGTATAAAGACACTTGATTTATAACCAGTCACTTTCTGAGAGTCATTTCAGATTTACCACCCTGCCACATGGACCAAGCAGTTATAACACAAACCAACAAGCATCTTTACAAGGCGAAAGGAGTGTTGTTCCCATTATCCTGCTCTCCCTTCTGCTAGCAACAACATGCTGCTGTAGCACACAGGCACTGGAAAAGGCTGCTATCAAACCCCCTTCCAATAAACACCGTGGAAGCAGTTTGCTGTATTTCCACAATAACCAGCAGCCAACCCCGCTGTAGCCAGGCGGCAGCTGACAGAACGACACCCGGCTTTACCTGTGCAGCAAACTGCCTGGCTTCCTCCAGCCGCGCGTCGGACGGAAACTGGTTAGTGAAGGAAGAGCCGTCGGGGAGGCGGAACTGGATCCTGGCTACGGCACTGCGGGAAACACAGCCTGGTCAGCCGGCACCAGGGCCGGCTGCACGGAGCCTCCCGCTCCCGGAGCCCCAGGAAGGACAGTCTCCCAGTTTATAGCCCGTTCGGTGGGTTATAAATGCGGATCTGCGGCTACTGACATACACGTAACTCACACAGCTCGTGTGCGAGGCTGTAACTCCTTTGGATTTGATCAGAGCCCAAGATTACGGAAACGAGACGTTTTATAAAAGTCACTTAGTAAAGTCTATGTAACATGGTGTTTTCTCTATCCCCCAAAACACACATTGCTGCTTTGCCCAAAGCAACTCACCTTCGCTCCTTCTGAGATGCTTCTTTCCTGGCCTCTATTTCAGCCTGTTTTGCCTGAAGAGCTGCAGCTTTCGCAGCTTCTGCTTCTTCCTTTGATTTTGCAAAGCGAGCTGCTCTCTCAGCACGGTCCTTTACAAGCATCAAACAAAAGCCTTAATTTTTACAAGAAATTGTAGCTTAATATTCATTAAAACAGAATGCCACAATCTGCAGGCAGCATCCAATTACACTGATGTAAGTACAACATATGGAGAAAAAAGAGAAATGTTGCAAAACAGAATCCACTGCCAAAATGCACAACCTCTTGTCACTAGCCAAGACGACATTTGCTTTTCAATGAATTGCTTCATCCAAACCATTACTAAAAGCTGATCTTCCAATGGAAGTTTAGCATTGAGTTAAACATAGGTTTTAATATTTCTAGTGCAGAGAACAGCAAAAATCTTATAAGTTACACTGCTGCAGTTCTAAGCATCCAACCTAAAACCTAATAACGACAAGGGATTTCAATTGCTATTGATTTCTTATATGCATACATAGAAATGTACCCTAAAAACCCCAAAACAGAACATCATCACTGTGAAGCAGGAGCTTCATTTTACCCAAAGCAAATGTTATTAACAGAAGGAAAAAAAAAAAAAAAGATAAATTGTTACAATACAAGCTTATAGGATTCCAAGCAGAAAAAAAAAAAAAGGAAAATCCTTGAACATTTCACTGAATGAGAAAACTTTCTGCTTTTAGTGCACTGGTGGCTCTTGTGACAGAGAATTGAAGCAGGGTTTTTTCAGAAATAGAGGCAATTACCAATGCAATCTGCTGTCTTATACGCTCTCTGGCTGCTTTCTCTTCTGCCTTTTCTCTGTTCCTTTCCTCTAACATTCGTTTAGTCAGTTCTTCTTCCTGGCGTCGTTTGTACTCCAACATTTCTTTTCCAGTTTTTCTCCGTTCTATTTCTTTCTTGATTTCTTTCTGAGGAAACAAAGACATGGAAAACTGGACCACCAAAGTGTCTTGGACAAGGACAAGACAAGACTGAAGTATTTGTTTAAAAAAAAGAAATAAAGCAATTATTCAAATAAGGATATCTAAAAAAAACTCTGCAAGCTGCTATACATTTATGTGTTACCTGTTCTTCTTCTTTTCTTTTCTCTTCTCGTCTTTCTTCAAGCTTTTTGGTTATTCTAAATTTGAAAACAAAATGAAAACAAATCTTTAAACACCAGTGTTGGTTATTAACATTTTGAAATTTTACTAAACAGTTGCAAACACAGAACAAAGGAACATGTGAAAGTGAATCTTTAACATACTGCTGCTACCTGATGTAACGGTAAAAAGTCACTTGCACGGGGCTCCACCATATGTAAGAACCACCTAGATTCACTTGGGTGATTCACCACCTGGATTCCAGCCTCTAGTGACAGCTTTAACATATTTCTTCTATCCTTTTCTGCTCAGTGAAGGACAGACCACACATATTCTCACTGCTGAATCAATTTTTAAGTCACACAAACCCAGGACTATTTATGAATCACGGTAATGGAAACTCAAGTCTCAATCTGTTTGTCGTTATTTCAGCCATCTGCTACTGAGAACTAGTTTCTTCTGTACATCATCTCCTAGTTTCTTCTGTACATAATATCCTAAAATGGAAAGCAAACGGCATATAGCCTGACATGAATGCATGCAAATCAATCCCATTTATCTAAAAAAGTGCCTCAGAATAAAGACTGAATTAAAAACACTGATTTACAACAGATTCTGAACCTGGGGTAGTGGGAAAGGGCAGGTATTATGGAATAATATAAGTCGGATAATCAAGCAAAAGAAAACTTCGCTTGTATGGTGGCCGTTTTGCCTTTTTAACAGAAAAATATAGTTCTCAGAGCTTTGCTTCTTGTCTTCCTGAAAAAGATGCTGAAGACATATGGTGCAAATAAGGATTAAGGTATAATTTTAAAAGAATTCTCAGTATTCATGATAGAAGAAGTATTAGTTGTATTATTAGTTGTAAGTAAAAATTAGACTTACTGCTTAACATCTTTGGAATAAAGCTGAAATTGTGTGAAAAAAGTGTTTTAATAAGATAAATAATCCCATTTACTAAGTAGGTGGCATTGTCTAGGCAGAATCAGTCATTCTTATGCTAAAAAAATTATTTTTATAAGCTAAATCCAGTAGTTGAAAACAATTTAATGAATGAACCACATACTGAACCAGATGCTTCTGGTCACCACAACTTAAAATACTGCAACTAACCCCCCGTCATCAGATCAAAATAAAAGCAAAGGAGCCTCAAAATGCAATTCTTCCTGCTCTTTGTGTATGTCTAAGCTACAGGCAGGCATGGAGTAGAAGAGATGAAAAATGGAGGCAAGATGACACCTCTGCACATAACCACTTCATTACCCTCATTCCAAATGCTTCCTGTTCATCCCTTTACCTCCTTCAAAACTTCTGCAGCAAACATACCTGTTTGAATTAAAGTTATACCCAAGTGATGAGATTAAACTGAATGATTAGACTGACTTAAAAGCTGTTTTTTTTTTTATCAGCCCTAGAAAGAAAAGGCCAGAGAAATGTTTGCCAGAAGAGAACAGGTTGAACACAAAATATCTGTAATCCATCTTGCCTGCTCCCCTGTATTGTCCCCCCACCAAAAACTAACGGTCTCTGTAGAAATGAGCAGAGGACACCAGAAGGTCTAGGTGAGGGTATTTACCTTTCTACTTTGACTGAAAGATCATTCACAGGCTGAGCAGCACTCACTTGCCCATCTGAAGAATTAGTTGCTTCCTGAGACTGGCTTGCTTGACCTGAGTTTACTTCATCTTCAAGTGGTTTATGAGAAAGTTAGGCACAAAAGAAAAATGTGAGGCATTATTTCTTATTGCAAAAAAGAAAAAAAAAATAAAAAGAGACCATTAGTAATAATTGGCAAGAACAACAGAAAGGATTTCTCAGAGATACAAGGTTCAGCTATTCAAATATGTGTGTATATTCACTTTACTAATCAACAGGACCTTTCAAAATTGAATTCATGTAAAGAAAGGGTGTATAATCTTACTGTATTATAAACCATATATTTCTCTAGCACTAAAAGAAAGCCAAGTGACAAGTTATTCTTCCCTTTAGACTGCAAGAGGCACTCCAGGATATACAACTCTTCCTCAATAAGTCTACTCAATACATTAAGCTTTTATTTAAGAGCACAATTAAAAGGATTTCAAAAGCAAATGAGCTAGCATCTGTGTAAAAACACTAACCATTAGCAGCAGAAGGTCTTACTGTCTCAGACACAACAGGCTCGTGAGAATCACATAACTCTCCCGCTCTGGACTGCGTATTTTCTGGAGCACTGTCAGACTGAAGGGAGGGACACGGAGCAGTTGACTGAGCTCCATTTTCCAGAGGTTGCCTTTTTACTGTGTGCATCTATGAGTGGTTAAAAAACAACAACAAAAAAAAATCAAAATTGAAATTTAGAATTTTTTTCCTCTGATTCAAAGGTCTAGGCTATTAAACTACTCTTGGAGAATCAGTTAATCCTACTTATAATATAAGACTAAAATAATAATAATCACATATTTTGGGGTTTGACCCAATTATAAAACACTTAATGTTTTTTTTCCTAATTTCATACTTACACTTAAAACCAGTGATGAAATTTTAGACATTTACATTACATTCTGTAGTACGGTTTTGCAAACCCACATTAAGAAAAACAGTATTACAAAGCCACATATGAACTATACTTATGGAGTTACTGGTGTGTCATCTGGAGTTCTTGGCGTATTTCCTCACATCTGCAGGTGTTGCACAGATTATCTAAACACCTCCCCTCTCCCCCCCAAAAAAATCACTAGAACTTCTACACAGTGCTTCCAAACTTTCAAAATCTGTTTGCATATTGCATTTAAGTTTGCAGATTTTGTTGCAGGAAGGATATGGAACCAATTATTTATTCTTTCTCTTACTTAAAGGAACATGCTAAGAACCAGGGATATCTCCAGCCCTGAGCACGTGAACATACCCATCTCCACCTGAAAGACCTGGTTCCTGGTTACTTTTTGGATTGCAGGCATTACCTGTTTTACTTTTTGGATTCTGGTAACAAGTTCTTCAACAGAAACACTGCCAGCAATTACTTCCAAAGGGATCCCATTGTCTCCAATAAAGAAACTGGAGGGAATGCACACTACAGGATCTGCACAGCAACAGTAAAGGCTAACAAATGAGGCAGTTTAAAAGTAGGCTGAAAAGTATTATCAGACTAAACCATCTTGTTCAATATCCTATATCCCTGTAGTTGCCAGTAGTAACTGGCAAGGGAGGAAGAAAAACAAACCTACCAAATGCATGGGAAAGCTGCATACAATTGATTAGCATTTATTGTATTCTTTCACACGGGATAAGGCAAAATATTTTCCCTCAACACACACAAATACTGGACCACTGATTATGCTTTGACTTGAAGAATTCTGTTTTAGCATGAGAAAACATTTTACATAAATAACAATGAATTCCTTACAGTATGAAGAAAATCCAAGATAAGGTACTAAATGCATATGCATATAATTTTATAATATAAAATTCAGCATCATGCAAAATTCCGAAGTTAAAAGTAACTTACTTAAGAGATGTTCACCTAATTTAAAACCCATCTAACAGATACCAAACTCCGTACTTGTTCTTCCTCCTCCACAGTTCTGAAATCCAGCTAATAATCTAAAGCTTTGGGATTTTTGAGTTTATGAGTGCTAGTTAGCAATACCAGTTCACACCAGCAAACATCACGGCTCAAATTAACAGATAATTCCATTTACACAAAGAACCGGGTCATCTATGCGGAGGATTATGCAGGATTAGCATTTGACAAACTTGTTCAGCTTTCACTAACAGACTGAAAGCCAAATACACGTTAACAGATGGTACATTTTAACTACGTCGCTTATTGCGTTTTTTTTTCCATAAGAAGTATTTTCAACAATGCTGCTTGTAAGTATCTGTCTTAAGAATAGAATTAGGGTGTAAAGAACAAACATCTGTAATTATAAAGTAGCATCTGAACCGATGTCAAAAGGATACAAATTTGAGAAAACTGCAGGCATGCTTCGCTGTTTAAAATAAAAGATATATTTGTTTAGCACTCTGCAACAACTCTCAAGTCTTTCAGCATAAAAATAACTGCCCTACTACCACACACGAAACTATTTAAACACTTGAGAGAACACTGAAAGCAAACTTGCATTGCATACTCCATTAGCATTTTCCAAAGCGTTGACATGGTGACAATTTCTGGTTGCCACAGCTGACTATAGGAGATTATTTAGGAAACAATGCTAAGAAGCAAATTAGGAAAAAGCATCTAGTCTGCTGAAAGCAAATAATAAGTCTTTTAAAACATCTATAGAGCATTTCAAACAATATGTTTGAAATTTCAGTGCACCTGGACTGTAGTATCTGCATACAGCAAAAGAGACTTATCTGAGTAAGGAACCTTGATGTTCCTGCACTCTGTGTGTTACACTACAGACAAGCATGTACTTGGTGGGGCCTTAAAGGTTTTTATCTTTCTAAATTCATGCAAGCTTTTGAAAGCAAGTTACGTAACTTGACAAACCAAGAATTGTCTTAAGAATGCACTATGCTAGTCTTTTTTTCTTGGCCTTTTTGCATCTTTTCCATGTTGAAGAAGAACAATCCCAACCCTTCTTACTGGTACCAAATGCATCAGAAGTGAGTGATGAATACTCTGCAGAAAGTGACACCAAATTTCTCTAGCTCTTGGAATTTTCTCAGTCTCTGAGGCTTCAGATATATCAGTAACTTATACACTGAATACTCAGAGTACCTGCAGGCAGGTATTCCTCAGGGCAAGGACTTCAAAAGATCCATATTTTCATAATGAGAAACAAACAAAAAAAATGCATGCAAAAGAATTAGGATAGGATCAAACCTTTTGGTGTCAATTTTAATAGCAACAAAACCCTCCGAAGCAGCTTCTGTCACCTTCTCATCTTCCCACCTTGCAGCCATCTCTGTGGACTGTTCATCCTCACCTGCAAGACACAGAGCACATGTGAAGCTAAACACACCACAAACGACCACCTCTGGCCTGATTTTATTTCGTGCTTTGATGGCCTGAGATCAGCTCTGAAAGCAACTGTAGCAGTCTATAAATACAATTAATATCCCGAAAAACAGATGCTTGCATAAAAGATTAGGATCAAACAAACAAATGAAAAAGAAAAAAAAAAAAAAAAAAACAGGAAATCTCCAAATGTATAAAGATGCACTTTGCTAACACATAAGATTTCATAATGAAACAACCAGTCCAAATTTTGGTGCTTTATTTGAAAAGCATACAGAGCATCACCACTTTTACTCTCCCCTTCCTAAGGGTGTGCTATATATATTTTAGAACATCCTGCTGAATGCTTTTTCTTACTACTAAGCATTACTGTAAAAACTGTACAATATTCATGAAACTTTTAATACGCAGCTATTTAAACACAAAATAATTAACACATCAATGTATTGCTCTCATTTAATATATTTTAAATATTTTCAAACTTTCAAAAGTATCTGTAAAACAAATGCCTGTATTTAGTAGTCTTATGTCTTCATATAAGTGTGTATTTAATAAAGGTCCATTTCTCAACTTTTTTTTTTTTAAGACTGCCTTCATAATCTTTGTCAAATCATGAACCACTTTACCACTTTTTTATAACCTGAAGATAACAAACTCCAGCTTGTTCAAGGTTCACCTTGAAAACATGCCAGAAATCTAAGAGACCAAAAAGCCTAACCAATACACTTAATAGACCAAGAAGTTAGCAACTGAACCACCCCGGTGGCAATGGCACCTCAGGAGATCCATGTTCATGTGACAAGTGCACGCTATGTGTTAGTATCTTTTTCCAGCAGTGACCCACTGCTTCTTCCTAGCATTATATTTGACCTGCTAACATGCTAAAACTATTCACTGCTTTTTTTCATTATAAATTTAATTACATATTGGTACCGCACCTGTTTTGTGTAAAAATACACTTTTCTCCCTTTACAAATGCATAATTCAGAAGACAATATTTTACAGTTTAATGGTATTGATAGTATTGAAAAAGAAACTATATATATATTTTTGCAGGATTATTTGCAACTCAGTTTTGTATTGCAGTCCATTGTGTGACCCAGTAGGTAACAGTGACAGTGGGAGGGGAGAAAAAGGAACAAGGAGCACACAGAAACAAGAACAACCGTGGAAAAGGGGCTATTGAAGGATGCCACTGGAAATAATCCTCTGGTGCCGCAGACTCAGAAGCCAGATGCAACCACATCAACCAGAGTTTTACCTTCCAAAGCACTGGCTCAGTGAGGATTTGGGTTAATGTATTTATTAACAAAGAACAGTAATCAGTTTTCAAGGAGTTACCATCCAGAATTAGCCTACAACCACTTATGCATCTTATGCATCTGTAGTTACTATTAATTCTTAGCAGCTTGGGATCAACTGTCCTCTTTGAATTACAGTCTTCATTGCTAAGTTGATACAGATGCCTGTTAGTCAGTGACAACAGCAAGGCATGTGTTTCTTTCATCCTATTTATTATTTCATGTAATATGTACTCCTCTCTAGCACTACAATCCTACATACCTCAAGAAAATACTTAGGAGATTTTACCCAGGACTCTGCTCTCCCTTTAACTGTGCTTAGTGGTGCAGCTGTTCTGCCAGGAGCGGTTCAACTACAGCTATTTGCTCTCCTCCCTCCATTTCCAAAAGCTCGGACACAAACAGCCTCTTCACCACACACACTTTGTTCAAAGGACATGTGCTTATCCAATTAGACTACTAAAAATACCCAAGCACTTACCTAATACTAACTTTTCCACACACACACAACTGCTGTAGTTGGCAAAAGACTGTAGAAAGCCACAAAGCAGCTGGCGACTGGTGGCAAAGCGCTCGCTCGCTCGACGAGATGCCATCTATGAATGGAAATGCTGATAACCCACATTCTGTGCAACTGCAGCACCAACTTAGCATGTGACCAGCCATACGGTAGTCACTTGTTTTATAGCTGTTATGTTTCGATAATGTGACTTTTCTCCTTTTGGGGGTAAAGTTAATTTATTACAGTTCTACAGTAGTAGCTGTATCCTGAAATTAAATCCACCAAACTAAGTTCTAAGCAGCCACATGACAGGAAAAGTATCAGAAAAAGGAAGCAGTCAAGCAGAATGGGACTTGACATAACTGCTAAATCCAGAGCCATCACAACTGCCTGAGAAATACAGTTCCCAGAATGAACATAAACATTTTTCCTTCAAAGTTTATTCTTTTCTCTCCCCTCACTCTTTTTGCTTCTCAAAAAAAAAAAAAAAGAAATATTTTAGCACTATCATGGCAAACAATAACTTTAAAGAAAAAAAAAAAAAGGTTGACCAATGTGCATTTATAGAACAAGACATCACCTCATTATAAAGATAAATAGCCACAATAACCCTTGCTTGACTGAAAGATATTCCAGAATCAGGAAGAATAATCAAGACTTTTATTTCCTAGTGCTTGTTGAGAGGAGTGCAGTGGACTGGGAAAGAGGGACAGACGGCAGCAGAAAGAAAAATTCCTTTCATATTTTTGTTTTCCTTTTTAAACTTTGAATCCCAGTATAATTTATGGAAGAAATATATGAAACAAAACATTGCCCTGAACGTTTCCAAAACCCCGTTTTCCTACTCGGAGCACTGCTGTGGAACAGTAGCGGCAAGCGTTCCGTGCAAAGGCTCAGAGTAACCATCTCCACCGTGCGGTTCCGAACACGGACCTTCCCCAACAACACACCTAGCCACTGCCAGCAGAAAAAGAAACATTTCAGCTCTGAATCGCCTTCAGACACCCCAGGGCAAGAAACCCTCTATTCCTGGGCTTCATCTCTCCTTCCCAACAGGCAGAACAAGGCAGCTTCTCGATCAGGTCAGCCCCTGGGGAGCTCCTTAATCCTGTCATTTCCAGGGAAGATCTGAGTTCAGCAGAGCTCTCCAACCATTTCATTCTGGTGACATGGCCTCCCTACTAACACCCTCCTTCCCCCACACAGTAAACATTTATGCTTAAAAAAAAAGGATGTGTTTGTGTAGAACTTTGAATTCATCAAACATACTTTAAACAAGCTACAATGGGGACTTAACTCCAGACATATATCAAAGTCGTAGGTAGTGAATTACTATTACAAGTTCTTCAAGCATTTGAAACATCCAAAAAACTTGGTAGAAAATTTTTAACCCCGAGTAGGCGGGGGTGGGGGAGCAGCCTATACACAAGCTGCAGCGTGTTGTGTTTCAGAGCTAAAGAGACCAAGCGTTGCAAAACGCCCGGGTCAGGAGATTGCTTGTTGTTGTTTACCAAGGGGCTTCCACTGAGTTTTACATGGGTACAGTGATCTTGGCACTACTGGCTATAGAGGCAGAGAGCTATGCGCCATAAGCAAACATGCTAAAACACATTTTTTTTTTAAAGGGCTTTCAGCACAGCATGCACCTGCCATCATGATCTGTGGGCTTTAAACACGCTGTCTTAACAGGCTGACAAGATCCTTCCAGCATGATGTTCCCCATGCAGTAGTGATTCTGCTACAGCCATTCTGCTGTATCAAAGCAAGCCAAAGGCAACCTGGTTTTCTGCTTATCTTCTTTTGGTTGCTAAACGAATCCTGTGCTTCAGTGACCCCTAAGGGAGAAACCCCAGCCCCGCCTGCCTGTGCGCAGGTGCCTCTGCAAGGAGCATTAGCAAAGAAACACAGGAGACACCACGGTCACAGGCACACACAAACCTACAGGACAGCAAAAAGCGGCTACTGCCCCCCTGACCCGTTCCCGTGCCTTTCGGGAAGGAACACAATCTACATAACGGCGGCGTGAGCTCCTTCCAGCTTCTGCCACCGCCAGGCACAAAACAGGTCCGGGGCACTCGGGGGACACTGCAGCCCCGGGAGGTCGTTAGCACCGGCAGCGGCAGGAGCCAACGTTCGTCACGCGGGGGAGCGGCAGGGGCCTCCGCTCGGAGCCCCGGGGCCGCGCGCCAGGCCGCGCTGACACAGCAGAAAGGGCCCCGGTGCGGCGTGGCAGCGCGGGCGGCGCGGCGGGAGCCCCCGGCGCCCCGCTTCGAGCCGTACCTGCCACGAAGACGACGAAGACAGAGCTGCGCTGCTTGGCGGCGGCGATGGCGGCCGGGATGGAGCCGCCGAACCACATCATGGTGCCGCCGGCCCGGGCGCCGCCGCGCGCATGCGCCGCAGCAGGGGGGCAACGGCTCTGCCGGCGCCTGCGCGCGCGCCCGCCGCAGCGCCGCCTGCCGATTCGCAGCCGCAGATTCAACTCCCGCCTTTGCCGCGCGTTCGGCGGCGGCACATTCGCCGCAGCCACAGGGACGGGGGCGGCGGCCATGTCGGGTCCGCGCGTTGTGCCCCCGCTGCCCCCCACGAAATGGCGGCCGCAGCGCCGCGAGGGCCCTGGGTTCGGCCCGGCGGGGGGTAGCACCACGTTGGCCCCGATGGGGCCTGTCCCTGTAGCAAGAAAATGGCCCTGTCTCTCACGAGCTCTGGGGACAAGGTCTGGGGGGAAGGATTGAGGAGACTGGGAACAGATGTAAAACATGCGGGAGGCTGGAAAGGGACGGGCTTCAGGCCCTGGAGTACATGGCAGCAGTAGTTTAGTTAGGGAGAAAAAAAATCAATAGGCAAAGAAACCATGTAGAGACAAGAAGCTATCATGAAAAGGGGCAAACCACTGCTAACAGCAATGTACAATAGCTGTCTTTCTCAACGTAATGCATAGGGGAAACCCGCTCCATGGTCATGCTGGTTGCTGGTTACGTTGGCTCTGCCTACGTGGTACTGCTGCAGGCAGTCACGACTGCCACCTTTCTGGCAAAAGGGCTGTTGTTGTGCACGTGTCTCTCCTCATGGTATCAAATAGATTAAAGCAGCACTGTTGAGGGATGTATTTCATAGTCGGGACAGCATTAAACAATATAGGTTTTGCAAAGACAAAGTGGGAGTCATCTCTGTTGCACATGCATGCATAGAGGAGACAGAGCTATGCATAAATAAGAACTTTGGAAAAGGGAAAACCACACATAGATCAAGAGAACGTGCCGATTTTTTCCCTTCTTCTAAGCTAGTTTGAGAGGCCTCTCCCCTATCCACCTGGCTTCCCAAAGCACTTGCGATAGCAAGTTGGTGCAACATCTGAGGAAGCCTCTGGAGCACCCGCTGCTGCCAGTCCGAGACTCCCAGCGCACACAGGCAGGTGCGACTGAACTCACAGGCCCCGCTCCTGCGACATTTCAGCTAGCTTGTTGAGACAGGCAAATCTGAAATCTGCAGGGACTTTGGGAAACAAAGCAAGAGAGTCCTTTACATTTTAAGACTCCTCTTCCTCAAAGTACTTGCAGTAGAAAGATAATTTTTAGTGAATTTTTGTTTTTAATTGGCACTAAATCCAAAGGTTTACTAAAACTGTAGGTCCACATATTAGGTTAAGTCAAGCAAAAATGGTAGAGAAACTGGGTTAACACATGGAGACAAGCTACTCGGTATCTGTAAATCAGTGCAATGGATTAGCAGAGTGCATTTCAGAGTGCTGCTCCTCAGGATAACTATTTCTTAAACCATGAGAAGGTCAGTCTAGTTTTGATTTCTTAGTTATCTGGGGCACATGAACCAAATTAAGAGTAAACTCCACTATTAAGCATGATGCACCAACACATTTTCTTTTGTACTTTGGACCATTTTTGAATGCATGCAACTATCAGAAACATACAGGTTTCCTATATAGCTCTTTGGTTTACAGCACTAGTCCCATCTGAAATTCAAACTCCTCTGGAGAAGTGCAGAAACTACTCATTACAGTTTTATGCACCGTATATCCTATCCATTAAGCTTATGTGGATTACCTGTAAGACTGATAAATGGGGAGGAAAAGGGAAAATAAAAGGGGAGTTGGAGCCCTAAAATTTGTGTCCTGAACCAAATTTTATTTTAATGCTCTTAAGGATTTCTAAGCAAGATCCACTTTCAACCTGACCAATTTTGACAATAAGCAAACATGACCAAAAGTCAAGGAGTTAAAAGCAGAATAAAAAAAATCGTTAATAATGGTCTGCCAAAGAGACTCAGGTCCAAATTCCATGATTACAGGCATTATTACAAAAGGAGGCTCCTACCTGCTGTGATAGGAACATACATTCTCAAGTCAGGTAAGAGGCAACTTGAACCACATATCTAAAGTTTTCAAATTTAAATAGCTAATTTGCCATGAATTTGAAGAATGAGAGAACTTAAAGGGACTTCATTTTCAGAAATGGGAATTAAGGCCCTTTCATGGGTTCTGGTCTACACCTGAGAATTAAGGCTCCCCAAATGGAGTCACATTGACATTTTGCAGTGTGAACAGTTTTTTATACCCGCTGACATCACTGGCCAGAAACACTCCAAGCCCAAAACATTTTAAATGTGAGCAGAATCAGGATTTCAGCAAGTGTGGACCTGATCACTGAAAGTTCAACTCATTATTTCAAATATCAATCCTCAGGTAGACTGCTACAGAAACACTGAAGGTATTAAAATAAGTCATTCTGAGCTAGAAATAGACTACAATAAAAATTTTAGCTAGAATATTTTTTTCATGACTAAATGTGGTTTGATCAGTTTTCTTCAGAATATTCTTTGTCTCAAGGTTAAATACAGGAAATTACAGTCCGCACCAATTTTCTAGGGGGAAAGAATAGTCCTGGAGCTAAATATATCTTTAGAAAATAAGCTAGTTGCAATTATAATTATAGCTTCCTCCTGAACATTTTAACAAGTTAGTACAAGATTTACCCAGGCAACAAAATATCAAGATTGCTTAAAACAGCCAAAACATCGTGAACGTGTTAAGGCAGAAGTGCGTGTCAAAGCATGAAAATATAACTATTTATTCCACTTTGAGAGATGGACTTGCATCAATAAAAAGGAAAAAGGATGTGGAGCTACTTGTACAGTACAAGAAAAAAAAAGCCAGCCTTACTGTGAAAAGCATGTTAGGGGTGCATGTACTTTATTTAGTTCCTCAAGCTAAACAAATTTTCTATTACTTTGATAAAATTATATTCCTATCTACATACCAGTGTCCCCATCCGGGTCTTGAAGCACAACATGGAGGCCTCAGCCTTAGAAGACCAGCAAGATTAGAGGTGTTTGCAGGTAGAAACACCAAGTAGTATCAATTCTTCAGTCCCCGTATACCACAGTGCTATACATCTGTCTTTGTAGATGTTGCACTGAAATGACAACCAGTGTTCTCCTTTTTATGGCCATTTTCCTCTTGAGTCTACACACATGGGTGAAAGAAAAGGATTTCAACATGAAAACAGAATAAATTTGCTCACTAAGGAACTTAAGGTAAGCTGCGTATTATTTACATTTCACTTTATATCAGTCCAGTCTTACTGAAACACAAAGAATGTGGTGCTTAGCCTGGCACTGGTGAGGAAGCTGAACAAAATGTGTTGTTACAATATTCAACCTCATGTGCATGTGAGCGCTCCCAGAAAAGAGGACTTAAAATTCTTTTCTTAATTTTGAATGATCATTTTCATTGTATCATCACATTAAGCCTGTTCACAAGTTCAGGAATGCATTTATACAGAATTATCAAATTTAAAAAACAAGATATAGCTGTCTTCTTTGTACAAGGAAGTTACTAAATTTGTTATTTCCTCAGCTTTTAGAAGTCATAAGAAATGCTCCCAGTTAACTGACAAGTCCATCATTGCAATATACGGTAAATCTTCACTCAATTCCTGTCATTATTTACTTTAAAAATTGTTACCATGTTAAGTGACAGGAAACTCCAGTTCTCTAGTACCAGAACACTAGCTGAGCATACCTGAGAACACAACATCCCTTTCCTGCCATAAAGTACATTTATTTGCTTTCTAGAACATGATCCAAATCTATGGTGCAAATCTAGTTCTTGGGTTTTTGAATGCAGTCCCTAGGTTTATGTGTTCTAACTAAGAGGAGGTCAGAAGTGCTAAGACAGTAGAGTAAAAGCAGGAAAGTACTGTACCACCTTTGTTAGCTGAGTTTGCGAGATAACATGTCATGCCCTGTTCAGTTACTACAGACAGTACCAGATGCCACAAAAACCAGTCACACTGTAAAGCAGGAATGCATTAGTTGGTGCCCACTTTTGACACCAGTGGTTTTCAACACTTCCAATATCCTGTGAATATCCCTGAGTCTCACAGCAGCATGTCCAGATCAAAAATGTAATTGCCCCTACTTAGCAGAAATAAACACAGATTCTCAGAAACTGTATTTTGCCTACACCTGGGTGCCTGCCTGTGTAGGTTATCACATTCAAGATGCTCAATAGAATATAAGTAACCTATTAAGGGATGTATTTTTTTAATCCCACAGCAGCCTTCACTGGAGAATTTACAACATGGTTAGAATTAAATAGTTGCCTCGAGCAGTTCATAACCACTGTATCAGCTACCTCCTTTTTCTCAGACTGTTTGTTTTCTCCATGCTTACCTCTCCCATTACATTTTCTTCGCTTGCTACAGGAAAACTTATTAAAAACTGCAAGTCATACAGCATCCTCTGAGAAAGCTTGGGTTTGATGGTCTCTTTGCTTAGGTTATTCAAAATGGATAGAAACTGCCTGCTATGGATTCTCTTTTCTATCAAAAATCTTGTCCTGGAGCTTGTTAGCCACAGGAGGTGGCTGCCTCTGGGCGTTGTGAACAGCTGTTCTTACAGACCTTGAGTCTATTAATAACTTTTACAGGATTAAAACCATATGGGCTTGACACTGAATATTTTACCTCAGCTTCAGCACAGCATCTAAGTGAAAGTTTAGCTTTAGTTACGTAAATACCTGCCAGTACAACATTACAGGAAAAAAAAAAAAAAATCTCATTTGCCTAATTTGTTAGGCTATAGTGCTCCCAGGAAAATCAGTTTTCCGAGTAATTTGATTCTGTTTAAATCACATTAAGCATGTAAGAATTAAACACACATAGGACAGTTCTTGCAACTTCATGCATTTGGTTGTTCAGTGTCATGTCAGAATTTTTGGTACAAAAAAATAAAACTAATGTGAATTGGGGCAACTGAATTTGTACTTTCCTGTCTAAATTATGTACTTCAAACATAACTTACACCCTGGGTTTTTGGCTTACAGAGGTTACAGCAGTATCTTTAGCAAAGCTACAGCTGCAAATGAACAGAGCAAATCACCCACTGGGTTGTCTACACATCAAGTCAGTGCCTGTGATAAGGCAGGGGAGCCGCCCCTTTTAGGCTATGATCAGTTTCTTTGTCTTTTTACTTCGAGACAAACATTTAAAAAACAAAGGACAGAATAACTTAAATGCTTCCAGTAAGAGGAAAAGAGACTGTGATTCTTTGAAAAGTTCTAATATTTACAGTATTTACAAGTTTCCTTTCTCACATATAAAGGGAACCTAACCCTTCAGAGGATGTTCATCCAGTCCAGAAGACTCCTAGAAGTTGAAACAAGTGCACTGAAAAAGTTGGTGTTTGTAAACATTTATTTTTCTTGAACTGAAAAAGGCTTGCATCAGCACACATTGTACAGCCTTGCAAATTACACAGAAATTGGAAAAAAGGTTTCTTGTCTCATTTGTATGTGCAATGAATCTTTTGATGTCCAGTGATCCTCTGCAAATGATGAAAACTTAAACCATTAAAGAGGGTTCCAGCACTTATCAAACACAATTATCTTAGCGTGAAAAAGAAGAGAGATCCATACTGGTGGGAACACAATTAAAGTGCAAATGTTTTGTCACTTGTGAAGATACATTCTAGTTTCCTCACACTTTTGCTAAAAAGAACAAATATTAAAAGGTGATTCTGTGAACATTCTTTGTAATCCATTCATATTCCCCTTTATATACTTATTAATCTTGCTGGATCAGAAGCAAATCCTTCAAGGGTACACACATACTTGTAAATTCTTTTGACATTGCTTGAATGAATCTCAAAAGAAACATGACATCTAAGGAATTAACTAGTTACTAAAATTATGTTGTTAAAAAAAAACACATACAAAGGAAAAAGGAAGGAGTTAACTTGAAGATTTGGGGTAGTCTCTTAGAAAACAGTGTAATTCCTTGAAAAATGGTTCTCTCCCCCCTCTCCCCCAGGTTCCTGCCTTGGAAAGGATAGCTGTGTGCTGGCAGTGAAAAGGGACTATAAAATACAAATCTGAACATGGGTATTTGTTATGAACATTTGCTGTACAATAGAACTTTGGATCTGATACAAGAATTCAGAAATATAAAACAAAACTACTATAAAAGTAGGGGGCATTTTAACAGCATTCCTTATAGAAAGCTGCCTTTCTGTCTCAAAGATGATTGCTTGCTATTGTCTGGGATTAAATCTGTACTTTTTTTCTTCATCTTGCTGGATCACTGGGTTATTCTTCAATGGCTAATATGACAAAACATCCCAGGAGTCTCTATGAAGAGAACAGAAACCCCATAACATCAAGCCAATCAAGGAGGGAAGGACATGGAAGTAGTAAAGGCTGAGTGTCCACTGATGTAACTGCTACTGAGAACTAGCCCTTTCCAGAACGTGAAAGTCGTAGTGCTTCTTGCTCGTTCTCAGCCTGAACTTGTTAACTGAAGTACTACTTTGTTTCTTCAATGCATTCTGAGCAGCTGTCATTGTAGGGAACGTAGCCAGAACTGTGTAAGTGGAGGCCAAGTCACTAGGTTTGGAAGGCTCAGTGTTCACGTTACTATCTCCACTGCTACAGTGACGACGATGCTGCTGCTGCGGCGGCGTTTGGAGACACTGGGAATCCCTCAGCCACCGAATCTTGGCACCGACTTTAAAAAGTTCTCCAAAGAGTTTTTCTGCTTCCATACGAGTTATTCCTTCCGGTAGTTCAGTGATTTCTAAAACTTTTCCCACAACTGAAACAACAAGAACATTACCTTAAGAATGTTCATTGCACTTAAGATACATAATGCACAAATCAACAGCGAGTAAATGTATCCTCCCATCTGCAGTTTAATTGTCAAATACACCCACACTCAATTTCTGGTGCTTTAAAGAGACTTGTGCTTTCACACTTAGCACCATGTACAAGTATACAAACAAAAGCTTAGAAGACAAGCTAGAAACAGGCCCCTCAAAATATATATGTGTATATATATACACACACACACACACATATATATATATATATATGTACGCCTAATTTTGCAGCAGGTTTAAGAACTCTTACTACCTTCTGACACAGTGTTACAGAAGACTGGTCTATCTTCTCTGACCAATAAATTGTTAGAAAAAAGCTAATTTATCTTTACATTATGGGGAAAAAAAACGGTTTGTAATAGGCAGCATTTACAACAGCATTTCTTTCCAGTAAATATTTGAAGATGGCACATGTCAAGTTTAATCTGCATGACATTTCTACCCACTCCAAAGAGCTAATCTGTAGGTACCCTGAGAAATTACAACAGAGTTCAGCATTTTGCAGTCTGGACAACTGTTTCCTTACTGGACAGCAGGCCTTGTCACCAGTAGGCTTACTGGCTCCCCCAGATACGTGTGCTTATTTATATCAGAAAGGGACGGGGCGGGAGGGAAGGCAGAAGCTCTTACGTGGTCTGTGTATGATTTCAAAGTTCATGCAAGTAAAAGGAAGTGAAGGTTCTGTATATTTAATGCAATATCAGGAACCAGTATTGCCTGGTTAATAATGTCCAGTAAACTCAAAACTTTTTTCTTTCAGTCTTGTCCTAATCCTTCCCCCAGCCCTTGGAATGACACCATGTTTCTGCATTAAATACCCTTTTTTCCCTTCTCTCTCCTGATGAGAGTCTTCTTCCCTTCCATCCTTACTTTTTCCAGCATTTGCCTTGTCCAATTTTTGTCCAATTACCCTTATTTTTTGCCTGCTTTCATCTGTACTTTTCTTGTTAGCCCCCAGATTGTCATCATAATTCACCACATGAGATAATAACAATAAAAAAACACTACCACACCCTACATACATTTCAGCTGTCTCTGCTCTGTTCTGATTAATCCATTCTGTTGGAGGACTGGGTCAATCAGCAATTCTATACCTGGTTCTCCAGCACCAAGATCTGCTGAAGCAGCCTTCTTTGCTGTCTTCTTTCCCCTGTTTCCGTGTCTGTTTCCAGGCTGACACTGGAAAGATGGATATAAATCACATACTTGAATGACACTGCATCAGTATGTAAAATTTCATTATCAACTCAATGAGAGATGGTACAGAAGAATGGCTGGAGATTAATCTGCACTGCAGTGGCACCGAGAAGATTTTTGGACCTAATATTAGTGTAGCAAACATGCAGGCAGACACGTTCAATCCATGGCTTCACAAGAAAAATAAAGGGAAAAAATTCATTCTAAACCTTTCTCTATGGGAAGCTAAAAACAAACAAGCAAAAGCACTCCATCTCTTTCTTCAGAAATACCCATATGTATTTTTTACTTTTTGAAGTTGTTACTCAAATAAAACTGGAAGCACACATTATCTCTCTGGTTTTTTGGAACTGCTGGCAAACAAAGCAGTCTACATTATGCCTCGTGTCTTCTTTTGCAGGCTGAAATTTAGGAAAATTATAAAAAAGCTAGATTTCAAAATAATATTTTTCACTGTTTTTTAAACAAAAGACAATGGGAAGAATCAATGCAGAATAAAACTGTTATTGAAAGGCAACTATCTTCCAATCGTTACATTTCTAGTGCAATAATATATTGCTCTGTTCGCAGCTATAGTAGTGGCAGTCCTGAATTGCTCTTTTCAGTGTGGCCAGGAGAAGGTTCTTTCGTACCTGTTGGCTTGTTACTTGTCCACGTAATAAAGATGGTGGATTGTATTGCAGGGGCTGGCCAAGCAGTGGGTATCTTGCATCTCCTTAAAGAGAGGGGTAATTTTTGCAATCAAAGTGGAAAACAGCAATTATGCAAAGATTATACATGCAAAGACAATAAGGTTTTATCAAAAAGGAAGACGCACAGTTTTTTCCTGTAATTTCACCTTACTCTTTGTCACTCCCTTTTCTAAAAACAGATCAATTAGTTTTTAGCTTAGAAACTATATCAGGACCTCTTTAGTCAGTGACAAGAAGTTGTTGCCCATGTTCTTTTTTTCTTTTACCATTTATTTTTAAACATCATCAATATTCATATCCCTGAAAATTCTATCTGCTGTTCTTCTATTACTAGGGCAGCAGAGGACTGATACTCTTCTGCAAGGAATTTCTTATATCTTTGGGTGGGAGAACCTAAAGGAGGATAACAGAACCATTTATTACTATTTGAAATAGCAGTATTGGCTAGAGGTTCCAGACCCACCATGATAGTGTCACTAGGAAGGAATTAATTCATACTGGTTTGATTCAGTGCACCATCAAAAAACAAGAGTTTGGCAGAACTCTTTATCTTAACATGATGTTTCTTTGTGTTTTCCCTCAAGGAACAACATCCACCTGACATATTGAGACCAGTTGGTCCTCCATGTCTTTGTAGTTCTTAAACTTGGTCCATTTTAAATGTGGAAAATTTCTTGATTTATAGTTAAAATTTAAAGTAAAGTTATGTCAAACACCATCAGGATATACAGTGCCGAAAGGAGAAATTCTGCACATGAGAAACCTAGATGGTTATAAAAGCTCTCCCAGTAACACAAAGATCAATCCTTTCTGGTGCAGAAAAATAAGGATGATTTTTTTTACATGGTGAAGAGTGCCTGATTCTGATCCTGCTTTGAAAGCATTACTAAAAAGCGAACCTGTTTATCAGAAAATCCTTGTAGAAATTATTAAAGAAACAAGCAAAAGCAAATAGGAAATACACATCTTAGTTAACTGAAAATATACCTTGTCCAGAGACAAAAGGTCTAGAAAACTGGGACACAATAGAAAGAGGTGTTAAAGTGGGACGGATGTTCTTCATATTTGATAGCTGAGCTGGTGCTGGTGATTGGGCCGGCGAGGTGACAGGACTACCTAGTTGAGGACTATGCTGCAACTATAATAAAGATAATGCCAAGATGTTAGTGTTTAAAAACATATTTTGTTGAATGAGCTACATAATACCTACACCATTCAAACATGGGAAGCCAAGTAGCTGTAATTAGTAGCACCAGCAAAGATTTACTTTCCCCGAAAGAACTTAAAAAGACATGCAAGGATGCAATTTACAGATAGCATATGATTGCAAAAAGCAAACCAAGAACCTCATACCTGTGTGGCACTGTCTAAAGTGCTAAATTCTGTGGACTTCTGCCCCCTTTGATGATCACAGTAATATTTATTGTGTTTCCACTGTGGAGGCGAATGGTTCCGAGGCTGGGGATTATTAGGTATATTTAGTTGCATCATTACTACTCCTCCACCTGGTGGTGGTGCTACTGCTACAACACAAGAAACAAGTAGATACTGTTAGCTCACTGAACATTTTAATTTTCTTTTTATTTTTTTAGCAATGAATTAAAAAAAAAAAAGGCAAATTATATAATGAACATTTTTCAAAGTATACTGCTGAGTACTAGGAAACTAGGGCAGTGTCTTCTGTACTGTTACACTTCTGTAGCAGATAAATCTTTAATGGATAACACAGAAGGCTTCTCAGAACTTAGAAATATAAATGTAAAACCACTGAAACTCATTATTGAGAATATTTTTTAAACAAACCATTTAATTTAGGTGAAAGTACTTAGCATTATTATTGCAATGTATCAATGAACAGGTCATAAAAAGAAGCAGTATTTAAAAATACAAATTACACAACATTTCATCAGCAATATAGACTCAAAATATTTTCTCCAACACAATACCACACATCATAAAGACATAGAATTATTCTTTACAGCAAAAGAAGGCTAATTTAGCCTTATTGACTATTAGTTTCTATACAAAATCATTTTTCTGGGCAAAGATTGTAAATCCTATCCTGTGCTACCTTGTTACTGTGGAAGCTACAGAAGTTCCCAAGTGAGGGGAGAACAGCCAGAGGCTTTAAGTGCCTTCCCCTTGGGCTTGGCTTCTGGGCAATTTATATCATGTCCTGTTCACTTCTAACTGGTTGCTTGCCATCTCCTTTCTCTGCTCTAGCCACTAACTCTTCACATAATTTCTCAGAAACCATGATTAAAATATGGGTTTTAAAAATCATCTAATCATCCAGCTTTAAAGAGGAATGAGTCTTCTCATTTCACTACCCAGTACATTTTCAGTTACAGGCCAGATGCAAGATGAATGTATTTTGAATCTTTTTTTTTAACGGGTTATTGTTTTCACTGCTCATACACTTCACTAAAAGAAACAATCTGACTAGACTGAAAAGCAAAGCAAACAACAAAAATATACATCATTCTGCTACACCTACCTTAACTTTTGTAAGTTGTATTCTGAAATATTTACCAGCTGCTATTTATCAAAACATAGGAAATAATAACAGCAATGGTTTCAAAACCTATGCTTCTTTTGTAATCAAGGATCAGAATAATATTTTCAAAGCCAAGAAAGAACTATTATGGATAGAAATGAAAGGGTCAGGTATCAGGTCAACTTGAGGAGAGAATATAAATTAAAGAGTCCTTGTTCCATCCCCTCAGGACGCAGCTTGTGAATGCTCCCATTTTACTATATGCCAACATAGCTACTTAGTCAGAATAGCTATAGGAGTTTCCAAACGACAAAGTCATACATTTAGATTCTATGTAAAGCTAAAATGTACCAGGCAAGCTTTACATTTTGCACATGAACACTGATTCATTTTAAATGTTTTATTCACAATATCCACGTTTTATGGATGTTATAAAATATATATTTTCTCATCTGCTTTATAATACTTTAATATTTTATTCTACAACGCTCAACATACTACTGTTTTGGGCTCTTTTTTTCTTTATTGCACACGCAATAAAAATGCCATTCCAAAAAAAAAAAAAAAAAAAAATCACAGTATCATTTCTTAAAACAAACAAACCCACCCCCCCAAAGCCCATTGTAACCCACTGTCACAAACTAAAAATACTATTTAGAATGCAAAAAGAAGTTTGTTTACCCAGAAAGGCACATTTTGTTTTTTTCCCTACTAGTTCCCCACCATGTCAATAAATGGAAATAAAGAGAATCCTTTTCTTAAGCCTGCTGATGAAGCAAAGCCTCAGAGAGGGCTCAAGTCAGTATGCAGACACCTCATCAGCGATCAAAATATCTCAGAAAGGAAACTTGTAAAAAAAAAATCCCCAAAGGTGTCCCGATTCAGTCCATAATAATATTATTCATAAAAATAATAATAAAAACACAAATTGCAGAAAAAGCATCACTGAACTTCCTGTCTCTGTATGTCCTCATCATGCTTAATCATTTGAATCATCACCTCAGTAGCACTGTAGCAGTGCCATTTAAAACCTCTCAATATTTGCTCTGTGTCATAGAAGGATTTCCTTTCCACGAACTTCTTTAAATCACACAGCCTAATAAATTTGAATCAAGCCTTCAAAACTTCCTAAAATGATCATTATCAAGACAGGATGGAAAAACAAGCTATAGCAAGACCAATTTTAGACATCCTGAAATGACAAAGTCTTCAAGAACTGCAGCCGAAGAAACTCCAAGGAAAAAGCAAACACAAATCAAGCCTGTACATCAATGAAAATATACTGTTAAAAGGCCAGCTACCTTGCCATTTAATTGCATGTTAACCATTTACTAATAAACAGGCTAAAAATACTTTAAAAGATAAACACTAATAAGAAAAATCACATTTATACTGGACCACAGGTCATTGATCCAGGGTTGTTTAATCTACTGGCTGCTTGGAAAATACAGAGATAGAAATATTTGAGATTATACCTTTTTTGGCAAGCCAGCCTGTAATACATCCAATTTCCTATCAGTAAAAGGAAGACAGAACCAATATCACTATAGGATTGTTCTATAACCTCCTTGTTTGGATTCTATCCCTAACATCTAGAATTTCCTGAGCAGTCTGTCAATGAGAGTTGCAGCTTGTAATTCACAGGACACAGAAGTTCAGGTATTAGCTCTTATAAATGTTTTGCCGATATAACAAACACTGTATCAATGCTGTTTTCATACCCCATTGAGGCTGCTTTTATGCATCTAAAACACTCAAATATCTTGCAGGTCACAGCATTCTGAACCAGGTTCACAAGTATTTGTATAGATTGGCACTGAGGTCAATTCAGCCAGGAAGTCAAGCTGATAACTCACAACAGATCTCTAAGCAGAATGGCTTACACGAAAATCCTACCAAAATATACCTTTTATGGGCTGCATGATGGAAAGACCAGTGGGCGAACTTTTACAGGATGAGGGTGAAGACACTATGCTGTAGTGCACAATGGAAGCAGCCTGTTGTGGCTTTGATTTTGATGAAGGTGGTAATAATGTAGGAGGTGATGGCTTCCGACTCGAATGGTTGTTATAAACTACGGAAGTAAAAGCAGTCGATAAGGCTACTATTAAAAACAAACATGAACGAACAAACAAAAAAAACACAAAGCAAAAAAGCAGCACCACATACCAAAACACTTAAGTATTTCATTTCCCCCTCCAAGAGGTCCAAAAAGAATACTATTTTTTTTTTTGTCATTATTTTCTTCCCACAAACTCCTGGTAAAAATACACACACACACACACACACACACACACCCCTTCTAGTTTATTCAAACAAATAATCTCGAATGTTTTTCAAGCAGAAGAGCCACAGTGATTTTAGCTCCATCAGATGTAGCCCCAAATCTCATTTTTTTCAGACCTATGCCGGTATTTAGGAAGTCATTCTCCTGAAACTGCATTTATTCCTGTATCTTTCTTTCACAACTCACAAGCATACAAGGAAGGCATTCTGATGCATATTATTGATTTTTAGATAAATTGAGAGTTTTCAACAATTAAGAAGTTAAGATGCCCCCACTACAACTTAAAAAATATGAGATACAGAAAGAAATAATATTTAACTCTAAACACACCCTTAATAGCAATATCCAATTTAACATCCAATTACTGAGCATAATAGCTGGAAACATTTTAAGTTAGCCAAAAACCCACTATTTATTCCCAAACCTGCACACTGCTGTCCTTGAAGCTGCTGTGAGTGGCATGGTGATGATGTTCTAGGAAACTGTATCTGCTCCGATCCGGGAGGCTGCAAATATCCTACTGATGAACTGTAATAATAATAAGAAGAAAATCACTAACAGAAAAGGACCTACGCAATACTACTTTTAATCATGGCTGCTGCTTTAGTCATTTGCACATACTGCAGATGAAATAACTTTAAATCTATAATCTCTTCCCTCAGCTTTTAACAGAATCTATTTTTAATTAAGAATCTAAGGAAAAAAAAATCTCTCTTCATAAACCGTATCTGATCACCACAGAAAAAGTTCATTTATACCAGATATTATTCATGCATTCAGGGGAAAGAAAGCTAAGTGACAGACCTAGCCAACTTCTGTCATACTACCAACTTCTTGCTTTATAGAAATACACAAGTTCAAGAAAACTTTTACAAGATATCAGTGAGATGCATAATGAAATTTAATCATATGCTTAAAAATATTTGCCAAATGGGATAGTCTACAAAGCAATAATTTAAATAAATTTTCCCATTTCCAGTTGCCATACTGGTGTTGCAGCTTTCCAGTTACAGAAACTGTGGGAACTGTGAAGGCAACTCTCTCTACTGAAACACGCTACTGAGTTAAAATATTAGCTTGATGGACTACAGGCAGAACAGCATCTATAGTTCCAAAATGAAGTACAGGATTATAACAGATAAAATAAAGATCTAGCAGGAATGATACAGATTTTTTATAACTGCAAGCTGTGGGGGAAAAAGGTAGGCACAAATCCTGTTGGCCATATCATCTTTACCCATGTCCTCACAAGCAATTTGCCCTGTTCTTCATCCCACATATGTATTTACATAATTTTAACTAAAGTGCTCTATTTAAGCAGGCAAAACTCAGTGCAGCTGAAACAGATAATTTCATATCTGCATGTGAAATGTGCGGATCCACACAGCTTCTCACATGTCTACAGATGACAGTTTCATTTTCAACATATGGGCTTGAAAATATCCATCCCCTGTAGAACAGTACTTTCTTGTCCAAGCTCTCTAACATACCTATATTGGCAGGAGTAAGATGCTGCCACTATATTTTAGGCTGCCTGGAATTCCAAGCAAACATTTCCCTCATTATTTTCTCTGCACTCACAAAAGGATGAAGCACTGCTGCTGAGCAGTATGAAGGACTTCACACTGTTGCTGCTTGTTCAAATTTAAATCCAAAAAGACTAAGTAAAGGAAAATTTGTGATAAGCATTAATGCAAATTATTTCTCATAAACATTTACCTGTTCTCTTATCAATATTCATATCATTGGGACACACAGGAAAGTCTGTACACATAGACTAACTTGCTGCTAAGGAGCAGGTTAAAAAAGTTATTTTCCAAATAAAACCTGAACACACAAAAAAGTATTCCTATACTCATTTCATAGCCAGGTGTGTGCCAGCAAGTTTGATTAGCTACATAGACAAAGCAAGCTAAGCTCCTTCCAGACAATCCTCCAAAAGAGGAAGAAATTAACAGTCTATTTCTGGGGGCTCAAATCTCTTTTCTCTATCCCTTCTTAAAGTAGCGTCTTTGAAAAAAACAGTGAATAAACTCAGTCATCCTACACGTCATTGTAAAAAGATGTTTCATATAAGGATACGAATGAAAGGAGTAGACAGTTTAAAACTAAGACTTAGAATTCTATTACAATAAGCTATTGGTAAATATGAGATGGAAATACTACTTTGCAGTAAACAAGTAAGTCCCAGTTAAACCAGTATTTGTTATTTTAGCTAATTGGAAAAAAAAATACTGAAGATAAAGTAATGGAGTTAAACTCACCTTAAATTATTCTGCTGACTTGATGGAATGACACTATAGTAAACTGGCATTCCTGCTGCTGGCAATCCTTGATTTGACTGACTGGGAATTAAAACCGGCTGCTGATATGTCTGCTGGGGCATGGCTTGGGAACCTTGAGGCATGGAAACCTAAAATTGAGAGCACATTAAGACTTTCTTCTGCAGACAAAGTTTTCTTCTGCTTCCTGATCATTACCTGGGTATATAAGCATTTTAATTTTCTATATAAGAAATATATACATCATTTAAGAAATAAACACTTAGCAAGTGTGGATTTAACATGACATGAAGACCGATTTGCACTGAACTTGTGCACTGCAACACAAGAGATGTGATTTTATAAGGACACTGCTCAGAATGGGGTTGCCATAGCATGTCTCCTACCCTTCAAAGTTTTGTCAAAGATCAAATAAAAAATGCAGTCTTTATAGATAAGTTCTCCTTTTAAACAACTTTGTTGACAGCAAGTACAAATTGTCAAATTCACTATTACACAGCAATGTGGTTTAAAAAACAACTCCCTCCCTCCCTCCCCCAACCTGCAGAAGAGTTGCTGAAAAGTTATGAATTAATTAATTACCCACCTGATAAGATGGCACTGAAGGATAAGGAACAATCACACCTTGAATTTGATTCCCAATGTTGTTGTGTTGGCCACTGACTAGATTCTGATTCTGCTGAACTCCAACTAAGCCCTGGTAGTTTTGTTGCTGGTTAGGCAAAACTTGGTAACCTGAAATCATATATTTAAATCTTATTTTGAAATAATTATATGTGATCTCATTTTGTACACAGGTGCCTATAAGAAAAAGTTTCTGTGACATTTTCCAAAGTCTATTTTTTTTTTAAATTAAACATCACAGCTTTAAAAATGGTTGAGCTTACCATAATACAAAAAAGACAACATAAGAAATTAGCAGAGTTGTTCATTTGGATCCATCTGATTCCAGCATGAAATGCTGTATGCACTACTTGCAATGCTGCTAGTATATGATGGCATGCTTACAATATTTATCTATATTGTAGTGAGTAACAGGTATTAACACCTTGATTTTATTGCTGAAAGCTCAGAATTACTTGTCCTTTAGTAGAAACAAGGCTATTTTAGGTATGTTATGCTAAATAACTAGCATCTTTGGTGCCATAGAGAGGAAAATATCTTAACAATGATTCAAGACCTAAGCACACTTCAAGGAAGTTTGTGCAAGGCATGTATGCAAGTCCTTTTAAAAAGGGTAATTTTTGTTGGAGACCATAATGCCAATAAATAAATAAATAAATAAAAACAAGCATGTACTGAGAAAATTCCTCCAGCTAAAAGTCATGCTTATATGCAGCCAAAGACATTTTTTATTCAAGACGATCTGGAAAAAAGCTCTCACATCAGGCCCTTTACAGCCTCCTCTGTAACAGTTTATTATTGCTTAAACAGGTGGCCAAATGCTATCATAAAAAAGGCCTAAATAAAAAATAACAGTTAAGCATGGGACCAAACAGGAAATGGCATGGGTACCTTTACTGCAGTCTTGCCATTCCCACTCCCCTTTTTAAGCATCCAAAAGCTACACCGTCACCATAGACAAAATCACATACAGATGACAAGTAAAATTCTTTGTTATACTCTGTCACACATGTAGGAACTTAACTACTTATTATTTCTGCAAAACCCATAAATACCAGTGTTTGTGAGACAAGGCCAGTCACCACTCAGGAATAACAGAACTGGCCTGGTCAGGACTGTGAAGCACAGACACAGGCAGGAGGAATGTGCAGGTAATTGATTGGGGCGCATTCACATTCTACTGAGCTTGATGTTCCCCGGGCTCTCTGCCTTGATATTGAGCTATATTTTAGTATAAAAAATACAGTGGCAAATACTCTTTTAAAAAAATATATTAAAAGATGCTCATTGGGTACAATGAGCACTGTGAACTAAAGTTTCATCTGACAGATCATTAACATAATCAAATATTGGCTTCAGAACATTAAAGGGAAGAAGAATCAGTTTGTTCGTTAGAAACACACAAGGCATATAGATATTTTCAAGGCATTTAACATTCAGAGCAATGCATACCTGAATCAGGATTAGTAATTAAATTCATTTTAATAAACTAATTTCAACCTGCATATAAAAAAACCTCTCCCTCTCTCAGACATATATAATAAACAAAGTATATTTTAAGAATTTTGTTACAAAGTGATCTATAACACCTAGAAAGCAGGTCTAATGGAAAGCTGCAGTATGAGACAGATTCAATCAGCAGACCTGCAATCTAAAATCCTCATTTCTCAGAAACTGAAGTGTAGCTGTGAATATTTTTCAGCGTCTTCTGGCACTTGCAGACAGACATAATACATTTTGTAAGCAGAGAGAACTGGGACAATATAAATTCACCAAGAAGGTGCCCATCAGAATTCCAAAGGCGGCTCTACTTTGAGCTTTGCAACTTCACCTCTCCACGGAAAGTGGTTTAACAGTAAGGCAGCACTCTGCAGAAAAATATGCTCCTGCTATTGTAGACTGTCTCATTATACAGAAATACCTTGAAACAGCAGCTACAGCAGCTACAAAAAGGAGCATGTTGCTTAATATTTACATAACATAAAATTCAAAACAAATCACTTAAGTTAACCTAGGAATATAGAAATACCTTTTATGAGCAACACATTAAAAAGTAAGTTTAGTAACTTGGTTGACCATGTTATACATCTAAGAGTTACTTAACTGGCAGTCATGCATCAGAAGCTAGTTTAACTGATGTTCCCAGAACAACAGTAGTTCAGGTACAAATTTTTTTATTCAGGCTACAGCTGGGTCTCATGGTAAGCAGGCCCTCAGTTTCACGAGCTGAAATGCTCTTTCTTTTCCCACTATCTTTTGGGCAAGCAAAGCATTTTAATAAAAGTCAACCCTTTAAATATCACACCTGAAACCCCTTTAAAAAGGATGCTGGGAAGCAGCTGAAAAAGAGACCGGTTCACTGTGAGAAATGTACACCTCTCAGACAGTGTTACGGCCCCGAATCCAACAGCTCAAACACAACCAAGCCATTCCACAACATTAAACCCAACATGGCTTCATTTGCCACATTTTCAGAAGCAGTTCTTTTAGCTAAATTTGTGTTTGGAAAGTTATTTAATTGTTCCTTAGCATTTTACAAGATCAAATACTGCAGTTATCAGTAAAGTATCCATCTCTCCAGTTGGTACTAGCTACATACCAAGTAACCAACAAGGAATGAAATGGACTTACTAGCTTGACCACTCTTTCACCAGTTAAGCCTAGTATCAGGATTACAGGTACAAGGTATTACTGTCAAAGTAACAAACATTGTCTGTACAGCTATCTTACTGTCTCTCTTTACTGTCCTATTTCTTCTGACATAGGTGAAGATTTTAATTGCCGATGCTTTTCATCACCCTGTCCATGATACAAGCAGTGAAATTCAGGGAAAATGTAGAGAGCTAAAAAAACATACAAAAAGACACTTACCTAATAGTAACTGACTCCTCCCTTTGCATCTTAGTGTCGATGCACCTCCACCCCATGCTTGCAAATTCAGAATTCAGATTCTTTTAGGTAGCTACACAATACACTGGGCTGCCTCTGAGTCAGAGTCCAGGAGCTATAGGGTATCCCCAGAAACAGCAAAGTAACCCCAGCTGTGCCTCAACTCTAGCCTAGGTATCAAAAATTCTGAAGAAGGAAAGCAGGTTGCAGAATGCAGATGGATAACACATCTTTAGCACAGACGGATAAAACAACTAGTAAAAAAAAATAGCATTTTGTTCTTCTTTGAGCAATTGTCAATACACTTCCACTTCTAAAGACTGAAAAGTGGTGATCTATATTGCAGGTAGTTACAGTATTTTTAAATTGTCTGACAACCCTGCCTAACAGGCATGACATCTTGATGATTCTGCAACGAAGTTATCCTGCATAAATTTGTGAACTGAGCCTTAAATAACCCAACCAAGTGTTGCTTTGCTATTGGAGCAGTATCCTAAGACTGCCACAGAAGAGGCAGCCATCCCTTCTGAACACTTTCTCATTGATTGCTTCATAGAACAATTACAAAGAAATCAAGCTTATATTTGTACGAGTTGATCCGTCATCATATCATGTTAAAACATTTATTTAGTCTGGAGACAAGTTAAAAAAGTTAAAGAGTTCCTTTTTTCCTGAAGGAAGCTCAAGAGGACAAGTTAAACCTAACATACTCAGCTAAGGCATGCTATAAAAGTCTGTTTTTAAGGATCTCTGTCAAGATGGCCTCCAAATATAGCTTATTACTTCTGAAAGGTTTAATTGTGAGTCAAGTTATTACTCAGAAATAAGTTTGCTTTAGGATTTCGCATTTTATAGAAAAAGTAATAATATTTTTATTTGCACAGAATCAGGATAGCAATAGCTCCAGTTAAAACTTGTAAGGAAAAAAAAGTCACAATAGCAAAGAAAAAGGACTAAGAAATAAAGCTTTGGTGGCATGACAGATAAACTTTTCTACTATTTTTGAATTATTAAAAATAGAAGGAACAGAAAACTAATCATGCAAAATTGCTTTATGTACTGCTCAATACCCAGATACTTTTAGTCGCAGAGGACAGAAAACACTTTATTCTATGTGCACTCTTAAACAGAATAATATATCAACAGTATCTTCTCTTCAGTAGCCTTTTCATGTCACAATGTTTAAAATCAACTTTTTTTTTGTTTTGTTTTGAACTTTCAGTTAAAGTACATCTCTGAAATGTTACTTCAGAATTGTTATTTAATCCTATTCTGAGAGTTGCTTAGTTTTAATTCTTCTTAATTGTTCAGCTCTACACTAAAAATAAATTATCCTACAACTACAAGAGCCATTCACATTAATGACCATACCTCAAATTTCATGAGCAACCAACTTGAATTTTTCCACTTAAGGTTAGTTGCACACTGCATCCCCATACTTGAATTATTACCAAAGATGCAGCAAAGTAAGTTAAAAAATAATAATAAAAAGCAAAACAAACAAACAAAAAAAACCTACATAAGAACAGGAGTAAATGCACAAAAGATGTATTCTAATGAAGTACTGAAAAAACTAAAACAAACCTGTCTGCTGTCCAGGCTGTGCCAATGGCTGGTTTTGCTGCGCGTTATAATGGACTGAAGTAACGGGCCGATATTGCTGAGTGGAGTGTGAATACTGACTGGGGGTACAATAACACGCTGGCATCTAAAATAAAACAAAAACACAACCTGTAACTTCAAAGAAGTCAAACATCACAACACTAAAGGAAAAAAGAAGCAAATGGTAAAAGGCAGACACAAAACTCATTAAATGGTGCCACTAGTGCCATATGCTTCAGCCATCAAAAGTGCTTATTCTACATAAACTCCTCCTTTAATAGCTGCTCCTCTTTTGTTCTCACTGTAAAAGAAAGTTCCAATTTACTAAATTCCCTACATAGAAAATTGGCAATAACAGTTGTTCATTAACTGCTTTTAGCAAGCTCTAAAAAATCAGAGGACAAAAACCACTGTTAACTAAAGACTGGGGTTTATAACTGTAAACCAAGTAGCACCTCCGAAGTGAAAGCACAAAGCAGAGAGCCTAGAGTGGAAGAAGGAAGGAAGCTCTGTAAATACAACAAGATAGTGTTGGGCACTTTGGACCAATTTTATGCAATGCAACATTTTAAACACCAGAAAGCCATCAACACATGAAAGACAGGAGAATATACCAAATACACACTTGGCAGTTTTAGAATTTTCCTACTAGTAAGCAAGCTCTGAAATCAGCATGCTTTTACCAGCTACAGGTGAATAGCCAAACCTGGATTTCTCCCAAATAAACTGAAATAATTTATTTCCAAGCACATAAGCAAAAAAAATAATGCTCCACTCTTTTTAACAAGGAGCCCTATACCATGTAACAAGCTCATTAACGGAACAGCATGATCAGTTTTTAAATACAGCTTTTGGGGAAGGGAAACAGAGCCAGTCTACCTGTGGCACAGGTTGCTGCATATATCCCTGCTGCTGGAGTACCTGCTGGTTGACAGGGTGGCCAGAAGTAGAGTAGCCTGGAGTAGAAACTGCTTGGCCAGAAGGTGGTGGAGCAGCTGCAATGATATAACCAGGCTGCTGCGGGGGCTGGAGGACCACAGTGGACTGGAACATAGTGGTGTGAGGTTCAGCTGGATCAGCAGATGGCTGGCGGGCAAGACTCATATGGCTAAACTGGGATCCCAGGTTGTCTTGCTATAATAGATAAAGAAAAAAAATGTTTCAGATCTCCATGTCACAAAATATCATGTGTTAGTGAAACAGGAAAGCTTTGGAACACAGTGCAACCCAGCAGCAAACTGCCATCAGGGCTGACTGGCTGAATGAATGTTCACATGCAGACTCTTCGCTTCTAGCTTCTAGCTTCAGATTTGTTTTATTTTTATCATATTACTATTTTGCCTCTACCTACTGTAAAATGTAAAATTATGATCTTATTGTGACAATTATGTCACTAATAATTTCCAATCGGACTCTAAAGGCTGAGTGAAGATATCTGATCCTGATTAAAAGGAAAGTTTGTATTGCTAGAGCAATTTTTTATTTTAAGAGGTTGAATCTCAAATCCTTAGCAACAAGGTTCATTAGTCTAAACTGGCATTTCTTCTACTCTGGCAGTGATGGCACTGAGCACTGCAGGCATCCTGTGAAATTTCAAACTTCTATTACTGTAACTCCAAATGCTTCTTCCTCCCTACTCCCTTTCTCCAAGCAATCAAACAGATTATCAACATCATGTAAAATAAGAGCAATCACTAGTATTATATCTTTGCTAATCTGGAAGATTTAGTTGACATTTTTAAAGTGGACTTGCCAAACACTGAGGAACACTGACAGTTTTAGCACTACCTGATCTTCTCTCAGATTGCCCTAAAGAAGATAAAAGCTCTTGCAGTGCTATGAAATTAACAATTGGGAGGGGAGAAAAAAATCATGGGAAAACTAAAAGAAACATGCAACTTCCATATTTTACAGATTATCTGAGTTCTCATTTTGTGAAAATTTTTCATTTCAAGGTTGAAATATTAATTACTGCTATAAATGCGAATTTTCACCTAAAGACCTAGGTGAAAGGTATCACCTGAAGACATGGTATAGTACAACCACAAGAAATCAAGGAAACATGGTATTACCAATAAACAGATAAACCAAACTTATTTGTTACCAACTATAGATGGGTTTCATACACATTATGAACAAACTCTTTTCCTTAAATTATAGAAGTTGTGAAACTGCCAATATGGATTATATTTAAATACATTTCTTGAATGTGTATTTCCTGAATGTGAAATATGTGAAACGATTATAAATCTGCAAGGAGGTTCATTTTCTGTTTTAACATATATATGCAATCCTTTACAGAGATTGCATATAGGCAAAATGATCATAGGCAAAACTTGCACAGAAAGCTCATATAGCCTAAGTTACCATTTTGAGAATGATAAATTATGCCAACTGCAGTTGATATATGCTCAAGCTAAGATGAAAAAAACTAAATTTATTCAAAGTAGCATGAAAAATGATGCTAAAAACAAAACACCTTGCACAAAGTACAAATTCCTTTTAACATTGTGAACCTAAGTACAGGTAGCAAATAGTTTGTTATATGCAGATTTTTGAATTCAGATAAATCTGCATCTGTTTCATTAGAAGACATTTCTGATTAACACTGAAAATAGCAACAAAAATAACTAACTTTAAATACATGTTGTATCACTTTTTCATCAGCAGGCCAGAGCAGAGGTTTGGAAGCCAGAAAGCCTCCATCTTTTATCTGAATGCTAGTTCAGATTCTACCTTAGATAACTAGTTTCTCCTTTATTAGAATTCAGTTTCTTTCTGTATTCAGATGACTGTTTTTTTTTGGTTTGTTTGTTTTTTTAATGTTCACAAAACACTAATGGATTTTGCTTCCAAGCAGAACCACCAGACACAAAAAGAAACAAGACAGGATGGCAAGAGGTTAATCCAGAGACACAGAAATAGGTACTGACTGATTAACAAGCCAATAGCACCGAAAAGCTGTTCCCTTAGATTGTTAAAGAAAATATTGCAATTGTATGCATTCCCATTGAACTTGAAACAAACATACATCTCAGGAACTATTTTTTATCCCATTCGGGTAATGTTTCACTGTGACTGCAAGTAGCCAGTCACTATACCTGTACCACAAACCATTTGCAAACAATTAAGCAAAAATCAGCATCCACTAAAGATTAACCCAGGCGGAGATCCACAGAAGATATAGTACCACAGAATATTGCTGGGTAGAGGAGACGGGCAGGAGCGGGGGCGGATAAGAGACTGCGGAGTACTGAACAAGCTGCGAGGAAGGCTGCAGAGGCCGGAGAGGCTGAAGAAGTAACAAGTTTATAAATATGGTTAGAATCAAAGTAAAAGAGAAATGAAGATAGAGTCAAAAGCTTTGCAAACGGAAGAAAACAATTACACTCCGATCAATACCAGAAAAGGAAGGAATTCTTCCTTTTTAAAATCGAAAGACCGCACAGAGAGGGGAAAAAAATAATAAAATAAAAAGCAGCCCCTTGCTGTATCTCTCCCTACCAGAAGAAATACATTTGCTTTATTTATATTAACTATAAAAATCAGCAATTTAAGGCAACAGTTCAGTGCCACAGTTACTTTTTCTTTTAGGAAGACTCTGACATCACAAATCGCATGTATTCCAAATGCAAGTTGTTTCCAAATCTTTAGAGACAAACAAATTTACTACTAACCACAGATCAAAACGTTACAAGCTGTAAACGATTTGTGAGGAAATGTCCTGATACTAAACACTTGAAAACCAGAGAGTGATAAGGAGTACAGATGAGCCTTTTTCCAAAATAAGACCACCACTACTGCAGCATATGCAGCTGATAAACAAGAATAAAGGTGTAGCTCAAATTCTAAAAATAATTTTTTGGCCAAATTTGAAGATAATCTGAATTTTATCTGAAAATACTGGGACACTATAGCAAAGAGTTTGGTGCTTAATACCTGCTAAAAGTAAAACCCTTCCTCTTGCCCACCTCCATACACATTTTTTTTTTTTTTGGTCTTCTTCAAGGGTTAAGGTCATCCTTGATCTGACCTACTTTACTAAGTTTCTCTAGTACAAGACAAAAAGAATAGGATACATTTTATCCTTCAGTATGCAGTTTTGTGAGCAGTGTTAGCCTAAGTGCTCACTAAAGAAGCATTCATTCATGCCCTACCAGCCCTCATGTACCTCTTCTGTGCCACCAGTATTGCTTGTACAGCCCAAGAATTCATGTGGCTGAAAAACAGCCTTAAGATAAGAGGGAAAAAAAGAGGGGAAAAAAAAAAAAAAAAAGAGAGAGATATACACAAAAAGCAGTTTAATTGTTTCCTACCCAGTGACCACATCACTGTTGATGTCAGGACTAGCCAGGCACTGCGACTAAGGATGATGGCAGAATCCATTTTCCAGAGCCATCTAAGATTACACTGGCTTAAACTGATCATGAAACTACACGATCAGTGCAAACATCCCTTGCCTGGGGCACACAAGTTGCACAACTGAGCATCTTAGGAGGTCAACTGTTAACTTTAACTGAGAGGAGACAGTGGGATAGCAGCCAACAGTACAAGTTAGCCAGAAGAGGAGAAGGCTGAAGGGCTGTCCATCAGTTCAACATGCCTGTCCTGATTTTTAACTTTAATCTTCCACGGAAGTGATAGCAATATCATGTTGCTTTCTATTGACAGCAGAAATTCTTGATAACAAAACAGGTTCAGAACACTCTTTATGCTCTGTATTCTTAAAGAGAGCCTACCTAGCCTGTGCAGTTATGAGAAAAACTCATAGGCCTGACAACATTGGGGAAGGAGGGGGTCCAGTTACCTATGCAGTGCATAATAGTGCAGCTACTGCCTTTTTTTTTTTTTAATGATTCAGCAGAACCTACTGATGCCTTCTTATCAGACCAGCATACAATATTATTGACAGTCAATGCAAACACCACGTATTGGACATGTGCACCTGTGACAGGATGTGATTAGCTGCTGGCTGTTGCTGAGGTGGAAGGGGAAGAGGTGGCTGTTGCAGAGGTCCAGGCACTTGGGTCCTAACAGGTTGCTGAGGCATTGGAGGATTGTACACAACTGGAGTGCCATCTGGATTAAGGAATGGCTGACCTGAGAAGTTAGAGAACAAACATAGCCAAAGGAGAGAGCTGCATTATTTAAGTTTGGAGGCAATAAAGGTAAATGTATTTAAAATAGGCAAAATTAAGTTACAAAATTTGAAAATAAATTAAATCATAACTATTTTTTCGCATGCTGAAGTTGTGCCATCCCCCACCAAACACACTACATTTGGAGCAGTAATGACCAAATTGACCTAATTTGACAAACTACATGCAGTTAAAAACATGAATGTTCTGGTAAAAAGAGAAAAAAAAATAGAAAAAAAAAGGAAAAAAAATACACAGACACAAAACAGTCTTTGCTTGGTGAATTTAAATAGCCATTTTATTTTTTCAGTTTTGAGAGTCTGTTTTTAATTAAGTAGTTTGAAAGAGGCAATAGTAGTAGGCAAAAGTGCTTCTTAAGTAATATTTTAAGGAACATTTAAAGACAATTAAATGAATATCCTTTAATCAGTTTGAACACTGAACAGCTCAAAGGTATTTTTTTCTTTTAATCTGTAAAATACAGTAGTTATAACTGTACTCCTACAGCTTCTAATAAGGTTATTGTTAAAGGCTTCTTTCCCCCTATTCATAAATGAATTCTCTTTTAACTTTCAAATCAAATAATGCAGTATTATTCTTTCTATTTAGTAATTTGCAGCTTCAATATTACAGTAGCGGACTAAATGCAAAAGAACCAAAAAAAATGCATAAAATAGATGAAGAATGATTTATTTCGGTTAGGGAAAATGCAAACAAAGAAGGTTTCCAGTGGACTGTAGTGCTCTTACAGACTTCTTCCACCATATTTAGATGCAATTGGTCTGCCAGTATAAGAGCTGCTGGGTGAGCAGTAGGGAGATGGAGGCAACCAATGCCTTCAGAAGGACAGAGTCATTCAAAAAAAATCATTGCCTGCATATCACACAACTAGGTTGCAGGTGGTCAAGCTATGTTCCGTTTAACTGATTTCTCTTTAATGTCCCAAAACTGGGAATATTCACTTAAACATTACAGATTTTATTTCTTCCCATCATTCCCTGGTGTTCACCAAAACCTAACTTGCCTACTACAGGGACTGAATAAAGAATCACCTTTTCTCCATTACTGCTTTCATCTGCTGAGCAGACTGACTCTCTTGACACAAGGTCATTAGACCCTCTGTCAAAAATGCTAAAAAAAACTAATTATCCTCTTTGAACTCTTCTAATTTGGGACAATAAAGGCAAAGGAACAATAGTGAAATATAATGGACCCAAGTATATTAGTTATAATTCATAAGTTTATCTGAACCTAGATGTTGTCTGCTCTGGAAAGGTACCTTCTCTTCTATTAGACAATCATTAGATATAAAATAATGTATTATGAAAGAGTATTAATGACTAGGTTTAAGTTCATACTGACTAAAAACAATTCACAGCTTGAAATCAAGCTAATTTTAATGAATAACTAACCAGTGTCTACAATTCTGCTGTCTCTTCTGAGGTGGGGTGTACATGCACATGTGTGTGCGGTACAAGATCTTAAACACGAAAAACAACTTCTTGGTCACACGTGTTTCTTTGCCCTTCCCCGCTGCAATGATGGGACTTCCACACAGCAACAGGGAGAATGGCCAACAGTGCAGGAGGAACAAAGCAAAACTAATCACACAAAAAAACATTGACAAGCATGAAACCAACTGGAAGATGACAGGAAAAAAAATATGTAAATGAAAAATTGTAGGATGTTTAAGGTGTAACCATTTTCAAGCTGATAGCATCCTTTCTAGTGTCTGCAATATGTGTCTTGTTGTGCAATAAATCTGAAGAGTTATTAGAATGCATGAGCATGCTACAAACTCAATATGAAAAATGATAGCCAGCAATCTTCATACTTGATATATTCAAAATACTCTAGCATACAGAGACCCTAGAAGTTCTTATTCGTCTAGTAAAAGCTCTTCACTAATCAGTCACCACATTTGTCTTGAGATGCTTCACATGCGCATGAAGAAAAATTCATGTATAAAAAGCATGACTATCAATTTATGACTAAGTAAGCTAAGCCTACAGAGCCATCTCTAGAACCTAACTCTAGAATTAGCAAATACATTTGACTCAGAATACAATGACTATGAAAATTTAATGCTACAGCTGGTTATAAGTTGATAACCAACTTTTATCAGGGACAGCTTTAACTCTTGTTTTAACACATTTGAGAAGTGTCTGCTGCATATCAATACACAGAATCACTATCTAAAATGTTATCCAATTCAATATAAACCAGCAACATTTGATTTATGTTAATGAAAGAGAATTACCTATTTCAGTAGAACTATGTATATAGTTTCAGAAGTCAAATAATTCAATAAAAGGTCTTTCTAACAATGCTGAAGAGAAAACTAATAGAAAATAGATGCAATATACTTGAATATAATGAAGTTCATCTGTAGAACTTTCAGGATTTCTGAACTTATCCAACAGAGTAAAAGTTTGATCAGGCAATGCCAACTTTTTTTTTTTTTTTTAATCCACAAAAGTAGCTCCACCTCTAGTCAGATTTGCATCACTACAAAGAAAACTTTTTCCTGCTACTCACCAAAACTGGAGTATTGGCCAAATATGCCAATGTGTAACAGACCAACAAACAAGAGCTCAGGCACAGTATGTAAATGTGTGTCTATTTCCCTTGCATTGAGACAGCAGTGTCACAATCATAAAATAAAAATGTATGTTGAGACATAAATGAAATGAAAGATGATAAATTCTTTCAAATCAACATGAGTACTTGGTCACGGTCCCTTTCTCAACTCACATAAATTTTATTTAATATTAGTACTGTGGAAGACTCAACTCTCCAGTCAAAAGCCCAAACCATGGCTGTTTGTCATTCTTTCTTGAAAACAGCGATGGTAGTCTCCTATTCTGTGCAAGTCAACCACTGAAATATCACATACAAATTAAAACTCTACTAGAGAAAAACAAGCAAGTTTACTTATTCTTGTTATTTTAGAGTCATGCTTTTTTAAATTAAGTGCATTGAACAAACACTGCACAACTTCAGGAGGAAAAGACAATACTGAAATTAAAACTCACAGAGACAATTCACACATTTTTCTCTAAGTTCTCAACTGTAATAAGAAACATCCGCAAGCGGATACCAACCTGTTTGAGGGTTCATCAGAATACTGCCAGGTGGTATGCCTGCCGCTTCCAAGGGAAGCAAAAAGAAGCTAGTGCTAGTAGGTGCCACTTGCCCACTTATGCCACCATCAAAGGAAAGAGAGTGACTAGTGCTGACAGTTGGATAGACGGCCGGCGGGCCATGAGAAGGCTGGCTTAGAGCTGGCACCGGGAGAGGCTGCTGGGTGTGAGAAAGAGAACCCGTGGATGACCCTACACTACTAGAAGAGTCTGAACCTAGGAAAGGAGTAACGAGAAATTGTTTTTACCTAGTGACAAGAGACATCATGCTCACTTAAAATATATATCTATGAATGCTTATCCTTAAAGCTCAGCATATTAATACATTATTAAACAATAGTCTCTTCAATGAACTTGCCCCTCACCTCCCCGAAGTACCATTAACAAGCTTCCTCCTATAAACCAAGGGTCGATTCATCACTGCTTTGCACTGTAAAGGGAGGCTTTAATATCTAGAATGGATATTCTGGAAAGAAAAGGTATACTGGTACACCTGCAAACATACCACAGTCCAGCTCATCCATAATTCAGATGGCTGTTCATATATACCAGAATGAACCATGTGCACATATCAATCTATCCAGTGGTCTGAATTTGCAGGATTTACTACATATGCACACACTAGAACTACTGTTATGCAGAGGCCATTGGGTAATGCAGATGTGTGGGTTCAAAGCCTCTCCAGACACACCAGCTAGGTTTACATGCTCTGTAGACCTAGGCAAGTTGCACAACATCAACCCTCGTCCTCCACCTCCCTGCAAACCACAGTTTTCCTCTGAGAATTTTCAGGTTGAAATCAAGAACACAACTGGAAGAAGAATCCAGCAGTATGGCAGTTCTAGGTTAAATAGTCTTGCGTAACAATTCAAAAGTTGAAGGACTGAAATAAAACTGTGTTAAAATAGCAATTATCTTACAAATATTCTACAAATATTGCAAGGCAGTGGAGAATCAGACCCTGAGCTTTGGGAAAGCCAGCGCATGCAACGAAATGCAATCTTCCAGAAGTCTGACATGGAGAGGTCTCAAGAACGTCACTGTTCCTAGAGACCTCTCTTTGTACAATTTATCACACTCCCAAGTAGGTCTTTACTATGATACTTGCAGGATTTGGGGGACAGAAAATAATTGGTCAAATATTCTTCATCAACTGCCTCTATACAATCTAGAAGAGAAAGCAAGACTAAAAAAAAAAAAAAAAAAGTACTATAATGATATTTATCTACTGTTTGTAATCACTTTGCAGACCTTCACAGAAATTTGCAACTGTGACCCTTTCACTTGTGTGGATGACGAGTTAGTATAGCTCAAAGCTCTTAGAGATTTTTTTTATTTATTATTTTTTTCCTTAAAATGGAATGAAACACAAACCTACAAGTTATAAACATAGCAAAATAAGGCAACCCATCCTACAACACAATCCTCACTCGACCTGAGCTACCTTGATTAAAATTTGTTTACAAATTATCCACTTCTAGATTATGTAGAGAAGTTAGGTTGAAGCCAATTACATTGTAGACCAAAATGAACAAAAATAATCAAACACATGCAAAAATCACCACAACCTTTAACTGCAGTGAAGCAACAACAACCAAAATAGGCATTCTGAACTTCAGATGCTAACTCTCAGAAGGCCGAAATAAAATTTCCAGTGAAATTAAGAAGCAATTTATGCTCTCACAGTTCAGAATAGATGGCTTTTTAAGAATGTTTTATGTATAATGTTGTCAGCTTTTAATTTGGTTTTGGGTTATGCCAAATATTTTTACACAGCTGTCCTCAGTATGAGGATACAAACTCAAAGCATGTGCAGAAATCAGTGAGGTGTTTTGCAATAAAATTTACATAAGTATACAGGTGACAAAGTATTGTTATACAGCTAGAGAGCTATTTTGCTGTATTTGGACAGAAAAGTGTGATGCTGTAATTATGAGGTAGTGGTGGTTTAAGGGGAAGCAAAAACTTTGTAAACAGATTTTCATTTGAAACAAAGTTTATAAATAAGAGCAAAGCCAAACACAATACAGCCAAGCAATCACACTCCGCTTTTTTACAGATTTACTTCATATTCTGAAACAGCACCACTGTAATCCACCCATCTATTTCAAGACTCAAAACTCACCACAACCAAGATCTATGGCATCAAATAACTGTATTCAAATACTAATTTACTAAATTTCTTTCAGTTTGACCCACAGAGTATTTGCATCCAATTTTCTGAGGTTGTTTTGACATCAATAAGTTAGCACACCTTTGAAGCCCAGAATTTTATAAAATGAGTATTTTTCAACTTTTCTGAATCTTACAATAAAACAGTATACTTTGCTCCACTGATCCAAATTTTCAGCAATCTAAAAATTAAATAAAAACTTTTTAGCCATATTCAAGTTCCACGATGGTACTAAGAAAGAGCACAACAAATGTAACTAATGATTTACAGAATTTATTGCTTATTTTCCCCCCTATTTAGCATGGTAATAGCACAGTTTCCTTAGACTGCAGAATGCAGCTCTATCACACTGCAGTTAAGGAGTTGGTATCTAGTGCAATTTGAACGCTTAAATATATTTGTTTCATATGTTAAGTGTTTTCAAATGCTTTACATGGGATGAAACATTTAGCTTAAACCATCTGTAATTCACTTTTAATTCCTACCAAGTCTTAATTTGTAATCTGAATTTGAGCACTGTAGGCCTAAGCGTGTAGCCATGCTATGTATGCAGCACCCACTGCACTCGGAGTTGTATGCACAGGGCCCCTATGAGACTGAGGCCCCTCATTATATATATACACACACACGCACACCTGTGATACGCATTAAGTAACCAAATCATCTCATACTTCACTGCAATGTAATTATGTGTTTGTACAGATGTTCTACCTGTCTTAGACAGCCTGCCCGTGCTTTTGCTGCTTCCAGAGCTATCTCCTCTTGTCAGGACTGATATCCCACTGAAGCTGCTGGCTTTGGTTACAGCTGGCTTCAGATTGCGGCTGGAGCTATCGGAGTCGGTGCTGCTCCAGGGACGCGGTTCACAGTACTTCAGCTCGTTCTCAGTACTGCTCTGATGGCTGTTGGCTGATCTCCCCGATGCTTCCTTATTGATCCTGTAAGATATAAACTAAACTTTTAGCAAAGCATCAACTGAAAAATAAGGGGAAAAGAAAAGAAAAAAAGTGAAATGCATGCAAAATACGTTGGGATTTGTTTTTTGAAAGAATGCAAATACCTAAATATCTGCCGTCTTTGTTGTGTACTATTAGTTTCTTCCTCCTGGATTCTGTTGATATTTTAATAAGACAGCTTAATATTTTTTAATAAAATATAAGAACGAAACAAAACGAAACCACAAGTTTTCTTACCTTTTATCAATAATGTAATTCTCTTGGGAACACAGGGACTGAGGACAGAAAAAAGTACAGAACTTACTATTAATGGCATCTAAACTAATAGCCCCACTACACTGTACAAACAAAAAATGCAATCTAAAGTCCTCTGTATTATATATGAACTTTCTAAGCATCCTCTGTATGTTAAGCTGTCTGAAACACCTGCCTCTTCAGTGAAGAATTTACACTAAAAAAATGAGTAAAGTAGGCCCACACGCAGGAAATAACAATTAGCACTAAAAAGATCACAATGCTGACCCCATTTTATCTGTAACGATATTTTTCTGAAGCTTTATTTTCTTGCATAGGACCTTCCATGTCTTATGTAGCTTCCCACTGTTGTGCGACTGGATAGTCTATATAAACAAATTAACACCACCACCCTTGCCTTTCCCTTGAAGCATGAAGACAACAAAATTGACTACTGCAATAACTGTATTCTGAACTCTTTGGGAGCAAGCACACAAATACTAAATAGTTGAGAGAGTATACAATGAGAAAGACTATTTCAACTCTATTATTAACTCCAACTTCTAACACTTGGTACAAATCTTTCTAAGTATACAATACTAAGATAAACAAGTATGAAAGGTAAGGAGAAGGTAATTTTATCTGTAAAAATCCATCCTTTTTGTAGCTGAAGCAAACAAAACACTTTGGAAAAATATTTGGATGTAGCAAATTTTCTACAGAATTCTTATAATTCATTAACCCTTCTTCAGAATAAGGATCTTTTTGGGGTATGTGAGAGCATACAGATAATGTCAGAAAGAGTGCAGTAATACACACATTTTTTGAAATGATATCTGTTCTGTTTTAGTCAATGCTATTAAAAATTGGCCACATTTGAACTTTTTGACTAGATACATGAAGACAGAAGTGAGAGAAACTACAATGTCATTTTTATAGTTATTGTTCTGAGTTAACACTTGAAAGGATTGCAGTACTAACACGCCATAACTTAAATTTCAGTAAGGGGCAAAACATGCATTGAAATAGGTAATGTTAGAGAATGCATCAAAATACTTCTTTAAGGAAGTCTGAGCTTGACACAGTAATTCATTAAATACATTAAAAATAGTTTCAGTATTACTTAAAATTCAGTCAAGCCACACTAATAATTCTTATCTGCTCTTATCATCTCAAAACAAACAAACAAGAAAAAAAAAAAAAAACACACATGAATGGCAAGTGGCCAAAAGAGTAAGATTTTATGTGATACCTACATCTTGTGCAAATATTCTCTCTCTAGCTCTTTGATATTCTTCTTCACGTTCTTCTATGGATTTACTTCTTCTGTCATCTTTTAATCGCATTCTCATCTAAATTAAGTGACACAGTGTCAACTTCTAGAGGAAAATAGTATAAATATACAGTCAAACATATTCAGTTGAAGGGGAAAATAATCTGTAAGTATTTACCTGGTTGTCATCTTTGTCTAAACTAGAGTTATCTCTTTTAAGGATGTACCGTTTCTGAAAATCATCACTCTTCTCATCCTTTATATGCTCAGAAAACTTTTGGTCAGGTCTACAAAAAGTCATTAGAAAGAAAAGACTTATGGATTTGTAAATGTATACTATACATAGTGGAACCAAGTGATGCATGATGGATCAGTGATGCATATATTCAGTATTCTAACTGAAGTGACAAATTTTGACAACAGTCTGTTGCCCCGGCAATGGAAACGGTATCAAAAAATATAAGATGTTCTGTGCAGTTGACAATTCCTGTTCCTGAGGCATAACAAACCTGCTTTTAAAATCTCTTCCTTCAAAGGTTTTGCATCAAATTCCAATTAAGGTGCCAAGCAATCACATGCCCTGAGGGACAGAGAAGTACTCTTGAATCCAGACTTGTGCTGTGCAAGAAACATTGGCCATGCATGGAAATGATGATTGGTGCTTTCTGCTAGAGCTGCAATAACTCCAAATTCATTTAAAAGGAAAACAAAAGATAAGGACATACATGTAGGAGAAAGCTTTAAAATTTACGAACTTTTAAAACAAAGATAAAGTAGAAATACGCAAGAGAAGAATGACAGGGATGCTCACAAGCAAGAACTTCAGAATACAACAGTGAAAGGATTAAGCAACAGATTATAAACAGTCTTGGTATTTTATCTACTTTGTGAAAGAGTAACGAGATTTTGCAAACTATTGTTATCAAAACTGGATACCAACTACCTAGACAATAAAATGACTAGTATGATATGAGATGTTCAGACAAATCAGAAATCATTTGCCCGATAAAACACATGGCATACATATGACCTCTATTTCTGTTCACTTAGTACTCAGGGCACTTATAAAAATCAGGAGAACTTTTTCTGTTAAACAGCCAAACCTAACTACCAGTTACTGGATGCCCAGACATAATTAGCAGGCATTTCAGAGAACCTTTAGACTCTCTTACCTCTTTCTTTTAAAGGTCCCTGAATTTACTGCCCTGCAATCACCAACTTCCCACTCCACTGAGGCGTCCCAGTATGCACTGGGTTGTTGATGTCAGTAACATCACTGAGCGGCGCTGGAGCCGGGAATCTGCCTATGAGGAAAAGGTAAGTTTGGTTTTATTCAGCATGGAGCAGATCTCCAAGGTTTTCTTTCCAAATTCTTATTTTATATCCAAAGTGATTTAAAATAAGAATACTGAAAACATTAAGAATCCTAATGTCTACAGGTTAGATGAAATGCCTGCTAATTAGTAACTACAACTATAGGGGGCTTCCAGAGGCCCTGGGATTTTAACTACATTAGATTAAAAAAATATGCTTTTTTTTTTTTTTAATAATTTTTATTCCACGCTTGAAGTGATAGACTGAAAGCTTCAGACTTAGAATTTCACACACAGAATTTATAATCAAAGTGAAAAAAATGCATATTTAATGTATATTCAAACTCTGTATAGCTTTCTGAAGCATTCTGAGGAGGAACGTATTACTTAAGTGAAGTTTCAGTGGGACATGTTAGCTCTACTGACTCCAAAATTGAGGCAGATAATTAGATTCTGTTCTCCAAAATTCAGTCAGAATCTATATATGGACAGTAATGAGGATGGAGGAGCCGTGTACTATACCTGTGCTCAAATTATAGAATAATTAAAGAACGGTGTCATGCAAACTCAGAACTAGAAACTAGGTGCTAAAATCTTAAATATGCCAACACATTACTTCTTCGTATTTCTGAAAGAGAACCGGAGAGTACAAAAGCAGAGGACAGAGAACAGACAGGTCCTGTTAATGAAACATGTCAGCTGTGCCCGGAATTTGTAGACGCCAGGAATCCAGTGGTACCTTTGGTAATAGGGATTTTCCTAGAGGTTTCACCAAGAACTTTCCAGCCCTCAGTCAAGTAGCAGGCCATCACTTGCTAACCTTGTGTATACTTGCACTGATGAGACATGGCTTCCCTGCTACATTTACTTTGTAAGGCAGTGTGGTATCTATAAGCAACATTATTTTGTCAATGTGTTTTCCATGTCCAACTTTTCCCAATAGCTCCTTACAGTACAAAATGTTCTATGGATCTTGCTCCCTCCCCTCACCCTATTGTAAACTGTCCTGTTCTACATTGTCCAAATATTCCAACTGTTTTCCAAAGGAAGAGAGGATTGCACTCAAAGCTGGATGTAAATCTTGAAAGAGATAAATAATATACAAAAAAAAACGTATTTTATGAGAACACAGTTTGTAATACTTTTCTGCATGAAAGCCGCCACCACCAAAAAAAAAGTCTTAGTTTACAGATAACATTCTTCTTTCAAATGCTTTAAACATGAGCAGATCACATCATTGCACACCACTGGACCCCAAGCTGTGAAGACCTTGCAATCACCCCACCTTGTTGCCCGGCTCCCAATGACTAAATATATTCCTACAGATGCAGCATCATTGCTTAAGAAATCCCAGATGCTAAATCCATGCACCAAAAACAATTATTTTCAAGATTCTTTACACTTACATTCTTGTATTGCTAGTTTTATTTACTATGACTGATTTCCCACTCTGGTCCACGTTGTGCTCTAATCCAAAGTAAGCAGCTACCCTGTGCAACAGCATTCTATGGTAAGATGTCATTGGGGGAAACTTTTTTCTTGGAACTCTGGAAGAAAGGAATAGTAGCTTTATTAAACAGGAACAGTCTCTTTTTTTTTCTTCCTATAAGAGTACAGTACTTACTCATTATTACCAATGAAATCTAAAATTTCCTGTTCTAATTTCAGCAGCATCATTCTGTCCCTGAAAATAAAAACACAGCAACTCACATATGAGACACACCAATAACTGCAGCTGTATTCATCTTAAGAATACACAGTCAACATCTGTGATCAATGGATGACAGCAGATCACAAACAAGGCCACCAAGTACCAATTTTTTGTTGTTTTTTTTGTTTGCTTATTTTGTTTTAAAGAAAAAATAATGCATTTTTCACTAAGCTATATTTTACTGAGCCTGCCTAGTGAAGAAGCTGTTCCTCCATGTAATCTCTGTTGAATGACTTTAGTACAAGTAGAAGTCATGGAGAAGATGGTATCAAGAAGAAAGGAAAAAAATGTTCATTTGTCATTTTGATCAACATGGGTAGCAAGACTCTCAGATAAGCCTCAACTGGCCCTTCAGTTGTGAATTGGGGCATTGGAATTATTGATACCAAGAAGGACTGGATTACAGAGAATGGAAAGGTTGCACATATCTACAACTAGGGAAGAGGGGAATTCAAGCGAATTCTAGGGAATTGAAACAAACATAAGCTAAATCATCATACAATAGAAATTCTAAAAATGTTTATGCCCATTTCAGTAGACTATTAAAACGTAATGAAATTAATTTTCACAGTTCATAATTTGTGTATGGCAGATAACTAAGCTTCCAGGTACTGGGTATGTAAAACCACAGCAAACTTTCAATTGCAATTTTTCATTTTCACTAGGATGTTTTATGACTTCAAACAGGGCCAGTAAGAATCTAACGGGAACTGTGCTTTAGCTTTGTAGGACGCAACAGTGTGGGACCCTTATGACTGACCCTTTCATATTATTTGGTTGACAATGTGGAATCTCAATACATTATTGTACTGGAAATCATAATGGAAGTAACACATAGAAGTGGAATTAGTCTTTGCAATAGCAATACAATTCCACAGAGTTTTTGTTTTGTATGTACATCCACAGTACTAGTATCAATTCCTACTGAGGCAAAGGGTAAAGAAAATAGAGAGCAGCATACTTCCAATCTCAAAGCAAGAGAACCACGTCAACTATATTACTAAAAGAAATAACAGACTTGAGTTGGGTCAGATTTGGTTGCTGATATGCAAAGCAAAGACGTTTATCTCCAAAAAAAGAGTTACACGGTTCAGGTTAAAACAAGTTCCTCTGTAAATTTAGCAAAAGGCAGAAGAAAACAAAAGACAGTTTGGTCTCTAAAAAGGAAATACTAAAAAAATGCAAATTTTAGAGACACAGTATTATTAGCACCCCGGGACAGACTACTGCACACAGACAGAACGCATTGTTTGCTCATTAAACATGAAAAGCATTTAAACCATGCCAGTGCACTGAATCTCTGCTCCTATAATACACATGATACAAAGGACTGGTGTTTCTGAGAGCCTACACACCAAAATGTCATCCTAAATAACATGCAGTGTTACATAATTAAGGGCTGAGAAAGGAGGTGTTATACTTCTAACAACAAGAAAGAAAAACAGAGAATTAAGTTCTTTCACACTCACCTGGGATTGTTTTTTAATGTATTTACTAAAAATTCATGAAGATCTATGCCCGTGGAATCTGTGTATTCTTGGCTGGAATCTAAGTGTGGTGAGGAAGAGCACAATTACTTTTTTCAAAATGTATTAATACCTTCCCACAACTTATTGCTGAAAATCATCATATTTGTCAAAACTGCCCAAATATTAGGCATATGATTCCCAATATTAAACAGTTCCACTTTTCCAGAGAAAAGGCTCAAGCAAATACCCAGTCCCACAACTGCTTCCTCAAGTACCACAATTTAACATGTAACACAGAACAAAGACCTCAATAATGCCACGAATCTATTAACAAATAGCTCCATTTATACACTATACACTACTTGGCTATGCTGACACAAGTAAAACGCAGATGCACAACTGATCTTCTATTTATCAGCTCAGACTATCATTTATTCACACACATGAGAGATTTTGTGGATTGATATGCAAAGACTCATGCAGTAAGATGCACAAAACATAGAAATGAACTTTAGTCTTGAGAAAATGCTACATTTTTATTTCTACAGTAATTCTGAAGAATTTCCCTCAAAGTTACTCAAGTTTATGAGTATGGAATTCTAGATAGATTTATAATTAGATCTTAAAAGCAGAATAATAGATGGCAAACCTCTCGATAACATTTTTCTGGGTAGTTTATCACTTGACTTTTCCTTTTCTGTTTCATCTTTTGCAGGCTTTTCTTCTTTCTCAAAAGACTGTGATAACTGGATTTGGATTTTCTCCTGTCAAAAAGCAAAAATTAGTCATCATGGAAGTTATTTTGAACTATATACACCACCATGAGAACCGTTTTGTACTCTATGTGCATACTTAAGTAGCAGCAATTAAAATAACTGCGTTCATATTCATTATAATCACGCGTGCACTTTATGCAAACACAAATTAAACTACTGATGAATCAAAAAATCTATAAAGACAAGTTGTACACATCATCTATTTTTTTAAAATAAACCTCACCCTCCATGTTTTTTCTTAATATCAAGGAAAAATATATATTAAAAAGAGGTTTTAAATCTACTTAAGACAGAGCAACAATCCAAATTTCACTAAAAAGAGAAACGTGAAATTTCAAAATATAAAGACAGAATTAACAAACCATATCATTATCAAGGCTTAGATTGCTAAATTGCTGCATGTTTCAAAGTAGCTTTATGTGCAACCATTTCAAAATCTGTATTTTTATACAATTAGACAATTATTGTGGAAGGTATTTTTCATGTACAGCAGTTTTCCTTTTTAACTAAAATGAACAGTTGTCCCCTAATTATGGGAAAGGGGATTTTTTTTTTAATGTTAGTGAAGGCCACACTATTTGAATAACAAGAGCAGATAATGTAGAATTCTGTGAGATGCTGAGAAGAAGAGCAGGAAAACCACAAGCTTGGAGAGGACTCCCCCTTCTTCCTACACTAATACTCCCTGAATGGCTTCTGGGGCAGCAGAATTGACACCAAGAGAGTTTATGCTCCCTCCTCCACTTCCTTAGAGCATCCACCCCTTCCCAACCCATGCAGCCTGACCCAAATCTATTTTTCCCTTCCACTCTTCTTCCATCCTGCACCCAAATCCTTTCCCATTCCAAGTCCTTACTCTTCCTTCAAACCCATTTTTCCCCATGTTGTTGCTATTTTTATTTATGATTTTGCTAAAGCCTTCTCGTTCACATAGCCAGCTACCTGCTGTAAAACTATTCCTAACTAATATCTCTCATACTACAGAATTGGTCTTTTTCCACGAAAGCTGTCTAGAATTAAATGTGATCAGGCTCCACCAAGGCAAAGGAACCCTTCATGTGCAAGCACATCTTGGCACAGCCTGTGCTCAGGCTCCTGCCCTAGCAAACCACATTGCTCTCTACCCTGGTCCTTTCTGTGGACAACAGGAATTCTACACTTAAACGATAGTGTCAAATTTTGTTTTTGGAGAGAACTATTTTAACATTAAACTGAGTAAACAAACTGGGTGCTAGTTTTATCAAATCCCATTTTTATCATTGCCTATTAAAATATTTAATTTCAAATTTTAAACTAATTAATACACATATATCCTGCAAACTCGCATTAGAAATACAAGTTAATCAGTCTTTCTGAAGTTTTCTACACCTTATCCTAGCAGAATCTGTTACCAATCATTAAAAATAACCTCTTCTGTAACACTGTTTGCCAGTCACGAGAATTCTCTTCGCTTCCAAAATAAAAACTTTGTATTTCTCAATGTACTTTAAACCCAAATATAATACAAATAAGCAACGTGCTTCTCACCGATAACTGCATTACACTTCAACTCTTCTCCCACTAGGTACCTAACTGTTTGTTATTTAAGAAAAGAAAATCAACTACAAAAAAAACATGGTCTACATCTTTAGAAACTATTTCCAACTCAGATCCACCAATATAGCAAGGAATTTACTTCATCACTAATGACAAGGATAATTTTCAAACTGTGACTATTTGTCTTCATTAGAAATTTGATCCAACTGTACTAAGCTCATCCAAAGTAAAAACATGAGGCAACACTTAAGTCATACTTAAAACTACAATGAAAAATGTCTTTATATTTCTTTCCCCAACAGAAGCAGGAAAAAAATCAGCGATGTTGTAAAACAATTCTGCTACTAGCACCAATTCTATTTCAAAGTGTGATACAGAATAGTATAACAAATGCTGCTTCTTATGATTTCATGGTATAAAAACTGCAACATCTAATTAGATTTTTCTGTAGCTTTGCAGTCATGCATCAAGTAGGTCATATTTTTCCTTCCGTCTTTTAATCCTTCCCTAGTGATAGCTAGCCTCTACTAGCATATGGATTTAACTGAATCTTCACAACAACCTTCCTACCTAAAATCCTCATTCCTTTGTCTTTTAATGCAGGTCTCCAAAACATTGTCTTCAGTGCTAATAACAAGCCTTGGTTTCCCCGACTAGAGGATATCATCATTATCAGAGTACTCATCGCCACATTTTGCTTCTTACAAGTTGTTACCTATTTCACCCTGGACATGGATATATTCCTAAAGATCACACTTTGGTAAAATGGATGGTTATTTTAGTCAACAGATCATAGCAGCAGGAATTGTCACCAAATCCTGATACTAAAATAGAAATAAACACCATCTTCCCACTCAATTTCCCAAACAAAAAACAAACTCTGAAAATTACTTGCATATTAAAACACCTGAGAGAAACACAGGAAGCATTATGAATTTTACTCAAAGGACCTACATTTATAATCAATCTCAAACTATCTCCAATGGGAATTTACACAAGTCAGTATCAACTAATCTTATGGACACTGTTTTTTTTTCCTTTTTTTTCCCCCCCTCCTCCATTTGAGCTGTTGAAGATAAAAGACCAAATTAATCAGTTTTATTTTTCTTCATACAATAAATCAATAAGCTAGCATTTCTGTAGCATCTTTATTAACAGACCATCTGTGCTTGTTATAACTGAAGCTTAAAATTTGCAAGATCTTATCCAGATTCCTCAGTAATTAAAGAGCATATTTTCCCCTGTTGGAAATAATTGCTCAAGAAAATACAGAAGAATAATTAGGAAAATAAAGTGATTTGCCTTAGAACTCATCTGGTCTAGCTCCTTTTCCATTACTGCCTTCCACTAGAGCTGGGGAGCCACCTCCCAGTGATGCACTCAGTGACATCCGCACCGCTACATGCCTGGCAGTGTCACAGCCAAGAGCTCTGTACACACTGGCATAGAAGGAGGGACTGAAGAGTTGCAGACAAGACTACAGAGATACTCTAAAAGAGATACTTCACAGTTTGATAGGATCCTGGATCCTATCAAAGCTAACGCTTTGATTAAAAAGTAGAGAGAATGCATGTATTACCAGCAACTTTATTCTGAATTTTATTCTTCCTTACTCTTAAAAGATATTTTTAGAATGACACAAACATTTTTCAGGAACAGTCTCTTGCAGGCTACAAAGCAATGCTATCACCTTTTCCAGCAGAGAAGTTTATTCTAATGCCAGAGAGGGCCATACACGACAGCCTCTCGCTTCACCTAGCCACCAGCCTCCCCACGCACACAAAGCGCAATTAGCGCATACATCTCATGCTTCACATTCTTTCGAAGTGCAGCCGCCAACAGTGTTGCTTACAAAAACTTGTCCGCGCTGCTCCCAAAAAATACTCGGGAAAGAAAGCAAAGGGGCGAAGAAGTTGCCTGTATGAGTTGTTCTCGCAGGTCACGCAAGACCCATGGCCCATAGGTTGGGAACTCTGGTATCAAACAACAACAATACCACAACAAACTCCTATCTTCAATTCTTCTCTTCAACATGTACTTCTCTGATTTACAAGACACTGGCAGTCACAACTAAGTTCTCTGAAGAGCTGGTAAGCTATGCTACAAATTAATCACAAATTTGTTCTTTAATTGTCTTAAGAATGACCCACACTACTTAGGCTCTGTGACATTAGAACGCTAAAATAACCAACAAAACCCCCCTCTCTTTACGCCAGATAACATCCCAGTAGTTCAGAAAAATAAAGCAAAAGATTCCTCCTGAGATTACTAACTTTGTGAAAGCTGTATTTAAAAAGAAATAATAAAAAGTGATGCCTACATATTTAAGGAGTACCCAAAAAACTTGCTTTTGAACAGTATGTTACTTCAAATCATTTCAGAAATTTCAGTAACATTTTTACCTGGAGGTCCTGTGATATTTCAGCTGTAGGAGGTGGTGGATATTCTTCACATACAGCAAGGCTCCGAACTAACTTTAACTTTGTGTTTGACTAAAGGAAAGTATGTATAATTAAAAACTCTGGCTTTAAAATAGATATCTTAAGCTACTGCTTTGCATATTATCTTATGCAAAACAAATTGGCTGAAAACTGCATTTTAATATTTAAAATAGCATTATTAGGAATTTTCTGTATGAAGAAAAAACCCAAACAATTGCAGCTCTTGAAGGCACTGTCAGCACAATAGAGCACAGCTAATGACAAGTAAATAAACTCTTTGGAAAAAAAAGAGTTTCTCTCCATAACAATAAAAAGCCACCAAAAAATATAAAGGCAAACCACAAAAGCAGACAACTAAGCAAGGCAAAAATACAACAGAGCAAAACAAAGCTGCATTGCCAAAAATAAATGATAAAACTAAAGGCACTTTTCACAAAGTAACAAGGCTTCACCAAGCTCAAAGGACTTCCTCAGCATGCTAGCACACGAGTCGACTGTACCTTTGATCTTTTGGCTGTCTGTCCAAAAGACTGCACTGGCCGCTGAATGATAGGCACAACAAAAAAGGTTTATATTAAACTTCACAGTTCAATTTTATTAATGCAAAAGTCTATATAACAGAGAATGTTGTAATAATTACTACCAACATGATGGTCATATCTGTGAAATGAGCAAGAGGTACCTTCAGCTGAAGAACTACATGCTTTTCCCCCCCCATTTTCACTGTGTGAAATCCTTGATCTTTCTTCATTTATCAACAACAGATATTACAGAAATTGAACATGAAGCAACCATTCTTGTTTGGTTTTGTCTAGTAGACAGCTGACTCTTAGCCAGCTCCTGTATTTGAAATTCTTATGCCCCAATTTCCTTTGCAACATGACACTGTTTTATAGATTTGCTTCCAGTTCATGAAGCTATGTGCAAAAATGATTACATGAAAAAAGACATTGCATTGACAAGGGGAACAGATAGTGGCCTAGCATAAGAGCAGTAAAAAAATACATTCCCTTCTCTCCCTCTCTCCCTAAACACTGACTTTAAAAAGGGCCAGCTAATGGTCAAAACTTCTTGGGACTCCAATGCACTTGACAAAATCACCACCCTATAGCATTTATTCTCCTGCTTATAAAAATGCAAAAGAAAATCAAGGCAATATGATCTTTTTCATATTTCTACCTCTATACTACTTAATACATTTTCGTTAGCTTTCCCCCCCCCCCCTTTTAATAAAATGTTACACACATCTACTTACCACTATCTCTTGCTGGCTGGCTATACCAGCCAGCTCCATTACCTCTCCATTTAGGCAGCTGCCAGCTGTCTGTTCTAAACACCCAACCTAAAGTGAAGAGTTTCAGCAAGCCAGGGAAGAATAATAGTTATTTCTCTCATTTCCCTCTAGTCTCAAATGTCTTTTTTGGATATTGCTCCAGCTAAGCTGAAGAACAGCAGAAAGAAAGCTCATTTAAATACTCCCTATTTCACTACTGCACAAGATTTTAACAAAACAGAACTGAAGATTAACTGATCTGGTCATCAGTTTTCTAACTGAAGCTTGCTGAAGTTTTGAGCAACAAAGACCTCTCCAACTGTTCTCAAACTTGGAGCAAGACAGAGCATTTGTGTCTTGTTGACAACAGCAAAACATTTCCCCCCTCCAGTCATCTATTCTGCAAGCAGACATTGTATATGGAAAACTGGCAGCTTACACACCCTTGGCAAAGTTTCTATTAGACCAAGTTATTCAACTTTCAAGAACTGAACCATTTCCCAGCCTCTCTCAATTACTCTAGCATCAATCATCTTAGCTTGCTTCAAAATAAGCAGTCTAATCATTAAAAAAAAAAAAAAAAAAAACAGTGGGAAATACTAGTACAGTCTTCGGTTCACTGTCTAAACAGGCCAGTGTTGTTTCCATTATGACAACTGTTAATAATCAATTTCATTTACTTTTAGATGAATGATGACCAAAAACTACCCAGCACATACCTCATTTTACTTCAGTAAAGTCTCCTGAATCTATTGCAGCCAGATATCAAAGTATATCTTATTATGCCAGATAAAGTGAAGCATGCATCTCAAAATATAATTGATATATTAAAACTCAAGTGAATCTAGTTCATTTTGCAAGAAGGTTTAAAACAAACGCCACTTTCAGATTTCAACCACAACAACACAACCTTGGTAGTACATTCCTTTATAATGTTTTATCCATGCTATACCCCATCTTCCATTTGGATACACAATTCCAGTTTTGTTTCCAGGTTGAAAAGCCAACCTAGCTGATACTACTGCTACTAAATATGTTGCATTTTGCACTTAACAATGGGTATTTGCAAATTTTAAGGAAAGAGTTAAAGCATCACATGTATTCAGGGCAGTCAACTAAGGTATTTCAATACTAGGCAACTATTTCTTGAGTGCCTGGCAGTTTTTAGGAACCTCATACAACATCAGTGGCCATGGGGAGAGCTGGGAGGCTGAAGAACACAGTAGGAGAAAAGATTCTCCCATGTCTAATATGTATCAAATCTGAGTTACACACAAGGTAAAAACCTTCCCAAACATTGTAACTAGCAAAGAACTTCAATTTTTCATGCCCTGAAAAGCTACTAATATTAGTTCTTTGACAGACCCAAGCTCCTTGTTTTCTTAACAACTGGATGACTTTAAGGATGACAAAAATGGAACTTTAGGCCCTCTAAACCAGCTGTAATTTGGAAGATAAACCCCAATGTCCATTACGGAGAGGTAAAAAATGCTGGACTGGATCCGGTACAGGCAGGTAAAGCTGACTGACTAAAGAGAGGTCACGCACACCACAGCAAACTCAACAGTGAGAAGGGTTTGCAGGAAGGAACTGCATATAGCTCTGAAGCACTGTTCGGTTGTTTCAGAGCACAGACAGGATAGCCCTGAACCAAGAACATTATAAGGACTTGCGAGTTTTTTTGTTGTTGTCGTTTGTTTGTTTTTTACCACTCTGTTAAATTAGGTCTGTTCAAGGAGGTCTCAAAATACAGTTAAAGGATAACAACTATAGCTTTGTAACACAGCAGACAAGAACTGCTGTGGGAAAGTCAATTGAGGAGTACAAAAAGCAAAGAAAGACTTGTGCTAATATAGAGAGAAGAAATGAGTGTAGTCTTCTAGCTGCTCAGGAAAAAACGTCAGTTTAATTCCTCCGAAGGACTAAGATATCTGCTTAATTATCACAAAACCAAACCAGAATAATATGCACTCAGTACAGCGTTTGCCTTGCCTATACGTTACATACAACAGGTATGTAGAGTCTTGTGTTCACAGATCTTGTGTGACTTTTTTCTGCTCTCCACAGCTTGCCAGATATGCAGCAATATGCAGCTTTCTTTCTCCTAATCTTTTACTGCTTTGACAATTATTATCCCGTTGAGGATCTCATAGTCACTTAGCAGCTTTTTTTACAGCAGAGATGTCTTGAGTACTTAAGCTCCCTGTCCTCCCTCAATGTAGTGCATAGATTAAAGGATAAGAACAAAGCAGCCTTTTCTGGAATAAATATACCATGAACCAAGGTTTAATGTAAATTTACCATGAATATACCAAGTGGGTTTTTTTGTTTGTTTAAAAATGCGGCCAATAGTGAAACTACACTTAAAACTACAAAAAGCTAAGAATGCTAAATTAATGAAATCAAGTGGATATGACAGTCATTACAAACACACTTATTTACAGCCAGAAAGGTAATAAATATTATGTTAACATAGTAACATATTATGTCCTGTCACCAGCTGATCAAGACAAACAGTTTAGACCTGGTGTTCTGATTAATTCAGTATACAGTCATATAGCATGGACAAGCTTAACACATGAGTGATCTTGAAGCATGTGTATCAGGCAATAGTCACTGATGACCACGAAACCTACCACAGTGCAGCCCATGCACTCCTGTAAAAGTTAACTTCCATTATAGTGCTTCTCATTTCCAAACTCATTTGAATGCTACTTGATGGTCATTTCAAAGTATAACAATTCAAAAGCGTCCCTAATGACATCCTCATGTATCATGCATTCATATTTATCAGTTATATTACACTGGCGCTATTTTTCTCATTTACACAGTACCTCCAAAAACACGTAAAACGGCAAACAGCTTCCTAATGCACCACAACAAAATAACCTGGAATTTGGATATGAAGAAATAATATTTGTGATCAGGTTCCAAAACTAATCAGGTTCCTGCCATCAGTCAGTGAAAGATTTAGACAGAGGAATAATTGTAACCAGTTCATTACTAGGCTGTAAAGAAGTTACAACTTGCGAGACAAGCGGTAACTGTATTCAGAATTACTACTGCGATTGGTTCATAAATGAAACTTACAGAGCAGTTATGTCAGTTAGAGAAAAAAAAAAAAAAAAAAAACACAACAACAAAAACCAACCACACAAGACCAACACTCCCCCGCCATGCTCCAAAATTCTGATTCAGCAGAGGAACGCACCTAATTACAATAAACTGCTGATAGTTTGCTGTTATTACAATAAAACTTAAACTGCACTTAAATGAAAAAAGCACATGTGGTTAAATATCTCTAGTCAAACTATTTAACGACCTGTTAATTAAAAGCTTGTCAACTCCTCTACCTTTCCTGAATATTACCAGAAGTTTTGTTCAGCACGTACACACATCATCTTTCTTTTATATTTTAGCAGAAGAAATATTGTCAATTAAAAAATCTCGAATATATGACAAACATATTTGCACTAGGAGTTATCACAGTGCACCTTCCCAGAACTCAATTATGTACACTTCCAAAAGGGTTTTGTTAACAAGGTTCATCTTGTAAATCTTCCCACTATTTAGGGCATCCACTACACTTATATCAACTTTTGATGCAAAAAGACAGTACAGCTGTGTGAGTCAGAAAGCCTTTCCATCACACAGCTGTACAATTCGTCATGCATACTGCAGATAATTATAGCAGCCACTACTTGTTATTCTGGTAAAAACAAAACCAAACACCACTCTGGCTAAAGAAACCAAAGTCCCAGAACCACCAAGAGCAGCACAAGTGCTGCTGTTGTGTTTCTCTGGACTGGGCCTAAACAAACAAAAATTATGTTTTGAGGAAGGAAAAATCTGCCACTTGAGTTTCAGAAATTTCTACGCTATAGCTCTTTTCCACTTTCATTGAAAAAGAAAGCAAATAAGATTTTTCCATATTACTGAGTTGCGTAAAATCAAGTAGGCTTTCGACTTTTTTTTAAAAAAAACTAACGTCTGCGATATCCAAATGATAAAGATAAATAGCAGTTTACCTATAACAGTTACCTACAACAGTTTACCTACAATAGATGCCAATATAGACGTTATTTCTAATTTATTACAGTATTTAACTTGTAAGGATTCCAATTTTTCATGAATTATTTTGACACTGATGTCAGCCATAATAAATCCAGTAGATATTAAGGTGCAAAATTATATTGCTTTTAGTGTTCTACAACATTTATTTTCAAGTATTTTATCCTAGAAAACAAACCTTTCCTCAGTCAACAGAATATTTAAATGTTAGTAAGCAATAAACTACTCCCAAACAGCTTTTTACCCAGTTCCGAGCAACAGCATCTCAGCAAGCAGCTTCCCTGTTTTTATAGCTCACAAGAGAACGCTGCTATACTCACTATCTGGATCAAGATTTTTACCAGGAACATGTTTATTATTAGAGCACAGAAGACACAGACAGAAAATTTCTATAAAAAGTGAGTACCTTTTCAAACAGAAGCTACTGTGCTTTTGTTTAGGTACCTGCTCCCTTTTCTAGGTTGTGCCATAAGAGGGAGAAAGAAAATATATATACACACACACACATATATATATATATATATCAGTGGCCTTTAAAAGTCACCTATCCTTTAGCATCGGTGAGCCAAACACCAACTCTGTAGATAAATCTCTGAGGTATTAAATGTGCTGCCATAAACACTTAAACCCATCCCTATGAGTGTCCTCTATTGCAAGATGTTTTTATACATTGTCTTTTTTCCAATTTTCACTTGACTCCTCTGGCTCCTGGGGATTTGAATTACATACATGTGACTACTTAAGCCTTATGTGACATAGCCCTGCCATAAAAGCTACACCAAACCACCTGCAAGTGCACAGAGCTCAAAAGCCCTATACTGTTCACCCCTACCAAAGGTGAAAGGTTACGCTTGTGCTGTAGCACTAGGTAGCTTCATACAAGCAACACCCAACACCACAGTGTTTTCACCAAACCATACTGTTACTACACAGTGTGTTTCCAATACAGACTCATCTCAAACTTGGTCGTGATTCAGCAACTGCAAAATAAAGAAAACCTGAGATGCTGATTTTATTTTCTTTATTTGCCTCTGACAGAAAAGACTCAACACATGCACCCAAGAAAAAAAAAAAACATAAGGACAATAGCTTGGTTCATTCGAAAACTCTTAATTTACCTCAACTTAAAGAGAAAAATCACCTGACCCTCATATTTACATATGAATCAAACCATTAAAGTAGGGTAAAAGAGGAAAGAGAAAGCAATAATCACTTTACTTCTTTCCAAAACACCGGTCAGGTTTTCCAGGTCTGTTCCAAAAACCCATGTAAGAGGATCATGAGAAAGGAGAAGCACAAGAAACGGATTAATTTAACATAACATACTAGGGGAAAATAAAAGATTCTTACCGGCATATTGTTTTTGCTGTCAGGACAATTTTCATCCTTATCTGCTTGAATTTGCTCCTGACTTTCTGATTTTATGAAGTGTTCAACTGGGTCTGTATCTTTAAGTTCAGCTTCTGGACCTTTCATTGCATCAGTGTCATCTTTTACCGTAACAATATCAGACATCCTCATTAGAAAAGATTATTTTAAAATTTTAGAAGAAATATGGAGCCTTTAAGAGGGTAAAGAAAGAGAGACATGACTAAATAGTTTTAAATTCACCCGAAAGTACTTACACATATACACAACTACCAACAATAAACATGATTTTGCTGTCACGATTCCTGTTCTCAGTATAAGACTTTTTGATATTCTATATCACAGTGAGGGCTTATCTTCTCTTTAACCGTGTTTATCAAGAGGCTTATGCAACTGAGGTCTATACAAGAGAGAACTAAAAGCTACATTTGCCGACTTTTCTCTCTGTATTAAAAACACGGGCAAATCAAATACTCCAATCAAACTCAGTTCCAACAAAATCTAAGGATGTTTCTTCTAATTCTAAAAGGGAGAGGGAATTACAGATAAGTGTATTTTAAAAGGATTGAATGTATATAGAAGAATAACAATACACTAAAATGTGCAAGCATTTATGAATTCAATTAAACCTTTAAAATCCCAAGTAACAACTTGGCAAGTTAATGAGTGCAGGAACCATTTTCTGTACTGAAAGTAATGAAACCAGTAAAAATTAAGCACTAGTAAAGCACTGAAGAAACAACAGGCAATTGCCATAATATAAAAAAAGAGAATTCTAATAACTACAGCTTTAACCCTTGTGCAAATTTTCATATATACACACACATTCATTTATATATAAAGAAAACTTACAGTCAATACCCAGTTGCAGTTCAAGATGTGAAAATAACGACTTCCAAATTCTTTAACAATATAAAGATGAAAACTAAACTTGAATGTTTTAATCCCTTCATCAATAAAAAAAGATCAAATAATATTATGAAAAAGTTGAGGTATCTGAACTATTACCTGATCTGTTCTACAGTTTGGGAATTGTGGTCTCCCACAAAAATAAAATAAAATAATCCAAAGTTTCTTTTCACAGTTTTCAACCAAGATGTCAGTTGTAATGAACCATCTGGAATCTGGCAGGAGGAGTCCCATGTCCTTATCCCTGGTGTAGAGTCCTGGGCAGAACTATATCGTCTGGAGTCAATAACATCCCTTTCAAATGCCTGAAGAAAAAAAAAAAAAAAAAAGGCATGACAATTTTCTTGGCTGGGGAGTATGAAGGGAGCAAACAGATGACTGGGAATAGACTTTTAATGCAAACATAGAATAAGGACCACTTGCAGCATTTGTAGTTTTTGTTTGTTTGTTTGTTTTAAACACTGCTTTTTATTCTTTCATTCTCCTTGCTTTATCTAGCAGGAGCAGCAATATCCAGCAGACTGCCAGGGTACTTCTGTATTGCAAAGTTAACAAGTAGTCATAATAAACACTCTCTTGGCATTCCTCAGCAATGCTTTCTTTCTATAAGCAAAAAGGTGTCTTCCGGAGTAGCTGGAAAAGACAGTTTGAAATGAGAGGACCAGTACGTGTGGAGGAGCAATCGGCCATTAAAGCTCACAGAACTATAGTGGTGTAACAGCAACTTCCTCTGCTAATGATTTAGAAGCAAATAAATAATCCACACTTTGAGGCAACTTGTGTTACAGGAGACATTCTTATTTTATTCAAATGAAATAGTAACTGCCCTCAAGTGAAGATTTACAAATATCTATAAAAACGTGAATGCTCTGTTTTCCCTGTTTTCCAGATTTGCTTTCCTAAGAAATAATACCACCAATCACAAGGAAGCATGTATTTGAAGTGGCAGAGAACAACATCTAATGCAAGCAAAACATAAACCATGAACATAGCAAAAATACCCTAAAGCAGAGAGCATAATTTTGTCTTTTAAATCTGTGAAAGTTTGAAATAAAAAAATAAATTATTTTTGCATTCCCACTTTTCTGAAAAAAAGGAACGGCTTATGACAAAGAGCGCAAGTGATGTGTGTTACAGCAAACACCAAGAATACCTTCTGTCTCCCCAGCTAACCTACTTAAATTTCACGTGATCGATATGGTAATTAGAATGGTTTCAAGAAAATAAAAACATGTATATTATACATATATAGGAAATAAAATATATAATAAAAAATGAACAACAAATTTGTGTGAAATGAAAGAAGCCATGAAGACATTTACTGAGCAGGTATACACAAAGTTTTGATCGATGTAGGTAACAAACTTAACACCAAATTATTCGCTTTTAAAATGAAGAGTTGCTCAGCATGTTGAGACAATGGATGGACAAGTCCTACAAGATCCTTAATGTCGCCAAAAAGTTGCAACTTAGCTTAAAAGAATTTGAAAGCATTTAAGCATTTGGTAGTATGAAGTCACTAGAAAAACAAATAAATATAAAAATTATAAAGTTCGGACAGTGCGCAAACATTTATCAGTTTGTTGTTTTGTTAATGTACTAAGATTTTTAATATAAAATAGCAACAACAAAATATACACACACACACCCCCCACTCCTAGTGAATACCCAAAACTGAAGATGGGAAGTAGAGAGAGAGGGAAGAGGCAACAAAACACACACTAAAAAAACCCCACAAATCACTCTCACCCACAACAAGCAACTTTCCAATAGCTTATATTCAGTGCCCTTTTTTTTTTAAAAAAAAAAAAAAAAAAGTTTTTTAAAGAAGATGACAACTGTTAAAACTGCACCAAGCAGCATTTCAGAGGATATATGTACAGAAGCAATACAAAACTGCATGCAAAAGAAAATTGCAGAAGAAATTTGAGTAGGAAGAACTCGAAATTATTCTTTCAGTGTGTGGCAGCTGACACCTTCTTAAGTGCTAGAAGATCTTTATTCATCCGAAATGACTGCAGATCTGAAACATACACCTCGAGTATCACACTGATCTACTCCCTCCCTCAGGAGACCAAGACCACAGTGACATGAAACAGCAGCATATTGGGATTAAGTCTAAAACAATAAGTTTTTTGAACCGAACAAATACACAACTTGGCAAGAGAAGAAAGATACTACAGGCATAAGAAACCTCATAGTGAAAAAGTTGGGGAAAAAAGCAAGGAGAGTAGGCTGTACTTCAATACCATAGTATTGAAGTTTTTCAAAACACCCTATTCATTCAATCATTGAGGAGGGGAGTAGAGATGAAATAACAAATTGGAAATAAGACAGGTGCAGAACTGCAGCACTGTCTGCTTAACTTCCCAAGAAGATCCAGATGATGGTTTAAGGAGCTGGCATCACACTTTATTGTCAGCAAGACTTGAAAACACTATTTGATTTTGATTGCTGATATTTGTATTGTATTCAGAGGAACCTCTTCAAAAGCTCAGGCCAAAGACACAGGGAAAAAACATGCAAGTCCAGTTGCACAACCTTAAGGACCTTAACGTAAACAAAAACCTTTAAAAAATGTTATTTAATTGCTATTCCATATACAAATCATAAATGCACATATATTCAGTAAAGCTTGAAGACTTAATTCAAATTCACGTTTTTCCACTCTATAAAACATTCGCGTTTTTTCCATTCTATAAAATTGCTGCACAGAAACAATATCCTTTTGTTTTAGAAAATAACACCTATAAAACAGCCTCAGAACTATGAGCAATTTTTTTTGTGTACAGACTTGAAGGCTGGGCATATTGTGCTGCAGAAGGTACAATGAATGTGACAAAAAAATCAAAGAAGAGCTGTGCAGTTTCAATTCATTTGAAATGATGAATAATGTGTTTTGGATTTTTCTTTTTCTGAATCAATTGGAATTACCACATGCACACCCACGGGTAAATGACACACTCTGAGCTCCTGATCAACAGTGAAATATATAAAAAGGTTCATCTTTGCTACCTGAAAAATATGTTCTGAGTAGTAAGGACCACAGATTATTGTAATACAACCTTGTGGTGTAAGGGCCACAATGAGTTATTAGTACTCAGAAAATGTTCTATGCTTCAAGCTTCTAATTGAGACAATTTTCATAGCTGAGACAATTCTTGTTTCCTAGCTTACACGGAGTGAGCAAAGCATGTGCTAAATATCCTTCAAAACTCAACACTGGCCAAAGAGTAGATAGCGATGTGGTTTAGCTGATTTAAATACAGGGGACATCATATGTCCACTCTAGAATTACCCCAAAAGTTTTAAAGTTCGGATTTGAACACTGAAGGGTAGAACATTAGAAACATGAGGACAGCTGCATTGATTACTTGCCTGAATTAAATGAATAGCAATGTTTCTCACCAAAAATGGCTTCCACTTTCAGCATCCTTTATTGATGATCACTACAGACTCCTGCTTTAACAGGCAGGAAGTACTTGCACTTTTCAGATAGAAGCTCATAAAAACTGTCAATATTGTTCTCTTACTGCTTTATTTTCTACAATTCAAAAGCAAAGGGATAAAAAACAGGAAAACAAAGCAAAGTTACTAGTACATATTTTGATAGAGAAGCCTCAGAAATCGTGATGCATGGAAAACTGGATGCTTTGTCTCAATTTCCAAGTTGAAAACTGTCATTTGCAAATCCAGTAAACTGACTTGTAACGAGTGAGGATATTTCTGGGAATAGCATCTACTAAACTTAATCCAATTTCTGTAATAAGCATCAAGACTTACATCTCCCTCTTGTTGGGCAATGCAGATGAGAAGCTCTATTTTGCCTATGACAAAAGAAATCCTTTTTCTTTTAAAGAGAACACAAAAGAAAACAGAAGGTGATTTATCTTTCTTTGTTAAAGCTATTATTGATATCATTGTTCTGGAAGAGATCTCAGGAACAGATGTCCAAAGAACTGGTATCAATCAAATTCAGGACTGGATTAGATTGGATTAGAAAGGTGGGGGTGGAAATCTGTATTCAACACAAAGTAGAAACTGTCAATAAGGTGGTAAGATGAGAGCATCTTTCTGAGAGAGACTTCTGTTCACCAGATATTTGAACAGATTCTATCACAGGTCTAAACAGCATCCGTTGCTCTGGGCAGTATTTATCTACCTTTTACTGAACTTGTAATTGATTCACCCCCTACCCTGACAGTCAAAAGTCAGGTTCTGTAATAAGGCCCCTAAATCAGTCTTGTTTCAAGTTGCTCAGGAATTACCATACTGTATGCAGCAGTTTATGTCATCTCAGCCCCCTTCAGATTTCATCTTCATACTTGTAAAGCTGTATTTATCTTTAAAAATTACTTTACTGGCCTAGCAGCAAAGGCTTAAAAGCGCTCAATTATCTATCTCTATTCTTCCTGAAATAAAAACCCTCAAGTTTACATGAAACTTTGGACAAAGCCAAACCTGTTGTACTGTGTATCTATGCTACAAAAAGCATAAAAATATTTAATCTATTAAAATTTGAAGCCAGAAGCAGCAGTGTTGTATACAAGTATGACAAGAGCCACCCTCACCATCAGATTCAGTAAACAGGCTGGGCATGTGCTCAAAACTTAGTTTTGAAATCGCTGAAGGCAGATTACATCAGTGTAATAGAAGATATTGCCAATTATACATTTTTCTTGTCACCTTGCTTTTACTATAAACTTTTTTTTTTCTCCTGACTTTCCTATCTCTGCTAGCTCTTAGCTAGACAACTGACTTTCCTCTTAGGAGAAAGACCCTTCCACACACATACACAAGCCCACGGAAGTCACACTCGTAGGTTATTAGTTTCTAACTAGTAGGAACCAACCAATGCTGGATTTCACCAATTTCTATGCTCTTTGATTCATAGATGCATACGCACACACAAACACACAGTTCTTTATTAGGATGAAAGGGGAAAGTGTCTACGCCCTAAGCAGAAAGGTATAGCTCTGAATTATCTCAATCTTACATTAATAAAAACTAGGAAGAATTATTGCATTCAGCTTCCTATTTCTTGAGGATCAACAAACTCTGACAAACTCAAAGGGGAGGAAGAAACAGTCAATTTTGGCAAGTAAGATTCATGTCACCAGCAGCTGTATTGAAGAACTCACTGCTATCAAAAAGTTTTCCATATCCTCATTCATTTACTACTCTCTTTAGCCTGTAAGACTTTAAGTCTGTGAAGACTTTTTAAGCCACTACACGGTTTTTATTAACTTGTAGCAGCTGATCTTATGATCGTTCATTTAACAGAAAATAAAAAGTAACTTTCCAATTTACAAGGCATAAAAAACTGAATCATGTAGGGACAGCTCTTTTCATTTTCCAAAATGCCAACATAAAAACAACACTGTGCACAGACTTCCTGCATGTTTTCCTAATGTCTTAGCATTAGTTCCTAATGTTTCCTAGTGTCTTAAATTTGAAACCATTAAACTATTAACTAGGAATAAAGACTTCCTCTGGTCTCTTAACTGTTATTTTGATCATGCAGGACTAATCTTATCGTTTCTGTAGCATTTAAATAAATAAAACTGTCCATCTTGGAAGCACAAACGAAAACAAACAAAAAAACAAACTTGTTTACATCTTTATACTGAAAGACACCATACAAATGAATCCATGCTGCACTAACTTTAATACAGTTACATAACAGATTTATGGTTTTCCCTAACTACAGAGGTTTAAGCTATACACTAATAATTAAGTTATACTATTTACTGCATTAGCAATGAAGATACTTGTTTGATTCAATTTAGCAAGCTATTTAGCAACCTCATTTTCAAAGAAATAATATGACAGTAAATCAGCATAACATACAAAAGCGAAACATGCTGTTGCCCTACCTTTTACAAAGTGAATTAAGAACAGGATGTGTTCTACTACCTATGCAAATCACATGCCACCACCTACTGAGTGTAGGGAGCATTTTAAAAAAAAAGAATCACCTGGTTGAAAATAATATTAAGCCTACCATTAGGTATTTATTTGCTGACTTATTTGAGAAATCTCTCTCCAACAGAAATTCAGAAAACAGAAGGAAAAAAATCTCGAAATTGTGATCCTGATAAAGGCTCTCATAAATATGCTTTAGTTAATCTTGTTCCACTGGTTACACAAGGTTATCTTCTCCCTTACTTATCTGTGCTGTCCCCTCTATTGGAGCTATTACCCTGACAGCAAATGTTGGCAGAAGAGATGTTTACACCTCGAGCACTCATGCTTGGCCTTGCTTCTTAGCTCAGAGACCTTCAGAGCCTGCTTACACCAAGATACCGAGCTCCACACTCGTGTGAAGACAACGCCATCACATTGCTGTCTATTGACTTCTTTGCAAAGTCAGTATGACTGAAGGGTAAGGGACATCATCTTAATGCACTGCAATAAGATTTATCAGACACTAACTGCCAAACATCTGGTCATCTTGATAATCTGTAAAAGCATGTAAAAAAGCATGTAAAACCACACTTCACCGTTAGCTGGAGCACTGGATCTTCTGGGGCTGCTCCACTGTGCGCAAAGTGCTATCATTCAGGTATCAATTCTCTTCTTGGACTTCACTTTGCACTTTCAGACTATGAACAATCAGACCAAAGTGCATCAAAGGAAATGAACAACTTCACCTGGCTTCCTCACAGTGAATGAAACCGTCTTAAGGATATACTCATCATTAAAAATCTAAGATGTGAAAGAGCTTCCTTTAAGGCTGCTTTTTTCAGTGCCACCCTCCCTACTGTTAGATTTAATGGGCTTACAGTTTGGTTTTTTTTTTGGTACACCACCAAAATACACACTTTTTGTAAAAAAAAAAAAAAAAAAAAAAGGCAGACAACTAAGGCCTGCATTCTAGGATGTTGTCTAAAACATACAATCCTTGTTTTGACTAGCGGAACAACACAACATCAATAACAGAGCTCGCTCTTCTGACAGACCAGAGTTCATGCCCCAATTTTCAATACATATTATTTCAGTAGATTCTATTTAAACTTAAATTCTGATATTGTAAAACAAGTTTGAGGCTAGCCCCCTCTCATTCAGACAGTCAAAACATCACTAAAGCAGCGGTAAACTGTTTAAGCACTTTTTAAGATTGCAACACCTTTAAGATCTGTTCTCTTTTTTTTTTTTTTTTTTTTTTTTTGGAGGGGGGGAGGGGGTGAGTTGTGGAGAGAGGGAAAAGGCTAGAAAGACAGAAAAGATTTCTGAAAGATTCCATGACATTTCATTGAAAACACTTTTTAGTATCATTGTTTTGCTGGCAAGCATCTGCACAGTGCAACTTACTGTGGAATGCAAAAGCCATTTTAGCCTGAACAATATTATAGCATTAACCTTTGAAAAAGGTATGCATTTCAGAAACGGTGAAGCATTAGGTTAGTAGGAACTACATATATTGAGTGACTGAGCCTCTCCTCAAAAAGGATGTGCATGTCTAGAAAGGTACAAGGAAACAACTACTTAGAAATGCTTATAAAATACTACATGGCTTGTCTTTAGATTTTTGCTAGCGTAGTCCTGCTGGCTTGGGGTATGAAAAATGAACACCCTTCTCACTTGACACCACTGCACCAACAAAAGCGCTAGAGAAGCAAGTGCAGCGACAAAAAGATTTTGATGGCTAAGCTCACATCATTCAGAGAAACCTGAGAGCAGAGAAATTACTCTTACCTCTCAAGCTGCTTCTAAATGAGAAGAAAGTCAAGAAATAGGCTTCTAGAGTTAACAGGACAGATGAAAGATTATGTTGAGGGCCATGGATGCTAAAGATTACGTATGCAATCAAAAATGTTAGGGAGCAAAAGCATAAATTACAAAGAGCATCTTAAAGTAACCTGACACCACAAACTGACAACACGCGTTCAGTTTTCCATGGGCCAATATCACTACTTTCATCTGTGCTGTCAGATTAGACACAAACATATCTCAGCTGGTAGGTTTTTTCTTTGTTTTTAAATAAAGGTTATGGATTATCCAAATTAGATATACTGATATGCAAAATTTGATGTGCTATTCATTACTTAACATAGAAAAAAAACCCCATACAGTTCTTTGGCAGTGAATTTTTGTATGGTCTATATTAAAGCTATAACAGCTCTGATGGTAGATTTGTCAGTGCCCAACTTGTTTTTAAAAGGCAAACGACCTTGATCTTGATGAAATCAACTGTCATGATTTGCAACAAACACCCACCCCTGCCAAAAAACGCACACACAAAACCCACACTCATTATCTCATGGTGAATCTGACAATACAAAAAACTGTCTGGCATAAGAACAAAATAAAAAAAAAAATTATGCAACCTGCAGTAAAAAACATGCATTTGAAGGTTATTCTTCAGTTCAAAACATCCTACTGTCTTTAAAAAGGAAGTATTTTAATCTTAAAATATTTCCTCGTTAGAATGGAGATAACAAACATTATAAAGAAAAAAAAATACAATCCCCTCTTTTCATAACCGAAGCAAACTGTCTTGTCTTTACAATCATCTCCCCAAAGCTAGAAGTATTCAGTAAGTAAAAAATAGCAAAAATATTTAACTGGGTAAGAGAAAAGCAGTATTTTTAAAAGTCACTATAAAAAAAAAAAAAAAAAAAAAGACTTTTGATGATCTCTATGCTAACTGATTAGGCCTAAAACAGCTTTGGCGAAGAAAAAAAAAAATGCAAAGATGTCCATAGATGTTATACTCCTGAAATAGAATATTAAAATAATATTCTCAAAACAGAGATTTCACATATCTGCATCACACTGTCATTTTGCTTCATTATGTGGAATTACTGAAGATGTGCTTTCCATAATACCTCCCGCAGTCCTCAGGGCTCTGTGTTGCTCCCTCAGAGAGCTCACTGCACAAACACACCAAGCAGATCACTTGGGCACTTGTAGGGCTGTGCTCAAGCAGACAGCTGAGGCACTTGTCAAAGCACCAAGACAGAGAAAATGATCAGCTGGGCACCGCAATGCCATGAGCCCAAACCAGCCACCGGAACGCGCAGAGCCTGCCTAGAGCTCTTCGTTAGCAATTCCCAAGCACACGATGCAAAAGCTTTGTGAAGCTATAAATGTGCTATAAAATGGTTGTACAGATTTTATTGACTTTCTCCATTCACATTCTCTAAAAGAGTCAGACCAGTTCTAAAGTAAAAAAAGACAATCACGTGATATGCTAATTTACTTTTGAAACCTATACCAGAGATCTATAGCTCTCTTGTCTATGAGAAACTAACACCATCTCACATTTAGCACTATCATGATGCTCAGCAGAATAATCCTCAGATTATTCTAAATTGTCAAACTACAGAAGAATAGTCCTTACTTTTACAGTTTTCTAACGACCTCTCAGAACAATCACACATGCCAAGTAAGGCTAGCATGACAACTGGGGCACCACTGCTCATTTGGAGACTCCACAGAATGGGGGGGTAAGATCTTGGAAGACCGTCAATCCTGGTAAATAGGTGATCAGGACATATATTTGTGTGACAAAGGAAAGGCAAAATAGCTTTTTTGGTGCCAAGACTGCTCAGTCCATGACATTTCTAAATATTCCCACATTTATTATTCTCTTCATCTCTTCCCTTTTGTGCTGCATCTTCAAATCCTCCAAACCACCTGGCTGCAAAGGTCAGCAGAGCACACTCCATGCATCTCAGCTGCCATCCCTGACCAGTGGGTTCACACAGAAAGAGGTGTTAAACTTCTTCCTTTATCTAAGGTGACAGCTTCCTGGAAAAGCTGGTCTTCCTTGCATACACCAGGCTGGAGGTACCTGCTGACTGTACCTCCTCATACTACCCCTCAAACCAGCTATTTCTTTGATTCAGCTCCACGCCAGAGCTTCACAGATGCAGGCTACATGTTTTTAATCTTGATAATGCCTATACAGGACTCATTAAGACATTTGTTTAGCTTACTCATTCAAAGTACATCAAAATACAGTTACTGCTGTTCCATATAGATTGATGCAGGAAGGTATGCTCTCTGGTGGCAGATTTTATTACAGTGGGAGATGAGGAAAGAAGGGTGAAGTGAGAAGCAAATGAAATAGAAAGGAAAAGAGGAGAGAGAGTGGCAGCCTATTGTGGAATATCTCAAAATGTAGATCTAGTTATGATAACTGCAAAAGACAATGTTTCTAATTCCTTCACATGGGGGCTTGCTTACAAGCACGATGATGAAACCGTAGGAAAACCACCAATGATAACAATGATCAATATTTCTCTTTAAGAGATGGGAAAGAATTTTAAACTTAGTAAAAAAAACTACGCAGGAAACAAGTTACCCACACTGCATAGATGGCCATTTGATGTTGCATCTACAGCTTTATACATGTCTTCATACAGAGATATGCCAAACTCAGCTATGTGCAAAAGAATATAGACGTAACTCATTAGAACGTGTGTGGTGGGAAAATAATTTGAATTGAATGTACAGTAAGAATAATGTCTGTAAGACTTCTAACTAAGACAACATGCAGAAGGAATATGCTTTTGACAAATTAGAAACCTTATATCCTGGGAACAGGAGTTGGAGTGCTTGGTGCCTACAAGTTCATTAGTGACTTCGAGCTAGTTGATCTTCAGCTAGAAACATGTGGAAGTTTTATGTGCTATCAAACACTCAATTACATATCCTATCTGACAAAACAGGCATTTTAATCTCAGCAACAGATATGCAAATATCAGAGTTTCAATTCAATTTAAATTTAAAGCTATACAAAAGCACAACACATCGAACACATGGAACGTATTTAAGAGAGAAACCATCTGTCAAGCAATCAGATGCTCGTTAAATAGAAAAGATTCTCTAGGCTCCTTAAAGATGAAGAGTGATGATATGCCCCTCAGCCACTTCAAAACACCTCTCTTAAAAGAAAATCCTTTATGTTAGTTGCACTGAAAAAATAAGTACAACTAGGCGATTATAAAAAATTGTTATTTTCATCTTTTTTTTATTTATGGCTATATTATGCAACCCAATGCATGGCCAAAATACCCCACAAGATGGCTCAAAATGGGCATCTGATGGTCAAAGGGGACTGAACTGCCCTGAATTAAGTCTTAAAGAAAATGCCAATTTAAGCATTTGCACAGACAAAAACTAAATTGGCCAAAAAAGCAAAAAGATAGCATGCTCTGTTACATCAGATATACTGGTGAGACAGATGTTAGTATCTCTGCAATATGCAATCATTTAAGACACAAGGGATCCATTCAAAAAAAAAAAAAAAAAAAAAAAAAGTGATGTTCACAGGCTTTTATATTCCAGGGACAGAAAAAAAGGCACGCAAACTTCTGGAGGAAGCACAAGGCTAAAACTTAAGAGATTTTACCCATAGTTTTTGGTTTTAGCAGGAAGCCTGAGGAAAGAAATCAATGAATTCTTCCAAGACCAAAAAAAAGAGTTTAAAAAACGAGCTTCTTGACCTAGATAACACTGAAGAAAGAGGTAAACAAAAACAAGCAAATTAAAATGAGAAGACTCCACAAATTCCCCAAAGCAGCATTATTTGGGGGGGGAAAAAAAATATCAGGATGGGATGCTACATCAAATGGAATACTTACCAGAATTGCAAAATGAAGTTCATCTATGAACCTAAAAGAAAACGAGAACAACTTTTCTCAGTTAAATGTGAAATTATTCAAGGGAGACAGCATTAGCAATGTCTGTCATATCTACAAAACATAATAGGTTCTGCATGAACTGTATTTCTGACCATACAATGAATTTTATCCACTTTACCATGCTTGTTTTTTACGTTTACTGAACTGCTAATAAGTATCAAGATATTCCACTGGACAAATGTAATTTACCTAAGGGTACAGATAAAGTTATTTCTTTCTGTTCAGGGTAGTCATGAATACCTACTCTGTATTTAGTTCCTGTGATCTTACTTTAAAAAGCCTCTCTTCCAAAAAAGAGCACAACTCCTGAAGTCCTGCAATTTTCATTTGCACCATATCGGTTTAAAAGGTATAATGATTAAGCTACAATAAGTCTGTCCCTGTTCTTTTTTTTGTTCGAAGAAATTAAATGTTGTTTGTTTGTTACTAGTTGTTTGTTGTTACTAGTTCGTTACTAGTATATAAAAATCATTTTTACTACTGTTTAGAAACTGATTACCAATTAGGCATTGCTATAAAGTTTAACAAAATGATGCACAGATCTAAATACAGAAGACATTAGGCTAAAGGCATAAATTTTTAAGCAACTCCAAAACACTGACTATGCACAGATAGCCTTAAAGACTAAATGCAATTACATTTCAAGTGTCTTCTGGACAACAGACACAAAATAAGCAAGTATCCATTTGGTGGGAATGATTGTCCATGACAGACTATAAATAAAAAGTCTAAATTTTGTATGCTAGGAATTAAATAAATGGGAATAATACTTCTGGCATCCACAGAATATTAAATTAAAAAAAAAAAATCTTTCCCAAGTACTCCTTATCTAGTAAATCATTATAAGGAATGATTTACTAGATAAGTGCTTCGGAAAACTAGATGTTTACTTATAGCCAGAATTACAAGTGTTGTATACACGGCATATTTACTCATTTACAATTTCTATAAAAGGACCTTCATATGACAAGACTTTTCGAAGAAGAAAGAAAAAGCATTTATCAAAAGAAGGTATTACTAAGAGCATGGAAAGAATGCTTTTGGGAACACAAGGTGACTAAGACACTGAAAGATAAATTCTGTCTTCCTTCCATACCAGGCGATTCAAGTCTTGTCCCTTAGGAAGAGAAAGACTCAATAGAAAACAAATTTTATTGGAGAAAATCCTACAGTTATTAAGTAGTCATAAATTTCATAAATTCTGGTCCTTAAGGTCATGATCAATGAAGAGGGATGGGGAAGAAAAAAAAAGTAGTGTTGTGAGTATAAACTCTAAATTCATAAGCTGGAATAAGAACTACTCAGATCACATTTAACTACAGATTTTCTTCAGGAATCTAGAGAAAATCCTGCTGATTAATAAAGCAAATAAAGCAGAGCTTCCGCAGTTTAAGCAAACAATCAAGAAAAGCCTCATATTAAACAGTGTGCAAAACCAGCAAAGAGAATATATCACCAGGCCAAAGTCAGTTACTCAGTTTTGTCAGATGAACTTTATCACTGTAACTTGCTCTCCTTCCACTCCCAGCTGCTCATATTACCAACCATTCTCCTTCATTCTGTGAAGTCTAAAATAAGTCTTTTAAAAGCCTTTCAAGGCCTTCATAATTTCGCTGTAGGTGTTCTAACCCGTTTCCTTGTTGGTAAAATATAAAGGAAAAACTTAAACTAAACGTAAGTTTAGTCTCAAGAATAGCAGTCTAATGCAAGCCTAACAAACAAGGTATGTTTGCCTTTATATTCATACCTTTATAGAAACTACAGTTCAAGAGAAAGTTAAAATTCAGTCTATTCTAAACAGTCTCCATTTGTACATTCTCACCCAACTTCTTCTTCTCCAGAAGTAGCTGAATAAGCCAACTGAAACAGCAGGGGGCAGATATATGAAAGTCTCATATGCTGAACAGGATTTTTTTTTTTTTTTGTTAATTACAGTATCTACTTTAAGTACCAGCTCCCAGAGCAAACTTGTATTGTCGCACTGGATATTCTCTCCTCACCACCATTATTTTACTCCCAAATCTCACATTTTTTTTTCTCCCCTGTGAAATGAAAGCCAGTATCCATGAGGTACAGGGTGTACAAATAACCTTTCTTTACAATGTACTGATTTTGCATGCATCTCATTTAGAAAGCATGGCCAACTCATACAGGGCTTTCAAATTTAGGCAGCTGGGAAGATAAAAGTTTTTTTGGTAAAGACATTGCTTGGCTACTAATAATACTAAGCATTTGTCTATCCCAGCAAAAAGTTTCAGTGACCATCAGATTCTAACAAGTGAGCGGAAATAGTGACCTGCAAGATGTTTATTCAAAACTAGTGTTCATTTCTGCAAAGGCACAGCTGAAATAGAAGTGTCCAAACAATAACATCTACCCCCAGAAACCAGAAATAACAAAAACCCAAACAACAGACCTTTTCTCATGTTTGTAAAAATCTGTGTTTGGGAAGCTGACTTCAAATTGTTACGTTATCACCCAAAGAATTCTAAACAACTGTGAGCCTGGGAATATGCTTTCAGATATCAGATGCCTAAAAACCAAGAGAGCAGGAAGCTACACCGTGAATACAGCAAGAGCAATGTAGGCGCAATCTCACAGTTATAACTCGCTTCAGTTATTCTTTACTGCACCTCTCCACAACCTCATATCTAAGAAGTCTCCAGTTATCAGATGCCAAGATTAAAAATCCTTAAGATCAAATATCCTTAAGATCACTATAAACCAAAAGCAGATGTTTCGTGAAAATAGTAATAGTACCTTCTGGAAAGCTTGTGACTTCCAAGACGTCCTTTCTAACTATACTCTCTTTACAGCCTTGTATAGCCTTAAAACATTCCAGACTTGCAGTAATGGCTACCAGCATCCTTTTGTGTCAGGAAGCACATACACGTGCATGCACACGCACACATGCAAGGACTCAAACTCCTCATCTAGTGCTTCAGAGGAAGAGAGACTCGAAAGTCTGCAAATAAATACTTTTGTAGAAGTAAAGGTTGACTATGGTTTGTTAATTCAGTAGAAAACCTTTGTTACTATTTAGGCAATCTGAAAATCAACATGTTGATTAGATAAGGCAGGAACAACAAGATGCCTTTAGAGCTGGCATGGGTTACCTGCTACCCACACAGAAAGAGAAGGTGAGAAACTCTGGGGGGAAACTGAGCAAGGGACAACACAATGCAAAAGGTGGGTATGGGCCACAAAACAAAAACAAACAAAAAGCTAGGAAGTGGATTGTGGCTTTTCTCTTGCTGTATGTCAATACAGAGGATTTGAAATGTTGTATATTTTCACAGCTTACTTTTCTCCCTTCAAAAATTCCAGAACTTCAGCTCTACTTATAGACATTGTTCCAGAAGTAAATGGCATTGGTATATCTTGTAAGATGGACATGTTCAACTTGGAGCTTCAACTGAAGCTATAGGAGAGTTTTCTTTTAGCTATGGCATTAATAGCTTCAAAACCTCTGAAGAGGGAATTATTCTTTCCTCTTTGGCTAATGGTAACCCCACAAGCACAAAGACAGGAGGGAGAGAAAGGATGGAATTGAGAGAAGGGCAGGAGACAGAGAGAGAAAAAAGATATTACAGTGGTATTACTACACACAGACGTTAAGACACTTCAGAATTCTTTTTGGAAAGTAAATAACTATCAATATTTGTGAACAGTTAAAAAACAGAGATAACAAATTTCAATTAATGTCACTTTAAAAAAAAAAAAAAAAAAAAAAAAACTATGGCTAAAACCTAGGAGTATCCACTTAAAATACATCCTGCAATAATACAGATTGGATAGTGGGCTTTGCTAGATAAACAAAAGCTTTCCATAGATGCAACACTAATTTTGAGTATGTTGCTAGGGCAACAGCAGACTAACTAAAATTTCTGAATAATGAGCAGGTGGCAATATATGAAAAGCTTAGACTCCTGACTAAATTATTCATACATACTCCTGAAGAGCAAAATTTATAAAAGTAATAGCCTTATTTCACCACCACAAATGGAAATACTATAAATCCTGTCTAGAATATTTATTAAGAGTTCTACAGAAACATCTCGGTCACTTTAACACAATATGTAAAATGATTGCTATTATGAACCAAAAGAAAAATCACCATGGCTCTAGTGTACAGAAAAATAAGCAGCTATTTTGCTGCTTAAAAATCATGAGATATATGATATACAATCTAAAATAATCTTTTTCTAAGTAAATCTAAATTTCTAAGATTCTGCTTGTACTGATTCAGCAATAATTGCAGAGGGTCAGGAAGAACTGTAACCGATTAAGATTCAGGGACCAATATAACTGAAGAGAATAGGACATATTTTATCCATCGTGCAAGGCCAACTGTGGCTATTCCTCCTTTCCCAAATGTGACAAGATGTAACTATTTTCACTCATTCTAGGTCTTACCTGATCCTCCCTGTGAGTGCACCAAGTTCAGAGGCACTAATGGGCCTCCCCCAAAGCACTTTGTTACAGATCTCAGGTCTGTTTTAAACAGCAATATAATTTGTAGTTATTTTAAGCAAAGTTCCCAAATTTCTAGATGAACATATTCTGTTCATTGAAGAGATACAAATTCATGCCACAAAAAAAGGAATGTTAATGTTTTGAAAAACATTTCTAAAAGCTGACACTACTTAAAAAGACTATTGAAAAAAAGAATAAAATAAACAAATGATCAATTTATTTTATACTTTTGTACCAAATAGAACTATTCTTCTCCATAAAGGTATTTAATAAATATAATGCAATTTGTTTCAGTTTAGCTACTTAAAAGCCACAGAATAAAAAACATATTAATTTGTCATCATGTGACAACTGTACAAATCTGAATGTTTTGCAGACAGAACTATTTTTCAATCTGAATTTCATCTATTGAGACCTCACAACAATAAAAAGTTGACATCTAATCAAGTCGCATGAGTGAAAATTTCTACATTGCCGTAACTTCTTGAACTAGGTTATAGCTAAACACTTTTTCTACAGAATTTGCAATTCAAAGAGGAGCATCTAATGGGAACGGCTTAATTCTGGGGGCTCTTCCTTACCAGAGGATTAAAGTATCTGGCACTTACAGCCAGCCAGTCCTCTCGGATTGTTTATAAATGAGTTACTGTCCTCTGCAGCAGCTTCAGTCTGAATGGGTTTAAGATCCAGTGCTGAGCAATGCCCTGCATTGCAGTTGAATCTTGTAAATTCCTTTGTTCAACTTTCTGGTCAGAGGGATGACAGAAGCCAATTGTCTCACTGCTATGGTGGCCTCAGCCAACGGCTGTTAAGCATGTTCTTTTTTTCTTTCCTTTTTTTTAAAAAAAAAAATCTAACCTGAAAATTCTGGTTGAATAGTAAAATGCAGTAAATCCAGCATTCTGCTACTTTGTGAAAGTAGCACCTATGAAAGCACAACACCAGAAGAGTGGCAGCATAATTGGTCAGGCACAAGCATAAGGAAGATGGGAGCTGCTTTTCCCTTCTACTAACAAGGGAAAAATAAATAATAAAAATAATAATAAAAAAGTTTTCTACCACCTTGGCACTCTGCAATAATGCTTCATTATCCTAAGCAGAGAAGGCTCAGTGAAGGAAGCTGTGATAACTTTTGTCCTTTTTTTTTTTTTTTGGGGGGGGGGGGGGTGTGGAGTGGGGTGGTGGGAGACACACCAACTCCCAACGCTTCTCTAATCTTCGGTATAATCACTGAAACACAAATATGTGTTAAAGAAATTTAGTAGGGTCAAACATAGCAGCTATGTCTCTCTTCAGAAGAGAGGGAGGAATGAAGAATGAATTTAAGATTTTGATTAGAGTATGATAAAACTTCCTTTAAAAAACAAGGACAAATAGTACAATGAGTTTACATGCTGAAGGGCCTCTGTTGCCCTTCAAAGCCTAGATGTGGAACTAACACAGTGCTGGAAAAGTAGCTTAGAACTAACACATACAAGACAGATAACAGAAACAAGCCCCTTTTTTCTTCAAAAACACTTTGTATATGATTATAGGAGTATCTACAGGAGTATCTACAGGAGTATCTACAGGAGTATCTACAGGAGTATCTACAGGAGTATCTACAGGAGTATCTACAGGAGTATCTACAGGAGTATCTACAGGAGTATCTACAGGAGTGTATGATAGAGTCATTACAAACAAGAAAAAAAAATACCAAGGGCCCTTTTCCCTAGCTAAGTTTGGGTATAATGATCTAAATTTAGAGGCAAAAAGGTTTTCAAAGAAAAGGAAAAAGTTCAAATAGACAGCAACCTTCAACGCTGCTCAGTCCATCTTTAGGAGTCTTATTCGTATTTTTCATAATATTCAAGCAAATAAAGAATATTAATATTTTAAGATGACTAGAATCCTGCTTCTTTCTGACCAAAAGGCTTTACTTTGCAGGCAATCCAGGACAGGGACTTTGATATAACCTCGTAGTGTAACAATCCAGGGATAAGGATAATCCATGTGTCCTTGATCTAGCTTTTTCTTTATATAGACACAGCAATTACAATAATCTTTATAAATATATATATTCATGTGTTTAATGTAACATGTAACAGTGTATGTTGCTTACCTAAGGAGTCCTCTTTAAAATACCTATGAAACTTATCCTTGCTACAGACTCCCAGGGCAGAACAAAGAAGCATCTGGAAAGGAGAAAAGCACCCCAAGTCTTAAGTCAGAAAACAGAGAGAAACAGGTACCAGACCAAGTCAAAACTTGCTAACATAATGTTTGTTACCCCTGCAAATATGAAAGAACAAGAAAAACTACTATAGTACAACGGAAACTAAATTTGAAAAGGTGGCACTCAAAGGTAAAACCAGATTCAAGACAGCATATGCAGTAACTTCAGAAAGTTAGAAGAACTGTCTCTTTATAGCAGGTCCCAAAGCTTCAGGCCCACAACACTTCAATACACACCATTGTGTTATTTGACTTCAGAATGAGAAAAAAAAAAAAAAAAAGTACGAAGGGGAAAAATTGAAACAGTAGTTAGCAACAGAATTTTATGACCCTCGTACCAGCTTTCTTTCATTTTGACCCTGGTATGCAAGGCGTAATATTAACATCTGTGGATCACAAGCATGGGAGGTACCATCAACATAGGCAAAAAAAGGGACTATGTGGGATGACCTTGAGGACTTTGATAAATAAAGAATGTAGGAAACCAGTACTGCTAACATTTACAGCAATTCTTAAATCCAGGATTCTTCAGCTGGAAACAGGACGGAAGGCAAACAGCTAATCATAAAACGACAATTCTCACAATGCAACATAGCCATGAGAAAGACAAATGCAGAAAGAGTTACTATCTAAGGTATCCCCAGAAAAGCTACAGAGGCATAAATACCATTATAATAAAACCCTGACAAGACATCACACACATAATATTTGAACTGCTAAGAATTTATATGCAAAAAGGCATTTAACTCTAAGGATATGGGTAGCAGAGGAAGAGACTGCAGGAGGCTATCTTGTTTAGCTCAGTCAAAACACACACTGTGCAGGAACGGGTCTTTCTTAGACAACATGCAGGGCTGTGGGACACAACAGGTGGGTAGAAGAGCTACTTAAACTGGAGGAGAATGTTTTCACAAAACCACACATCTATAAACTTGCCACAACCAGCTAGGCTGAAAATCGTAAGACAATGCAGAATCAATTTTTGTAACAGCATGCCAGCAGGAAAGAAGAAAACTGGCAGTCTGAATAATTTTAAGATACATTATGAAAGATGTTATGAATGGATTATTAACCTCTGCAATAGCAAAGGACTGGACTAAGTGACACACACAGTCTTCACCCATACTCATGCAGTACGTAACTTGCATACTTGTCTGGAAACATTCCATTATTTTGCTGGTAATTACTGTTAATGCAACACCTTAAGTACCTGGATAGCTAACTACTATTTTTTAAATTTATTTATCCAATTTTACATGCAAATGGCCCGTTAAGAAATCTTTTTAGCATTAGCCACACTTTTCTTTAAAAAATGGAGAAAACCTATCTATTTGAACCTATATGTAAGTAGACTTAAAACTACTTAAATTGAATAATTTTACTTTTAAAAATAAAAGGAAACACTTTTTTGAAGTTCATTTTCTATTAAATTTCTATGAAAGATTGAATACTTGAGAGAATAGAGTTTCCCTACAGTAGCAATGTTTACATTTAACTTATATACATATACTTACACAAACTGAATTTACACAGTTTAATCTTTTTTCATCTATTAATATAACCATGTACTTGCATAGAATGAAGACATGAATAAAATATGGATATGGAAAACGACAAGTGAAACTGCAAAAATAAGAGTCCTGAGGTTAATGAGCAATAATAAGAGTGGAATGCCTATCAACCGCATGCTTGAAAACTGTCCTTCTTATCATAGTAAGAGCTAATCAGTTGCTCAGATAAAAACATCTAGTGCAGACAGATATAATGCAGAGCTATAGGAGATCTCACTGATCTTCTGGAGTGAAAGAGGGAGTCCAGATATTTAGCATGTCACCAGCAAACTAACAACCCCACCAGATCAGTCTGAACTTAGTCAAGGAACATGCTTTAGAACTGCTAACACTAACCCAAACATGCTGGGATTCACATATCTTGTCTAATCAACGCCATCAATTTTTAGAATGGTCCTTCCCCTGCACTTTTAATCTCACATTCAAATGTGAGAAATTAACCTGTGCGGTCTTACCACACAAATCATTAGGATTAAAATTCTATTTATTTTTTTAATAGAAGTAGCCCAAAGCTTAACATGGTAAGAGATTACTATCCATTTTCTAGGCTGCAAGTGTAATCAAAAGGCATCAGTAGTCCTACAATAGTCTTCATAAAACCACTTGCTGTCTGCCTCTGCATTTCTTTTTCCCCCTCCCCAGTTGTACCACAATGATTATATCTGAGAGCAATACCAGTACTGGCTTCTAGTAGAGCTTTAATCCCTTGAAAGGGTAGCTTATTTTTTCCTGACAATAACTTAACGTGCAGTGAAGCATATGCCTAGAATCCTTTTAAAGATTATTTGCAATGAAAGCACATTAAAGATCTCTGCCATGCAAGAGGAAAGAAAAAAAGGGGGGTGGGGGATGGAGGGAACGAAGAAACACCTAAACTAGAAGGCTAATTACTTGCAATCTTCACTGCAAGTAAAAGTCAAAGACTCATTATCACCAGTTCTAATAGTAAAAATGCAATCAGCAGATACTAAGGATCTAATTACCCATTTTCCACAGTTTCTTCCACTTAAGTGTATGCAACAGTCATTAACGCAAGAAAATTAGTCAGCTTCCTCTGGTCAACAGTAAAGTCCTTTGGCAAAATGTTCTTGCTTGGAAATTGTCAGGCTTTCCAGACTTAAAAGGACAAGGCTGCATCAACTCAAAAAGATAAACCAAGCTTTATTTTGAATCAAGGTAGTGCTGTCACACCTCACTATCCAGTTACTTTTATGAGAAGACAGAAATCAACGAGAGTTCTAGTTTTAAGTTTGGAGAATAGATTCAATAGACTATTAAAGAGAGGAAAGAATATACATTCCTGACATGAAGTTTTACTTTTTATACTTTTTCAAGCTATCCTAAATCAGCAAAGCAGCTCTTCACACAAAGGACATAGAGATTTACGATGCTTTGAAAGAAAAGGCTTATTTCTATACCTTCTAAAGAAATGCTCCAAACCACTCTGTGATAACATGGACAAGAATTCCCCACAAACCGATTTATTAATTTTGCTACTGCATCATCTGGGTGCCAAAACTGAACCTTTGATCAAAGCCTGTATCATATGAGGACCAATTTTCCAATATCTCTCAAAACTCTAAAAGGACATACCAAATTCTTCTGAGCTCACTTGGAAGACAACAGATGGAGTCTTGTGGCTCCATCATGCTGGTCAATGATGCAACTGCTCCCACCTACTCACCGCCAGCAGAAAGCTTTTATGCACAAAGCTCTGACATCAAAAGGAACTGAGAGAACACTCCTCAATCTGCTGTTGGCAAAAAACACTTGAATTAGCTCAAACTTCCTTCACCAACTGTGTACCAACAGCTTTTCTAGATTTAGCTGTGCTAGCAAAAGAAGTCACCAATCTGACTCCCAGTCACCATTTCCTCCATCTGTCAGTTAAACTGTTCCTGTGCATCTCCCTGAACATTTCAGTTAGGCAGTATAACGGAGACCTACATCATCCCGCACCATCTAAAGGGAAATGTCCAGGAACTGCTCACACTAGCAGCTCAATGAGAAGCTCAAAGGTTGATTGGGAGAAAGGGAAGTGGGCAACAAAAAGCTAAAACTAAATCAGGGCAATAGCCTATCTGATAGCCACAGAGGCAGTTATTTGCAACAACATCTATTTACTTCCTTTTACAGGAAAAAAAAAAACATGCAAAATGAGTTAACTAGGCACTTCATGCTAAGTTCATTTAGCATTAAATAAAATTCTTCAAAACAAACATGGTAACCTAACTGACAGGCAAGTCTCCCATCACACAAGATTTTGTGAAAAAATTGTAAATCCAACATGGGATCTTTGGGATAACAGAATAAAAACCAACAACAATATAGATACTGGAAAGAGGAGAACACAGAAACTTAAAAGCTGACAGATGAACAAAGTAGTATATAAGAATTTATGTAGAAAACAGTGTCTACAGAGGAAAAGCACCAATCCCTTCAGAGATCAAAGATCAAGAATAAAAGAGAAACTCTTGAATAAGCACCCCATAACCACACTTTCCAAATCTACAGTTTGCTTCAGCAACCTGGATACAAGTACAGGATAGCCAAATATCACATTCTTGGGAACTTAATTCTCTGTCCTGCAGAAGAATTTCTATCACAGAATGACACATTGACATGATTCTTATAACATATTCTTGTACTTTACACTGGGAGACACTAGCCTATTTACAGGAGGAGCAGTGGAGGCTGTTCTGTAATTAAAGCAGCTTAGCTTTCATAAATCTGTTTTCAGACAGTATTTCCTCTAACTCTCTCTTCCAAAAAAAAAACATGAATCAAAATTTGAAAAAAGATTAGGGCGGGCCTAAAGGACAATTTTTCCCAACAATATTTAAACGGAAACTGTTGCTGATTTATGATCTTCTAAAAATAGAGCTTTTCGAGTCTATTTCCAAAACCTCTTAACATAACATTATACAGCACCCATCCACCACCTCAAAGAAAAGCCGAAAAAAACACAGATAGACATAAAGTCTATCTGAATGGGCATTAGACTAAGGCATTCACATACACTTTTCTTTCCTTAAAAAAGTAGCACATGAATGACCTTATATGCAGTTTCTGCCGAGGCAAGCTACTTATCTATTATTAAAAGGCTTGATTTTGAATGCAGCATTTAAAAGCTCCTGGGTCACTCCTATCTAATCATTCCTGCATGGGATACATGAAAAAAAAATGCCACAATAAAGCTTAACTGGACTCCCAAACCCAAACATTCTCACAGTACTCCCAGTCTAACAGTGCCAGGATTCTATCATGAAAGCTAATTAGATGAAACACCCCTTACTTAACATATTTTGCCCTTACATATTCTGTACATACCTATAGAATACATGTGTACACTTAGTGCATACCAAAAAAATTAGAATCTATATGTATCCTATAAATTAATTTTATTGCCTAATACTATTCAAAACATCCAAAATTATTGGTATTTTTTGCATGTCGTGAAATGATACCAGAGTAGCCTTGTTCATCGAAAAATATTCTCAATATGTTTAAAGGTTAAGAACTGAATCTATAACATGTTGCAGCTAATTTGACATGTATATTGCTTCATAGAACTAACAGTTCTCCCAGCAGGAACACACTATCAGAAGTCCCACATACGCCTGGAGGGATGAACAGATGCAACTGTATCAACTACTTTGAGAAACCTAAAATACAATGCCTTGAAACTTGAAGTATAACATCTCGTTTAAAAGATGTGGCATTATATTTCTCAAAGTATAATTCTTTCTCAAAAATATAATTTCTCAAACCATAGGCACCTTGCAATGAATCAATCACCAAACAAACAGGAGATTCACATTTCTTATTGAGAGCTATATTTAAGAAGAAGTTCATCTAGAACATCCAACTGCTCTGAAGCAGTTTCACAGACAGACTTTAAGTTAGCAGCATACAATGAGTGAGATTAGAATGCAAGGCAACTATATTAAAACAAGAAGAATAAAATTGTGTAAGTTAACAGAAGGAAGCAGCAACGACAGAGAGAATTATGGATAAGGGAAGAGAAAATGAAGTAGCAGCATCTGTGCTCTTATAAAATTTCCTCCTTGTAGGAATAAAGGAAATGGTAGGGCCACTTCAGATGACTCAATTATTTCACCCTTTCTAAAGCTTTACTTAATAGTTCTTAGAAATCTGTTAACAAACCTATCCTAGGATACTGCACATCCCTCACAACTACTGGGGCCTCATTTTTGCTCCCCAGAAAAGTAGCAGTTGATGCTGATAGTAATTTACAATTTTGCAAAATAAAATGCCAAAGTCTCAGACACACTAATAAACAAGACAAATCAAAAGCTCTCCATAACTACATGACAGGCACAAGATCTCTCTTATAATTCTGTGCTTGTAAAATAAGGGCACATTTACGAAATGAATTTAAAGGATTCTGCTTTCTGACAATGCGCCCATTAACAAACAAACAAAAGAGCTCTCCTTTTGGTTTCATCTACCACTTTCCTCTTCCAGTCTTCTACAGAGATCACAAAAGCAAGACCTGCCCTAGGGTATCATGCAAATCTGATGAGATGCATCTTACACTACAGGCTTAATTATGAAGAACAGGGATTGTACAAATCCCACAGTGTGAATAACCTGAATTCTTCCAAGGCTCAGCAGAAGAGACACTGATGCTTCGTTAATTTTTTTGTCTCATTTCCAGTTAAAGTGAAACCATTATTCAGTGCTGAAAACACCTTTACATTCAGAAAGACTGTAAAAAATAGACTGTGACACAGTGGGCACTCAATTTTACTGAGGTTCTGGCTTAGACTATGCTAGATCCACCCACATACCAAATAACATGTCGAATATGCTATGGGAAAAAAAAGAAAAAGAAAAAAGCAACAACCATCTTCCATAACCAGCATGAATAAAACATCTCACCCCAGCCAACATAAAGGCAGGATTAAGCGCTGGCCTATGTGCAGCACGCTTGGAAAGAGCTGTGCTTTAACCGAGCAGCTGAACGCGACAAAAACGCACCCCCTCCCCCGTAACATTTCGGGCCTCTAGAGCCCCCCAAAGGGCTCGGTGGGCACGGAAGGCCCAGAGGCCGCTGCGGCGGGGCGAGAGCGCAGCCCCGCAGCGCTGCCTATATTAGGGCAGGCAAAGCGGGCCGCGCTGCCCCGCTCCCCTCCATCCCCCTGTCGCCCGCGGCCGGGAAGGGGCGGCGGGCAGGTGCAGCCCGCCCGCCCTAACGGCCGCCGCCTCCAACGGCCGTCGGCCCTAACGGCCGCCGCACCCCCCCTCCCCCCCGCCGCCGCGCGCGCGCCCGCGGCAACGGCTCCCTCAGCGGCTGCCCCCCGCTCTCCGCACTGCGGGCGCGGCCGCCTCTCCTCTCCCCGTTCCGCCGCGGCGTGGGAGCCGCCTCCTCGCCCGCGCGGCGGGGCGCTCACCGCAGCCGACGGGCTGGGCCCGGCTCCGCGGCGGCCTCACGCACGAGGGGCGCTCACCCCCATGGCCAGCACCGACCGTCGCTCGCGCTCCTCCTCGCTGCCGCGGCGCGGGCACAGGGCCCGCCCCTCCGCGCCGCCGCCGCCAATGGCCGCGCAGCAAGCCCACTGAGCGGCGGCCGCGCTGCCCAATCAGTGCCGTCGTGACCGTCCCCCGGCCAGCGGCGCTACCGCTTAGTGGTGATCCCTGGATGATGACGCACACGAGTACACGCCCAGGACAGGATGGCCAATCATAGCGCCGCACCGCGCTGACGGATGGCGGTGACCACCAATAGGAGGCCAGCTCGGCGGCGATACCGGCACACCGGCGCCTGCTGCACCATAAGCAGCGCGACGGCGCGCGGCCGGACGGCGTCCGCGGCTGGCGACAGCCTCCCCTCCGCCTCCCTTCCCCGCCCCGGGGCTCGGTAACACCTCCCGGAGTTCGAAGTGCCCTAAGAGAAGCCGCGGATTCCTTCCCTGCGCCGCGCTTTCCCTTCCCCTTACGGCCCCTTCCTCCCCCTCAGTGCAGGCTACCGGGCACGACCGGCCATTTATTTCGCGCTCCCAGGAGAAACTGAGGGGAAACGGTTCTCGGTCCCGGAAGTGCTGTCCGCGCGCGGCGGGAAAGCCTCCTGCAGGCGCGCGTGTGGCGCATTCCTCCCCAACGTCACTTCCGGCCGGCGGCGGTTTGAGCGCGGAGCGCGCGAGGGCGCGGAGTGGCGGTTGGAGCCGTTGGCGGCGGTGGGGGAGGGACAGGCAGCCCTGTGGGAGAGGCGCGAGCAGGGCAGCCCCAGGCGCCTCTCGTCCCTTGCAAAGCGACGCGCTTCCAGGTGCCGCCTGCTCTCCGCAGCTCGTGCTTGTGCCAGAAAGTCTCCGCAGTGCCTCGCCTGCGTAGTTGTGCCGAGACGGGACACTGGCGTTTGCAGTGAGCTGTGTAAGTTAAAAGCTTTCGCTCTTAAGAACGTATTAAAGTTTCTGATTGCGTCGTGCTTGATAGACTGCCCTGTAGGAAGAGTTGGCTGTGTGTTTCTACTCCCATTGCCTCACTATATCTTTTGCTCTGATTTTTTTTTCTTGGATTTTTTAATGCTTAATTTTACAGTCATGATTGACTTTTCCACTTGTTATTTCACTGATGGAGAAAGGGGATGGTGAACTTTTTTTTTTTTTTTTTTTCTCCAGCTTTTTGAAAGTTTGTGCATGGAGAAGCTAGGACCATTGGGAGGAGATTTGTGAAGCAAATGCTTCATGAAAATACTTGGCTGTTTCAGGCACGTGGTCCTGAGCAGTAATTAAAAAGGTTGTACTTATGGCCCAAGACATAAATGATGAGATGTATTTTATGTCAGCCTGCAATGACAGGCAGCTATTACAAAATGTAAGGTCCTTTCTTGAAGTTCTTGTCAATATTGGACCTAGAGTTCTAATAAAGAAAAGTACCCTCAGGAATAACCTCTTCGATGTCTTGATATCAATGTGTTGTTATGGTTGTGGAGAGCAGATGAGTGTGCATAGTAAAATAAAGTGTAGGAGCAGCAAGGACGGGAAGGTTTGTTTGTTTTATTTTCCCTTTTCTTTTGCAAGTATTTTTATTTTTCTCATTACTGAGTGCTTGTTTCCTGTTCCAGGTTGTTATGAATCTATTGAACAGAATGGATGCTGGAGCAGATTTCTCTGCAAAAGTGCTAGTGTTTTTTCTCTCATGTGAGGACTGTTTGCTTGCATTTTTGAAAGAACAACTTGTGAGTGCAATGGCTTTCCCTGTTTTACCTCTCAGTTTCCTTAAAAGTTTGCATTGTTGGACTTTTTCAGAAGCTTTTCTGGAAATTGTAATTACAGTACAAACACATAAGTAGAGCTTAATCTGTGCTTAATTTTGAAAAAATAGCAGAAGCTTGACTGTACCAAACAACTTATCTACCTGTGTGGTCTCACAGACCTTCTTAAAAGACAATAGGTCTTTCGGTAGGTGTGAAAGGTAGCATTAATCTTTACAAAAATCCAAGACTCAACTCAAATACACTTGTCCTGCTGTTTGCAAATTATGTGCCTCATTATTTTTACTGATCTATTTCCTATAAATGAATCATGCTTATGGATCTGTAGATTTGTGAATCCTGTCTTGTTGGCATCATGTTTACCACCTTCCAGTACTGAAGCACCATAGAAATTTTAGATGAGCGATTGCTGCAGTTAGTATTTTAAAATACTTGAGAAAAGAGCATGCAGTTTTTTATTTGGGGATTGGGGGAACTGAAGTCCCTGCGTAGAGCTTTTTTTCTATTAAAAGAGTATTTATCAAGTTCCTGTTTACTCATTGAACCCTATGAGTGAAAAGTTTAGTCTCCAGCTGCTATTCTTTCATCACTATTTACTTTAAAAAGAAGAAAAACTAATAGTCCTTGTGATTCCTTGATATGAAAGGATTGGCAGGATGCATGTTACAAAATACTAACAATACAAGAAAATTAAGACTTTTAGTTAAAGAAATACGGAGCCTTATTTTCTTTCTTAGGGCTCCTGAATGCAGGTGCATACTGCACATACGTTGATGTCCACAATTGATGTCTCAAGGCAAATCTAAGTGACACATAAAATGCTGAAGCAAAATTTGAAGGCATTTTCCCCGCAATTGTTAGCTTAACAAGTCGATAAAAGGAAGTTTGTTGAAGTCCATTCTTGTTCTGCCTTTTTTCATCATTATTCATTCTCTTTTTTTTCTATAGGCCCAAAATATTATCTTTTGCAGGGTAAATGTATCTTCAGTAATGATAGTGATTCTACGGCATCAAATATCATAAAGTAATTTTGCAGGTGCAAAGTGTAGACTGAGTATGGGGTTGTACCACTGCTCTTTCAAAGATCTCTTCCACAACTTTTCAATTAATATTAGGAGTGTGATTCTTTGTATAATCATTAGAAAAAATTATATAATAACATGGAAGAAATGTCTTGGGGAAGAATTATATAACTCTGCATACTTTTTTTTAAAGCATATTTTAGTTATCATTTAAATTCTTAGAATTGTGTTTTGTGATGATTGTTCTTAGTCAATTATATCTTGAGCAAGATTTTTAGTTGAGGAATTTTTATTTGCAATTGACTCCATAGTAATCAATTATCAGAGTGAAAGTTATGTATACATGGAAAGCTTAGATAAAGGAAGCAAGAATGAATGGAACATAAAAACTATAATTACCAGAATATTTGAATTAGTTGTCTCATACTACCTAGCAGTACCCAATCCCGATACATGAATTATTTAGTAATGTGCAGCTTGTATTGCTCCCTTGTCCCATGCACTCGCTAGACATTACATTTTTTTTTTTATAGTAGTCAGTGTTTGGTACATGCAAACCAATCTTTTTTTTTTTTTTTTTTTTCCCCAAAAAATCACTCAACTCTAGGCGAAAAAACAATCTTGTGAATATTTGGTAATTAGTGCTCTTAGTTAGTTGCTGTTACAGCTTTTTAAAAACACTTTGCAAAGTTAGTTTTAATGTAATTAGTGAATACAACTCTGAAGCAGTTTTTGATGATAGTATTGTTCCATGCCAATGAATCATATGTCTTTCCTTTCATTTAAACTTACACTTTTGAAACTGAATGTTTTTATTCAATGTTTCAGTCAAAAGGAATTTGTCATAATCTTATACAACGAAAAAAGTTATTTAGGCGAACATTTCATTTTTCTATTGTCACAACAAGCTATATAAAAGGCTGCTCAGAAGTATGTAATTTTTTCTCTGCTTTTATAGGATGGAAAGTCATCACAGAAAATGAGTCAGTTCTTCAGGATTGAATCACTAAACTGAGTGTTACACAGATTTGTTGGATCAACCAGCCATCCAACGTGCAAGGTTGACTTTAGAGAAGCGTTTAGTATTTGTTTTTTGCCACCAAAAACCCTTACTGAATTTCTAAAGGTAAGAGAAATACTCTGTGAAAAATACTGTGATCGAACTATTGGAGTGGTTTCTCAACTGTTAGAGCTGAAGTGTTTTTATTTGTCCACCTGAGAGATGAAAAAAGTATCTACCAGAACTTTTTGACTTCTTTTTCTATGAAATGCATCTCTTGAGCATAAAGAGCAAGCCAGAGGCTTTCCTTCCTCAATAAAACAAAATTTGCCGATGGAAATAAAGAGTCTTAATACTGATCATAATATTTTTATCTGTCTTTGAGTCTTTCATGGGCCTAAAGTACAAGAATATTAATTCCTTAAAGATGTGAGAGAGAATGCCCTTTTTAACAGGCCTACCTCCAATAGTGAAATCAAACCTGGATCATGCAGTAATAGTCTAGTTTGCAAAAGAAATCCCAATTTCCTTTCCCCTTAACTGACTCTCACATCAACATTAGAAAGATTTAGCTTTGTAAAAGTTGTATTCTGGGAGGCTTTTCGTCAGAAGTCTATTTTATAAATAGATGTAGCAGTCGCGGGCTTGTTAGGACCCCAGGGCACTGCCTGTCGTGCATCTAGGGGAAAAGGATTGTGCCTTTCTGCTAATAATATTGTACAGGTTATTTAGCCAAGAACTGGGCTTTCTATGGCTTTGTAAAGCTGTTGGAGGTACAACAGCAGCTCATGTCTTTAGCCAGGTTCTCATTGCTGGACAAATCACTAGCACAAATCAGCGGTACTCATGCAGTGATTAATAGCATGCAATGATTAACAGTATTACAGGCCCTTGAGTTGCATGCTTTGGAGGCCAGGATGTTGAAACCATGTTCATACATAAGTCTTTTAACATGTATATGTACATACATAAATATGTATATACCATTCCAGTTTGGATTGGTATCTTCACCCATGTGCATTTATGTAGTTAGAACTTAATATGTAAGACAGAGGATAATTTGGACCAATGTAGAAGTCTCTTTAAAATAGGTTCTCTGGTAGCTGAATAATTTGATACAGAACCAAATCTATAGGAATGGTAAATATCACACTTATGCCTCAATCTTTATGTTTTGCTTGACATCTTAAATTCAGAATCGAATGTTTGGGATTGTTTCAATTCTCAGCAGAAGGATATGTGAAAACTGTTGTGATTCCATAGCACCTCACTGCAGAATTGATGATGGATTACCAAGACTTGTATGCACAGAAGTTATAAAATGCCATCCTATTAGATGCTTTAACCATGACAATCTCCTGGAATTTAACCCTAAGGCTGGCCTGCAGTATTTTCCTCCTAGTTCTCTAAATATGTGATTGATACCTACAAGCATTCCTATAATTTGTTGTATAAGCAAAAATGTACCTAATCTTCTTTTGTCCATCTGAAAGCCAAGCCATTAGTTAGGCCAATGGCACCAATGATGGGATGATCCCAAATTCTTGTTTTTCAGGGTCCTAAAACCACTTGGTGAGTGTTCAGAACAACCAAGTTGTATCACACTCTTTTTTTTTTTTTTAATTCTGTACAGTTATAGGCATTTTTATCAACACTCCCACGTTCTTTTTCTTTTCTCACAAGATAATAAACTACTAGGTGCTTCTTTCTGCAGTGTTCTCTGTTCCTCTCTTCTTTTTCTCTGAATTTTCCTGACTGTATTTTTGAGACTATTAAATATCAAACAAGGCATAATTCAGGTGATCCACTTGTTTCTTCCTGGCAGTAGCTATTATATTTTATATATTTCTATATACATAAAAGAAATCAGACCTCTGTGTATAAAACTACTGGGTTACTTGGCCCGTATCTTGCAGCACCATGGCCAGAGTCTTCAAGTGGGCCTCCAGTGTTGGCAGAGCTGCTACCTGGATAAGCACCATGGAGAGAGTCTTTAATAGGCTGGGGAATTTCAACAGCTTTTTGGCTATTTGGCCTAGAGCAGAGCCAGGGCTGTTTCAATTTAGGCTCTGTATTAAACCAGTATTAACCTCTTACACCGTGACTGTAACCATGCAGTTATGGCTAGTTCTTGTCACCAAGCAATAGTCTAAAAAGGGTTTATGTTAAGAGTTTTACTGTTGTTTGATGTTTTTGTGTGTGTGTTTTTTGGTTTTTTGTTTGTTTGTTTTTGTCACGCAAACATCTTTAGGAATGCTCCTTTATAAACTGTATTTGTGTGTAATGTAAGTTTGACCAGAAGAGATTACTTTGCTACTTTCTTCATCTTTAGTTATTGCACTGCTGCTGAGCTTTCTAATCTATAGTTGCATCTATGGAAATTAGAGAATGAAAGTTAGCATTTTTTTATTTGACTGTCCACCTGGACGAAAGTAAATGATGAATTGACACTTTAAATCTAACACACTGCATGAAACTTTTCATGCATTCATTCTGTGGTTTAAGATTTCCCTCCTTTTTGAAGGGAATAGAATTTCTTACCTTTTAGGGGGCAGGACCAGGGCCAGGTAATGCCCTTTTTTCCTACCTTGATTGTTAGGTTTAAATATTTAAGAGAATGTTTTCTAATATCAAAAGGTCAAGTGACCTTTATATTCTGTAGCTTGTCTGGATTTATTTTTCTTTTTTCTAAATGCTATTTCTATTAAGAAAAACTGTATTGAATGACAAATAGCTTTGATCTATGAATAGGGAACTTTCTAAAATAGCTATTTCTTTCTGTTGAGGATGTGTAGCAGGCTGACATGCTGGACTGTTATGACATTTTGTTCATATTAGTTTGTAAGCTCATTCTCCATCATCTACATTCGTTTCTGCCTTAGAGAGACTTCACAAAATATCAGATCTTGATAAACCAGCCCTCAAACTGACCTTGCAGCTTTTAGTGAAAATAGTTCTTGGCTCAAAGATTCCCAAGCTTTTCTTGTGTTGTAGGTATCTTGGGATAATAAGATATCTTGCCCTTGTAAGTAGATTTCTCTTGTTCAGCCCAGCAATGCTGCATATGCTGATCAGGTCCAGTTGAGATCTCTGCTAATATCAGACAAACCTAAAGATTGGAAGAACAAAACAAACAAACAAAAACCCACCAAAAATCCCTTAGAAAAGCAAAGGGTTATCTTTTTCAAGGGCATTGTTTTTTTTAAAAAAAAAAAAAAAAATTGAAGCATATTGTTAAAGCACTTTGCTTCTGATGTCCAGATCTCACTAGCTTGCCTTTATGATGTTGGTGATACATTTCTGATATAGGAGTCAGGATTCTCTCCCATGAATGGTGTCTTTTGGAATTGACTTTTCAATTGATTTTTAAAACACCATAGTTATAGTTATATCCAGGAGTTATTAAGATTTTATTGAACAATTGAGAACTTGGATTAGTTCCTGATTTCTGTGATGACGCAACTAAACTACTTCAGAAATGGAAAGGATTCATGAAGTGGTTTTTTTTTTTTTTTTTTTTTTTTTTTTTTTTTGAGAGAAAACTTTGTTCTGATAGTGTTAGTTCATGACAAGTCTTTTATTAACTTGTCATCCATGGAAAGCCAGATGAGTTATTTTTGAGAAATGAATAACTGATTAGTCTATTTCCTTTTTATTTCTGCCCCATGCTCTCAATATTAGTCCAGTCTATGTCCCAATTCTCTAACATTTCAGAGTGGGGTGATTACTGTTGCTCCACAAAGTAGTATACCATTTTGTAATGTACTGCAGACTTGTCTTTTACATAAAGTACCTTTTTTGGTTTTGTTTCCTTCAGGTTCAGCATGACTAGTATATTCCGAGAAACGCCCACACCTGATGCTTCTCTTTCTGAAAATGTTGATGCTAAGCTGTCCTTTCTACCTGAAAGAATGAGAAAGAAACTGCTTCCTTTTCAGGAAAAAGGCATCTTATTTGCACTTCAAAGAGGTGGCAGGTAAAGTCCTATTAGTACTATATGCTGAAAATAATTATTTTAGGAAAATATCAGAGAGTAGTTAGGCTGTGCAAAAGAGCAACACTTAGTAAGCTTTATTGTAGAAATTTTATAAACTCTAAATCAGTCTGGTTTAAAGCAAGGAGTGTATTTTTCTTGCCTGGGGATACACAAATTCATTAATGGTGCATTATGCAAGTGAAATTAGTATTATCAATGAACTTCTTATTTAAGAGAAGTTTAAAATCTGTAGGACCATTCATTTTGTCCTGTTAATAGAAGATTCTTAAAATAAGTTAATTCAGTTGTGCTTCTGTGGTTCTTAATGGTGTGGTAGAGCTGTTAAGAGAATGACTAACAGATCCTGATGCAGTCGTGTAGTGTTCTATTTTAAACTTGATACGGTTCTGGCATGTAGTCAAGATGTTTTGGAACTCGCTGAGCTGCAGCAGTAGAACTGAACTCAGGCAGTATGCTTTTTAATGTTAGCAAGTGTAACAGGTGATAGAGCAGGTATTCAATAACTAAATAACTGACAAATCAGAAAAATACCATTGTTGATACTATTTGGGTTGTTCTGCTTTCATTCTGAAAGCCAGTTTTTATTAACAAAAGATTGAGCAATCACTAATGGTTCTACATGAGTATAAAAGTATATTCATCATGGCTGCAAGATTTGTTGGCATAGCAATTTTGTGTTATCTGCGTCAAAGCAAGGAATCATGCATGCTCTCAGCCTCCATGTAAAGTAAAATGTCTCAAGTTGAACTTTACTGAAGAGTGGTGAGTGTTTTTCTGTTGTTGTTGTTTGTTTTTATTTTTAATATGTCCCTTGTTCAGCCAGACCTGATTTTCTTTCAGTCTCAAAACAGAAAACAGGAGCCTGTGCTGCTTGTAGCTGACTTCTGTTATTGGTCTGTCAGCCCTTGGTTCACCCATATCTTTCCCTTTTGTGTGCTCCTTGATGATTTAAGTTTTCTCTCAGTGTTCCCACTGGTGCATTTTTAGCACAGTCTGGTAGTTTTCCATAGAAATGTCTTTTCAAGTTTTCAAAATATATAAACATAGGACTTGAAGTAAGCAGTATGCGGATTTGAGCTCTTCTTTCTTCTATCCCTCAGGCTATGTACTCCTTGTGCAGTCATCACTTAATCCTTGCTTTGCCTTAGTGACAAGAAGCTGCTGTAGAAAAAGTGCTCCATTGCTGGCTGAGTAGATCCAATAAGTATTAGCAAATGCCCAGGTTCAGAGAAAGACTTTGTATTAGAACAAAATTTAATTCTTGAATAAAATCTACACTCTGAGATGACTATGGGATGGGGTTTAACCTATTAATCCTCTTCCCCTTCGCCACTCCTTTTCCCTCATCCTAAAACAAATACACTGCTGTGGTTTATACTTTTGCTTTGCTAGGAAAAGGGGAGGCAGCCTTTTCAGTAAATGCTACAAAAGCGTTATGTAAAGTAATGCATACTGCCTAACAGTCTTCTAAAACTCTGGAATCAACAAGACATAATTCTACGTGCACTAAAATACTTTCTAGCTTATAGTTATTATATCTCTTCAAGACATGTATGTATGGCTGCTTATTCCTTCATAGATAATTCTTCAAAAGTGCATATGAATGCAGATATTTTTGATTTTTCTTTCTTTATAACCTCAAATATTAATGTGCAGAAAGGATATGTGCACACACATTTTGTCCATGAAAGCTGCTTTATTTTTATGCTTTCAGGAAAAAACTATAACTTATTTTTAAAAATACATTTGTATTTATCCTTTTTCTGTTCCTCTTGAGAAGACCAAATTTGCCACTTCCAAGACCATGAACTCATGGATACGAGATTAGGAGATCTCTAGGTTCTTCCACTTGTTATCAGCATACATTTGCAAGTTGTTTATTAGTCAGTCACTGTGTGTTGGACACACCTTGATAAATCCCTATTTCCTCAGAGCTGAAGAAAACCTAATGGCAAGTGAGGCAAACTAATAACCTTAAAACAAAGATGTCATCTTGCTTGTTGGGCTTACAACTTCTAAGTAATAAAATGCACTTTTCAGGCCTATTTTATACTTCCTTGTAAAAATCTGTGAAGTATACAGGAAGAGGTTGGCTTGAGAATAAGGGCCTAAGCTATACTGAGAAGCCACTGGTCAATGGGCAGGTGTTAGGCAGGAGGAAATGTGACAGTGCTGGAAAACATAGTAGTTAGGGTAAAATATCCAAGATGCGGCTGTGTATCAGCAGATGACTTGTATTGATAAGGACTATATTCTCTCTCTTTCTTGTTTTGTTTGAAACCCACATCTCTCTTTGGATATTAATCACTGACTAATGATTTTAGTGTTGCTATACACCTGTGTTCTTGTTCACTTGAAAATTCAGTCTTTTAATATCCTGCATTCTTGTTTTATATCCTGTCTTGATTAAAAAGCGCATAACTTTCCATTTCATATGTAGTCAGTTTGGACACCTGAATATTTAGAAATGCTTGGAAGTTAGCTTGCTTGTTACTATTGAGTGACATCTACAAATCATATCAATAACTGCTTTTCCGAGTCATAATAAAAACTGTCAGCCCAACATAATTATTTAGCATTGCTTGCTTTGTCAGTAGTGTCATAGAAAGATGACTTCAGACAAGCAGATTTTTTTTTTCTAGAAATGTTGGCAGAACAATCTGTTTTAGCTATCTTGCTTGTGGATGCAAAAGGACTTGCAAATGTTTACCACTCATGAAACAAGCATTTTCCCTTATGCTTATATGTTAGACTAGTAGTAATAAAATAATCTAATTACCTGCTACATGTTTTTTTCTCATTTTCTTACATAAGATTCAAAGCATACAAATTCACTAATATCATAGCTACTGTTTGTCTGGAAAAGATTTAAAATTTCTTTTTGATATAAATTTAAATATTGAAATAGTTACTGGTATATTTGCCAGGGATTCTGTTATCCCCTAGTGTCGTTTCCTGTATATGTTTTTTTTAATGATGACTTTGTAAGCGTGAGAGGCAATATGTTAACTTTTTATTTGACGTTTATACATTCTGAAGCATCTAATTTTTGGTTTTGCATACATACTGGCTTGTTTTTTTGAGATTTGGTACAGCAATAAGGAGGTAAATAGCAACAGATGGGAATAAAATAATATGCAGAGCTTATATCCTTATATCTGGCATTTAGATCTACCATTTGTAAAGAAAAGGTGTGAACAGTTTTTCTTACTCTAGAAAACATGCCTATATTTAATGTTGTTATGGAGAGTAGTCTACAGAACATCATTTATACTAAATTCTTCCAAGAAAAGGTACACTTCATAATAGTGTGGGGGGTTTTTTGTTTGTTTTGTTTTTGTTGTTGTTTTTTCCTCCTTCTGACTGCATCTCTGATCTCTAGCAGGGCAAGGTTATAGTTATTTTTTCATTAATTAAAACAGATGCTTAGCTTCAGGAATTTGTCTGTCTTTAGACATATTCCCCCTCCTCAAAGCGAAGCAGAAAAACAGAGGCTCAAATCAGAATTTCCTTAAGCTTAAAAATATGGCTAAAAGCTTCTTCTCCAGTTCCTCATTTGAAAGCTAGAGTGCAGATACACAGTTCTGAATTTGTAGTACTTGGATCATAGAAATGATATCTAGGGCAGGAAACATTTGGCTGTGTTCAGAAATCCCAGCTGCACTGTACTGCTTTGATGTCGTGATTTTCTGATAGAAGTGATACCCAATCTTGGGTCTGCACAAATTTGTTTAAATTCCTAAGAGGGTAGGAAAGCTAAGGAAGAAGAGGCATGTCTGCATAGAAATTGAAGGTGGGTATACTTGCCTGTCTGAGCAACCAGTACTGTGGTTTGCACATCCAGTGCCTGGAGAGGCTTCTTTTAATAGTATCATTTAGACCTTTGAGAAGAGGTCACCTTTGTTAAACTTTGTTTTTCTAGACTCTGAATAAGATGAGGTAGATTTCTCTGTATTAGCCATAATACAAAATTTCCATTTAGGTCGAGTATTTTTATTTTTTGCAGTTTGACATCCTAAGAGAACATATATTCACTCTACTTTTTTTTTTTTTTTTAATGCAGATTTTAGTTGATGCCAGAACAGTACATTCTACTCTTGTATATTTTTGTTCAACTATTTAGCTTCCATTCTTTTTCATCCTTTTTATTGAGTTTGATCCTATTTTTATGGTGCTTTCTAATTTTCCTTTCTCAAACTGTATAATGCCATTGTCCCCTTTGTCTCTTTGTGTTAGTCCATGCATACTTGTCTTTGAAATATTAAATACATTGGCCAATGTATTCTCATGCCCTTAAATTCTTAATAAAGTATTTGAGATGTTTCTTTCATTTACAAGTTAAGGAGTATTGGAGAAGAGAATAAGACTTAGCATAAACATTCTCTACTGTACTCCTTTAGGCAATTAATAACACTGTAAATGTGGCGCTTTAGTGCATTTTACAGGCCTTAGTTTTAGAATGTTCTTTGGTATTGTTTTAAATACCTAGTGTAATTCAACAGCAAGAGTATCATCGAGCTTGAATCTTTTGGGGCTCTATTTTTGGAGAGGCAACCTTGATTTTTTTTTTTTTTTAATTTTCTTTTTCTCAAGGAAGTCATCCCTGTTCTTATTTTAGGACTATATTCTGTGATTACTGACACACAAATGTAACGGTTGCTTGCGCAGTTTTATATAAAAATGTACTAAGTTCAGATTCCTTAAATAACCCATGGTTAAGATGTTAGTGCTAAAGTGTTGGCTTGTGAGTAGGAGGAAAATTACATGTTGTAGTGTTATATAAAACTGACTCACATGAGTAGGTGAGAATCCCAAGAATATCAGGACACCCACACTAGTGAAAGAAGGATGCATGCTTCCTCTGTACAGCATGTTCCAAGGACTCCATTAGCAAAAACAGCATTAATTTGTTTGAGCAGTAACCAAATTTTTCAGTGTTTTAAGAAATCTAGTGCTACTGTTGCGACAGTCTTTCTGGGAAATGTATGTAAAAGCTATCTGTAATTCTTTTCTGTTTTTTTCCTTTTTTTTTTCCCCCTGGATAAATGATTGTTATAAGAAAATCAGAAATCAAAAAGTTAGTTTATTTGTAGAAGCAAACAACAATTGGATTGGATTACTATATCCCATAAGGTTTTAGTCCATGGTGCATAAAGAGACAGAACTATGTAACTGAGATATATCTTATAACTACAGAAATATTTTACAACAATAAGGATTCTATCTGGTACTGACTGTAAAACCTAATAGATTTCTTTGAATATAGACCATATATTTATGCCAATATGTTGTTAATCTGCATTCTTGCAAGAACAAATTTTAAAAACATTTTTTTTCCTTGCAGAGATATCTGACTCAGGTAATCATAATGAGTGTATTTATCTGTAATGGCATTACTTGCTCAGTAATATTGGTAAAATTTCATAAATTTCATACCTAATCATAGGCTGGTATAGAAATAAAATGATTTTCATTCAAACACTTTTTTTGCCCCTGAAACTCGTTATATGAGACTGTACTGCTATTAACTTATTTCTGATGCAGGTTATTTTCATGTGGCTTTATATGCTGTAATCACTCAAGCCACTCAGTATCTAGCCTAGGCACCTGACCTCCCTTCTATTTTTCCAGTTAGCTTATTTGCATAATTTTTTAAAAATACCTGTTTATCCTTCTTTACGAGTTGATTCCAATATTAATGTCATCTATAAACTTCTGTTCAAGAGCTCTGAGATTTGGAAAATTATGCTTTCTGCTCTTCCAGACTTAGACCTTTTCTGACCAGAGCTGTCCTAGATTTGTTTTCTGCCTTCCTTACTTCAGTTACCTACTTGGTTATTGTCAAATTCTGATTTCTTTTCAGGCTTTACTGGAGTAAGAATAAGAGTAAAGTGTCCCTTTGCTTGGTACTTGGCACCCTTACAAGGGTGTTCTGGTGTTGGCTCAGGGTTTCTGCTTCATCCAGATTTGTGTGATCCCTTGAGCTGTGAAGTTCTTCGTGTTTAGAAAAAAGCTTTAAACACGTGGTAGTGGATTTTATGTATAACCTCACCTGCTTTTGGTGGCTCACTTTGGTGTGAGGAGAGGTAAGCAGTAGTATTTCAGACTTATGTGAACCTGAGGTAAACCAACAAAATAAACTTTTCTTCTCTGTATGCATATTCACTTGAAACAGTGCTTTCAAGCTTAAACAGAGAAATACATATTCAAATGAGAAGTTCTCTAAATCCAAGTGAAAATCAGGCAGCATGGTTCCCTCCTACTGATGAAAGGAATTGCTGTACCCGAAGTCTGTTGCTAGCACTGCAATTTGCAAAAGGATTGTGAATACCAGGAAAAGTGTAGCAGCGTATGCAATGTATCCCACTGAGATTCTGATAATTTCTGCTGGGGAAAAAAATAGCTGTTTTCCTTGATAAATGGACAGAGATTCAAATGTTAGTCACAAAATTCACTCTGAAGAAGGGAAACCTCTAGAATGAAATTGGAAAGAAGCTGAAAGAATTTTCATTGACTGTGATGCTCTTTGTATATTGAACTCTGCTGCTGAGGGTAAGTGGGATGCCTAAAATGATTCTTCCTGCCTCTCTGAAACTTTTGACCATGTGGGCTGAGTTTGTAACAGGATATGAAACTGAGTCTCATAGCTCTGATTTATATTCTTGGATAGAACTATTATTAAGGTGTCATATGAACAGATGGAATATATGTGATGAAGCTCAAGTTGAGTAACTACCAGTTGAGAGGAAATGACTAATTGAACAGATTCAGGGAAGAAGTCTGTCTTCTTGCAGTCAAAATACGTGAAGTAAAAATACCTATTTGTCCCTTCAAGTATACCTGAAGATCTATTTCTCCTGCCTTGACATCATGGAACCTTTACTTTCATGTTGGCAGCTTGTCTGACTGAATAATATAGAACATACTGAATTTTGCTTTAAATAGAGGTGGAATATTTTTAAAGATTATGTAAAGCAAAATGTCAAGTCTTGCTTTTTAAAAACGTATTTATTGGCTGTCTTGAGTTCTGTGTATTCTTAGCTATAATGATAGGGGAGGCGTTCTGTTATAAACTGGAGACTGGGGGGGAAATTACCAATGTCCACTTAGCAGGAAGTAGTGTACGAGATCCAATTCTTTCTAATTAGCCAGTTCTGAGTGTTGGAATCACAGCTGGGGATGTCAGTAGACTCATGAGAATCTAGGAGAATGATTACTAAAAACAAAATCTAGACTTCATCATATAATGTAGGAGATTCCACCTTGAAGTTTGGGCAGAGCATATTTACATACTGGATCAGTGTCCATTATTGTTAGCACTGGGGATGGGGAACAAAGTATGTTTCTATTAATTAAAAAAAAAACTTAGTAGTTGTTATATTCAGAAAATATAGATGATAATGCTGTTTGGTTAAAAATATTAATGTCCAGGATGTGGGTAAATTATTATTTTTGAAATAACACTGTGGACAGTTATTCTTTTTCAGAAAGATGTGAATAGATCCATACTTTACAAAATCTGAATTAATTAGTGAATAATCTGCAAAATGTGTGGCTAGCAGCTTTATATCTCTGATTACACTAAAGTTTAGAATGTTGATGAGAATTCTACTTGCTGTGGTCTGTAATCATAAAACTATTTTAAGCACATAGATGTTATTGTGAAATCTCTGTTTATTCTGGTACTGTAGAGCCACTGAAGGTAAACTGTATTAATCTCTTCATCATGGATACCTTTGAGGAGTGGTTGTGTTACAGATAAATGATGACAATTATTTTGTGTTTCCATCTGTCTGCCAGCAACAAAATGCTAAGTTTCTATAAACACTTAAAGGCCAGCAATTTTGTCCCCAGTACTTCACTTTGGACTGTTTAACTGAAAGATAATAGGCACAAAAACAGAAGATATGTAGCAACATTCTGTGTGCATAGTCTGAGAATGAGTTAAAGTAAATCACAGCATCTTATTCTGCAGATAGTGTTGTTGTTAAAGTGGCTACAGTTTAATACAAAAAATCTTGTTTTAGAGACAGACATCTGCTCCTGTGGTTGAAGTATTTCTATGGTTTCTTATTTTAATTGCTGTTCAGCTTGTAATTGGGAAAGCAATTTGTAAATCACTGTGAATTCATTTTAGTGTATTATTTTAAAAGACTGAAGATTGGTTCCTCTTCACCAAAGAACAATATAGTAGAATCTTATGTACCCTCACTTTGATTTCTTAGGATTTGTGACTGTTGATAACGTAGATTTATTGAAAATATATAGAAAATGCCTATACCTAAGGTGGCATTATTAATATTGCATTATTTATTAAATTACAGTAAGATATAGCTTGGTATGTTTAGAATTGCTATATTTGTCAGCACAAATTGGCAAGGAGCACTTGTATTCCTATTCTCATTACCATGTACCTTATTACCAGATGCTAGTTCTTATTACCAGATGCACTATACTTTTGTTTTTTTGCTGTATTTGTATAGTTCCTCTGATATCCCTTAGATTTAAAAATATTGTATAGCCGAAGAATATCTTCAGTTTATTCTTGAGATGCCTCTGGTCTATAGCTGGTTGCTATGGTCATACTCATCTTCTGCTTTTGCGTGGTGAGTTTGAAGAAAAAAAAAAAAAAACACAGCAGAATAGCATTGATAAACATTACCATTGACTTCAGGCTTCAAGCTGTCTTTTCAAAAACGTGATTTATGTACTGAAAACAGATAGCCTTCAAAAGAATCTGCAAAGAGGAAGGCTTATTCTGTAAAACTGAACAGTGCATATCAAGTGGGAAAAAATAAGTCTTTCAAGTTAATAAAACTAACATTTTAAAATTGCAGTTATGTATTAGTTGTCTGCAAATAAATGTCTTTGCTCACCTGCAAACTACAGACATCATTGCTCCACAGTCATGAGTTACCGCTAAAAATAATTCTCCCTCCTCTCTCCCTCACTGCCTGTTGTGATTTGGAGGACTTTTTGTTTTATTGTGTATTCTTCTTTGTTTTCATCCATGCATCTCTGCCATGTTTGAAATGAAAACATCAAAAACAACAAATATGCCCTATTTAAAATGCAGGAGACAGACGGATAGACATTCCAAAACTGTTACAAGTAGATAGTTTATAAAAAAAAAAAAAAAAAAAGAGAGAGAGAACTTAGGTTGTATTTTTTTTTTATGTTAGATGGTTGAAAGAAAGATTATCATGTTGAAATATACACTGTCAGATTGAATGGCCAGCAAATAACAGTATGCCATATTCCTAAGAATATCAAACATCATGCAAGTCATGTCTGAAAAGTTCCAGTCTGTATTTTCTGCTGAGAATGCTGTTTTGATGACTGAAAATTTCCATTCTGGTCACTGGAGGAGATGAGTATTATTGGGCACTATGTCAGTTAAAATTGATAGTGCTGCTGGGGTCATTAATTATTAGAGAAAGAAAAGAAAAAAAACTCTGTCAATTTTCTTGTAGATATACTAATTTCAGAGTACCTGACACTAAAAATGCTGGTCAGTATTACTTGCAAGGTTTTCAGTATCAAAATGTAAAAGCATTATGTTTTCTTGGCATGTTAAATTTTATTCTAGATATGCACATCTGGAAGAACTTTTCCATTATTTCAGGGAAGGAACATCTGCATTTGGGTTACAGGTCGCAATGGGTGTGTGTATAGTTATGTGGCAGTGGGGTAAGAGAAGTATCAGTCCCCTTGCGAAGATACAGTGGCTGCGAACACACCATAAAAAGAAACTTTCCGCAGGAACGCAGCAAGGCTAGCTTGTGCCATTACTGAAACCAACCACAGTTAGAAATTAAAAGCACACACCAAAAAGGTCCTTGAATTTAGAGGGGGAAATAAGAAGAGGAATGGTTCCCTGGGAAACTTATTCCCTTCCAGTACGTCTGAGAATTTCTGAGACTTGTTGCTTTTCTGTCAGAAAACATTTATAAAGCCTTGGCTGAAGAGATTCACTGCTTAGAGCTTAATTACTGCTATCGGTTAGTTCAAGTAGTGGCAGTCAGGACTGTGTTTCTGAATGTTTTGATTAAACCCATATCCTGTGTGGGGCACTGTAATACCAGATGGTGGGAGTTATTTTTCCCCTTTGCAATTTTTGGAAAACTTGGGAAAGTCTACAGTGCTTTAAAAACTTTTCAGTTTACTTTAGAGTTGGAGGGTTCATTTAATTGAAGCCCATGAGGAATGACACTTCTCTGACAATTCTTACAAAGATGCAGGAATCCATATTTAATACCTGCCCCAGACCTTGCTTTGGCACTTCCATTATTGATTCTCATCAGTAAGTACTTGGTAAATCAGTTACATGTTGCCTGGGGTGGCTACAGGAGAAAAGCAGAACTTTAGTAGACAAGTAATTCCCTTTATTCATCTTCCAGTCTCAAAGACTTCAGGAAGTTTGTGTGTGCCAGAGGCCTCAGAAGCGTAGCTAGACCCTGTCCAAGCTAGAATGTACATAGGAAGGCATAACCTAAAATACTTGTCAGGAATTTATATCAGAGGTAGTACCTGATGTTTAGAAAATATAGCTAGACTGAACAAGATTTTCTAGTTTTGACTGTGAACTTGGAGTCATTATTGTCTTTATATAAAGTAATATTATTTAAATGATTTCAAAATAGAAAATTAACTTTTTTTTTTTTTTCAACATGCTAGCCAGTACAGTTTATATGGTGGAGGGGAGAACCAATTTTATTTCAAAACAGAGAGATGCAGAAAGGAACTGTTTTAAAAATCATCCTGCTGTATAAACTGTTCTTAATCACAAATCTGCAAAAATATCATTTAACCATTTTTGAAAGACAATAAAATTGAAGGTGTGCTTCTTCCATTGAAACTGTCTCATAAGATTTTAACATACTGAGTATAAGTTCTTCATTAATACTAACAAATTGAGTGTTTTTAGAATAATTGCCATACTTATTTTGATATCAAAATTACATTTTAGTTGATTTCAAAGATACTGTGTGTGGAATGAAATCTACCTTTTTTTTTTTTTTTTTCTTTTCCTTTTCATTAATTCAGTATCTTCATAACCCAGGTCTTTAGCAAACTATTTGTAAGTATTGGTTTATCTAATGTATTAATTTCTGCTGATTTTTTTCTTATGTTTTTGTTTCTTATTCAGGTGTATGATTGCTGATGAGGTAAGTGATGTTCCTGTTCTTTTAACACTATTCTTGTTATTTTGACGCATGTTATTCAATTATGACTTTTTTTTTTTTTTTTTATCCGAGTGCTGTGGGCCAGAAGGTCAGCAATGAAAGACTCCTAATTTCTGTGATAATCACTAGATGTTCTGATTTTCTGATCAGTAGATATTCTGATTTTTCCATGTGGGGAAAAAAATATGAAACCTGACATAAGCTTAAAACAGCCTACAAAAAACCTTCATAGGTTATTTTATTTGTATTTAGGTAGGTTATATCTCCTACATGTGAAATCTGATATGAAGTTATTTTAATTTTTAGATCTTTTATAATTATACAGGTAGATATTTTTAATGGATTAAGAAATATCTGTGGACCAAGAAAATAGGTTTTCAACAGATATGTCTTCCAAAGATGAGTTTTCTTAAATGTACTGACCACGTACTACTAGAGAAATTTGTCTTTAACAGGCTTGAGAAGTAATAATACATTTCATATTAGGGTAATTTTAGTTCATCATTTATTCCCATAGCTGAAACATTTTTGTAATAGAGTATAATTTTCTTCATGTATCATCAGTACAAAACTTCACTGATGAAGAGGTAACGTTTGGAGTTTGGTGTAGTCTCCCAATGTAATTTGAGCAAGTTTCTTCAAACACTGGAGGGAGAGAGAGAAGGAAGAAGGGAGGGGGAGAGAGATATTATTGAGAATAAATATCTCATGGTATAAAAATCTTATAACAATTAGGCATAAGAATAGAATGTGAAATTTCTGGAAACTGAAGAAAACAAAAGCATTTAGGGGAGAGGGAAAGGGAAGCTTGGGAAAAATTGAAATATCTTCAATAGTTCTTTGTTCATTAAAACTTTTTTTTTTTCTTAAAATTCCCTACCTTGAAAAAGAAAACATGCTCTGTATAGTTAATCAGCAGTAAAAAATTCTGCAGGATATATTTATTCTGAAATAAAGTTATATTTAAATCATACTGTTAATAGACCTGGCAGTAGAGGAAAGATTATGTAGTGTGTCTTTTGCACCTGTGGATATATCACTAAAATAAGAAGAAAATATTGATAAAAGAAAACATTAATATGGTGAATGTGTATACAAAAGGAAGCATTACACATGAAAGATGGGCTTTATTACAAATACTGTATATACACCTGTATTATGTAGCATATTGGTCATAAGCTACTACTTTGTTGTTGTTGTTCAGACTGAAGCATAACTTAGAACCTTCTGTAAATCTAAAATTCTAAAAATTACTTTTCTTTCCTAGAGCAGGGTAGATACTACCTTTCATTTTCCCCCAAATCTCCCATTTTTTCCACTTTAGTCACTTCCTGGCCTGAGAAGGAAGTGTTTAAATAAATAAAATACTCTCCCCATGCCCCCAGTCTCTCACCTGTCTTGCTATCTAGACTGGTGATTGGTTTCATGGGACCTAACTTATGGATCCACTGCAGCTAGAAGACCTTCATTTTGTCTGTCTTTTCCACTCAATTGCTTGAACCAGTATCCTCCTACATATCATCTTTTGTTTTTCCATCTTCCTCACTGCAGCCACCTATTCAGGTTGTACATGACTCATTGCATCAAGAATTAATCAAATATTTTTTTCTTTGCTTTTTGAATTCGGGGTCATAGAATTCATATGTACTATCTATATATGTTATTCACTGAATAGGAGAGTTCCTACCCTGAAAGTATGAAGCTTAGTAATAACAATTTCCTGTTAAATACATACAAGTATTTCTCCAGTTGGTTTGGTTTGATTTTCCATTTATCTGATTTTGTCTTTCAGGATATTTTTGACCTTTCTGATTAGAATGCGATTTCTGACCATAGACTTATTTTTTAACTTTATTTTGTTTTGCTTTCTTTTCCCAGATGGGATTAGGTAAAACAATTCAAGCAATTGCCATTTCCTATTACTATATAAAGGAATGGCCTCTATTAATTGTAGTACCTTCATCTTTGAGATATCCTTGGGTTGATGAGTTGGAGAAGTGGATACCAGAACTCTCTCCAGATGATATTAGCATTATTCAGAATAAAACTGATACTGGGTGAGTAAAGTTCTTCATTCTTCTGCATAAAGTCTTGTTTCATTCAGTGAACTGATCAGAGTATGTATGTGATAAATGTACAGTATCGTTTATGGCTAAAATGAGAAATTAGGATTCAGACAGTCTGCATCCAAGAGACCTAATAAAAGATTTTTTCATTTAAGTTACTGATCTTTCAGGTGAGAGCTGGTCTTGTGATATTTATCTCCTTCGAAACTGGGGGTCCAATTTTTACAAAAAAGCATGTGCTTGTCTATTGAAAATTAGATTCCTTCAAAGCTATCTCAAATCGAACACATAGTTATTTGTCAACTTTAATGAACTACCTTATGTTCATTAGTTTCTGCAAAACATTTTGAACCTGTTTTTTGGAGAACTTCTGGAGCATACTGTAAAATAAGGAAGTAACTTCAATAATGAAATTTACTGCTTGAATGTTGTGTTTTAACTTATTGGTTAGTTCAAATAGGTTAAAATATACTTAGCCATGAATCTGGTTTGTCAAATCTTCTAACTGCATTTGAAATTTGATATTTTTTAATAAACTGATTCAGCTGAAAATAAGTAGTTTTATTTTAGAAGTACTGTGTTGTTGTTTTTCTCAATCCTCTGCAGAGAAATAGGGGAAACTCTTTTTCGCTGGTTGCTGCATTTATCTACCTACCACCACTGTCCCTGGTCGTAGTGACGGTGCACAAACCAGTGCCTTTTCTCCCACATACCCAGGCTGAATTGGACATGTGCACATACTTTCTTCTTCTGAAAGAGGTTTTCTTCTGCAAAGAAGACTTCAGCTTAGTGTACTTCTGTTACTACCAGGGAACAAATAAATATTAGAGAGCATTACTGTCTGACAGATGAGTTAATCAGCTGTGACTCTTGTTCTGGTAATCTGTCTAACAGTTTTGAAGAATTCCTTGTTGCTTAGAGACTCCTGAAGGACCACAGTGCTCTCTAGTGATTTCAAAATCATTTGGTGCCTTGGACCTGAATATATCCTTGAATTTAATGTAGGAAGTTCTTTTCCACCTAAATACCCGTATTTTTGTCTTGAGCCTCCTGATTCCCTGCATTTTATTTTTTGTTTTCTCTGCATACTGTTAGGGCAAAAAGCTGGATAGACAGCTTGTGTACTAAGTTTCTCAGATGATGAGGGTCAGCTTAGGCAGTTTTCATGATAACCAACATCCAAAAGACAGGCCAGGTAGCTCTTTCAGGCTGCTGTTAAGGTGATTGCCTGGCAACAAAGCTAGCTTTACGTAGGTAGCTTGAATAGAGATATTACTTCAAGTTTTTCAGCAGTTTACAAATTGTGTTCAAAATGATTTGGTTCTATTGTGTACCGTTTTGTCTAGCATGTGTTTTTGTCTCATCTCATATTCCTAGAAAAACACAAATTGAACCAAGACAACCAAATAAAATTTCAGACCTTGCTTATAAATGCAAGCTGTGTCTTCTGAGAATGCCTGAGAAATATGCATGATTTATTTAACTGTCAGTTGCTAGGAAGTTGAAAATATGAAAACTCTGTGTTATTATTAGGCTTGACAGCAGATGTGAATTAACCAGTACAAAATGTATCTTCATATCCTCTTAATAAAAATTGCAATTTTTTTATAATTTCTTTGCTATATTAACCTATCTTTTCCTTTTGTTTTTAATCCTAGTATAAAAAAATCACTAACAGAACATCTCTACTTTCTCTTTTAAGGAGAATACCAACCAGCAAAGTGACAATTCTGGGATATGGCTTGTTAACTAGTGATGCACAGACTTTAGTAGACGCTTTGTCCAGGCAAAACTTTAGGGTGGTTGTGATTGATGAATCACACTACATGAAATCCAGAAATGCTACCCGCAGCAAGATTTTGTTGCCAATTGTGCAGAAAGCTGTTAGAGCGATTCTTCTTACTGGAACTCCTGCTCTAGGAAGACCTGAAGAGGTATAAGAAATATTATGCTCCTCTTAGGGTTGGTAAAGAATGAACAGTTTTGTAATTTCTTTGAATATGTATAGTTGTATATATTCGGGCATAAAACAATGCATTAGTATATACATGTATATGATAAAGCTTACAGAGTAAAGTGTAAAAAAACAAATCATTAATCACTCTTATAATGTAAGTGGAATCTTTTTTTGAAGTCTTCAAACGGAATGTGCAATAGTGTGAAAATAATGCATGAATACTGCAAATCATTATTTATGTTTATATTCATTTATAGCAAATAATTACAGGAACATTTCTTGCTTGGCACAAACTTCTGAGAGAATAGCAACATTTCACAACTTTTTTTTTTCTTAATATTCCTCTTCATTTCTCTAACCTCTGTATTGAAATAAGCCTGTGAAGGACAAAATTTGCCTGTAGTAATTTTTGTCTGGGGAAAGGTCTCTACAATGCAGTTAGGTCTTATGAAATCTTCAGTGACAAAAATGATATGTGGTACATTTTAGAGGACAGCAGGCAAATAAAATTAGGAGGGCCTTCTGACTTACTGCTGCCTCTGTCCTTTCTACTGCCCCCTGACAATTTATCTTGGATCTAATTGTGATCTCTAAGCTCAGAAAGCTTTGACAGTAATACAGCTTGTAAGCAGTCTTGTTAAGTTTGTCTGCACTGTTACCTCCTGTTACTCAACTGAATGAAAGGCATGAAATTTGTTTGTAATGACACTATTTTTTGAAATAAAATGTAAGAATGAGTAGATGTCTTGTGTTCTGGAAGAATGGTATTCACAAAATACCTGCTTTGAAAGTTTGCAGAAGTGTACCTGGGAGATGACAAATATTTTTAGGAAGAACGTCTCATCTGTGTTATCTCCTTCAGTTTTAGTCTTTTCCATGTCTTTGGCACTGTATACTGCTGTCCAGGGTATCCTGTTCCTTGAGGGCTTCGTACAGCTGTCCCATCTCCAGACACATGAGTTCTGTCATTTAAGTCCATTGTGTGCACACTGAGGTGTTTGTTTTCTTAAAAATTGATGAATGCAAGCTTAACAAAATAATCATGTAACTAGTGATAATAGTTTCTGAGTAGTTTATATTTAAAGACAATCTGTCACTGTTGCTTCTCTTCTTATACAGCTTTTCATGCAGATTGAGGCACTTTTTCCAAGGAGATTTGGAACTTGGAGTGAATATGCCAAAAAATACTGCAATGCTCGTGTCAGGTATTGTTTCACATGCCCTTCTATTTTCCTTCTATTTTTTTTCTTTCTTTCTTTCTCTTATGTCAAGTAAGAAAATTATTTAGTACCTCTGTTACTAAGAGGTACTAGTGCTTACCTCTAATCCTTTTATCATGCTTAGAAATGCAGGGTCAGAGACTCTTTCCATTAAAGATCATAAGGGCCTTGCAGAGGAAAAGCACCACTTGTAAGAAGCATCCTGCATAAGCACAGAAGATAACTTTGCAGCATTTGTTGCCAGAGTTTCTAGAACTGTTTAGGAGTGCAAAGTTTCCAGTCTTTTTAATCCTCAAGTGAACAATTGGAAGCTAGCTATTAGAGTTTGAGAAAAAGTTCAAGTAGCAGCCTTCTGTTGCATAAAGTTATGTGTCAATTTAATGTCATTAGTGTGAAGTGTATAGGTGTTACTTTTTGTAGCTGAAGTGGAGGCTCCACTAGAAAAGAAGTTTCTGATTCCCAGCCCTATGCCCATATCATGTAATCACTTACCTATTTTTTCTTACTATATTTACTACAGGGTCCATTCTCTACTATCCAATCATACTTGAAAGAAAACAAAAATACTACTCATCTCTTTATTTTACAGATTATTTGGATAAAAGTATATACAAGTATAAAACTCCTAAAAGTAGAGGAGTGTAGTTGTAGTTTAGTTTAAGGGAATGAATGTAGGATTATAAATTCTTGTCCCCTACCTTCTCTTTTCCTAGGTAAAATTGCTCATTATGCTTTTCACATGCATACTTAATGACTTTTAAACTCATTTTACTCTTTGCATCTTTTGTGCATTTTCTTATTTTATATGTTAAAATTATTAATTTAATGAGGACTTATTTCCTTCCGAATTGATTATCTCAAATTTAGTTTAGTGATCATTTCCTCTAGATGTACCCTGAAACAGAGGGGAGCTAGGCAGTCTAGAACAAAAGAAATTGGGAGAAGAGCATTGTTGAAATCTCTTAGCTGCAATTTCATGTATATTCAAAATGTTAGGTTTTGCCAGGAAAATTAGCTAGCAAGTAGATTTACTTTTTACATTAGTGATTAATTTTCATACATGCTTTTATTTTGTCATATGCATTTTATTAGTATTCAAATTCAGATTACATGGAGCAGTGCTAACTAGTTTTCAGACAGAGAAATGCTATTTTTCCATGGTATTTTGACTGAACACACCTGTATTTTTCACACCACAAGTGTGCATGGGTACATCAAAGTTAGCAACTCAATCTTAGATGATTATCTTATTTTTGGAATACCATAAATGTAATAAAAATAAGTTCAGGGTTTGGCAAGCTCCCAGTAAGTAACTTTGTCTTCATGACTTGCCTGAAACAAAACATTCTGTGGTAATAAACTTGATGGGCTATTTATTGCCGCACTTATCATTTAAAAAAAATATATATATACTCAAAGGAGGGACCTTTCTAAGGACCAGTAGACAGGCCCAAGAATAGGTGACCTGAGCGGGTGATGTGCCTGTCCTGTGTACGTACAATATTCGCAGTGTGTTACTGCAGTGCTTTACCAATTCAGTACCCCAGCTGCCTGCCAGACTGGTTATTGGCAGCCAACTGCAGCACTGTAGATAATCTCAGCAAGGCTTAAAATTATTTAAGTAATATATTTCTTTAGTATTTTTAACACTATAAAATTAAATGCTTCCAACGTACTCTCCTGTTCTCAAAGATGCAACCTGAACTTATCTGCAGAGCCAGTGGAATGTGTCAGGCAAGTTATTTTGTTTGAACTTAAAAACAAAACAAAGCTGGGAGAAGAAAGGAAAATGAAAACTAATTTGATAATTCCTTTTTCCTTTTAACCTTTAATCTCCTTTTAACCTGAAACTATTTTCCCTATTTAACCTTGCTCATCAAATACTAGTGCATTTGAAACTGGTACATTTAGCCAGTTTCACCACATTTTGCCGGTTTTAGTTTAGCCATTAAAAAACTGTCCCAGCCGCAAAGAGGAAATTCTTGGGTGTTGAGATTAGGGGGAGAGAAAAGGAGTATTAATATTTGTAGTTCCCATTCCTGTATTACTTGTTCTCTTCTGTAATATAATGATGAACATTTTCATTATTGTATTTTTTTTCATTACTAGTTTTATCAATCTCTTTTTAATATAAAGCTATAATACCTTTGAGTAATGTTCCCCGTGAGCTCTGCCTTCAGTTTAACATGACGTTCCAGTGATGTGAGTTTTAAAATGATACTTCCCTTTCTACAGGAAGTAGTATGGATATGATGAGATAAAAGACTGTATGCATGTGACTGAAGTCAGGCCTGTGGGTGTTTACTTAAATAGCTCTAAGACTTTAGTATTGGAAGCAATCAGACAGAAAACAATTGTGTCTCTGGTGTAACCAGAAACTCTGAAAGTCGCTATCCAGCACATCTTCAAATCTAACGGCGTGTTTTAAAATGATATACTGAAGGTTTCTATTGAAGAGTTAGGAAGAGAGAGTTTTTTACCTTCAGTGGTTATTTTTCATTTTCAGATTTTTTGGTAAAAGAGCTCAGTGGGATTGTAGAGGAGCTTCAAATTTAGAGGAACTGCATCAACTTTTAAGGGAAATAATGATCAGAAGACTGAAGAATGATGTTTTAACTCAGCTGCCTCCCAAAGTTAGGCAGCGTATTCCATTTGACCTTCCACAAGCTGCAGCTAAGGTAATTTTTTCACTTTTTCTAGAAACACATTTTCTAGTCATATGTCTGTGTTCATGTGTGGTATATATGTATTGTAGGTGTGTTGACAAGCTAATTAACTATGAGTTAGGTAAGTGATTAGAAAGGTGATAGAAAATTGGCTGAACTGGTGGCCTAAGAGAAGCAGCTCTAATCCAGCTGGCCAGTCACTAGTGGTGTCCTCTAGGTGTCAATGCTGAGGTCAGTACTGTTTAATATCTTCATCAATGGCTTAGATGACAGGGTGAATGCACTCTTAGCAAGCAAACTGATCCAATAAAACTGGGAAAAGAGGCTAATATGCCAGATGGTTGGGCTTCTATTCGGAAGGATCACTGATCTTTTCTCCCAATTAGGATTTGAATACAACTTTTGCACAGTGGGAGAAGTTAATGAGAGGTCTGAATTCAGATGCCACTGAAAGCCACTTTGTTGAGGTCATGAGTCTAATCACACGCATGTATAAAGAAACAGCCATTGCCAAGGTAAGCCTGGGAGCCTTCTGTTAATATATTGAAAATGCTCCATATATTTTAACTTAGATGCAATTGATTTTATTGACCTGAATATTAGATGAGGTTGGTTGGTTTGTTTTATATTTGCAATATGGGGAAACACTGTTGGTTTACTTGTATGTTCATGACCTAGACTGACTCCCAATGCTAAGTGTGAAAGCTGTTGCTGATTCTATATCCACAAAGTGGACTGAGAGTGTCCAGGCATAGTCTCCTGATTGTACTGAATGCATCTCCCAGGCTTAGGAACATATCATTGTTATTTTAATATTTTCAACATCTTCTTTAAAAACTATTATTTCAAACAAAATAATTTAACAAATCTTTAAATAGAGCAGTTTTTTGTAACTAAAGTATTGTGGAAGCAACTAGATTATTCTTTCAGTTTTGGTATGCCTCTTTAGGGAGAGAGATACGGAAGTTCTAATTAAATCTTACGTTATCCATTTAAAAATATGTTAATGGGCAGAAATCCTTTTTCTCTTTTCTTATGTGACTTATAATGTCAGATAAGGCATTTTTAATTAAAATGTTCTTATTTACAGCTTAATCCTGGAAAAAATGACTCATTTTTTTTCTCTAAAAGAATGGGATAGGTGTCTCTGTTAAGACATAAACTTATAGTATTATTTAGAAATGAATTTGAATAATTGTATACTTACCAGTGTTACTGTTTGAATTTGAATAATTGTAAAGTTACGAATATTAGTGTTCAGTAATGTCTTGAAATGGATAAAAAAAAAAAAAAAATTGACCCATCTACCTTTTCATATTACAGGAGATAGAAGAATGTCAATTCTTCAAAACTGTCTTTTTGAACATTTTGTATGCCTAATAAAGACTCATCTTCTTATCCTATAGGCAGGAGCAGTAAAGGACTATATCAAAATGATGCTTGAAAATGACAAATTAAAATTTCTAGTTTTTGCTCACCACTTAAACATGCTTCAAGCCTGTACAGAGGCTGCTATAGAAAGTAAGGTAATGGTTTAATATTTGTATCCTCAGCTTTAATATTGAGCTTTAGAAGTACAAGTCAGCTGTATTGGATTTGCAGAACTGTTTTATATTTCAGAGAGAAACGCTCATCTATTATGATGTATTATTCTTGAATAGGTATTGTAGTTGGTTGTTTCCCAAGTTGCCCACCAATTTCTCTTTTTGTCACCCAAGTTCTCTTTCCTTTCTTAGTTTTGCAGAATGCCATCATCTTGCTTGTACGTTTAATTCAAAGAGTAAATGTACCTGCAAACTACCTCCATATTGTTGACCAAGGCCCATCAACCTTTCCTAGGGAACAGAGACTTTTCTTTTCTTTTGTAATAGTAAGCTAATATTTTGCAAATGCTCATAATTAAAGAATTTTAATAACTTCTGTTAGTTATATTTTTCTTCTGCAAAGTGTACCATTTTAAGAGCCCATGTTCCCCTTTCCTTAAGAGAGAATACTACTACTGAGCATTTCTCTAGATATAATCCAAAGGGTGTATGATTTGCTTCTGTCTCCATAACAGAAATAGAATAAATGTTTCTGTACTGTGAGTTGGGTTGAAGGAGTGGAATTGGGAAGTATGAGTGAGTGTGCCCAAAAATTGATGGGGATGTCTCTAACTTTGTAGGCTCGCTACATACGAATAGATGGAAGTGTTCCTTCTGCTGAAAGAATACACCTTGTTAATCAGTTTCAGAAGGATCCTGACACCCGAGTTGCTATTTTGAGTATTCAGGCAGCTGGTCAGGTGGGTTAAAAAGGGAAATATGTAAAATAATAAACTTGAAGAGTATAAATATTACAGTGACTTGGTGACTGAAGATATGTACTAAAGGCGGTACGCATGAGGCAACTTTTCCAGACTCATTTATTCATTTTTTTACACTAACAGTATAAACTTTTGAGCCTCCATGAAGTTAAGGAAAATGAAGATAAAAGGCAGCGTCTCATATTTGACTAATCAGCAAAACTCTATTGCTCTAAAAATACCTGATTAATAAGAAACAGATGTTCCTTCCACGATGAAAAGCAACGCACAGCATTTGCAGAGTATCTGGCATTTTCTGAATCTTATTAACATCTACCTGAAGCTCAACATAGTAATCATTACAGCATCTTTTATCCATAAAAAAGTGTTTTTACAGACGCTTTCGATATTCAGTTGTTTGTGTGTAGAATCTTTTTTTTTTTTCTTTTCTAAAATATCTCTACTTGCTAATTTTATTTAGGGTTTAACTTTTACTGCTGCTACTCATGTTGTATTTGCCGAATTATATTGGGATCCAGGCCACATTAAGCAAGCAGAAGATAGAGCACATCGAATTGGACAGTGCAGTTCTGTAAACGTTCACTTCCTTATTGCAAAAGGAACACTGGATCCTCTTATGTGGGCCATGCTGAATCGTAAGGTACGTGTGGTGGAATAGACCCCAAATAATCCAGAACTCACTATGTGCAAACACCAAATAACATTTTGCTTTTCTAGAGCACTGTCCTAGCATTAGACAGACTGATGCATCTAGAATTGCCAAATACCGGAGTAATTACTTTGATTTCCTCTTGAATTTCTCACTTTACAAAGGCTGAAATGAATTCGCAAGAGAAGCAAACTGAGTAGATTTAGTCACCAAACTTAGTTCCAATATATTAATTCTTCAGAAACTTTATGCAGGTTTTCTTTCTGCAGGCCAAAGTTACAGGAAGCACCTTGAATGGCAAGAAAGAAAAAATGCAGGCTGAAGAAGGTGATAAGGACAAATGGGATTTTTTGAGTTTTGCTGAAACCTGGACCCCAAATGAAAGTCTAGAAGATTTCAGAAATGAGCTTTTATTTACACATGTAAGACTCAAAGCTTATGTTTTTTCAATGTTCTTTTATTAAAAAAAAAAAATCTAACTTGTTCAATTATTCCCTGTGTGTATACTGCATACTTTGCTACCAGAGAGACAGTGAAGGAGTGAAAAAATAATGCCATTTTAAAACGTTACAGTTTTATTACAGTTTAAAGACTTTTCTTTTAAGGGACATCATCAGCATGCCAGTTTTATGTATTTGTCCTCTGATAGTGCTGTTTCAGAATTTTGTTGAGAATTTTGAGACTATTTTTTACATGAGCTAGAAGAAGTTGTCACTTGTTTTAACAAAACAAGTTTTAACAAAACAATTTTTGTTTTAACAAAATTTAATAGAAATTATTAATAATAGAGAAAAGCTACTATGATTTTAACAGATTCTGATGCTGTAATTATAAATAAGATTTACATTTTTTCCCTCTTTCCTAGTTTGAAAAGGAAAGACAGCATGACATACGTTCCTTCTTTTCTCCAAAATCCTCCACTGAAAAGAAACGCAAAATATTTTCTTGCAATGAACCTTTAAATCTAGCTTCAGATTCACTTGAAGTCACAAAAGAGGATGCAGAGAAGAGCAGTGAAAACCTGGACTGCACAGAGATGAGTGATGTGGATTCAATTTGTCATAAACAAACTGATGAACCTGACGCTAAAAGATCAAGAAGCATAAGTGGATCTACTCCAGTCAGGTGCAGCAAGAAAAATTCTTTGGCTTCAAAAAAACCCACTTTGTTTACAGAGAAAAACAATCAAGCCCTTCCTTGTGGCTTAAATCCTTCATGTAAAAGCATGGCTTTATCTAAAGTTTGGCACTGTGATGTTTGCACTTACAGTAATAATGAATTACTCCCTTACTGTGAAATGTGCAATTGCCCTCAAAGCAGTCATGGTAAGTGACCTGTGCTGCACAGAGAACCATGCATATTCATTTATTATTTGCTTCAGAGACTATAGTTTTTTTTAAATGCTTACGTATTCATAGATCTGGCCAAATGATGAAAAGACTGGTACCTTGGTGTGAGCAGATACCTGTTAAATGATCTGTTTTTGTTAATTCTTTATTTTGCTTTCTCTTAGGCTTTTTTACATATGCTAAATTGGTACAAATGGAAAAATCAGATGAATATTAAAAGGATATAAATTCTGTGAACAGTAATACTTAATGTTTATTCTGAATCTGTGGGAGGAAGAAGGAAAACTTATGCATACTTTTCTTGAGTAAATATTGGCATTTGTACAATAGTATGCCATATAGTTTTCTTTTATTTTTAAATAGTAATAAAGAGAGTTAGAAACTGCTATTTCAACATAGCTAAAACATGAATGGATTGAATTTTAGCTTGAAATAGTCTAATTTGTTTGGACTCGTAAGGGATTGTTCCATAATAATGCTATAAAATGTGATTACATATATTTTCAATTACATAATATTGTATATAAATATATATGTATATAAATGCATATAAAATATACATTTTGTATATTGATTCTGTTTTTACAGGAAGCCTAAATGATTACTTTTCTTGGTTTTTCTCTCTGCAGTTAAGAGAAACCATGAATCTTCTGCTAGCCACATGGAAGATGATGTATCAAAGGACTCTGAAACGAGTGGAGAGAAGGCAGCGTGCAGTGAAGAAGACGGAAAAAGAGGTGTTGTGGAAATAATGACCCAGCAGTCTGACAAGATCAGTGAACTGAAAGCTATTGAAACTGAAAATGGAAGTGAAAAGAAGGGTGAAGAAGGTAAAGTGGGACTTGCATATAATATGACTCATAATATCCATAAAACCATAATAAATGCTGCTGATGTAAACAATAACGTTTTTAACAAGGAGTACACATTTAAAAGACAGACGTATATAAGCTAACCCATGTCTTTTATTTTTATCTTAAGATGCATTGAATTTTCAAGAGGGCTGAACCCAGCCTTTTTGTACAACATCTGAGTTGTCACTCCTGTAAAGTTTTTGGTTGGTGTATGAAAAGCTATCAAATTAGGTACTCTGAATCTTAAGTTAAAATGTATAATCTTACTGAAGCTTATGCTATTAACTTCTGTCCAGGACAGCTGCGGGCAAAATGGACAACAGTTAATTCAAGAAAAATGGTAAAGTAAAATGGAAAAATATCTTGACATCTTACTGCTCGAGTTGTGAATTTTGTGATGTCATGTTGTTCTGGAAATAGATACAGAAACAGAGCATCAGGTTTATGTATTTCTGGGAAAAAAAAGGAAGAAAAATAATTTTACAATGTTCGTACAAAAATGGTTTTGGATGTGCACAGAAACAGAGAAGTTTCAGAGATAAAAGATGAGTGTGATATTACTTTTAGCATCTTAATAAACTGAATGGAATGAATGAAGGGAAAACTAAGGTCTCTGATAGCAGATAATTAAGTATAACTTCATGATGAATATATCTATATTGGGATCATGTTCTTACTAAGCTAAGTACTATCAAATCTCCACCAAAATGTTAGACTTAAGATTTTATATATATATATATATATATGTATTCAATTTTATTTCTCTTTATAGAAGATGCAGATAAATCAGATATGTTTCCAGTATATGATGGGCTTATGTTCTGTGCAAGCAGGAATACTGATAGAATTCACCTCTATACAAAGGTAATACTGAAAAAATACATGTATTTGTGGGATTATCATGCATTTGTAGCAAATTGCTGTTTCTGAGACATCTTACTTGGGGGCCCAAATTTAGCTGTAAGGGAGAGTAATCCATTTGTAAAATGTATTGGTGTTTTCCCCCATTTTGTACTACATTGCATTTGCAAACAAAACTATTTCCCTGTCCAGGATGGTGAACCACTGAATCATAACTTCATTCCATTGGACATACAGTTGGATAACTGGGAAGATTTACCAGAGGCTTTCCAGCAAAAAAGAAATAGATCATTGGTAAGAACAAATTTTATTGTGGCAATAATATAATAATACTTTGCAATGCTTTTTCTTCTTTAAAATAAATGCAGAATACTTTCAGAGCTTGGGATCTAGGTATAATTTCATCAATGCAAATAGATCTTACAAATGTTGATGAGAATATTAACTATGCAGTCTGTTGCTTTGGCAAATTACCATACATCCTGTTAATGTTTTTGTAGATGGAATCAACTAGGCATCACTTAATTTCTCATCTACAGGATTAGTAACTAGCATTTGTAAGTCAACAAAATAGCATTTTAAAGGTTATGAATTAAATATGGCACATTGTGAAGAAAAATGTGCTAGTTTGCATCAGTTACAGTTACAATTTTGACAGAATGTTCCTACTTTTGTAGGGCACAAGTACACTGAAACATGTAGCTTCCTATATTTCTCTAATAAAATTACATCCATAATAGCATTTAAAGCAAACATTAACACTGTCAAACCAAGGACTCAAAGTAATCCAGATTTTTAATAATCTGTGCGGTGTTAGCTGTTTAGAATAGTTTTCTTACATTTCTTTTTAAATGACAGAAACTTAACTTGGAAAACCAAATTATATCGAATAGAAACAAAAGTGATTATTTTAGTAGGTTCTCTAGCAAGACTTGCACTCAGATTCATGAGACAGATACCAGAATGATAGAACCCCCACTTTTGCGAAGCATAGATGTCACCAAAAAAAAAAAAAAAAAAGGGAGGCGAGGGGAGGGAAATCACAGCTATTTGTAAGACTGAAAAGACATATTAAGAAGGCAGAAGTCCCCCTGTATTTAAGTATTTCAGTTTAATATCTTTTATGTTGCTGACAATAGTATTCTCTACTAGATACTGAGATTTGTGAAAGAATGGAGTCATCTAACAGCAATGAAACAGAAAATTGTCAGAAAAAGTGGTCAGATATTTTATAGTCCAATTCTTGCTGCAGAAGAGGTGTCTAAAAAGCAGTCAGTGGTTAGCAGCACAAAAAGGTATGGTTTTCATTTCCACTTTTTACTAACTGCTGTAAGAAGCTTCATGTGTTTTATTTAACTTTTAGTTGAAAAGAAATTTAAGGTCTAAATATATCATCTTGTATTTCCACGCCTGCAAGTAGATATAAGTTACTAGTTGCCATCAATGACACAATATTTTCTTCAAAAATTCAGTCTATTCCAACTCTGTCATACTCATTTTTTACTTTACTTTTTTTTCTGTCTTCAATAGATGACATTTCTCAACACCATTGTTTTCCTTGGGTGTCACTGAAATTTGTGTTAATTCTTCTTAAGATCTAATTTTAGCTTTCTTCCCACTTCTTTTCTCTGATAATGGCACTCTTTTCCCTGATGTATATTAGCATCTTCAGTGTTGTCACTGCTCCTAACAAATCTTCACATGCATACAGATTTACTCACCAAGGCACTTCTGCAAACTAAAATCTCTTTTTTTTTTTTTTCTGAATCCCTACTTATTATATTGTCTAGACTTGACATATTTTGTGGTAGATAAAATTTCAAGTAAATTTATAGCAGCGCTTGTACTTGTGGTAATGTGAGAAGGACAAATAGTAGGAAATTCAGTAGTGTTTCTTAATCTGATATGTGATGGTTTCTTTTCACAATAAAAATCTAACTATATACCTATACAAACACACACACACACATATGCATATATAAATAAAAAACTATATGCCTATATATATGTATATAAACTAGGGTTTAGCATCTACTGTGATACAGGGAAGCTGTATTAATGAGAAGTTGCCTGAATAGCAGTGTTTTGAAGAATGACCAGAACGAAGAAATTTTAAGAGCTCTGGTGTTTTCTATGATTTCACAATAAAATAAAGAAGCGAGTTCAAAAATAAACAGAGCAAGGAGTTCTCCAGAGCTTTTAAAGTTTTCCATATTATCTGGAATGTCAGTGATACTATATCTAAATGAAACAAAATGGTTTCCAGATTTCAAACAATATCAAATCATTTTCACATTTTTAATTATGGTTTATGTAAAGCAAACTATGTGCTGAATAGAGCTGAAGCTGTTTCTGGAAGAGGTATGTTATGTAAAGTGGAAGAGAAGCACATGTTTTCAAACTTTATTCATATGACACATGGAAACTAGGAATATTTCAAAGGGTTATGCACTATCAGTCTTGCTGTAGATGATTGTGGATATTCTCCGAGATTGTTGTTTTTGTAGTACAATACCAAGTATATTGAAAGGATTATGAATTTTTAGGTATGTGACCAAGGAGGATGTTGCAGCAGCCTCCCTTAGCAAAGCTAACAGCAGCGGGGGCAGCGTTCGCCTCATCTCCAGAGAAAGTAGAGGATGTCTGAAGAATAAAGATGCATCTGTTGAACAAACAGGTCCTTCCCCAAAGTAAGTTTATTAATCTAATACAGTGATTGCATTGTTACTCTATTCATACTCTAGACATATTCATGTTACCCTATAGTAGGGAGTTGATGGATAGCCATAGAAGTTGCCATAACAAAACAGGAAATTTCTTTGACTTTTTACTTCTGTTAAAGGAGTGGCTGAAATATTTTACATTTATTTGTATGCATAGCTGATAGAAACTACCATTTCTGTAAAAATAAGAGTATTATTTTGGCCAATAATTCATTATATGTGTATAAATGCAATAAACTATCCAAAAGAAAAACCTCTCTGTCAAATTTTGTCTGAAATGGAATATAAATAGACTGTACTGTGGAGGTTATTCTTTTTCTATTGAAAAGGGTATTTTAAAAGGAAAAAAAATCTGTTTAAAAATGCATGAAAGCTACTGAATTGTATCACTGAATTTGTGCTTTATTAGTAGCTGTACTCTTTTCTTTGAACAGGTTGGTTGTAGAAAATGGAAAAGCTCCCTCAGTTCTTCATTCAGATAAGGCTGAAGAAAATACTTCCTCCCTCCCCAAGGGCTATTTGCAGGCACTGGACAGCCAAGGGACCCCACTCTGTCTCAGCTGCCAGCAGCCAACGGTTCAGCAGGGCCAGGAATGCCTGGCCCCAGCTTGGGACACACGGTTCTGCTCCCACACGTGCCAGGAGGACTTCTCCATTCGCTCTAGTCAGAGCTACCTGAGGACTAGAGTGTTTGAAATTGAACGTGGCATTTGCCAGTTTTGCAATCAGAACGCCCAGGAGCTTTATCTCAGCATCAGGGATGCGCCAAAGAGTCAACGGAAGAAACTGCTGGAGAGTTCTTGGATGTCTCACCTTCCCCTAGGGCAGGTAATAATACTGGCTTGTAAGGTATAACCACTTGGTGTAGGCCTACAGTAAATGTTGTTTCTTTGTGAAATGCAAACCATTAGCTACCAAAGGAATCAGAAATGTTTAAAATGGAGGATTTTAGCCTGCACCAACAGAATAAGGAAAAGGAAAAAGAAAATGTTAAGTGTCTTGGTAACACATTTTTCATCCATAAAAGAGAAAGGTGTCAGAAGATTCCTCAAGAATAATAATTTAAAAAAAAAAAGCATAATTGCCAATATACAGACAGAAGCAAAAAACACCGTATTAAACTAATGGATAAAATAAGGGATGTAATTATAACTTCACTGCCTAAGAAGCTCATCAGCTGTCAAGACAAACTGAACCTCTCCTCTTTTCCTTGGTAAGGAACACATTAGCGTGCACCTTGTCTTGATCCACCATTATGTGCCTCAGCATGTTGCAGTCTAGGTGAAAATGTGCAACCGGAATTACAGTTCTATGTTGTCCACTGGAAATAACAAGAAAAAGCTAACTTATTTTTCTTCATAGCTACTTCCCTGTTGTTTTTTTTTTTTTCCCCCTTGATCTTACTGTAGAGCATGTGTAGTTCAGATGGGTTATTTAACACTTCTGCTATCGTGCCCTTTGTTTCTTGCAGTTGAATGAAATTATAACAAACCCAACAGAAGGCCAGTTTTGGCAGGTGGATCATATCAAACCAGTTTATAGTGGAGGAGGACAGTGCTCCCTGGAAAACCTTCAAACTCTGTGCACCGTCTGCCACAAAGAGGTTGGTATCATCAGAAGTTCCTCATCTCCTCCCAAGGAAACATTGTGCAAGGGGCATCACAGCAACTCCTGGGCGCTCCCATGCTTACAAGCACAGAAGAGCCTGGGGCAGAAGGGACCCCTGGCTCAGAGTAGTAGCGATGGGAGGTACCATGAGGATACAAGTCTAAGCAGGATTGAGAATGTGTCACACTAATGAATGCATCTGCATTTTTGTGTGTTGTCTACTGCAAAATTAGATTGAAAAAGTTTAACCTGAGAGCCAATGTTTTCTCTACAAAATACTGTTGCCTAGTAACTTGCTTAATACTTACTGAACAGATGCATCTTTCTCTTTTGCAGAGAACTGCAAAACAAGCTAAAGAAAGAAGTCAGATGAAGAGGCATTCTTTAGCTACAAAGTATGGCTGTGATATCACAAAATTTTTTGTGAAGATGTAAAAATGCAAAAAATAATACATCATGATTCAATTTTCTTTATGCACAGATTTAAAATAATCTTTACCGTGATGGTGAGAGGGGAGAAAAGTGGAATTAAATAATTTATGCCATTCTGAAAGGACTGTGGAAGACTGAATAGTACCTGATCATGGTAATATTTTTGGAGATGTGATTTAAGAGCTAAATATCTGGATATAACCTTAACGCAATTTCAGTGTATCAGTTTTCTTCTTATTACAGCGTAGTTGGACCTTCAAGAATTGAAAGAAATTGTGCTGAAACTTCTGTTAATTTTATAATGTTCAAGTGCACTGGGGACAGTTGTGGGGTTGTTTTGTTTATTTTTCTTCATATATTAAAAGTACTGAAGGAAATACAGTACCTGCCCTCTATTTATGACAAAAGGCATAATTGTCTCCTCTAAACTAACTCATTACACCTGCATAACAATCTGATAGCAGTCTTCAGCCCTGAAAGACTTATTAGAATATTCCCCTTGTTGGTATTGGACCTAGCTTCAGAAAATTTGGGCACTTACTTAGAATTAATGGTTATTGAAATCAGCTTTTCTTTAAAACAGCTTGTGTTTAAAATACAGTTCACAAGACCTGGTAATATCCATTGCTCCCTATTTCACCAAAGGTAACTCACTTCTGTGGAAATGCTGTAGTCACAGCAAAACTAGCTTGTTCTGATTAAAAAAAAAATGGGGATGAACTATTTAAGTATCTTTCACTTTACTTTAAATACATAAATAATATTTCAAAGCATAGCAGGATTAAACTGTAGGAAGTAGTTAATAACATTTTTTCATTCTCAGTGAAAAAAAATCAAGCTACTTAAATATACTCTACCACCAACCTTTACAAAGTGTCATATTAGGACAGTGTTTCACGTTGCAGCTCCTCTGGGAGAGAGAGAGCACCCAAGTGAGAAACCCCTCCTGGAAAGTAGGAGAGCTAAAAAGGGGATGCATCCCTTGGGCAGTGGGAGGCTTGGAAGGGATCAGGAGTGTATGGACACAGGGGCATCTCTGAAAGTGCCGGAGGATACATCAAGTTCAAGTAACTTGCAAAAAGCTTTTGAGCTTATTTGACTTCGGAAGAAAATGTTAAGGTTTTAAATGCTGCTTTTGTACAGACCAACCCAGCTAGTTTATGAATGCATCACTCCAACATATGGCAAAAGTGGTAGACTCTCTTGAGCAAAGCCCCAAAACTATGATCGAATGTGTTAAAAATACAACTGAGTTACTGAATCAACCCTTCCACAGTTTAAAAGGCCAAGTGATGATAAGCCTGAGTACAAGATAAGGGCTTTCTAAAAAAATTATACAGCCTTTAGAAAAAAATTATTTTAATGTGAAATTTCACAATAAAGAGCTTAGGACTACATCAGGGAAGGGGAAGAAAACAGGACTGGATAAATACATTTCAGTTAAAGAAGATATTCACTAATTAGCTTAGTGTGACTGACTTCTTTTTAAAAAGCTACCTCATTTAAAAACAAACAAAAAAAAGGTCTTTGACTACTTCTTCCCCAAACTACTCCAGGTCTTATCTTGGTTGAAAGATATGAAAAACCTAGAGACCAAATTCCTATGACAAGAAAACTTATTTATCCTGAAAAATGTATTTCTACTTGATACACTTTGAGAGAAACACTCTACCCACCCCCCCCTTCAGGGTATTACCTGGACACCCCAGAGCATTAAAACTTAACCTTCTATATTAAATATTGTTGTCACAAGCAATTTTGTTCCTAGGTAAAGTTATACAAGTATGACATTTGAAAGGTATTTTGAGACACCCTTACCAGTAACAGCAGTCTGACAGCCAATCGTAAGTTTAGATTTATTTATTTTTACTGTAGTTACTCTTACATTTCAGTCTGCACAGTAACTCTGATCTTTTGCTGACAAAAGCACACCATGACCCCTGTGAAGCAATGTTGGCACATAAAAGTCATACTGGTTGCATGATAATCAGTGGGCTTAGCTTACAGTATGTCATGGAACTGTTTTATCATGTGTTTTAAGAGATCAAAGACATAATACACATTTCAAAAGGTCTATATAAATATCAGTAACTTAAAGCAAAACACCTCTGTACACATCATTTACATACAGCTTTGGCCATTGCATGCAGGGGAGGATATAAAGTATCCAAAATAGTTAGTGCTCACTTAAGGCTATTTGCATATTAGGCTTAGTACCCAATTACAGCTGAAAAATACACTTACCTCAGTGTTTGGGAGGAGTGTCCAAGACATACAAGAGGTTTTTGAATAACTGTTGCACTAGGAGAAGCTTAGCCTAAGTTAGAATTTACTGTATATGTTAAACAAGATCAAGATTTTTAAAAATAAGTTGCCACTTAATGATTAACCAGAAAAACAAAAGCTCGATATTCACGTGATAGCAATAAATACATATTATTAATGTTCACATGTCAAGTAGACTTAACAACATATAAAGATGATTAGGAACTACAGCAGCACATCTGCATAAATTTGAACATGAACTATTTGCATAAAGCCCATTAATGTCTGTTATTTAACAAGCTAATGCAAAAGAAATTTTCCCCTCTGTTCACAGGAAGAAAATTGAACTTTCTTCCCCTAAAGTCTGATTAAAACCCCTTCTGAAGTTATTTTAAGCATCCCAGTTAAGGTTGATACAGCCATCCTTCTTAAATGCCAATTCCACTCTATCGTTGGGAATATTATTCTCAGTTACCAATGACAGACAACTGTGTTTTCTCCTCACTACAAGCTGCATCAGTCTCTAACTTTTCCTTCAGGGAAGTTAAAAGAGATAACTTCCTACTTGTGAACACACACAAGACACAGCTCGCTCCCTCAGAAGAACGTTGTATCTGCTGAAAAGGCCCCTGCGAGGCGGAAGTCCTCTCTGGTCAGCACGCTGTACATGCGCTGGGGCAGCGCCTTGGAGTACGGGGCCGGGCGCGGGACGGTCGCACGTAAAATCACCTCCCGGCCCGTGGGCGGCGGGAAGTCCGAAACGGCTCCTGCACTGAGGCGGCGCTCGTCTGGCGAGCCTGAGCGCCTCGCTTCTTCATCAAGCGAGGTCATTGCAGAAGCCTTAAATAAAAGCACAGGTATAAACTGCAAGATGAGCTGTTTCTTGACATTAAGAGCCAGGAAATACATCATAAGGGCTGGAGCCGGGGTGGGGGACTAGAAATGGTGAACACATCAAAATGCTTTGTGTATACAGAGCAAGACACAGAGCAAGACAGTAATGGGATGTCAAGAAATAAACTGCACAATGAAATGCAAGGGCCTTCAGCTGTAGAGGGTAAGCCCAGCCAAATTTAAGCTTCCTATTTTTAACAGTGTGAAGCCAGGGTTTTGAGGAGACAAAAATGCTCCTCCTCTGAGGCAGGGTTCTCTCTTTGTGGCTACCCAATTGTCTAAATGAGTCAGGCTCTTTTAAAATATAATCAGTACCCCTACTGCAGTCTTGGCAAAAAGTCACCTGCTTTTTCAAACCAAAGATACTGATTGATAACTGCTTTTTCATGGGCAAGGAGAAGCCTGCCAAGATCAGCATCACTGAGGAAATGAAACAGTTCCAGTTTCATCAACCCTTACTGATGCAGCAGCAACAGCTCTGCCTGAGCACTGCAAAGGAGCTACTGCTCTTCAGTCAGCTCCCTAATATTTTCCAATTATGGATAGGTACCAATAGCCTCAGGCCAATTCTCACACCTGCCCTTCTCTCAAGGCTGGTGTCTTTATCGCCTACACGGCACAGATCACCAAGGACAATTGCTAGCCATTGTACCAAGAATAGGCCTAGGAAACCTACAGAGGATAGTCCTTGTGTTGCTTCTCACAATTACCCTAGTTATCCCTGTCAAAAGACCCCTCTGGATTTTTGTCCAAAAGGTTTAGTGACCCTAATAGGTGTTGATAATAGTTTTGGTGGCCTTTGGATTGCAAAGTACAAACAAAAAATACTGGTTGCAACAGAGAGCAAAAAAAAAAGGTAAGGCCACATATTCTAGCATTAGGCATCTAACATTGACTTTAATAAATGTTTAATTGTTTTATTTTCATGATTTCTCTGTTTCTTTTCATCACGTTAGGCTCTAAAGGAAGTTCTATGAATGAAGAGAAACCAATCCAGAAACGCAACATTATTTTTATGCTTAATATGTGGATTAACAGTACAAACCAAATCACGGTGTTGTACAGTATCTACCAAAAGGTTTGACTCTATGCAGCTAGGGAAGATGAGTGGGAAACGAGGGACAAAGTTGGTTACCTCATCAGAAGATTCAGTCAGCTTGAAAAGGGATGAGAAAAGAACCAGTGATGAAAGATAGAAACAGGCAGTCAGAGGTGACTTACAAGAGGTTAGACAGGGGCTGTAGGTTTAAGAGACATCATGCACTCTAGTTCCAAGAACATGCGTGTGCTGTCATAGTCTTTCATGAGAAACTTTGAGAACAAAACAATGCATTTTATATAACCTATATAAAAGAGCCCAGGTTCAAAAGGTAAGGAACAAGGATGCTATTCAATATCTTTTTATTGTGCTGCTTTCTGCTAAAATAATTATTGACAAACGAAACACAAAAAGGGGCCTTGTAACCTCTGTGCCCTTAAGTCTTTCTTAAGTGACTAATAGGAGGAGTCTATAGCCTAGCCTTACTAATTGCTGTTCCAAAAGAAATAAAACTATTTATGTACAGTTCTGTACATTTTTATCAAAGATTACCATTAAAAATTTTGACATTGAAAGCATAAAACTCCATTAAAAACACAAGTGCACACACTCAAAGTGTTATAGAAAAGTCTGTAGTTAAGGCTGTTTTACATGTTGAGTTTTGCAACTGGATTTTCCTAGAAACTCAAGTTCTCCTAAAGACACAACAAATGTTCTAATTCTCTACTTCTCAGAATAACTGTGATCTGTTGTTTAGAATGGTCCTTTTTATGTTGAGCTGCAAACTATGAAGCACAAGTTTAGAAATGAAACTCTTCCTAAACAGTTTCCACAGCAAAAGTGTTGTGTCAAGTGTTCTAAGTATAAATCTCAGTCTAAAGTTACCCATCTATAATATTTCATATTAAAATGTGTTCCTCTACATACCTATGTGAAAGAATCAGCACACTCTCTTCGTTCTTGATGTACTGTTGTATATATTCTACAAGTTGAAGAACTCACAAGTTTTTGTGCTATAACAGCACTGTTGATGTCAATGTTTGAAGGAAATCAAATATTAAGGACACCTCTATCTACTAAGCTGCTGCCAATATTGTGTGACCCTGATCATCTACTCTTCTTTTTTCTTGCAAAGTTTTGTTATTGCCAAAATCACTTGGAACATTATGAAGAACACAAGCACGTTTGTAAAAAAAAAAAAAAAAATACATGGAAAGTATACTGGTATCAGATAAGTTATTGCCTCATACTGTTTAAATTAGTAAAAATGGCCAAGAACTCCAGCTTACCCTCTGAGCGTTCACAAACAGCTTATGGATGATGCTCCCAGCAGGTCCTCTTCCTGCACCAACAACTGCCACTTCTGGCTGCTCCAGGAGAGAGTTGACAAATCTGATGGCACAAGTTATTAGAAAGGAAGGAATGAATGCTGAATTTCTTGGCTAAACCAAATGAATGCTGAAGTTCTGCATACTGAATGTTCTCAGCTATACCCCTTTTTCCTCATCTAACAAAATGGAAGTGTTTCCTAGGAAGACTCCCAGAGATCTCCTCACAGCATTCTTCACACAGAATGCAGAACTGGCAGTTCTCAAGTCCAGAAATTTAACGGAATAAAATGACCTCTCCCAGCTTCCCACTACTATCATTGCTTTTTCCTTTCTTTATTGACTTCCCTCTAGCCTAAAGACGTTCAGCCTTCAGTTGCTCCTTCCTTCCTTGTTGCTGATCTTTCACACTAACATAAGATGGTTTTTTTGGATAGGTTATAACAAACCTGAACAGAGTATCCTCCCAAATAAGATGAGGAAAGGCAGCTTGTACAACTGCTCACACCATATCCCCAGCAGCACAGGCTAGAGAGCACCGAGGCTGCAAGCCAGCTTCTGAAAGGACCTGCTTCTCTCAGCTATAAATGCAGCTGAAGCTCCTAATTTCAGGTGCCCAATTCAGACATGACCACAAAGATATTGCATTGGTCAGACAGAACTCCTCCAGCATTCAAGCATTAACAGCAGAAAAAGTCATCTTTCCTCACAGCAACAAGAAGTCAACCAGTTTATTTGGCGTGTTACTATTATCTTGTTTAAGCAATAGGTAAATAATCTCATAGCAGATAGTGAAGCAGGGAAACATGGCTAGTCACTTTTCATTTATATAGTTCCTCTGCAAAAGATTTCAAATTACTAAGGAGACTAGAAGACAAGAAAATCTGAGCTTTCAGCACTTCCATATTAATGATGGAAAATATTAAATTTCTAGCCCTTCTAATTGTAACTAAAAACTAACAAGGTTTAGCAAATGCATTTTTACATGCATTAATAGTAAGCATTTAGATAAAAATGGAATGACTTTTAAAAGTCAGTATAATTTTCAAGAATATAGTCAGATGGGCACAGATCACATCACTCAAGTCAGCTGCGAAGGGGTAGCCTTATGTTCATATCGAATAAATATGATTCGTTACTATCTTTTCCAATGTATGTAAGACCTGTATTACCATTCTTTCCACCTGTCTTAAGTTTTGAGACTCCTAAAAAGAGGAGAAACAAGGAAAAATAGTCACCTTTGTAAATCTTCTCTCTGTTGCTCATCTTCACATTTGTCCACCCCAAATTTTGCTTTCAGAGACCGGGCCCTGGCAATGATTGCTTCCACACTCATGATCTGAGCAATGATTTCCTGTAGGAGTTTAAACAACAGGAGGAAAAAAAAAAAAAAAAAGGACATTGAAAGGACATTGTATTTGCACTCTCATGAACACTGTACAAGTCTATCAAGTGTTTTTAGCTTCAGCTAAAATATCTTGGAAGTAACTCTTACTTCCAATTTCTTGTCCTCTGGATTTGGGAATCGCAGAACTTTACTGGAATGGGATATTATCTGCTTAATGATCTTCTTAACTGAAGAGATACCATCTAGTGTTTCTGTTAGGAGGAAAAGAAACAAAAAGGCTTTAATCACTGTTCATCAGTGTTCATCCTAGAACATTTAATGATTTATTAAATATTATTTACCTTCCTCCTTTACCTTGAGTACAGCAGCATGGATGATGCAAGGCAAAAGATGCCTTGCAAGGTCAGCTGGTTTCTGAACTACAAGATAGTGAAGCACCTATAACATCAGAAAATTTAACACATTAATGCTCAAAACTGCTTCCCAAAGACAAGGTTAACTAGGAAAGATGAGTACCTATGTTGCAGAAGTAACACTATTGCTTAAGAGGACTCAACAGACAGTCATTACATAAAACATCACTGATTGATGGCAGTCCCAAAAGCTTAAGCAAGGAACTAAAAGTAATGGAGTTTTATTAACATTTAGTTTGAAAATGCATACACGCACCTTGAAAAAAGGTGTTATACCTACCAGAAATTCAAAATACCATCTAAATAACACACCTTGTATAGTTACATTACAAAATCCAATTACTCCAAATATTTCAAACACATTGTTGTCTGACATTAAATATTTAACAAGAGGCTATTTACAAAACAGCTTAATAACTCTAAGAATACAGTGTAATGACATGTTAGTGTCATTAGTGTTAGTGTCAAGTGTCATCTTGCAGAAAGAGGAAATAAAGGCTGCTCTAAGTTTAGTAGAAGCATCACAGGGCAGGCTACCATCAGCCAAAGAGTTTTTTACCTTCTCTGCTTCTCTAGTGTCATCAAAGAGTCTCTTCTGCCTGCGGGCTGGGACAGGCTTTGCTGTCTCCCAGGCCTCTACCCACATGTTGCTGGGAATCTTCATTCGGGCGCTCAGCTCACCCTTAATTACCACATTCCCCTTTTCATCAACCACTTCCTCTTCGATGTAATCCCGAGGGGAATACCACCTCACGAAATCCTCCAGGCAACAACCAGGATTAGCTGCCTGGAACAAAGACAGAAAAAAACCCATGTAAATGTAATCATGTGGGTAACAGGGCAGTGGGCTTTAGTGGGCAGAGCAGAGGCTAGGAGCCAAGAACTCAGGCAATTCAGTTCAGTTATCTAACTGTACCTTAAGAATAGGAACTGGGAAAGGCTGAGGGGAAAGAGTATGTATAAAGAGTATATATAGTTATTTTTTGACAGAATCTCAATTTTTTAGTCTTGAGACCTCCTGATGAAAACCATATACATGTCCCTAGCTCCATCTGTGGAGTTCAGCAGAGAAATGGAGCAATTTACTCAAAAACACAGCTAGTGAAAAGCTGTATTGAACGAAATACTGATACCTTATCCTTCTGCTAAGCAACAAAACTTCATCTGTACTGTAAAGTTAACACCTATCACTCCACCAAAGTCTATATGCATAATTGTGGAAATGCTGTAATAGATTTTCTTTGCACTAACTTTATGTCTTTTTCATTTAGAGTCTGATGAAAAGGTCTGTTTTTACAAGGCTAGAGAATTAATGTGGGGAAGCAACAACTATCAAACAAAAGCTTCAAGGTAGGGGCAGACATCCAACAAGGATGTTCAGTTTTCTTTTGACATTATTTTGTATGGGCAAAACTGAGTTTTCCTTGAGGTCTTTTAGTTTCTTTAAGGGAATCTTGTGCAAATAAGATGATGTGCCAATTTACCTAAATGCTACAGTGTAACACATCAGATATTCACAGATTCTGAAATGCTACAAGAGTTTTATCAACTGTTTTCTATTTTCAACTTTATTTTTAAACTGTTCAGGAAGGTGCGGGGAAGGACATAAAACCATCAGAAAAGCCTTAAAAGTTTTAGTCCCCAAAGAAAAGAGATAATTAAATTAAGAGAAAAGCAGTCTCAGAATTCTTCAAGTATTTTACCTTAAAAGATTCCATATCTGAGAGCAAGCAGGCGCTCTGCATGCGGGCCCGAAGATGAGCACCTTCTGCCGACGTCCCCAGCTTCGCCAGTACCTCGGACTGTTCCTCCAGCAAATCCTCAGTCATGGGGGCTGGCTCCTGCAACGTGCAAAGAGAAAAGCTCACAAATAATCTCTCCTCAGCCTTACTCAGGAAGAAGGGGCTGAAAGCACCGTTACCCAAAAATTCATTTTTACCGAAATCAGATATACACACCCCTGTACGCATACGTATTTATAAAATCAAGAGAAAGGTATTGTCTTCAGTTCGTATACAGAGCTCAGTGCAACCAGCATAACAGTTTTTATGCTGAAGCACACAGCCACATAACTGAATTCTCATGGCAAACTACTTCAATCTTATTTGAAACTAAACCTATTTGAGTTAAAAAATGAACACTCAAAAACATTTCCAGAAAATGCCTCTGCAGCCTACATTCAGCTTCTTTATTTTGGTCTTCAGTATGGGTTAGGTAACTAAACAGTTTCTGATTATGTAAACGGGAGAATTTCATTTTAAACAGCCTCATCAGATTTTAAAAAGGAAAATGAGGTCATAACCTGAAAGATTTAGCAATTTTAAGAATAAATACAGCTATAACTACAAACCAGACATAGTTTCACAATCCTAAGGAGGAGTCATATCACATGACAGTCCTGTTGCACATCCTGTCCAGCTCCTGCTGTCTAACCTGGGTTATTGGAATGTAGAGAGGCTCTCCCGGATGAAGCAATGTCAACTTTCCGTGTGGATGTAGACGACCTTCTGGTTTTATATTTACAGACTCTCTGCTGCCTTCTTTCGCTCCTCCTTTCTTTCCATTTTCCTGCCCATTTCCTTTCAGATCTTCTGTGTCACTCAGACATTCAAAAAATTCCTCCTCACTGTCACTCCATGATTCCCAAGACTTGCCAACTTCTTTATCAGTCTCCTTTGGATTTTCTCTAGAGTGGTCTGCTCCTTTCCCAGCATCACCAGAAGAAGCCCCAGGGGAACGATCAGATGTGTTCCCTCTTCTCCCTTCATCCCTTGCTTTCTTTCTTTCAATACAGCAATTTAACATCTAACAAGTTAAAGGAAAAAAATAAAAACATCAATTACTTTTCTAACGGAAACACTGTCACAAAAATGTGAAGAGTTACCAAAGCAAAAGTTACTAACAATTCTAAAAGATACTAACTTCACTGAACTTGTTACAACAAAGCTTTTTCCCCAAGAAGTGAAGCCCGGAACCAATAATATAGATGTAATTAAGCCTACAACAATAAAATATTTAGCTAATATTGCCTTATTTTTGACCATTTCCTTATGAGAAAAGTCATTCTCAATTTGGGAGATACTGACCTGAAGCTTTTGATGCAGTAAACAGCATCTCAGATCCGGAGGGCCACTAGCTAATCTAACAAAAGGTAGAAATGTAAACATTATAAAGTTAAATCCTCCACACCTGCATACATTGTCTTAAATAATAGCAAATCAAAAAAAGGGTCAAATATACAGGTAAAAACAGCTCCCACCCCCAGCAATTCATCTAGCAGCTGGTTTCAGCAGACCAGGTAGTGCCTGAACAAGCCCAGAAGTTGGGCTACATTTACTCTCAGGATAACTCTGAAGCTCAAGGATTCACATTAGCACAAAACAGACACATCCTGCATTGCCTGGTCAGTCTCCATTTGGATGTCGAAGGGGTAACACTTTCATGGAACAAGTTAAGCATCTTTGACTTTTTTCTTCTAATGTCAGGACAGAAGCCAAGTGTTGCTATAAGCTTCTTCCTCATTAACATAATGGAGCACTCTGGATCGAGCTTCCTCCAGACATCTCAAAGTTTTCAAAGGAGGGCTCAGGTGCTTTTCCCCACTGCCAATTCTTCCTTGCCTTAAGGAAGGAGAGTAAGCAGCAAAATCAGAGTATTTTTCAAAGTCATAGTTGAAGTCACAGCCATCTGCTACTGATGCAAAGAATATTTTCAGTGACAAAACAGCAGCAACTCTTACCCTGGAATAAGGTAGTTGTTCTCCCATCTATAGCGCATTTCTAACACAAATTCTTGCCAAAGATGTGCCACTCCTTTTACTCCACCATGGTAGAAGTTTATCATGCAAAGACACAGAGCTAGTTTGTACGTCAGACTATCAGAAGGAGCAGATTTAAACTGACTGAAGAGATTCTACATGACAAATAAAAGAAAGCAGGAAATACAAATAAAAATGACATATTTAAAGTTTCTCTTCCAAAAGTATACGGCCTGTGTCCTGTTTGTCAGTACAAGTGGATAAACAAAAATCTTCACTCTAAGTATAAACCACCAAAAAGGATCATCTGTAGAAAAGGCAAGGGGGAACCCAACAATATTCATTCACTTTTTCAACCTGGAAGTTCCACAAACAGAAGTTTCTCTCTCCAACAATTCTCTGTTATAAAACACAGGCGACCACAGCAAAGCCTGTATGAACATATACTCAAAATCTTCCTTCCCCCACCCTCTGCCAGCAACCCACCCCAGCAGTAAAACTTACATAATCTTCATTCTCTGGAGAAGAATTGTTTCCTGTTGAAACACTAGTTCTGCTTTCAGATCCATCTGTGAGTTTGTCAGCAGCATCAGGAAATAAAAACTTAAAGAAACAAACAAACAAAAAGTTCTCTCAGTATATGTTTTCTGTTCATCTTCTCCTTCACAAAGTTATTGTTCATTATAAACTATCAAACACTATAAATAATTAGAGTTCAGAATTCATTTTAAGTTTGTTTATATTGTATAGACTTCTAACAATCTAGGCTATATTTCACAATGCTGATCAGTGCAATTAATGACAGCTAATTGTTCTGCATCAAACTTATAACTCCACTATGCTGCACTATCAGATAATGAAATATAAAAAAAGGCATTAGTGAAAGCATACAATACACTTTATGCATGTGGAGAGCTCACTCACCAGCAGAATAGCATTCAGAACTTCATTATTTAAAGGTGATTCATCTACACCTCTGTGTTTGCGAATTTTTTTCTTTGCACTGTGAACCATATTTGTAACAGATAACTTATGGATTGGGACTGGTGCGGGCTCTGTAAGCTTCAACAAAGCATGGGTAATATCAGCAACATCTATAAAATAGAGACAAACAAGCAACCAAAAAAAAAATTACCTTTTAAAAAAGGTTTGGCACTCAGCCCTTTCTTAACCTAACCTATCCCACTGTGCCATCATGTTCCATACCTGAGGGCCACTGTTCTCAGCAGCAAAGATGAAGAGCAGAGTCAGTGACCGACAGGCAGGAAGCCCCCGTGACTGATGTTGCTGGATGCAGAGCAGAGCAGCTGGGCTGCAGCAGCCGCCACTGCCACCTACCGCGCGCTGCGCAATCCGCAGCAACGGCCGCCTGCAACCTGCCTCCCAAAGCACCGTCTGACCCTTGCTTACACATAAACACCCACAGTGAAGACATGGTGGATGCTAGAGTTTTTGCTTAGCATTAGTTACTGCACATGACCTTGTATGGCCTAAGCTCTATTATGTTTTGGACAGGTCAGGTAAACTCATCCAAAATATTGCTCTTCTAATATACAATATTAAAACTACGGGAGACAAATGAATAATTGCCAGCAGCCTGGAAAACCACATTTTTGTTTTAAGAAAATGAGAACTAATGAGAGCTAGAGACCTTTTATAGTAACACATACCCTACTTTATCTAACACGTTGTTAAGCTAATTAACTAGTGACTTCTTTGCTCTTAAGCTCCTTGAAAGATATGATTAAGTGTAACCAAAGAAAATATACTGATACAGGCCATATTTGGAAGAGAAAAACAAATGCATACACAGAGGTTACGGCAAAATTTGGTAGTAAACAAGAAAATGGTCACCGGAAAAAGAAAAGCTAAAGAAATGGACAGACACATCAAACCGATATCAGTTAATATCTATATTGTTTGGATAAAATTTAACCAGTTGGTCTGATAATTTAGGGTTTAGCTTTATTATGCTTCTTCCTTACCTACTGGGAATAAAATAATCCCTTAAAAATGAAGGCAAGAACAGAACCGATTACTCTTAAAACAAGCAGTTAAAATATGGACAATATAGCACTTTAAAAAGCAGAAAGTGCAAAAACCTACAAAAAAAAATGGGAAATGATACAGACAAGAAAATACATTTGCACAAAACTAAATACAATATATGTCAAATGGAAAGTCTCACTTTCCAATAGGTAACAAATACAACAAAATCTTCCTGTGGGCCTTTGAGAGCCAAGCTGCACCTAGAATTCATGAGAAATGGTAGAACATGCACTGACCACTCCAGAAAATGCCCAGGAGTAACAGTTACAGAATGATGATCAAACTGAAGTCAGGAATACAAGGCAGTAGAGACAGGGAAGGTAAAATAATTGTTGAACAACTGAAAGCTAACAAGATTTGAATTTTACCTTTTCCGTCTTCTTCAAATGCAGATCTTCCAAGTATCTCCTCAGTTGACTCCTTCCGCCGACAAAGCTTGAAGAACTCCGTAAGAAAATCACCTGAGAGAAATCAAGTTTCTAAATAATTGTTCAATTAAAAAAAAAAATGAATTAACCCCCAAAGTGATTACTGAGGGACAGCAGTGCCAGTTTATCTTTTAAACTGAAAGAATATGATAATTTTTTAAACATCCCAAACCACACAATTACAGTCTAGGAAAATGCACAGCTAGACAGCTATTGGACCCCCCTCGGCCCCAGAGCACAGTTCTTCATGCAGCTTCAGCCATTTCTTCCCTCACAGAGGGTTGAAAGTCACCTGTATGTTGTGATTTCTTCATTTTGAAGCCCTCTCCCCAACAAGCTAGCAAGTCAGGACTGAGAATAGTACAGTCTCCACACCTACAGATCTTCCTCGACTGACACAGATAGATGGAAATAAGGAAGGTTCAACTAAGAAATCGAATATAGGTAGAAAGGACTGCATAAGATTTTAGGAAATACAGTTCTTGATAGAACCACACAAAATAAATAGTTACTCTCTGGAACCTCGTGAAGTAAGTACATACACAGACGGAGTATAACCAGTAACAACAGGGTTACAAATACTGCACTCCTGAAAAACAAGAGACCTGAAATATAGTCCACTCAGACAAAGAAATGAGGAGTGTCAGGACAGAAAGGTCATCACGAATCAGTCATTCACATGCTGGCAGCTTAAGAGCTGTAAAAGAAGCTAAGGAATTCTGATGCCTTACCCAACAGACACTGAGGATTATCTGCTTTTCTGACTCGCACAGACCACTGGGGTGCTTGAATAGGATCGAGGTCCCTTAAAAAATAAAACACTAAAAGTTTCAGACTGATGGTGATGGGATGAGAGAGATGAGTATCAAATTCTTAGTAACTGGAATGTCACAGATAGGCTATGAAAGTCATAACATGAAGCATATTACACAGGAAAACAGGGAAGTGTTCTGAAAAGGAAGCAAGAATCTGTTTTATGTACACACACGAGTAAGAAACACACAGGAACTCAAAGTTAAAATTCAAGTAAACCTGTTTTCAATTTTTATTAATCCTGAAAACTCATTTCCGCATTAATATGAAAATAACTGCTTTTTTTCCTTTTAAGTTTTAAGAGATCAGTACACTGTTCATTACCTTTATGAGGCTTTGCAGAAAATATGGGTGACACTCTGTGGGAATTAATTCTTTTTACTTTCCACAGTCAACTTTGTCATGTTCTTTCTCAAGAACCACGCAATATGCAAAACTTTTCAGTTTAGCCTGAGAGAATGCTCAAAGAGCGTGGGGCGTGTTGCATGTTGAGATAATGATATGGTAACTAATATTCTCTAATGCACAAAAGCATTTCAGAAGCTGCTGTTTTCCCAGATTAGACATTCTCGCAAATGCCTCTCGCAAATGCATCATGCCTCAAAATGGGTTCTCTGACACACAAAACAGGACATTTAACAAATGAAGAAAGGAGACTTGAGCTATTTGCAATCCAGATAGAATACTTACGAATAAACATCGTTGTCAACGATGATACCTTCCGTTAGGTGAGGCCATGTGGTAGCTAAATGAAGCTCACTGAAACAAGCAAGATTTAAACCTTTGAGTGATACTAGAAAGTGCTTTTGCCAGCACAGTTCAGATTCTGAAGAGCACACATGACAGTTCATACTTAAATCCCACTATGTATTTTACAGTTAAGTCCAATGAACCACTGAATCAAAATCTAAGGTATCAAAAACACATTGCTAACTAGACAATGTTAATTTCAAATTCATACACTTTTGCCAGATTTTTAAGTAAGGTGTCATTCTTCAGAGTGGAGTTTTAGGGGGTTTTTTATTATTATTTTGTTTTGTTGTTGCAGGACAGGGGAGTTTGGAAAAGGATGATCGAAAGATATTTCTCTAACAAGAATTTGAAGGAATTTGCATGTATTCAATGAGTTTCTTTTTGTTACATTCTACTGATAATTCTACAGCATGCACCCAGTATTGTACTAAACTTTACTGGTATTCAGCATACAAGGCATTTTTGTAACTTCCCTCCACAAAAAGAGAAATTGCACACAGTATTTTATGTATCCAAGTACATCAGAAAGAACGAACTTTCATAACTTGCCTACAGCACTAAAACATGTCTAATGCATTAAGCAATTCCTGCATTTGTCAAGCGGTGATGGGATTTTCAGAAGAGAATATAAGAGGGATCTGAGTATTTCAGTTTAAAGATCCTCTCAATTTAAGTCTCTTTAAACATTATACTTAACGAAAGCAAATACAATCCCTGAATAAAGGCACATCATTTTTAGAGTTTATCTCCAATTAAGGCACATTTCTGCATAGCCTTACCTAATAGCCATAGGCAATAGCTATTACTTAAAGGTATTTAAGTCCTCTATTAGGGGAGCTAAAAAATTCAGTTTTCTGAGCTCTTACCTAATGGGATCCTCACAGGCACCAAACGGTAACTTCCCAAATTCAAGGCCTCCAACTTCTCCTCCAACAAGAGCGTCTATGTCTGAAGAAAGATCAACACATTTTCCATATAGAATTTAAGGGATACATTAAGAAACTAGTTGAACCTCAACTTCACAGCAAAAAGATGCTGTAAAGTGCGTAAGCTGATGCAAGAACAGCTAAGGTGACAGAGCTTTGAAAAAGCAATTCTAGCACATAGCCAAAGTTATTGTTCCAGAAGAAAGAGGGAGTTACCATGCAACTAGATGCACTGTATCTCTATCAACCATGTTGACGGTTTATTCTTTTTATAGCCTATTATATCTACTCCAATTTGAGTTAGCTTACCATTACCACTTCTTTGGTCTAACAAAAAGATGAACAGAGATCTTGTGCTACATACAATAAAACAGTAGGCAGCAGGAACTGATGATGGCTACCATGGTGGCCTAAAGAATCAGTGTTCACACAGGAACACGTAGGTACAGACTAGCCATAAAAAGACTTAAGCAGACATTTAGTTTAAAGCAGAGAAAAGAGACTCCAGAAGAGGAACTCTGCAGGTGTGAAACAAACAACTACTTTGAAAAGGCAGTTTGATCATTTTATTGAAGGAATTGTACGATGTGTCAACTGCAATAGCAAAAAAGCTTGACCCAATGACCTGTGAGAAGCCTTTTAATCCTAAGTATTTAAAGACTTCTCCCAGCATCTTCAACCATTCCCCATTCTATATCCTTTAAAAGATACAAACTATTAATATGTAGTCTTTATTAAACATAAGTCTAAATGGGTATAACATAACGCCATCACAAAAATGCCATTATGCCATCTCATCCTCAATTTTAAGTGCAACTGGCAAACGGTTTACAAAGCAATCAGTATAATTAATTTATAGAAAGTGTAAACTAAAATATATATATATATATATCCTAATTTTCACTTCAAGTGAGGTCCACATAATTATTTCTCATTTCCACAATGCTAATACAGTAAAGTATTAAAAATGAGTTATTTCATTGAAATAATTGACTACCACTGCAAAGCACTATGATCTAACAAAACCAGAATCCGCCAGGTTTTCCTGTGGAGCTTAGGGCAGAATTCCTTATAGACAGCCATCCATTTCTCTTGGAGCAGATACTACAGCTTTACAGCTATCACGACCTAGGTACCATCTTTGAACACTAACAGCAAAGCATATTGCATAGACACAGCCCTAACCAAACCACCGATCACAAGCATAATCACTGACATGATTCAAGAACAGCTTTCAAGTTGCTGGCTTATCCCAGGGAGCAGAAAGGCATTTAGTTCTAACCAGAGCCTTCCGTAGTAAAGCAGACTTAACAGTTTTACTCTTCTGGCAAGATACATAAGCATGTCCTTTAGCACTCACTGTTGACCTCAAGCCAAGTTTTTCTGAGGACACAAATCTCCTACCTGGTGGCTGTTGGGGCCAGAAATACTGTTGCCAGTCTTGAAGCACGTACGTAAGCCGAATAGCCATGCTTACAGGAGGCAGCGGGGTCAACGGACACCCCTTGAAAATAAACAGTATAGGAAAAATTGCAATTTAAAGACTACATCCAGCAGAACAATCTTAGGGTTTGTACAGATCTTAGTTTTAATAGGTGGTATTAGGGCTGATTTCTCAAAAATGTCACGTGCTTAGAATTATCAAGAAAGCCCTCTTAGCTCAGCAAGACACCTGCATGCAAAATTAACCATTCCACTAAAGTCCATGAAATATTTACATATTCCACTTCACAGGTAACTTAGACAACCCTGATACAAAATGTTATGTTTGCATTAAGGATTTTATTATTTTCATTTTTTGATTAGATTGCTGATTATCAACACTAGTCAGCTATACCACTCTAAAAACAAAGCTCAGATTTCAGTTACGTTGTTCTTCATTCTTAAAATTTATCTAACTATAGATAAATTATTTATTACATTTCTTCATATATTTATCTCTATTTACCCATAGCAGGAGCTATAAAGTATTAGAATACAAATCCATTGTCCTCCCCCTTGTTAGGCACTAAAAAAGTTTGTTTCTGGGAGATAGGAACACAAGGTTGCTACAAGAGGCTAACACATTCTTTCACACGCTGACAGAAAACAAAAGAGGAGGAAGAATGTGATCAAGCTGTGTAGTAAAACCCATGTTGATTTCTGCTACTTATTGTCAGATAAGAAATGCCAGCATCCGGAAAAAGTCTTCACTGACATAAACAGTGTTGAGGCTCACTCTTAAAAAAAGCCCTTGCCTATAAGAATTTTACCTAAGGGAAAAAAGTAATAAAATAATTATTCCTAATATTAGTTATATACATATGGATGCACTTACGATCTTGGATTTGAAGACATCTAGTAAACCTGATAAATGAGTATACTGATTTGGCACTTTACGAAGATGAACCATTTCAAAGTCAGTTCGAACTCCTGGGCCTTGGCATTCTCCAACATACATTCGTCGCCACTTATGATGTATTTGCACAAATAGTGGTACCTGACTATAAAATACAAATATTTCAGATTAAATTGTTTTGTTGCCCTGCAGTCATTAAAACTACTTAAATACTTTAATGTAATTTCGTATCTGTTAACACGTGCAGAAAAATATTGCCATAATGCAGAATTTTTCATTCACTGGAACACTGTTTAAAATACTTAAGATCAATTATAAGAGCTACTGTTAACTCCACCAATTAAATGACATGCATAAAAAATAGTCATGCCATAAATAAAGCCATATTACTCATTTGATTTTCAATCAAAATTTAGAAACTCATGGTTATCACATGTAAAGTAGTATTCATCTGGTTTATTTGGAAGTCATATTTGCATACTGGTTATTCCAAGGGGTTATAAAATCTTTTAAAAATCTTTGAGGCTTTTATGTAACAGTGGGTATAAACCACCAGATCAATATTTTTAAAGTTTCCACAGGAACATTTTTAATTAAAAAAAGTCTTTAAATAATAAGATTATGTTGCATATAGAACAAATTTAGATTATACTTCCTTAACTACCAAATACTTTTTCTCACAATAATTTGTATCAGCATTAGAATGTCACATCTGTCAGCTCTGGCTAAAAAAGGGGTTATGCTTTCACTTACCAGCCAGTGTTTCCCAAAGCAATGGAAATGGAACTCAGCAGAAGGTTACACTTGGATTCACTAAGAACTGCTTCATTATTTGCTGGAGCAATAACCACAAACTCACGTAAGCCATACCTTAAGAGAACAAGACAGACATGCAGACATAAGGTAAGTTAACATACTGCTCTAACCTGTATCCCAAGTAGGGCACATAAGTGCAGCATCTGTGTCATGCCATACAGCTTCCAAACCAGAAAAAAAAAAAAAAAAAAGAAAAAGAAAAAGAAATCATTCCTACATTGACTGCCTGCATTTAAACGTGCAGACATATCCTAGCAGTTTTTCAGGAAGACTGATTATCACAAGCATGTCACATATTTTAAGAGAGCACTTTTAATTTTTTTTTTCTGTAATACATTTTAAAAGTGCCATTACAAGGGAAAATAATTAGAATACCTTTTAGTATAAGCAGAAAATATTATGCCTGATGCTAACTGAAAACTTTAGATATCAACATTTCTCAGCTTCATTTTTAATCCTGTCATTATATACTTTAGCCAATACCTCCAACATGATTTTATTTAAGCTTTAACTCTTGATACAGAAATAATAAATAAAAATACACAAGTGATTACACCTGCATGAAAGATTTTTCAATTGCAAAGCTTTCTCATATTAAGGAAGACAACGGGTGTACATACCATCTTACCAGACAATGCGCTCTAGGGGGAAAGTCATTGTTCATACACAGCAAGTCCTGCATAGGTAGAGGAAGGGCATCTGAGAAAAAGAGGGAAAAAAAAAAAAAAAGAAAGATACATAGATAACACAAGAGCATCGAGGTCCATTAATGTCAATTCAACACTCCGAATTATCCTTTGTCATATTATAAAACTTATTACATATTTCAGATACAAGAGATGTAACAGCTACCTTCTACCAATTCTTCTTTCGCATCTTTTTCACTGGGTCCTTGTGCAAGATAGTGATGGGTAACTGAGAATTTGAAGTCTGCAAACAAGATTTCATCCGATTTCTCTTCCCATGTTCCTGTGGTATAAACACCCTGTATAAATGCATAGAAAAGAAAATATGATCTAATGGAAGACATTCAGGTTAACTTTCATGACCTTTACAAAACATGCTGCCCATATGTTCCATAACATTTAGCCACCTTTTTCTACTCCTAAAGTTTTATTCTAAATAGCTAGGCATGGTTTAATTTAAAGAGACTCTCCAAACACTCCATAAAGTTAGCTAAATGAAAAAAATCCAGTGTTTTGAATAAGTATGTTCATTTCAAGGAGCTGTATCTTCCCTAGAAGTCTTCACAACTACATGGCAATCAAGAGGGATCAAAAAGGGAGAACGGACCTAGAAAATAAATCATGTAGGAATATGCTGACAGCTGAAGTTGAAAACTATTTCACTAGATAAGCTTTGTATTATACATTGTATCCTGACTAAAATTACGGATCACTACCTCTGGAACCTGGAACCACAACAGCCATTCAATCCAAGGCAGCTAAATTCATTTGCCCTAGTATACAAAGGGCTCAGTAATTACCCATGTGGCATACATGACTGAAGAAACACTACCAAGACTCTAATTAGACTTTGAAAAAGAATCCATTTCATAGATCAGAGGGATTTTTTTTTCTTTAAGTCAAAGGCAATACTATGCAAACCTCCGCCACAGGCACTGGAGGCATTACAAAAGCACAGGAAGAGGGGAAAAGAAATTCCTTGAGAATTTAAGGTTTCTAGATTGAAAACGAGGAATGAAAAAACAACAACAACAACAAAAATTGCTAAACCCTGAATAAAGATGCAGCTTTACGAGGAAAACTGTCAGGTTGGAAGACAATCCATCAATAATTAGCTTCCAGCAATTTTGGAGGGGGGAGCTGGCGGGTGAGTGGGGAACAAATGCTCACTTTTATCAGTGAAATTCTGCAAAAGTAAATCATTTTCTACCACACCTAAGAAAATAGCAGTTCTAAGTGTGTATATATATATATATATATATACACACACACACACACACATATATATAAAAAAAACCATGTATTATCAGTTACTAATTCCGATTCAAAAATAAATTTCTGAAGCGGTAACTGACCTTTTCTAGAGGTTTGCCTGAAGAAATTCCAATAAGTTTCCAGTCATTCAATACTTCTTCTATTCTTGAAATAAATCTAGTCAGGCAGGGAAAAAGCATTAATATTGCAGAAACACTAAGTCTATCTTATATTTCAGCTCCCTACAAGCAAGCAGTATGTTGCCCTACTACAGAACTCCTTCCCAAAAGTATTACATAACTTATTTTTAGATTTTAAAATTCCTTCACAAAAGAAGTCATTTGTAACGAGTAGCATCCGTAATTCCTGTCACTAGTCTCTCTTGTGCTGTAATTCAGGAGGGCTAAACACACATCTCACAGCAAACTCTAACCAACAACAGGCAGTTTTCACAGAAGCCTTTCAGCTCCACAGCCGGATAGTTTCCATTCAGGTGAAAACACTTAAAGCAATAATTCGTAATGCAAATAAAAGGCTCTGGGGTAGGTGGCAGAGCACAAGCTATTCAACAAGTATTCAGGGACAATTCTGATGTGACAGAAATGCTACGTTTTCCTTTTTTTTATCTGTAACATCACATGTCTATGTGAAAAGCCTGTCTGAAGCACAAAAGCACAACCCAAAGCAGAAAGCTTCCCAAATACTTAAAAGAATGGCCAAGAGAGGCACATCCTTACACAAACAAATTTGCACTTCTGTGCTCGTATTTCAGATGCTTGTAATGACTACTATGAGTAAGCTTTGAGTAATACAGGATCTCCAAGTGCTTGCTGTTTTTTTTTCCCTCCTGGTTTTGCAGCACATTAATTTTAGCAAAACAGACACCTGCCACTCTTCACAGAGAAGGACAATGCAAATACAAGGTCAAAACCCGAACGCCGTGTGAGAAACGGCGCTCGCAAGCGCGCAGCCCCCGCCTCCCTCTGTCATGGGTATCACCCCAGGAAAGAAGGCATTAAAAATAAACAATCATCCATGGAGAAGGCAGGCGCCTTCTTAGACATCCTTGGATCTGCCCGGCTAACTTCAAACGCCTGACGGGAGCCCCGGGGCGGCCGCCGGGGCCACAAGCTCCCCCCTGCACCACGAGCACCCCGCGGAGCCGCCGCTGCTCGGGGCTGCGGGCGGTACCTACCTCTCCCACTCGGAGGCGGTGGTGAAGTCCGTGATCTCGAACACCTCGGACTCGGGCTGCGGGGAGAGAGCGGCAGAGGCTGTGAACGCGGAAGGCCGAGCCCGAGCTCGGAAGGAGGCAAAGAGGGGAGAAAGAAGATGGAGAAGAAGGAGGAGAAAGTGGCTGGGAAACACTCACTTCGCTGTCCGCCGCCATCTTGCGCCGCCGCGCGCAGGGCAGGGCGGGAGGGCGGCGCGGGCCCGGCCCGCCCCGCCATGGCGGCCGCCACCTCGCGGCCGTTGGGCGCTGGCGCCGCCTGAGGGAGTGTGGGCGAAAACAGCCCTCGGTAGGAGCGCAACCTGCGGGCTTGGAGCCACTACTCCCGCGCCTTTCACCTAGCCGATCCCTCACACGCACCTTCAAAAATATATATATTTTATATGTATGTTTATATATATATATATTTTTTTATATATATGTATATACATACACACATGGTTCATCAAAGCTGCTCTCAAAGCAGCAAAACTTCCTGAAAAGAGATAAAGAAATCTTATGGATAATTAAATGGTAAGGGGGAGTGAGTGTTTAGAAGCATGAGGAGACTTAATACACTGCAGAAAATGGTAGGAATAAAGAAAGTACTGAAAGTGAATAAAAAAATAAGCAGGAGAGAAACAGTCTGAGCCTTGGCTGCTGGGAGTTCTTCCCTCTGCTTATCCCTGATCTGCTTGATCTGCTCCAGGCAAAACGCCCCGTGGGAGAGTTGCCTTGGCGACATGGTGTAAACTAAAGGGCCTGCTGGTAGCCACGGCCTGCAGGGTTTGCAGGGGTAGGAACCGGGCGCTTAGCCCTCGGAAAACACACGGAAAATCCACCCAAAGCGCCAGGAACCCCCGCGTGGATTTGTTGTTGTCCAGTAAGGGAAGATGGCTTTGACCTAAAAACATTTCCTTGGGTTGGTTCCCTTGGGACTGACGTGTGGCTTTCACGCTTGTCTGCTGAAGCACCAGGTAAGATGTTTGTATCTTGTTTTACAGAACCTTTTCGACTATTATTTATTAATTTTTATGTAATCAGAGAAAAAAAAAGGCAACGTTTGGAGAAGTCCACTGGCTTGTGTGACTCCAGAAGGCCGATTGTAATGGATTATATAGCATTTAGCAGAGGGAGTAGAGATGGAGACTGGTGGCTTCTACTGCTGCTGTTGCACAACTCATCGTGTGACCTTGGGCAGAACAGTCACCATTTCTTTGCCCATTTTCTCCTCCGTAGACTAAAAATTGCAATTCTGTTGGATCCTAGGATTGACATAGCTTAGCATTAGCATTTATAAAATAAAGTATATTCCTCAGATGAAAAGTGTCATATAAAAGAGTTATAACATCCTTAATTTGATCTAGTGAAAATGAATAAGTCTCCTGGGAAAGCTGCTGCGTACTTTCAAGTCAGAAACGTTCCTTTTTTTGTCAGTGGAATCAGAAGCAAAAGCTTGATTTTTTTCCTGAACAGCAGTATCAAATGGTAAAATGCTCTTGATTCTAAACAAAGCTACATAAGCCTCTCATTTCCACAGACTGTGTAACGGGATGGTTCCCTAAAGACAAACAGCTACATCAATTATTGCACTGGGTAATCCTAATACAATATTGAATGGTATCACTGGTAGCTTTTCCTTTTATTCCTTTTAGTTATATATATAAATACTGATTTGTGTACAAGTAGAAATCAATTAATGAAGCATTTTTGCAGGTTTGGGCACTCTAACACATTGAAGAACATTATGTCAGGTGACCAACAAAATCAGAACAGAAGCAAAGAAGGTAATTTAACCCAAGTTTATTACATGTAAGGTGTAATATAGAGGATCTGAAAAAGGACAGTTTTAACTTGAAATCAAACTACCACAATTGAACCTATAAAAATAAAAAAATCACCAGAAAACTATGAAATCACACTCAGGGTTAATTTTCACCTTTGAGTAGCCATGAGATTTGGGTTGATTTTAGTAACTTTCCTATTTTTTAAGTTTCTGCAAGTATTTTTCTTATATTTCTGTTCTACTGAAATAGGGATCACAGCTGGGATTTCTTTAAGCTTTTTTGTTCTTACGTACTGATTTAATGCCCGTAAATATCTTCAAAAAATTTAGGTTTATGCATGCATGTCTAAACGTTAAAATAGAAAATACGCATATGCAGCTTAGTTTTGTGAGATGGTCATAACATTTTTGTAATAGCTACATCATATATATCTTTACGATAATACTTTAATAGCTGAAAATAAGTGCATTTCACTTCTACTACTGGGCAGTAATTAAATTGCTTTTATGGTCGTAATAATTTTGTATTGTTGCAGGTTGTAGAATTGTTGTTGCTCTTCAAAACGCAGATAAAATAATGAAAGAAATACATCAATCACACAAAGCACTGGAAAAGAACAAGTAAGTAAAATTAATACTTAATTTTAAACTGGGCATACAAAAATGGATGCAGAGCAGAAATTACTTGAGTAAGATAAAATTTCCTTAGTTTTCTATGTTATATAAAGCTGTATGTGTCATATGGTGTTTATTCCATCCCAGCATTACTTACTGATCATTGCTGGAAACAGGATATTGCACAAATTATTTGGTACAATATGAAAAATCTTGTGGTATTTGCCTCATGTTTGACTCATGCTGACTTAATTGAAAAGAGAAAATTATTGAAAATTATATTGTAAACACCTTGAGGGCAATTCAGACTATATTTTTTCTACCTCTTTTCAATCAAATATTTATCTTTTTGCATTTTTGGATTTTTGTTCCTCAGAAGCCAGGTAGTAGCTGGCCCACTGTAACACACCTGGCCTCCACAGGCGGTCCATACAATATTTTATAAATAACAAAGGGGCATCTCATATTCACAACTGTTCTGGCAGATTTTACCCATTTTACAGAAATTCCATGCTGGAAACAATAATTCAAGAAGGGGAATGTTGACAATGTATTTTCCAATTCCTGCTGTAGCTTTGTCCAGTGTTTTTTGTCATTAGTTTTCACTTGCAGTCAATCCCCAGCAATGCAGTCAGATGCTTACAGAGTGCCCTAACTTATCTAATAGTTCAGGAGAAAAAAATCAGCATTTTACATTTACATTTTACTGATTTTACAGGCCTGTTTTTTATATTATTCCTCAGTCATATGATTGTTAAATTGAGTAGCCTCCTTGCACTTATTTTCATACTTTGTTTTTTTTTTTCCCTTTAAGTCAAGTAACACCGATGTCTACACTATGGCCAGAAAAACAAGTGACATATTTACCAAATGAAAAAAAGTTAGCATTGCAGATGAGGCAGCGCACATTACCTTTCGTCCTGAAGAGAGAAGAGAAACTAAGATGTGGCTTTGACTTCAGCTTTCTGCTACAGGATTCATGTCCAGAATATACCATTTCAGAATCACATATGGATTTCTATGCATTTCAGACAATACAAGCACAAATACAACCAAGTAAGGTCAATTCTAAAAGTCACAACTTTTAAATAGCTATGTATTGCTGTTAAGTGAGACAGCAAAGCCTCAGAAGTTCCTTTTCTTTACATCTTAAATTATCTTTATGTATAATTACTTCCCATGCGGTAGGCTTCAACCACATTGTACCCTCTTCTTTACCTATGAGTCGGTTCCCATTCATTTGGGAAATGAATGACACAGGGCATAAAAAAGGGACTTCACCATAGCCATTAGCTAGTATGGTGAAAATCCAGACCCACAAAATATATAATAAAATTCTCATTAACTGGAGTGGAACAAGGATGGCATCTCTTTTCACTTTTTTACTCACAGTGGCAGAATTAATTAGCCATGAGTGAAAGCTAGGAAATAGCTGAAATTAAGAAGAAAATAATGCCATAATTTATTATAATCAAGGTATTTTTAGTTTTTATTGTATTCTATTCAAAAAAATTAATAAGCATGGCACTCAAATTTCAACTTATGACTTTATAGGCTAGTCATGAAACCACATCATAGGACTCAGTCTTCAGAACCCTGCTTTCTGAAATTAAATTATGAATGAAAATTGTAGTCTGTTAAGTATATCTATCTAACATTTCATTTGTTTTGATTTTTAAGGGTTAAATATAACAGTGCTAAAAAACAGGAGTAAGAGAACTGAGGTAAGATGGTATTATGTGTAAAACTAAACCCTAAGTTAAATGATATTGTGGGTTCTGATAAAGACCATGAAAGGGCTTTGGTGAGAAAGAAAAAAGAATCAATTTGGGGGTAATGTTTGAGAAAAATATTTTATGTGACCTCAATATGATTTAATACATCTTTATTTCACGTTAGAATCTGCTGATTTCTAGGGATGTAGCACTGGACTAAACTGAGCATCCAGATCAAAGCCCAGTAGATGAGACAAAGCTGTCTGAACTGTAAATTTCAAAACATCCCTCACTGCGCATCCTGGCACATTCAAACCTCAGTTTGCCTTGGGATACAAAGATTTCCTGCAGATTACAAATTGGTTTTGAATATAGATGTGCAAATAAATACTCAGATATATGACAGTGTAATTATTGTGTTTTTTTTCATGCAGTATGTTATTTTGGCTTATAGTATTTCCTATAAATGAAGAATACAAAATTGTTTTTACCGTAGTCCTCTGAATAATCACAATGAAAAATTCAAATTCCCAAGTCTTCTGTTTCAGAAATATATGATACCTTTCAACTAATGGGAAGGGAGGGAAGAAGGGAAGAATAATAAAAAAAAGAAAGCATTGGAAACAGACTTCTAGGTTAATGCTATATTAAAACTTTCATTTGGATAATTTTCCATTTAACTTCATTTATAAAGTGTAGTGAAGATTGTGCTTGCTGCCAACAAACAACTCCTTGGGCAAGATCTGCGACCCACCTAGTGTGGTTGATGGAATTTAATAAGACTACACTGGACATATTGGGAATCTGTATGCCAGATTTATAATAGTATCTTTTAAAGCCTGTAAATATTTTAAAATAATTTCTTAATGGTATTCTGTTATAACAGCAAAGCCTTTGCTGTTTTAAAAATGCTTTTTAAAGCTTTTTGCTTTTTAAAAATGGCTATCTAATGCTATCTGATTTAATTGGGAATATAATTACTAGTGTCAGAACACCCTTGGAGGTGATTGGAAACATCAGTGTCAGAATGGCTCCCTCATTTAGTGAAAGTGTGCAGCAAAAAAGAAATTTTCCTACATAAAATCGCTGACCAGGCTTTGAAGTCCTATAGCAAACATACAGAAATCACTTAACAAACTCAAAATTATTAAGGGATGAGATGTGTAACAAATGTATGTGTGTAGAAAGTTTATTATTCTTACATCATAAGCAGTGAAATGTGCTTCATAGCAAGAACCCCACTTTCCCTCCTACTGAATAATTAGAAAGAATTGTGTGTGTGAGAAAAACCACATCTTTTTTCAGTATATTACTATTGTACTTCATAGTGGGTTAACTGTTGGAAAGCATTTAAGAGTAGTTTTGTTTTGTTTTTCTGCTTGGTATTAGATTTTTATATGTATATGCTGTGTAGCAAGATACTAATATTTTCACAGAAATTACGGTTTCATCTGCCACCAGTGATTTTTCAACCAGTAAGGACAATTCAGCTCGTTCCTCTAGAAGGCTTCAGCAACAGAAATATTGTGAATATTATGCATTCTATTCCTCTGCCTCTAAATACAACTGCTAAATTTTATCAGTATCAATTAGACAATCTATTGCACAATCAAACATCATCAGACCTAACCAAGATTAGTATTTCTGATAAATTCACTCCAAGAAACTCCTTTGGCATGGGCAACTGTTGTGAGTATCCTCAAGACAAGAAAGAAAAATATGAAAAGAAATTAAAATTGAAGCAAGTTGATGTAGCTACGAATGACCTGATGAGATACCAGCTTTCAGTTACATGTAAGAATGTAGATATTGTGGCACAAGACCAGTTTGGAGATGATAATTACCCCTACTTGATACTGGGTGACACTCAGATAAACTGTGAACTATTTACAGCTCTGTATCCTGTATCAAAGAATGCAGACACCTTAAGAGATAGAAATAATGAAAAACTCATGGAGAATTCACTTAGAACTGGTGTAAAAGGAGATGCTACAAGGATGATGCCGAATTCTAGGCCAGATGAAGAGCCTGAGAGTGTGAACTTTGTACTTGACAATCATGGTTTTGATTATTCCTGTACAAATGAAGTGACAGATGCTTGCCATGTCTTAGAAAAGCAGTCCGTAACTGAAAGAATTCCCAGAGCAGAGGTGCAAAATCCCCCTGGAAAACAAACAGAAAATAGCATTTGTCTCTCAGAAATAGAAAAAGAAGAAGTATCAGAAGTAACTCCAGCAAAAGGCAGAAGTAAACTTGTACCTCTTGTCCATGTTACACTCTCTGAACGAGAAGCAGCAAGGGAACCACACATTGCTAAACAACCTCCCCGAAAAAGGAATGTCATCCAAAGTCTGCCTCCTCATGCTAGCCAGAGCTTCAACATTCTTGCTCGCCAAGAAAATGACAAAAGTAAAATAAAGATAAATAGAAATAAATATTCATCTAAGTCTAAGCCAAGGAGCAACATGTCTGAACATTTAATTGTTTCTGACGAGAGTTCCACAAAATGTAATACACACAAGATGAGTGTCAAGGGTCAGAGCTTGCCGTCTTTAGGGCGGCCACACATGGAATCTGAGACTTCTTTGAAGTGTCAAAAAAAGCTCCCTCAAGTAGACAAATATCATTCATCTCAGAGAGCACAGAAGTCTAAAAAGCAAGGTTTCCCCTGCAGTTGCAGAAATGCAGTTATTTTAAATAAATCTGCCGTTCCTCTTTCTCTACCATGTGCACAATCTGTTTCAGGTTTTGTGGATCTGAAATACAGTGACATGTTCAGGAAAATAAATTCAAGTGACAAAGGCCCAGGAATTTATGAGATGTTTGCAACTCCTGTCTATGCCCACGTGCGTGAACTCGATCAACATGAGAGCACATTTTACAGAGATGTTTGCTCTGCTCCACCTGGGAGATGCACTAACACCTGCAAATCTACCTGCAATAAAGGAAGAGAGAGCAGCCGTGTAAGAAATGCTCAAAAGGCAACATATTCTAAGCCAAAAAAGACTACTCCTGACACTAAACGAAAGCAGAAAGGCTTAATTCCAAAAGACCAAAATATGGAGCTGAGTGCTAGCAACATGAAGCATGAGAGTGTAATAATTTCTAGTCCAGATTGTCCAATAAAGACGTCAGAAAGCATAGCACCATCTCATGAAGACAAAGGCCTTCAACCTCCAATTTTAGAGGAGCTTTCCCAATCATCTGAACAAAATAAGTGTTTTTCAAATTCAAACTTACCAACTATTAAAGAGGCCTCTTTGGAGCAGTCTCTAGACATTGAGGATGTATCCAGCAGTCAAATATTTGCTACCTGTAGTCAGAATCTTCCTTGGTTCAATGATGAAGACTCAGAAGTTGTTGCTGTAAATAATTTATTAACAACAGACCAGAACTCACATGTCCGCCAGTACAGAGTGGATTTGGATAGCTGCAGAGACCTGGAATCAAAGCAGCCCTCCTGCAAGTCTATAAATAAATGTGAAGCGTTGCCCTTTTCAGACACATCAGAGTGTCAATCCCCATTAAATCAAAGTTGGACACACGCACCTCAAAATAGTAATTTGCCAAATGAATTGATTCAGCCGTCAGTGATTCAGACAAGAAATGTTGCAAGCCCTGTTTTCCAGACAAGTCAAAACATTTCCTCCTGGGCAGATAGTAAGGACCTGACTGATGACTCGTTTTATTGCCTGGCAGCAGAACTGCTAGTGCTTGATGAAAAAGACATGAGCTATTCAAGAAAGAAAAATACAGGTGTGGAAGTGCAAAATACACATGCTAGAGAGGAAGGAAGCCGGGTGAGTGGAGATGGTGAGACTGCGAACTGTGCTCTAGAGAAGGTAATTCTTTGTACCTTGCTACTTCCTCTGAGTGGTGCTATAGCACAAGTTTGGATGAATTATGAGTCTAAATGAAGAAAATAGCAGGCCGTCAGATAGTGGTAATAAATAGTATATGATCATTAATGATCAAGCCTCTTTTTTCCTATCCCAGCTACCCACTGAGTATCCCTGGAGGATATCCATGTCAGAGGCCTCCTGTCAGGACAGTAGCCAGACAGGGGCTGGTTTGTCAAGGCTAACAAGAACCATTAAAATCAACTGAAAAAAAATGAGGGAGTAAAAGACGGGACGGTTTCATGCCAAGAGCACATACAAAAAGGGATTTTGCCTTTAGTCCAAGGCAGAAGCATTTGAGATTTTGGCCCCTGAGGCATATGAAAAAAAAAGCAAATGGGCCATTTGTATCTAGTATCTAAATGGGCAGCTTCACTGAGTCTTTGATACTGTTCTAGATATGAGTGCAAATGTTGGCTTATCAGACATTCTGCTTAGTTTATGGTAATTAAAAAGTCAAGCTTAAAATAAAGCTGCTTAGGTAAAAGATGCTGGTCCAAAATCAGAAGGCTGGTAGATATTGCCACCTGCTCTCACCATCCACTAGGGTACTTATCTGCCAATCCTGCCTCTCCTTGATCCCTTAACTTTGTTTGTTTGTTTGTTTGTTTTGTAGTAGAGTCATGCCAGGAGAAAAATCCCTCCTTATGAAATATGTATGGCCATATGAAACTTTTACCGTCCTCTGCCTTCTCCTAACACTGACTCTCCTCTTTCAAGCAGAGTTACAGTGAAGCCTTTTTGGCATCAAATGAAGAAAGTGGCCTGCTAAACTTTGAAGAATCTACTAAATTATCTGAAAATAGTTTGAGTAACAAGGAGCCTATCATGTGGACGAGAGGTGAGGTGCTTGGCAAAGGAGCCTATGGCACGGTAAGTTGAAGTCTCAATATGTTTTTAAGAGACACATTGGTCATCGTGAGCTATATCTCACCTTATAATTGACTGTTGTCCTATTCAACAAACAACATTTGGGTTATATAAACGAGACCTGAACAAATGCAAAGATACTTTAAAAAAATAGAGTAAATATATTTTATAGTTCATGTTTTATTTTAATAGATGCCAATTTCTTTGCAGGTGTACTGTGGTCTGACAAGCCAGGGTCAGTTAATAGCTGTGAAACAGGTTGTTTTGGATACATCAGATCAACAGACTACAGAAAAGGAGTATCAGAAGTTGCAAGAGGAAGTAGATCTTTTGAAGACGTTGAAGCACATTAACATTGTAACTTATCTAGGAACTTGTCTGGAAGACAGCACTGTCAGCATTTTCATGGAGTTTGTTCCTGGTGGCTCAATTTCTAGCATTATTAATCGTTTTGGTCCATTGCCAGAAACGGTCTTTTGTAAATACACCAAGCAGATTCTACAAGGGGTCGCCTACTTGCATGGCAACTGTGTGGTCCACAGGGATATCAAAGGCAATAACGTCATGCTCATGCCCAACGGTGTGGTGAAGCTCATTGACTTCGGCTGTGCCCGCCGTTTGGCTTGGGCAGGCCTCAGCGGCACTCACAGCGAGCTCCTCAAGTCAGTGCACGGCACTCCGTACTGGATGGCACCAGAAGTTATTAATGACTCTGGGTATGGGAGAAAATCTGACATCTGGAGCGTGGGCTGCACTGTGTTCGAGATGGCAACGGGAAAACCGCCGCTGGCTTCCATGGACAGGATAGCAGCCATGTTCTATATCGGGGCCCACAGAGGACTGATGCCTTCCCTGCCCGAGCGATTCTCCAGCATCGCAGCGGATTTCGTGCACGTGTGTCTCACCAGGTAGGTAGATTTTTATCTGAAAAAGGAAGGGGGAAACATCGGATAGTTTGAATGGTGGAGACTATTGATGGAAGCTTAGTTTACCTCCTATATGGTACCTTTGACTGTGCAGAACAACTGTAAACATTTACAAATGTGTAAGTTTTTTGGCATTTCAGGAAGGCTTTAAAATAATAGTATGCATACAATAGTTTTGTCATCTACGATAGTAATTGAACAGAAGTATTGAACAAAAGTCACAAATTTTGTTTTTCTAGGCCTTGTACTTGGCATATAACTTGCCCTGTAATTTTTCAGGCAGCCACATGGCACCCCTGAACTTTAAACAAAATGTGGAGTTAATTTGAGTTAAAAGCTCTGCAGATAGGTTATCTTGCTGGTTGAATCTAGCCCACATCTCACATGTGGTTTTCAGGACAGCGTTCTGAAGGAAAGGATCTATCACATCACTCTTTCTTCTGCATGCAGATATAAAGCACTTTTAGTAAAGTATTTATCTTTTAAAAATGCAGGATGCACATACCATGGCAAACTTTTAATATATCATCTCACCATGTCCTAAGATAAGTGCTTCCTTCATCCCACCTTTCCCACTAGTTTATTATTTAAGGAACTCGGGTTCTTTGGGCTCTTCCTGTCTCCATTTTCTCCTAACTGATGTTTGAAAACATCCAAACTCTTTGGTTCTGTAATTCCATTACTGTAATTCCAAATGAGGTCCCTAACAAGAGTTTGGTTGCTTGGAAATGACAGAACAGCCACAGCTATTATAAAAACAAAAAAATAAAGGTTTGAGCTCACACCAGATCAAAAAGTTAATTGTCAGCCTCCTTAAAGACATTTTTGGTGCACCTGTAATAGCTGCAAGAGCTGAATTATGCAGGTTTTAGGAGGAATTTAGAGAAACAAAGAAAGATTTCAAAGAAAGATTTTTTGTAACAAACTGTTTTACTTTTCTAATTCATAAATGCCAACAGTCTCTTCTCATAAATTCTGTTTTTTTAAAAAAGAAGCTGAGCTTACATTTAGACTTTATGAACAATTACATCACAGGCATGCATGTTCTTGTACTGATTTTTCAAACCCTTAATGCAGAGATCAACATGAACGCCCTTCTGCTCTGCAGTTGCTGGAACATCCCTTTGTGAAAGGAAGACAGTGAATTTTTCAAAACTGTTGCCAAATGAATCTATATTTCCCATATAAACCATGCTTCCACTTGTCAAAAATCAAATGGAACTGGACTGAAAGGTGACAGCATAATAGAGCTCAAGTGTGGATGAGATGTCTAGTGTTAGACAGCAGTATGATGGAACTAGCTTCGTATTTCAACAAAATATATGCTCGTTGGGGTGAGCAGTCACCATATCCCCTTTAGAAACTTAAATATGTTTTCAGGAAAGAACACAGGACCACACGTGAAAAAAAAATAATAGCACCAGTTAATGAAAAAATAAATTGGGAATGCCACTTTCCTTGCCATCAGCAAGAAAATATTGCAGGTGCCAAAAGACCCATGCTGAGAGCACAGTCAACTAAAGCAGGTTGCTCAGGGCTGTGTTCGGTTGGGTTTTGAGTATCTCTAAGGATGGAGACTCCATGGCCTCTTTGGGCAACTCGCTCACTCTAACTGTAAAATAAGCTTTTTTTGTTCTGTTTTGTTTCCGTTAATTTAAAGGGAGTTTGTTGTTGTATTTAAATTTGTGCTCATTGCCTCTTGTCCTGTCACTGGAGGCCACTGAGACATATCTTCTCCAGGCTGAGCAGTCTCAGCCTTTCCTCCTACGTCAGCTGCTTCGATCCTTTAATCATCTTCCTGGCTCCTCACTGAACTCTGTTTGAATCACCAAATGCTCTGCTGTCCTTTTGCATATCTTAGAGGTGAGCAGAACAGGGAATTTGAACTGGTTTGAAAAACACTTGAATTAGCACTGCAATTAGACACATAATATTCGTGATTTGCACTCGGAAAAATAAATTTTACAGTTCGTATAGCTCGCTACTACTAACTCCATGAAACTCTTAACTCAAAGAACACTTTGTATTATGTTCAATTACAAAAGAAAAAAAAAAGAGAGATTTAGGTAATATAAGTATTCAGCCTGTCCTCTTTCTGATGAGGTGTCTCCCTCAATACTTTTTATGACTTCAGGAGATTGAGGCATTGTACAAACCATCAAAACACTGGGAACCTTTGAATGCCCCTGCGAACACTTGGGTTCCAGCAACCGATGCAGTGAAACTCAGCCCTACAACTGCCAAGGGCTGAGACCTCATGAGCAAAAAAAATCTTAATTCCCCTTTTTTTTCCATTAAGTTAAACATTTCAATTACTTAAATCACATCCAAGTTTTATTCCACCAGGCTGAACTTAGAAAGTTGTCTGGTCTAAAGCTTAAAAAAAAAAAAAAAAGAGGTGAAAGCAGCACTTCTAGCAAAATTCTTTATTAGTATTTTCTATAGGTATAATGTCACTTGGAATATCATGGCAGTACAAGAGAAATCCCAACATCACAGTCATTTTCAAAGTTCAAACAGTTTTCAGTTCCATTTTGAAGATACTGGGTGATCTTGCCAAAAATCCATCGGAACTTGAGCATCTTCATGTTAATTTGCAGAATAAAGGTAGGAGCCCTGACATAAGATCTGAAGTGCATTATTCTGTGATGTTGATTAATTCTTTTCATATTGTGTCTCCAAATAATCTGCAAAGCAAATATGACCTTTTAATTAACATGAAATGATAATGAGATGACAATCATAAACAGGGAGGAGAGGATAGACATGGGAAAGTTCTGGGATGTGCAGCTAACCTAGCAAAAACTCCAAATTATAAAAAAACAGACATCTTATGCATCTGTGTTTTATAAGCAAAAGTAACATTTTTGGTGATAGAGTCTGAGAGCTCTCCAATATTAAAATTATTAGTTAACTAGAATTTAAAAGTAATGTTCCTTCTAGCGAAGAATATTAGAATTAGTCTCCATCTGAAAAGGTTTAAAGGACATTAACCTGGGCATGTTTTGAAATCTGAAAGTATGTTTTCACTTTTGTTTAGCCAGATTTCAGACTTTCAGCATGAGGATAGTATTTAAAGCCATTTATTTTCAGTTTAAATATATTGGAGATTAGGGGAGGTGTGGCGGCGTCCCTGCCCTGTCCTGGGCTCAGCTAAAGCACGAAATACATTGCCTTAGGGGGCCTTGGGTCTCTAGACTAAGCCCAATATAGCAGAACATTCTAAAATCAAGTCTAAATTTGCATAGTTCTTAATTAAAGAGAAAACAGATATTCACATCAAAATTGAGGTAATTTATAGGTCTTTAATAGGGGAAAAAAGTGAGAAACTTCTTAAAAAAAGTTATTTTAAGTGAAAAGTGATGAAGTTCAGGGAAAAGGCACATGCTTGTGCATGTACAGTAAGGTTTGCGCTGCTACATATGTTGTTTTAAATCAGGCATAGCCTTCCTTCCTTCCTTCCTAAAATTATAGTGTCCAGGAGCAAGGCAAGAACCCGTCACAAAGCATGAGGCCGCGAGTGCTTCACTGTAATGCGGGGTTTCCTCCCACTTGGGAGGTTGAAGTCAGCAACGTGAAAGCATCTGCCCTTTCATCTTTGCAGTGGCTACTTTTATGCAGTAAATTTGAAAGCCCTGAGCTCCTGTTCACATCTCAGGAGCAGCCAGGTTTCTTCAGCACACCAACTTAACTGCTTTTACTGGTCTTGCAAGTAAAAGCAGTCCTACTAAATAAAAATGTCCATCTTGGAATACCCACATCAGCCCAGAAAACCCACAGTTTTTGAGATGATTTAGGTTCAGAATTAAAGCCAAGTTGTGCAGCTCCAGAGCTGAGTAGGAGCTGGAGTCACTTTGAGAACCCTCCTGTCAAAACTGCTTCCAACTGAGGCACAACCCCATGACACTGGAAAGAGGGCCTGGGAAGCTCCCGAGGAAACACTTGCGCAGTGCCAGGCAGCACATCCTTCCTCCCCTGCTGCCTACCAGGGCCTTGGGATGGGCTTGGAGATGGTCCCACAGCACCCATGCCCTGCACCCGCTTCAGAGAGCCGCTCTTAACAGGTACTGTCAAAGAGCAACACAGAGCACAGAATGGTTAAGGTTGGAAGGGACCTCTAGAGATCATCTAGTCCAACCCCCTGCACACGCAGGGTCACCTGGTGGCTCAGGGCTGCGTCCAAGCGGGTTTTGAACATCCTTGAAACAGTGCAGTTGATTGTACAAAACTAGAGAGGAACTTGATTTAAGTTGATTTGGGTTTGCTATGTCCCTCTCAGGAGAAGGCCCCCACTCATCCTTTGTAACAAGGTAGGAGAACTACTATTTTCACTTTTTAAGATTATCACTTTTTTAAAGATTGTTTTTAAGTAAGGATGTAACCAACAAAGTATTTATGAGAAAAAATAGTGAAAATAGGGCTTTTTTGGCATAGCTTAAGGCTTTTAACACATTTACCTGTAGAGCTCAGTATGGAATGTGCATTCGCATTCCTGTTAAAAACCACCCCAGGACCTCTCTGCTTGCTCTACACCCTCTACACAAAAGCCAAGCTAAGGAACTTTCCCCTCAGGCTCTTCCGGATGCATTTGCCAGGCCCTTGTCCTCCCTTCCCTTCCCTCTGCAGCCCCCCTCTCCCCACCAGCCCAGCAAAATGAGGGGCTGCAGCCTCTGCCCCAGCTCCCACCAAGAGGCCAAGAGCCTCGGCCTCTCCTAAGAGGATACAAGATCCCGTGAGGATGTAAGGCTGCTGGAAGCAGCTGGCCAGTGCTCAGGCCTCCTCACCACCATGGAAATGAGACAAAGAAAACTAAATTATACTTAATGTTTAAACAATCCAGCGTTTCTTTCATTTGAACCAGCAGGGTTTGCTAAGAACTGAAAAGGGAACCTCGTGGTTACAGATATAAGTGGAAAATTAAACATAGGAAATGGGATAATTTCTGCAAAACAGATATGAGGTAGGGATTTTTATTGAAAATATTTTTTTTTACAAGTCCTTAGAAAAAAAGTTGTTTCTAATTTCACACAAAGGGCTGTACCTCAAAATTTCAACTACACTACTATGAAACATTTATATTTACAGTTAGCCAAAATGATATACAGAACTGCCATTTTATGCATATACCAAAGTACTAGATCACAGTGACATTACTCCAGCACTTTCACCATTAGGAACAGAATTAAGATTCAACATATGAAAGAATCTCACTATTCTACAAACCTCTTATCTCACAAAAAAGGGAAAAAAATTAGTAGTGTGGTAGCAAGGTCTCTACTTAAGCTTAATTTTACAAATCACATAATGAATGTATTCGAGTTCATAAAAAAAACTAATCAAAGTGATGAACAGAGTAATATTGTTGTCTATTAGCTTTTTATTGCATTTATTCATTCATTCACTTGTGAAGCTGATGCTGATCCCATTAATTTTCATTCAAACACTTCAACCAGGCTGCAATTCACACCATTCACTAATTTGCAGTGGGTTTCCACTGGGGAAAATTAGTGGTATTTCGTTGCATATCCTCTCCCACCCACCCCCCACTATTCCCACATTAGTGTCAGACACAGCAATGACATGAATACAGTTTCACATATTTACAATTACATTGAAAACCAAAAACAATGGGTTTTATGGACATCTTTACAGACAAACCAAAAAACACCATTTGCATCTCAATGTAGCATAGTAACATTTTGTCCACAAGTTTTCACAATTTCCTAGAATCAAAATAGGAAAAATATCCTCTGAAACAGCACCATAAGATGAAGACCTATGCTCTTTTCCAATTTCATATTAGACAGGCACTAGTTACCATCCAGACATTTTAACTCCAAGTTATAACTGCAATTGCTGTATTTACAGTACAATATATTGCTTATCCAGAGTGGCTGTGTAAGATGCATTTCATGGCACAACTATTTGAATAGATTTGAAAAGAAAGTACTGTAGTGCTTTGAATAAAAATTAAGACCATTTACCACTATTTCATGTCCTCTCTGCCCTCTAAGTTGGGACAGTTTATAATACAGATTATATTTGTTAAAAATCAGACCTAAGAGTAGAGCCAAGATGAAAAAAAGAAACAGACTATAAAAGGATAGAAAACGCTCAATAATGCAGGAAAAAGTAACAAAGGTCATTAAGTACATTCTGAATGTAGAAAAATAACCCAGTCGGTATGGATAAGACAGCTTTGGATTTTGTACACGGGCCAGGATTTCAGCTTAGACTTAGAAGATGCTAGCAGTTTTCCATTTAAATATTCCTTAAGTGTAAAAAAGTATTCATAGTTCAAATAAAACTTATTCAAGTAATTACAAGCGTTTGCATTACTGGAAACAGAGTATTACATAGTAATTGATATACCTGTAGTTACATAACACAGCAACTACAAACCAGGTAAATATTGAAGAGTTTTATCATTTAAAGCACGCCTTAGTAACATAACTGAAAGGGCTAAGCTTCAGATTTTATGTCTGAGACTTACAGAATTACACAAGCACTAAGTTATTGAGGTGGCTTAGCAAAAGTTCACTTCACATCATGTTCTCTAAGTTAAAATAAGTCACTAAAAACTGGCTGTTGCTACTATACACTGAGTTCATGTTGAGGTACTTCATAGCTTATGAATAGTTTTGAGTAACAACCCAGAAAGTCACTTCACTGCCATCTAGAAGACTGAGTTGCAGTATTGGCTTTGAGAGCACAAGAACATTCACACCTGTCATTTACTTTGAAGAGCAGAACACGGTGGAGACAGGCCGCAAGCCCCAACGCAGACACTTGCATGCTAGTGCTGCAATGGGGAGAGCAATTTCTTTTTTTCCCCACCGAGCTCAAGAAACAGAACAAGGATTTTCCAAATTTGGTAACTAATGACAAGTACAGTGCACAGAAAAATCGATGATAACTATTTTATTGTTAGAATATAAAGTTGGGATATCAATAGTTTTATTCTTATTTAGTGTGAGGACTGCATTCACCTGTAAAAAGAAATATGGCATCACACACAAGTACACTTTCTGGATTTCAGAACATGGACATTATTCTGAAATGGGAATGGAAACAGTGATCCCTGCTTACTAGTAAAAATAAATTATGATGGCAAAGTTAAAAAAAAAAAAAAAAAAAAAAAAAGGATGATTCTTCTACAATGACAGTTATGAATTGCAGTTAAGTCACATTAATCTACATAACCATTATTGACAGCTCTGTGTCTATTTTACTGCACCAAGCCAATAAACATTTAAATGCACTTCACATCAAGAGATTATGTAAACTTTTATTTTAATTCCTTTTTTTTTTTTCCTTCAGAAAAGTAGGGACATTTCAGAGGTCAGCCTGGCCATAATGAGCAAGCAGCAGCCTCCCCAGTTCCCTGCCTCGCTGGTAACACTGACCCTACACAGTCCTGGGTCCCTTCTCTAGTGAGTGTCCCTTTTAAGCGGCTTCCGCTAAGGCCTACAGTATAAAGATAAACATGACAAAGCGCCATCTCCGTTTGGATAACTGATGGACTCTGACAAGATAAAATAAACTTATGTGTATTTTGTTATACTTACAAGCAGCTCCAATCCTGAGTATTTATGGTATATCTAAACATACAAAAATGTATGTACATTTTTCTCCACTTTCTTGTAAACAGTTGTCAGCATACTGTTTTTAATCCCTTTATCTTTGAAACATGCAAATCATACATACAGTATAAATACACAAGAAAACAATGACACTCATTCAAAAGCTAAGCAACAAAAAGTTGTGGCTGCAGTATTCAAAAATATAAATAATCAATGCTCGAGGCATCCTATACACCTAAAAGCAGACGTTCATTCTACTGTTCTTAGCTGCAGTTGTAGAAATACTGAGATTTTTTGCACCTTCCATGCTATTACAGTATTTATAACACTATTGTATGTGGAGATAAGGACGTGTTTACTATACCTCTTCTTTTCAGAGTGAAGGATAAAGCAGCACTTACATATACTGAAACCACGGCAGCAACAGCTGGTGTTGCTACTGCTAGATTAGGAAGTTTTCCATTCTAACAACTCTTAAATTAAAAAAGTAAAGAAAAACCACCTAAGAATCGACTACATGTTCATTCCTTGGGCACTTAACAGCGAATCCAGCATGTCGAATGTATCTTTGTAGTCCATATGCTGGCTGTTTGTACGGTACTGCTGATGGGCATCAGGACCGTTCTCCACTGGTTTCTTGTCCAGTTTCACGAGGGTGCTGAGATGTCCGTAGCCCACCTGGTATGTGACAGGGGGAGGAGGGGGTAAGGGAAGGTTAAAAACAGAGCTGTGAGAGGATACATACTGCTTAACAGAGGAAGAACTAGATGAACTACCTGAACTTTTGGAACTTTTGCTCATTTTGGAGTGGTGGTTGTGAGAAGCATCATTGCTGTGCAGCCTCTTCCTCGAAGAGCCGGAACTCGAGGAATTGCCATCACTACCGAGGCCAAGAGGGCTCCTCAGGGCAGTGGGTGTCACTCCGTCCGAGCTGTGCCTGCTGCCACCACTGCTGCTGCCCCCGCTGTGCGCGTGGGAGTGCTTGTGGCCGAGGCCGTGGTGCCGGTTCAGCGAGTGCTCCTTGTGCTTCTCCTTGGGTTCTTTGCTGACATGCGGGCTCGAGTGCTTGCTTTTGCCACTACCCTCATCTGATGAGCTATGCCTTTCCGAGGAAGAAACTTTGATTTTCATTTTCAGCTCCTCCTTACTGGCACCCTTTTCGTTGGGTGGGATTGGGATCCGGAGCTTGAGCGAGCCACTCTTTTCTTTCTTATCAGACAAGTGTTTCTCAGGCTTCTCTGCATTTGCAACAGGAAATTTCATTTTTATAGGGGAGGTTACAGAAGCGCTGCTGGCTGCCTGGGGCTGTGTATGTTTTTTATGTTGGTGTTCACCTGGGGTAGCTACGTAGTGTTCTCTTACATCCAGTTCAAGGGTTTCCAGCTTGCGTTTCTCTCTGTATTTATCCAAAGACATTTTTTGAGGAATTATTACAGGAGCAGCAATTTGTCCGTGGTGTTTGTTTCCTGACTTGTGAGGATATTCTTGTTTGACAGCAGAATGCTCAGCGAGTTTATCAGCTCTGTGATGCACTCCAGAATGCATCTGTACAGATGTGCCTGGCTGGAAGCTCATATTATACTGACTAGCAGGTAACGGCTCCTGTTTTTGAGAGTATATTTGTTCTGTCCTTGCTTGTTCTTGGTGCTGAGGCCACTCCTGGTGTGATGCCAAACTATATGAGGTACTTGGCATCCCTGTAGTTAGTATTGCCAAATTTTCAGGTGCGTGACTGTCTGGAACAGCAACGCTTCCTGAGGTCAGAGGTACTGGCGCAGAAAAGGATGTTGATGGTTTCTGGAAGCCTGTGTTTGCAGCTACACCAGTAACTGTATCCACCAAAATGGAATTCTGGACCAAAGATGAACCAAGAAGTGAATTTTCAGACACCTGTCCATCAGTTTTAGGTTTCCTGGCAGCCTGATTAGCCTGGAGCAAAAAGGAAAATGAAAAAAAAATACACATCTTAGAATACTTGTAAATTCTAATTCAGCTCAAAGGTGGAATGAAAGCTGATTTTAGGTTTTACTTTCTCCCCCCACTCAGCCATCGTAACAATGAACAACTACGAGGTAGCTTAGGTATTTCCTTTGGTTCATAATTCTGCTAGAAATTCACTACTTTTGCTAGGCTGTGTTGTAGGACGATTTCTTACCCGCCAATTTCTAATTCTCTTCAACCTGCTAGGTGTTTTCTCCAGTATTTGCAGAAATTCATGAGTTAGCTCTGTGTGGGGGGGAAAAAAATAAATCATTTTTATACCTCTGATTCTGTAAAAAGCAGGTTAAACTAAGCTTTTTTTGCTGTTTTAATTAACATTTTATTGCAGCATTTAGTACAGGTTGCACATAATCTGAAGTTGTTAATCTGAAACATTTAATCAGAAACTGATAAGTGCTTGATAAAAATAAAAACAAAACAAAAAACACACACTACAAGCACCCTGAAGAGCTGGTTAGAATTTAAGAAAGTTTCTATTTAAGCCAGGTATTTCTAGAGGGATCTATACAAACAACAGCTCCTAAAACAGTCCATGTCCCATTCAGCATGGGTATTTCTGTATGAAGCCCACTTTAACATCTAAACCTAAGCCACATTTCAGTCCTTCTGCCTCAATTTCAGGAACAACTGGAAACAATTCTGAACAGAGCAGGAACCATCACATCCTTTGAGGCATTTTGTTCTAAACGACAACATTTGTGATTTCTGTGTGTTTTAGGCAGCGCAGTTGGCTGCATTAGAAACTGGAGAAGATCCTTGCAATTAATATATCCACAAGGCAACCTAAGTCTCCTGTCAGCTGCAAATAAAAATACTTCCCACCAAATTTTAATTTTTCCCTATAACTAAGAAGCTGAGCCAGGATTAGGATGCAAGAGCAGAGCTGCAGTGGGAAGTCTGGAAGAACAAGCGTCTCCCAGGTTCCCGAGTGAGCTGCAAACTGAGCTGTTCCTGAACGCCTGGGCCTGCACCCCCAGCAATTCCATGAACATTTGCTGGAGAATGAGGCAGTGCTCCCTGTGGGCTCCCAGCATCCAGGAAACTTAAACGGTGCGTACCCACCAACCACGCCAGGCCAACAGCCACGGTGGGATGGCAACCTACACACACAACCTTAATAACAGCACAAAGACTCAGGTATTTGATCGTGCAGTTTCAAGCTCCCTCCGATTCTGCTGTCCCTGTCCAAGGAATAAAAGCTCCACAGGAGAAGCAGGCCACAGGGAACTATGCTGGGACACATCCAGCCCAAAGGCTTGCACGGCTACTCTAAAATATTGTTTTTAAAATTCCAGAATTACAAGCCAAGTCCAGAATATAGATCTGGAAGGCCCCAAAATTCTCACTTGCAGCCGTAGAGATAGGCCTTAACTGTACGCCCCCAATTCCTGCCTCGTGGACCTTGCAGTGCACGTACAGTAGAAGAGGACAGCACACGCCTAGTGCAGGAGACAGCGAGCAGAGCAGGCAGCCTCCACGTTAACAATGTTCCTCACCGTCCAGCAACTCTAGAGTGACCGAAGGATCCACGTATTCCCACCAGTGCTTCCCGTCAGTCGATACTGGAATCTCCCAGTTGGACCACTTGCAGGCCAAGTGAATGCACACACACGCTATGACCGTGGGCTTGTACTGAAGACAGAACGTAGTAAGGTGAAGACTGAGGCACAAGTTTCGTAACGAGGAACCAACGGAAACCAAACATGTAAAACAAAAAAAACACCAAAGAAATCCACCATTAACCTACAGAAGAAGATCGTTTGTCAAGCAACAGCAGTTAAACATTAGCTCACAGAACATTTTTTCTAATTAAATTTATAAGATATCTTACTGCCTCCCGCAAACAAAGGGCAGGGCATTTATCTGATAGAAAGTTTAATTTGCTTTTGCTATGGCAAGTATGATGAACAGTAGAGATATTTACCAGTTATTCTACTATGCTTAAGTACTAACAAGGAAGAGGTACAATATGGTAAATAAAACTCCAGCTCCAAAACAAACGCACAGCTCATGATGCAGTCTTGGAATTAGACTATTTGATGTAGGTACCCCAAAACTGCCCACAGGCCAAGTGAGTAACTCGTGTGCTTGGCTCTCTCTCAGCCCAGACTGCTGATACTTGTGAGCTCAGCCCCAGTTAGCAGCTGGCAGCAGCACAAGTTTCATTGCTCTAGCACTGCTTTTCTTAAGAACTGTTTCAAGCATAGAGCCCATCCAGAGACCACCGCAGATGTTAAGAATTCTAATCAAACATTAGATATTGCTTAAAAATCTCGTTACATGTAACGTAATTTTATCAAATAAAGTTCAAGATTATTCTGCAAGAAACAAATTTAAGTGATCAAGAAATCAAGACTAAAATCTACTCTCAAATTCCATCTTTCTGCAAGAAATTATCTGCGTAAAATTAATACTCCTCCTTAGAATGCTGTAACTTTAAATTCACACAAGTACTTAAACTGCACATTAAGATTAAGGAGCTGTTTCTGAAAAGAACACCACAGAACTACTTCTAGTCTATCTGAAAAGAAAAATCAGCCAAAAGATCTTAGGCCCACTACAATTTTATAAATTAAAACTGAATCAATATATTTAAAATTAAGAGAAAACTGCCATTAACTACAAGTGTAAACTAAAAATAGTTTTGTACTTACCAAGATGCTCGAATTTCTAGGTTAAGTTTAGCTCTTTGTAATCTTTAGCTGCTATTCAGGCTACCAATTTTAGACTTATGCACTCACAATCGAGAAAATGTCATCAGAAAGCACCACTACACTTCTCATTGTGCATTTAACCCCTTTGTGCCACGAGGCCCTTGTACAATACACCGCACTGCGAGCAGGAAGGTACCACCACGGGAGATGGCCCAGTCTCCTGTCGCAACAAGGGCAGGACACGTGGAGGGGGCCCTGCAGTACAGGAAGCTATAGTGTGCTACAACAGTGCAACAAAGAGGTTCAGGATAACAACCTGTTGGTAGCCATGAAATAGGATGTCTGTGCCAAATCCTTGCTTGCTGTAAGAAAAGAAAAACAGAGAGATTAACTATCTACTGACTTGTTAGGCTCATTCCAAAGCTCAAGCACTTTTACCTTCCAAAGCACCATTTGGTATCTCTACAGACCTGACTGTAATTTAACTAACTAGCCTTTAAAATAATCTTTGCCAAGGCACAGCAGAGCCCTCTGCCTCCAGCGACTGGAGGTGAATCCCCGCTCAGCCCTCCCCGGACGACATCTCCCTCTTGGCCACCTACCCCTCCAGGCCTCATCCCGAGGAGCCCCCTCTTCTACGGACACCCGTCCCCCCATTTACAGATGATGTCCTGGCATAACCTGGCCCCTGGACATCAGGAAGGCAGTGGATACAACTCAATTTATACTAGAGCATGGACTCTGCTCTTGGAGAGGAGCCTGTCAGAACGGGTGGAGGACAGAAGAGGTTAGCCACGCATCTGCCCAAAGCTTCCAGCGAGCATGAAAATTAGACAACCCAGAATAGAGTTGCTCCTGCTCATCAACAGCAAAATACTCAAAACACTTGGTTCCATATTTTTGCCAAACCTATGTCAGAGCTTCTGATGTGGAAAAGAAATAAACATAATATTAATTATGGTCAGGAGAAAGAAAACAAGACTGTGGTGTAGCAGAAGCTAATGACTTGGACTGTGAGAGTCCTCAGTGCTGCCCTAACCAGCAAAGCCCTGTGCTCCTCAGCAAGCAAAAGGGCTCATGGTGCCAGGCACGAACAGCAGGGCCGTAACTGAAAACTGCAGGAAGCCTCGTGGGGTTCTTGCTCTGACACTGTCACTTGACATCAGCACTACCCGCACAGAGCGCGCTGCTGAACGTTACGGCAGAGGGAACATTGGCACAAACTTCTACCTTAAAAACGAGCTTTCCACAAGATTTGAGGAAGACTTAAAGTTAAACTTTACAAGCCCTTGCAAAGTTTTAGTGATTTAATTCCACTTCTTATGACAGGCAAAGAGTATAAACCAGGTTTGTCTTCCTGCTAAACAGCTGGGCAATGCCAAAATCTGAAAAGGATAATGAAGCAGCAAGGTAACAGGATCCATTCCCACGCACACATTCTGCTAGTCCCTCATAACCTAAAGGTGAATTGTCAACGTGATTGTTATGTTTGCTTTGCAAGCAAAGTGTTAATTGTATGCCAGATAACCAGATAATTTAACTTTTTTCCCTTCCTTTCCATCAAAAAAGGTAAGGCAGTATTACTTAAAAAGTGAAATTAGACTATAACAAAACAAGAGGAAAAAACAGTTAAACAGGACAGAAATGGATGTCTTGCTCTTCAGTTTTCATCAAAATAATATGAGGCTCTTCAATGTTTTCTACATTCTACAAAGTTATGACACATTTGAATTAAAGAACCAAGAAATCTTCCCACTCTGACTGAAGAATTACTTTGAAGAGGAAAGAAAAGAGTTACTATCAGCTTGAAAGCAAAGTAAATCAACACACACACCAGGAAGAAAAGAATCACATCAAGCCTCCTCATATTTCAGTCTCAGTAAAAAGCTGTGACAAGCACTTTTACCTATACTTCAAAAAGTATCATACTGTTTCAAGGTATTTACAGCTAAATAATCAAAACCCTGCCAAAACCAGCAAGAAACTTCAGTTCCCAACTAAAGCTCATGTTAACAGGACAACTTGAAACAACCGTCCCAAACGTCCCTTACATTTAGGACAGCTTTGGTGGAAAAGAACCATTCCACTAAAAGCAATTTTTGCTTCTTCAAGATTTATTTTGCTGTGTTTTTTCCTTTAGAGAGAAGTGTGGAAAGTGCATCTACAAAAATAAATAACCCCTTGGAGTACAGAGGTTGAGGCAAACCAGCTGAGCTCAAACACTCGTCACAGGACAAATGACACTGATTTTAGCCACAGATAATCAGCTTTATATTTTATCATTCAGATGAGATTTAAAACACCCACCCTGACCCCCTGCTGCAGAAGCAGCCATAAGGCAAAGGCTAAAGTAGTAATCAAGATCGTGAAACAGGATTTCCCACATCCGTTGCACCTTCCAGAAGATTAGCGTCTCCATGAAATTCCTGTCAAGACACCGCCTTGCTGTTCAACTGATGCGATTCCAAGACAGTCTGAGTCTTTTTTTCAGCACTAGGTTATCTTAGATCTTGATATAATCACCAAAATACAACATTTGCCAAGGCACCCTTAGGGGAGATGGGGTTGGCTATGACTAGAGCCTCAAGAATGTCAACAACCAAGCCCTGGGAAGGGCAGAATGTGGAACGAGCCCTTCGGCACCAGAAGACCAAAATCCTGCTGAAATCCTCCTATGCAACAGGCAGGAAGGCCGAGCTTCTGACTGCAGAGCTCTGCCAGTGGAGCGCTCTTGTACCTGGGAAGGGCTGGGTAAGGCCCTAGTGCAGGAAGTCAGGTCCGAGCAGTCTTGGCAGCCTGACTTTCTTCCGAGCGTTTACACGTTGGGAACAGGCCCGTGAAAGGCCGAGATGGAGCTCAGGAGGCGAAGCAAGCTGTGCCGCTCAGCGCGAGACTGAGATCTTCTGATCGGGTGCCCTCTGAAAGAGCAGATTCATTCAGATGCATCTCCTCTTCCACAGCCGGTGTCTTTCTCAGCCCGATTCAACCCACGGTAGCAGTTCACACAGACACTATGCTATGCTGTGTTTGCATAATTTGACAGTGCAGTTTCCACAGAAAATGGGGAACATGGACGTTCAGGATACCGCATAACCCGCCGAGTAGCCAGAGCAATCCTATAAATTCTTGCGATGCTGCCTGCAGTTCCAGAAGGAGGCTGTGCACCACCCCAGGAAAAGGAACGACTGAGGACTTCCTGAGATGGGGATGAGGATGCGCAGCCCTCTCCAAGTTCCACAGGAGCGGGCTAAGGACAGACTGATTTTGCACCAAAACTCAGGAGGGACAGTCTGGCACCAGGAACAGCTTTTTCCCCAACTCTCTTCAGCACTTTCGCATCCTTGGGATGGGCACCGAAGCTTGGTGAGAGACCTTTACAGATCCACTGCCTCCTTAGGGGACCTGTGGGATCCTAAGGAACGGTGATCCTGTCTCCTCAGTCTCCTGACACTGAGGAAGAACGGGGTGGAGAGGAGACTCAGCCCACACCATCGTCATGGTCTACTGAGCTGACCGAGCTGCAAAGATGGAACAATTTAATGAACCCGTGAAACTCTGCAAACCAGAAGGAATAATTAGATGCCTCGTATCTGCATTCCACAAGTCATTTTATATCTACCCAGTCACCCTTTATCTGCAAAAATTTGCACTAATACTTCTTTCAGAAAGAATTTTGATCTCAGTTGGAACAGAGAAGAATTCAATTTTTCCTTAGCTGTATGTTGAAGATTATATTTATTTGCATCAGTTCCCACTTATTAATTCAGCTTCAGCTTCCAGCAATTCATTCTGGTATGTCTCTGCTACACTAGACAGTCTCCTGACAAAAAGGACTTCACCACAACTTTGAACCCCAGCAACATTATCTGATTTTTTTAAAGTGGCTTCAGTTTTAACGCAGGCAACGGTGAGAGCATGAAGTGAGCACTACCCTGGATACAAGACAAGATAAAGTGACATAGGGAACCAGTCATCCTCTTAGCCACTTAATTCAGTCTGAGGGGCCAGGACTCACTCCCCGCATGGCAATTCCCAGTGCTCAAAGCTGCACCAGGAAACTCAAGCACAGCCACACTCCTCAGCTAGCTGTGCAGCCCCTATCTCTGATACTAGAACACTTGCCTGCATGAGCTTCCCTCCTCCCACCAAACGTCTGTGAAGGTTTTAATCCCAGTCACCCTTAGTAAAGGGCGAGCCGAATGCCTTCTGGGATGCTGCTTGCTGCCCGAGAGGACGTTATATCCCAGCAAAGCAGCCCTGTGTTTCCTCAGCTTCTCAGTCACCTGGCCTCTTTAGCACTAAGCACTTAACATCAATGACCGTTTCAGATTTATGTTAAAAAGCTTTGAATTTGTTACCTCAACCTATTCTTATTAAAACAACAGTAGGTAGTAAGCATTAGGAGACAAAGAATTAAAAAAAAAAAAATCACAGCACAGTAGCTTTGAAGACACATCACTACACTGCAATCCATCTAGTCTTTCACTGCAGACTAACTGCGTTCCACGATAGTTATTTCCCACTTGTGGGCATGACTACACACTTCATTCCCAATGATTTTAATCTATTTATTTTTAAATATAAGGTACTAGTCTTGTGTTCAGGCAGCCTTAGTAGGGGAAGTAGGCAGCCTTAGTAGTGCTTTTGCTAAGGGGTTTGCCTGCTCCCATCAGCAGGTTTACAGGTGTCAGATGTATTAAGGTTATGTTGCCTCTATTCTTGGAATACAGGGATTTTCAGCCCTTGCTAATTTCCATACTTCAGACTTGATAGAATTTTGGATTTAAGCATTTGTTAAACTTCACTGACATTAAACACTAGCTTTAAAATGCTGAATTAAAAAAAAAAGTATCAAATAGCTTCAATATATGAACTCTGTTACTACACGAAAGTAGGAAAAACAACACAAGAAAAAGCTGAACTATATTAGAGCAGTCACTACCCCTGACCAAAGGGACTAGTGTAGCCAGATGCCTTTTGTTTAAGCTCCTGTTGGATACACGTGCTGCTGTGGAAATCTTGACACACAGAGCATGCAGTTGCTCTCTCCCACCTCAGCCTGTGCTCACATTTATACTGGCCAACAACTAGGAGAGAAAATCCAAGGAAAAACCTATCACGGCTGGTGCAGACTACTGAGATACTCGGAGCACTGACTTGTGCATGCACTCACAGTCAAATCTGGACAGAAAGTAAAAAATAAGTCTTTTTATTACGGCAACAATAGCAATAAAGCTACTTTTTATGCATATGGCACCAGTTCTACTTCAAATCACATTCTAAAGATACAAACCCACACTGTAATGGGGATGCAGGCTGGACTGGCAGCCCTGTTTTTTTCTGGAAATCTGCAACTTCAAACTGCCTATTATATTTAGAGGCAAAATACAGATGAACGCATCACATTTTACATCAGTATGCTACATTAAAGTGAGAAAGGAGAGAGAGTCTTTTTCCAAAGCACAGCTTTAATTGTGTACTTAGTATCAAGTAGATATGGTTAGCATGGTTAGGTGGACAGTTAGCACCTAACCCTCCTGTATTTTATATAGGAAAAAAAATAATTTGAAGTACATTATTTTTGAATATCTAGCTCCAAGAACAGCAGCTATTGATCAGTTATTTCCAAACACTTTTTAGTTTTAGAATGTGAAAAACAACTTACGACCAACTCCTGCTTTGCCAACCCCAATTATAAAGAAGGATTTTTTTAAATGATTCAGAAGGAAATCAATTTAAGAACTAAAGAAGGTGAATCAAAATCCAAAAGATGCAAAGAACAAGGCAGATTTCTAACCAGTCATGCTAATGAACTGCATATAAGTTACAGGGAAAGACTGTTTAACAAAAGATTTTTTATTGTTTTTTTTGCTACCACCTAATCCAAGTAAGAGCTTGCAGGTCTAGACATCCTGAAGTATTTGCGTATGATATGACAGCAGACCAGCTCTTTACATCCTGCAGTTCATTACATAAAAAGGTTTGCTAGGGTGGAAAGCTGGATTAGCCATCAGCCAACACACAGGCTAAGCTGCCCTACTTGGTGATACAGCTACAGCATGAAAATAGTCAACCTGGAAGGGCATGGAGAAGCTGGCTGTTTAGTTCTCTACCTGCTCCTGTGCTTTTTGAGAAAACATGGAATATACATTAGTCAAGCAAAGCTAATAGGTAAGAAAAAGAAAAACCAAAAAAAAAAAAAAACACAAAAAAACAAAAAAGGTTACAAAGGACAAAAATTGGACTCTTCAGATGCTAAAGTTTAAGATCAAGTTTTAAGCAAATAGGTTTAAAAACACTCTCTGGATATACATAGTTAGTGAACAAAGTTCATCTATGCTATTTACTCACAGAAGAAGAATCATATTAGACAAATCATACCACCTTTAAATTTTACTGGAAGGGTAAAAAAGCCCTTAAAGAAGGGCTTGAAAGTCACTGACCTCTCACTAATTGCGTACATTTCACAACATCTGTGTGCGGATGTTCAATGGTAATCTCAAAACCTGAAGAGTTAAAAACATGTTTTAAAACTATAATGAAATTCCATAAAAAAAATCTTTTCTTCCCACAGACCTAACACGTGCAAAGTTTTTGTACTGAGGATCAGGTAATAGTATTTAACTGCCTTTTAATCTGCACCTTTTTCTGGATGATAAAAGATATATGATAAAAGATAAAAGATCATTTCAAGATCTGTTTAGTAAGATACCCCAATGTATTCTCAAGTTCCGTGTAACTATGAAGAAAAATAACTGTGTTCTTAAAAATGAACAAATGTAAACAGTTAAACACTTTAATTAAACAGTTAAACACTTTAATTCAGCACAAACTTCACTATATGTGCACTGAAACATGTGCGTATTTGCTTTACCCGGTCATTTCTGGGACTCGAACACACTGCATTTATGTAATAAGAAGCTAAGGCAATTCACATGTCAGTCACCTTGGCTACTTCGTTTACAAAGCTATTGAGAATTAGGTCACTTTTTTCTCCCCTCCCAAACAATTTATTCCAAATAGTATTTAAGAGTACCTGCCTAAGTCAGTGTTCTCAGGCTCACGAGTTATAATTGTCTCTCTTCATGTTACTTTGAAGCCAGACAAGTTTCTTATTGGAACACTGTATTTCAAATTTTGGAATTACCTGACCAAATTAAATGGTTACATTGAAGTTTGTGACATTCAGAGGCAGTAACCCTCCTCAGTTACACGCTATTCTTATATTAAAAGGCAGAACAGAGGAAGAACTTTGGTGTAAGACTTTTACCAACTGCTTCAGAATACACATACAGCTCTGCTAGTTTAACATGCTAAAGAAATATTAATGTAGTTACATGTCTGAAGCAGTTAGCCAGAAGATTAGAGTATGAAAGCAATGGAATCCAAAACTTTGAATATAATTGAAAAGCAACAAGAAAGGAAAAGATACTGACTAGGCTTAAAAAAAAATCCTCATAACATTGGCATTTTTTCTTAAGTCAAGCCCATAGCAATTCCATCAAAAAAATTATCTGAATGTCTTTGGTATTTTGGAGTAAAATCGATTTGGAAGGGCACATATCTCTACCTCAAACTATGTCAGAAAGCTCCATTGCACAATTTTTTCCCTCCTTTCTCCAGTGAGCACAACAGCAACTGTCAATATGAAACTAAACTCATAGTTCAGAAGTTGTACACAAAAAATAGTAAAACTTGACAGTACCAACAGCGTATCAAAACAGTCAGTTACTGAACTCCCATTATTGATCTACGGGAAGTTGACTAAACAAAAAGATATTAAAAAAAACATACCTAATGTTTGAAGCATTATTGTTTCAAGTATAACCAGCTCTTGAGCTTGCTGAAGATATGCCTGAAACAAATTAACAAGCAAGTCAAGACTTCAATATCCATTGTCTGAAAATTTCAATCATGCATTTCTTGCCCGAGTATTGGTAATATCAGCACAAATTAAGGCCACTCTCCATGCCAGTTGGCACTGACATCTCAAGAATGCTTTATTGTAGTTACGTATATGCTTTAAACAGAGAAAGTGTTACTGCAAATTCAGTTATACCAGCCCAAACATCTTTGAAAATCAGATTTATTTAATTTGGATCTGATATAATCTATTGCAGCAAAGTACTGCCATGAGAAGGTGGGAAATACTGTAAGCATTAGGAAGCTTTGCCAGTGCAAATCAGCTCACTTATCTCTGTGCGGATTACCTGTTTCCCAAATAATTTGTATTGCAGCTGCAAATATCCAGTTGACCTTTGTAAAGCTAGTTTAAGCCTGTGGGCTCAAACTCATATAGGTATAGACAGACATATGCATGCACAAAAACACAAATGCACGCTGGCATTAACGTATGCTGAGTATCTTTACATGGCATTGGTAGACCTGGAAGCACAGCAGAGGCACTCGAGCAGTTCTGCATGCCAGCTCAGGTCCAGCAGGTTATAACCAGCTCAACCTGACCTTCAAGCAGAACATGTCTGGTGCATCTCCACCATGCTTGCCAAAGCCTGCCAGTTCAGGACATCTTGGCAAAGGAAATGGGAAAAGGCAGTGTGAACTATAAAGCAAGAGGCAGTACAAATCTGGCAAAAGCAAAAGCACATATAGCAGATACACAGAGCAGCTGACAACTGTAGGGCATCCTTAAAAACAGGATGTATATATGGCACACAGCAAGCTTCTGCTTGAGAAATAGCGTCCGAATTCCTCTCTATACTGAGCCTGGCACTTATGGAACCATGCATGAGATGTCTATAAACTTTACATGTCTTTAAAATAATGCAAGTTTAAACTGCAGCAATTTCCCTTTAGGTGCCATAACACAAATATTTAAGTCCTTTATTAGTTAAGAACTACAAAGGATTTGAATTAAGAACAAAACCTTGTTTCTAACTTGCAGATAGGAATAACCCAGTCAAGACAATGTAACGGTTCATTAGATGAACCGTCATCCTTAGCTTCAATTCCAATTATCGTTAAAAACATGACTTCCACCTACATCACTTTTAGTTTCCAGTTGTGGCTCTTGTGGGTGAAGACAGGCATTTACTACTTTAATAACATGCTCGAGCTTCCGGGGCTGTTCTTCCACTTTCGCTGCTAAGAACAGAGCCGTAGGAGATATTATCTGAAGAAGAGAAACAGGTATACAAACATATATATATATATATATACACACACACACACACACACACTTTATAATAGAAACTTTTTACAAGTAGGAATTTTTATGGATGATATAAATTGATAAGTAATAAAGGCTTAAGCAGCTTGGATTTTTTTTAAACAGGCCTGAAACCATGCAAGGCAATGTAAAAATGACTAGTCAAGTTTTACTTTAAAAATGTGCTTTGCTCAGCATGGGGAAAAAGAAACATAAACACTAAATTACACTCATGAGTAAAATAATTGAGGCAGGACTGATTTTACTGCAATGCAGAAATGAGAGATTTGGTCCAGGAGTTTTAGTTGCACTAGAACAGGACTTCTCAAGATAAAAGATACTTCATGTGAAAGTTCACCCAAGTTTAGCACAGCAGTGAGCCATTACACCACCTCTTCCACCAAAGTCAAAGCACCTGATGCCAGCAGGTTCTGCTAGTGTTTGATTCTCCTAAGCAACTTTTATAAGCAACATTTGCGTAAAAGTTTAAAAAAGCAGCTCACCATTAGAAAATATAAGCACATTAGTGTAACATCATGGCAGAGACACTGAGTGAACAGAAAAGCTCACAGGAATTTTACTACACACCCAGAAGTTCACAAAACACCAGCTGTATCAAATGATAGTAAAGACTACAAATTAAGCTGAAAGGAGAATTTATAACACTGTAGCTGCCATAAACTAGCAGCAAAGCACATACCTGCAGTTCAATATAACCCAAGGGTTAACTATGAAGTAATGCTTTGATGCTCAGGTGTCAGCTAAAACGACTGATAAGTCTAAATACTACACTGTTAACCACACAAACAACAGCCCTCTTATGCAAAAGCTGCACATTTCAAACATTAATTAGAATAACAGCAGAAATCTTGATGTAGACATTAAACAGATTAAATTGGTTAAAAGTAAGCCAGCCAATAAAGAGTTTCTTCAGAGCCAGGAACAGCTGCTTGTTGAATGTTTAATTAAAGCATGTCACAAACAGGGCTGCTATCAGATTTCTCATTTAATGCCCAAATAGCCCTAGACTCAGTGAACTGAAGCAGCCATGCTTCCCCCAAAGGGCTTTTTCTTGTCAGTAAATAATAATACCTTTGTTATGCCAAAATTAGGCCTTTCTATAAAGATTTCCCAAAATATGAGAAACCGCAATGGACCGATGAGTTGCAGATACTTAAATGACTGTCAGTCTCATTTCAGGATGCAAAAAGCATTCCCTCAATACTTTTGAAAGCAACTTGCATCACCCTGAAATGTGCACTTAGATCTTGAGGAAAACATTTAAGTTGGCAGATGGGCAAGGAAAACCGACACCCTGGAAAGGCGATAAACGTTGATACATGGAATGTGCCCGTAGGAAACCTAACAGTCTCCATAAAAGTCAAATCACGGGGAGCAAATTCTTCTGCAGCTGAGACAAAAGAATTGCTTTCCCTTTGTACATTTAGCAAAACCATGCAACTTGAGACGTACACGTGAACAAAATTAAAGAAAGAGAGATACAGGTCAGGTGCTGTAAGTCCATATTAATGCTGTCACTGACAGTTCCAACAACTTTTAAGTTCCTAGCAAAATTAAAGACACAGACTAGACAAAGTTGTAAGCTTCTTTTATATGAACATCTTCACCCAATATAAAAAAACAAAAAATGTAAAGAAGTTATCTACAGTGCACCTAAAATATTCAAGACGACTGTGAAACATCTTCCGAAGAACACGTGCGACTTATGATTCCATTTTCCTATTAGCTGAGAATCTCAGAAAACAAGTCAAACTAAAATAAAGAAGAAAATCAAAACATATCAATGTTATTATGATGATCCAAGGGCATCTTACAACAAGTTTTACAGGTAGAAGCAGCACAAGTCCTGTTTCTCATCTGTAAAAACAGTATGACACACTAAAGACACTTTGAATAATTTTAGAAACCATCACCTTTTGCTGAGAACACCCTTCTCCCTCTTAATGCTAATTTTAGTTTGTAATTACACTTGATGTAAGGTAGCTTACTGTTAAGTGATGATCATCTAGGATAGGATTTTTTTTTTTAAAGAGTGAACATAAAATGCTGCATGTATTTTATTATAAAAAACAGAACTCCAATGGCCAAAATAGCCTCTCTGAAGTTTGGTGCATCTAACAACAGCTTTGAGAACTTGCACAATGAGGATGGTCACCTCTCTAAAGTGCAATTTGGATAGGGTGCAAGCGACAGGAAGGGCTACAGACAAAGAGGGGAAAAAAAAAATCAGCCTCTTTTTAGGCACTTTCCTTAGTTCCTGCATGTCACACAACTAGCACCACCAAGTCCATTTTCAACTGGGTATCTGGTATTCCACATGATAATTCTAAGGATTAATAGCACACCTACAATTTGGATGCCTTTCCTCTTATTTTCAGTATTCCCAAGAACTTGTCGCTGCCCCTACACACTTCTGATCATATTTTACTAATGAATAAGCTTCTAAAAATTGTGGGTTTTTTTACATAATGTCAGACACATTAAATGCTATGGAAGCATTATTTCCAGAAGAATTTTTGAGATATTTTAAAGTATCACTGTCACAGGCTAGCATGCCCTATAAAAAGCCCACAACTCTCCTCCCTCATAAATATTAGCACTGACTAACTTTATACTTGGCAAGACACAGTTACTATAATACAGAAAAAAAAAAAAAAAGCACCACTGCTCAGTAGCAAAGTTCCCAAGTAGTGAGTTTCTAAAATACAATTTTCATGGCTAGACAAGATTATTTGTCTGGGCATCAATTATGTTACCTGGTTTAGACAAGCTGTCACTCTTGTACTGGAGCAAAGCAACTGTGCAAGGTCTGAGCCCATTTCAATTGCAAAGTAAAACAGGTAACACAATCTTCTTTGCAACTCAAAGTACATATCTTGTAGGTAACACACAGTCATTCAAAATGGACTTGCTAGCCCGCAATAATATAGTAAACATGGATATTTGGTCATTAGGGTCAAAAATTGATACATTCAAAATGCAGCTATGCTACATTAGATAATATGTGCCATGTGGCCCTGCAGACTCTAAGCTCTGCTGTGGATTACAGTCCATGTTCAAAGTTGATTCTTAAAGTCTGAAAGTCTTCAGATGCCATTTTTTCCCCCATGGATAAACATCAGTGTATGCACATACAGAGAAACACTGGAAACACTGCCACATATGATAGAAAATTTTAGCTAGGTCTTAGTTTCAGCACTGCCAATACCTTATTACTTATCTTCTTAAGGATTAATTTCGTCTTGTAGCAGATGAGTATTATTACATTTTTCCACTTGCCAAATACTCCAGGGATTTGATATTAGCGTTTATTACAGTCCTTGGCTTTTGCTTCCTCTACAGAAAATCTGCCAGATGGTTGGGGAATAAGAATTTAAGAAGTGACTCATTCACTTTGAGACCACCTCCTTCACCCTAAAAGAATGGGGAAAAGAGCAGGGCAGTGGCCTTTGCCCATTCATCAACACACACATAAAGCTACGTTCAGCCTTGCAGTCACTAAGAACCACAGCAAGAGACTCAGCAGGAATCAGTATCACTGAGCACCACCTTGCAGTGTACTTGTTTTAACCTTTGTATGAATAATATACGTTTGAAACTTAATCTAACAACACTTTTGTTTCCCCTGTGATAGCTGCAGTTTTCATGGCATTCAGCCACTGAATAACTTGTGACATTTAAGATTCGCAGGCATAACTTAAGGTTTAGTGTATTTAGTTTAACTAAATACTGCTCAGCGACCACTGTCAAGTGAGCAGCATTTTCTAGTGAAAACCAGAACAGCGCAGCCAAAGTTCTTGCTACTTAAAATCTATCTTTGATTACTAGATAGAATATAAACACTCATCTAGAGGACGATGCATCATGACACAAATCCTGGCTATGATAGCACTACACAGAGAAATCTCTCTCTTCTAAACTACTCTGCCCAGTATACAAATTCCACAAACCCTCTATAAACAGTCACAGAAAATTGGATGCTTTACCAGCTCCTCCTCCACAGATCACTGCTAGATTCTCAGAACTAAAAAAACTGTTTTAGGAAAGGAGATCTTGATTTAGGTGCATTTCAGGTCAATGCCTAAGCCTCTATCCCTGGATAAACAAAACCAACGTTTTTTTTTTTTCCATTCCAAGTTTTTCATGTTGATGTAGGCTCATCTCATTTAATCACCCAGCTTTTATTATACAGTTACCTACAACACTACAGTTTTGGTAAAAAAAAATAAGTTTAAATTTCCCTTGTATTTTTTACAAAAATAATTAAATGGGCTCCTGCAGTGTGTCTGCAAACTAACGCTTATCACACAAGAAATAGATGCTTGTTTGCTTAGCCAACAATGATGATAAACTTGACAGCAGGGAGGAGTTAGTAACTCCCCTGTAGCCCACTGTGATCACTACATGCCCTAATTTCAGGAATTGCAAAGTTCCACCCTTTGGTAGACCAGGATCTACTTCTAGTCTAGACCACAGTCATCTTTCACAGTAGCCTTGTTTTGCTTATTTTATCATAACAAGCCACCACCTAAAAAAATTCATCACCTAAAAACATACCACTACTGAAGTTAGTTGGTCTTTGTAAAGTTAGTAAGAAGAACAAAAAAAAGACAGTTTAAAAGTACGTATTTCCATGCAAGAACACCTGAAATATGTGACTAGCATTTTCCTTACCTTTGCATCCACCACATTGGAAATACAAAAATGGATTTAAAATCTTCAAGCTGGTACCTGCAATTCTACACTCCGTAAAAAGCCATCCAATTACAACTAGTGCTTTTACTGCAACAGCCACTATTCAGACTCAGCGCATTCATTTGCTTATCAAATTTAAGGATTTTTCTCATCTAACTCAACTTACTTCCAAGTTGCCTTAAAATTGTAGTTAAATGAATTTACATTGGCCTTTAAGAGCAAATATGTATCCATAAACAAACACAGCCATACTATAATTAAGCCATGGTAGGATGACCACTGATTTCATTAGAGTATTTGTTCCTATGTGCCGAATTTTAAAACTAGAGCATGTAACACTGCTAAAAAGCTAAATGCACCCTCCACTACCTAAAACATGCTTAGAGAGAACGTTTTATGCTTTTATTTCTAAGGCAGATGATAAAAAATCCAACTACTACCAATTAAAATAATCCCAAGGTGAAGTGAAAGTATCACTATTGCTTCTAAGGGGCTGATGAGAAGCTAAAATGCCCACAAACACATCAAGATCCACAATCCAGCAACAGGCTGGGTATCACTGCCACCACCACCAGCATCCACGGCCTCCCATCACCGCATACTTACGTTCCGATTGAACTTTGTGAAAGAATGGTGCATATAAAACCTGTGCATGTAAACAATCGCAGTGTTTATCGTGAGCTGGGAGCTGCAAGATTAAATTAAGGAAAAGCCATAAATAACAAAGAACTGAACGCATAGCGTTACTTTCAATGTACTGTTTTCTTCACCTGAACGAATTAACAGTGTGACCCTTCAGGAGAGCCTCAGTGATATTAACATATAAATATACATACATGCGTGTGTACATGTGTGTATATGGGGGACCTGCGGAGAGCCAGGGCCCTCACGGGGCGCCGAGGAGCTGCCGGCACAACCAGGGCCACGGGCCGGCGCCGGGCGCTTCTCCACATCCCAACCCGAACCGGGAGAGCCGGAGTTGCCGAAAAAGCCTCGCAGGAGGCTCCCCCGCTGCCCGGAGCGTCCCTAACCCCGCCGGGAGCCGCCAGCCCCGCGTCCCGCCCGCCCCGGCGCGGCCCTTCCCGCCCAGGCTCGCTCGGATACACGTTGAGGCGCTGGCCCATGTCTTGGATGAGGTTGGCCGCCTGCTGCCGGTACGAGAGCTCCTTGTCGGCCTCCACGCCGCAGCGGCGGGACGGCGTGTTCTCCAGCTGCTCGCGGCTGAAGAACCAGCGCGACGCGGCCGCCGCGGAGCCGCCGCGCGCCCCGGGGCCCGCGCCGCCGCCCGCCGCCGCCATGACACCCCTGCGGCCCCGCCCGCCGCCGCCGCGCCCGGGCCCGCCCCGCCACCGCCGCCCTCGCGAGAAGTGCGGGCGCCGCCGCGCCTACCCGCCCGCACCATAGAGGCGCCGGGAGCGGAGCTAGAGCGCCGCGCGCGGGCGGGCGGGCGCGCCGCGTGCTCTGCACCGCGGCCGCCGCTCCCTTGGCAACGCGCGGAGGCACGTGACGCGAGGGGGAAGGGAGGGAGGCCGCCACGCTAAGAGCCGTGGCTATAGCAACTGCGCCAAGAGCGGTGGCCATAGCAACTGCGCAACGCGCGGCCCGCGGGCGCCAAGGCAGTGGCGCCAGCTGCGCGGAACGCCTCGCGGCCGGTCTTCATGGGCTGCCCGCCCGTGCTCATTGGCTGGGGCGGGTGGCCGGGGACGCTGATTGGCTGCGACGCGGCGGGCCGGGGACGCGACCTAGATAAGGGGCGGCCGCGCGGGAGGCGGTGGCTCCGTCTCCTGGGTGCCTGAGATGGGCAGGCGGCTGCACTCGGGGAGAGGAGGCGCCTGGGAGCGGGAGGCGGCTTGTTGCTCTAAGCTTCTGTGTTTAAACACAAGCTGTTCATATATGTATTTATTATTATTTTTTCGGCTCTATTTACTGCCTCCTAACGGTTTGCAACGGCATGAGTTGTGCTGGGGATGAGGGAGGGAGCAGCCGCGGTGGGAGGAGGTAGCCTTGTGAATGGACGCGGGCAGGTTACCCTTCCGCTGGTGTTTTTACTAAGGAAAAGCTTCCAGAACTTGGTCCCCGAAGATGCCACGGCTGGCTTCTCATCGGCTTGAGAGATTTTGTTCAGAAAAAGAAACGATTAAATGTACTGGAATGATTGTAATACAATTGCCTCTTAAATGCCCTTAAACATCTGTGAAAATGAATATGCTTGAGGAAGATAGTATTAGAAAAATCATACGAGAACAAAAGTTGCTTTTATTCTACTTTGAAATTTAATCTGATGGAAAATTTGCCATACATGCAAGTCACTAAGTATTTCATCCTTCTGGAGGTCCTGAATAAAGCTCAGCAGAGGTCAATAAATTTTAGGACAATTAATATTGTTAAAACTGTTTCATCTAGTGCCTCTTTCCCTCTTACATAAGCACCTGATGTTCACAGGGCCGTAACCTGGGAGCTGCTGACTAGCGCCCAGGAAACTGTTATGGGAGCCTGGTTGGAGAAGCAGTGCAGTAAAGATCCAACAAGTGCCATGGGTGCCATGCCAAAGACATAATTAACGCTCCTTCCCCCTATTTTTATCTTTTTTTTTTTTTGAACACTGTAAGGAAGGGCAAACCTTTTTTGTCTCTAATTCAACAGAGGTATGTGTCAGTAGGAACTGCTGATGTTCAATGTTAAGGTTGCATGTCTGATATAAATGCAGATATGGTCACAGCTATGATACAAAAACAAATTATCCATTATATTTTCCTGGAGAAGCCAGGAATATGTTTCCTGGAGTCCTAAGACAAACAAAAAACAAACAAGGAACAACAACAAAAAAAAAACATGGTACCAATTGTAGCAAACAAATGAGCACACAAGAAAGCAAAAGGTTGCTCATCAGCATTCCCCTGACCTAGTGTAAGATCCTCTCAGGAAGAGGATCCCATTCTCTCACCTGGTCATCAAGAAAACCTGTTTCATTCTGCCCTTTAGTAGCTTACAAAACAGTGTCTTCCATTTGTATAGTGGCACTCAAATGAGTGTTTGAGTTCTATGAATATTTAAAGTGTCCATCCATATTTTTCGGAAATAATTTTAGAAGAACATTAAAGCATGCTAATATTAAATACTAGTATTTATTTTGACAGTACAGTGATATGCAAAGGTTTATCCCCACAAACACATTATTTCCACAACTACAACCATAAAGTATCCAGTCTTATTTTTAGGAAATAATTTTAACAGAGCATTAAACCATACTATTATTAAATACTAGTATTTATTTTGACTGTACAATGATGTGCAAAGGTCTATTCATGCAAACACATTATTTCTGCACCCACAACCATTTTGTTCACATTGTTTATGATAAAATGGTTGCCAGTGACATAGGCAGCAGTCTAAAAGTGGAAGTCCGGAGACCTTTTCCATGCTTTTACAATACATTTAGAGTGTCAGTATATACACTTGAAGTGCTAGGTTAAAGTGCATTTTTCTACAATTTCCATCACCGGATAAAGGCAAATACTGCCTTTTAAATTTTGTTTATTTGGTGTTAGAAACAACAAAGACTGAAATATAATGGAGACAAGTTATAATCTTCTCAGTTCTTTATTCCAAAGAACCAAGTTCTAATGGCCTGGCATTGATTCTCATTCAGAGGTGCTGAGTGAGAATCTGCAAAAAATGAAATCTTCCATTTTGTATGAAAGCCAGAATTTTAAAATTGTGTAAGGAGAACCTAAATTCTCAAAGACAAAGAAATGCCTATACATTGCACATGCATATACATTTCCAGTACTTGCTTTTGGAAATACCAGTAGACTGTAATGTACTTGTCAACATTTTTCATCAGTATAATACCTCAAAATGATTCAATATTGTTTCCAAAGTTTGGTCTCTTCATAGTTATTCAAATTGCTTTCTGCTAAGGCCCAAGAATTCCAGAGCATTGCCAGCCTTGAGCTTATCCTGTAAAAAACAAAGCATAGACATGTGTGTGTATATATTTATATGTGCATGTGAGCTGAAATCACATTTAAGTCAAGTGATTTTTCTCATGCTTGTACTCATCCTTTAAAACATTCTGGTGAAGGCCTGTAATGGGACTAAAGGGCCTCTTGCAATATTTGACGTCAGTGCACTCCACTGATTCTTCCATGTTTTATCAAGGAGCTAAAACCAGAGGCTTAAAATGGAAAAAGAACAAATGTAAAGATTATACCTTCAGTTTATTGTCGAACTCTTCCATTGAATCAATCAATTTTCCAGGTTCCAGTTCCCCCAGTGGAAAAGGATAATCTGTCCCCAAAATAACTTTGTCCTGGTAGTAAGGAAACACGTTGTACATCTTGTAGTAATGTTAAATAATATCATTAAACTCATTTTCTGGATTTTTTTTTTAAAAAACACAGGAAACTACATCTATTGGACTGATTAATTACAAAAGAAGATGAGAAAGTAGATTACAGTTTTCATTAGGAAAAAACATAAACATTGAAAACAAGGACTCAGAGTTTTCTTCATTTTATACAAACAATATTGAGTGAAGTTTGGGTGAAGTTTGAGAAAAGTACTGAATGTTTGTTAATGTTTATGTGATGTCTAACTAAACTTTGGTATATTTCTTATATTTTTATTTTAATGCACAGAAAGTTCAAAACGCAAATCCCAGGCACATGGAAAGCGTGTGTATTGCTTGGATGACTATGATATGAAAAGCATTCTCCTTAACAGATGCATTCTCTGTATGCGCTGTGGCTTCGAAATGCCAAAGTCAAGGACTTTATTGTTCTGTTGTTCTACCTGTAGTTACATGGTTATGCAGTCCCACAATTAAGTGCCTGATAAAGAGAACATAGGCTTCTTCCTTATGTTTATTGACTTACTTTTTGGTTCTTGTTCATGTTCAAGGTTACTTGCATGCGCTGCACTGTTCTGTGCAGTCCGAAAAACACAAAAATCATGACTCTGATCTTCTCTATAGATTGTCAAGTGACCTGCAAAAGCAGGCCAGAAAAAAATCTTGTATTTTACATTGCATTCATTGACTGACAGGAGGTCATTCCTGATAGCCTTGTACATAAATAACTAATTCCAGTGTGTAAATAACATTTGAGCTAAACCAGTTTTTTCTGAAGATCCAACCTTGCTATAGGTCTGACATAAGGGAATTAAAGGCACATTTCTTCATGAAACTCAGGAAGTTCTTCAGCAAACTCAGGGAAGACACTTGGATTTGGATTCTTAAATATGAAATTCTTAGTTATACATCCATATAAAATTATATAGCCACAGAATATATATCTTTTCTGTGTGTTTTCTGCAACCTGAAGCTACTTCAACCATTGGACAATATAGAATTACTACAGAATTTTAAATACAAATTATCTATTTAATTTAAATAGTATTCAGCTTCAGATACTACAATTGAAATCTTCATTTACAAAATTTCATACTTTTGGGAAGTCTTTATTAAAAAAATACTTATGTTTGACTGGGATTTTTTTTATTATTTTTATTTTATTTCTAGTAGATGCCATCCAAGAGTTTCTGAAATAACCTACCTAAGACTGTATAGGGAAATTCAGCAGAAGATACAGATTTTGTTGTTCTGTCGTACATTGCTGCAATATAATTTATTACAGAATTCTTGCCTTAAAATACAAGTAGGATAATTTATATTCCTTTGTCTAGTAAATCAAGTTCTGAGTATAGATTAGGAGATAATATATTTGGTTGTGCATATGTTTAGACAAACATACATCCTTTTATTTATAATATTCTATGTGATACCAAGACATTTTTCTGCACATATGTAAAACAAATATATGACTTAGACAAAAGAATAAAAAAAAATAGCAGCTCTGTTACAGAAATGGATTTCTTGGTAAGGGAAAGGGAAATTCAGTGCCTTCCTAGGAGGTTACTGGTCAAGGTTAACTAGGGCAGGAAAGTTCTCACATTCTTGTTTACATTTTCACATATACCAGAGCAGAAAGAAATGATTGGAATAATCTGTATACATTACACAGCATTTCATAGCTAATCTTGTTCCAGTCATTAGCAGTAAAATTAAGAGCTGTAAATTAATGAGAAAATCTAGAAATGGCCTTGTTGTTTTGCTACAAATGGTATTAGGCTGTTAACTGAAACTCTCTGAGCTTCAGTTTTGTACACATCTATAAAGTGGGGATTGCAATACTTGCCTTTAAGAACAGCCTCAGATAAGTACTGTGAGGTCTCTATAGATAAATACTGCTAGCATGTCAGTTATCATGATATTATTCCAAAGGGTACCACAAAGTCTGTTTTCCATAGATGATTTATAGTCTGATATCTTAATAATTCACATCTCCTTTTAGAAAGGTTTATATTTACATTGATCAACCTCAGTGGTCCCATCTAATCATCAGAACTATATAACTTTTTTTTTCCACAGTAACAAAGACCTGAATCTTAAAGAGAATCTCAAAGCCTCAGTCATGAGTTATTCCTTTTACACTAGTATTTTGCCTTCAACCTCATCTTCTTTTACTACTATCAGAACACACTTCAAGAAAGGCCAGATGGTTGTAGCCCATTCAGCTCTGATTTCTGGTCAGAGCATATTTTACATTCTGAGGAAGGCTCTTGGGGAATCACCATGGGGATTTTTTTTTAGAGATACACTGAATCATTTAATCCCCTGTCAGCCCAGTTCTTCCCTCCTTATAGCCATATTAGCCATAGTTGTATTCACTGCATGTTGCCTTGTGAAGGAGGAAAGAACTGCAGTAATTTTGCAGTCTTACAATTTTTTTTTCTCAGAAAATGTGTATTTCTGCTTCCTTTAGCTGGGATTGGTTCTAGGCTACAAATTAGCCTGCACCGAAAAGGAGGAAAAGATGAAGTTAAAGGTACATGACTCATGAGAACAGTCTCTGGATTTTAATATTCATAAGTTCAAAGCCAACTCATCACACTCTGATGTCAGGTAATGGCTGATCCCTAAGGATTTTAAGCCATGTTTATGCACCTCTTTACATATACCTGATGCCCTTCCTGCTCAGCTCTCAGCTTTCATCCTCTAGAGACCTGTCCTATTTTAAAACCTCAGCTGGTAAAGTTACAGTGTCATCCACAAGACCCTGTGGATAACACTGTTTTTAGTCCAGCATTTATTCATTCTATATTTATTATTCTGCCAACACTCATGATTTCATTGAGATATTGTGGCACCTAGCGCTTTTTTAAGCCCTTGACCCTTGGAAATGTATTACGTGGGACTGTTAACTTTCACCAGAAAACAAAGCAAGTTTTTATTCCCCCTTGTTATACAGGAAAGCATGGAAACATGATTTGAATGTTTTGCTTTTTTCAAGGATAAGATGCTTTAGGCTGTGAAAAAAAAAACCCATAATGTACTGTTTTTCTTTTTTTTTTTTGAGGGTCAAAATCATTTATGTTTTTGGGTTCTGACTCATGACTTTTCAGCACTGTGGCTGTGGAATATCACAGCACTGCTTATTTAGATAATCCGCTAATCTGCTGCTTATTTAGATAAATATATTTCTCTTATCCCTTCCACTATAAGAAGAAAAAAACAAGTCTCATTCCAGTGAGACAAAGCAAGATATCATTTCAAATTACCAAGTATTCTCACTGGAATGAGACTTACTTCTTTCTTGACAAATCTGTCATGACTTCCAAGTGCTTCTTGACATTTTTTGTTTGATTTTGTACTTAAAATAATTAAATAGTTTTCCATTATACATGCTCAGCATGTTCCCTACATGAAATACGTTCTGTAGTTTATGTGTTTAACTAATTCTACAAACTTCCAAGTTCTCTCAGGGACTTGGGGTGGATTAAAGCCTGTATTTCAACCTGCTATTTTTTCCCAGTTTTTCTGAAAAAGACCAGAATTCTGTTCCCACTTCATCTTATGAGTGCTATTATGGATAAAGAGTTCTTTGAGAATGAGAATATTAAAATATTATAAAATTGTTTTACCAGCACATTACTGACTCAAATATAAAGTCATGTCACTGTTAGGATTTTAACAGCTCATGTGGATAAAACAGGCTGTAGGTTGTTTTTCTGGTCTTGGAGTTTTCTGGGCTCAGCTACCCAATACTGCTCAAATCTTTCCAGTACAGGATAGCTGCATTTGTTCTGCGGTTTGTATTAATGTACATTCTGCAGGACTGTTCTGCTGCAGTACATTCTCCAGAATGTTCTAAGGGTAACAAAATTTAGCCCAAAAGATGCTGCTCAGGTCAAATATCAAATGACTGCTTTCTGCCGCATAAGGAAAAGTCTTTCTAAAGACCAGTGTTAACTGGGAAGGTTCTTTGGCAGAGGTTGAGCCATCATGAGTTGAATATAGTTACGGAGAATCTTTTTTCCCAAAGTTACAGACTAAACAAAGGGGCAAATGGTTGTTAAAAAGATTGTACATTGCAATGTGTTTACATTATTTCTTGATACTGTGTAAAAATATAAGTGCCAGATTGTGCCAGATAAGTGCCAGTGGAAAGAAACACAGGCATGAAAGCCAAAATGCTTTAGCGAACGAAGAAGTTACTTTGCTGTTCTAAGTGTCATCTCAATGATATGTAAGTGATTAAGGGACAAGGGATGAGTGAGGTCATTAGAAACAAAAGTGCAAAGACAGTTTGTGAACCTGTGAACCTGTGAAAATACACTTGATGTAAAATAATTGTACAAATTAGGATGTTATTTGGCTTTTTCACCTTTTCATTTTCCTTCAGTAATTCCTTGTCTCTGGCAATGCTTTTATACTGAGAGAGATGATACTGCCGTTCTTATCAGAGACTATTATTATCGTGTGGGCAGGCACAACTGTGTTCAGTTTTAACTGTGTTAAAAGCCAAATAGACATATAGGTGGATATTTAAGCAACACTGGTATTTCACAAGCAGAGCTGTGAAGTGGGAAGTGGATGATTTGAAACATTACAGTGATTGTTTTGGATGTTTCTGTCCCACACTGCATCTGATTTAAAGAGGTTCATAAACGACTAAGATTTACTCACTTTCTACTACAACTAAAATATTTTCCAAACCATAATTAATGTGTTACCTAGGATCTCCCCAAAATTCTCTTTATTGCTATTTTTTTCTGCCTACAACTTCTCAAGTAGAAATAATACTTGCTTTCCTCAAGTATACACTTGAATTTGAAATTTAAACCCTTTGAAAACAAGGCTCCAAATAAGACAGCCTTTGCTTGCAGTCCCATCCTGACCAACCTTACAAGAGGAACTAGCATCACTGAAGTGATGTTCACAGTGCATAATTTAATGGATTAAAACAACCATTTCAAGAACTCCATGTAGCAGAATTATCAACATGACCCATTTATAAAAGCTCAGGTTCTGATTTTACTCAGTGAATATGCTGTCTTCTTTCTGCTTTTTTCTCTTGTTTTGCTTTTTCTTAGAGAACAGATTAAATACAGAATGACTGACCTGCCTCTGGAGGCATTAAAACTCACCTCTCCTATTACATTTGTTAGTAGCCTCAGTGCACCGTGATCATGGACGAGAGAGTCTGTATAAAATGAACCAAGGTACTTTCTTGGATCCACCTCATTATCCACTGCACACAAATCAGGGCGCATATTGAATCCGTGGGAGATTCGCCCCACTGTGTATGGAAAAGATCCACCTGCAAGGAGAAATTTTTAGTAACAGAGGCTAAAAAAACTCAAGGGAAGAAAAAAAAAAACAAACTATTACCAGCACAAAGATCCGCAAGTTTTAGTAACGGTTACTTAGGAAAAAGAAATATGTTCTGTATCAGCAATATTCCTTCCCTTGTTATGTTTCTTTTCTCTTTTCTGCAACTCTTCATTACAGTGAACCCCAAATTCCTGCTGCTGACTCCTTGTCCCTTTCCCTAATTGTTTCAACTACCTCCTGCTGCCCATAACTCCTACCCCTTCCTTCTCGCTTCCTCTAAAGTGCTCCTTAACACAGGCTGAAACAGGCTGCAGAGTGTTCATATGAGCAAACTAGCTGGCAGAAATCCTCACTGGAGTAATATAGCATTCAGCTGGTGTCAGCCTTAGACCATTAACCCCATTAGCTGGCATATCAGAAAATAAAACTGCACCATGCTCAACTACAGTTTCACAAAGTGTATTACTTACCTCCATGTGCGAAGCAGACTTTCAACTTAGGAAATTTTTCAAAAATTCCTCCCATAATCATGGAGCAAATGGCTATGGTGGTTTCTGTTGGCATGCCTATCAACACAAAGAGCCTTATCATATACGGACAAAGACTGAGTTACAACAGGCCTTAAACCTAGTGCAAAAATGACTTTACAGTGCTGCATTATTTCCATTAGAGGAACACTGAACTGAGTATTAATTAACTTTAATGAGAGCACAGAACTAGAAGCTAAGATTTTATGAATTCAAAAGCCCATTTTTTATGTACTTAGGAGACAAGGGAATACAAGACTGTGTTGCTAGTTTTATTCATTTTAGGTCTCAATATAAAAGATAAAGTATGCAGGCTTAAAAAAAAAAAGGTTGTATTTTCACAACAGGCTTAATAGTAGTTTTACTCTGTACTAGAACCTTTGCAAAAATCTCCTGGGCATAATTCAGTGACAGTTTGTAAATATAGATTAAGCAATGCACTCACCTACCAGCCAGGGAAGCCAGTACTTGGACATCCTTCCATCTACCTGCATGTCCCAGGGATGCACAAAGAGACAGCAATTCAATTGTTCAGCAGCCTTCAGCAAAGAGAAAAAATGTTAGTTGTGACTTAATCTAACAAAACCTACTTTCTTAGCCACGCTTTAAAGATTACCTGCAAAGTTGTACTGAATATCAATTATTAGTGATGAAAATAGGCCCAGAAGTGAAAACCATAATCAATAGTACCTTATATTTAGTCCTCTGGTCTATATCCTGAAGTTCCCACTTGCACTCAAAGTTCTTTTTGAGACTACTGGTTTGGAAACACTGATTATAACATTTTATTCTTAAGGTGCTCCTCCAATTAATGTGGTAGAAAAATGCTTTTTTTTTTAGCTGGGTGTATGCCACACGCATCCTGCAGTACAAAACTTGGTTCAAACGAGCTTTGTTTTGGTTTCGTTTCACATGAAGGGATGAATTCTCAGAATATTTTCTAGATAGAATGATTTTACAGAAGTGTTCCAGTTACATTCAGGAATTTCCATTGCTATCACACTGTATTTGTTGCTTTTGGCCTGCTGCCTGACTTAAAAAATACTAGACCTTCTTTAGCCCACCTAATAGCTAGAAACCTGGTTGCATTCTGAGCAATAAACCATCTCCACTGAAGCACATTACATTTTCCAAACTGCTGACATTTTCAGAAAGGAAAACAAAGGAGCTATATGAGATACTAATCCTGATTGAGTTATTTAACTATGTGCTTAAATTAAATAAATCAGAGCCATTCACATGCTTAACCATTTTTTTAACAGCTTCATTTTGTCAGATGCATTTCTGGACCTCCTTTCTTTGCTATGGATTTATTTACCATTAAATGCATAAATAAAGCTGTAACTTATAGACTTTAGGAAGTAATTGTCATCTAGATTTGTAAGCTAAAGCTAGCAATTCAATAACTGTCCTGATGGTTTGATAAAGCTCATTATCCAATATGGTTTTATTTCACAATCTCTGTTTTCCAAAGATGCTTCTAAAGGTGATAGAGGGTTACTTCCTGCATATGTTAAACACAAGCTGAAGAATGTGTGTATCTCCAAAAGTAGAAGCTGATACATTGTATGACCAAATAAATTGTCCAGATGCTGTGCTAACAGAATTCTTGAATAAATTGAGTTTTGAGAAATAACCTCTATGAATCAATTTCAAGGTGACAGCTTTAATAACCTCTAAAGCAGATACAGAATGTGCATTGATTAAATCCCATAATTTAGACAAATGAGAGTCCCCATCTGGGCCTCAGGCTGTTTAAGAAATGCAATCTATGAACTCATCTTACAATTAATACATTCAGTTTAGAGTTTTTGGTCTCATTTGCATGAGTCTGTGTGGTACTTTGGCTCTATAGGTATCTGACCCTGACATCTCTGAAAATCCCAGAGAACTTTTTTCAATTATCTCAGTAAGATTGGATATAACAACTTGAATACAAAAGCAAACACAACAGAAATGCCTTATTTGATATTGCAGCATGCTCAGGAACCAAGAAGGCTACTTTTTACAAAGAAAACTCATAAAAATATTATTTATTTTATAAAGTATGCTTCACAATGCTTTATTTCCTATTATTGTCATTATATCCTGTAATGAATTACCATATATAATTAAAACCTAAATTCTCTGATCACTGAAGAATAGCCATGCGTAACTGCATGATGTGCAAATGGGATTGTTCCTGAAAAATGCCAATTTTACATTATTTGCGCCTGAAAAGTCACTGATTTCGTTGGACTAAATAAGAAATCTGGAATCAAACACTATCAGAGTCCTATGATCTTGCTGCTTTTTCATTGTCTAAAATGGATCTGGATCAATGAATCCACCAAAAAAATTAAAAAAAAAGATACACATTCTCCTTTCTTTTAAATTGCATAATTTTAAATGAATATTCTTATTAGTTTGATTTTCCAGTTATTAATGGAAATTAGTGAGGCTGTTTGGTAAATACCTTTCATTTACACTAAACACATTGGAAGGATCAATTATTTTAATGGACCTATCAATTTAGCTGATGACTGAATATGGTATAAGGGATTTTTAGGTAAAATTCCATGTCACAGAATTTCCCTAACTAAAGAAAGAAACATTTACTCACAGCATAGATGTCATACATTTCTGGTGCATTCAGGTCCCATTCATTGACATGAGATCCTATTTGTACTCCAGGAAATCCAAGTTCATTCACACAACGATGCATTTCCTTCACAGCCAGGTCTGGAGCTTGCAAAGGTAATGTACCCAAGCCAATAAACCTCTTGGGGTACTTTTTTACTGTAGCAGCTAAGTCATTATTTAATATCTGGGATAGATCTAAAGTGTCCTGAGGTTTGGCCTGGTATGATATTAAGCAGAATAATACATTAAAATAAAGTTTTCAAATGTTATCACCTTTGGAAGATACTGGGTAAATGTCACTGCACACAATATAGAGAGAAGGCTTGAATTTAGAATTTTACATTATGGCAAGATGAAAACCAGTAGGACTAAATTGTGCCTCGCTATGAATCTTCTGGGTACAGTTCTTGTCTGGAATATAATATCAACTGCTTTTCCCTTTATTGCTAAGGCTCAGTATAATCTAGCCCAACTTGGGGATATGCTTAAGTTTGCAGTCTTTTTGTGTCAACTGATCTTCTGGTTTTGATTATAGAAATGCAAAAAGCTGAGCATATCTTTTTAAATATAGCAATGAATATCTACTCCCCTATTACTGGAGCTAGAAAGAGAAAAATAAGAGATATGGGATGCTGGAGCATGAGAATTTTGTAGCAAAATTTTGAACAAAGCTCTCTAATGACAGTTATATTTGTAATGAAGAAACTGCAATACCCATACAATTAATTAGTTTCCTTTTTTTTTTTCCCATAGAATATATTAAAAGACAAAAACTTCCAGAAAAATCAGAACAAAAATTTAAGATATGTAATGCATAAAGGAATTTCAACATCAGTGGTGCTACTTACGTATGGGCTTAACATGATGCTTTTTTAGTGTAGGATACCTGGTTTGCACATCACAGCTTGATTTCTACAAGCAGCTAAGTAGTCAAATTGAGAATATATTTTGAATCACAATTTGCTATGATTTATCTTCTCAGACTTTATTTCTTTGGTGTATTCAAGATCACCATACATAGAATATATTTAAATTTGTGTCTGAATTTTATGATTCAGAGTATTCTAAGGTAGTGAGTTCTCCTCCCATGACATGTTTAAAAGAAGGTGGGATTAGGCTGCAAATGCACCTTTTATTTGTTCTTTTCATGAAAAAAATAGAGATTCATATTTAACTTCCAAGGAATCAACCCATAATTATCCTGCTACATAACGGATTCGTGCTCTGTAGGTTCTCTCTCTGTGCTGGCATCTACTTCTGACAAAATCTCCATCAGAAATTTGATTGCCCTCTCATTCTTTTTTACGAGCATACTCCAGAGTGGAACTTTGCCAGGATATCCTGCTGGCGATTTCAGGATTTGGACTATTTTTTCTTTTGTTTTTTTCAGAGCAGAACAGCTCCCCGTTTACCTCAGTGATCTAAGTATTACTTCCGTCACCTAATTGACAGGAGTTTGCACTTTAAGATAATTTGTAATATTTATAAATTACAGAATATGCTAGTAGAAACCTACCCAGTAGCTGAACATTACAGGAACTGTAGAAAGGACTTGGACTGTGACACCTGTGAAAGAAAACAAGCAGTTATTAATATTACATACATACCTTTTTTGATAAAATGATAAAAGAAAGGACTTTTGTTTGAAGTGGATAGCCATTTAAAGTTGTAAGTTGTAACATGCATGACTTAGGACAGTGATCAGTTCTTTCTCCATAGTGCTTTTACTGATTCCTGTGTTGATATGTACCAACACTGCATTTGACTTCACACTGCTTTGGAATACCATAGTGTTTTAATAGTAACAAGTCTCTCTCTATATGATCCTGTTTACCAAACTATTTGTTTCCTAGCTTTCTCTTCCATTTCTGTTCCCTATTTCCCTAGGATTCATTAATGGTCACAATCTACCTGACTTCTTTTGGACTGAATTACTCAAATTCTTTTTCATGCAAATTCATTTCTTTTACTCCTAGTTGTTGATCAACTTATCCTTGAAGACATGAGAGAGATGTTCAAGTATTTTTCAATATTAATTGATGGAAAATGAACTCAGACTATTTAGCAGTTCATATCCCTTTTGTTATTTACTTCTTCTTGTGACCGATATGCAAACAAATCAGCATTTAGGAGCCTCAGTGTTCTGATTTTTGAAGTAAAACAGAATGATCCTTAACTTAAGAGGGCTCGTTTCAGATTTTTGAGTCACAGAACAATTCCAATAATCCAGATTTCTGCCTTGCATATTTATTAGAGAGATCTTTTAAACATCATATTGACATTGCTTTTTGAAAGATGAATTACAAAACAATTTAACATTAATCTTAAGAGTAGATTTCTATGCTGAACATTCTCGGACAGTATACTTAGGAAGAAGGTAAACCAGCACAGGAAAAATCTATTTAAGAAATGTTTTCCCTTAGCTTTCCGAATCCTCTCTGTGCAGTCTGATTAGTGATGATATATCTTAATGTCAGGCATGAAATTAGTAACTGTACTGCTGTGATGACACAGAGAATAGGAGACTTCCCATATCTTTGTTCCAGAATTGTGATATGTTTGGGGGTTAATATTTTGGGCATAATCTACCTTGCTTTTTGTTACACAAAGTTGTCTTTGAAGTAAGCAGCTACAGAACAGAAAAAGAATAAAACATGGCCCATATTCTTTACCACTAGAAGGATAAGAATGAAAAGCTCAGTAAGATCTTTGGTTTTATATTTATTGGCTGAATGGCAGTTTCTCTAGAGTGCTGCAATGAAAGAAGATTTTTTATGGGAAAAGCCGCCAGATGGTGCTGTAGGACACAGTTTTAGATTCTTTTTCTTAACAAATGAGCACTGTTTTATGTAGTCTGTGGAAGAATATTTTTTGTTAGTTTTATGAAACATTTTCTTTTTGGAGAGCTGTTGCAAATAGTTGAGAAATTCCCCCTGTGTTTTCCTTTTACGTAGAGGAATTAGATGGGGCAGAATTGTTTTACAAAACCTTGCCATTAGTGCTGGAAAAGCATATCAGAAAGGAAAAGATGCCAAAGGGCTATTTATGATTGTGGTTGAGAAAAAGAATGGTCAGTCCCAAAATGTGATTGCATTTTGTGTAAATATACCCTAACTGGACATAACTTAGTTAATCCCAGGAATGATTAAAATCTTGTCAAGGCAGCACAAATTTTAGAGATGTTGTACAGGCATTCTAGGCATTCCACATGAAATGCTGAATGGTTAAAGTTTGAAATATTTCTCCAGTGTGCAAACAGTAATTTTTAAATTTTCTAAGTAAGTTGTGTTTACATAAATGCCCATCACCCCTACCTTATGTATCTCAGACTAAAGCTCAACTGGGAGAAGGACCTGAAGTGTTTCCTAACATGCTATCACCAATGCAATAATCACAAATACACTATTTTAAAAATATGTGCTCTTCAGAAGAATTCAAGTGTATTTGTTCTTTTTGAAAAGTTGGAAAAGCTACTCAAGTACAGTCTACTGAAGAACTGATGTAAGGAATTATTCCAGTTAAGTTAAAGAAAATATATTATTTAATAACTACATATTACTCTCACAAAATATATTTGGAATTAGGGTATTAATCATACTAAAAAATTTCTATCAATCAGACTAAAAATTCCTTCTCTCAATCTCTTATGGTTAACAGCATATCAAAGGCCTGTGGAAAATAAATTTGCTAAGTGTAGTTTCTTTCACAATCAGGAAAACTCTCTTTCCTGAGAAAGTAATTGTACCAGTTATCTAGGTTCAGATTTCTTTATCAAAAACAGAATAATGTTGCAACATCTATATAGAAAAAATGGTAGAAAAGGAAATATATATGCAGAAAATTCTAGGCGTAAAAAGGTTGTTTTTAATTTTGAGATGCACTAACAGAGAAGTTGGTATTATCCTGTGCAAGACAGGAATGATTTCATTTCCTTTATGAAATTACCTGATAGGTCCATCTCTTTAATCCGTATTTCTGGATCCCAGCAGTTTTCTTGAATAACTCTAAAAACCTTTCCATCCTTCATCATCTTTGCCTGCCCCTGTGAAATGACATTTTCATATTTGTTATATCTGACAAATTGGTACATGCTGAATTATAGAGTTGCTTGAGTATATTATGCTCCCTAAATAAATTCAGTGACAAAATATAGTTCTTTAATATATAATCAGTAGATATTACTTAATCAAAGACTATTATAAAATATCATGTATAGTTCAGATGACATGAATAAATATGTATATTTTCATAATAAAAAGATCTCTTTTTTATTGCAATGTTTATCTCTCCATGTTTGTTTGAGAAAGCTATCAGGTATCTTAATCAAGGTTTATCCTCAAACCAAAATTTGACCTCAAAACTGTGCTCAAATTAAATATGAGCTAAATGTTGCCCTTGGGGATGTGTGTGTTCTTTTAAAGTCAATAGTATCAAAATGAATCCAGTAAGTATAGAAATAATTGTGTAACTGTTAAATTCATTCCAGTTGTTTCAGATCACCTGTGAAACAAAGACAAAATGAGACCTAATACACTTGTCCTTAGATTACATTTTCTCTGTGGGACTGAAAGAAAAGAAATATGGAAGATTCTGTATTTGGGGAAGTAAAGATCAAAGAAAAATCTAAACACAGTATAGAGTGATTACATAAATTAGTGTAATACCTTCCCCGAATAAACTAATTCCCAACTTAGAAAGTTCAAGACATCATCATGGTCATCAAACTTGATACCAATCCCTTAATTATTAAAATTGAAGTGTTTTTTAATTTTTAGTGGATTTGACATTTGTCCAAAGATGACAAGCACAGTGTTGTTACATTAAGTCAAGAAAAATATTTTTTAAAGTTGCATGCAGTCGCATGCTTGTAATTAGAATTAGCAATTCAATACCAAATACTACTGACAGAAGTATTTCACTTAGCTTACACACACTGAAAAGATGCAATTCATCAATCTTTGCAAGCTTTAAGTATTTTTTTGTTGTTCTAGGCTACTTTTGCCATAAGTGGAAAAAGATGGAAGTGAGATCATTCACATAACCCTTACACTGTGGGATATGTGTCTATGGGATAGGTAAGTGTGGTCATGCAGCAGAAAAAATACTGAATCTTCAGTTAAAAACTGACAACCACATGATAAGATGTGAGAAAGCAGAACAGTTACTTTTTTATGTTCACAGTAAACAGAAGCTGAGTGCACTGCAGTCTTCTGACCTAGGGAAGGGAACTATGTCTCCCAAATGCTGATTTATTAAATCAGTTTAGTTAGGAAACACACAACATCTGTCTATCTTGATATATAAAAATCTGCCAAATCAGATCCTGCTAGTATTCTACAATAGAAATAATTAATAATATTTCACTGCTTATTGCAAAGTTTACTTTATGTCTCCTTTTTCTGAGAAGTCAGACTGCTCTTAACCTTGAATTTGTTATTAGCTTCATACATCATTCACAAATACACTGCCCTAATGAATATTTTAAAGGTCTCTTCCACATATCTAATAGTGCTGCCTTAGCAAACTGTCAAGTTGGTAGGTATATTACAATTTCGAAAAAATACTTGAAATATTACAGTCAGTTATCACAACTACATTGCCCTGATCCTCTGGCAAAATACTTCAGATTTTGATAAAATTGATTTTCCAACCTGACAGAAAGGTTTGCACTAGCCAAACGCTCCAATATATTTAATTTTTTTTTTTGCATATAGTCTAATAAATAGAAAAGAATTTGGAGTGTGAACATAGGAAAGGACACAGCAGAACTGAGCATTATGTCAAACACAAGCAGATCATGTGGCCTTTATTAGATTACCACTGGGAGTATTTCTGTGAACACAGGCAACTTCCTCAGATACAGCAAAGGCATAGCAGCGAAACTGCTTACATTTATTTTCTTCTGCTAATACTGAAAACAACATTAGGCAGGCAGTAATTCTACCAGCAACCTTCACAGTGCTCATACATAAATGCTGAGATGAACAGTAGGTCACTTCATTCTGTAACAGCCATCACAGTATAGAAGTTTCTAACAAGACGTACTGTTCTCATTAAATAATTAGTTAAACAGTTTGTTGTTTTCATTTGCATTAGCTGATTCTTTGTGATCATGAACATGCTGCAGGTCATGCCTAAACTCACAGCTTTGTGCGCAGACAACAGCGAAGTTGGTTATGCAGGAAAGCATAATGTGCTAATTTGAATAAATCCATGTGGATCAGTGGGATTATTCATGTATCGAGGGATAGAACGACCTGCTGCAACAACATTGGGCCTGCAAAATCAGTCCTATTACTATAGTCTCTAGACACTGCCACTAATCTGCACCTGTCATTTTTCAAATGAGAAATTACTCAAGCACCTTAATTGGGAAACAATTTTTGCGGTAATAAGAATAAAATCTGATCAAGAAGAATGTTTTTAGGTTCCAAGGCAATGGGTGCAAGGTTGAAGCCCTCATAAAAGACCTAAGATCTTTACTTGCAGTGGTAACACACTTTTCTAAGGGCACAGCTGAAAAATTTTATTATATCTTTATTAAAAGCCATGCAATATTTAATAAAGAATTTATGAAGAAATTAAGAGAGTTTTAAGAGGTTTAAGAAGCACAGCAGGTTGATTTAGTTCAGCAAGCTACATCTGAATTTATTCCATTAATAAACTACTCAGTTACAGCCCAAATTGCATGCATGCAATTTCAGACATTGATGCTTCTGAACATGTGAATGTTTTCCTTTTTTTTTTTTTTTATCTTGGGAGTTAACTTCCCCAGCTCCACATATTTACACAGGATTTTATTCTCTATCATGCACTTCTTTCATGTAGACAGAAGTAGGCTGGAGAGAACTCTCTGCGGAGCATGGAAGGCTATTATCGACTTGCCACAAAGTTCCTTTGCAGACTATTTTTAGCAAAGAATTTCAGCACCAGACCTCTACTAAACAGCTAAGCTGCTAAAAATGCCTTCAAGTCTCTCTCCTTCCTGCATCTGCCATCTATCTCAGAAGCTGTGCCATCTGAACTTCTGCTTAGCAGGTGGCTTCTTATCTCCTCCCAGTCCTGCTTAGACTGAAATCTGAACAAAACTGATGAAATCTGGAATTTCATCATAATCTGTTTGCTCCTCCATCTTGGTCCCAAGCTTCATTCCTGCTCCATAAATAGCTGATAGGCATGTGACAGCACAAACTTGCATATTGTAGAATGACAGCAATCTGTATGCCATTTAGCTTGGAATAAACATATACAAATTTATATCCATAATTTTTAGTTACCATATGCATACCTGCAATTACAAAAAAAAGTGATTTTCCAAAGTAACAAGGGGATGGTTTAGTTCCATTGAAATTAACAGAAACTATACACTTAAATACCTTGTTTATCCGGAATATATGTCTTGCTTCTTCAAAATAATTAAATAATAATTAAAAAATGCATCTCTACAGAGAATGAAGGAATTAGTCAAATCAAAAAAAGAAACAACAAGAAAAAGATTGGGCACTATAATCTCTATAAGCCTATCTCAAATATGGAGTAGAGATGTCACTTCAGAAAATTCTAGTTACTAAGTATTTGTATCTCTTATGCCTGTACTTGTCATTACAGAATTCCATTATAGAGATCATGGCTAAACTACAGAGGACAGGTCAGATCACACTTGTTAAACACACTACACATGCAACTGGCCATTACAGGACATAGCTGGGTTTAGCCAGTTATTTATATTGCAACCTTTACAAGCTTCAAGGCGGGTGTGTGCTGACACTCTTTGTCAAGCTATTCATCTTTGCATCTTTTGTCTTGCAGCTTACTATAACCAGGTTGTTCTTATCCACCCCTTCTCTGCTCTCCTTTTTCCTTAATTATCTGGCTAATGCCTTGTATTGCCTTTACTCTTCAGTATCCAGGCACACAGCAATGCTCCTGAGGTAGGCAATCACAGATGGAATTTCTCAAGTTAGGACAGGTATATGTGAGGTGAGGAGGGAAGTGAACTCAGGTCTGAGAGCTCTTCCATAAAACACCTTTCTCTTCCCATCCGTAAGGAAATCCTGAGCCCAGGTCCAGCATTGACTAAATCTAATGGAAAATTTCCCATCTCCGATAATTAGACCAGCACCCTTATATGAGCTTGCTTTTTCTCTTGGGTCTACTTACCTTGCACTATTCACCTATAACTGTTAAGATGGAAAGGAAAATATTTTCCATGTGTAGTAAATGTCATGCATATTTATGCACTATAAAACAAACCTGGGACCTCCACCATCCTGCCCTGCTGCTGGCATGCTGATGGAGGGACAACTTTCCTGCTTTTGGGCCTGAAGCCATTCACATCAACAGCCTCACCAGAGCATGGGGAGCCAACAGGTCATAGAAGAAAATTGGCTTCCTGTGACAGTGTTTGAGCTATATAGCCGTATCTGGCGAAGTTGTTATATGGTAACAAACAGAGGGCTTATCTTTAAAACTAGGTTATAAAATTAATCTATATGGTAATGTACATTCTTTTACCATGCTATTCCTGCCCTCCTATGAAAAAACAGCATGGTGGTTATTTTTTAATGTCAATCAAATCAAAAGACAAGATGCATTACTGATCTTGCTTATACCAGTTTTATATTATTGTGTCACTGTAAATGTCATTGTAATTACTGCTGATTTGTTCTACTGGGGGTGAGATCAGAATCAAGCCTCTAAGAAACCTGTTTTGCTACCATCAGACTGAATAAATGTATTCTACTAACTGCGTTAGCAGCAGGCCTGGATTCTGAATGCGGATGGACTGTTAGCATTGCCTCATGGCATTTGCAAATACGATGTTCCAGGTATTCTTATGTACCTCAGAAGTGTCTTTGTAAAGTTAACAGAGTGAATGGTGATATAGAAAAATCGCATCCACTCTGTCTTTTGCTTGCCAAAGAAAATCAGCCTCCTACTCTTTTACAGTATGGTCTCCAAACCTATATATTGTCCCTATTGTTCTTGGATATTGAAACTGCAATTTCCTTTCATCCAGAAGATATATGGAAGCTATTCTTTCTTTTTGATGACAATTTCATGTCCTAGCTCTTGATGTTTTATTAAAATATCAGTCTCAGTTATGTTTGTTTCTCATACAGACAACTACATATAAGTAAAAAAGTTCAATATGTAATGAGTTTTAGATTAGGACATCTTATTAAAAATAATTCTTTAGAGATATCCATTCTGAATGTTAACATATAGTGATGAGGAAAACTGGATACTAGTTCAGATGAGAGAAACTGAACTGACTGTATACTGAGTAACACCTCTTAAACAACAAGATCTACTGAGTATATGGGACTAATAATTGCTTAACAGAAGACAGACCTTTACAGAAATTTCTATCAAAGACATCATCAATCTTATTGCCATTTAGCTGTGAATGCGTATTCCTGATCACTGCACAAAACTATCTCAGAGGACCAGACAGCACAAACCTTGCAGTGATGATCCACCTGAACCCATCCACCATATCCGTATCTCTGTGAAAGAAAAAAGGAAAAAACAGTGACTAGTTAACATTCTGTAATAATAATCAGAGCCTTACAATCAAGCTTTACCTTTTTCAGGAGAAATACTTAAGCGTATGCTCAGTTTTGAGCCTCTGAGTAGCTCCTTTGATTTCAGCAGAATTGCTGAGGATTCGCTGGACTGGCCTAACAGTGTTTGTAGAACTAAGCTTTTAGCTCCCAGTTCAACAATATTTTAAAATAAGTCTTAAAATTGATTTCAAAATGCTTTAAATATTATTGAGGTCCATTACTGGAATTTGGTTCAAATCAGGCATTTAGCAATATGAACATTGAATTGACACATTTTCTGATCCTAACAAACTGCAATCAGTTAATCATTAGCACAGAGAAGTATTGATTCCGCTTTTCAGCTTCCATGATTCAGCAGCAGGACTGAAGGTCATTGTCTCTTGTCTATTAATATTTAAACAACCCAGAATAGCTTAAAGGAGAAGCTTAGATGCTCACTGATTCTTCCTGAGAGATTAATAATTGTTTATAGAAAAAAAAACATGAAAGACAATGATTTATTTTTGTTTTCATTACTTAGAAACAAATGAAGTCTTGAAATAAGATAATAGAATGAATGAAAAAAACGCTCAGAATTTCCATTTTTTAAAATAAAGAAACATTTCAAAGGAAACTATAAAAGCAGGGATTTCCTACACTGAAATGTAAACAATTTGCATTTGCTATGACAGCAAATCATTACCTAATGCCATTATGGGTTGTTCCAAAGTGGGAGTGCAGAACCAAGCCTTCTAATTTCAGCCAATCAGAGATCCTAATGATGACGGTGGCTATGTACACTTTATTAAAATTTATAAATGCATGTATATATAGATAAAAATAAGGAACAACATATAAATGTAGGGAAGCTCTGGGAGTGTTATCTGATGAAGATCTTAAGTTTTAAATTTTAATTAGCTCCATAATAAACATGGAAAATGAGCACTTTAAAGGACATCTATTTAGGCATTACAGATACTTGCTGGTCTGTTGCTGAATTAATTTTGTATTTTCCCCTCAATTATTAGTTGGATGCATTGATAGTTATTACTGAAGTATGTCATTAATTTCTATTTATTTTTATACATATTATGGGTACCTAAGATCTTAGAATAAACATCTTTAAAATAGAACTTTCTAGTCATAGATTAAAGATTTGGTATTTACAAGGTTAAAAAGAATATAACCAAAAAAAAGAGAAAAGCTTAGCATTATGTGTGCATGCTAGAAGTAAAATATTATCATAAAAATAGTGCCTAAGAATAGCTTTTATTACTTTACATTTTGTCTTGCCCACTACCATCTCTGGGAGAAATCAAGGCAAAGTATTCAGTTCACTTAGTTCATTCACTTGTTATTTTGGCGGGCATACTGAATTTCAGCCCTCTCCATTTCTCCTTTTTTTCCACTCTGTTTTTCCCTGCATAAGATGTAGAGAACCATGTTAATAATAGCCTGAGCTTGCAGAGGAATCTAGGGAATTCAGAGAGGTATTCTCTATTCTGAATCCACTAAACCTCTGAACCACTGAAATTTTAGAACAGAAGACTCTGATTGTTAAAACTGGCAAGTAGAAATTAAATAAAGAAGTCTTATTAGCCTCTTTTATTAGTGTTTAAAAAAATGCAATATTGGTCTACAGTTGAACAGCAGGACTAATGGTGAATTCATCCTTCATGTAAATAAAGATCACAGGATACTTGAGGTGGTTTTGTCCTATTAAATTCATTGCCCTTTTAAAGTATATATAGAGAAAATATATGTTCTTTACACAATCAGCATGAAGGTTTTTTTTTTTTTTTAATAGGCATTTTGCACAAACAAGGATGATAAATGTAGAACAAGACATGGACAAGCATGGCTACCCTGTATCCATGGACTGGATATTTAACTCCTATCTACTTAAAACAGACATAATAGCTGTAAATAATATGTGTAATTTAACCTACATTATCCAATGTTTACATGCTTTTTCATAGACGAGTTATAATATAAACAGACAGATGTTTTAAAAGCACTTCATAGCGAAGGACGAAGCGAAACTTCCTGTCCAGGAAATTTTATGCATAATAATGTTATTTTTGATAAGCAATGAAGAAATAACCCATGTATATTTTTAATCCAGGCTTTCTCACATCTTTTCTTCCTAATAAAATCTTTACATTTTCCAGCTGCTCTCTGACTAACACTGAATTGATACCAGACTGTTTTTTTAACAGTCACAGAAACACAGGGATAATACATTTGAAACACTTACCTAAGATTTTGCTATCAACAGGAAAAAAAAAGAAACTTCAAAATACCAGAGTGAAAGGATATACAATGTAAAATAAGAGTTTAATGTCAGATACCAAAGAGCAAGGCTGAAATAATGGTATTCTTCTGATGCCCAAGGTAAGCACAATGAAATCAGATGTTTCCATACAACTGATAAACCCATGGAATGTTCATTCAAATACTGCCAATACAGAATTACAATAAGGAAATATTTAAAGGCAGCAGCAGAGCTCTCATCTTTTCTAGCCTGATTCTTTAACATGAATGGAAACACTAAGGAGTTTGAATAAAATAGCTATACTGGAATTGTGAAACCAATTTTTAAATGCAATAATTATATATATGAGAGAGTTATATTATGTGATCTTTTTAAGGTGAATTTTTCAGAACCCTTTGTAGCATTGAATATGTGATCCCTTAGGAGTCAAAAAGTGCTCAAATATCTTTATATACAATTTTGTTTATAATTATCCAGGCTGTAACTCTAAGTCTACAAGACTGAGTTTTTATCAATGAATTACAAAAATAATACCATGCAAAGATTCAAAGTTAGGACAGTCTGACTTATAGCTTCTGTGTTCTGGCCAATACTGAATCTAGGTAAATGAGGTTTTGTATTCATAATCCAATATGCTACATCCTTCCAGCAACTGACAAAATAATAGGAAAAAGATATTAGCACCGTCATCATCAATTAACCATACTTAAAGTGACCCAATATCCACTAAGTTAAGGATTGTCATGCCTGTGGCTGTAACTACTCTTAGGTAATAGTAATCTTGTTTACCATTTGTTTATTTCTCCTTTATATTTGTTTTTTTTAAAAAAGTGAATACCACTTGGCTGTCAGGGACCTTATAGTCCTTGATAGTTATGAAGATATACCCTGCAATGGTTTCACTAAGCAAATGGAATTTATACCTCATCATTTGACAATGAACAGAGTCAAGTTTTTCATCCCTTTCTTACAGGAAGTTTTGCTTTGCAAATCAATGTAATAGAAATATCTCATATCTTTTAAAAAAATCAAATTAAACCAAAACCTACTGAAAATAGATATTTATTACAGATATTTATTATTCATTCACTATTTTTTTAAGAACTACATCAATAGCAATGGTTGCTGTAAAATAAGTCACTGAATAGCTGAAGTCTTATTACCTTTTTTAGATCAGGCAATTCCTTAGGAAGAATGTGGCTATGAACATCAATTTTCATTTTTGAAGTATCAAAGGAGAACTACGCTTTCAAAGGAAATGTTTTCTATGTAACTGCTACTAACCTTCCTGTCCCTGGCTCAGCGGGTCAATAACTTAGGCTGCTGTTCCGATCTACCTGCTATCTTATCAGGGCAACCGCATACAGTAACCAACCAGGGAGCCAAAACCCCAGAGGAGTGGCTCTGGGAAAGAACAAAAGCTTCTAGAAGTAGAAAGTTCCTGTTAATGCATAAACTGCATCTGAGAGAAAAGAGAAAATGCATATTTATAGTAGTGATATGAAGGCTTTTTTTTTTTGTTACCTAGATTTTAAAACACAAACTGGTTTACAGTCGAACATGATCTGAATTTCCTTCTTTCACTTTGTCAGATTCTGAAATGATCTGAAGAGAGGATATAACATACCGTTGTAAGAATTTATGCCTTCTTCCCGTACTTTATTCATAAGGGACGTCAAAAAGATTAATATTGAACTGTGGCCAAATCTGTTCTCTGCAGTTTAATCTCCCTTTTCGATTATTAGTTTCTTTAGCATATTTACACAGTGTAAATAGCACTAGTGGACACTACTGCTCAGTCACGCAGACTGGCTCATGTTACTTAAGAATCATAACAAATTAATGCTAGTGTGGTATCTATGTTATATACTTAGTATGGCACACATTTTGTGTGTGCTAAATTAAACTTAACTGGCTTAGATTTTATGTCACCCTACACTTCACTTTTTGTCCTTTACTCAGGTAATAGATATCATTCCTGGAGATAGCCTTGCCTTTTGCTTTTTTTTTTTTTTTAAATCTGTAATTTATTTTCTCTGTAGTTTTGTTTCAACTCTTGCTTCCCTCATGATTGCCAAAGCTGGTTAACCATTTCTTAATTAACCTGCTTTAATGAAAAATGCTGATTTTTCAAAGCGAAATGCTGTTGTAGTTCAACAAATCTTTCAGCGAAACATTTTTCAAGCAGACTGAAAAACAAGTGGCCTATTTTATTTCATCCTTTTTCCGACTTCATTATTTTGTTTGGGCTTGATTTTAAAAATATCCTGCAATCTGTTATATTTCCCTGGTTGTTCATTCATGAACATGTCTGCTTTTGATGTGTTCAGTTTAACTACTTGGAGTTACTCTTCGAGTCAACTTGTGATAGGGTTGATTAGCTGCATGATGTTGTGTCTGCCTGAGACATGAGCTCACGGAGAACTGAATGCTTAAAACAAACAGGAAGCAGAAACTTTGGGACAGTACTACTCAAAGACAGATGGACAGCCAGGATTTTACTTTACAGATGAACTACATGGTACTGAAATAGCAGTCATTACCATTTCAAAAACCAAACCTGTCTCTCTCTGCCCAAGCTCCCTGGTTAAGCTGCATATTTGCCCTCTTGCTCCTGATGTGAGAGCTATATTTTAAGATCTAGCACTACAGTGTTAGCCTGTTGGCTGTCAAAGCAGGAGGTTGTGAGCAGATGGGAACTTTTACATGCAGAATGGCTTGGGCGACAGAAAGATACAATTCATTGTTTGCAGAACCATACAAAAAGTGTTAGGTACCAGTCTCCGAACTGTACCCACCCTTTAGCTACCCACAGAATATATATTCCACAGCATTTGGATGAGATGAGACCACCAGGTTGGTCAGAAAGGGTAGTATGGAGATCAGCCAATGCCTATATTTGCTATGTCTCCTACAGAGATGAACTAAAATGCACACAGACTTCTTTCCAGGAAAAAGGTGGCATTCCTGAAGAATCGGATGTGCGCAGTGTGCCATCTGTTCATACAATCTAAGGGCTGCATGGGAAAAAGAAGTGAGAAATCCAGACCACCAATTCACAATGTTTTATTTCCACATTTTAATATATTTTTAGAGATCATAATTAGTTTTGGAGGGAATTTTGATTCAATCAAAAATTTGTACTGGTTTTGGTTTGGTGGTCTGGTGACCTGAATTTTTAAATAATTTTTCTGATAATTACAATAGTTAAAACAGACCAATCGTCACTGTTTCTTCAGCAATACTAATAATTTATTCTGCGGAAGAGTATACATTCTTAAATTACAGTGAATTTGAACTGCAATTCAATTTTAAAATCCTACGTTTGGGATTCGACACATAGATGTTGAAATTATTTTTGCGAATGATTTCTGCAAACATAGACCAAAGGAGTGCTGAAGTCACAGCAAACATTTGGAGGCGGTCCTTGATTCCCAGGGCTCTTCTCATCTTTCCAGCTCAGGTCCTTTTTTCCTTCTTACACTCAGTACAAGAATGTGAATTCCATGGTGCCCTGGCCAGTGAACTGCTGCATTGCATCTTTCCATTAATAATGAACAATAGACTTAAATTTACATTTTGGTGGAGTTTCTATCAAGCAACTTCAAGAAACAAATTTGGCTGTAAGGTTAAAAAAAATCCTGGAACAAATTCCCAAGGCAGGGAGCAGTTCTGCAAAGAACTGATTCTTACAGAAACTATAAGAAAAAGCAAGGTGGTTCTCCAGTATGTGGCCAAAATTCAGGACAAATCCAGTCTAGTCCAAATCCTTTGTGCCTTATCTGATTTTTTTTTTCAAAAAGAAAAGCTCTTCCAGGATAATTTTGCGACAGATTGTCCAGAGCAGGTCTGCAGAACTTCAGAGCTTTATTTCACTAGAGCAACAAGTTCTAACTGAAAGCAGCATTAGACCTAATGCATTAAATGCTCTTTCTCAAAAGCTATTTAGCTGTTCTTCTGAAAGAATTAGAGGATTTGAGATTTGGAATCTTCAGACTGGAAACTGGAGGTGCAACTTTGGTTTATCAGGAAGAAGATATTTCTTCATCCTAGTTGGGGGGGGGAAGGGAGGAGATGACTCCTTAAATAAACATGGTTACGCTCTGCAGACAGTTCTATTGCGCAGTTACACTATCAAGACACACTATTTCCAAGCAGGAGTAATGTAGAAGCAAGAGGCAAATTTTGGATGCTGATATTAGAAAGTGCTAATCGATTTGTGCCTGTTCCTCAGCCCTTCCAGACTTGCATGTCTTCCTCAGGCACATGTGTTTTAAATTGCACTTTTGTATGTTAAAAATGGCTATTATACATATACACAGGATGAGAAAAAGCAGCTGGAAAGCTGTGCATTCAGTAGCTAAGAATGTAAAGAGTATGTCCTCTTACAAATGAAATAAATGTTGAGCTGAATGCTTATACTGGTTGCTTAGCAACTGGTTGTCCTTTGGCTATGCCGGTGACTGTGCTGGGCCTTTGGGACTGCCACTACAGAGCACAGCTCCTGAGGCTCTGCAATGAGCCCATCCTAAACATGTCACAGGCAGAGCTCTAATTCTATTTTTGCATGGCTTCAAATAATTACTTTTCCTATAAAATTAACCTGTTGTTCACAGAATTGAATCTTCCTCCAGAGCTCCAGGGAGGACTGAATATTTCCCTTCTACTGGGGAATAAAAAATAAAATGCAGTTCCCATGTAGCCCTTCCCAACTGTAGAATCCCAAAGCTCTTTACAAAGTCACTGTTGTCATCCCTGAAGGGAAAATACCAGTATTGGCATAGCTACACCAAAAGCACATCACATTGCATTCACCAGTAATTCACCAGTAATACATTCCCTAGTAGGTCCCAATGTCACCTTTTAGAGGGTGGCACTGATATTCCCCATTCCGAAATGCCAGGCTGTCTATCCACCACGCAGATTGTATAGCTACCTGGATTGGGGTGTCTAAGTTTTAGATGTATCTACAGAATGCAGAAGAAGACATACACTGATTCTCCACTCTAGAGTCAGCTACATTTGCTCAAGACCACAGCAGTGCAGGTATAATGCTCATTAAACATTTTCTTTCCATCATATGAAGACAAGTAAAATACATTTTTCATTTTGTTATTCAGAATTCTACAGAAACAAATACCTGGAAGAGCATCTGTATTATATTAGAGCTGGTGCTGGCCTATACCTGAGCCAGTTTTGCCTTGTAGAGATGTTGGGCTTTTAAGCTGAGCTGTGATGCTGACTGATGCAGCTTTGATGTTTCCAAAACTTAATACATTCGCTTGGAGATGCTGCAAGGATGCACAAGCTCCAACTTCTGCTCAGCTGGTGGCCTCTCCATCACACTCTCAGAGCTGCCAGTGCTGCCCCAGTTATGCCACTAAAATTTACAGTGTAAAAATGGCCAAGATCATGGGCTGCTCCGGCAGCATTTTGCACTGCTCTGTCACTGCCCGCCTAGCAGGGTTCAGCAGAAGGATGAAAGCAAACAACGGCTTGCATGCCAAGCTCTTGGCAATTCACATGCTCTCTGCCATGTATGTTAGGACCTTATGAACCCTTATTTATTTGGGGCCTTCTAAAGAAATAATAAATACTTGAAATGTCAGCAGTATCCTACATCAGAACAGAGATATATGACCATCTTTCAAATAATGCCATTATTAGAGTCTTACATTTCTGTGCTATGGCTTTTGCTAGGATGGCGTTATGCAGTCATTTCAGTGAAAGGATTTTGGGGATTTCAAATCTAAATCTTTAACAGCATAAAATACCTCTAAAATTGAAGCAGTAAGTTAGATTCTTAAAAAAATGAGTAGCATTCTTGTAAAGTTAACACTGTGGTCAGAAAATGAAACAAAACATTATTCTATGTAGAATAAACTTGAAAAAAAAAGGTAAAAAGAAATGAAAATGCTAGAATGACAGAAAGATGCTATGAAAGTTATATTTTATTTCACTTTCTCACCATTTGGGGGGCTCTAAATTTCTAAATTTTGGATATTGGAATGGTCTTCTCAGAGCTTTTTTTTCTGGTGTAGAAAAGCAGCCAAGGAACCAACAAAACCCCTACTGCCTAAATTTGTTTGTCTGCATAAAGCAACTATAATTAGTATGCTTGGCTCCAGAACACTGCAGAAGTGTGCTTATGTCTCCTGTGCTACCAGGACAGGGCTCATAAAACATGATTCCTCATGGGTCCTCAAGGCCTGCTTGAACATGAAATTACGCGTTCTATCACTTCTGAATAGTTGTGGTAAAGGAATCTCTTGCAAGGGACTGGGCTGAAACCCTGGCTCCCAGTAAGTGCAGTGAGAATTGTCAGCCAAGGATACAGACTACGATGCCATTATTGAGTTTGTGAGAAGCAGGAATATTGATATCTATATAACCACAGCGATGAGTGCCAGAGCAAAGACCTTTCCAACTGTGCAGGTATTCATGATGTATTTATAAATTCTAATGTTTAGTGTTTAGTATGGAAACTGCATTTATTCATTCATCAGGAGGAGTAAGCTTGGCAGAGAAATGCCTCTATAGGGGATTTCTGGAGCCTGTTTTTACTTGCTGAGTTCAGAAATGAATATTTTCCTGTATTTAAGCTTCAGATTTTAACTCCTAAAAATACATTAATTCCAAAATTGGATTTATGCCTCAGAACTGTTTCTCATGAAATTCACAATAGGATTTTAAAATTATTGACCAGAGTGAGAATACAATTTAGATTGTTTTGAGAGTTAAGAAAGTTCCAAATATTGAAACTTTCACTCAGTTTTACTCATTCCAGTTCTTCCACAGAAACTGCAACAGCAGCTGCCAAAGCAAACTTCTAGTATAATGATTACCACTTTAACATATACATTTCACGGGAAATGCATTGAGCTATATAAAACTAGGTAGTTGTGGATGAGGGACTATAAGGAGATGGTAACGTCACACTCATTCTTCCACTGTTGTTGGCCCCCAATAAAGACTAGCACTGTGGAAAATTATGTGATGGTCAGCTTCACTTGAAGCAAATTGAGGACAAGTGATGATATGAATGCTGCAGATGTCCTAATCTGTGTGTAGTTATAAGCCCAGTTGAATTAGAAGGCTATGCAGTGGATCGGAGCATATTTTAATACCACAGAAGATGCAATACCATGTGCTGCTCCACATGCTCAAAACTGTGATTCAGTAAAGGTTTTCAGAATTTCCTATCAGCAGTTCCTTATATTAGGATAACTTAGTAAGCCACTGTTTAGCACAACAAAGAAAGGATAAACTCTATTACCTAGTATAAAAGGTTCCCTAGCAATTTCATTAAAAAGCGTTAACCAAACAGCAAAATTGGCATCTATATTTCTCTATAACTTTTCAGATAACTTCTTTACTGTTTTGCTAGCATGAAAAATGCTTTGACTTCTGGATATTTACAATGGGACTATGCATTTCAACTTGCTCTTGCATGAGCAAGTCATTTAGAAATATGCAGCTAGACATTGACACAATGACACTGAGTGTAGTTTTGACAGTGTATGAGGTAGATGCTCCTACTTACTGCAGTCCTAGCATAACAGTTGCTAAGACTTAAATAAATTAGTTTATCAAACCAATCATACCAAACAACATAAAACTATATATTAATCACATAGGAACACCTCTAGAAATAATGCATGAACTAAAAGAAACAGTACTGCAAATCCTGCTTACTCTTAAAATAGCTATGTAACAAACTAACCTAATATTCCATGGCTAAATCCATCACTGACTTGAAAATTCACTGATTTTGGTAGACTTACCCCATGTCTGAATTTAGTCTACTGTTCAGCTTTGCATTATATTCTTTCTTGCTGACTTCTGTGAGTTTCAACAAGTAGAATAGGACAGAATATTACCTATTGAACTGTTTCATTTTTGTTTGTTTTTGTTTTTTTTTCCTCTCAGAACGCTATTTATTAACATTTCTAACAAGTACAACAATATCACTTAAGCGTATTTTGAGTAAAGATCTCTTCATTGCCCCAGTGAGATACTTTCCCCAATAAGATACTTTCAGTTTGCCTTTCCTGGGAACGGTCCATCCCAACTGGAAACAAGCTCTTGAATCATGTTCAGTAATAAATATATAACTTTAAAACACTGTAGGACCACTGGAATTAGTAACACTACTATGCTAGGCAAACATGGCTTGCTGTGCTACTTTCACATCAAAATGTCCTGATAATATTTACATGCCACAAGCCAAACTAAGAATTAGATGCACTCAGAGCACAGAAAGAGTAGCTTCAAAATATACTGCAGAAAGCACTGTGGAAGGAATCCAGATCACTCACAGAGGGATCACTCTGCAAGGACTCATTTTGGTTCCATCCGCGCTTTAGCACTTTCCAGAGCTACAGTCTCTGGACTCTACTGCAAGCATATCAAATGATCTCGATTTCCTTATGAGTGTGAAGTTCATAAAAAATGCCATTTCCCAGATAAGGTGTATTTTATCCTTCCAGACATTCCTGACTATCTCAGCCTACTACTGCTGCCCTTTTTAGAACCTAAAAGTAGACGTTTTAGAAGTACTCTTCTCTGTTATAATTAGAAATTCCGAGTTCAGAGGAAAGTTCATAGGGGTCACTAGGAAATCCCATCTTTTCAAAAGAGATCTAGGAAGAGATGGTTTCAGATTGAAAAGTTGTTTGAAGCCACTGAAAAGACACATAACTTTAGATGAAGAATTAGTGAGAGACTTTGCCCAAAATCAGTAGCAAAATATAAAGACAGTTCAGAGCTCCAGTTTTGGATTATGCCTGGTACAAGTGTCAGTATAGTACCTCAGAAAAAAAAACGCATTATAAATCAAAAAAATTATTGATAATGTTCACACAGCTTAGTGTGAACACTACAGGCTGCAATTTCTGATGCATTAACTGGAACACCAAATGGCAAGTGCAATATACACATTCACCACTTATTTTGTATTGACTGAAATAGATTTTGCCTGTGGTAAGTGACGCAAGCTAGTGCTGTCACATTCTGTGACTGAGGTTGCACTGTTAAAGTACAGCTGGGCTGAAGTGTGGATTTGTGATGAATGTTTTATACATTTCTAAATTTGATTGGTGAATTGTTCTTTTCAATTTCCCTTGTCTCTAGGGACAGCATTTTAGGAACAAAAAAGAAGATTGTAATCCATCCTTCTCTTTGCTCATGTTTGTTGTATGTTCTTAAACAACTGGATATATTAAAATCTCTTGGGAGTTTGGAATGCTCCCATTTTGATCACTTCAAACTTTAGGTTTTATATGTGAATTCCCAACGTATGCTTGCCATTCACCAAAAAAACAAAGTCCTTGTCACTAACCTTCTTCATATGAAAATCTTCTCATAAGATTTGATGTGTTTTGTGAAGCTCTCCAATTCCCAGATAAGGATCCTAACAGAAATATGTGCACTTACAAAAATAAACCAATGACACAAATACAAATAATTATTTTCTAATGTTATTAACAAGCTACAACATACATTTAATTGCCTCATTCTCAAGTGACAATAGGAAATAATTTCCACAGATCCAGTGGAACTGGGTGCTAGTCCACAGTTGCAGTTTCTGTAAGTGCTTCAATAATGCAACAGAAATACAGACAAATCACTTCTTAAATTAGTCTGCTTTTATGTGGTTCCATATCGTTGACTCAAAATCTCAGTATTCTTTCACTGTCAGCTGCATTGCTTTATTTTCCATGCACTAGCTCATTCAAAGATACCTGTTCGCTAGCGTGACGCTAGCGCAGAACAGTCAAGAAGAAGGGCTACCACAGCAATATGGACCCTCTGTTGTGTTTCCATAGAGACTTCATTTTCAATTCTTGCATGTTTTCTTTTTTCTTTTTTAAAAATCTTTTAAAAATATTAATTAATTAATGTTTTAATCTATAAACATTGTATCCTCTCTTTTTTTTTAATCTAAAGCAAAAGTCATGTGCACTGCAACTATTGCTTGCCCTTTGGATACCAGAAAATCATATTGTTTAGATGTCAATCTTTGGATGCCTATAGTCAGGTCCAACTGGGGTGGAGGAAACAACATATCCATAAGTATTCTGAAGTAGCTACTAGATAAAAAAAAAAAAATACATAAAACCTCTCATATGAAGCTTTTCATTTATAATCAATCTTCAGCAATATGCCTTTACTGAGCACCGTTTTTATTACTTTGTTGGATGCCATATAGCCAGAAAGGAAGTATTTTGCAGTGCAGTCACTCTTTAAACCTTAGAAGCAGTAAAAGATGGAAAAGTGCATTGCGCACAAAATCAGATATTGTTGCTATGGCTGACTTCCTTTATTGCTTTGAGTAAATCCATATTTGATGCATTAAGGATGGATTGGGTTACTATTAGGCAGAAGTAGGCCAAGTGATTTTTCAGCCACTGTTCTTTCACTCTGGGATACATCAAGAGCAAGCAAAATAGATCATTTTTTATTTCTTTAATCTTTAGCATGATAAATTATGGTGAAACCCATAAATCATCTTAGTTAATGCATGATGCCATCTAGTGGTAAAATTGAGAAAAATAGATGCAACAAGTCTGTACAGACATTTCATGCAATGAATCTAATCAGTGTTGCAACTAGTTTTACTACTGAATTAAATTTATAGCAAAAGAAAGAAATATATTCCAAAAGCATTGTATCCTCACTGTTAAGATATGCAAATCTGCATCTCAGTGAATTTGTGTTCATTATGACTGCGAGTTATGAAACAGAGCTCAAAAGTTTCTTGATATTTTTCCTAATGTAATTTTACTTAGAGATTTCTTCGAAAAAAGCTCTTTGAATTTCTTTGAGCAGAGTGACACACATTTCAAGCTGATATCGAAAGCAATTCAAAGAAGTTTACTGATATATCATCTAGAACTACCTGCAATTCTGGAAAGTTTCAGAATGAGTGATCTTCAGCTTTAGAACCATGAGGTCTCTTTTCTATGTCCATAAACAAAAAACAGTCAGAAAGAAGACTCTCAAAAAAGTGCCTAAAAATCAAAATTACAAAACATAAAAATATCAGAATAAAATAAGGGCCCAAGATGCTCCATTAATAGCACTTCTAAAATCTACATGAAAGGTACAACAGAATGTTATCCTTCATAAATACATATACATGACCTTTGCTCCTGAACTAATCCCCTCTTCAGACCGAATTCAGTCAGGCTCTAAACTTCTATACATTTGTGTCAATCATCTACTTTGATATGATTTACTAGACAAAACCTTACAATTAGTTACACCTTGATGTATATACATGTGCTGAATCACAGAAATGTGGACGTGAATGAACTTATGGAGATCATTTATTTCAACTCTGCTGGAAGTGAGACTATTAACTTTTTTCTATTCGAATCTAGAAATTCTCCAAGAAGATTCCACACCTCCCTATATAACCTGCTCACTGCTGCACCACTTCATTGCTTCAGAATGAAGACTATTCACCAAATGTTCTACCTGAACCTCTCAAGACACAGCTAGCGGCCATAGCTTCAGGTTATTCGTTCTTACAATGGTGCTTAGTTTTCCTCTTTAGTTTTGGAAAGGATACCAAGATAATCTTTCTTCAGAAAGCAAAGAAAGGACAAGCAATGTATGAAGAAATAAATCAGATTTTAGACACAAGAGTGATGCAAGAAGCATAGCTTGCACACATGAGCTGTGCATGTCCAAATTCTTGGTTTTCACGCAAAGCTCAAATGAGTGAGCCAAGATGATGATGGTGTGGAGCAAAGTTAGAAAAGACCACATGAAAAGCCAGGAGGCAAAACGCCCAATTATAACTAAATACCACCTATGCTCAAGCACTAAGAACCTCTGACACATACGAGCTGACAGAAGAAGTTGTGTAGATTGTCCCAGGAAGAGAAATAGGTCGCTTCTTCTACATGAAAAAAAAATGGGAGACTTTTAGAATATTTTAGGTCTGAAATTGGCATGTCCAGGCCTTTTGGCTTATACCCATGCCCGTCCTGCTTCATAAAAGCTTAAATTAAAAAGCTTGTCGCCTTTCCCCATCGCTTTTTTTCTCTCACATTCTTATGAACAGCTGTCAATGTATTTAAGATGCTCCTCTTCCTTGTAAAATTAGAAAATATAACTATCCATGTGCTAAATGTAATATAAATGTTTTAGTAGACTTATGAAAGAATTGCTCTGTCAGCTTATATAAATCCAGGCAGTATTCACTATGGATGGGAAAATGTCAATATGCACTGTGTATTTCATCAGGCCAGATCAAACAGAGATCCGTTGCTTACGCCAATGCTTCACATGGACAAAAGCTTAGCTATACCAGAGCAGAAAATTTTGGTTTTGAATTCCACAAAACAATGGCTCTCATTTCTTCTTACAGGAGACTGCAGTAACATAGTTAATAAATCTGAATCACTATCTTAAAATTACTAAAGGGATTGTGACTGTCTCCTACTTTTCTCATTGCCCACCAAAACTTTTGCCTGAGAGAATGAGAAACAACAAACATATTACAAGAAAAAAAAATAAACACAACCTCCACCAAGCCTATTAAAATTGTTTTCTATATTGTTTTCTATGCTACTGACATCATTTTGCTCAACACAAGTAATCTGCAAAAAGTAGTATCTAAAGAATTTCATGATTTCATCTACAGTGTCTGAAATTAAAACCAAATATTCAACCCAAATTGATAGTTATAATCATGCCAGACTCAGGAAGCTCAGCAAAACAACAACAACAAAACAAAAATAAATAGAAAAACATAGTTGGGTAATATATTCCACTAGGTACTTGAGAATTTGATGTCCACCAAAACCTAAAAGAATTATATGATTTCAAGTGTCAAATCTCTGAGTGCATGTTTAATAAATAAATATATAAAGGCACATATTGACACACATTTGTAGTTTCCTAGTTATTAAAAAACACAGTTTGCAAAATATTCTTTTTAGTTGCAGCTATCATTCTATATAATTATTTTCATATATAATCATCCTAGTAAAATATTTAAGCAGGAATGGACAGTTTAATAGTTATAATTTAACTGGAATAAGAAAAGGGTAATAGTAAGGACACATTTTTATCTAAATCATTATTAAGGTGGATTAGTGATTTAAAACAATACGTAATACTATGATAACAGGCAGCTTATGAGACAACTAAAAGCAAAAGCAAGCTGTGGAATCTTTACTTACCAGGAGAGTAGAAGCAATATAAGTATCATTAGTTTGCTGCAGATTAATTAAAAAGTCATTCCCTCCTTATATACAGTCTTTTGAAAAAAAAAAACACAGCAAGGGAAATAAGATACATTCTCTTCTCTTGCTGATGACACTAGATGACAAGGAATAAGATTTTAATTCAATTTGCAAACTATAGTGTGAAAGATTGGAAGAGCAAGTACCTGTGGATTGGCTGCTATTATCTCTGAAATGCATTAAATCTCTTTTCTGATCTGGAAAGGTCTCTCACTTAAATGCAACTAGACTATTTCTCATGATATTCTTGCCTTGAAGGCACTACAACTCGACTCCTAATTTTTTTAGATTGTTTTTGATGCATCAGGTCAAATATACAAACTTACATTTTTTGTACAATATAGGTCAAGCTCTTTTATTAGCTAATATTACCTACAGCAGTGATCTTTACAGGGTGGTTGTCTGCCCATACATTTGGAATTGGACTGGTGCTGTGTGCCTGTTTCAAATGTGTGTCTTGTGAGGCTTCTGGGATTACCATTACCTCTTGCTTCCCATGAAAGAAAGAAGTGAACATCTTCTAAATGTCAGTTCAAAGTCACTGATAAACCAAATTAACACACCATCCTGGCTTGCACTAGCACTCCTGATACTTCATTACAATGCCAGTAACATATAGAGTATTTTGTTACCAGAAAAAGGCAGCTTTTTTTTTTTTTTCACTCCCGCTTAAGATGTGTATGAAACACAACCCACTATTCTGCTAATTCAGGTGAAAACATTCCACCCAGTAATGTTAAAAAGAAATACAAGAAGTCCAAAATGCATGCAATGCTCTAGTTTCTAGAATGACAAATGAACATATAATGCTAACACACCAGAACTTTCCTGCAATGAAAATGGTTTTACTTCAACTCCAATCAGACTGAAGTGCAATACTGCAAGTTCTGTATTCACACAGTGCCTACTCTGACTGAAGAACCTGTACTTGTTCTGTCACTGTCACTCAGCTAAGCGACACTGTTCAGTTTTAATTTATACAATGCAATAGTACCACATTCTTTCTGCGTTTTTGCACCATTGTACTCCTTATCATGTTGTAATAGGTCCTTCTGGTAGTAGGAGAATAAACCTTGAGTGAAACAAAGTGACTAACTCAGGAACATATGCCACCCTACTGCCAAGAGATTGCTTACCTCCTCAGGAAAATGTCTACCTTGGAAAGAATAAAATGATGGACCCAATAAAATTTTCATGGAAAATTTTAAGATCTTTCTCTGTCTTTGCTGAGAGTTGGAGTGGACCTGGAGAAAGAACCACAATCTGATAGATATTTTTCATTTATTCAGCAGAAGGAAGAAGGAGGGGCAATGGCCAAGAAAGAAACTCTACAAATAACCACAGGAAAAACAGATCACAGAAAACCCAGCTGAAGGAAAACAGAGAAGTCCTTGGCTCATTGTTCAGGTGCTACAGCCTAAGTGACCTCCATCCTGCTTGTAATTGCCTTGTTTGGGAGCCGAAATACTATGAAAATCACAGGCATTTCCACCTGGGAATGAAGTGCTGCAAAAAGCAGACAATGGCAGATTCTCTTTGTTTGTTTGTTTGTGGGGGTCTGTATCATTTCCAACAACTTTGTGTGGACAGATGCTGGCAGCATAAGAAGGCAAGATTTGACTGCATCATGCAAAACAGCTACCTGCTCAATTTACTGTCTTCTCACTTCTCTCTGAAGCACATGTTTTGATGCATTTCTCCTAGCTTGCAATACTTCATGATCCCATAATCTATCTATTTATTTATTTATTAAACTTGGATACCTTTTCTCCTTCTGTGGAAGAAGAAAAACAAAGGTCAAATTAGAACAGATTAGAAAGGGACAAAACTTTCTGGAGGAGAAAGGTTGCTGTAATAATTGCATTAGGGAGGGTCACGTTTGCTGCAGCAATTTCAGCGGACTCTTCATGGCTTGCACTAGATGCACTCTAAGAAACATCCCTGAAACTTTCCCTATACTGACTCACAAAAGATTTCTATATCCCTGCCAGTTCCTTGAAAGTGATTCTGTCACCAGTCCCTTATGTCTCACTGGGTTACAAAACTGATTCTGCCCATTTAAAAATTCTCACTTTACCAACACATTTCACATGATATAGAGTGACATTACAATCTATTAGTTATGGGAAGTAACAAATGGTATGTCTTTTCTGCTTTTCTGTCGTATCTCACAGTAATGCACATACAGGTTTTCTCTCATATCTAGCAGGTTAATATGCAACCCACAAGGAAAACAATGATATATGGGCCTACCTGTTTCCAAAAACAAACAAAAAAGCTCCCAAACTCAACCTAAAAACAAAACAAAACAACAACAAAAAAAACACTTATCTCAGAACAACTCTAGTGAGTTAGTTCATGCATGGGAGAACTTCTTTTGACTTTAACATCAAAAAGTCACTTTGTAATATCTATTTCCCAAGGAAAATGAAAATAAATCAGGTATTGTTTATTATATATTACTTTAGCACTGATATTACCATGAGAATGAGAGTTCTGGGATCACAAAGAGTAGAATAGCTGAAAGTGAAGAACGAAATCAAGAGGCATGCAGATGCTAAAAAACAATTTTTCCCACCACAATATCTATCTCTATCCACAAGATTACCAGAATGCCAATGAGTTTCCCAAAATGTTAGCTAATGCCACAAATCTTAATGTTTACTCACGTTTTATCTTCACAATGTAATTAACGTTTTAAAGTGTTTTAAATGTTAACATTAAAAAAAAAGGATTTTGAAGATTAGTATGCAAGATTTAGAAGTATTTTTTAAGTTAAGGCCATTTTAAGAGTAATGTTTCACTAAACATTTCCAAATAGGCATTACTAAATTACTACAGGCTTTTCTCTGTTAGGCTGACATCAGCAAGACTCTGATAGCTAATAAAATCCTATAATACATGCATAAATATTCATTTCCTACTGGCCTTTCCATTGTCCCCAAACGTGCTAATTTGTTGTAGAAAGGCAGACTGATTTTTAGATAGTGTAAATGAGGATTATATACATATACATAAAACCTCTTCCATAGTGCTTGAGGATCTCAATTGTCTTCTGATATTTCTCGTACTCAAGTCAAAACATGGTGCAGATTTTGCAAAATTATCTACATGCCCGTGAGCACACAACTGGGAGGCTGAAACATAGGAAAGGCTTTTCCTTTGCAGCTCTGGCCATTAGAAATCACTGGCAAAGAAGAATAAAACAGTTCTGGCACAGAATTCCTATGTCCAGGTAAGAATTTCCTGTTTATTCTCCTTTTATGTTATTTTTTTCCTATATTTTTAGCCACCGCTGGGAACGGTAGACTTGTAAACCGAGACCATCACCAAACATGAGAAAGTCTCCAGTTCCAGGCCCACGACCAGCATGAGACTGCTGCACCTTTTCAGACAGTGTTTTAAGCAAATAGCGATAAAACCAAAATGTCAGTGCTGGGAGTGCAGGGGCTCCAGGAAACAGTTATGCTGGGATGAGTGTGAGCAAATCCTGCAGGAAGCGGGAGGGCTGCCCATCTTTACCTGTGTGAGGAGGACAGGGCCTTGTTCCACAGGGCCGGCGCCTCAGCGCCCTTAGGAGCCGCTTGCTCCTCGGGGGAGGGGGCGCGCGCGGCCGGCGCCAACGGTCAACGGCCGGCGCCAACGGCCACCCGCTCCCGCCTGAGGCGAGGGCAGCTCGTTACCGGGCCAGAGCCCGCACAGCCAGGGGGTTCCCCGGCACCTTCCCGTGCTCTCTGAGCCCCGCATCGGCGGGACGGGCAGAGCGGCTCCCTGAGGGGCTTCCCCTCGCCCCCGCTCCTCCTCATGAGGACGAGCTGCCCGCCAGCAGAGGCGCCTCCTGGCGGGGAGGGGAGGAGAAGGGAAGGGAAGGGCAGCGCGGGGGAGGCGGCTCTGCTCTCCCACCTGCCCTCCCTCCCCGGCGGCTGCGAGGTTAGTGATGAGGCGGCGGCGCGGAGCGGGCGGCGGCGGGGAGCTGCCGGCGGAGTTTGTTTGCCGCCCGTGTCCGTCTCCCTGATGCTCTGAGGCGAGTCTCCTCCTCTCCCCGGGCTCGCACCCGGGCTGGATGCTCCGCTTGCTCCTCGCTCTGCTTGCCGCCGCCAACCGCTTCCTGCTGCTTCGCGAGACATGGAGCCGCCCGCAGCCGCCCTGGACAGCACTCCAGACCCCGCTATCGTGCAGCCCCCCGGGGCCAGCCCGCCGCTGCCCTCCCGGGAGCGGGAACAGCAGCAGCAGCAGCAGCTGCGGATCGACGACAGCGGGCAGTTCAGCGAAGGGCTGGAGGACAGAGGTGAGCGCCAGCCTGTCGCTTGTCCCCCATACCCCTCCACTGTGCCATCCCCATAGCCTCTCCTCCGCCCCTATGCACCGAACAACCCTCCTCCTCTCTCCCACCCCGGTTAGTTTTTCCTGCATCATCCGTGCAGCTCTCTCACGTCTTTCCGTCCTGCAGCCCTGCCTTCATCCTCGTTATTCCCCAGCGACCCTTCTCGCTTCGTCCAATTCCCCTCACGTAACTCCTGCCCTTCTAACTGCCCCCCACAAACTGCCCCGTGTCCCCGGCTGCACCTCAGCCCGCGCCACTGTTCCCCTCCGTTACTGCTCGCTTAACGGCTCCCCGCCCCGCCGTTTTCTCTTTTTAGCTCATGTGCGAGCACCCCGCAACACTTCTAAAATATTTTCATAAACTCTCTCCGCGGTTGTTCCCACCTCGGCCAGAAACTTGCTCTCCTCGGCGGAGAGCGAGCGCCGGCAGGCGGCACATGGCGCCGCTGCGGGGCAGAGCCGGAGCCCGGGCCGGGCTGTGCAGGGGCGATAGCTGCTCCTTGCGGCCCCAGAGGGACTCCGGAAAAGAGCTGAAGAAAGCGGTGAAATCTATAATCTCCCCTGTCGCTTGGGCGTACCGAGCCCCTGGCAGTAGTGTTATGTGGTACTCCAGAGCAGGACTGGGTCATTTGGTTGCTGCCACATGCCCCATCTTGCCATCTGCAGGCAGTAAAAGCAGGATACCTGCATGACCCCCGTGTGCCTTTCCGTACCATATAATGCACCTTAAATCATTATTTTATTTGTCTAAATGTCTGTCTGGGAAGTGGAAAGCTGTCTGCTTTAATACTGTAAAAAATCTTAAAAAACCTTAAATCTTAAGCACACCTATTTAAAGTGTGGAAGGCACTTCTCACCTAGCCCTTATCTGTGGATAAAGGCAGCTGCCATTTTATCTCTCCTCATTGTCCTGTCTCCTTCATAATGCTGCTGTGATCCTATTCCATGCACTTTGTCTCCTTTTGTGGTTTTTCTTGTCTTCTCTGTTACAGTTTGTTCCTCTCTCTTGTTGCCTTCAGCACCCCAGAGTCCCTTTTCAGTTTCCATCCTATCTTACACAAAACCTTCATATCCTCCAGCTTTCTCTATTCTTGTGTTTGGTCACAAATCCTAGACACAATGGAGAAGGAATACTAGAGAAAACCTAGAAATCCTAGAAAATGGAGAGGGAAGAATAGCCACTATTTTTCCTGACAGGTTTGAGTCACGTTGGGATTGGGACCATCCCATTTACCAAGACTATCCTTACTGTCACAGCCAATGGCAAATGACAGACACCTTGGCTGTGAGCAATTTACATCTGCAGTTCTATTTTAAATAATTGGAACCAAGAATTTTGAGTATGGTCCAAATATGGAAATTTGATTACCAAAATTTAAAATTTGTGCCTAATATGGCAGAGCTTGAGTTAGAAGTCGGCCAGTTGGGTACTAAAGTTAATTCCATAGAGAGAACCTCTGATGCCCTCCTTTCTAGGAGGGAGAAGGGAATAAGGCTTCTGATTCCAATTGCTTTCCCTGCCTTCACATTCCTTTAGAGCCATTGCAGTACCTTTCTTTTAGGCTTCCCCCATGTGTATGGTAACAGTTTCTGTCTGATTCATATTGCCTTAAAATCCCATCTACCATGGTATTTCCCAGTCCTTCTAGAAGAAGTTCCGGTATACTTTTTGCAGGTTGTCCACAGTGATAATACTGTTCTATCTCCTTTTTAAAAGGTTGTCCTTTTAGCTTGCACTTTTCCTTATAATCATTTCCAGTGAATCATAGCAGATACAGTTATAGAGATGATATTTCAGTGTCTGCTAAAAATAATAAAAAAAACAATCAATTTTGGAAGAAGTTATTTAGTCTTTAAGAATCAACTCTAAGATAAGAGTTTTTTTTTTCTTTTGTATTGGGCCATTGAATTAACATCTCAGTTGAGCATTTTTTCCTGTTGGCCCTACCTCTTCCACAAATTCTAACCTGACATTTTAAAATGATCTCCTAGCCAAATAGAAAAATACTTTTGGTAAGTCAGCATATGGTAAAGAATATCCTAGAATCACTTCACAAATATGCCCAGCTTGTGTTCTGCAACTGCTAGGCATTCTTTTTTTTTTTTTTGAAAATCTGTTAATATATGAAAGTAATGAAATATAAAGTAAAACTCAGTGGATTTAACTAGTTCATCTGTGTTTTTTTTTTCCTTAAGGATATCTAATTGTAAAATCAAATTATTGGTAATAAAATTATTCAGTATGTTAATTTGAGGACAGAGAGGTCTTACCAGGAGAAACAAGCTTTTCATTTTTGTAGCAATGCAGGTTGTAGTGAAAGATTATCTTTCAGCCTTTATAGATGCTTAAAATGTATTTTGTTATGGTCAGTGTAAAAATATAGAGACTTATCTTGTGAATTGTGTTGTTGCATGCAAATTACTGTGCTGATGTTGCTTCTAAAAATTTTTCATGTTGTGGGTATACTAGTTATGAGTGAGTTTGTATTTTTGTGAGCTGCCTCTTAGGACTCTCCTAAGAATATTATGATCTCAGGGGTGAAAATTGTAAATATATAAATTATATTTGAATTAATTTTTAAATGAAGGGAGGAACCACATTCCTGATAACTAGAATATGCCAGCCATTTTGAGAGCGAGCGAGAGCGAGATGCGCATGCGCATGCACACGCGCACACACACACACACAGCAGAAATGGTTTGGTTTTATAAGGATTGCAGGACTGTTTTATAATGATCTCTGTCCTGCTGGACCTGTGCTTGACATGTGAATAGTAATTAGCAGTGCAGGGCTAGCTGTACGGCTTATTCTTCTTCTCTTACTTACAAATCAAATAATAACCCAATTAAATTATCAATTGTCTTTCTAGGGAACAGTGAGCTAGGAACAGTAGCCATGAATTATTTGTGTGATGTCTTTAAAGAAAAAAAACAAGCAGGGATGATTGTCATTCTATTCCATGTTTATATCACTTTTGAAGTCTTGAAGATCAAAATTGTCTAAGGAAACCTGCTTTCTTTTACATTCCAGCAGGAACTGATTTAAGACCCTTGGGATGGGGGGGAGGGATGGAGGAAGAAAATACACAAAACATGAGATGTGTTTTCTCCTTGATTATACCAATAGAAACCTCTGCTATATTTTTTGATATATTGTTAGATGTTTTCCTCCAGACGTCAATTAAACTATGCACAATTATATGTAGGGGCAGAAGACAGGCTAAGCATTGAATGTATATATATTTCTCCACACAAATGAAGGCAGGTCATCTGAGAAATGGCTCTGCAGTGCTTAAGTAAAGAGTTTGGAAGCTTCAGAGCTGTCAATATGGTGATTTTTGTGCATTAAACATATCAAAGAATGCACATATTAAGAAACAGGCATCATTTCAATATATAGTATATGTTCTCTTGCATGCAAGTGTGCAAATTCTTTTCCATTCATAAATGTAGCATAAAAGTTAGATAATATACATAAAGAACCCACTACAGGCATTATATTCTCAGCTCAGCTTTTCAAATTATCATAAAGGTTTACAGGTGAAGAAATTGCGATGAAAAAGGTGAAAAGATTGTTTCCCAGGAGAATGAATACTACTACTAGTTATGCTGGGATTAAATGATTCTGATAGACTCGAAGAGGCAGAAAAAAATGTTGGTCATATTGGTACCACCCCGGGATACCTAACCTTCTGCTGACAAGTTACTACTCATGAGGCAGAGATGTCTAATCCACCTGTGAATTGATTCCAGAACCATTCCAGTCTTCTGCCAACATACTATAGTCGTTTTAAATTAATATTTCTAAACATTAATAAATGGTGATAAACAAGGTGTAGATTCAGTGATACACTTAAGGCCAAATGAGGTATTCCTGCCTTGAAAGTGGCACTAGTCATTGGAGAGGTTAGAGAGAAAATTGGGGGAGGTAAGGATGGTAACAGCTTCATCTGTTATGTTTCAATTTGCAGCTGACAATCTGCCAGAGTCCTTGTTCTCAACCGTTTGTCTAAGACATTAGACAAATGTCTACAGCTACTGAAAGATTATACTATTGAACCAATGCCCCAGTTTTACGCATTCAGGGAAGGCAAGTTGTCCTCTGAAAAGTGATAATCATCTCAGATGAACCACCCACGGTTTCTGGAGTAATTCGTTAACAAAGTTAAAAGCCATTGAGCCTTCTCTCTGCAGTTAAGCAAATTTGAGCCAGATATTGTTGATGAAAAAAATTGTATTTCTATGTTTTAAATTAAATTATGGTCTTAACAAAATAATATGGATATGATGAACAAAAGGTGATTAAATTATGAATATACTTTCAAAGGTGACTTGAGACTCAAGAGTAGGAGAATGAGAACCGAAGAATATCAGTGTCTTCCTGATTGTTGACTTGGATTCTTTTCTACAGTTTAAGGCTGGTGAACAAACTGCTTCCACAGTTTGAAAACATGGAAAAAAAAAAGACCCGAACAATCCTGATTCCCTTGTGTTAAAAAGACTTTCGTAGTAATTGCAATTAGTTCTTCAGTTACTTTCTGACACAACTTCCTGATGGGCATGTATACCAACCTCAACAGTTTTTTCCACCTGTCATAGCTTTGATTCTCAAGTATGCCTGCTTCTACTTTGATTGTTAATATGTGTGCAGTATGTGTAATAGAAATCTCTTGGAGATTGGTAACAAAGTTTTTCTCCTATGTCAGTTTTGTGCCAGGATTCTGAAATCCTGAAATACACTTACGAGTTTTACTATGGAGACCAGCGAGTGCGACACTGAGCCCTTTCTTGTGTGGATATATAGGTGGAAAATTCTAGTTACCTGTATTTCCGTAGTTGCCCTGCAATTGCTCTTCTAGGTGACTGAGGCGTGGGTTTTACTTTCTGAGTACCCTCTCCTTGCGTTCTTGCAGGCTGCGTTTGCACAGCCTTAGTAATTTGGGCAGGATTTGAGTCTCTAAGTTCTGTATATAATGCAGAATGTAAACATCTGATCTAAGTCTGAACTAAAACAGCCATGTTTTTAAAAGGGGCAATGTATTGTTCATACTTCTTTGCTTATTGCTTGTCAGGTTTACTAGAAAGCAGTACAAGGCTAAAACCTCATGAAGCTCAAAGCTACAGAAAGAAGGCGTTGTGGGTTTCCTGGGTCTCCATTATTGTCACACTGGCTCTTGCAGTGGCTGCTTTCAGTGAGTATTGGGAATATTTTAAATCTTCACTTTTTCTTCCCCCCTTTTTTTTTTTTTGATCTCAGAATTAACCAAAATCCTTGTGGAAGCTTTCTTGTGTGTGTCTTTTTTTTTTTTTCCAAAATTTGTAGAAATATTTCTCTCTAGACTGCTTAGGTCTGCATGGTGCTTATAAATTAGTAAAACTGTTGGTTTTCTTTCTGCAGGGGATAGTGCTGTTGAATGTCAGAGAAAGAAATAGGAGACTTTGATTCCTCATGCACAAATACTAACAGGAACAGCTCATTTTTCAGAACAACATAAAAAAACATGCAATTGATTGCCAAAGAGGTCAAATATGACAAGTTTAAATTCACCTGGGATTCCTATTTGGACCACAATAATAAAGAATAGTGAATTACAAGGGGGAAATATGTAATTATTCTTATGCTTGACAGGTATCCTAACACAATGCTAATTTTTTGAATAAATATCAGCCTCTTTCTAAGTCCATGTTTTTCTATATGTAAATTTCATTATATAGTCTACACAAATAATCTGAAGAATCTGACACTTTTGTAGATAAAAATGGTTTTTTGTTAAATTTAAAACAGGAAAAAAGTGATACATTGTGTAAATAAAGATACTTTAGTTCAATGCAAAAGTTTAAAATACTAGCTTTCTATTTTAGTTAAATAAGGGACATTGCCTTATTATAAGGACAAGAAGAGATGTGGTATCTGGATCTGTCTTTTTATGGCATATTGCAGCTGTTTAGAAGAGGAGGAAAAAGCTGTTACTGGATGTATTTGTTTATATAAATCAAAGGAAAGCTGTATCTAGGGGACACGGCATCTGTGACGTCTCAAAACATCATTCTTTGGCTTGATACAGACAGACTTGCATTTTTTGGAAGCTTCAGCAGCATGTGTTTTATTATTCTAATCTGCAGTGTTGGACCTGCTGCTGGAAGTTGGTGTCAGCTCCCGGGAGAGACTATTAGACTCTAACCAAATGGCCTCTGAAAATTCAACATACATTACTTGGAGCGATTTTTGTAAAAACACAGGCACAACAGCTTGATTCAAAAAGAAAAGAGAAGGAACACTTAAAAGGAGAATGTAACACTATAAAGAATAAGGGCATTAACAAGAAAGAAAGCAGGATATCTGAGTTTCCATTTTGTTTTGCTTCATGAAAATGCAATAATCTGCTTTTCCTACTGAAGTAGCATAAAAGGTAAAACTGCATATGCTAACTTTAATTAGTTTTTCATTAGCAACATATTTTTAGGGTATCCTGAGAAAATGGCTTTGTTTTCTTTTACACTTTCCATTTGTTAAAAGACATAAGTATAAAATGGGCTACTAAAACATCTTATTTCATTTACAAGTTATTTATTTTTGATATTTGTAAAATCAGTTAGGTTATTTGAAAACTTTATTATTTGTACATATTTTATCTACTTTTAAACACTATGAAAAAGCAACAAATTAAAAAGCAAAAAAGCTCCCCTAACAAAAGCAACAACATAGCCTGCCAAGTGTATTGTGGCCTCTGTAATCATCTGGAGTGAATAGGCATTGAACCAATGAAGCTAACTATTAATGGTAGACTATTTATTTTTAATTTATTGTCTGTTTTTGGAATGTATCTTTCCTCATGGCTTGTAGGGACTTAAATTAAGAATTAAAAGATAAAGCAGCTCACAGATACATATCTCATTGTGTGATATCTCTTAGTAGACAACTGTTATTTAACTTTTGTGCTACAAAAGTAATGATAGGTCTTTTGACATGCTTAATAGTAAAACCTTTTAATCCATGAGGAAATATGCAGCGATTCTTAGAACCACTTTGCTCCCCCTTGCAATTTCAACATCTCTTCACAGTTGATGGTCCCACATTCATTAGCTGCTCTCTTCCTTTGTGCTGTCCTTTTAGCAGGTTCCTCTAGCCAGCCCATGAGCTGGAAGACACACCAGGTGACAAGAGTTTGCTGCCCATTTGATATAATGATCACTTGTCACTTTGGAGTGCTTGAAACTGGCAATTCTTTGCAGCCACCTGCTATTTAAAGCATCCTGTTTCTGCTTTACCTTTCTGTAACGGTGGATACTCTGTTGCTGTGTTTCGGTGAAAAAAAAATCATCTTTAGTATATGTTGTAGTGTGGGCCTGCTGTGCTAATTGTTAGACTATACTGCCTGCCTGCCCACAGTTCTTTCTGATTCCCATATAAAATCTTCCTCTATATTTCTCTTTTATCCTCTGTCTTTATAGTAGTAGGTATTTTTTTTTTCTCTCCCTATGTGTGCCTTATGCTATTCCTTTTGCAGCTGCACATGATGTAATCATGTTATTGGGATGGGAAACTGAGACTACTTCATAACTGTGGTCAAAGAAACAAAGCACGTAGAGGGTAGGGTAAGAGAAATGCTAGAGGGAGTGCTCTATCATCATATATGTTCATATGATTTGTGTGGAGAGTAAGGATGTGATTCGGGAGCCTCTTCCTCACACATAGTGATAGTAACTCCTCTCAAAATAGTATTTTCTTTCATCTTTTTCTTTGAGTGCTGTAGCACAATCACTGTCCTTCCTTTCAAGACTCGTCAAGTTGCTTCCAGACTCTTCATTTCTTTTTGGAACACTATTGTAAGTTGGAATGGTTCCTTCTGACTGCTATGAGATATTTTATTCTTCTAGGATAATGATGATGCCCCAGAGGAGCCGAGATTCTCTTCCACATTAACAAATCTAACTTTTATTGTGATTTGAATACATTAAAATGTCTCAAACAAGGGTGTGAAGCTATGGAACACTAGTTGCCTTTATTTTAATTGTTAAAAGTACATATATTCAAATAATGCTGTAGCAAGTGTATAACATATCTATTGAGTGTATGGCATGCATTTTCTCTGGGATGGGCTCTTTTGTAGTTTGAAATACAAACGTGTTAAAGAGAAAATGCAGGCATCAAAATGTGCTTGATCTCTGTGCATTTGGAAAGCCAAACCAGGCAAGGTTGTATCAGGAAAAAAAAAAATCTGCTTAAGGGAAGATGAAATGGTCATCTTCGATTCCCTAATATTGAACAGTAGGACTTACACAGATAATAAAATCAGCTTTTTCCTTTAGAATAGATTTCTGACTATTTATAGAATGTATACATTCGTAAAATGACATTTGGAAGCTTCAGATGCTGTCTCTAAATACAGTGTCCTATTCCTAACTAGAGCTAATCATTGTTGTCGTATTAGGTTTGGATTTAGCTGAAGGTGTTGAGTTCCAGAGTATAACTGCAGAAGTCTGGAGCTTCTAATAAAGCTTTTATAGACTACAATTTGTAAAACTCTTGATATCAGCAAATCCCTATGATATCATCTTTAGTGATTGAAACACAGACATTTTAAAAAAATGGAATCAGAAACTGAGACTGGACATGATATAAACTTAAATTTTTAAACTAAAATAAACATTTGTCCCTCAATACCCCAAGTAAGTACTAGAATGCATCATTTTAATATATAATCTTCTCTTTCTGTTTTACAATAATACAAGAAAAGAATGATAGAATAATACTAACATCATTTTTCTACAACATATGTATGTGTAGTAGGGGGGTGAAATCTAAATTATTTTATAATAGCAACTATAACTTCTCCTTTATGCAATGTTACAGGTTTGTATTGAGCCTAGTTCCAGTATCATGGTAGAGGAGGAAAGACTATTACAGACAGAAGGTTTTTTTGTTTGTTTTATTTTCAAATCCTCTTATTTTTAGTTTCTTAACGTTTGTGTTACTAAAATTAATTTTGAAAGAAAAACCAAAAACATAAATACACATTTTGCTAGTACCAATTAATTCCTGCCCAAGCAGTTAATCTGTGATCGTATTGTTAAAGCAGAAAACAAGCTCTTATTCTGTCTGGTATTGCTTGTGCAGTGTAGACTTGTGATTCTGTCTGTTGACTCAGCTTCCTGATTTGATTAGCTAAAATAGTCTCCCAGTGCATGGAATAGTCATATCAATGCAACAGACCAAACGTTTTGCTAAAAGCTATCTTTGTAGTCTTGTGTGGAATAAAGATTTACAATGGATGCCTGCTTTGTACCAAGGGCTCTCAGGAGGCCGTTGTTGAGATGGAACTTGCAGAGAATCCCTCCTTGGCACGTGCCTGATGTGCCCAGCGTGTTACTGCAGCACAGGAAAAGTTGACACTGGCCTATCTGCAAAATGCCTGGGAGGCAGCAGGTAGCTTGTGGGGTCTATGCTCAGAGCTCTTTTGGAGATCAGTCTTTTTAGAGCCATTCAGCAATTGCAGATGATATCCTCTGGATGCACGACTTGATGCAATCTGTCACTCTTCATCTCAGGAATGTACTCCTACGACTGAGCTCGGGAGTGGGTATATTAATCTATTAATTAACATATCATTTTCCTAGTGATTTATTTCTATTGCTTGAGAAATTATAAATACATTCAGATTTTCCCCTATGTTTGTACAATACTTAGTATCCCCCAGGACACAGCTATGGATAATATTAGTAATGTAGGTGAAGGCTCATGATTATGAGACTCCTTAATTTAAATCTCCAATTCAATATCATTTAAAGGTCGCTGAATTTCAAAAACTTGTTGGACATTCAGAACTCAGCCCTGCTTAAAAGGGTCCTAGCTGGGTACTTAAAATTATCCAAGTGACTAAACCTTGAAGAGCATTCCTGTATGATAGTGTGCAGAGTCCCCATTTTGCTCATTTCACAAGGCATGTACTTGCATCAATTGCAATGACAGATGCTCTGGGGCTATCATCTCTGAAAAAGCCTGATGAGATACAAATCTTAAATTCCCAAGGTAGGATTCTGATATCAGTGACCCTTTTGCCACCCCATCGTCCTCAGTATAGCTGTGTCACTACACTTGAAAACCAAGTGTGGGCCTAACCATATTGTATATGAAGTCTAAAGAACAAATCAATTGCACGTAGAGCACTGGCAAAAAAGAGCCTTTTGTGTAGGTCAGCAAGACCTTAATAACAGCAACATCCACCTACAAAACTAGGAGAATTTCTTGGGAGGAGAAAATAGCATATTCATGTCAAGTTCAAGACTCATATCTGTTAAACAAGTGTAGGTCTAAAATCTGCAAGGCTTCACACCTCATGAAATGTTTTACTTAGCTGGCAAAATAAGCATAGAAGTCTCTGAAATAGGGACTAATCCATAAAATGTGCATTTATATAAATAGGCAGTAAACAAAATTTATGTTTTTTTTTTTGCTGTGACAAAAGTTTATTAAAACAGCTCAATTTATATTTTTTGTTTCAATTTAAGATCCTGCTGTGTTTTTCCATCAGAAAACTGTAATTTAATCATTCCTTGAGCATGATTTCTTCCTGAGGAGAGAAGGTTAGCTCAAAGAATTTTGAAATGAAAATGGAATTTTGTTAGTGAGAGAAAACTAGCAGTAGAAAATATTTTTTCATAAAAAGAATGAGGATCACTAGAGTATGTTTAGCTCAACCTATTTAGAGTAAAACCTGACACTTAATTCAGTATCAAAATCTTTCTGGAAACAGAAAGTAAGTTAAATAATTAGACAGTGTTAAGTAATTGGGCTTGTACCACATATCAGCTCTTACTTCTGATAGAATTGTACTGCCCCATTGGAGGGAAACATACGAAGAGGTTGAGTTTTGTATATGGGATGGAGTACACTGACCCCTTATTGAGGAGGATTTTAAGCACACCAGGTCCTTGAATGATGTATCCCACAGACATCTCTAGTCTGTAGTATACAACAAAAGACTGGGAGTCTTGCGTAGAAATAGACAAAAATATTTAGAAAAGGAAAGATTTATTATGTTTAGTGTGTGTTGTTGACATTGGCTTGTATATGAGAATATATTTGACTTTTCCTGTATAAAATAGAGTTTAAATGACCATGTAGTACAAGTTGAAGTTGTTGTTAGGTCTTTACGAGGCAAATCACACAGATAAGCGCTGGTAGATCTGCCCTCTGAAGAAACAGGGCTACAGTCTTGTAAGTCAAATGTATTTGCAATCAGTCAACACAGTATTGGCTCCGAACTCGGCTATCATGTCCTTAGCTATAGTGAAAAGGTGTGAATGAGTTAACAGATTTCTGTATGAATGCTTAATGCCCCAGTAGAAGTTAATATTCATAAATTGTGAGAAATTTTCTCTGCTCCCTCTCCAAATTAAAAAAGTACTACTTTGCTTATTGGCAAAGAAGAACTTGTAATTATCTGCATTTGCAGCAGAAATATCAAGAGTAATGAAAGAAAATGCTTTACTTATGCCAAAAATTTTTAAATGCTAATAAAATGTAACTTGGCAGACAACAAAATGTAAACTCGCATCCAGTATGAAACCCAGAATAATGTTACGGCTGTTTTGCTTAACTGAGGAGTCTGATAGTGTTTGGCATGTAGTCTTCATGATTTTTTCAGTAAGAGTGTTTCAGTTCCCTCTGAAGTAGGTTTGGGGTCATTTAGACCTTATTACTTTTTTTTGAATGAGAATTTTATATCTGGGTGACTCAGCTTGTTTGGGATTGTATTTAGTATGCCAGTGCTGTAGAAGAAACTTACTAACAGTGAAATAATTACATAAATAATGCCACCTCTTTACAGTGCCCTACAGCAGATTTACATCATGTTATGGTAAAGTACTGTTGGTTGGTTGATTGACATACGTGCTTCCTTGTTGCCATCACCAGTGAAGCTGTGGTAGCGCTGGAAGAGAAATGGGAGCATCTGGGAGTTTGTGGGTATATACAGAATGGTATTGGAGAAGATAGATGATAGCAGGGAATTATGTTGTTTCTGTAGGTGGCAATGCCTTGCTGAGCAAAAGGACACTTTTACTTCTGAAAAACCACCAGCAGCAGCCTAAAATTTATGTCCTAGATACTTGTATTTATTACATGCTATTATACTTTTTGAGAAAAGTCCTGTTAAGACTAGTATATTGTTCTTGGATCACAGTTTTTAAGGATGCTGATCTTTTGGCCAAAGAATGAGAGTATTTTTCACAGATTTTGCAGGAAAGATTTATTGTCTTTCTGAGGGAAATTTAATAGAATGCAAATGTAGCCTGTAGTGTTAGATAGGATATGTAGGTGGGGTAAATACAAGTAATTCCTTGCATTCCCATTCTAGTAGGCCTGATAAACAACTTTGGTTAACATATAATGGAAATACGAAAGTATAACTTATTTTACCTTGATCAGAAAATGATTTATGATCTGTCTGTGATAAACATGTTATAAGAAAGCAGTGAATGGCTCAAGATATTTAATAATAATTTGTGGTGTTGAAATAGTAAAATTCGTATGTAATGTGAGCTGAGTTAATCTAGAAATATATTTTTAGTTTTTCTTTAGAAAATGTAGAATAGAGCCAAGTAACCAGCATCAGACCTTCGATTAGCATTGTGGAAGCTAACAACAAAACTACTAATGGTTACCCTGGTGGGACATAACTCCTTAAATACCTGGCTAAGATGTTAAGAGAAAACTGATGAGATGAGTTGGTGTATAAGTGCGTGCTGTTGGGCATATGGCAAGGCAGAGGGAAGGCATCAGTCTTAGCTTGTTGTCTTGTGAGGCAAGAGTGAATGAAGGCTGTATGTGCCTGGAGGATTACTGGCTACCTCCTGACTTGTTCAGCCCCGCTGTTCTGTGCCTTGGTGCAGCAGCCAGCATTTATCACACTATAATGCCTAACTGTGTGGAACTAACAGTACCCAAACGAGCCAATTCATTTGCTCTTCTTTGTGGTGCATTAGAAACTAACTAAATGGTTATTCTTTTTATTTAGCATGACTTTATATTGCTGTGTGTAATTAAGTGCAAAAAGAAAAAGACAGATTATTTAGCGGTCCTCTCTCCTAACATGAAAATATAGGTCAGCAAATTAATTTTACACATTGCTAGGTAAGAAGGTAAAATTCATCCTTACGTACCTTTTACCGTGTGAGTTATGATTATATGAAAACTGCTTTTATTGCTTGTCCATGTGTAAATAATAGCTCCGACACTGAGATGTGTGAAACAGTGAAACAGTCCCAGTTTTTAAATTTTGAGTCCTGTAAGTGCTCATGCAAACTGTACTCAAAGGGAGATTTCCTGCCACTGGCCCGCTAAGAGATATTAATTGGGTTATCATGTGTACATTTCCCTGCTGAGGAGCATCTGGTGGATGAAAACAAGACTTGGATTTCATGTATAATTTTGTAAGTAATGTGTAATGGTTTATAAACTTTTGTGGCTTCGGATGCCATAAATACGTTTATAATAATTTATAGACTGGCAGGGACAAATCCTCAGTTGGAGTAATTATACATATGTTTCTTGATTTTCATGAGTTTATTTCAATTTAAAACAGATGAGGATGTGTCCCTAAAGCTTCTGTAGCTTGTTGCCAAGATTAACTAACATTAGAGGAGATCTTTTTAAAAATTATTATTCCTCCTTTTATCATTTTCATGTTCTTTTGCTAGTTACTATTCTTGCTGTAGCTCTCACTTCTGTGAGAGAATCTATATAAAACAGACCTTTCAAACTTTCGCTAACATTTTTAAAAGACTGGGGAAAAACATGAGTTAATGGTTATTCAGATCCTGCTGGGCTTATAGACATTTGGCCAAGAATTTGCTCTAGGAATAATTCTTATCCTGGTCATAGCCCAGGCTTTCTTTGTAACCCTGTGAAAATCATTTTACTTCTGTAAGCCTGTTTCTACCCGCACATATCAGTTTATGATACATGAGAAGGTAACAGAATTTTCTGCCTAAAGTTGGAGTGTTTTACTACGCAGTGGTTGACACATTGACCTGCCTCCAAAGTCATTGTTTCTGCTTAGTGGAAAATTCCCCTGAATTTGTATTTACAATTCTGGGCAGGTATTCCAGGTTTCTTGGTCTTGTTGCTGGACCTAGTGCTTTATGGGATTATTTCCAGGGTTTGTTGTGGTTTATCATGGGCAAGATATTCCTAAATTGCTTTTTTTTTTTTTAAAAAAAGTGGTTGTGGTTGAACATACGAAGGTGTATGTGATTCCTGATCTACTGGGTACTGGTAATTTTATAAGAAAGTCACCATACTGTTGAGTGGCATTCTTTGGTTTGCTGGGGTGGTGGGTTTTGAATGTGTTCATGGTGTTTTTTTTGTTTGTATTTTGATGATGCAGTGGTTCTACTGGCTATTGACCTGTATCAGAATAAAGTCCCAAGTAGAAAATTAAACATAACAGGACAGGATTGTCCAGCTGTGTATAGGGGTGGTTTTCCTTGAAAGATATTCACATTGTGTAGTACCTCTCCAGGCTCATGAAGCACATATTGCAAGATCAGAGGAGACTGCTGAGATGCAGTGCACGTAGGTCAACCTGTAATGGCCAGCTCTTTCCCCAGAACTGGAATCTTACTGGAAGCAGACTTAGAGCTCTCTGCTGTGTTTGGAAGCTGCCTTCAGCTTTTCTAGTCTTCATGGTTACCTGTCAGTATGACACCGTCAGGGTTGACCATTGCAGCTCTTTTGTTCAAGTTGCTCACAGCTATCTGGAGGGTTCTGCAAGTTTTAAGGCTTTGCAGTCTCCTGGAGGAAAAGTGTGCTTTTGTGCTCATCTAATTGACCAAGCCTGTTATTCACTCTGCTGCCTGGATTTTAAGTTCATATATAAAAAGTAAATTTCTCTTGTGCTCCAAGGCTTTATAAAGTGGTAGATTAGCCAAGGATGATGGATATTGTGATTTTCACAGTACTAAAACACTCCCTTGAATGAGTACCGTTGAAAAATAAAAGAAGATAAAGGAATGCTGAGAAATACCTTCCCTGAGTTCCAACTATATGATGTTTTTGTCAGCAAAGCAGAGCTCATTATGCAAGCTGGCAGATGGTTTTAAAAAATCTGAAGTCTCTTTGTGCAGCCAGTCACATACCTTTAATCCTTTGAAACTTGTCAGAAACTCATTAGTGAAGCCCATAATATCTACTCTGAGGAAGAACCTAATTTTTTATTTGAGTGTTTGACCTGATGTTCTGTGTGACTTTTCATTTCAGCACAAGTCTGATGTTTTTACAGGGCTATGCTAATTTTTTTTTGCAAATACTTTTATTTTTTGGGGCGGAAGAGGAAATGAGCCTGAGGTTTCAAATACTTGAACATTTTTTGTAAAAGATAAGCACTCCATGGTTCAAAAGTAACTTTTGAAAACTGTATCAAAGGTGCAATTGGATTCCATAAGGCAACCAAGTGTTTTCTGCTTTATTGTTTTGTTTTTCTTCAGCTTTTTTTTTCCTCAGGAATTGAGCAGGCATTTAGGGTTTGACTGGTTCAGGTGAGGCCATGCAAAACCAAGTTCGTTAAGTCTTTTACGGAATATGTAGACAGGTTATTCATTGCATTTGCTACTCTGTAAGGATTTACTGATAGTTTGTTATTGAGCAGTGAATATTTTTTCATGACACAATATAGGGATATGAAATTATAGTAATTAAGGGATTTGTGTTACTGAAGATTGCTGTAATGTTGGAGGATGTGTCCTTCATCCGTAAGACTGAAAAACTAAGTAAGAATTATTTATGAGGGCTGAGGATATCAACATGAACATTGCTACTTGTTCCCCAGGATGGTTTCCCTGATGCTCTAAGTTTGTAGCTGTTTATTTTAGAATGGAGAAGACAGTCATGCCATGTGTTGTTAGAACAATAATAAACAGCCTTGTGCATATAAAATTCCATTTTTATCTCCTGGCATGTGTAGAGTTCATTGTGAAATAAATGCTGTTTTTCAAAAAACTATTAGGCACACTGAGGTTTAGTGGATTTGGTGATTTGTTGTTGCTCTTTATGTGAACTGTATGTATTTTCTAAATAGCTTTGCTGCTGCAATGCAGCTTTCTGCTGAGGGGAAAAAAAAAACTTGCTAAATTTTGCACTTACGAAAAGCAAACCAAAATAATATGTGAACTAAGGAAAGAAGCTTTGCTAAATGTTAAAGCAAATCAAAAAGACCACCACAAATATCTTGATAAGTTTGGCTCTTTGAAAATGAAGACAGACAGTGCTTATCATTGATGACATAATTTTTCATTATCAAATGCACTTCATTTAGTGAGTGTACATGTTTCCATAATCGTGTTTTGTTTTGTTGAACAGAGTAGAAATGGCATTTGAATGCTCGGCACAGAGAAGGACTTTTGGGAGGTGGTTTGAGGAAGAGCTATTAAAGAATTACTGTCCTGTCATTACAGAATAGACAATTGCAAACTTAGATGTCATACTCAGCCTTTGGAATGGCAGTTAGGGAAGAATTGCAAAGGATTTCCTAGGGGTACAAGATAACATAATAACGGAGATGCTGCTGTCTGCAGGTCATTCTCAAGAAGGTTTCAGTTTCTTGTGTTGGCTGTTTCCTGACTGTCAAGACTTTGAAACAGACTTTTTAACAGAACTTCTTTTTGTCCCAGCGTCTTCACTCTCCTCATGTGCACTGGCAATGCTTGCCATCCTCGGAATGAGCAAAGTCAGCTTGATCTTTGTGTTCTGTGCCAAAATCCTGCCTAGCTGTGACGTGTGGGGATGACTTGAGTGCTTTTAAAGATTAAATTTTTATCATTGTTTGTATTCCCTAGGATATTTTTGTATCTTTGATTTTACTGTGATATGGTATAGTTGGGGCTCAATCAGCTTTTCTTTTGTCAGTCTTAAAAATGTCAGTGGTAGACTTGATAATTTTCATTCACATCATACATTCTTCCAACTGGAAAGGAGGAATTGAATCCAGTGATGTCTATGCTAAATTCTAATGGAAATGGACTCTTCAAGTAGATGGAAATGCTCCAAACGTGACTGTGTACCATATTATAAATAGGGAGATGATATTCACTTATGCTGTGCTAAGTAGCCGAGGGCACGTGGGAAAACAGATTGCACAACTTGGTTGCAAAGGGGCTGCAGCATTAATAAACTATTTTGGAAATTTAATGCAAATGTATAAACATAAGTATGCAGACCCTGATTTCAAACAGGAGCACAAACTGTGGATTCTTGTTCATAGCACATGTACCATTTTCTTACCTTATTACTGTAATAAGGTAATTTAGGAATATCCAATAAGGAATATTTTGTGGATGCAGTGTTCTAAAAAAATGCATTCTTGGTTTCAGACAAAGCAAGCTTTCAAGAGGCTTGGTCCAGTTAAGGGTCAAGGAATATAAAACCACCCTCACACTCTTGCATGTAAGTCAGTGACAACAGATCTCTTCCTTCTTTTACCTAGTCTGGTTGCTGCCTGGTATGGGGAGCAAGGTTGTCACTGGCACAGAACTGATTTAATTCAGAGAATGTCCCATGTTTTTATTTTTTTGAAACACTTAGAAATCTTCGGAGAGATGGCACTTCGAATGTAAAGAACTGCATTGCTGATGCTCACTGTGTTCAGCGATGTCCTTTTATTTATTTATTTATTTATTTTAGAATTTCTCATGCAAGTATAAACAGGTTATTCATCAAGAGGTAGAAGACACATAAGGACCTGGCCTTTGCTTGTAATGAATCTATTTAACTATCATGCAAGCGATACATTTCACAGTAGCGTAAGAAGTGACGTTGCTACCAGTGCTTCACAGTCAGTGCCATAGTTTTAGTCTGAAAAGCAGCAGATTTGGTCTTCCAATTTGAAAACCTATCTCTGAGGTCCAATTATGAATGAATGTGAATAATGCAAATAGTGGATTTTTTTTCTTTTATGTTCATCCCATCTGCAGCAAGCTGAAAAACCCAAAAAATGTGAGATGCTACATTTTACCAAAACATCTTCTAAACTTAAGTTTAGAACTTGCACTTTGAATTTGGAGTTATGCAGATTTTCTGCAGAAAAATTAGAGGTATCTTTTTCTATGTAGTGGTATAGTTTAGAATGTACTACAGGATTGCACCGTCTGTAAGTAGAAATAGGAGTGCAAGTAGGGCTATAGAAATTAAAGAAATACAGAACCATAAGGTACCTCAAGAAGGTTGCTAGGATCCTGAAACCAGTTTTAATGTAGCTGTGTGTGGCTTTACATAATTTCCTCGTTAATTTTAGCTATGTAAAAAAACGAAGAAAATTTGAGTTCTAATCCTGTCCTTTAAAATCATCTTTAGTTTTTGCTACTTAAGCTGAATGGGATAAGACCAAAATTTCATGCTTCCATGCCATCCCTAGTAGTATTGCAGAATGTAAGGTGGGGAAGAGAACCTTGGCCTCTCTAAAGTCAGTGTAAAGCTCTTCTTCTGTTGTCAATAGGTCCAGAATTCCATCTGTCAGTAATACTAAGCATTTTGAGGAGTATTGACCTTTCCTCACTGAAATGTTCCACTTGGCTCGGATGGCCTTTTTGGAATGTTTTTTTCCTTTTGTTACTTTAGTGAGATCTGTAACTAGAATATAAACTTCTGTTCATGAGTAATTAATCTTGCTGTGTTCAGGTTCTGTGGCTTTACTCAACTGAAGGAGGAGGAACCAAATCCAACCCTTGATGCCCCATATTTGTATATAACAGTGCTTTGTCTCACTTGCCTCTTCTGTTTCCATTCTTATTTTATGCAGAGGTTTTTTTTTTTTTCCCCCTTGGTGTTTGGAAGGGCAAAGGGCTAATGCATAGAGAGACTGCATATTAGTGCAGAAGCAATTCTGTTGTGTGTTATCTCATGTTATGCAAGGGTGTTAGAAATCCCTGAAAATAAGAATTCAGACTGTGTTAGGAATTCATACAGTTTATAATGGGCTCTTGTTTTAGGGAGCATCTAAAAATTGTGTGTGTATAATTCATTTTTTCCTTGAAGCGATGTTGATACATAACTGCTTTGCAGACAGCATTCTGTTAAGACTCGAGAAAATGGCCTTTGATTTTTAGGCTGCAGGATTTTTAAGTGCCATTTCGAGCCTATTTAGAAAAGCTCGTAATCTTTGCCCAATGGTGTTCATCTAGAACCAGAGAAAAAGCAATAGCCATTGCTGGTAATGTATCTCTTCCATGTTAAATTTTTGTATGGAGAGAATAATATAAACAAGCCTATTTTCTCTTTCAGACTCAGTGAGACTGACTACCTTGTATGTAGGAACAAGCATCTTATCTCACTCGTATGCTACACACTGGCACGTTCTGCTTTTTAGGATAAGTTCTTACATCCTTTCTTCCTTTTTTCCTAGTAGTGGTTGTTAATAACAATGCTGTAATTCTGTTTAACAGAGGTTACTTGCTAAACCCCCATTATTAACTAATTTACTAAAGTTAATTAATTCACTAAACACCAATAAGTAACACGTTTCAAATCGCTAGGTAAGCGAGAAAGCTACATTGCTCTACAGCTCTTAGTTTTGTATTTTCTTCTACCAGGATCACAGCAGTGCAGCTACAGCCATTCAGGTAATATGCCATTAAAACAGCATAAGGTGTTGTGAATCAGGGCATGTAAAATGCTGCAGGAAGGCAGAGAAGCAGTCTAGACCGCAGTTCTTGTTCATGCTGGCCCAGGGGAATGGCCCCTCCGCAGTGCTGACGTTCGCAGAGCTGACAGCTTGCGCCGGGGGGTCTGCTGAGAGTTAAGCAGGTGGTCTCTCTTGCTGTGTGCCTCTTGTCTGGTGTGGTACACAGCTTTCACACTCCCTTGAAATTACATTTTTTTTCCTGAGCTTGGTCTTTTTAAGAGTTTCTGTCCTGGAATATGTATGTCATTGTGGATTTTAAATTCTTTTTATTAAACTAATTATATCTTATTAAAAAATGGGGCTCTTCTAGATTCCTATTAATAACTTTCAAAGCTTTAGTATTTTCTGGTAGTACAAACTCTGGCGTGATATAGGTGTTCCTATATTACTATAATTTATCCTATTTTACGTATGAAAATATCTGTTTCAGAGCAGAACATTTTTATGAGTTTAAATATCCACCTAAAGGAGATGGCAATGATCTGGTTATAGTGTCTAGTAGCATACTGGACAAACCTTTCATTTAAATTAGCATTAAGGAGGTTAAGTACCCCATGCATTTCTGTTTTCTTACCTCCTCGTGTGCCTTATGGCTCCCCATTCATTTATTCATTTACATAAGTTGTTTGAAAATCTAAGCATGAAGGTAGTGCTGGCTGCTGGTTTCAGTGGCTGACAGGGAATACAGAGGTGTGGCAGGCCTGATTTCCTCCCGACACCGTAGGGATAAACTCCGTGTGTTTGGCAGGTGGAAAGAGATGACAAAATGTGTGGTCATTGACAATTATAATGTTAGTGTTTTTTTTCCTTCACCTTTCTGTTTGCAAGGTCTAGTGTTTTTCGTATCGTATTACATATAGGCCGTGATCCTGATTGACCGTTAAAGTCTATAGTGCTGTGCCTGCTTCTACAGATATTGGTGAAGATCCAAGTAACATCATGTTACTTTTCTGTGTTGTAAAATGATTATTAAATTTGAATTGGGTTAGAAAATAACATAGTGATTCATAATGCTGCATGCAGTGCATGCTGAATTTTGAGATCAGTAAAAATAGCAAGGGTAGCTGCTTCGAACAACTGTCAAATTTGAGAGGCCAAAATTAATTGACAATTTCTTTCTCTCCTGATTTGAGAGAGGAATAATTTAGCTTTAAGGGATGATGATGAAAGGAAGAAAACCCTGACGGATAAATTGTTTAGGTATTTCTGCTCTCACCTACCAGATAATTTTTTTTTCATTTTTTTCTTTTTCTTTTTTTTTTTTTTTTTCCTTTTTTCAATTCAGGAAAGTTTCTTAGGCATTTTTTTCTCCATAAAGAAAGATGGTTTATTTAGTAGATTGAAGAGATCTTAGGCAGCCCTATCTCTTTTGTTCTCACCATAGAATCATAGAATCATTAAGGTTGGCAGGGACCTCTATAGAGGTCATCTAGTCCAACTCCCCTGCACACACAGGGTCACCTAGAGCACGTGGCACAGGACTGCATCCAAGTGGGTTTTGAAGATCTCCAGAGAGGGAGACTCCACAACCTCTCTGGGCAGCCTGTTCCAGTGCTCTGTCACCCTCACTGTTAAAATTTTTTTCCTTAAGTTCCTGTGGAACTTTTGGTGCTTCAGTTTGTGGCCGTTTCCTCTAGTTCTGTCAGTGGCCGCCACTGAAAAGACGCCAGCACCATCCTCCTCACTGCCTCCTTTGAGGTACTTATAGACACTGATTAGACCCCCTCTCAGCCTTCTCTTCTCCAGGCTGAACAGGCCCAGGTCCCTCAGTCTCTCCTCATAGGGCAGATGTTCCAGGCCCCTGATCATCCTTGTAGCCCTGCGCTGGACTCTCTCCAGCAGCTCCACATCCCTCTTGTACTGTGGAGCCCAGAACTGGACACAATACTCCAGATGCGGCCTCACCAGGGCTGAGTAGAGGGGCAGGATCACCTCCCTCGACCTGCTGGAGATGCTCTTCTTAATGCACCCCAGGATCCCATTGGCCTTCTTGGCCACGAGGGCACACTGCTGCCTCATGGTCAACTTGTCATCCACCATGACACCCAGGTCTTTCTCTGCAGAGCTGCTCTTCAGAAGGTCAGTCCCCAGCCTGTACTGGTGTCTGGGGTCATTCCTCCCCAGGTGCAGGACCTTGCACTTGGCCTTGTTGAATTGCATGAGGTTTTTCACCGCCCAGTCTGTCCAGGTCCCTCTGGATGGCAGCGCAGCCCTCTGGGGTATCAAGTACCATACAAGTAATTATGTATTTCTGATACTACATGGTATGAGTCTCTTTGGATGATGGAGTTCGTGTGGTTAGTAGCTTTCATCTGGAGTTGGGTCAGTGTTATAAGCAGTGGACTTGGAAGCAGTTGATGTTTAGCTGAATAGCAACCAGCAGCCGAATAGCTTGTCATCTTCAAAAATTAAATTGGGTGCTCCAGAAGTGCTGGAAAAAGCAGTTGTTTCGTAATTGAGGTTTGAAATTGAGAAAAGAAAGGTTGGAGAAGGAGAAATAATATTCTGGGAATGAATGTGATCCTGAGTGCTGTTCGTTGAATGAGAGATTCCTGTCTAAGGAGAAGAATTGCGCTTGCCTGTACTGAGACTTCGGGAGTAAAGGAGGAGGGTGCTTCTACTTTCTTATCTGGGTATTGTCTCCCGAGCGTGGAAAATGAGAAGAGAGATTCAGTCCAAATCCTAGTATCTTGCTGTTCTTCCTTTTTTCTATTTTTTTGCTGTGAGCACAAATCATCTTCTGCAAAAAAAAATGGGGAAAATCTTTCTCTTGTGAAGAAATAGCCTCTAGAACAGAAGTCTCATTAGAATCAAATTATGTACTTAATAATTCGGGATACTATTTTAGAAGTTATAAAACTCAGACCTTCATATTGCCTTTTTCTCTCCTTTTCACTCTCTTTGTCCCTATGCTTTGGTCAAGTGTGTAAACAACACTTTAAGCCATCCTGGTCACTGACCATTTTACTCTTTTATTAAATTCTTACCATTTTTAGGTGACCTGTTCTCTAGGGTATATATACAGTGGTCATTGACTTCAATGGCAGGCGCTTGCACTTAGACAGGATATTGTCCCTTTGTAAAGAAATAAGATTAACACTGATAACCTTGTCATGGTTTCAAAGGCACGTTAACGAGGTCCTTGTTGTTTCTGTGGATTCCCTCGATTTCAGTAAGAAATCTGTGAGAAAATGAAAATATTATTTAAGAACAGTTTGTAAAGCATGTTTAATAAACATCTTTGGGAAAATAAAAATATTATTTGAAACTACAAACAAAGCTGAAAAGCTTGTTGCATAGCTAAGAAGTATTATTAGAGAATTACTAACAAATATAATGTCAGCATCTGATTTGTGGTCTGATTTGTGCACGTGCTGTTTTCCAAGCATAGCAACACTACAATTATCAAAAAGAAAGCAGAGGATGGTAATAGTCCTCATGGGTACTTCCAGTAATAAATGTAATTGAGTTTACTGAATAGCAGCCCTAAATGTGCATTGATTTTTGAAGAAGAGGCAAAAAACTAGCAAAATTATTTCCAAATAAGTATTTATTTTATTTAGTACAAGGGTTCAAAAAGAATATTATAAGTGTCTAACTGTTTTTAAGGCCTCTACTAGGGAAATTACAATTATAAAAAATACACCATGAGTTAAATTTATGCCAACTCAAAGCACTAAGGTATTTTAGCAAGCTGTGTGCTGTATACATGAATAGATTAAAGCTATGTTTGTGTCAGAACCTAAAGGTGCTACCACTGAGGAATTCTACACCATCAGCTATCACGCATTGCATGTCAGCTGCATAAGATGCATTGCTATTAAAGCTGCCAGAATGTCAAAGCAAGTGCCTCTTGAGGTATCTGAAATATTTCATCTGCTAGTTAAATGGTAATCATGGAACAAATCAATATTTAAAAAAAGTTTGGTTAAGGCAGTGTTGAAATAAATAACTTACTAAGAAATAGAGACTTTGGGGGTACTGGGCCCTTCCTTAATGTATAAAAATGCACGTATCAATGAAAACATGTGCATGGGCCAACAACAGAAAAGCTTGCTGGAAGAAATGATGTGGAAGCTTGCAAAGTGACATGAAATTTTCATGCTGTGACTATAGAGAAACTTAGCACCGTTGTGTCATTGCTGGTTCAAACCTCTAGCATAAAAAATAATTGAAATATATTTTAAAATTACATTCTTTAAAACCTCTCATTACATTAGGAAGGAAATGTTTTTTAAAATTGCAAAGAGCAAAAATTGTTGAAACTCATTTCCTGCAGATGTTTTAGACTGAGAGGATACAATGTACCAAGATTGAAACCTCCCCTACTAAAAAAAAAAAAAAAAAAAAAAACCAACTACAACAACAAAAAAAAAACTTTACAATCTTTATACTGGTTAGATAATATGTAGAAATATATTTCTTTATTTCCTTTCCTGGAATGTGTAACTGTTTCCATATAATGAATTCCATCTGTTCTTGTCTTCTAAAAGCAGTGTTTTCTCCTGGGTAAGTTAGTACTTTTATTTTTTAACATATATGTTTTTCAAACTACAGGCCTCTTCATAATTTTAGTGTTAGAGTAACAACGTAAGATTGTGTCCAGAGGTACACATGCTGTTCCTCCAGTCTTTAAGAACAGCTAAATATGCGTACCTGAAGGGAGTATATGGATTATGTGCTTTGTCCCGCTGGTGATGGCACAGCATGGTTCTGGTTCTGATTTTGCAAGGCAAAAAACACTTGGAGAAATGTGCAAATCTCACTTATATTTTTGGTAGCTAATATTTTGCCGAAGGGGAACAGTTCCTTCATCTCGCGTAGTGATTGTTTTCTATTCTGGAATGGTGCCTTATGATGTTTTAGGTTTGGAAGTGCAAGTGTGATTTGATATAAATTATTCAGTGTCCTTGAAATACATCTGTAACACAGTACAATGTGGTCTGACTAGGGGCTGCAAGACATACTTGGCTTGTGGGGTAATTTTGTTCAGTCTGAACCAAAATTACTGGAGAGAGCAACAAAACAGTAAATGGAGGTGGTGCTTCCTTGCCCTTTGGCTGCTTTGCAGGAGCTCTTTGGATTCCTGCTTATTTTGTCCTTTAGGCAGCAGAGTAGAGAGGAGTTACAGTTATCATCCACTCTTCTTAAAGCAGTGGCCTTCACGCAGTGAGGTGGCTATGTAGAGGCCATGGTTTTCGTGTTCCTTCACTCCAGGTGAACTGATCACTTTATCTGCAAGGGAAATCTTGAAGCAACACTGGATTTTTTTTTTTTTTAAATTTCCCAGTGGCTCTATTCAGTCAATCACGTATTTTACTAGATTCATAAACAAATATGTTCCAGCTTTTGGCAGGTTTTTTGCATGTGCAGTTCTCAGTATACCTGCACAGAAACAGGGGTTTGACTCATCCTGTCTGCCTTGAAGGAGTATCAGGGGTTTGTTAGGCCACTGCAAGTTCTCCAGCCCTGCTTTCAGCAAACATCAGAATTTATTAAGTGGCAATATCCACAGTTTTTGTCTTTTATGGAGTAATCTGCTTTGCAGAAGCATGTATAGCCGTATCTGAAAGAGTTATGAATTTAAACTTAAGCTATGGATTTAGACTATGTAACATGATGAACCTGGGTAGTTTTCAGGATTTGCCTTTCTAAAGTATATAAACTGTTAAAAATCTGAGGAGTTACATAGGCAATCCCTAGATAGATCTTCAATATACAATTTGAGGATCACGGCCATCAGATGCTTTCTGATCCTTGGGCTTTATATTTTTGCTAATGGGATAGTACCAGTAGTGTGTATGTGCTGAATTGTGCTATTACCTCTAGCATGTTCTTCAGAAGAATACAAAAACCACAAATACAAATCATAAATCAGCAGAATTATTTTGATAAGGTTTATTTAACCTTGATGTAATACTAAATAAATCACTTGTAAAAGGTTATAGAATATTTAATATGTGAAATATTGTTATCTTTTTCGTATCTGTTGTATCTGGTTGTTACTCTTGGAAGAGGCTACTGTTTGGAAGCATAAACATTTTCTTCCAAAAGAAAACTAAAGAAAAACAATACTTGGATATCACCTTTGTTAACACTCAACTGACAGAATATAGATGAGAATTCCAAGATCTAGTTGGTATCTAGTTGAACTTCATGCAAAAGTGTTAAGTGAAGCTACGCAACTGGTAGCAGTGAACACTTTGTCTTGCTTCCCTTCCCTCTGCTCCAGCTTTAGCATCCCAGCAGTATTTGTGAGGGCCCTGGCATAAATAAAAAGCACTGTGTGACTAGCTAGCATACGCCGTTTACTAATGTTTCCAAAAAGCAGAGAATTGGCATGTCTTGTTAAATATTTTCATAGTAGAAGAGATGAGTACTGTAGTGCTGCCTTTCCTCCTTCCTACTGGAGATTTCCTTCTACACGAAAGCCATATAGTGTGTACCTTGTGTGCTCAGATACATCAGTGACACGGCTCAAAATGACACATCATTCCAGAGCATCCATTTGACAGACTTCATCCTTTGCTTATTGGAAGCTTCCTTTTAGCTTTTTAGATATCTGTTTCCCAAAATTATTTTAATAGTGCCTTTTTGATATGATACACTTGAATAGACAACATCATCAAATGCATTTTAGGGAAAAGCTATTAAATGATTTATCTGAAAATTGCAGAGCACAGATGAGAGATCATCTTCCTTTGCCTATACAAAATTCCTATTCTAACCATATAGTTTAATGATGATGAGAAATCACAGAAATTACAGTTATTATTAATCTTTCTCAGTCTTTATCTTTTTTATATCTTAGTTATGTAGAAAGGTTTTTCAGACATGAAGATTCTGAATTATTCATGTTACAGTCATGCATCAACACACAAACTGGTCCCTTGAGGAACCAGTACTGTGTATTTGGCTTTGTTATTATGGATTTTGCTTTGTAAACATTTTGTAGTGAGACCAGCAATTAGTAAACCAGCACAGAACTTAAAACTGCTGCCATAATGGAAGACATAAAAAGCTAAAGTGGTTTGACCCATTGGAAAGGATTATGTCTAAAATGTATTTGGATTCTCTTTTTCCCTTCGTTTTTACTGAATTAATTTCATTACTGTTGCCTTTAAAATAAAAACAACTGTAATAGGCTTACAGGTGCATTTAAATATATTTTGCAGACTGCTGACATAATGGCTGTTGCTATAAAAAGCAGCAATGTTACAAACTGAGGATATACTAAAGGCTCTTGGTGGCATCTTGCACTTAAAAAAAAACAGTGTTCTGACAAATGACCGTGCCTACAGCTTCTTCGCATTTATTAGACTGCAGACTCTCTCCCAACTACTTCAAGGTGCTCTGTGAGAACTGAGATTTACAAAAGCCTTTAAATGATGACGTACATCGGTACAGTGGTAGGCTGGAATTTAAATGTGCAGGGAGCTATATCATATCTAGGAAGCACTGATACTCTAATTGGAGATGCTGTATATCCTGGAGTTCTCCATACACATTATAGCCCACAATTTTACTTTTTAATTGTAGGCATCTAGATTATTTAGGCAATAGTAGTTTTTAATTATTTAGGAACTACTGGCTTTGGGTGTCTTCCTGCAGTTGCATTGAGTTTGAATGATTGTTGTAGGTGAGAAAACTTCTCAGTTCACATAGTTCAAATTAAACAAGGATCAAAATGGTTTATGGATTTATTAATAACATGTTCTGCCCCAAAAGCCAGTAAACTGTGTCTTCAGGATGATTAGCAGCAATGATGATTATCAGTACATAAACCACAGTATTAGACCATCATAAAATATTGATATAAAAGTACTATTTTCTAAATACTTTTATAACTAATCCTAATCTGCTGTGCCCCATACTTCACTTCCCTACTTGAAGTAGAGGCTCATTGCAGCACTTGACAGGGAGGCTGCTCTGTCTGGCCTTCAGGGAGGTTGTAAGGCTGCTGAGTTGTTTTCTGATAGTGTCAGACCACGTTTTTACTACTGCTGTTTCCCCAGTGTTGCAAATGTTTATGTTTCCTTATGGATCTTAACAAGCAACTTTTGTTTCAAAAGTGTCTTTATACTTTACTAGCTACTGTTAATGTGGCTCAGGGTTGTCATGATCTTGGTTAGCATGGTTACTTTTGGGCAGACTCTCTGTAGACAGCTTTGGGGTGCTTCATTCACACGTGCTGTTTACACTCACATCCCTATCTTAACAGCAGCTCTTGCCAAGGTGTTTTGCCAAGGAGGTGGAGCAGGCAGGCAACTCTGCTTAATGCTCCCAAGCTGCCAACTGGCTGGCGCCAGGAGACTCCTGCTCTAGCGCACTCTAGATTTGACTGTTTTCTCAATGCCATATTTATTCTACAGAAATAGAAATCACAGCCGAAAGCCCAAGAAAACCACTGCAGTGTCAAAAATGCCTCATCATCAGACCAAAGTGAGTCTTTTGATATTCTGTAATGGGTTTCTCCAATGCTTATGTCCTCACCTTTTGAAAGGCTCTCAGTAAGCAACACCAAATTTCTGAGTACTTATTCCATATACTTTCACCTAGAAGTTTTATGTCCTTTGTTTTCATCTGCCTTCTCACTAAGTTGATTTTATAGTGATTACTTGCATCCTAACATTTTGTTCTCTCAGCCAAGGAATCTGAATGTTTGTCGCTTTTTACGTAAACATTTCGAAGACAGATGGATAGTTCTTAATCTCTATTTTGTGAATTTGTAAAGAAAGACTCAACTTACCAAGTTGCAGGTCTTACAAGGATCTTTAAACTTCTGTTTTGTATCATACTCTACTGTAAAGTAACAGTCAGTCAGAAGCAGAGCTGGAGATAGGACCCCAGAGATCTAACTGCTGCTTTCCAGTCGAAGCAATGATCGGAGACACCTTTGACTTCTTATCAGTCACAGGCTGCTGAAGTTATTCTCATGTTTAAAATATGAGTGGCTGATAAAAAATTGTTATGAAGAATATAAATGTTATCATTTGTATTATCTTTAATAGACATGCGTGTTTCATTTTTTCATTAAAAGCCTCCAAACATTTTTTTGCTTTCCATAATAGCTTTAAGTTTAGCAGGCTATCCACAGATATATTTGATGAGGGACATGCTAAAATAGCAAAAACAACAACAACAAAACCCTTAAATTACAATAAAGAATTATTCCTGTGTTTTAGTTCTTTGTCCAGAGGAATAAGAACTGTAGTCTTCAGCATTTCTGGTAACTCTGTGAGGTATAAAAGTTGGCTTAACTAAAAAGCTGAGTAATTCACTTGGAAAACAGCGAACAGTCTGCAGATTTTTTTTTCTCTTAGCTCTGCCAATGTATGTTATGGGGAAATGGCTAAATGAGGAAACTCATGAAAACATTTCCTCAATTCACACTTCCCACTCAACTGACAGTTCAAAAGCTGAGTCAGAAGGGCTAAGAATTGCTTAAAAGCACTTCTTGAATTTGGCATTGACTTTGGAGCTAGGATTTCATCTTTGTTTTTGGCACAATACCCACTACTGTGATCAACTGCCTTAAGTCTTGACCAGTGAGGGTCCTTTATTAAAAATGAATAGTTTTTGGTAGATTATTTTTTCTCGCCTCTTTTTCAGGCATTGATGCTTAAAATCCATTAAGGTTTTATTTTGGCAGAAGAGTAGCAAACTGATTTTGTGTTAAGTTCAACTTTCTGTATTAACCGGCCAGAGCTATGAGAAGAACTGAAGTACTAATGGCTTGTCCGTGTAGTAGTGAAAACTGAGAAAATGTTAACTGTTAGCATCAGGGGGTGTTTTTATTCTTGGATTTACCTGTTTCATAATCTGATATCTATGCAGCACCTGATTCTGCAAAATGCCAGATGCAGGAGCTCTTACCACACTGACTGTTTAAAGTTTCTTTCGCATTTTCTCTGAAACTAAGAATTTCAGCACTGGGCAGTCAGTCATTGAGAGTGATAAACTTTAACTACCACAAATATCTCTGGTCTACCATAAAAGAAATGCTTGTAAAAGTTGATAAAGGAGGGTATGGATCATCAGATTTATATGGTGATCATGAAAATTAGGTATAGTTGTGGAAGGAAAGGGAACCTTTTTCATTGTAATACATCTTTTTTTTTGGACTATTTTACTGATAAATCCAAGATTTAGTGGAATAAGTAAGTTTACTTACTGGAGTAAGTTTACAAAACTATAGAACTATTCTACTCTATGGAAATGATGGGAAGAAGGGGAGGGGTTGAGAAAGAGGGAAGCTTCAAAGTAAGCAGTTGTATTTTCTTATCTGTTTACATTTATTTGAATTTGTTTAAATTTGCTATAAATGGGACTGCCTCTGCACATGTACTAGAACCTTAGATTGATTAAAAATTCAGGTTTTCCTTATTTTCAGCTGCATTGTGTTAATTATCTCCATCATGACTTCAGATTGTTAGGAAAAAGTTCATTAAATAAAGCTTGCATTGGAATTCTCAATGACAGTGGAAGAGCATAACTGGCTGGGAAGCTGATATGTGCAGGAGTGTTTTCTGCAGCAGAATTGATACTGAGTGATAGCAGAGGAGAGAAGTGTGTGTTTTGTATTCATGTGGAAATTTCACTCGGGTCTTTTGAGACAGATTTTCTTTAATGTATAATAAAGTCTGGTCTGTTTGAATGAGCATGGTTACTCATTTTGCTTGGGTAAACAGAGTCAGTCTCATGTAAATTAAGTGCAGAATTTCATTCTATACTCTAAATAACTTTGGTCTGAACAAATGCATATATTGCAGCATTAAGCCTTGTTTCAGGGAAAGGACTGACAATGACAACAGAGTCATAAGCTAGAATATGACATTTATTGGGAGGATGGTATAGAGTCTTTCAAAAAAGCCATATATATGCAGTAAGTATTTATATGATTTTCTAAAACTTAGTATTTTATGGTAGTCTGCAGTGGCTTAATTGGTGTCATTAGTTGAAAATATTTTGCCCACAAATAGGTATAAATACAAATGAACATCATGTCTGCCTTAGCATCTTTGTGGCTACAGAGTTGCTGGGAGGACCTTTTTGTGCTGCTGGAACTTGAACCCACTTGGCTGTGCCTGCATATATCATGTATGCTGTGAATGGTTGCCTTTTCAGAAAGTAAGAATCTGGATCACAGATTTGCCTGAGGTATCACTTGAAAAGATGGCCTGTCCCAGATGGATCAAATTGTGTAAGTGCACGTTGCTGCTCAGGTGTTGGGTGCAGGAGCTCCTGGCACACTGCTGTCAGTGCTCTGCCTTAGAGCTAATGGAGGAGCATGTGGCAGCAGCAAGGCACAACAGTCAAGAGCAGGAGCAACCAAAACCATCTGTGTTATGTTTTGGTTAGCTGGGAGAAGGTGAAAAGATAAAACTGCTGGAGTAAGTCTTGGTGGTTCTCTCTTCCTGTGTCACCTTTTTGTCTATGTCTAATTTGTCAACCAGATATCAGTTTGGGAAAGATTTAATCTCTGTGGATGCAGTCCCTCAGCATTAGATGGAAATGTAGTAACTCAAAGTGCACAGCGTGTCAGGTAGTCACATGAATATTAGGCACTTAAAGTGTGGTTTAAATTTCTGGAAGGAAAATGAAGGACCGTGAAAGAAGGCCTGTAAAGCAGGAACCGTTACCATTGTGTGTCTGAAAAAGAGAGGATTTCTTGCATGCCCCTTCCATCTGAGAGTGCTTGTTTGCTCTCTGAGAGTCTGTGTTTTCAGCTTTAATAGGAATTGCAATTCACCAGCTTTTGGTAAGCGCGTATGAAAAGTATATTGAACTATCCAAATACCTTTGTTATGTGATATTGTAGGAGACATATAGACAAAAGTGTGTAAAAACTTATGCAAACATCCAAATGGTGAACGTGAAGAAGTTGTAACTTTACCTAAACACATCAGTATCCTCAAATTTGAATTTCTGTCACATGTAATTTCAATCATGATAAAATAGAAAGGTGCACTTCTTACTGTGCCTACCATAATGCAAGAAGTGATGCTCAAATTACGTGTCATTGTTTGTACTAGGGCTTAAGCTGTCCCAGCAGAAACACATTTGTGTTATGTGAATATATTTGCTTGTTAATAATCCACATAATAATATGCTTCAGGTCTGGCAAAAATGGCTGCATATTTCAGACTATGTTTCCTTAGTAAGGAAGTTAAGAGTAATGCCTTGACTGTATATGCTATCAAAATTAAACAGTACAGGAAAAACTGAGGAGTACATGCTCATTCAAAAGAGTTCGTAATAAGGAGGTTTAAAGGGAAAATTCCAGCCAAAGCAAGGGTTCCTGTTTGGGAAGACAGTGCTTGCGAAAGTTGCCCCTTCTGAAAATTGGCCCTTGGTCATAACGAGTGCAAACATCTGACTCATCTGTAATATAGCCTGGCTCTAGAGATGAAAGCAGCCTACGTATCTGTGCAAGGATGACGCTGAGTTGTCTTTCCTTAATGGATTTCAGGAATGTAAAGTGATAGGTCAGAAAAGTTCCAAATCTTTTTGTAATTAACTTACAATCTACTAAAATAATGAGAAAGAGAGAATTTGAGTAATCTTACCACTTTCAGTGAGATGATAAATGTGATTGAAAACACCCATTTCTTTGAGGACATCAGAATCATGATGACTATTTGATGCATATTTATTGATTACATTCAAAAAGATCCTTAATGCATATTACAACTAAGTGATTAATCTATCACTGTTGCCCTTAGAGTAGTGTACCATCTCAGGTACTGGTAAATGCTGTGCTCATACTAAGCTTGAAGATTTCTGTTGTAATTAATTTTGAGATGTGTATATTAATCTCAAAAAAAATAATACTCTGATTCAAGATTTTAGTCATTCGATTAATAAAACTCTTATTCCAGTGATGATAGTTAACGTGCTTATCTTGAATAAGGAACCTTACACAGCGAATTTAAATATGCTTTCCCAGCCTCGGGTCCAACCCTATCTAAGCACTCTTTTGTAACCTGCATATTTGTACTAGGTGCATATTTTCAGATGTAAATTGGATAATCCTCATTAAATGAAAACTGGACATCGCCGTGCAATTTTTAGAATAACCCTATGTCCTTTTGCCCTCAATCCAAATCATATTATGGTGTAGAGAGAGACTGTCACGCTCTTCAAACAGTAGAAAATGGCTAAATCTGATGCAAAGCCACATCTTCTTTATTCCAGAAGGAGCAAGTGTTGATTGAACACATTTGCTGAACATCCCTTGAGCCATGCAGTTCTGTTTATAGTACTTGCCTTTGCTCTGGAGGGAACTGATTAACTCTATTTAAATGCTACAGCAGCCATGGAAAGTGAGCCTGCAAGAAAAAATATAAAGATGAAATGCCTATCTATCTATCTATAAAGAAAATATAAGGATTAATTAAAGATGAGCCTAAACTTATCTCATGAATTTCCTTAGAAGTCATTACAGCATTGCTTTGTGTTTGCAAAGAAAAAAAGAAAACTTGTCCCCTAGTGTTATCTTATCTTGGAGCATCTGTATATGAGCAATAGAAGATTTATACATACATTGTAAGATATTAGTCCCTTCTGTCTGCCACAGTCATCACCTAAGGGATATAAAAGAGCAGTTTTCATGCTTTGGGAAGAAAATGTGGTAGAACAGAGAGGTCACACAAGAGGTTGATACCCTTGTGTGCAGAGAAACCCGGGATGTGGGGATATTAAGAGCAGTGACTTGACTCGCTGGCTGTCATGTTAACAGTGTCTGGTAGGCCATGTGCACTGCCAGGCCGAGGAGCTGCATTCAGTCCTAAGTGAAATCATCCCTGTTTTGCACCAGGGTGGATGGGAATTACCATTTCTCTCTGCTAACGGCTGGCTTCATCCCTCCACTTAGGAGGAGTCTGTTGCAACAGCCGATCGATATCGAAGCCAGGGTTGTGAAGTGGCAGTAATGTATGAACTGGCTGCTAGTTTTGTGTTCTCATACCTGCGTGAGCATCTTCCTAAGCTTTTGCAGAGGAAAAACTGTTTTTCTGGAAAAGCTGGCTGTTGAGTTTTCTCATTCTGCTGCTGTAAGCTTATTTTTAAACTTTTAATTGATTATTATGAAACTAGGAAGATAATTTATTTCCAGGGTTATCTCAAATTCTTTTCTGAACACAAAATTGAAAATAATGGGATTACTTTGTTAAAGATTTACATGTGGGTGATAATAGAATCTGTAACCCTGTCTTTCAAGATTTTTTACAGATTCTCAGAAGAAAGCGTGACATCATTTGTACTTGGAAACTCAAGTAGAAACTGATGGGAGTGTTGTTATCCTAACAAAATGCTGTTTACAAATATTGTTCAAATTGACTTATAAATGAAAATCCTAAAGCCTATTAATTGAAAACCTCCCCAAAATGTTCACTTTGAACATTGAAACATTCACTTTTTATTTTATTACAACTAGCGTAAGCTGTGACATGAAAATTCTAGTAGAATCCCTCAGTTTTCTTATTAAAATATCTAAAGAGGGTGTTTCAATACGCTTGAATTTTTCAAGTCACAAAAACTGCTGAAACTGACCTTTCCTGCCATCAGGGAACAGAAGATATTGCTTTATTCTCTACTTTTACTTTTCGTAAAGAATATTACATTTATGCAGGTTTGGTATTTTCATTACTCAGTGAATACAGCACGCCTGTTTTTTTTATAGTATTTCTTCCTCTGGTAAAACTAAGAAAAGGAATACTGTAACTAATTCTCAAACAATAGCTGCATGAAAACTATGAAAGATTTATGGTCATTTATACAATATTTAAACTAAATACACTTCACCATGGGGAGATGTCAGTGTTGTCGTGGCAACGGCTGAAGATGTATCCTAAATGGAGAGAGTAGATGTCTCAGGTTTGCCCGGGCTTAAGCCAACACCTAGGCTTTCTTTTGCTGTGCTCTGAAGGAGCAGGAGCTGCATCTGCTTTGCCTGCTGATTTCTTCATTTAGAACCATTTTTCTCTATTTAGGAAAAAAAAAAAAAAAAAAAGGCATGTGAAGAATGCAGAGAAACCTACAGCCTGAGAGGATGAGTGCTGCTGCTTTCATTTTGCTTTAGCAGCATATCTTGTATTAGGAAAATAGGAGATGGAGAAGCTGTTTTGAGGTTGAGTTTGAAGACTTAGTTTAAGCTTGTCTTGAATGTTCTTTGCTTTTCTCATCTGAAAACGTTTCTGTTGATGCCAGAAGTCTGGGACCTGAGGCTTGTAGGGCAAGAGAACATGAGTGATCTACTGTGGATGGATGTAGAGAAGCTCAGCTCCTCTTGCTCTTTATGTTGCAGGCCAACTCTGCTACTGCTTCCATCTCATCACACAGGCTAGTCAGTACTGGTGTCCTGTGTTTTCACAAATCTAGTGTAGTGTAAAGCTGTCTTTCAAGAAGATGTGAATCTGAGCTCTTGAACTTAATCCCTTCTGCTCAGTTTTGCTCACTTTCCCTTCTTCCAGTGCATGTATGCATATACACAGAACATGGAAATACAGCAAGCATGTTTTGCTTTACTTTGCTAAACCGGTGGTTTTCTTTAATCAGGAGATGTATACAAATTACCAGCTTGCCTTTGTTTGGATTCAGTATGAAGTATGCTTTGTAGTAATTCATTATTGCTTTTTGAATTCTTGGTAGAGTGTGGTGGTTGATTCGTATTGGCCACTTGTTTCCACTGTATTTGTTATCACTGAGCAGCTTTAGAGGTGATACATGCAACAGTTCCAAAAAGCAAAGAGAAAATAACAATATGTTCTTGTTTAATGTCTCGTATTTCTCTAATTACATAGTTACACATAATAAATACAGACTATACTAAAAACAATAATAAAGAGAGGACTTCTATATTAAGAATAGCATAAAGTATATAATTAACTGCCCAAATTCATTAACAAATCAGTTCATGTTTTCTGTAGGAATTTCTGTGTAGGCTTTTCTTTGTCTTGTACCATTCTTAATAATCTGTGTAGGTCTGTGTAATGACAGATTACAGATCAGCTGTAATAACAGCATTCTTTCTTTGATGTACTTTCCAGATGTTTTCATCAAGACAGCAATAAGACAGCAGTAAGGTTTTGAAATAGAGAGTTATGTTAACTACAAAGCTACATTAATGATTACTCCTTAAGGAAAGAAAAAAAGAAAAAAAGGATATGCTTGTTATCCTTAATAATAACCTCTTGGGTTTCATTATTTCTTAAGTAATTCTTTTAAAGATCTGTCATAGAATAACTGGAATAAAGTTTAGGATCAGATCACAACAGAGGCAGCTTTTTACTATAACTACAGGGGAAAACACAGATTGACAGGTCACAGTTTAAGGATGAACCGGTGCCTTACTGATGTACTGCAGTTTGACATTTTCTTTTTCCATATGTATCACAATTTATTGTTAGAGTGAATTTTATAAAGAATTGAAAATATTTTTGAGTAAGAAAAACACTTGTATTCAGATGTTGATCTGAGGTGACACTGAAAGAACATAAGTGCTTCCAAATTTGTTAGAGTTGCTTAGCATCAAAAAAAAAGACTTGTTCTTTGGAGTTCTTTAAATCTAGATCGTTCTAGTGAATCATCTTCAAGAGTGAGTTAGACCCACTGATTCACTTTTAATGCATTTTAGTGTATTTTTATAAAAGGTGAAAAAATCCTTTTATGTAGGTGTGTGTATGTTTGACATTGACAATGAGTAGCAACAAAATGTATTTCAAATGTGGATCTGGTCCGGTGCACGAAGATCGAGTGATTCCAGTAATTTTGTTGGGCGCTGCATGAGAGTTCAATTCACTGACAAACTCTCTACTAAAATGCCTAAAATTAATAGGTATACAACAATAGGTACAATTTGTAGTTGTCTAAAGTCTTTCCTTTTCCAGAGGCAATGCTTGGTTTTCATAGTCCCTCTCAAACTACAAGAACCTTGAACAAGTACAGTGAGTCATTGCAAGTCAGCAAGATTCTCTAAATTCCATGCTATAGGAGAAGGTGACAAACACGGAGTGATTAACCTTTGTTGTCATTGTGGGTGTTTATTCTGAAAAGGGTCAAGAAAAAGGGCTGGTTTAGTATTTTATTAAAAAAACGTTTCAGGGTACACAAGAATATACATATATTTTTTCTAGCTGAGACTTACATAAAGGTAAGTGGTTGAGGCTGCTGTTGGTTTAAATCTTTGTTTTTGTAGTAAGATTTTTCAATAGTGAGTATATTTTTTGTTGGGAGCTATAAAGTTGAAAGTGGTGCTGAAAGTAAGCAGATGCCATACATCCACTTTAGGTCAGCTTCAAGACAGAAATTTAAAAAATTGTAGCACCACTAAAATGACTTCTCTGGCAGTTTATCTGAACAACTGTGTACTCACACAGCACTGAAAGCCTGGCAATTTTAACATACCTTATATAAGATCAAAAATAACAGTAAATTCTTATTATAAGCCAAAACCCAGAATCTGTGGATTGCTGTAGTAGTGATTTTAACAAGACAGAGTTCTTTCACATTCCCTGTTTGAATCTGACAAATGAATTGGATCAACAGATGTTAGAGAATAATTTAGATGGGGAAAACTGGATTGGAACCTACAATTAAGGTGGAAATAATTTGAATTAATTTAAAATAGCTAATTGGGTATTTACAAATTAATTTTTATTTGTTTCATGCATATATTCTTCTAGTGCTGTCTCAGTGAACTTTTCTTTTTGGACTGAGTTAGATTATATTTGTTGTGAAATTAATCATCTGATCTGTATTTGGAACAACAGTTCTCAGATGTCGGTGCCTATTTTTACAATTTCTTTCACAGTAATACTTACAAATTAATTTATTTCATTTGTGTCAGCATAAAGCTGCCAACTTTTAATCCAGAATTTATTAAAGAACATCAAAGATATGGATCAAATTATCACTGCTGCCTGTTGTTCTAAGACACACAATAATAATAGTGACAGCCGTTGCGAAAATCATTTTTGTTGAGTGATACCTAGCATCAGCAGTCAGTCACAATTTTATTTAGTTTATTGCCATCATACTAACCTGCTACTCCTGTTAAGAACCTTTTTCTCCTTGATTGAATTTGCTGTTTAGAAAATACCTTATTTTTAACAAAAGCAACTTCATAGAAAAAAATAGAATGTCATTAATGAAGTGGCTTATTCTGGGCCACAGTTGATCACTTCTCATACCTCAATAAGTCAGTATTGACTGAGGATGGTCTTATTTTAAAAATATTTTAATTTAAATCTATGTGAGTAAAAACGTATGAATGGTGATTTAGTCATGATCAGATTGCTATCTGGAAACAATGTATGAGGGCCCAGTCTTGGATTGATTGGTCAAAAAGGAGAAATGCTGGATTTTTTTATAAAATGCGTAAGGTTTTTATTTGTGAAAAGAAGTAAGTTATAAGCTTTGAATAAAGCCTGTTTAGAAATAATTAAATAAGTAGATCTGAACCGATGGACACAGGTGTTGATTGCTATGAAAACTAGCAATCTCACCGAATATATAAAACCCTGGGATCATTGTCTTAAGAGTTTCATACAATGAATTGTGTTAAAAATTATCTAGTTATGCACTCAAATGAAATGGGTAAGTATTTATTTTCAGGAAAGAAAGTATTGTAGAATACAGAACTGTAGGCTGGGCAACTAAAGGGAGGATGTATATTGAAATGGAAGCCAGCTTGTCTACTGTGTAACTAGTACCCATCTCAGGTTCATCTCGGATAAAGAGAAAAGTTTTGCACCAAAATAAAATTCTCTTTAATGACTTTGGCACAAAAATAGGATGTCATCAATTAAATGACATTTGTTGATATTACAGATATGTAGAACCCTGTCACTACAGAGGAGACTGGAATATTGTACTGGGCGTTGAACACTGGAATAATAGAGATTTCTGTTGCAAACAGGAGGCTTTAAGGCAGGAACTGGGTTCTGGTTTATTACTCAGTGGCAAATGGCCTTGAGATAGTAGTGTGATCAGTTTTTGAAAAAGACAGGCATTCTCCTCTGATGTGTCAGACAGGATATTCCGGAGAGGGGTGCAAAACATTAACTCAATTGCCTAAGCTATCGGGGTGACTCTGTTGGGAATGTGTTGTAGTGGCTTGGGCAATCAATGTCCAAGAAGGATGATCTTAAACTGGGGAAGATGATCTTAAATAGGGAATCAAGGAATTGGGACGCTGGTCATAGCAGACCTAAAGAGTCTGGTTTGTTCAGTCAGATCAGAGGTTGAAAACTGTGATAGCTGATTGAACTAGGGCTAATTCTGGGCTCCCCAGTACAAACAACACATGGAGCTACTGGGGTGAGTCCAGTGCAGGGCTACTAAGATGACTAAAGGACTGGAGCATCTCTTATGAGGAAAGGCTGGGAGAGCTGGGACAGCCTGGAGAAGAAAAGACTGAGGGGGGATCTTACCACTGTGTGTTAAGTATCTGAAGGGAGAACCCAGAGAGGATGGGCCAGACTCTTCAGTGTTGCCCAGCAATAGGATGACAGGCAAGTGGCACAAACATAAACACGGGAGACTGACTGAACGAGAAAAACTCTCTTTTTATCCACTAGTATCATTGATCAAATTCTCTCAGTAATTTTTGTGGAAATTTTTAGATTACTTCATCAGCCACTACTCAGAAATCGAAATCTTGAAATTTAGGTTGATAAAAGCACAAACTAAAACAGGTATACAAAGGCTGAATATTCAAGGACTATAAATAAGGATATTTGAAGAGTATGATGTAGGTTTATACAATCTGAGACTCTGCCCTTTCATACGTATATCATCAGGTTGCTATGAAAGATTCACCAGAAGTCTTTGCCCTTTCCACTGATGTGTAAGCTGCCTTGCTTTTATGATATCTTATTTTATTCTTCTAAAATACTATTTAAAGTGGTAATATACCCTACTTTTTTGAATGTTGACAATAGGATCGTCTGACAATATATGTTACTTGGTATGGTCTCAGCCTTCAGGCAGTTGGAAGGAAGAGAGACTAATAAGTGAAGGGAAAACAATATAACTTGTAAAATTTAAAGGATGCCTTACCTGGAAAGGGTTGTTGGGAGTCATCAAAAATAGTGACTAAGTTAACAGCTAGAGTTGTAAATGAATATGAAATAGCTATTTTGATTTGGAAAGCTTTGCAAAAAGTACATCATCATCAGGAGACAAGCAGCTGAAATCACTAGGGGCAGCGGTGTTTACGTCATTGAGGGAGCCAGAGTGAAGCTGTATTGATTCATCAGGCCAAACAAGTTCAAAGCCTTTCATCACCAAGAGAGGAAAACAGCAGATTTGACACAGTGAAAGTAGTGAGCAAGACACCTTTGGCCAATATAAACTGTTATGATAGTGCTTTCATCCCATTAAAAAGCTAACAACTTTAGTAGATTAATCTCAGACTCCAGGGTCAGGATTTGTGACTATAAATTCAGGCTATTGAACTTCTTGAATACAAGCCCAGTGTTTCACTGTTATTAATTTCAGGTTTATAATGAGCATAATTTTGTGTGCCGAGTGTGCCTGTTCTCTCTGTGTCATCACTCCAAGTTGAACATCTTCATCTTACAGCATTGAAGTAGGATTAATGACGGGCTTCGTTACTGTGGCCCTTACTAATAAATTGCTAAGATTAGTACATTATCTGGGAATGATTTCTCTGAAGGGCTCAGTATTGTTTTCTATGGTTGTGTTCAACAGAGAGCTATTAGACAGCTGCTTCTCTGCTGACAGTCTTGTGTATTTTTCAGCCTAAGAAAATAAGAAAGATAACACAGAGCATTCCTCATTTTCTTTATTATTTTTGATTTAGTTAGCAGAAATATCTTTGTTCAGAGCTTGGGTTTTTAATTATATGTGCAAAAGGATGAGATTTGATTGCTTTGATGATCTGGTTGATGATCTGGCATTAATCACGCAGTTAAAACTTGACATGTTTCACGTTCCTGCAGCCATATGAGATGTAAAGCAAGAGTCTGCTATCTCTCCATTGCTGAGCTGGTCTGCTAGCAAAACCTGTAAAATTAGTTAAAAGTTAGTTAAAATTTTTAGTAAAAGTTAGTTTAGAAAGTCATAGGCAAAGGTGGTCCACAAAGAGGAAGTATTCTAGAGGATGTCTTTAAAGTGTACTTAGGTATAGAAAAAATAAGATTATTATCTTGAAGGTCTTTTCCAACCTTTATGATTCTATGATCTCCCTAAAAGGATTTTGCCTCTATGATTATACAAGAATGACTTAATGTGCCTTTCATTAACGGTAATGCCAAATAAAGTTAAGTGTGAATTGCTTTGATGTAATGGGAGTTGTAAGAAGTGTCCATCTTAAAGATCTATACGTGGATGACCTACCTTGTCTTCCACGCTAGCAAAGTGGTCTTCACTAGGAAGAAATCAAAAATATTTGTTTGTTTTTTTCTGTGCTTAGAGGGCTCATATAAATGGCCTTGCATACATTAGAATCTTTATATTGTGTGCAAACCGTCTTTCGTCTTTCATAGCTGAATGAGATGCAAGTCAGTATGTTCAGCAATTTGCTTATGCACAGTGAACACTAATATTAAAGACTGCAATTTCCTTCCTTCTTTATCACTCTGTTTTACTTGAATTTTCCTGGACTATTTATGTATGTGGAAAAAAAAAAGTCACCTTTAAAAGAGGTAGGAATATAACTTATGTGTTAAAATTTACCAGGTGGTCTAAATAAATAAAAAAACAGGTAAAATTTTTCAGTAGTCTTTTGTACTCCATTTTGTCTCACCATAGAAATGAGGCTATGGTGTAAGCGTATAAGTGATAATGTGATATAAACTGTCTGGCAATATAGCAAATGAAAACAAATGTTGGTAGGACAGCGTGGAAATAAATGACAGAAGTACTTGCTAATTCTGAACTACTATACTTTTTTGGTTATTTTTTAGACTTTTTAATAAAATTCACCAGTAAAATTTACTGTGTAGAATTGCCACGGTTTTGCCAGCGGATGTTCAATTCCTTAAATAAATAAATATATATATATATATATAATTCCTTAATAAATAAATTATTTCAAAATAATTATTCCATATTAGAATTTTGCTATGTGTCAAATACCTCATATAGAGGAGTTCTTGAACATATAGCCTGGCAAAGCTATTGCAAGTGATTTTGCATAACTAGAGATGTATATGTTTAACATCTGGGAGCATTCCTGACAGAATTTCTTAAGTTTAAGATGTTACCTGGCAAGAATTGAACTCTTTTTTGTTAAAGTTGATGATTAAATGGAGGAATATAAAAAGGCATTAAATAGTGTATATCCTGTCTAAGATGATACAGGAGAAGCATCCTGAGAGACACAAAGTGGAAGCATCTGGCATTTCCAGGATCAATTGCTGTTGGTAGTAAATCCAGAACTCTGGACTTTTTTTTTAGTTCTTTGAGATTTTTATATTTTAGTCTCTGTTTCAAATCAATTTAACTACTGATTTTGATACAGCCAATGAACATATGCCACTGTGGTGTTAGACAGCTTTGTAGGACAATGTAAAGCTGAATCGTCAACGATGTTTTGGTGAAGAAAAAGATGACTGAGCCACAAGATTCATGGAGTTTCTTGTTTCAGCTAAGAAAGACTGAAAACGACATTTTCAAAGAAAAGGAAGACAGATGATTATGCACAAAACTTGTGTTATTTTCACATGCTGAGTTGTAGAGCAGGACAAAGCAGTGTGTTATAAAGGACCATGTAAGGCATTTCCATCACCAGGGCGAACCTGGACCTACAGCAGAACTGCATCTGCTAGGACTATCCATCTTGTTTGTGAGACAGAACAGATGCACAGAATCCAAAGCTTGAGTTTAAAGTCTCAGCCTTGCCCTAAATGTAGGATTTTATCTGAAGTAATTCCTGTTTTTCAGCTCCTTATATTGATAGAAACACTTGAAAAAAAAAAGTTATTTACAGTAAAGTAAATCTCTGTTTTGAAAAAAATTGTTGGTTAAACTGTGTTTGCAGGAAAGAGAGGGCAATAAGATGTAGGCAGAGCTGGCAGTGAGTGCTTGAGAGCCCTGGCTGCAGTGTGAGCCTGCCCCACTCTGCTGGCACCATGTGCTCCGCGCCTCATGTATTTCCCTTCCAGAAATGGCCATCAGGTTCCTGCCTGCTAAAACTGGTGCCGTGTCTGCAGCTGTCTGAAGAGATGTCCTCTCCCATATCAACAGGGGCTTTACACCAGAAAGCGATTTAGAATTGGAATTCTGTTCTTTAAATGTGTATGCAAATCCAGGCTTTGAAGTTTTTCTGCTAGTTCTCTGAGATGTCTGAGATGGTTTCCATTCTAAATCTTACTTTGTAAAAAGAAAATCCCTGTAATATTGTACTATATCCTAACAGCCTGCTTAATTGTGTTTGGCAGCCTGCTTTGGCTCTGGAGCAGCTTGCTAGCCATCTAATTAAAATCTGGGGTACCATGATATGTGGCATGTCTCTTAAATTGATAGGGATGATGAAAATGGATGTGAAGACAACTAATTATTTTTCAGTCACCGAAGTTTTCCAGTTCAAATCTTCCCTGGTTTTTAGAATCCTAAGGTCATTAAAATGCTCAAAGAATGAACTTTTAATAGAAGACCAAATGTCATGAATACGAATGTGCCCTGGTTTTGTACATCATGTTCCATCCTCTGCATATTTGTGAATGCAATGTGCAGAGAAATAGAAATAAGCCCCCTCGGTTTTTCATTATGTTATGGAGGAACTTGCAACCTTTGCTGTCTTGCGTTGTTCCTCCGATGATGAAAGGACTCAGTTGTGACATTAGTCAGGGGCTAGTGTAGGAAGTGTTGAGGAAGGCACCAATCCTTGTAGAGAAGAACAGTTGGCTCCAGAGATGAAGCCTGTTGTATTGCTACATCGGGCTGATCTGACGGATCCTGCTCTGTTCCCTCCAGCTTCTGGGTTAGAATGGCCGTTCCTTGCCCTTGGATCCTGTGTGAATCAGGGTCAGTCACTGAGCTGCCCCAATCAGGGTAGCAATCTCAGTTTTCCAAACCACAAATGCAAATTTGCAAAGAATTTATTCTAAGTCTTCTCTGTAAGCAACTTCATTTAAGGACTTACCACCTGCTAGCTGAGGGAGGAACCAGACAAAAATACCAAGGAAAGTGCCAAGCAAATAGCTTAGCTTACCTTCATTCCTTCTGACAGATTCCCCATCACATTTATGAGATTCTTGAAAAAAGATCTGAACGCAGGTCAAGCTGCATACTAGGAGCTATAAAAGAATATGTATGGTGTCAGCTTATTTATTCTTGTTTATCTGACTTAGAATATCGTTTTAAATAGCTCTTTCTCTTAGTTATTTTGGTTATCTTCATTGTTGGATGGCAAAATTTTTACCCACACTGATTGTTTTGTATGAGGCATTCCAAATTCAGAAACTTTGAAAAGGTATCTAAACCAAGGATTCTGGAAATAGTCTTATTTGCATCTTTGCATTCATTGATCTCACTACATTTGTGTTCTAGAGGCTTCAGCAAGATGAAATAATAAAAAAAAGATGAGCTTATAATAAGCCATAGATTAGGAGCATATTTGTCACATTGAATATTAGACAATTCATATCATTAATATTGTACTAATGAAAGCTAAGAACAACGCAAAATTATTTTCCGTATTTTTTTTCTAAGACTTGATACACTTCTTGAATGTGCTATATTTCTGTAGAAAAAAGGAAGTCATGAGTGTTGAAATACTTCTAGTTCAAAAATAGAATGTCTTATACTGCTAAACATAAAGATCATGGGTTACTAATTTCAGTAGTTAAATTTTGCATTTTAGAAATTAAAGCAGCGCTTTGAAAATGTGAAATATCATAAAAGTACAAATTATCATACTAAACAATTCTTTCAGTTGGTTAAGATATTCATGGTGCCTGCTGTCATTCTTTGCAGAATTACTAGATGCTTCCATATGGTAAAAAATATCTTTCCTTTCTATAACATTTCTGATCCTGTTTTGTTTCCTTGACTGTGAAACAGGAATATTATTCTAAGTATGTGTTTTGATTCTTTTAATAGATATAGATATATAATTTGACGTCCCTAAATATCAGTATATGTGCATAACAACCTGAAAAATATGTATCTCTTCACACACACACACACACACACACACACACACACGGACACACACACACACATGTATACAGACTTAAAAAGTTAAAACCTGTCAGGTGAAAACCAAGCAATCTTACCCAAATCAGCCAAGTTTACTTCATAGATATTTAGGCTGTCGCAACATCCAGTTACAGGTGATTCCATGTTCTTCGACCTCACCAGTTCAAGGTGGGAACAGCTCGAACTCTGTGGCCAAGCACAGAGGTCACCATGACCATGAGCTTCCCAAAACAAAAAGCAGGCTGGTTCTGAAGACCCTTTGAGAGTGATTTTCCTATCTTAGCTTTTCTTGCTGTTTAAACTAGGACTTGAGCTGCAGCTTCCATATAGTATTTTTTTTTTTTATCTTTTTGAAAGGCTCTCCCAGTCCTCTTTATGTGCTACCATGACTTGGACTTACCAGAACCCGGGAAAAAATGACAATATTTTTATTAACATTTCAAGATTGGGCATTTCCATAAGCGAAAGCCTGGAGTGCTCTTGCGGAAGAGCTAGCTGGTCTTTAGTGGCTGGTAAAAATACTGTGGTTATATGGTTATATTTGGAATTGAGGCATCAATAATACATAGTTTCATTAAAAGACTTTGCCTTAATAGCAGGTTGATATGTCATTGCACTGAGTTATTTTGGGTAATTCAAGTGGTCCCCTTTGAAATGCATCAAATCAGAGTGTATACCTGTGTATTCAAATTCAGAGAGTTTGCACCAGGTGCATGGAGGGAGAGCTAGTATATCTCCTGCAGACCTTTTAAGTTCTATTTTTAAAAGCAATTGTATGCATTTAGTTTCCTGAAAAACTCAACCTGAGATGACTGCAGTATTAACATATGTTCTTTCTTCTTGTTCCAACCCCCTGCAAGGCAAAAAGCACTTTCCATTCCTTGGACTTCATGTTTGTGATTTTTTTTGGTGAAGATCTTGTTTGAAAACAGAAGGTTGGCGTATGAGAAAGGAAGAACTGGAGTGTGTGAAGCAGTGGGATGCTGAGCAGGGGGTGTTGCTTTCTCCTGGAACCATCTCTGCAGTGTCTGTCCAGTGCCCTATTCACTGTAATACCACCGCTGCTCAGCCTTTCAAGTAGCCCTGGACCCTATTAACTCTGCCTTATTGGAGTTTCCCGCTTGCAACTTTTCATTTTTGAAAGAGTTTTCCCTAAATTAATGTTTTTTCATGTAATTTAGACTGGCTATGACATGTAAAATTGGTTATTCTGCTATGTTTGGCTCACTGTATTTTCATGTTATACCCACCACTGAAATGTGGTAGTGAAAGTTTATTGCATGCTGAAGTTCTTTCAGCAAGTATTAAAAGAGAGTCCTGGCATTATCTTTTTCTGAAATGGGGAATTCATTTACTTTCAGTCTGTTTCTTCTTATCGTTGCATACTTTTATTATTTTTTTTAATGTTCTTGAGCATCACCTACTGTGTGTTATAGAGAAAACTGATTTGTTGTTTTCCTCGTGTGGGTATTTTCTTAATCATTCAGTAAGTAATATCTCGGTTCAGAATAGGGCTGTTCGACAGTTCAGGATTTCACAACCCTGCTCAGTTTCCAAATCTGTTCTTTTTATGCAACATGCCAGGGAAGGTATGGATGCTCTTTTGGTAATAAATGGGGAAATGAGAACAAAATATAATTGTTGCCTTTCAATCAAATTCACTTGCTAGAGTAAATTTCTATTTGGGTGGACTTCCTCTTCTCTCTTGTGTCCTCTTCTTCAAAAACATCTCCTCACAAATGCTCTTGGTCCCCTTTCCTGCTACAAATGTAAGGTTAAAGTGGGATTAAGTCACAAAAGTCATGCTGTGTAGAGTTCCAGTTCGCATAAAGATTCTAAACCTATTTTCCTGAAGAATTAGGTTAAAGTATCTTTGATTTAAATATTAGTATAAAAATAGCAAGTAAAACCAGCAGCAGTTTTGAATCTAGTGCTTTCATTTCAGTTTTCGACTTCACAGAAGTCTGTGTGATGGGAACAAATGTTTCCGTGGAAAGCCATTTTATTATTCTTCCTCAGATTATTTTTTTCCTGAAAACTTCTTTGCTACGATGTCTACAATGTATGACTATTTAATCTGCTGTCTATGATGTTTACCAATATTCTTGGATTATATTCTATTTGTAGGTGTGTTTTGATACTTGTTTTACAAATTTTTGAGGGCAGGGAATGCTTGCTTTGCACTGTTGGCTCTGAAGAGCTGTAATACTACAAGTGTTAAAACTTAATAGTAATGCTTCATTTGGCCTATTTACAAGGGAGTCAGGAGACAAGTGAACCTTGAGATTGAGCTGCTCTGCTGGTCTTCCGTATTATGCCATGGTGCTGAGCAGGAGGGACAATCAGCAGGCTGGGAAAATTATGTTCATGCTGCCTGTGTGACATGCAGTTCTGCAGGTATTTACCCCTTATAAACTGAAGACTGAGCATTTTGTGTAGATAACTGTGCTTCAGTTTTGCCCATGACTTTAGGATAGAAATATGGGTGTAAGAACATGATCCTGAAGGATGGCATTCACTGCATCTCCTCATGTAAATGAGATGTCTGGCTGTCGTGTCTGGAATTTCCATATGTTCAGCAGTCATTTGTAGCTCCTGTGTTGATTGTAGAAATTTTGGACATACGCATAAAATTCTCGAATTTTGATCTGAAATTTCAGTGTGGTTATAGATAAGGTTCCTGGAGAAATGTATTTGTATGTGTTAATTCTAGTCAGTATAGCACAAGTATTAGTGGTATCAAAGTTATATCTCCTCTTTGCCTGCAGTTGTTGTGAGGGATTTTTTGTGCATTTTTAAAAATTATTACTAATTTGTAATTAGTAATTACAAATTGTGCTTGGGACGGATTTGTTTTGAAATACTTTTCGTAACATTAATTTTTGGTGTTTTACCAACACTGGGCAGTGAAGACAGACTGTGTTTCAGTTTCACTTCTGTTTTAGTACAGCTTCAAGTTCCTCTGGCTTGTCACTGTGTACAACCTGCAAGATACGCATGGTAATACATATAGGAATAAACCCCACATTTTCAGTCATGTTGAAGCTGCCTGCCTTTGAGGCAGTGATTTTTTCTTTTTATGCTGATATTCATATGCATCTCTCAGGAAGGCTGACTTCAAAGCAAACACTATGGAGTGATTGTCCTATTGAGATGATACCTGGAATCTCCTTCCTTCAAGAAGATAAGATGTGATGTAGGGCCTGTTTTTATGTACCATCTTTCTCCCTGGTGCACAGAATTCTGTTTGGGAGAACTGGAGACAGAGTTAAATTGCTGTCCCTATTTCTTTTTTCATGTTTTTATGCAAAAATGGGTTTAGCCATCTGCTTTTTCTGAGGTTTATGCGATGAGAACAAAAATAACCTTATTATGCCGAGGGTAAAAAATGTAGGAAATTGGGTATTTTCCTTTGTTTGACATTACTGTGATGGAGAGGAATGAATTACAGCAAAATCTGACCTATAGCTTGGCAGACGGTACAAATTGATGTTGCTATACAGGTGGAGACAGTGGTAGCTTTGTGGCTTACTGTGCCCGTCGCTATTTTTAGTTTCCGACTGCTTGCAAGTTCCGTTAACAAATGCCAGGGAAATGCATTAGGATTATCTGCTTTGTTGCAGAGCTAATAAAATGCTGTCCAGTTTAGCCAACAGAAAGCTAAAAGCATGTCCCACTCCTAAGTGTATACAGTTCCTACGTGTAAAAGTGTATAAGCTCCTAAGTGTATACAGTAACTGCACAACATTATTTTAAGAGATCTGCTCTGTTCTTTCTTCATTGCTTATTTCCTATCATCGTTGTGGTTCAGTTAGGAGTTACGATCTTTTCTTAATATCGGCCTGTCATCTGGGAAGGACAGAATGTGTATAGAGGAGAGAGGAGATGAGGGTTCAGCAAAGCTCCCAGCTCCGTTCCTGCAACGCTGCACGCTGCTTGTGGAGCATGGCAGCAATTCTGGAGACATCAGGACCACTGGTTATTCATCAGGCTTCTAGCTGGGATCTCAAATGTTCGGGCTCTGAAAAGTGCTTCCCTGTAAGTCAACTTCTTTCTTCTTTAGCCTATGGAATGGGACTCAGTCTTTCTCTTTGCAAGAGGTGGTCAGGCTGTGTCAAGTGGTATTAGCTGGTCCCCTGCAGGCAACTATTACAGATCCTTAATCTGCCTTAGAGCCTTAGATCGTGGAGAAATATTGCAATTAACTTGGGCTCATTTATTGGTGAGCTTTATAACGTTATGCGTCATGATTAAGCATTAATGTACTGGAGGCAATGCTGAAGGTGCTCTAGCGTTGTTACCTGTCTTGGAAAGAAAGACAAATGGGTTATTATTTCTGTTAGAAAACTCGTAAGTGATCAAGGAATATAAAATTACATTTTTTAGCTGCTTACATTGTCTTTACATTGTCATTATTTATTATGGTCTTTTAACCTGCGTCACTGCATTTGCTCTCCTGGGAATTTCCAAGGCTCAGTAGTCTACTAATCGTGCTAGCTATCGAAGAGGTCTGAGCAGACTTTTGACATTGTTGATGCAACGATTAATATTTATTTTTAATTATGATTTCAGATAGTACAAGTCAAACAGACTGTGTGTACAGTGCTGTGCGTATTCACTGTTGTAGAATATATAAAAACAAAGACAGTTCTTATGCTGAGGACCTTATGCTTTAAATACACCAAATGTGTCCCTTAGAGAATTCTTAAGGCCCAGCTACCTGTATGTGCTTCACATGCTTTAGAAAATATATCTTTATTTTTAAGCACACCATTGAGCAAATTTATTCTAAATCTGAACTAGAGTGAAGGTGAAAGCTGTCAATTTAGCACAAGTAGAGGAGATAATTCCACTGCAGAGGCAGTCTGGTAATAAGAGTCAGAGGGTAAAAAGAAAAGCGTGATTTTGAGCTGCATCATAGGAAAACAGTAACTGCAGAAACACTGTGAGCACATGTGTACATGTGAATAGCTGTGTTTTGTTGATGCTGTTTATGCAACTTTTGAAACTATGTCTCTAAGCAGTAAAAAAAACATGCAATGTATATTTGATAGGTGGGACTTCAGGATACATTGCAGTGTTCCAGTTCGCATTTGGAGTATCCCAAGTTAGTGTCTACCTGTCAAGTGTAACTCTTGCCTGGCAAGTCTGACCAAGGCGTACAGCCTGTTTCTTCACCTGGAAGGTGAAGTGTGGAAAATCATGATTTAACAATGAGAGGGAGGTGTTAATCCATACTTAACACTTGAATACTCTTCAGCTTCGGGAAATCTGGATATGCATTTCATCACTTTTCCTGGCCAAATTGTAAGCCTTGCCAAATAGTTGTGATACCTTTGTGATGTCTTAAGTAAGAAAGGGGTTATTTATTCTAAGATTTTTTAAATGGGTGTTTATGCAGACACAGAACAGTAGCTCAGTTTCTGAAAAGAACAGTCAAACCATAGCAGCTCTCTTCTGCCAAGCTGTTCTAATGAATACTGAAATATGAAAAATCAGATATTGCTTTTGTCAACCAAAGATTGACAAAGTTGTTAATGAGTCTAGTTTCACAGTTGAAGTATTTTTATTTTTACTAAAATGTATTTTTCTTACCAAGTTAGCAGATCCTGATCTGTTCATGAAAGAGTAACGAAATTATTCTGGTTATGCTTTATTCAGAAACACCTTAGATGTTAAAACTGGAGTCCTGTGCATTTTAGATCCTGCTCAATGAGTCCTGTTTTCACTCTACAATCTACAGACTCTAACGCGAAAAGTAGAGCTGTTCAATGCTGTTCAATGTTATGAGTTTGCTCATAAACACAATATTACTGTTGGCTTGTGAATTTGTTGAAGTCTCAACCATGCTGCTTGATAATGCTTGTATAAACACAGTAGGTACAATGAATTTTACTGAATTTACTGAGGTTTTTTTCTGAGTTTTACCCCTCTCAAAAAGCAGGCATATGCTTTTGAAAATAGAAGGGAGGAAAGTTATAGCAGGCCATCTCATGCCCTCATTCAAGAAGTGTTAGGATGTTACAGACTACTATTTGAATACAGAACTTTATTAAAAAAAATGTGTTTTTTTTTTAATTTTGACTGTTTTGTCATTGGAGTGGCTTTTCTGTATTTTAGACTCTGGGTTTTTGACCATTATATTAGTAGCTTACAGTAAAACGCTCCCTGTGCTGAAGTGCACAACTTCAGGTCACTTATCAGAAACTCAGTAGCATTTTACAGACTACGTAGGTTTAGATGACTTAATTTGCTATTGAACATTAACACACAGTTTCTGAGTGTTATGCTAAAATCTGGATGTGTTCATGATTTGGAAGAAAGGGAATCCTTTCTCTACCATGACCTATGGCACAAGGCCTCCCTTGCAGACACTTTTCTAAGCGTCAGACAGTCACTGTAGTGGGAACTGGGAGAGACTCAGCCCGTTTGTTGAAACTAGTTTTACAGCTCCCAGATAAGAAAAAGAGATCTAAGAGAAGATTTTAGATGATTCTAAATAATATTTTCTTTCCTTTAGCTGTCTCCGTAATGAGATACAGTGCATCATCATTTGGATTTGCTGTAAGTAGAGTTACAATTTAACCATTTCCTATAATTTTTATGATGTGCTATTTCTGAACGTGATTTTTTTTTCTTATTGTAAGTTCACGGTAAGGTTGCAAAATCAATAATCATTCAGGAAAATATTTTTGAAGTCACCTTGGGAAAGGATAAAGAGTTTTCATAGTCAGAAATGGAAAAAGTATAGTGAAGTCTTATATGGACTTAATATCAATGCTTGTATCTTGTCATTGATAGATACTGCCCACCAGATAAGTTTTTGCTCTACAAAACTTTTCAGCTTGTTCATTTTCCATGTTGATCTTGATCCAAATTCTGAAGTTATCTTCTGAAATTTGTGCGATTCCTCTCCTATTGAAATCTATGATAAAACTCGTATTGATTTAGGAATGAGAATTTTGCTCTCTACAAATTGCTGTGATTTTTACTGATGTGTGCAGAGCAAAATATGTGAAATCTAAAGTTGCTGAGATGTCAAATATTTTGTCTCATTCGACTCTGTAGAAAGTTTGACTTGAATATGGGGTACTTACAGTGGGACAAGACAATATTTTGAAGAATTTGTAGGTGTTACTTAACATCACATCTTCGTTTACATGAAATACGAATATGTTGATTTTGATGACAATATAGAATAACAGACGATCTTATATAAACTGAGGTTTTAAAATAATATTTCTTTACTCTGAAATAAAACCTTCTGCTGAAGAAAATTAATGAATTTTCAGGGAAAAGGAATGCTTGTCTGGCATTTTAAAACACTTCTTATTTTAGAAAGAATCTCATTAGTGTTTTAACTTTTATGGTACCACAGCTGCGGGTTGTTTTTCTGAACTTCTCCTTAGGTGATGGCTTACAGGCATCAAGTTCTTAATCCCTTGATTGATTTACTGAGCTCTCAAGTGAATTATTGTGCAATAATATATGGGAAAATGTGAAGATCAATTTAATGAATATAAATCCTACTTTCATTAAAATGATATCTCTGAAGCTGCTTTGTGCCTGTACAACATGATGATGATAAATGCGTTGTGTAAGTGCAAGGCACATTAATGGCCCACAAACCTGTTGACTCTGTATCTCTTTCAGTTCGATGCTACGCTGGACGTTTTGTCCTCAGTGATCGTCCTGTGGCGTTACAGCAACGCAGCAGCTGTTCATTCTGCACACAGGGAGTACATGTAAGTGCACTTAGTTACTTTTGGCTTTGATAGTGGCCTGTCAAGCTGTGATATTGCAGATTCCTATGACAAAAACATTCTGTCATGTCAGCAAGTATTCATCTGTTATGTCCATTTACTGCTTGATCCTGAACGTCAAGCCTTTACTTGGGCAAACCTCCCTGTGACAGGGATCTTTCTCAGCCAGGATGATAATAGGGCATCTGTACAGCATCTGTATCAAATGAGCTGTATTTGCAATATGTAATGGATTTATGCGTATCTTACTTTGCATTTTTCTATATTATGCCTACCAGACTATGCTTTTCAAAGACATTCTTGTATTATACTTATGCTTGCCTTAATAAGGTTGGCCCATAAATCCTCATGTTGATTCCCTGCGCTTTGAACCTGAATCGCTTCAGGTTCTAGTGATCTTATCAGAAGTTGAGGTTGCAGAACACCTGACAAAATTTAGATTCTGGTGAAGATATGATAGTTGGATAACATGTGCCTATTAAAACCACTGTACAAAGAGAGAGGCACACGTACACATTTTATTATGGAACGCTTGCTGTTTTGCTAAGGAAGGGTATATCAGTAATTCCATGTTTTCTATATGATAGAAAGTATATGCTCGCAAATGCTAAGCATATTTAATGATTGTTATATGAATGATATGGAAAAAATCTTTAGTCTGATGTGCAATATTTATCAGAGAGGAAATTATATTCTGCACCATGTCATTTTGTAGCATTTCTTTTGGGAATGCGTGTGAGAGCTAGACGATCTGGTGGAGATGGGCTAAGGAATTGCTCCAGCTAGTGCATAAGAAGGAGCTTTACCTCCTACACAAATTTAGAGTTTATCTAGATGGAAAATTATAGTGCAGTGTGGGCAGCCTGGAGTTCAGCATAATCTCGGTTTGTCTGCTTTGTTCTTGTGATGTGCTGCCATAGCTGGCAGCACCCCATCTGGCCTGTTTGAAGGTAACTCGACTATCTCTCAGGAGTAGACTGTGATTTTGAAATACAGGGTGATGCAGTAGCTTTTATCCTGAAACACCATTAATGTAGTTGCTTTCTCAAGATGGCAAACGTGATGAGATTGGGCTTTATTAAAACTCAAAGGATCAATTGCAAAAAATATGGAAGGGACAGAAACTTGTCCTCCCGATCACTACCTAAAACCTACGAAAAGAGTAAGCATTATTTTTCAATATAACAGCTTGCCTGTGCTGTGAATTCCTCCCTGGCAGGGTTCCATACATAATAGTTTGGAGTTAAAGGCCACAGCATACTGGTAGAGCATTGATTCATAAAAATAAACGCAGAAATATTTGATTAAAATTAGTTTTTCTGCACAAATTTGGACATCTTAACACATATTTCCTACATATCCGCTTTTGTGGGCGTCCACAGAGATCCTCATCAACATTTAATTAACACACTTTTGAAATCTCCTTCTGCTGGGCTTTTTCAAGTGAATCTTACTTTATGCAGAGAATAAATCCCAATACAAAAGAAGAATCAGCATATCCCTGTGGCTAAGCCAGCAAAGTGAACAAGCAAAGTGGCAAACGTATTTTCCTGCTTTTTATGCTCATTTTTAATTTTCTTTCATATAATCCCTCTGCTTTTCATAAGGCTAAATTAAGTCAATGAATTACTTGTCATGCCCTCTAGTCGAAGACAGCTAAGGTTATGTGATGAGACTGGTACTGAGTGAAAGAACATTACCATATGCTGAGAATATTAATCACTGCTTAGGCAATCTGGTTATCTCTCAGTTTCTAAGACTGACAAACAAATCATAGTATAGACAAGGAAAGAGATGATTGTATCTGTTAAGACATTTATTAGTTGTGCCAGATTTTTGAGGGAGGCACATTTATAATTTCCTCTTGTGTTTAATCAATATCTTTCTTGAAAAGCTGCATGTAATTATTTTTCATCTACTTTGGGGAAATGTTGCATGGCTCCTCCTGGCTGCTTCTTTATCTTGTAAATAATCTTTATATCGTATGTGTCTGTAATTACACTCATTCTTTCACAGTCCTTGTTTTCTGTGTTCCAATGCCTCAGTGAGTCTGCTCTCAGACTCCTGGGGAGTTTGGTAGAAATTCATGTAGGTACTTATGTCATGCTGTGCATTTTTCATGTTTCTGAGTCCCCAGCCATACTTTGCCTTAGCATGGGAGCTACCTGCCTGTGCAAAATCCGGGTTTTTGTCTGTCTATCACTGTGATGTACCAGAGCAAGGTGTATCAGAGCATGTTCAGTTTAGTTCTTTGTAGCTCTACCTAAAAGTAACCCACATTCCTGTGCTGCTTGACAGGAGCTAAGTGCAGTTGCCAATAAACTACATATCGCAAATGTATAAAAATTGCTATTTTGTACACTTGACAGCAGGAAATCAGTGTAAAGCCTCTCACTGAGGTCAAAGTTAGATCCACTGTTAGACTTGGTTGAGAGAGAACATAAAGTTACAAATAAAAAATCCAGAAAAAGATAGAGAGTACAGCCAGAGTTATACACTACAAATTAAACACATATAATAAAATGCTAAGATATAAAAGAATTGTGTAGTCATTCTCGAGCACATAGCCATATGGAAGCTTGGAAATGCAACATTTCATAAGCTGGTACTAAGACTGAATAGCAGATATCAACTCTATGTGCCAAGTTCTGTTAAGTTGAACCCATGCAATTGCATCTGACTTCAGAAGGATTGTAGTAAAGTGTCTATCCTGAAAATTTGTCCTGTAGAGTTTAACTGATGTCATTTCATTTTTCCTAATTCTGATGTTTCCATTTTTGTGGAACAAGATGAGAAGTTACTTATTCAGTGTACATGTGATTAAAGATGGACAGCTCAGATCTTTGCTCATTTTTTTCATGATTCACATGCAGTAACTACAGAATACTCAACCTTTGGGATCCATTTCTACTGAAAATTATTTGATATTAGTGGCCTGAAAGGCTGAAGCTTGCTGGAAGACTTCTGAAGCCTTATTCATAAAGGTTTTTTCTTAAGCTATCATGAAAAGATGTCTGGCAGGCCTCAAGGTACATCTTAACTTGTAAAGACTTTTTTATGCTTTATTTTGTAAATATATCAAGTGGTTTTGGAAGTATAATGAAAATTCACACAAATCAGATAAAAAACACTACAACGTTGTAAGACTCAGGAACTGCTTCATTCTGTCTGGCCAGCTCATTAATGGAAGGATGTAGGAGTGGGCTGAACATCTGATATGATGGTGACTGGTGCTTTTGGATTGTTCCCACTTCACTTTCTGCTTTGGCAGGCATAAAAACGCTCAACAATACGTTTCCAGGTATATTGGAATGGTAGTTGAAAGAATCATACCTCTTGCAAGATAGAAAGGGCTACAGATATTTGGGAAGAGAGTTTGGGCATGTGATTCATGAATTCCAGATTTGTTTGGCATGATCTCATGGGTTGCAGATAAACCTGCAGGGAAGTTAGAAGTGTTGAACAAATCATTGAAAAAGCAATGACTGAGAAATCCAGGAAGGAGGAGAGGGCTGAACAAAAGATTAAAACTATGACCAAAAAGTTCTTGCAGTTCCCTGTTTTTCTTAATGACAGGAAAAAGTAAAAGGAAGGAATATATGCTGATGTAGTTGCTTAAACCAGAGATTGCAGAAATACAATAGAGAATCTGCCTGTTTACTTTGGACCTGGTGCATCTTACTGCTGTTAAGTGCTGTACTTGTAGACTTGATACAGAATCACACTATCATAGAACCACTGAGGGTGGAAGTGACTTATAAGAATGTTCTAGCCCTACTCCTTGCTCAAAGTAGAACAAAATAGAACATGTTATTTGGGACCTTGTCCAGTTGGGTTTTGAATATCTCAAGGGATAGACACTCTACACCACTCTGGGCAAATTGTTCCAGTGCTGAATCACCTTCACAGTAGGGAAAAAAAATATATGTATATATATATATACATACATATATATATATATATAGGTTTGAATGGAGTTCCTTGCATTTCAGTTTGTGCATGTGATCACTTTTCCTGTCACTGGATGTAAGGAGATGGTCCTTGAAAATCCATCAGCTCTCCTGCATTCCTTTTCCCTCCAGGGTCATATTCCATGGGATTCTTCCAAGCAGATCATATCACCTGGACAGAAGCACCAGAACTTTTCTGTTCCCATATTCTCTTAAATAATGAGGATGGGGCCAAACTCTTCTCAGTGGTGGTCAGTGGCAGGACAAGGGATAATGGGTATAAATTAAAACACAGGAATTTCCATCTCCATACGAGGAAGAACTTATTTACTGTGAGGGTGACAGAGCACTGGAACAGGCTGCCCAGGGAGGTTGTAGAGTCTCCTTCTCTGAAGATTTTCCAAACCCGCTTAGATACCACCCTGCGTCATGTGCTATGGGTGTCCCTGCTGGAGCAGGGAGGTTGGACTCTAGAGGTCCCTTCCAACCTCAACCATTCTGTGATTCTCCTCTTAAGAAGTTGTCCCAGGAGTAGATTTAGTCACTGAAAATGGGAGATTATTAGGGGAACTTGTTCAGCTCTTAGTTATTGATCATCTTGCTTATTAATGCAGTTGGCAAAACTTTGGTGAATATCTCTAGGCTGGCCTGGTTTTCACTGATGCAAGCACGGGCAGCTTAAAACACAGATTTGCCTTTTGGTTAACAGTTCTCTGATACGTGTTTTTGTTTGTTAAGTTCTGCTACTGGTCTGTGTAACCTTCATCGCTGCAGGAATCTTCCTCTGAAGAGCTGGGAAACTCTTTGAGCCATTAGGAACATGAGACAGGAACAACAGTTGTTACAAGAAGTTTATGTGTTTGAATATGTACTTAAATAAAGCCCAGAAGTAGGCAAACTACATTAGTGAAAAACTTGTATGCAGTTGTCCATTAATCAAAGTAAATATTTCTTTGTTGGCCAAAAAATAGTTGGCACTCTTTTCTGTATGTTTTGTGATTGCAAATTCACTTCTTATTTTAAACAACAGTTGGTCTCATGGGAAAAAGGCACAGTGCAAATTTACTGTTTTCTCTGTATATGAAGCCATCAGCAGTTTTATAGTTCCTTTCAGGAATGGTTTTCTGAGGTTACTTCTTCCACTCCGTTTAATGCTGCATCTTTTCCCTCTCTCTCATAATATCTATCGCAGTTATCTATCATAGATAGATATTATAGAGACAGATTTTTTTTTTTTTAAACACACAGATTTAGAAAGTCCCTGAATAGTCCTTGGACTTTAATGAAGCTCAGCTGACAATGTTTCTGAGAAATGAGGAAGAGCCCCTAACTGCCTAGTGCAGGAAGCATGAGACAGCGAAACATGGGCACCTGGACTAGAGCTGGTGTGACCACACTGTTCCAAGAGAAAAATACCTGTTATTTATATTAGTGTAGCATTTATGGCCATACAGAGAAGAATCAACCCAGATACTCGGAGGTTTGCGGAAGTTCTATAGTTTGACTAAAACTTCATAGAAATTGATGTGGTAACAGTGGTTTTAGGTTAAAAAAAAGAAGAAAAAAAAAGTTTGGGCTCGCAGCCCTGTGAAAAAGCTTTTTATATACAGTTGGCTGGAAAAGGTTTGGAACTAATAACAAAGGAACCATCTCCTATTTGGTTCCCCCTCTGTCCAGGGAAACAGGACTTTGCTCTCTAAATTAATAGAGTGCTGGCAGCCTACTCAGGTCAAAAGGAGCAATACTGCTTTTAGGCTATGAAGCAATAACTCCACCGATACAGAGCTTGAAATTCTTGAAATGCTACAGTCTTGAATTTCTCTATGATGGAAGCAGGGGCTGATTATTTGCTGATGCCCTTAGCATCCACAGCTATTAGGACTTTTTGGCTAATGCATTTTGTTTGGGCTTGTATTTTGATATTACAAAAACTAGCTTGGTGCAGCATATTTAACATTGTCATTCTTGACAATTGCAGTTGGTGCTTATTATGTATTATTGTGTTGAAGATACTGAGTTAAATTCTGTGTTTCCAAAGAACCAGTCTGTTAACATCTTTTTTAACTCAGCGCCAGAGTAAATAGGAAACCTTACTCATAATCAGCATGCTGCCATAAAGCCAAGAGCAGAGAGCTCACATTTCTTGAACTGTTTTTTGATTACACATGTTAGACTTCAGCTATTTCTACCTTTATTACTGTAATTACAAAAGTGCATTGTATCATGGACAAATAATTCATAATAAGCTCATAGCACTCAATGTTGCCATGACATTTTACCTAATGAGTGCAGTTAAGTCTTTTATTCTTACATTCATGAAGCCATCATCCAAAACATTGGCTGTAATATTAAAATAAGAGAAATTAGATAAAGTCCTGTGTGTCAGATAAGGGTGCACATGTCTGTTGTACCTTTACTTGCTGCTGAGAAAGGTTTTATGAGGTGAAAATAAACCTTTCTATCCTCTGTGGGGAAATATTCTGGTATGCTCTTTCTTTATGATAAGACGATACTTTACTTGGAACAGTAGGTGGCTTAAATTAACTCTGTTTCTGTATTTGTTTTGCATAGCTTTGCTTGCCTTATGCTGTATTTAAAAACAGTAGATCGAGAATTGGGAAGGTCTTGCAATCTTGACAGATTTGCTGTTAGATGGCATTTAAAATCCTTGCTGTGTGTCAGCTTACCTTTCATCTCCATACATTACGCCTGAGCTATGGCAGCTAGACATGATTTTATCAGAATGCTTGTATCCGGTGGTCAAAAGAAGAATGTTTCCACTGAGGATGTGATTCGTAATAGGTTCTTAAATGGTTTGGGCAGAACCCAGTGTTTTCAGCTGTTTTGACATCGGCAATAGCACAAGCTTAAGACATTGATCCAAGAATTCCCAGCTTCAGTTAGAAGTAAAACCAAACTCTTAGAAGGACCCTTGATGCTTCCTTAGGGACTGCAACAATTGGAAAATCTCTCATGTCCTTTACTACTCTATTCCCATGTTTAATTAAGGAATATATCTATTAAAGGAATATATCTTATTTCTAACCTGAATACATCTGGCTTCACTTTATGAGTACTCAGTTTTGTTGTGCCTTTTTTTTTTTTTTTCTGTCTCATGAAAGACCAACCTGGTGCTGGTTCATTGTGATTTTCAGTTGTCAGAGAACTTCCCCAGGAACCCAGTGTAGTGAAGGGAGGAAGGAAAAGAAAAAGGATATCGTTCTGACAGTATTCTAGGACTTCAGGCAATAGGCATGAAATTTATGGCTATGTAACAGTAGGATGCAGCAGTTAAGATACCTAAAAGCATCTTATGAAGTGAACGCTGTCAGCAGCCTTTTTGAGACTCCCCAGGTTAGTAATTTCTTCTTTTGGTCTCGGCACATCTGGGGAACATGCTTTCTCCCTGTTGTCTTTTCGGAAATGCAGATGGCTGTGGGTGAGGGCTGGTTTTCCAGGTTAGCCAGCAGCTTTGGTCTTCTCTCCCAGCATATGCCCTGTTGGCAGTTTCTGATCCGAAGTAACCTCTTCTAGTAAATGGGGCAGGGCAGCCAGTAGACATATCAGTGTCATAAATACTCCCACAAACCAGTGGATGTTTGACTAGAAGGACACAGTTTTTAACAAAACATTTCTTTTATAAGTGTGTATCTTCTTAGACATCTTAGACATTTGGAGAAACCTCTTAAGTGACGGGAAACTTTTCCCAACTGTGTAGCTACCTTCATTTCTGGAGTTTAGACTTCGGAAACTAGCCTGCATAGAGCAGCAACCATTTCTTTCTCTGAGTTGTTTAAATTGCAAGTTGTTTATTGTTGTTTCTATACCAGGTGCTAGAGCCTTGTTTTCTTTCCCCCATGTAATTTCATGGTTTTGTGCAAGAGATAGGAGATAAGATAAACAAGCCTCGTAGTCAAAATAGTCAGCCTGAGATAGGCTGACGGATCCCATTTCAAACAGAATTCACACGTTGTACTTTGATACATTCCTTAAATTTTCACAGCTATGTTAGCAGTGTAATATTTTTCAGACAGATGAAAACTGTTTTAAGGGATGTGAGGAATAAAGCAAATTAGAGCAAACATATATCACCACATTACTGTAAGGATTGTGGCACAGTGGGAACCTCGGGTTTCTGCTCTGCCTAAAAATGCATAAGTAATGCTAGTAGTGCTTGGAAACCCTTCGAAAATTGAGGAAAAAAAAAAAAGAAAAAAAAAAACCATAAGTTTTAATTCCCGAGTGAAAAATCAGGGGAAATTAAACTCCTCATCTTGTTTGTCCATGATGAGCAGTGATTTTCCCTAAAAAGTACTGAGTCTGTGTACAAAGCAGAAGGCATATTTAAGAAAGAATGGTTAAGTAAACAGCAAAAATAGACTATTCACTGCAACTATACATGGAGTAGCAGACACCCACTCTGAGAGTATCTTAAGCAACTATCCTTTGCCATAGTGTTCCCATATTCTGTATGGATATGTTATGGATAAATGTTCCTTTGATACCTCATTTTCCTGAACTTATTTGCCATTTCAATTAATTTTTGTTAGCTAGGGGGAGTACAGATAATGGGCACAGCATCCCTCTGTAGTTCCTAGGGGAAAATGTATGGCTTCATTAAATGATCCCTTAGTACTCTGTGCTGCATTACTGTTTCTAGTCCTATACCTACCTTTACTCTGTCATCTTTTGTGTCCAAATCAAGGACACTCCAGAGCCTCTGTGGCATCACTGAATTTAGCTTTGTGGGTGCTCACTGGGACTGTCCTTTTTTTACTCTCCTCTGCAAATTCTGTAATGAGCCATCACCACCACCCTTGCAGTGCCACATCTGCTGGCTAAGGAAAGCAGGCAGGTTTGTGTGGCTGGTGAGCAATGTGAGGCCTTGGTGGATGCTGAATTCGTGTGAAGACTTCCTGTTTCCTCAGAAGATGTGATGACAGGTGGGAGCTGGAACAGAGTGAACCTCTCTTTTTAAAGTGATTGAAACCTCTTTTCCTCTCTTTTATATTTAGATGATGCTGCTTAAGAATATATACCCCATTTTTTTTGGTCATGGGCTCTTGGTCATACCTTACTCAAGTTATATTAAGTATATGGACATTATTTTTAGGCACGCAGTATAGGGATCATCATGTTTCCTACTTCTGTACTCAAAGCTTAAAACAATTGGAAATAAACTTTCATGGGAAAAATAGCTCAGTTTTATACTATCAGGTTAGGCAAACACTGCCCTTTTTTTCCCCCATCTGCTTCACAATAAGACAGCATACTGATCTGTATGGTTGGAAGGTATTTTCTATCTTGGTTCACAGTGAGAAAAAAAATACAATATTCAAATATTTGACTGTATTTAAATTGTTACCTGCAAATTAGCTCTGCTGTATTGGTTAGCCCTACTAAATGAGCACTGTCTATTTAGGTAGTGTTGAATGAAAATAATCCTCTCAATTCAGACCCAACAGTATCAATCACATCTGAACAAACTGTGGATAATTTTATCCGAGCCTTACACAGGAAAGAGTTTTGATGAACAGATGGCAAAATCCACACTACCCACAGTTCAGGGCAAACCTCTGTGGCTGGAGGAAAAACTCTTTTGTAAAGAGTGAATGGAATAAGTGATCTGGAAAAATATCAAATGCGTAGAGATAGCCAGCAAACTGTGAATAGCTCTGAACTGCACTCGCAGTTCTTGTTCAGCTGTAAACCACCATGAGTGGGACCTCATGTGAAACATTAACATCTCTATTGCCAGTGGACTAGGGTGCAGAGTTTGCAAAGGAAGTGTTCACCTAGGCTTGGGTATCTATTTTATTGGAGAAGAAAACTTCTTTTTAACCTTGTTCAAAATTTCTGATGCAATTTTTCTCTAAAATATTTAGCCAAATGCTATATCCAGGTATAGTAATGGGTACAGGTTTTAGAGCTGCTTTCCGAGGCAGACTCATTAGGCTCCATCACTTTTACATAAATCTATTATCCTATATGCAAGCGAAGAAATCATAATCAAGCAATCATCAAGCAATCATAAACTTTGCTGTTATCCAGGCAGAAATGCGTGTGTGCGTACATTTATATACACACACACACACAAAATCCTCACACATAGAATTTATATTAAATATGAAATAGCAAATGTATATATTTATACATACTAAAATCTGTTTCTAAAAGTGTGGCATCTGTAGACTTGGCAATGATTTTACTGGAGCTAGATCCAAAATTTATTGAATTGATGAATGTCTTTTGACTTTACTGGTAGTTTATTAGGCAGTATTTGTGTGTATTGCCTAGTATTCACAAGTATATACTCAGGAGTATAGTGTTGACTGGTACTGGGATTTAATAATCACCATAAAAATTAGTATTACAGAAATTCTCATAAGGCTTTAATTTCCATCTGCGGAGGTATGAAAGAAGCTCTGATAACTTCTTTCAGCTGTTCAGGCGAGGAACGCGATCATCACTTCACAAGCCCTGAGAATGATTAAAGCACATGTACCATAAGTGCAATTGCACAGTCTGTACAGACTGGGAAGTAGAAAATAGGTTGTAAGAGTTTTTATAATATCTTAAGTTATAGGCATTTCAATAATCTCTTTTTGGCAGATATTTAATACCTGGAAAATCAAATTATTTATGGAAGTGTTGCCCTAGCTCACCTCCACATTTTAGAGGAGGTAAATACTCTGGTTTTGAGCAAGTAGTGAAATTCCTGAGGATAATAAAAGTTTTAAAAGGTCTATAGCATTTAGCATGAAATGCATCTTTAGCATATCTCATCTGAGCCTTCAGATATAAACAGCATTTCCCTTGCATTTTGTGGAAGATGAGGTCAGGCCATGCAATGACATTTTCTAATACAAAAATTGAGAAGTTTTCTTACAAATAATTCTTGGAATATTATTTGAATGAATCCTGTTTGTTTCATATCTGCTTTTTTTTTCCTCCCCATGTCAAGAAAAAGCCGTGTCTATAACAGCGCTGATCCAGATCCTAGCAGTGGGAGGTAGATTATGGAACATATGCAGTGAACAGTGAGGCACTTATTTCCTGTGTATTTTGCAGTGATGCTATTCCCTCTTCACTCTGCACCAGGCAGGTGTAAACACTCTGGACAGCTGTGATTCTGTATAGTTGGATGTTTGAACCCACAGCAGTGACTAAACCTGGTAATAAATAAGCTACATCACAATAATAAGCAGAGGCAAGCAATACAGCTGTGTCTAGTTGGACGCAGTTTCAGCTCTAACTCTAGAACACCAGAGAAAAGCAGGACAACTCAAGACTGAGGCTGGCTTTGCATTATCTTTTGCTAATGTAATTCAGTAGTACACCACAGTGGCTAGTAGTTGTTCTTTTTAATCGAGTAGATTCTTTCATGGGTTTTATGAGGCAGATTTTACAATCTTCACAGTTCTGGATATCCTAATAAAACCTATGGCTAGAATTCTCTCTCCTCGGTAGTATTGCAACATGGGCAGCAAGGAACAAGTCCTCAGGAACAGTTGCCTCATAGTTGTGGTGTCTATTTTAAAAATAATTGGTGGCAGAGTTGTGTTTATGATATAGGGTGAAGTTGGTCTGAACAGGCCATGTCCTCTTCTCACTGAAGACGATCTTGGGAGCGCAGGGGGTTGCAGTAGAGATTGGGGAAAGAAAAGGCAAAGAAAAGCTCTAATTTGCAACATCCCATCCTACCAAAATGCCAGTAAAACAAAATGACCAATCTCAGTTGGTTCCTCCCAAAATCATATCTCCCTTTTTCCCATCGTATCTTGTTTATCCAGTCCTACCAAAATGCCAGTAAAACAAAATGACCAATCTCAGTTGGTTCCTCCCAAAATCATATCTCCCTTTTTCCCATCGTATCTTGTTTATCCACTGACTTTTCTCAGTCCTCTCTCATTTTCTCTACCCTGTTCATTTCATCCCTGTCAGTCAGAACCTACTGACCTGCCTCCACAAAAAAAAAAAGTTTGTTGGTGACTGAAAGATGAACTTTGTTTGATCAAGTTTTTGGGTATCAGTATTTATTTTTTCTTGGGCTATGTTCTTGTGCCATGTGACTTCCCATACAGGATCCCATACATGATCACTCAGTCTTTCACCCACTAATACTAAAATCCTTTCAAATCATATGGAAAAATGAATCAGCACATTTGTGGTTTGTATTAAATTAATTAGTGTTTTTTTTTTTCTTTTTCCTTTAAACTCCAGAGGATTTATTAATGGGCTTATACAGAGATTAAATGCTGTATCCTTCGTAAAATTGATTTTTTCAGCTTTGCTGAAAAGCTCACATTATTCCTGGGCTTAGAGCTCATATTGCACATATTGGCCTGCAGTGCATTTTAATGCTGATGTAGTTTCTTGCAAAGTAATATTTTTAATACTACTTCTTAACTCCAGCAGTGAAAATGGCCTGTAAAGATTTTAATATTTCCCCTCCTTGGGCTGTTAGGAACTATTAGTGCTGAAATACATTGACAGAGCCTGCAGAGATAAAGATTTCATGAATAAAAATTCATAGGATCATAGAATAATTCAGGTCGGAAGGGGCCTCAGGAAGTCTTTAGTCCAATCTCCTGCTCAAAGCGGTCAGCAATGAGATCAGAATAGGTTGCTCAGAGCTCTAGTCGAGTCTTGAAAGCCCACAAGAAGGAGGGTCACGTTCTTTCTGAGCAAAGTGTTCCACTTGTTCTCCTGGTGAAAAATTAATTTATTTTTGAAAACTATATCATGTTAAAAATCCAGAATTAAACTAAATGAGAGTATACTTGCTCTTGGAACATAACATAAATGTATGTAGTGAATAGGAGTATCATTTATTTATAGTATCATAGCAAACAGAATTGAATGAGGGACTGAAGCCTGTTTTGCAGAAATAGAAGAATATCATTTTTACCTGCAGATGAATGTTGTTAGAAACCCCAGTGTTTGTAATTACTTTGTTGTTGTTGTTTTGTCATCTTGCACTTAGTAGCTTCACAGAAATTACTATAATTGTTTTTTGTGAATAAGGTAAGCAAGGTTCTTTACACTGGAAAATGTAAAAATAATCAGAAAACCCCAAGTAATCAAAAAATTAGGTGATCTAAGATACAGCAATGGATGAGGAAGATTGAGCAGAACACTGTATGAAAAGAAGAGAGAGAGTCATATAGATTGAGACATTAGGTAAGTAACAAAGTTAAGGGAAGCTTTAGGCCCAATTCAAGTATCTACACAGCACAAGTAGCAAAGACCACAAAATGCAGATCCTCAGACTAGTGATGTAGGATGAGAAACTCAATATTACGGGGGAAATTAAAAATGAGATGAGATAGCAGTAAGAGCTGACTTGCAAATATTGAAGGATGCACACTTTCAGACAAACATGAAGGAATGTGATGAATGTTGCATTATAATGCAATCCAGGTTAGAAGATACAAGATACAAAAGGGGAGGGAATGGATGAAACAGAATTGATCGGGATTGTCTTGGATTTCTTTGGTCTAGAATTAGGAATCTGTCATAAACTAAGTCAGTGATGATCTCAGTAATGTTATTAGAGAGATGCATCCTTCTAGATATTATGTTTTTGTAGAAAACTTTAATTTCCTAGTTTTAACATGAAGAAAAATATTACAGGGTGTAAATAGACTCATATTAGAGGTGAGCCTGTATGAAAGCATGCAGTATTGTTGTCTGCTGCAGACATTACTTTGTGATCCCTGGTCCTCACAAACTGCACCTTTAAATCTCTTAATATAAACATTTGGAGGTAATTTGTACTTGTGTTTAAACTGTTATTGTAACCGTGTTATCAGCAGAACTGCAAGCACTTACAAATTTGAGGAACTTTTGCTTTGATTCTGACAATGAAGCAGATGCAGGACATTTGTGAGCAAATTCAGTACCTTAGGCAATGATAACAGTGAAAGACTATGCGGTATTTACTGTCAGGGGTCCTTTCAGAAAGTCTAGACCTAACAATATATGCAACACCCAGAAATATATATTTTTGCCTTTTTTTTCTGTAAATATCTAGAATATCTTTTAAAGTCCATAAATGATATTAAGAAGATGAAATATCTGAAACTGATGATTCTAGTTATTGCTTACCTGGAGCCAAAATAACAAAATCATTTAATTATCTGTACCATTGTAAAATTGGGAGGGAGGTTAGGTTTTTAATATTGCATTTTAGATGCAATAGAACTGGGAACTAATTGGATTGCTGCTGACAAGCTTGTTTTATTCCACGTAGCATCATTAAATTTCATTGACTATTTTAATGAACCAGAAATATGCTGGTAAAAATCATTCCAGGATGTAAGAGACGCATTACCAAGTAAACAGAATCGTTTTCCTCCATCCCCCGGCTCACAACAACCGTATCTGTGAGCTGTTAAGTGAAAATTAAAACATTTTTACAGAACGTATTGATATGCATCACTAACTTGTTGTGAATCCTTGATTCTATTGCACCGCTCCTGCTACTATTAGAGCAGATCGACTGGAGAGGAGTAATTACCCAAGGCTTCATTGCAAACCCTCACTGGCACTATATTATTGTTCTCCCTTTGCCAGCAAGATAGTGGGATAATAATTAAAAAGTGAGACATGTTGCTATGGGTATTTTTAGTAGTCAACTGATTGGAGAAAACTATTCTCAGTCACCCTTGAGAAGCTTAACCTAGATCTCTCTTGAGGTAGTGTATAGCAGTTTGTTTTTCTCTGTAGCTATGTATGTAACATTTTATTCATTTTATTTATTTATTTATTTTAGAGAGTATTGTAATGTTAATAACCAAGTCTAAATCTGCAGCCTTGATTCAAGCTGACTGCTGCTTACACAGAAGAGCCCATTGGCTCTAAAGACTCTACTCAAGAAAAGAGCATGACAAGAGATGCAGGAAGTAGAATTGCTTTGTTACTTTGAAGATTAATCGCTACAGAGTTCTGGGCAAGGTTGGTATTTAGTCTGTGATTGAAATAATAAATCTTTTTCCTCTTGTCTCTACCTATAGGGAATCCTAATTTTTATTTTTTTTAATTTTTATAGGCAAATCTGAGTTGTCTTGAGCTTGTCTAGAAATGGCAGTTGGCTCCTCAGTGTGATAGATGGTTATTGATGAAGTTGTCTTTGCCTAGAACCCTGGCACTAACACCCTGCACTTGCAGCTGCAAACATTTTACTTAGTTGCAGAGTAGTTGAAATAATTCTTACCAGATGGCAGATGACAGGCTCACATGAAAGTTTTTGTTGTCTAATGGCTTGAAAAATAAAGCAAGGTTACAATAATCAAGTGCAATTTGGCTATTATCTGCTTCAATTAAAAGTTGAGATTAATTTTTGGAGGTTACTTTTAAGATTAATTTTTGGAGGTTACTTTTAAGACTAATTTTTGGAGGTTACTTATTTTGTGTTTTTAGACCGCACGCTATGCAAAACTTATTTTTTTTCTGTCAAACAAGGCTAAAAGACAGCACAGTGCAGTATTGTTATAGCAGATAAGTTGGTATGCTCAGGCAAAGAGGAGACATAAACTTTAGGTGTTACAATGCTATGAATTTTGCATGGCTGCAGATTCCAAAAGCCAGTGGATAAAGGAGCTGGTAGGCTTGCTTATGCGATGACTCAGTTCTGATTCAAGCCCCACACTGCATTTCTCTCTGCTATTAATATTCCTGCCACTCCATTATTAACTTTTTTTTTCTTTCTTCTTTTAGCTGTTTCAGGTTAAGTAGGAGTATGGGAATGCTTTAGACACAGTAAAAGTTCATCTGGGGAATAGGATGAGCTGCTCAAGAGGGCTGAAGTCATTATTTCTCTGCTGGCATAAGCAGAGGTGTCAGACATCTGCAGTTCCGCTTGGGTGGGAGGAAGGCTTACAGGGATCAGGCTTACCCCAAACTGTCCAAACTGTGCGAAAACTGTGTCCAGCCAAAGGTCAGGGCAGGTTCACCTGTCTCCTCCGATGCAACATGAAGAGAAGATATGCTAAGGAAGGGTGATGATGTTCCACTGTTTTCTCTTCCCAACGCTCTTGGCATTAAACAATACGTTTTGACACACAAAAAAGTTCATTCTTTCCAGACATGGACTTAGGGTCTACTTTGTTTGAGATAGCTGGGAATAGTAGTACAAGTTTTTCCTTTAGTATTGATTTTAAAGGAAATGCCAGCATATTCTTGCGTGAAGTGTATGTATCTTGTTTTTAGCTATCACTGGCTCAGCAATCGGCCTAAGGCAAGCCGGCCACCGTCTGTGCACCAGTTCTGTGTTCAGATGAGCTGATGCTTGCAGTGGGCCCATGAAATGGGCAGAATTTTTGCTACATGCTTCTGCTCCCTTATCTAAAAAAAGTGAAATAGTCATTAAAAGAGAATCTACCTGAAAGGGTTGTGCAGAGAATCCACCCTGAGAATTCCACCCCAGGTTACAGTTTAGATTTCTGTTTTGATTTTGAGTCTAGAGGTAGGACTTGGGAGTAGCTGGCCCATTTTGAGCTTTTTCAGCCCACTTTTTCAGCAGGTTAGGTTTTGTATGACAAAGTGAAGGGCTGCTTCCCTTTACCCCTGAGAGCAGGCAGAGCAGAGTCGTGCCAGTGTGCGACGAGTAGCTCGATCACAGCGGTGCTGGGAAGGGTGTGCGAAGACCTCTGCGCGTCTGTCCTCTGCGCTTGGACCTTCTTTACTTGGAGTTTGCCTGCAGGATTAGGTAAATTTTCCACTGTGCATTTTTGTGTTCCTTGAGCTGATGAATGAAATGACCCAGCGCTCAGGGGCACCAAAGCTTCACCCGCTCCTTGGACCTAGGCAGAGCAACAGCACTGGAGCTGCACTCCCTAGATGGAGCTCGATGCGAGCGGGACACGTAGTGCCAACCACCAGATGGCCTGATGTCTGAATTGTTAAAAATAGTAGTGTGCTACTGGGATAATTATAGCACCCTTAGACTGAGCGAATGGATAGGTAATGGATGATGAATAGCAAACAGACAGAAGAGAAAATATATTTATAGAAATAATTTCTTAAATATTTAATGCTTTAAATATTAAAAATGCTCTTGGTGTTTTCCTGTTGAAAGTAAATTTTCTATTTGCTAGCAGATTTTCTATATAAAATGCTATTAGTAAAATGGAGTTAAAGATATATCAGTACCGTAATAGCCTGGCTTTAATTGTTTATAAAGAAGAAATCAAAGCCTTAGGACTTAATAGCAAGAGGCACTCCATCTCAGAGTAGTAGTAGTATTAATAGACTGGTATATTTGAATCAAAACAAAAAGTTTTTTAACTATGGATTTCTTAGTATGCTTTGTAAACCTCTCTTACATCTCCTTCCCCTTTTCTACTATGTCATCTTCAATTTGCTTTGTCATTTGTTTACTTTTTGGTTTGCTTTTTGTAACAGCTTCTAGATTCTAGTTCTGTAGTACATGGACAAGGAATCTGATTCTGTACAGTTCTTAATATGATAAGATTCTGATCCTTTTTTGTGTCCTTCAGATATTGAGGACCCTTGGACAATCTATGAATGGATGGGTCTAACCTGTTGGATATATATTTTATTATTATTAACTGCATTTAAAATGTCTATTTCTTGGAGACTTGGGAAAGAAAACAAGGTTTCATGTTCTGTTAGGTTTCTATTCATATTAACCAAATATCTGCCCTGGTTGAGTAAAGAGAATAAAGTTCCCTTGATTATGTCTAATGCCAGACTAGCAAAAGAAACAGAACAGAGAATGAATCTTCTGGAAACTTGATGTATCATTAGCAGCAGAAGAGACATATCTTTCCCTGTTGCTCTCACCCAGAAATATCCATGTGATCTGTCCTGCCGTTTCACTTAACAGTCCATATTTTAAACAATGGGGAAGAACAGGAAAATTCTCTTCATTGTCTTATGTTAAGTGCCTGTCCTTATCTCCTTAAGCTTTTTGATCATTAAAATTCTGTTGTGTGTTATCCATTAACAGTGGGAGAGTTAACAACTCCAAAAATGTTCTAATGTTTTTTTGTCTCTTTTTTTTTTCCCCAGAGCTTGTGTGATCTTGGGTGTCATATTCCTGCTGTCATCTATATGTATTGTGATCAAAGCCATCCATGATCTTGCGAAGAAGGTGCTTCCAGAAGTGGTAAGGTGATTTATGTTCTTTAAAATGTTCCTTTTATTCTCCTCACCCAGTGAGACTCAGGAAGGGCAACATCTTGCAGGGAGCCTCACTGAGCTCAGTGGAGCTGTAGCAGGTGCCGATCCTGCCTTGGCTGAACCTCGCTGCAGGTCTTTGTCTTCAAGAAGTCTTTTTTTTTCTCGTGTGAGGCTAGTATTTAGGGATCCTTAGGCCCTAGGGATTTTGTAAGGATGGCTGTATCCTTTCTTCTCCCAAGCTGCTATTACAGACCAAATCTTTTTGAACATAAACTGCTTTAAACTTTTATACAGGACTGTAGGAGTTCAGTGATACTGAAATACATTTTTGGATTATATATATATATATTTATTTTCCAGCTCTTGCCTCTAATTCCAGAGCCATGTACAAGTAGCAGGAATAAAACAGGTGAGGGGAGCATGCTGAATGAAAGAGCTGACGTCAACTGGCTCACCATGGAGCATTGTGTAAGGCTTATCTCTTGCTCTCTGCTTTCTTTTGGTATGGAAGCCAGCCTCTACTTGGCTTATGGAGCAGCTCTCCCCAGCAGTCTTTCTCTCAGCTCTGCTCTGCTCTGTCCTGCTTGCTTCCTTTCACTAGTGGTTATAAATTTCCCTGAGCTGTACACATCCAAACCAGTTACTCATAGGAAGAGCAAATGGCAAGATTTCCTCTCCCAAGAGACTTCCTTATTTTTACCAGTTTCTGATGTATTCAGACAAAATGAGACTTCAGTTCAGCTGTAGTACAACAACCAGGCTTCAACTTTTTGTACTCAGCCTTCAGGAAGCTTGGTCCATTTGTAAGTGTGTGCAGACTCGAGCATCTGGGCTCGATCTTCAAGGAGCATTCCCCACACAACATTGGAGGAAAACCTCAACTCCTTGCTTTCAACCGGGAGATGGAGGCAGAGCTGAAAACAAACAAACAAACAAAAAAACCCAAAACACCAAAAAATGGATTTTCAACCTGTTACCCACCTAGAGCAGTGCAAATGACCTCTACTGGATGCTGTGTTTTATGGAAACTTCCATAAAGCTCATCAACTACAGAAATTATTTTTAGTAGTTTAGTGAAATTCAAGCAGCCATGAGAAGCATAGCAAAAGCACATGAATTAATGCACTATTGACCTGCAGTCAGAGGTGGTGTTTGGCTGCAGGTGGTTTGGATTCCCTTTGCATGTCACCTTCCCTATTTCCTACTCTTTGTAATCTGCTGCCTCCTGAGTTTTGCCAGCATAACAATACATAGAGCTGCTCCCTAGCCTGTTTCTGTCAAAATAATCCAGGTTAGTTTAAACGCTGTTAGTGTCAGTTCTCAACCAAAACATTTTGACAGACTTGGGTTAGTGAGTGAGGGTGGACATCATTGTGCCAGTGAGGCTGAAGAAGATCCTGATAATGTGAGGGGAGACCCTACAAAGGTGTGGCCATCTTAAAAAAGACAATCTCTTAATTTGACTGTGCATCTGCTTACAGTTTGAATCCTCTTTGGTGAGAAAATGAATTCTAAATATAAAGTCTTGACTGTGTGAAGCAGAAGTAAGCTAAGAAGTGTGTCTGCAGTGATAATTAAAACACCCATTTAGTGACTTTAGAACTACCCTGGTTTCTGACTTTAAGAGCTAAAAACTATGGCAAGCAGGGTGGGTATTACTTACATCTGACCCAGTATCAGGATAAATAGGTAGTTTTCTTCCTGTGACACCAAGTGGCCTATTCTCAGTCATGTATGTGCTCAAGTAATAACAGCTGTTGGGAAGATATATCTGGCAGGGCGCACATTGAGGCTGACTGGTGGCAGGGTAAATGCCACATGTGCACACGGAGACAATTTGCAGGCCTTGGAATTCTGCCTGGAAAGTAGGCTAGAAGCAGACAGGGAAAAAGATGGTACTTCAGTGTTTCTTAAAATGACATGGCAAAGGTCTGCTTTTCAGAGCCTTTCCATATTCCACTGCCTCTCACTATGTGAAAATGATTCAGGTAAAGGTTGCGTGACAGGTGAAATATCTCCGTGTAAACCAAGAATAACACTGAAGAAAGGAGAAAGACAGTACTGTTACAGCAAAGACGCTGTTGCCAGCAATGAATTAGTATGCCAAGAGTTACTGCATAATACCTGGGGAAAAGGGTGTTGTTTAACACGAACCCTTTCAGTTGCCTGGATCTGATGCTGATTTCTATTTGCTCAGTTTAGCTGCTGTTTCTCTGTTGAAACAGCCTTTCTTCCTTTGCCAGAACAAGTGTGTTCTCAGCTGATCTGCAGCTGCCCAGACAGTAACATTCGTGTCTTGGAAGACCAGAAATCTGATGAGTGCCCAATGGGGGAAGAAGTTTCTGCATCTTTTTTTTTTTCCTAGGGTAATGGCTTCTACTTCTTCCAGCACTAATGAACACATAGCTAATATAACTAATTTCTACAATATATGGACTCATATGGAAGTATATTGATTGGAACAGTATTATCTCTTAATGGCTTTTTGCATAGCACTGTATAGTTCTGCATAAAGTTCACGACCTCAAATAGTTTCTGGTGGTGATTCTTACAGTACTGGTGTTATTCTAATTCCAGGGAAGTTATCCTAGACCATCCAGGCTGAGGAAAAATTAGAGTTCCCGAAGTAGTGTAAATCTACTATACTTCCAATCTGTACTTCCAATTTTAAAGGAAGTGTGGCTAAGACCTTGCTGGAAAATGTTCCTTTTGGTACTTAAATGTTGAACAGAAAGCTACTATTGTCTGTCTGTTTTGAAGACTGCTTACATTTGGACTCGATGATCCCGAACGGCTTTTCCAGCCATAATGACTAAGATAGAAACAGTTTTGAATATGTTGCTCTACTGTTCATCTGGGATTCAAGAATATCATGAACATATAGAGCAAAGTGACCTACTGCTACTTTGTCAGAACTATGAGTATCATTTTTGCGACTTGCTTTGTGATAAAGCCAAGTGACTTCTTAGACACAGTTAAAACTAGGGAGCACTTATAATTTTTCTGAGCTAATTTTAATTTCCATAAGTTTTGGAACTTGGAAAATGATTTATGATATGGATATGTTTTGTAATGAATAAAACAGATCAAGTGTCTTTTTGTTAAATATAAGCTGCTATGGTTAAAATCCTCAAAGAATAGTCTGTCGCTTGTGAATCATTCTGGATCAGTTATATGAAGTTCGTCATATGTCTTTCATGAGAGAAATGTTCATTTCCCGATTCATGTGGGTCACTTATTTGTCATTTATATGCATGTGACATGGGAACTATTTCCTTAGAAAGAATTTCTGCGATCTTTAGAGACTACTTTGTCCTTGAAATGGTGCTCAGAAGAGTTGCTACTAACATACTGCTGATGAAAATACTACTAATAAAAAAGGATATAAAATTCACATGACCAAAAAGTCATTTGAAATGCCTTTCAGATGTTTTAATGGAATTTCCACCTTTCGTATATTATTTTTCTAAGGGGTTTAAATGTCCACAGTATCTTATTAAACTGCAGAGAGGAACTACTTTATTTTCAGTATCAGAGCTCAGGGTCTGCCGAGTCAGGCTCTCTTCTTACTGACTTCTCTTTTATTCCTTGCCAAATGCGATTTAATTGGAACAAACAGAAGGACAGCACTCCCACTCCGCGTGGGTATAAAGCAGTGGAGAACTAGGGCTATTGACTTTGGCATTTTCCAATAATGCCTCCTCGTTCCTCCTTTGTTTCTCCCTTCCATTGGGTTCAGTAACAATAAATGGTGTATAGCGTATGTCAGTGCACATTCAACACACGCAATGTTTTTAATAATTCTTTTAAACACTTCAGGACCTTGGGAAAAACAGAAGTGCTGTATTGTGTTCCCAGTTGCCTTGTTTGGTAGGCTATGGAATGTAGTTACCTTGGAAATACCTGTAAAGTAAGTGTGGGTAGATTAATCTTTTTAGATTCCAGGTAGTCTTAAATGAGAACTGTTTGTGAAATTTTGACTCCTGGTAAAAGATAACATTTTGTATGTGGTCTTGCAAGGCACCTCGTCAACCTGAGTTTCTCAGCAAGCTTTTTCTTTTCTTTCCGCCCCCCCCCCCCCCCCCACTATAATTCTTGCCCTGGAATATATAATTCTGGATCCTGTATTCACTATAATCCTTGTACTGGAAGAGGTATTTGCCCTAATTTTGCAGGGAAAACTTGTCTATTCAATCGTTCCTCACATGGACATGGTCTGTGTCTTTCTTGGTACCTTTCTCTTCAGCTCTATCCTCATTTTTAGATGGGAAGCCCTAAGAGCACTCAGGCTGCAAGACACAGGCATCACCACAGGCTTGCACATTGTCATTTTTTTTTTTAATTTGACTTTCGTGCATTGAATTAATATTTTTGCAGAACTTTTATAACTGCGATTCCCTCTCCTGCACTTAATAAGTTCAGAATTAGTCACTGTTATGTAAAGTTAGACTTTTCCCTGCGTGCATTAATTTAGATAATTAAAAAAGAAACCTGCTCTGAAAATTGACTTCTTCTGTCAGGAGAGTTGGCCAGTGAATTAATTGTTTTGTTACTATATAATCTATGCTTGTGTTAATTATACACTTATTAATATCAGGGGAGAAAGACATTTGTTTTTAAGTAACTGAGGAACTTACTCATCTTAAGTGTTAAAAATGGAATTGCTTGTGCTACAGTAGTGTTTTCAATATCTATGATATAGAGTAGTGGTTTGCAGTGACTGCACCATAGAATTACATTGTGCATTGTGTTTTTTAAATGAATTAATTTATGAAGTCATGAATTACACAGTTAATGGTGAGGCAGAGGTTGTTGTAGCAGAACCGCTGCCACTAAAGGGACGCATTTGTCCAGAAAGATCAGAAACCACCAATTTTGAGTATATGTAGAGAGAAGCATAATGGATTTTTTCTCTCATTTATGACAGTATGAATAATGAAAAGAATCCTGCAGCTGAGCTTTCTTACATACTTAATTCAAGTATTGTCCTGGCAGGGGATGGATGTACAATTCCCCCTGTGTTCTGCATTTCTTCTGATGACTTGAATCAAACCAAAAAGTCTCTGTGTAAATTGGAGTCTCATTGTTGGAAGTTTGGAAATGACTTTTGAGGGGCACCAGAAAATGTACTGTGACTCTCTGGTTTTTAGACATGGGAATAGGTGATGAAAATAAAGTTTTCCTGTCCGCTTCAGGGAGCATCTGACTGTGAGCTGACCTTAGCGTGATTTTGCAGAGATAGTTTGGTTTCCTTTGGAGACAAATTTGTGTGGGGGTGTAGATGTAGTTTCTGGAGGCATCATCACATACGCACAAGTCTCTGTCTGTGACCTTCTTTCTCATTTGCCTGCAAATGTTTTAATTAAAGCTTTTATATTTTACCAATTTAGAAATGTGATGACATTTTACACTTGCCTTGAAAGTGTTGTTTTTGATGGAAATCTTACTATTTCTTTCCTGTTCTCACCATATAGCTAGTATGCTTAAATGCTTGGGATAGATTTCCTGCAAATAAGTAGGTGTGTGTGTGTTCTGTAGAGCACTCTGAGTGCATCAGCACTCTTCTAGAAGCATTAATATTGTTTAAGTGCTGACACTGTCTTGGACCTTCCATGCATGTGCTGCACAGTTGGTCTGCTCAACCACTGTGTTTGCGATGAAGAGCAGCTCTGAACACGCTATTGTGCGCATGAAACAGAGAAAGATTGGAAAGTCCTTGGAAACAAAATTTTTAACCCAAAAGAGAAAGCCACCGTTAATATGTTGTAAACTTACAGCTACAAATTCCACTTCTTTCTCTGTTTTTATTTCTTATACAGTGATGAATCTTTGTTCTCTCAGGGTAAATTCAGATAGTTTTAGCTTTCTTTCAGTACATTTGACTTCACTAAGTTAATCAAAATTTTACATTTGGAATATAAAATCTTTGCTCTCTTTGCACTTAATTTTGAATAAATTATAGTCTGATTGGACAATTTGTTTTTTTTTTTTCTACATCATGCTTTTCTGTAAAAATTACATATGTGTGTTGAACCTGAAATAGCATCACTTCTTCTTGGTTTAAAATGAGTTATAAAATCTTTTTTTTATCTCTCAGAGGCAGACTATTTCTCCTATTGTTATTCGTAACATTAGTTCTCCAACCTATCTTGGCCATAATGAGATAATTCCCAGTAGGAAAAGGGATTCCCATTACTTTATTAATGTTTCTTGAGATCTCTATCCATATACTAGCCTAGAAGATTTGGTACAATAGCTTGTCTTTACTAATGGAGAAATAGTGCTAGCCCATGTTAACAGCATCATGTTTGGGTTTCTGTGTAAGGTTTAGTAATTTCTTTGTGCTTTGCTGTATTCAGAAATGAACTTAAAACTCAAATTAATCTTAGGTTTCAAACATTGTTTTGTGTTGGGGGTTGTTAGTGTTAACCCTTGACATCTCTCTGATAGAAATCTTTCATTTGCTTGCTTACCTTCTTCATGTCAATCTCTATGTATACTCTTGAATAACATAAATGCTTAAATGTAAGACATTGTATTTATTTTTACTCTTCCCACATTTTGCAAAGATTTTCCTGTTTATTGAGAAAGAAGAAAAAAAAAGCCCCTCCCAGCAAAACTGAGAGTCACTGTTTTAATTTCACTTGGGATTGTAAATCAATATCCATTTACTATTCAGTTACTGCTTGCATTTCCCTAGATAATAGACTAACACATGTAATGTCAATGCAGTTTGGCATTTGTCCTCATTAGTATGGCAAAGGACACCTTATTTTTTTTTTTAAGAGTAACCAGACATTTTGCTGTGTTTCTGGTTTGCTGCAGCACAAAGAATGAAAAATATAATCAGTTTGTGTACAAAACATATGAAGCATATCGGATGTAGCACCTCCCATTCTTTTATAAATGAAATCACTTGTAAGATTAGTCAATTGTATCATGCTCTATTGATTGCAATTGAAAAGGGAAGCTAAGGATGACACTACACAGCTTTTTGTCTCTTTTTTGATGATTTAGTCATTTACAATAAGGACACCATTATTTAATGTATTTAACATTGTCAATAGATGAATTATAGGTCAATAACACTGTAGCAAATAATACGAGTGATTATATGCACATATAGATGACATCCTAATGCATGTTGCCCTATGTATTTCTAAAAAATATGTATATATAAAATTACCTGCCATTTCAAGTTGATACATGTATACATTATTGTGTGTTAGAATGTGCGGTCAGTGTCTTGTTTTATAATTATTACAGGAATGTTATGTATAGTTTGGTGTTAAGCCTTAAATAATGTACCCCTAGACTATACATGCTGCTTAAAGGTCCACAAGATGAGAATCCTGGGGACGCTTGAACTACAGGAACTACAGTGACTGTAGCTGACGTTTTACTTCCTAACACTGACTTAGGAGGTAGTTCAAGTGGTTGATGAAAAGTCTTCTTTTTTTTTTTTTTTTTTTTTTTTTCGGATCTCATGCAGGTGATAGGACTTAAAAAAGTTGCTGGCAAGAGTTACCCTGGGTTATGAGCAAGTAATTTCTGGTCTCCGTCCCCAAATAATCGGAGAAATGGCAGTCTCACAAGAGATGCTTTCAAGCCTGTGAACAAATATTATTTTAAATTATGCTTTACAGCCTCTGATAAAATAGAGGAATAGAGAAAAATGTGGCTCAGGAGCTCTGAAAGTTCTAAGCAGTTCCTTTGCCAGAGTCCTAGGTTGGCCTGAGGTAATTCCCTGGAGTTTCTGGGCCACCGTGTCCCCAGCGAGCAGCGTTCACAGGACGGCGCCTTTCTTGGTTATTCCTTGAGAAGTGTTCTCCTCGCTGCCATTGCTCTGTCACAGCACTTCCACGCTACAGATACAAGTATAGACGTTCACAAGGTTTTTTTTTTTGTGCTAATAATAGATCTTTATATCTCCGTGTGAAGAGAACGTATCTCCAACTTGAGTCAGACACTGGGCTGTCGTTTTTGTTTTCTGACAGTGAAAGGCAATTAAAACTCTTGTCCCTTTTGAAGTTATCTGGTAAGAATAGACTCTCTGGCTTCCCAGAAGCTCCCTCTAGACAGATTCCATGAACTATTTATTACTTGGAGAAAGTGTGATGGAGATTTGGATTTTTTATATGTGTTTATATTAGAAAAATCCCTTTATATCTACAGACCCAATCCTCTGGAGGAAGAGGAGGAAAACCAGCCCTTTCTGCTTATCCAATATGCTTCTTATAGTGGCTTATTAGTGGCGCAATAGCCAGGGATCACAGAGAGATAAAGATAAATGAGCTGCTGAGAGACCTGGTGAGCACAAGGCTGTGGGTAAGGAGGGAAGGAGGCCGTGGGAAGCAGAGTGGTAGCCTGGCCACCAACACAGTGGACACTGACAAGCTCTGTATTGGGGATGGGAACCCTGAAGGAGGGTCATCATCAGGACCTGTGACAGATGGTGAGTTATGAAGATGGGCAAAATTAATATTTAACAGCGCAAACAATGTACGGTTTGGGCTAGGCACAACATTACTTTTGGCAACAGCATTGGTAGTGTTCTGAAAACGCATCCTTGCCTCCTCAGTCAAGGTGTTTCATTTTATTTTATCCCTTCTTTCCTGGGCTAAGGTGAGCAGAGACCTGCTACTCCACCATGAAACACCTTCCTCTCTGGAAAAGGAAAAGGTGGTACCCGTAATTCGCAGCTCCTGAGAGAGTGAGTAGGTGCTGCAGCCTTCGGCAGGTTTGAACAGAGAGCTAAGGAAGGGGAAAAGATGCGAAAAGAAGCCTGCAGCTGCTAGAGAGCAGGTATCGACTATGGGAAAAAAAAAAAGCTTGTTTGGGGATCCCCATAGATTAAGCTATTGGAGGGGATACAGTGTAATTTTGCATGTGCTGTGGCCACTGGAGAGGAACACAGAACATATTTTCTTCCTGTGGTACTGATTAATACCTTTTTACCCATAGTGTAAAACGTAAGGGGAAATGGTAATATTTTTGCATCCCAAAACTAGGAATGAAAGAAAAGAACTGTAAACAAAGTGTGGGGGGAAAAAAAAGCAATCTAGTAGAAATAGATAAAAAAATCAGGACAAAATATTAGGGAGAATTAGAAGGATTCTAAGACTAGTGACACAAATAGGCTAAAGTTTATTTACTAGGCTGGGTTTTATATTAAAATGTCTCCAACTACTAATCCAGGTAGCAAAGGGGCTTTTCTTTTGGCTTCTCCAATTAATCCGGAAGAAATCTAAGTCACAAAATTATTAACAAATTTTCCTTATGCCATAAGATCACTCCTATTTTTGGTGAGATCGCTGAAAGCGGGGACAGAGATGTCACTTTTTCAAACATGCTTGTTCACTGATACGGCCAATGCATTTGGATAAAATGCAAGGTAGCTGCCTTCTTTCTTTGATTTATTCTTTCCCTAAGACCAAGACCTTTAATATGGCTTCATCATAAGAAAGCTTTTTGGGGGAAAAACCTGTACAGCATAAAATCTTGCATAAAATAAATATTAAACTGGGACAGAGTAGCTGTCAGAGTGTTGTGTAAGGAGATGGCAGTCCAGAATGAGAATTTTACTAGCTTCGTATGCAGTGTTGTTTTGTTTTATACATGAAGCCATCTCATAAGATAGATGTGTCCATTAATTAAGATCTCTCATACAGTATAGTAGTAAGGAGGGAATATGATTAAAAGAAATGGAAAAGGAAAGAGCTTTATATACCACACTGCTAAGCCTTTATCATAGGGAAATGATCAGAATTTAAAATTTTATCATCTGTCACAATTTGCTGCTGTAATTAAAATAACACTATGAATATATACACGGAATCTGGCTAGATTTGCCTCTTGCTGTTAATGACTGTCAGATGCTAAGGCAAGGGGTACAAAGAGGCCAGGACTGAGGGAAGGTCCTGAGGGAGCTGGTGCCAGATGGTCAGGCTTATTTTATTAATTTAGTTCTCCATTATGGCTTCTCTTTTCTTCATTTCTCCAAAGGATGAGTTAGTTTAATGAGACTCATTTCACAGCCACAGCGGGCCATGTTTAATTCTTGGGTCCCTGCAGTGCTGCAAGGGACATGCGTGGATCGCGTGGGCCATCACCCGCCACCAGCCCCACGAGGGCTCGCGGCTGTGCTCACCACACACGCTGCTCCCCGCACTTAAAATCCTTGTCTTAAAAGCATTTGCGGAGCATTATTGTGATGTGGCTCTGAAAGACTTGGGCTGATTTCTCTTCATTTTCTGCCTCATGTACCAAGAAATAGCCCAGAAGGTGCTGTACGGGCCACCGGGCTCGTGTGCGGCAGGTCACGTCGAGGGTGTTTTGAGCTTTTCGCGTTCATCTACCTCCGTGTTAGCAGCGAGTGCCCAACTCTCCTTCCAGCTCGCAGGGGTCTGGGCATCCAGGGAGCACAGGGAAGTCTGGGGAAACAGAATCTAGAAGGATTATTTTCTCTCTCTCTAGTTGTGGCTGCTCAGCTCATGTGCTCCCTTACTAAAGTATCTGCTGCCACCCGGCGGCTGCTGCTCAAACTGCTCCACACCCATGATAATTTGTATATGATTAGATTAAAATAATATTTAGAGTCAGGGATTTAGATGGCCAAAAAAAAAAAAAAAAGCATCTTCCGAAAAAAAAAAAATATTCTACATAGTGTAGAGCAAACTTGTAAGAGGAGGGTTGTATTAAGAACTTATTAAAAAAATAATTTCCGTTTTCCAATATGTCCTTTGTACTTTATCAAGTGTTCTGCTTTATCAGCCATTCATTGAAGTAATATTAGTAACAAAATGAACTTGTCTTCTCTGCTGCAATGAGAAAAAGACAGCTGGTGGAGAATTTTTGGTTCCTGAAACCTCTCTAAAAACATCTTGTTCATCAGTTCAGTTTATGTGAGTTTATTTAGAAAACTGTACTGCATTTATGCTGTTCTCGCACCCTAGTAAACCAGCTGGCCTGTTTGATTGAAACAGCAGAGCTGGAGCAAACAGCAAGCTGCATTTCTAGGCACCATGAGTTTGGTAGCACATACAGAAACCAAAGCAAATTCACCCCAAAATGTATGGTACATGCTTTGAGGAGATAAGCAGGAACAGCAGCTCAGTGTATGTGTAAAATGTAGGATAAAAATCTTATACTATGATAAAGGGTGTAAGATCTAAAATTTTAAAGATTAGCCTTGAACTTCTGTATTTTCAGATTCTCTCAGCTTGGGATTCTTAGGTTTTTTTCAGGTTATGTGACTTTTTTTTTGCAGTCTCATCTCCAGTGGCTCTGAGTGTAGAGAAAAATTGCATTTTTGTCAGCCCAAGGTTGAAAATAAAATCGATCTTGATGTCAGAGTAATTCATGCAGTTGTCTCTGCTGGGCCTGCAGAGCTCAGTGCGGTGGAAGTGCTAGAGCTTGTGCTTGCTGTGAGGGGGAGAGGATGGCGAGGAGGTCGGGAGGCCTGGGAGCCAGCAGTGAGCTTGGAGCTTCCGTGGGAGGCAGCGCAGCTCTTCTGGGGCGACAGCCCTCAACTGCCTTCCCATGAGTTAGCGTGACTCAGACGCATGAATTTCACCCCACTCCCAAGTATTAAGTGCTTTTTGAGAAGTTCACCCAGATGTTTGGAGCTTCATTTCATTTCAGATCTCCTGAAAGCTCCCAGTTTTCACCAGACCGAAAGCTGGCGAGCAGCTTATCGTACCCTAGCATTGCAGATCTTTTCCAGTCACTTTGTTGGAATAATTTTACAAATGTTTTTATCCTACCTATACCCTGTGTCTTTACTTTACTTCTTTGTTCTATTGCTTCAACGCTATTCTTTTTTTTTTTCCCCCTTTGGTGTATTTTTGTCTTAATATTGAGTATTAGAGTGAATGCACTTGTGCCTGAGAGATAATAAAGTAGATAATATGACAGAAAAATGACACGGAACTATATGCTAAATGCTTTATTTAGTTATGAGAATACATCATGCTAGTAATTTAATCCAGTATGTTCTCAAGCAGCATTCAAACCTCTCCCTCTCCCTTCCCTTTCTCTTTTGTCTCCCTCTCTCTCTCCTTTTCCTCTCCCTCTTCTCTCCTCTCCTCTTTTTTAAACTACTTTGAGCATTGGTGGTTTCCACTGCTAAAGTAATGAAAATGGATGGGGGCTGATGATGAATCATTGTGACAGTGTTTACTATCAGCAGGGATTTTTGCCAGAATATTTTAATCAGTAACAGCATCCCAATGGCACTGGCCCACTTAGACCTGCAGATAAAAAAAAAAATCATACTTTCCTTTATTTGTACTGAAGCTGCAACAGCTTAAATTAAAGCATCTATTAAGAGTAATAAATGAATCAATCCCAAGGCTGTGTGGTGAGACTGAAGGCAAGCACGCTGGAGCTAGCATGGGTTTCTCTAAGTGGCCCATGGGATTGCACACTTCAAGGTGGGGACAAGGCACAGAGAATCCCGTTACAGCCTTAATTTCACAGCAGGGCGCCCATCTACCCCACCACCACCAACAACCAGTTGGGAGAAAGCGGTGGGTGCCTCCAGAGAGCAGGTATGTTAAGCAATATCTAAACACTGTTAATCACCTTGCAGTGCTACTTAGCTCCCCGTGGAGGGAGCCTCTGGAGCCGGACAAATGAAGCCAGGTGGATATTTCTGTAGGTGTGGAGTGAAACAGTTTGTGGAAAATTTGTTTGCTAAGAGATGTACTTTGTTTTTGCATGAGTAGCACAGTTCTTACAGCTGTAGCTTAAGATTTTACCTCAGGAAAGAGGAAAACCAAACAAAACGGAGCCAAGTACAGATTCAGAATCACTATTAAATTATTAGTTCCCTCTCCAAGAAAAGGTAAGTGACATTCTGCTCTCAGTCCTTTATCCTGCATTACTACAGTCGGCGACTTCATTGATAGTGATGTTAGATACTAGCTCATTAAATAGCTTGCAATGAGTCCACCAAACCTTCAAATTCTGAGGGGTTTGCGTCAGTTCAAGATTTGTTATTTGAAACTGTCATTAATTATGTTTGCAAAAGCATTTTCAGATAAGAAAATAAAAATACGCTGTTGTGGAAGTGGTAACTCAGGAGGTCTGTTACTCAGTTTGTATATTTCAGCGTCACCAGTAATTTCATTATAACTATACTATTCGGCATTTAATATGTGGGACAGAATCATAAGCTGTACTAATACCTGACTTCATTTCTTTCAGGATGATTTTCTGTATAGTGTCTCCGTTTTAAGTGGAATCCTTTGCACCGTCTTGGCAGTGATCAAGTTTATGCTGGGAAAGGTCCTTACAAGCAGAGCACTGATAACTGATGGTGAGTCTGAAGATGATCCTATTCCATTTATAGAGCACATGTGGGAGAGCGTTGAGATAAAAAGGCCACTGGGAAACCGAAAATAAAACCGCAGAACACTCAGTGGTACCAATAGCATCTTGCAGCGTTCACCAGCCAAAATCAGTGTGTCACATGGAAGTCAAACAGTGAATGGGCAGATAGAAAGCAATAATAGAGAAGGAGTTACAAATAGAGCACACAACAAATTAGGTTTGTGTCTGACAGAGAGATTAGACAGATAAGATTTGAAGATTAGACTGCAGAGGAAGGATATGGCACTTACTTTTACAGCTTTGGTTTGCTCATACCTGTCCTTATTGCCAGCATTCAGTAAACAAATTCATTCCAAGACTGCTGCAGAAAATGCCTTGCTGTAATGAGCCGGAGTCACAGGCAGCATTTCTACACACCTGCAGTGGAGCTGGTGTAGTATTGCCTGTGCAAAGCAAAGCCTTGGCCTGCCTGTTGTCACACACTCCTCTGGCCCCAACATGGACTGTTGTGGTGTGCATCTCCCCCACTACTCCTTCTGCTGTGTTGGTTCAAGTGTGTAGAAAACAAACTAGTTGTTTTAAAGGTGTGTTCATATACTCCTTTTACTGGCAGGGTTGAAGCTTGTAATCCTTCAGAGAGCCACAGGGATCTACTCTATGAACAGGTGAATCCACAGCCATGGCTGAGACTTCACAGCAGCCTACAAATCACTAGCAGGTTTTATCTGCAAGCAGGGGACAGTTTGAGATGCTCTGCACACATACACAGCAGGATGTTAATGATTCATGGATCGTGGTACATAAATTATTTTGCTCCACTACAGATTTAATTTAAGGAACCTCAATTTTCAGCTTACTCTGGAAGTACATGCAATTGCTTTATACTAAGTATTTTAAACCTACCTAATTTATTTTTGGTTGAGGTGTAATAACACATATTAAGCTTCATGAGTATTTGTATTTTAACCATGGTCAACTACATTGACCATTTCAGAATAATTTCTAGGCAGAGAACCCCATTAACCATCTGTTCAAAAAATGTAACTTGTTTTTAAACAGATCAGCTGTTTTCAGACAAAATATTAGCTGAAAAATTCCTGAATAGCTCTAGTTGAATTGGTCTCCAGCATGACACAGAAATCTCTCCCCCTATAATTACAGCCTTGTGCTAATTATATTGCTTCTGATCTGGAGATTGCTTATCTTTTGATTAAAAGAATTAGGAAATAAAATAGACAATTACTTTGGGCTATTTTTTCCTCTATTTTCTCTTTTATAGAACTCTTTTAGAAAATGTAGGAGGCTGTTACTACCAGGTATAGTTAAATAACAACTTTCACAAGATATATTTATATGTATACTTAATTTATTAACAAGCAGCAGGAGACAGTGTGATTCAGCAACAGCTAAGACATAGGTTTAGCACTCCTTGCATATCTGTTTTTAGTCTTTTTTTTTTTTTTTTTTTCCCCTAATAAATTACCTCCTGCTTTCACAGGCTTTAGGCTAACAAGTTGTTTTGAGTAACAAGAACATACAATTTTCTTCCTGAAAAATAGTTTTATTTTTACAACAACACATTCTCATATATGTCAACTCCATTAAGAATAATTTTTTAGAACCATTCTGCTTTACAGTAGAGCTTGCCAATAGTGCTCTTTAAAGCCTAAATTTGTTAATCATCATAAGACAAAATGTTATTGATCAAGTTTGCATGCAGCAAAAGCTCATGCGCAGTCCGGCGAGCAACATAGCCCAAAGATGGTCTGTGTCCTCTCTGGCGGCCCTGATAAAATGACAGCTCTTCTCCCTAAGGATTTCCTCTTCAAAGGTGGGATGATTCAGACAACTTCCTTGAGATTTGGCTCTTCCATTCATTTTTTTTTCCCTTCTAGGTTTCAACTCTCTTGTAGGTGGAATAATGGGATTTTCCATCCTTCTTAGTGCAGAAGTTTTTAAGCACAATTCTTCTGTCTGGTTTCTGGATGGCAGTATAGGAGTATTAATTGGACTCACAATATTTGCCTATGGAATCAAGTGAGTATTTTCCTATTTTTTTTCGTCTGTCAGTAAAACACAAATGTACATTCATTCGGAGGCAACAGTGTTATTTGTCTTATTTGTGAACGAGTGGAAATACATTGCCTAAATCTTCCCTTCTGCACAAATCCCCTACAGATCTTCTGCAGGCAAAAGTGACTTTTGCTGTGCACAGCCAGTCCACAGATGCAGCTGCGCATCAAAACTTTCTCAAGGAGACACTGTCTCCACTGAGTTTTAGACTTCATTTTGGGCAGAATCAAGTGTAGGTTGAATTTAACTCTCATTGGGAGAAAACAAGATCTTGTGGCTATTTCTGCATATGGGTTCAGAGAGCCCAATTTTACATCTTTATTTTGCACTTCTGCCTAATGGCTCTTGTGCTTCCTCCGCAGGTTGCTTATTGATATGGTACCCCGTGTAAGGCAAACACGCCACTACGAAATGTTTGAGTGAAGATCACAGCCTCATCTCTGTAAGGACTGTGAAACTACAGCACCATACGTTTTGGCAAGTGGTGCCAATGGTATTTTACTAAACATGCAATTTCCCGTGGTCTGTTTTTGCTAAAGTTTGTTTTAATGGGAGATCTCTCTGTAAAACTGGCATTTGTGCACACTGCTTGCAATTCAGCAAAACAGCAGCGTTTTTTTCCAAGTATGCTCTTGATTCCTGTGGCAGTAGAAAACACGCAGTTTGCAGCGTTAAGCCAGCAGCCATGTCGTGTGCTCCCGAGTGAAAGTGTTCTTCATGGTGTGGTAAGCGTGTGGGTAAAGAAGTGCAAGTTTCAGATCTTTTCTTTTTTTCCCCCAACCTATATTTTTTCAACACATGCTGTAACAGAAGTACAGTCCTTGCTCATCTCTTTGGCTAACAGAGTCTCCTATATAGAGTATGCCAGAGTATCCTATAGAGACACCACGAGTGGCGTGGCTTCAAGCACTGAACTAGCTCTTTCTCTCCCCCATTTGAACAGACCTACAGATGAGCAGTTAAGACCTATCTGTGATCAGAGAGATAATTAATTTAAATCCTAAATTAACTGAAACTATACCTCTTTAATTTAAATCCTGTTTTTCTTTCCTTACAAGACACTGTTCATTGCTTTGCATGGACCAAACAAGCACACACAGTACTACTGTACAGACCAAAGCCAAAAAGACATGCAAGGAAGAGGAGCTGCTCGAGAAGCGGGATTCTCATCTTCTGTTACACTAGTCACAGAGTATCGACGTGTGTGGCTTTGTGGTTGCTCTGTAGTCTGATGATGGCACAGCAGTGGCTCAAGCTGGTGGTGAGATATAGATCTATTTATTAGATTTAGATTGTTCTGTATAATGTGGCTCACCTTCCATCACACCTCTTATGTATTACTTAGTGCAGGTTAAATTATCAAAGAATCATGATGTATAATCAATAAAACTGGTATCTATTTTATACAGTACCTGTAAGTAATGTTCAAAAACTATTTCCAGAATGTATCATAGAACAAAGTCTTCCTGTATAGCAGCCTATTAAACTAGTTTCTCTGGCCATTGCCATTCCCTCTGTATTTTATATATTCCAGGTTGGCTTTCACAGTATAGAGCCAGTATTGTTGCTTCTGTTTGTCACAAGTGGATGAAAAATAGCAGACAGTCAAGTGTAGAATTTGAAATACTACTATGGTAAGTAGCCTAGTAGCTAGAAATCTCCTTTTCTAGCTATACTGCAGTAAGTGACAAAGTAGAGTAGAGGTAAAAATGAATGCACTGATTGTTTACTGATGCTTAGTGTTATCTAAAATCGTATTTCCTATCACCTGTCACAATTTCTCAGCTAGATCTTCGAGGTCATTATTAAAAGCAAGCTCCAAGTAGGGAAGGACTACCCAGGGGTTTTGGATTGTGCCTATGGGCTGCACTACATTTGGAAAGGTTTTACTCACTTCCTCTTGAAAAAGAACAGGTCTCTTCACTGAAAAAATGAGCTTATTCTGCTGCTATAGTTAGTTTACATGTATTTTAGCTCAGTTAAGTTTGCATAAAGTTTTAATAGCTTCTTAACATATTGTAGCTTTATAAGATTATTACTGTCAGTACTTGGATACTTGCTGTCACGAGATAGTGTTATGGAGCATCATGGCACGCAGGGACAAGATGAGAAGCAGCACAGCGCTTTAAAGATGAAGGAGCTACCTTGTAACATAATGACTTGAGCAAAGACTCCAGAAAGGCCACTGGTCTCTGGTAAAGTGGTCACCGCACTCATCACAGGTGACTTCCAGCTAAAATGTAAAACAAAAACTTCACTCCCAAAACCTTTCTTCAGTGCACAAGTTCTTAATGTGTTACACTTTTACCCAATCCTGGTATTTTCCCATAATGCTGCTGCTTTTAAGTTCCCTAAAGAGATGTGTGGAGACATTTCCCTGCTGATGAACTAGCACGTGTCAAACATCTTAAGCATCAGTATTTCGTGAATAGAACCAGAGTCTGAAAATAGCTATATTCTGTATTTCATTTTGTTATTATTAGCACTGTTTATCCTTTTCAGCCTCTCTAGGGCCTTTATTATTTCTCCAGTCCCCTTGCTAATCCCAAGAACAACACTAGGGAAATGCTGGAAGTGCTGTTCTCTGCCATCGACTCCAGCAGACTCTTTCTAACAGTAGCCAGTGCCACTACTTCAGAAGAGAATTGAGAGGGTAAAACTGGCTGTGGTAAGATGCTTGACTCCTAATGTACAAGTCATGGGCCTTTGTAGTATGTAGGACATGCAAAATAAAGCCCAGCTCAAATGGAAGTAATTCTGTTAAATAGCCCTCGTCACAACTTGGTGTAAACAGGAGCATAGGACTATATAGGTGATCACGTGCATAAAGCAAAGTTAAAAATTGATTGAATAAAGTTTCACATTCTTTCTGGGACTCTAGAGTGCTGCCCTTAATGGATGCTTGTACGTACAGATTGAGCTGTGTACCCCTTCAGAAAGAGGTGTCTTTTAAACAAGTCAACTGCACTTTACCTATCAGATTAATTCCTAACAATTCCAGAAGATTTTCAGTTGCCACAGGCACTTCAAGGCACTTCTGATATTAGCAGGTAAATATAGGAAAATAACTAAACTGCTCATACTACTGAAAAGGAAAAAGACCATGTAGTGATACTCAGAAATGAGAGCAAATCAATCACCAAAACCAAATAACTACAGGGAGACTTATTTTGGTACATTGCAATAAGAAGAAAGGTAACTGCTCATCCAGTATACTGAGAGGCAAAGCCCCAGACAAATTCCTCAGAGATGGGCAAATTCAGCTCTAGACACACAACATATCCCTAATTACACCCTTTAAAATTGTTACTGTAAACTCAGCTGCTTGGGACACAGCACAGATTTCTGGCATACTTTTTTGCAGGGCAACATGTGGAGGTTCTAAGTCATGGATGAAAACTCAATAATATCGTAAAGCAGAAGTGTTTGTACCTATTTGGCAATACATTTTCCTCGGAGAGTCAAAGTTCAACTCAAGAAAGGCCATCACTACCTCTTTCTTTGGAGGTCTCTGAGATGGCAGCGCTGCCTGCAGCAGGCTGCAGCTCCAGCAGCAGAGGTAAGAGCTGGAGCTGTCTGAGCAGAGCTTCTCCTTGGGTGCACCGATGCGCAGAGCAGCCTGCGAGGGCAAGAGAGTTCTGTTCTGCTCACAGCACCTTTTAGCATCATCAGTCTTAAAACGGTGCTGCAAGTCTGTCTGCGTTCCGTCCACTGCCACCAAGTGGTGCTGTGACAAAAGGTAGGAGGGAGCCGCGGGGGAGTAGGAGGTGTTTGTGGGGCAGCAGTAACTACGCAGGAGCAGCGCACACAAACACATTCCTGCGGCCTGGTGCGTGGGTCCAGGGGTTACGCAACTGCAGAGCGTAATTAAACAGCAGACGAGCAAGGGATGTGTCCTCCCACGTTTGGGAGCTGGCTCTTTTATTTTTCCTTTCAGCCACAAGATCAGTATTTGAGGAAGCACTTGGCAGTTCTTGAGTTTCAGCCATTTGGTGCTACCACTTACACAGCCTGGGCAGCAGGCACTCGCTGGAGCGCAAGGGGCAAGAAGAACATGTCTACAGGAAGCCCAGAAATGGGCACCAATAAGAACAATCAAATGTAGGAACCCTGAGAATAGATTCGCTGTAGAGCCTTGCATAAAGGCTGCTACTTTTCCAATTATTGCAAAACAAATTTAGAAAACATCCTGTTTCGTCAGATAACACCACCAATGAGTATTTTCCTGAACTTGAGTCTTTAAAAGCCAAGCTCTTACAGGACTGTCACCCATCACCTCACCACCCAGTGAGCACTAGGACAATTGTGACACTTACCTGAATTGGTCAAGTGACAGGCAGTGCCCACCTTCCTTTGCTGAGGCCTGAGGGGTGCGGATGGCGGTCAGAATCCAAGTGTGCAGCGCTGCCCTGGGCTGCTCGCAGTGAATCCTCCCCTGGGCAGGGTGGGCAGAGCTCGGAGCGGTGCAGACGTGGCTCAGTGCTGGCTTTTACCTCAGAGCAGCAGCCCTGGCTGCGGACACCCCAGAGGCTCTTACCCTGCTCCCTTTTCTTTAGGGACTGTTTGGGTTCCTACATTTGAGCACCAGTTTTTGCATGGAAGTGTCTTTGTCACAGATGTGCATGAGGCAGAGGCCGTCAGTTCAGTTGCCAGCACAAGTCTGGGCGTTACAGACCCCTAAAGTCAAGGGTCCGCAGGAGAAAGCAGGGCCCACCAGTGAGACAGTGAAATCTGGAGCCTGTTCAGTGCAGACAGCATCTGATTTTTATTTTTATTTTTTTGGCAATGAAGATTTTGTAGATTTAAGTAAAATGCAATACTTACAATCAGTAAAATAATACAACATGCAAGTGCAGACAAAGGTCACTCTAAAGAGGCATCACCAAGCAGCAGGCGAGGCTGCTCCGTGCGCTGCCCCGGCGGAGGAGGCCGTCAGCTGAGGCGAGGCTCGTGAGGGCGGCACGAAGCACTTAGGACAACACATGTCCCTCTGCGGCCTTCCTACCAGCTGGAGTTTGACAGAAACTGGTCTGTGGGAGCTGAAATATTCAGGATTTAAGCTCCCCCAATGATTTGCTTTCCAATACAGCTGCATGCTCTGTGTACTTTGTTATTCCAAGTTCCCATTCCTGTACATTTTTTTTCCATTATGTGGCTGCAGCACAGCCCACATCTGACTTCAGCTGCTCCTCAGTGCACTGGATTCTCCTTAAAATGGCAAAGCTGCACACCAGTTTGGGGCACAAAACTGGAAAGAAAACATTTCCAAAGGTAACCAGGACAAGGGACTGAAAGAACAGAGTCCGCTAGTAATTCATTCTGATGCTGGAAAGCACACTTCTGATATGTTTAATGGCAACACTGAATTAACTAGTTTTCCACCCATTTTAGTCTGAGATGAAGCATGCCAAAGAAACTTCCATAAAAGGAACGACTGCTGAGGAATATTCACATACTTTGCCTCACTGCAATGGTAATAAAAGGCTCTTTGAGTAACACAGGCAGAATCTGAGCAAACCACCCTCATACAGATCCAGGATGTGCTGCCCTCCTAAGTTGCAGTTAGTGAATGGAGCGTGCAAGGGGATATCCACAACCAAGGGCCAGTCCCTCTCTCCACTTGCAGACCTGTTACATTCCTACTTTGACATTTTTAGTTTATTTATGCTCTTACTTACTAGTGTAGTGCATCATTAATCCGAATAGAAGAGTCCCAAGTAGGTATTTACTGATTTCCATACTATTCCGATTTTCCATTACTCACTTATGTACAGCCAAATTAAAAATAAAAACCAAGGCATGTACAAACTTGGAAGAAGGTGTTAGTAGTTACAAAATGACCAGCTGCTTCTCTCCCATGTAGCACTAAAAAGGATAGAGTGAATATGACACAATGGATGTTTTTTATAACAGATTAAAATATAGGCCTTTTAACAGCCCATTTTAATCCACAATTATGCTGCTGTCTGGATGGCTCTGTTGCTTTTGGACACCTCTACCAAACCTGTCGATACTCATGGTGGAAGCTGACAGCAAAGGGCCTATTCCTCAACCTCAACAGGGATAAGCAAAACCAGCATGGCCAGAAATAGCCTTTAGCAGAGCAGGTGCAACGGCAATAAACTCTTTGGTATAAGAAATTTCACTTTGTAGGTATTTATCATGACTAGGTACATCTGCTTAAAACTCCCAGCTAGATGTGGCACCAGCTTCACGCGCCAACCCCTTTAAGGCACAAGTTACCCTTGGGCCCGGCTCGGGCACCTCCCGGGCGGTCACTGCTGCTGTCCCGGCGGCCGAAACGCCCAGGGCAGCAACGCCAGTGCGGAGCCCAGAGCGTCATCTCTTGTTCCACATGAGGACATCCCACAAACATTCGAGCTCTGTGCATCTAGGCTTGGATCTTAAAAGATAACACTCCTGAAAACTCCTGTTTTAACATGATATAGCTTTATTTTGCAATATATGGCGTATTGTGCTGGTGAGTCCTGTATATCAGTGTCTCATTGAGCAATTCCAGTGTCTTGCTTGTGTGTCAAGAATCCAAGAATTCCTAACTATTGTTTTGGCCAAATTGCCCACCTAAAATGAAGCTTGATACTTTCCCCCTTGATGTTTTTTACTTGTCTGGCATGGACTGAAACAGCTAGATTTTCTACCATTAAGTCAGCATGACCCACCTGTATTAAAAAAAGCCAACAAAGAAACGCCACTTGCCTGTTTTCCTTGTGGCCACAACGTGGGAAGATGGGACTGTTTGTTCCATGGTTTTCTCACCTCTGGTGACAGAAACGTCCTGCAGTTCTGCAACTGGGCGAGCTGCACTTGGGCACGTCTTGATAAATGGCAGCTCACCCATTTAAGCACAAAGCAATCATAAATCCAAATCACACAAGAAAAAAGTTTATTGAAAAATAAAGTTCTCCCTAGTTTTTTCTACAACAGTGAAAACAAAGCATTTTTCTATGCCATTAAAGTACAGACATTTACTTTTCTAAAAAAACAAACAAACAAAAAACCCAAAAGTCAACCCCGTTCTGTTGAACCCCAGGAACGTGACAACGTTGGAGCCAGCGTGTTCTTTCTGAGCCAAACTGCTTGAACTTAATATAGTGGAACACAACCTTTTAAATCAAGCAAAGAATTGAGCTTCAGGAGAGATTTCAAACCAAACACAGAGTACAAACCTGACCCTGAAGTTTCATGTACAGTTAAAAGCTCCTGTTGACTTCAATTTTTTTATCTGCAAAAAGTAGTTTTTTTTATTATTATTCTTACGTTTTTTTCCCCAGTTTATAGAGGGTTGCAGGGAGTGTTCACAGATTTTGCTCCCTTTTGCCCATGGAGGGAATAATTCAGACCAGAAACTAAACTATCTTCTCCTCTGAGGCCCTCCCCTCCACAACCAAGCAAGCTTAGGGAAAAATAAAAATAAATTGTGACTTGTCATAAACTTTTCTCACGGTCACTGCCACAGACCTGCTAACGAGTGTGACAAAGCAGCTGTGGGCACAGCCCTGTTGAAGTGAACTGCCCTCGCACACCAGTTTAGCCTGATTTATGCTGCACCTCTTTGGTATTTCAGCACCCTGCAAGGCGCCGGCGGGGGAGGCGGAGGAGGAGGCTGCGGTCAGGGTGCTGGGCTCTCTGCAGCCCCACGACGGCCGCGGTCGGGCACGAGCGGGTCAGCGCCGACACCGGGCCTGGGTTTTGCAGGGCTTCCTGCTGCTCAGAGAGACCTGCTGAACTCGGCCACGCCGCTGCTTTTAGCTCATGAATACGTAGAGGCTTAAGCCTAAAAGCCGCCCGTTACGCACTGGCAGCCGTCGTGGTTTGTCAGGGTCTTGTGCTCTGCTAGCAAGGACAAGCACTGAAGCTCAAAGCGGAGGCACCTGGGCTCACCGCTGCCGTTCCCAGCCTGTCCCTGCAGTAAACATTTCACACCTGATACGTGGAGCTTGTGGTTTACACGTTCTGCTTATAGATAATACTCGGAAATCACTAACTAACTTAAAAAACTACCTGCGCTTAAAAGTATGAAGACAAGATTTGAGTCACTGCCCATAAAACAATGTTTCCATGTTACACGTACAGCAACAGCATTAAAGCGTGCCTAACTGAAACGGGATGTGTTCCCGGGCGCCGCAGCCACACGTCTGTCAGTGCATTATTCTGCTCGGCTCTTAGAGGGGGCCCTAAAAGGATGGGCCAAGGGAGAGAGAGCTGCAAATGAGACGGGTCACAAGTCACGAGGTGGAGGCGACACGGCGCAGCGGCCACGCCAGAAAAGGTAGCACGCCTTCAAAAGAAATAACAATAATAAAAGGCTGCGACATTGGAAAGTGATAATTAATACTCTCTCTCTCAACAAAAAAGTACAGAGCAGCTGTATCTAATCAAGATTTAAACTGACACTTTTATAGGAAGTTGCATCAGCTCAGTGAGTGATGCCATACTCTACAGCAGCAAGCAAACCCGATTGCTGATATGTGCTCCATACAACCTGCGAGCATTTGGGCTTTATCCTCCAAGATACAGTGCTTTAAACTTATTAAAAAAAAAAAGGGAGAGCTGCTTTTTTAATTTCAACAAAAATTAACACAGGGGTTCTGCTATCGCTGCAGCCAGTGGGAGTCATGAAGTTAATTAGACTTGGATGAGATTGGTCCCAGCCTGATGCATCCCATTTAATTTATTTTACTAGGAGCAAAATCCGGTCCTGAAATGCACCATGAGCAAAATATGTACCTGAGAAAGCAATTTGGCTTTTGTTTATGTTAAAAGAAAAAGTTTTGCAAACTTGTAAATCACTTTTCTAATTTAGAGGAGCCAGGCATTTTTGAAAGGGGAGGGCACGTCCTTAATATCAAGGATAAACTAAGGATGTTGAGTAAGATTTGAAAGGATACTCTCAAAAAGCATGATTATGCACGGAAAAAGAACATCGCATAACAACCTGATTCGAAGCTGAAGCCAACAGCAGCTTTCAGCAACTCTGAAAGGTGCTCAAAAAGCAACCTCCGAAATCTGATACAAGGAAGAGCACGGAGGAGCCTGGCTCCAACCACAACCGCTCTGTGACATCCCACCGAAAATCAAGCTGCAGGTAACAGGCGGAGTATCTTTCTTGCAGAAAACTAATGGCACTAAACAGAAAAACCTGCAATAAGCTGAATATCCAGACTTCCCTCAACACGGGGAGCCCTAAGTTCGGGCATCAGTAAAGAGCTCTGTTCTCACAGTCACCCAGCGGGACCCCGAGCAGCCCGCAGACCTTCCCGCCTCTCTGAGCCGTCCCCCTGGGGAGCAGGGCGGGTTTTGACTGGGTTGCTCTGGTCACTAAACTCGCGCTCCATCCCAACCAAAGCCCTTAAATTAAATTACAGATATTCCAAAAAGGGTGTGCCGTTTACAGAAATTACACTTTTGCAAGAATCATTAACGTTACAGTATCTATTATCTTCTCATCTCTCACCTTATATTTTTAGAACAGATTTTCCCACTATTTTTTTAAAACGTTCTAAATTCACACCATTAATAGTTATGTAGCCATGAGGTGTTAATGCCACCTGGAATTAGTGTTCCATTATACTTGTTCAGACAGCATTCATATTCCAAACACTCATCTGACACACCAAAAGAAAGTGAAAAAGGCACATAAACATTAAATATTTGTAGGAGAAACATAACCCAATATTAACAAGCAAACACACAAATGCAACTATAAATTACAAAAAGAAACAAAGAAACTAAGCAAAAAAAAATGCAAAAAGCAACTCTATTTATACATGTGCAAATCAACTTGCATATATGAAATAAATGAGGTTTTTATTGGCATTTTAAACAGTGTGTATTTACCAACTTCACCTTTCAAAGGCAAGACTTTTATGTTAGTTTTAATAAATATGTAAATGTTTCTCTCAAGTTTTCTAATCTCATAGGAACAAGACTTTTGAAAAAACTAGGTCACATACAAAAATACAAAATTTTAAAACAAAGAATGTCTTGATATGAGAGATATGTTTAAAAGCTTGTAAAATGTTTTTACACTCAACTTTTGCCGTTTTTTCCTGTAATCACTGATCAACGTATTCAAATGCAAGCCTTGCAAAAACCTGAATTCTGAGTAAGGAAGCTGCAAGCTAAACTGTTAGACTGGAAAAACAGACAGACATTAACAGGGTCCCATCTCTAATACCCTTGTTTAAGTGCAATATTTGGACTACATAATTATGCTTTAATTAGGAAGGAAAACACTTGGGGAACTCGGACAGAAGGCTAAGGGCTACCCTGGCGCGTGGATGTAACACTGCAGCACATTGAGCAAGTCACTCGCTTCGACGACCCCGCGCAGACCTCCGGGCTGCTCGCGCTGCAGCCGCAGCAACAGCCGCTGCTCCAGGCTGGACGCTCGCAGCGTTCCCCCCTTGCAGCTCTTGCATGGGATTTTCCTTTGCAGAAATTTAGGCCGAAGCTACTTCATTAAAAGCACTCTTCCTTCTGCAAGGAGAGCTCAGCTACTACATCTAAAATTAACAATACATGGCTATGAAGTCATGGGGTTGATCCTTTTCGTTCAGATTAGTGACTCATTTCCTACAGATTTCAGTCGAAACAGGATCAGACCCGCTCGAAGCCAGTTGACCTGCTCTGTCCCTGGCCGAACGCCAGCGGAGTTGGTGTTGGCCATTTCACTTTTGCCCGTATGTGGTAATTCAGTTCAGTAGACTAGGAAGAAACAGTGCAACAGCACGAGAAAAAAACCCAGAGCTTATAATAGACTCTCCCTGCTGTCGTAAAGGCAGACTTACCATTGAGCAAAGCGCTAGACCATAAAATGTTAAAATAACAAGCATCAACCCCCCCATCTCTAAAGTTTCAGAGGCAAAATAAAATGCAGAATGCCAGGTGGTCCATAGAGCAGTGATAGGAAACAAGCAGATACGTATTTACAGCAAAGGATTACACTACAGCAAAAACTACGGGTTTTGCATTCTTTAAGTGCACACATACAAATGTTGGTTGCCGATGCAATTCTGTAATAGCTCACTCTAAATTATTAAATTCCTGCCTGGAGAGCCTCAGGCTGAATTGTCAAAGATAAATTCTCTTGCTTTTGCTTCCTGCACCAGGCAGCGGTGTAAATGCTTTCCTTAAAACACGGGGTTTTCCAGTTGCACAAACGTGCACGAGGAGGTGGGAAACACTTGAAATAAATGAAAAAGGAATTGTTGTGCCTGCTCACACCCACTACCAGTCCTCCTCCCTGGATATTAAAACTTACAAACTACCTTTGTGCTGAGTGAAGAAAATGCCCAGATATGCTGATGGTAAGGGCTTCCTACCAGCCTATGCTTGTTTTCTTTTCATACAAAAAGTTAGCTCCCCATTAAATAACCCAACTGTTCCATTTCTGGAAAATGACTCTTAAAACACAGCAAATTTTATTCTCATCATAATTTAGTCACTGGCAGCAACGCTGCTGTTGAATGTTCCCATAGAGTCTTTTTGGATAGTGAAAATCTTTTGAGATTAAGTTTCTGAGCAGGCCCCAGTGCCCCTGGGGGTGGTGCAGCACAGCCCCAGCAGGAGCAGGGAGGCAGGAAACGAGCAAACTTGGAGAAGCAAATTCCTCGCTTTTAAAGGGAAACTCTGAGCTGCTGCTTTTCTGTTAACTCGCCTTGGGCATTCACCCGGAGATCCCCAGCATTCTGCTTGTTTGGTTTTTGGCAGGTCAAGAGATCCATCAATACCCACACACAGATAACGAGTGTCGGGTATGAAAAAGCAGGAACTAATTAGATACAGCCAAAAAAAGCAAACTTGACGTGTCTATGGTTTTCATTAGTTTTGATGGCCACGAAGCCCTTCAAGCCAGTTGAGTTTTCCTCGAGTCTGATGACTCACATACGAGGATTCTGCTTCCAGAACCCACTGCAGACTCTTCCTGCCAACTCCAGCCTGCGGCTGCCCACGGTCCTGCGGAGCAGCCTCCTCACACGGAAAACAAACACAGGTCACCCCGATACCACGGGGAGGCATTTTGGAAGATTTAACTTGCTGTTCCAAGCAAAAGCTGCTCTGAGGTCCAAACTCTTGAACTGTTTTTTCTAAAAAACTAACTGGCATTATTGTTAAAAAAAAAAAAAAAAACACCCTTTCCCCCAAAACAACCAAAGAAGCCGTACGGCTCATCAATACTTTCTTAGAAGCTGCTTGTCTTCACTTAGCTGTTCTTCAGAACAGATTGCTCTTTAAAAACCTAGCTAGTTATGACAACATTTTACATTTCTATCATACAATAATTATAGCTAGCTTAGTTTAACCTTTCTACGTCATTCAGCGACGCTCTAACTACTGGAAGGCGCAGCAAACTGAGGCTCTAGCAATACTAATGCTCCAAAGACGCTGAATACTTTTTGCTTCACACAGTATTTCTAGTAGACAGACTACAACAGAAGCATGGGCAAATCCCAAGGACTACTCTCTAAACAGGTCCGGTGACCTTGGACAAGTCCATCTAGAAATGGCAGTTCCGTTTCCGTAGCTTTTCCAGAGCAAAACGTGCCACAGCCCAGGCAGCTGCCAGGTCACCAGGACGTGTCAGCCCCCGGCAATGCCCATGTGCTCACGGTCCTCCCTGCGCGGCTGCCTGGCACAGCAGCGGGGACACGCACAGCACTAGGTTTATACAAAGTTTTGTGTTTTTTTTTTTTTCTTTAAAAAAAAGGAAAAAGAGAAAAGAAGAGAACTGGGCCCAGATAACCCAGTAGCAGGATATGGAGCTATCTCATGATTCCAGGTTCGGGGGAAGTTTGTGGCTGCTTGTCAGCCACTCAAGCTAAAGCAGCACCAAACGAGTGCACCTCTGCTGAGCTTCGGGCCAGCCTCCTCACAGCCCCTCCCTCCAGCCCCCTTTCCTCAGTTTTCCATGGAATGAAGTCGAGGTCCTTTAGCTAACCATGATGGGGGGTGGCCTAACTGATTAAAAAAAAAAAAAAAAAAAAAAAAAAACCGCTCACTGCACCCAAACAACAAAAGAAGTCGGATGGGTCTGGGAATTCTCTACGGACTATTCCGTGCAGTCGTCTTCGAGCCACCGCAGAGCGTGAAACTCACTCCTCACAGGGACGAAGGGATTTGAAGAGTCACACTGCGGATGTTCTCATAGGAAAGAAAAGCAGTTAGCAGTTCCTTACGAATCCCTCCTCTCTCAGTAGATAATTCTGCCCAGCAAGGATAGCTCTGCCTGCAGCAAGAAACCTGGACGAAAGTGCAGGAAGTAACAAGTAGCTTCTGTCAAAACTACTCACATTTTCTCCCCAACGTCACGGAGCTCGGCTGCTGCTATAGGCAGTCTTTACAAAGCGCGACCTGTCCCTTGATATAGTCTCTGCAGGGGCAGATCCTTCTGTGCGTTGGGTGGGATCCGGCACAGCTGAACAGCAAGAGGTCGCCTTGGAAGACGCAGTGTTTCCTTCTGCCGTCGAAAGAGGGGACCACAATGTCGTTTGCAGACTCGACGGTGTGACATTCAATATGATGCCTAAAAAGCAAGGCAAACGCTCTGAATCACAGGGCAGTTCATAGGAGTTCAGGGCAGTTTTTTTCTTCCTTGCCAGCAGTGCATTCAAACGCTGGCTTACACGCTAAATCGCGTGCGTTTGCAGCTCTGCACTTGCTCAGGGAACTCCCCTCATCCACGCTGTCTCTGCAGAAGACAGCGCAGCCTTTTCAGCTTTGCTCTCTTTGCTAAAGATTAATATGGGAAATTGAAAAGAAAAAAAGGCTTCCGGCTGCTCCCCGAAGTCTCGTATTTTAATATAACCTGGCTTTCTGGCAAGCCACAGCCCAAAGAAGCTGCGATGCAGCAGAGATGTCTCCAGGCAAGTGCCCAGTGCAGGGCCAGCCAAGGCACGAGCCAGAGGCCACCGTGTCCCTCCCCAGCACCCAGCGCCCAAGGGAAGCAGTTAGTGCTGGTTGGCTGCAAAGGAAAAAGGGCTAATTGCCATTTTCTGACCCTAGGGCTCAAGGGCAGAGGTAGCGATTCCAACAGGGGTTTGGTTTCTTTACTCATCCTGGAAACCTTGCTGGCTTTCAGAATTCAACACGTTTTTTTCTCCCAGAAATGTAACTTTGTCTGGACAGCTAGAAAAGCTACAAGTCTGAAAAAACTTCCATGTGTTTCTGACAGCTGCGTCTGAATGCCGCTGGAAATACAGCATTTATAATCAAAATCGAAACCCCCAAGCCCAACCTTCATTGTGCATTTATTATTATTATTATTATTACCAAAAGTTAGAAAATCGGTTCCCTAGGGGTCATTTGTGGGCACCTAGCTCTGGAGTGCTTTATTTTCCTACCAAAATGAGCACCGACACTCAGGAAGCAGCAGCCCTCCCTCCCTGCAGGGCTGGCACACACTGCACCTTGTCACTAATGTGCCCCGTGCAAGGGGCACCTGCAAGTGCGACGCTGCTTAGACAACAGGTCTGCAGAAACTAATCACTAACTGCCAGTGAACATGGATGCTTCCAAATGAATCACAGCCAAAGAGCGCTGAATAAATGATAAAAGATAAGCAACACTTCATAAGTGGAGTATATGGGAACAGCTGATTCCAGCGCCCGACCGAACACCCTTCGGATGGATGGAACAAGCACCGCGGGCTGCGGCAGCGCCGGCAGCGCAGGGGGAGGCTGCAGCCGAGCCCGGCACCGCCCGTCCCTGCGGGAGCACTTACCTGAGCAGAGCCTTGTCCTTGTTCAGGTGCTGGAAGAAGGAGGGCTCGCAGATGAGCTGGTTTTCCTGACAAACTTGTTTACAGGATTTTCCAGGTTCAGCAATTTTTACTTGAAGGGCACTTAACGGGGGCCACATGACTTGCCCGTGGCAGAAATCCTGCGGCAGCAGAACAAATCCTGTTACGATGCAGCCCGTCCTTGCTAGCGATTTCCCCACTAGTGAAATGCCAGGGATTGTCATTAAGCCAAACGCTCATTCTGCAGCTTACAGCTTCTACAGCTTCTGCAGTATTAAAATAACTCAAGCACAGTACTTTTAATTATGTTTTTAGCACAGTGGAATTATCACCTTTGATCAGTAGTTCAAATCTGATAGCATCTCTAATCCCAAAGAAGCTTCCTTCCTGCTTTTTAAAAATACATAATTAACAGCTCTAGAAACTTTCATTACCCACAAATACCCAGCCCTGCTTTGGTTTTCTCAGTGAAATCCTGGTTCTGAATTCCCTGCTACAGGAGCAGCATGAGGCAGTCTGGGCAGAAGGGAGGCCCGCGGCCCCGCAGCAGCAGCGAGGAGCCAGGGGAGCTGCAGGACTGCGGGAGCCTGTGTGACCTTGGGGCTCCACTGGGCTGGGGTGACAGGGTTCCGTCTGCACTGGTAGGAAACAGCCCGGTCAAGCGCCACGAGGGAGGGGTATCTGAACACACCTGCTAGCCAAAACTGGTCAAACACACGTTCTTACTGTCTTGGTATTTAAAACGAGAAAAATTAAACATAAAATTTGAGTCAGTGGCTTGCTTTAATGTGCCATGCTACTCAACCAGCATGTTCATATTCTGCAACTCTCCTCTAAAGCTAACAAAAAAATTAGGGCTCAGTACAGAAAATTTTAAAAATTTATGCTGGTTCTTATAGCCCAGTACTAGGCCCAGCACCTATGGGACAGGTGAACAGTAGCCGGTCAGGGGTATTTTTTTAATGCAGTCATTTCGAAAAGGCGCTGGGGTTTGGTGCCCTTCCATTTAACACATATAACACACAGATATCACACACCAGATGAAGGCCAATTACTAGTCCAAAACTGTAATACTGGATTAACAGGGTCATCTGTTGCTAGCGAGCTTTTAATACATGGGGGGGATCTTCTGAAATCCTTGCCCAGAGCTGGGCACAGCTCTCAGGGGGCTCCGTAGGGCGCTCCCTGCGCCGAGCTCGCGCTCCTCCCTGCCCAGCAGCCTCTGCAGCTCCGCTCGCCGCCTCCTGCAGGGCCTCGGGCCAGGGCGAAGGGCTGCAGCTAACACGGACACTCGGGCTGCAGGCAGCAACGGGGCTCAGTAACTACTCACAATAACCAGCAGAACGGCACCGTATTTACTCCTGAGGAGCACTCAGGGGAGTGCTGAGTAGACGCTCTCGGGAGGGAGGGAAGGAAGGAGCAGCTTTGCCCCAAAGACACTCTCTCTGTGTTGTTATTTTGTCTCCCTTAGCCTCAGCTCCATTTCTTTCTTTATTGACCAAACCTCTCAATCATGGCTAACTCAGAAGAATCAAAAGGGGCAGAGAAGCTTTTAGAGGCTGTTATCAACACAGCGGCAAAAAGCATGAAGGTCTATGGGCAGGAAATTGGAAATAACTACGTTATGTTGACTGTGCTTTGAAACTGAAACTATGCTATTCTTTATTACTGCCTGTGATATTGTCAGCTCTCAAAAACACAGGCTAGGGCGCCCATCCAGCACTTTGGAAAGCTGTCCTGGAAGCTGATGGGAACAAAAGAGAAACAGATTATTCCTGCTTTTCTGCAGAAGCCAGAACAAAAGGTGAAAAACAGGCATTTACAGCAGATCTGGCCTTGGGCAGAAGTCCAAGCAAACATATAGCTTCTAGAAAGCAGGATCTCATTCCAGCCTCTCCAGTTTATTACTGCAACTCAATACTGCTGAGCTGTGGTAATAAGGCATGGGGACCAACAGTCTTTTAAGTAAACGGTTTCCAAACCATGTAAAGCTTTATTGATTGAAGCTAAATACTTGAAAATCCATCCAGAGGCTTCGGCCTAAGTGCAGTTCTACCACAAACACACTCGTCTCTATATGTGGTATTTCAAGATACAAATGTTTTGTGTGAAAACATAAAAAAACACCCATTGAGAATTTAGTTGGCCTTTGTGCTTTGCCGTAAGAGCAGAAGCAGGAAGGGTCTTTGCCCAGGGGAACCCCCATACAGCTGTGTGCAGCGAGGGCCGCGCCGGGGGAGGCTCTGGAGCCCACGAGCCCAGCCCCGGAGGTGACTGCACCGGGGCAGCAGCTGGACCCCGCGGCAGGACTGGCCCTGCCAGCGCCGCACACCCGGGTAGGGCTGTCTGGGCTCACGAAGCTCCGGAGCGGAGGGATCCTCCTCTCACAGGAACGGGGAAGGCGCCGGCGCCCGGCCCCTACCTGCCTCTCGATGAACGCGTTCATCCTCTGCAGCATCCCCTCGCACGTAAATTCGTAGGGTAAATATGGGTCAATCTGTGAAACGTTGTGCATTTGGGTTAGGTTTTTGTGTTTAAACAAATTTCATGGTGGCAGCTCATAGCGAATATAATACATATTAGTCTAACTAGCAAAAATAAATGCAAATATAGTCATTAACTAATCACTCTTTTGCAAAGCCAACAGTTTAAGCTGATTTCTTCTTCTTTGCAATGGCAATGAAAAAATTGCTCAGCGATTATCTTTGAGGAGACGGTAAATGAAGGAAATTCATGGTTTACTGCAAAGTAACAAAGCCTTCGACACCACTGGATCCAAAAGCCTCCATTTTAACTAAGTGCCAATTAGTGCTGGATTTGCAATAAAAAAGACATAATATGACAAAAAAAAATCTGATACTGTTAAACATGCTTTCAAACTGGTTTGCTTTTCCAAGTGTATTCACTAGAATTGCACACCATAAATGCATGGTACTTATGCTAAGGCTAGAAAATCAGCCAAGGGAGCTGAGCACATATTTGGATGGCACACAGTGCGCTAGGAATCAGCACAGAAACTTCCTCGCTGAACATGCAGAAAATACAGATCACTCTATAATTTACATATGTAATTCACCTTTCTTTGCAGATTTTTTTTTGCATGTAAAGATCTGACCTATCCAGTACTAAGTCACGATAATCAGATCCAGAAAGAGGGAAGACAACATTTTATTTTAATATGCTTCTGGAGCGCAGCCCTCTGCTTTGGTTAGACCTGCATCACGAGCCCCTCTGCATGCAGGGCACGAGGTGCTGGATACAGGTGCTGAATACAGCTGCAGAAAACACTTTTCTCACCTTTTGATTCAAAATTGCTTTCACCGCTTTCTCAACTTCAGAATGATCATTGATGTCTACAGTCCAGACATGAGGCTTCCCGATGTAAACTTCGGCATAGGGATGCTGAGACGTCAGCTGAAAGGAAAAAATGATACCAGTCAAAAATCAGTGTCAAAATACCCTTCCTTCCCTGTTTCTCTCTCCTCCAAACCTGTGGGATGAAGTACACAGAGATAACAGGGTAATTGAGCTGGAATTGAACAGTGAGCATCAATCCTTCCAGGCTCTCTTTCAGATTTTCTGGGTTTAGGAGAGTGAATTTGGTCAGCAAACTGCAAATCAGAAAATTACACAGACTGCAAGTAACATTTGTGCCTTGGTCTCACGATGACAAGCGCAGCACAGTGCTGCTCACGGGAATTACTTCAACCGCTCCGAGCTGGGCCAAACCTCATTGCAGAACAACCCAGTCCTGGAAACATCTGCATGAGAGGCTCAGAGAAGTCATCCTTGCCCTGTGCCACCTTCACCTGGCCCCTCTCTGCTTGGAAATCCAAACATTTCCAAACTTTTACAAACAGAACGGAGCAAAACACCCTTTCTATCACTCTGGACAAATTCTGATTCTCAGCACAAGAGTACAAGTGCCCAATGATGGCATTAAAACTGATTTTTTTTCTCAATGTTTTGTCAGAAAATTTCAATAAATTGGTTAGACCAACTCAGAGAGGGGAATGCTTACTTGCAAGAAACTCTGCCAACTAATAGGACAACATTGAAAAGAATTTTTTCTGACAGTTTTCACAGAAATAAAATATGCAAATGATCACACTAAAAGGAAGTGAAAATTGCAGAATAGAGAAGTTGTTTTCACTGTGACCTCACAAGAAAGCTGTTTTTTAAATAAATAAATACATGCTAGAAAAATAATGTTCTTTTATTTACATAGACACAGCTGTCCCTTTGCATGATATAAAAAAAAAAAAAAAACCCAAAATTGGAGAGCAGAAAAGCCCTAAGGCAAAGAAATGTGTCTGCTGGAAAGACTCCTCTCTCGACTTAGGTCCCTACCGCAGTTGCTGTCTTGTGTAAATGAATGCAAAGCAAAAGTGCAAGAACTATTTTAAAAAAAAAAAAAAAGTCCCTGCTGAGTTTGGTTTGCACCGCAGCCTGTCCCACAACTGTGCAGAGCACAGGGCTGCCGAGTGCCCCTCCGAAGGGCCCATCCTGCCGGGGACCTGCGTGTTCTTACCCTTTTGACAGCACTTCCACAACCACGAAATCTACACGTACTTAAAACCCAGGATTACCAAGACTGAACTGGAGGGCGCTTAAGTCCAAACTTGGACTGCAGAAGCCACATTCCCAATGCTTCCCAAAACAACCAAACGCTTCTACTAAGAACATGAACACGGATGGCATTTTAGGGATTATGCTTTAGGCCTGACTTTCTCTGACCATCTCAGACAGCAGCACTAAGGCCAGATTTGGAGGTGAACCAGTAAACTGCTCAGTTTTGAGCTGTGTAAGTAGCAAGAGCAATTAGCAAGATGTTTTTATTGCACCAGCCATTCTGCACATATACTGTCCAAAAACATCAGCTCTTCCCTAATATGAAATGCTTTAATCAGCCAGAGTTTACTATTTTAAAAACTCATGAGACACTCCCTTAGCCTATAATTAAAGCCTATAAAAAGTTCTATAAATTTTGAATTAATTTATAATTTCAAATATTTTTCTTCCCAAATGCAGAAAATAAGTTCTGTGGGAAAAAACACCCACATGTTTTAACTAGATTTAGCACACAATGTTTTCTGTCTTTTTATAAGAAATGGAGACGAAACACTGAAACCTTAGTACTAATCCAGCAGTTTGATGCCAAATAGTTTTTTTATTGCTACTTGTCCCTTTTCCCATCAGAATGATGTTCCAAGACAAAACAACTGCTGATCTAAAAGGAAAATTCTTGTTCTCAAAAGTCCTGCAGGGTTTTCACTGGGGGATCTACCCTGAGGGTAGCAGAGGGGGAAACAGTTCTCTAAACAAGAGAGAAATAGTGACTTGCTTAGCAAGGCCATTCTGCAACAGGAGCAACCTTGACAGACTTCATGCCCAGATTGATCTTTGGATGATCAATGAATTCTCAGAAGGGCACAAACTTTGGGGCTCCTTTTCCACTTGAAAAAAAATAAAGAAAGAAAGAAAAGAGGCGCTTTGGAAGCACTGGCTGGAGCAGGAGCCAGTCCCGGTGACGGGACCCACACGCTGGGCAGAGGCTGCTGCAGGTGAAGGGCAGCCCCCAGCAGAGCGGAGCGGAACAGGGCAGAGGGCTGCGGCGGGGCAGCCTCCCGCTCCCGGGAATTGCTGGGGCCATTTACTGAGCCCGGCGGGCGCCTGCGCCAGGACACACGGAGACCGGGAAAGGCACAAACAGCCCAGACAAGAAAAGCTCCCAGCGAGGCCAAGCCCAAGCTGACAGGGGCTTTTTCTTCTCATTGCTGTCCCCTTTGTTAGCAACGTTAAGCTATGAGAAAGGGCAAGTCTGGACTCGGTGACCTGAACCTACCGTTTGTATTAGAAGCTGAAAGGCAATCGCAACCAAACCCTGGTTTCCAGTGGGAAACTGCCCTTTGCTCACCAACTAGTTGGGGCTGCTCTGTGCACAATTTAGGCAGCTGAAACATCACTGCAATGAAGAAATTCTGCAGCTATTACCACAGAGCCTCCCTTCAGGGAAGTGCATAAAGAAAATACATATAAGCACTCATTAACAGCTGCCTGCAACAGTAACATGTGCTCACATGCGCCTATGAGCAGATCCCGGTGAAAAGCAAGAGCGTTCATGCCCAGCATGTTACGAGCCTGCTGAATTCCTGTGAGTGGCAGAGGCCTCCTTTTACCTACCCTGAAGCTAAATATTCCCAGGCTAGAGGCAGTCCGAGGGCCTTACTTACTTAGCTGCATTCTTCTCCTAATAGGGTCTAAATGTCCTGGCTGTTTGGAAACTTTGAGTTTTGGTTTTCCTGTTCTCTTAAAAAGTTAGTTCCAAATGCATTTAGGATTCAACCACACACGCAGCGGGATGTTTGCATTAATACCACAGCGCAACTGGGCCTTGAGCAGAGCTCTTCTGAACAGAGGAAAAAAATAAGCTAAGTGTGTATATGTAAAAGCTCCCATACAACTTTTTTATAATTTATTTAAGCCTCTCTTTTACTTCCTGCACAATACACAGTAATGTTTGTGTCTTCAGCAAAATAAAAAATCCTTTCAAACTGACACGTCATGTTTAGCATGGCAGGATCCGTTCCTGGGCAGAATATCAGGTTTTTAAGGGCAACTTAAGTCTATGATCTGTCAACATGAATGTGCACACCACTATATAGAGCTAGACCTTAACAGCATGTCCTATCAAAATAAAGTCTGAAAACCCTATCAAGGGCCAAAGAAATAACGGTTTCACACTTTTTGCAGTGAACTGTGAACATATATGCGATTTTTTTCCCCCCACCTTTACTGTGATATAAAGAATTCCATAATCACACGTTAACACAGACATCACCAGCATTAAGGAGCTCACCTCTCGCAGGGTAGGCTTGCCTTTGAAAAATTCTGTATTCTTGCTGCTTTTTGGTGGGCTGAATCTTAAATTCAGAAAAGCGCAGCCATTAGCAATGGCCTCCAAAGGAGCAGGCCCTTCATATGGGAATCCAAGACCAACAAACAGCTGAAAAACAGAAAACAAGCATCATCTTAATTTTTATTCTTTACAAAAACAGAAAGCTAAGAGCTAACCTAACATAAGCAAGGCTACATTTCTAAAGGCACAAGCCTACCAAATGTAACATTGGGAAGAAAAGGGCTCGGTAACATTCTCATACTCTGCTACAAAACGAGGAAAACCACCATGCTCGATGCTGCAAGGGATTCAGCTGCTCCCTCTCCTTCTCCTCACCTCCGGCCCAAGCTGCACCGGAATGTCCTGCAAACCAGATTTGACAATAATCTCCTGTAAGGAGCTGAGAAGGGTTTTCATGGAGCAGAGGCAACAACAGCTCCTTTCAGTTAATCTCATTCAGTGGTTTGAGCGCGGATCGCACCAAGTGCTGGGCTCCTGTCCACGAGCAGGCAGCGGGTTTCGAGCAGGTACCTCCCCGTTCAGCTCCCGCTGCCGCCCGCATCCCTCGGCTCTGCCCAGGCGGACACGGTCCTGCCCGGCTGGCGAACACGGTAGATGGCAGCAAACATCAGCGGAAGACCCTGCACCTTCTCACCACGCGACATGAACGGGATACGGTGCCTCCAAGGCAAACGGAAGGAGGGAAAATGCAGCATGAGCTACTCTGACTATCAGTGGAGATTACGGGTGCTCTAGAAAAAGCAGCATTTTCTTCCCCAGTGTAAAGAAATTCCGTATTTTGTCACGGATGCATCTGATTCATAACAACTCTGACTGCCACAAATTTCTCAGCACTGCTAGATGACTTCACATAAAGACATATATAGCTAATTTTTCCCCCCAGAAAATGAGCAAGCTTCCTAGCAATTAGGATTGTGTATTCAGGACACATATAGTCAAGGAGGCCAAACTCTACTACTGAATATTAAGTTTACCACAACATGGAAGTGAATCCTAGTACCAAGAAATTGAAGCCTGTCCCCCACCCCCTCTTTTTTGCCTCATGGAACTTAGGTAAGGCATAAAAATTAAAATAATCTTCACGTCAATGAATAAAGTCCTAGTGACTCTTGTTATGTATAGGCTTTGCAGCACTAATCCTCAGTCCAATGGCAATGATAGTGTGAATTTTGGACGTGTCGGTCTTGAGGACATTCAATTTTTATTGCATCAGATGAATAGTGATATTTAGACTAAAACAAATATTCAGGTCAAAAAAAAAGTCATCTATCTGCAGAAGCCATCTCAGTTATCTTGCAGATTTAAATATTACAGGAAACTCTCCGGGGCCTAATAGAAGAGGATCTGAAACGCTATCTCCACAAAAGCTAGGTTATGTAAACTGCGTTTGCTGCATATGGCAAAAGAGATAGCGCCTTCCAATCAGCAAAGTACATACTAATTTTTTGTCCTAAAAGAAGTTTAATTTGAAGAAATGTAATCTCTTGAAAGCAGCGACTTACAGATGTAAAAGCATTTCATACAACTTGCACACAGGATGCTGCTTTCCAAAAATGCTCCTTGGTTCAGACAGAAAACCAGCAGGAGAGCCTGCCACTAAAACCATCTGAAGCATCAGCTCTCCTATGATCTCTGCTGTACAGAGAAGGCTGGATTCTGCCTTTCTCACTTTCCTTTTATGACAATTGTGCTGCCAAACAGCTTTTGCCTGCTCTGAGCGGTCCGTTGACTTGGGAGGAAGCTCCGCGGGAAAGGACACGTTTTCCCTGTCAGCTCTTGGTCCATAAGGCCAAGGTTTGAAACCTCGCTCCTCAGCACCCCTCCCTGGGAGGGCAGCAGGAGACGCGCGGGATGGCCCCGAGCGGAGCCTGCCCGCGGCCTGGCCCATCGCCGCCCCGGCTCCGTCCTGCCTCCTGCCCTCCTCCTCCTCAGCGCCTCAGCAGCCCAAGCGGTGCCCCCACCCTCCACATCGAGGCTGCTCCCCAAAGCTGCCTAGTAAGAAAGGCTGGGTTAGGGAGAGAGTGTTTTTGAGGGCATAAACAGCAAAACTGAGGATAATCTCGATCGACTCGAGACAGTCGGTAGAGCCTGAAAGCAAAGTGTCACAAACGCGTTTCCGTTCGGCTAGCCCCACGATGCTCTAAGGCTCCTCTCTATTATTATTATTATGCGTTATTTCTCAAAAGGCTAAAACAATCTCTTCCTGAAAGTGTAAAGTGGAAGTGCTCAGTGTCACTCTCTTCTGATCGCAGTGTGTGCTGTCCCAAAATGGACATGTCTCTGATACGACAACTGCTTTACCACCGCTTTGAGGGTTGTTTTTTTTTAAAAAAACACCGGCTTTCAGCCAACACTAAGCAATTTATCTCTGAAGTTTGTGGCACCAAATTAGGCTGCTAACAGAAATGACTACTTGAACAAATAGTCTTTATAAATTACAGTCTAAAAAAGAAGTTTTACTTCACTGACTGAATAGTTCTTACTGGTTGCATATTTAAGAGAAAGCTTTCATATTTCAGAGACTATTCTAAGTATTATTGTCCCACAACTCTTGTGATCATCTTCTCCTCTCCTCTTCCTTACATTAGTACACTTTATCTCATTTATTTTTTAGGGTTGGTACTTTTATCATCTTTTTGTATGCCTCCTTACTGAACTATTCTAATATTCTTTTACTAACTACTGAAAGAAGAGAGTGGCAAAAACTACTGGGAACCATTTTGATAGATTTTCCTCATGAATATAGAATGTTTTTTGAAAAAGTCAATCTCTTTGTGACTGGAACATCTGTGGAATAGATTCACTAAAGGTAAATGACTATTCAGTTGTTCCTGTGAAGTGTACGGAATTAAAAAGTATATTACTTTACAAAAGACAATATGAAAGAAGTTTGTTCAACTCCCTATTTCTGCTTTTCCAACATTGGAATAGGATCCATCTGAAACTATCTAATCAACACATTGTGCCGTTTTATTAAACGTCATTCAAAAACTGTAAATTCCATTTACTAGCAAAAAAAAGTGGATTCACTCAAAACTTGACTGTGAATTGAAGTTAAAATGCTCTGCTTGAACTTTCTCTAAAGAAAGAGTGTTTCTCAAGAATTCAGAGCTGGTGCCTCCAGGATCGCCCGGCCGAGCTCTCCAGCCCGGCAAGGTGCCGCAGAGGTCGGCAGGACTGCGGCCAGCTTGTCTACCCTGTTCTCCTCCCGCGTGATGAACGGGCTCCCATCTCCTCACTGGGGACTGTTGAAACGCGTAGTCTCTGTCTTGCATGACACAGCTGAGCTGGCCACGATGAATCTAAAACAGCCCCCTCCTGTTCACGAGGCATGTGCACACTTCATATATACGTGCGGACAATACTGCACCTACAGGCTTACAGTTAATTGTGCCAACTATCAGCTACTTCAGGGCGCAACTACTTCATTTTGGCAATGCAAAGCCCTGCTCAAGATCTATCATCTCGCTGTCACCTATTGCTACTTTTCTGTCCAAGGACAAAAGAGAGCAGGGTGAGGCAGGCCGTCGCCTGCGAGTACCTTGCCATGGGCGAGCTGGTGGTTTCCTTCTCATGGAAGAGACCACTCGAGCACTGACCTGACAAAAGCTTGCTAATATCATGTTGAAATCACAGGCAATGAAGGACAATCCCTACCTCAACAAACGATTTCAGACTTAAAGGCAAAGAAAAGCCTGAATGTTTCTGGAAGCTTGAAGGCAAGGCTTGTTGCTCAGCGAGAGCGAGGAGCAGTGCTGGGGCCTGCAGAGCGGGCGCAGATGTTGCTGCCGGGCGCTGCGGCTCCCACCGCTCACCTCCTCTCCTCGAGACAAAGTAAAACCACCCAGAACTAAATTCATTACAAGGATGTGACCAGGTTGCCTAGTGATTAAAGTGATTATGATTTAAAAAATCCTCATCTTTTTACAGTTTTCTACCCATGCCCTTGAACATCAGGACACACACTCAGAGCTACCCTGGCTACAAAGCTCCCGCTCCAGCCAGTCTGATTTTCATGGAAAACTGCATTTATTTTTGCAGTTAAGCTGTGGGGACTGATCCTTTCATGACTGATTCAATATGAACATGATCAAGCCACACATGCAGCAGTTGCCTGAGGGAGGCAAGTGAATGATAAAAAAGTGTTTTTGTGTTGTTTTAAAGGAAACAACTTTGGTCATTTCCAAATCTAGCAAAAGTTCAAAAAAAGCTATAAGAAAGTATTATTTGTACATTTATTTAAAAAAATAAAAAGAGGGATTATTAAGAAAGTGTATCAAGCAGATTTAAAAATTCACTAGCTTTCTGATATGGGGGGCCTGAAACACATCGACACGTTTTTTAGGGCCATCTGCTAAGAAATACAAGTTCCAACAGGATTTTCCTCAGTGATAGAAAGGAAAAAAAAAAAAAAAACATAAATGATGCAGAGCAACAGCACAGAAGACCACGAAAAATCACAAATATTTGTAGGACCTAAGTGCATCTTATTGCATCTAACGTCCTAAGTTTGTCCTAAACTAAGTGCATCTGTACATTGTACCCGGGAGCAGAGCAAATATTACCAGTAAAAACCTCATGAACTAGCTACTTAATATGGCAAACCAAGAGATTTAATAAGACAGCTGATATTGAATTAGAGATTTAAAAAATATTCAAATATAACTCGTATTACAAGCCGCATGTTGAAAATTATAAGGACGTCAGCAATTTTATAGGAAGTTCATCACCTTACTTCACTAATCCAGCAAATAACGTGCATTTGCTCAGAAAGAAGTCACTGTTTGTACTAGGGGTTGTTACAACGTCAATATTCTGCCCACACTAGTGCTATGATTAACACAGAGATTTCATTCTCCACGCAGGCAAAAGCTGGGTATTCTCAATAATGCTTATGATAAAAGTAAATGTTGACCTTTTTAATCTGCAACATTATGTGTATCTGTATGACTCAAGTACCTACACACAGTAGTTGCCTTTAAAAAGTCGTAATTTGCCCAGTTGTCACACAGACTTCAAATAACCATTTTTTCCACGAATCTTTTTTTTTAAAAATCTCTGCAGTAGTGATGGATAAGTAGAAAGTGCTTGCCCTTTTTTTTTTTTTTTTTAAATAGGTTCTTATATAGAAGTGCACAGCAAGAAACCCATCAGCAACAGGGAGTAAGTGGTAAGGCTCCATACCTTTTGCTAATTTTAAACACGCAAACCATTCCTTTCACCAAGTGAAAGTTAAATATTCTATTAAAGTGCAATCTACTGAAGTGTTTCAATGTTTTAAATTGTTCCACAAGGATGAGGGAATGCACAGAAAAGCCCACAAAGCATTCTAACTATGTGAACTAAAGTTTAGTTATCTAAATGCATACATGCTCCTCCTTAACTTGAGTTCCCTTGACTATGGAGCTGTGGGCAAAGCGCTCTCCTCCTGTCTCCCTCTGCACAAGTGGAGCAGAGGAGGCAGGTGAAGGGAAAAGGGAGTTCCTGCCTTTCATCTTGTTCCCCCTGGAGAATAGGCTGAAGTGGCTGGAAGGGCACAGCAAGGGTGGCCATATTTGTTTTAGGAGCTAAAACAAAAGCACATTCTCTGATGATAATCTCCGAGCTAAGCATCACACTTAGGGAAAGAAAAAAAATGCATGGTTGTAAAATCTCTCTCCTAGATTGTAGGTTGTAGTCCCAATTTTCTAGGAATAGTTGTCAATCCACAAAATGAGGACATGCTGAAGAATTTATTCTCAGGAGCAATTTAAACTCCTTTTTATTTGTCTGTTTTTCAAATTTAGGAACTCAAAACCAGGAGCTCAATCACAGCAGGTGAAATGTATGCATTTCAGATACCATCTATTCTTAGCTATTTGATCCCTTTCTCTCTCTCTCTCATCAAACTTACTTTGGTCTCTCTCAGCAGAAACTGCAAGTCACGGCCACTGAGTATTCCGTGGTTTTTCACGTAGCCAGGCATATGAACAGTGCTTGTCCCATGAACAGTTCCATGGACTTCCATGTATGTGTGAATGATGTCCAGATAGGCCTTCTTATCCTGTAAGAGCAACAACACATACGTTGGTCTTGGTCCTCACACACTTGGAGCAGCAATGATCTGTCAGGACTGTTTTCCAGAGAGGCCTCCTGTACCAGAAAGGGAAGATCCTCTCCCCTTGGCAGAGCTGCTCTCTTGTTAACTGAATACGCATCTTTACCTAAGTACCTGACAAGCTCCACACAAATATTTCACGTACCTGAAATATCAAAGGGAATTAGTAAGGATTAGTAAAAGACAACAAGAAGAGAACAGTAATGGATTTTGTTTTGCCTTAAAATAAATAAATAAATAAAGAACCTGTGCACCATCTTAGTCTGCAAACAAGAATTACTTTAATTTTCAATGGTTTTTTTTTTTGTGTGTGTGTATGTGTGCGTGTGTTTTATAAACCACCAGCATTCCAAAACTATTTAGCTAAAGACTGTATTTACAGCCAGCACAGATCAGAGAGGCTGTTCCTCAATATTTGCACATAGTCTCAGTAATAACTCTAAAGGTAACAAATTTCTTTACTTTTTGGCAGGAAGGGAGATTTTAAGAATTGTACCTTCAGTCATTATTTTTGTCCCATAATTCTGCACTGTTTCTTCACAGTGCTGTGTGAAGCCGGCAATTTTAATGAAGTTCATTCAGAGGGCAAGTAGATCCAGAAAATTCTGTTGTTTCAAATCCTGAAGCAAGATACCAGGCCCTGGTGAAAAACGTTTCTTTGCTAAGAGCCTGTTGATACACGTTCTCACATGCGGGGCATTTAACCACAGGTACCAAGTGACTTCTAGTTTCAGCCTCCTCTGCTGGTGATGGTGTTTGTGAAGAAGTGGATCGCCTGCTGTTACTAAATCCCACTGCTCTGAAGCTACACCCACGACTACACTATACAGAGAAAGTCCTGGGCTAAACATTACATGAAACGGCCAAAAAAAGGAGGCAAAAGCTGTTTGGCAAGGCTATCTGATGTCTGGAATATGCATGTACAGACTGTCAAGTAAATAATTTTCTTCTACCAGAGGAGGTAGGAGGACAGGATGAAAGAGCTATTGCAGTGATTCAACAACACCTTGAGTCCACAGAAAAAAAATGTTTTGACTAAGACGACTTCAGAGTCTATCTCAGGAAACAGCACTGTAACTTTCATACAGATAGGTATTATCCATTCTTGTCCCCTCAACGCAAATACATTTTCTCAGTGAGAAAGTGAGTTTCTCAGTGAAAGTGAGTTTTTACATTTGAGAGCCCCTTGTAGCTGCTGATGCAACTTTCATTTCATCAAATTGCCCAAATATCTCAACTACCACTTTTCACTCCCAAACAGAACAGACCAAGCATGAAAAGGTGAAGGGCTTTTTCTCTCCACCATGCATATTTAGCAGACTAACTGGAGAGGTCCTGAATCCGAAGTCCTCTGTTCTTACAGTGTGCAGTGCTCAGGACATGAAGACTAACTAAATTTGGTTATGAAACCAGGTGAAACAGTTAGGAGGTCAACTCATCATCCCAAGCAAACAAAAAATAAAATCAAACCTAACACAAATGGCTACTTGAAATGATGGGGGAGTAGAACACATGAGCTACAAGATTGTTCTCTATCCTATATTTTTAAGCGAAATATTAACCCTATAAATAAGAAAGAAAATCAGTCCATCTCTCTACAAATGTCACCCTATCACTCTTTTACTTCCCTATTTTTACCTTTAATTTATAGCACCGTATTTTTTTTTATTTTCTCATGTTACATTTTGTCTCCAGAAATGATTGCTTTGGGTAAATTATGTCTTTGACATGGGGGTCTCCTGCCACAATCTGTCAAAACAATTGGATCAGTAGCATCTTGCTGGACACCTTTCCTGGAAAAGAAAATGCCGTGGAAGCCAGATGATTCCACCTACTATTGGGGTCAGAACACAGTGCTTACATTATTGTATTACTTCAGTTCCAAAGATGAGCATATATATACACCATCTTATCCTCTATAGCACCATTTGCTTTCCACAAAATAGGGGATATTAAAAAGCAGCAGCAGCATACCAAGATAGGATGAAAAGAACAGATGCCTTTATAGCAGCAGCTTTGGAGGGAGGGTTTAGGTAACAAATATGTGCAAGAAATATTTCATAATAAATTCAAATTATATGAGCAGCTGCGTGACTATTCAAAATTCAACATTCAATCAATAAATGCTATTTAGGAGAAATAGCAAAAACAGTGACAAAATGGCACATTCGGAGCATTTCTGCAAGCACAAACAAAACTATAAATTAACTATCTACAGTCATAATGGGGAACATTAATTAAGCATACAACTGACTTATTTCATGATTGATAGCCTACAACTATAGATAAAAAGAACAGTGTCCAAAGTAACATCGATTTTTCCATCCATAATATTTAGAAAAATAACAGGACATTTGCATGGTGGACAGTGGCAGAAGACTGCACTATAAAGGCTCTTCCCTCAAGGAGCAAGACTTCGAGATAAACAGGCATGAATAAGGGAAACTATTTGTAAAAATGTCATGAATTGGTTTTGAAGTCACAGAGTAAAAACAGCAAGAAAAGCACAATACACAAAAGCTGAGAAAAAAACCCAAAAGAGCAACCCTCACTCTTTTAATCAAATGAAGTTTTTAACGAACAGTTGGAAGCAACTGGAGCATCTTTCCTTTGTTCCCTCTACATAAAAAAAAAAAAAAAAAGTCCTTATATCCTTCATGAGTCTTCCTTTCCCAAACAAGCAAAAAAGAACCTTGGAAAGCACTTATCCTTTTTTTAACCTAGTCAAAAGCTCTTGCTTTCATAATCATCTATAAAGTACCAGAAAAACAACATTACCATTTTATGCCTTACAGAAATCTCACTAAAATGTGTCCCTTTGCTTTTTAGAAAGTCCTGAATTGACAAATTATTTCTAGAAAAAGTGTAATTTCAGCTCATAAAAATATGTATTTTAACAAACCACTACATATTTACGGTAAAATTTTCCATTCCAAACACTAGAAAATTTGAATTGAAGTGAGAGAATCTAAATATGGCATTTATAAGTAGAATGACTGCAAGTAAATGAATCGAGAAATGTGGACAAATATATTATTAACATTCCCTCAGCTCTGTTAAGCTATTCCTGAGTTTGCTTGCTTAGATGGGGATATAAGAATTCCTTTTCCTAAAACATTTGACATGACATCCAAAATTGTCAATTTCTCCAAAATGATTTCAAGGAGAAAAAGAAATACGGGCTACAGGCTAATAATACAGATCCAGCAGTTTGGATCAGACCGAGGCATTCACGCTGTATCTGCTGCCCATAGCGCAAATCGAGCCTTGCAGCATGAAAGTTCCCCACATCAAAGACGGGCCAATTATTTCTCCTCAGACTCCGAATGAAAGGGCACCAGTCATACAAGCCTTCTCTGAAGCATTTTTTCCAGCATCAAGAATAAGCCTGCCATTCAGGAAAGACATTTTTGTTGATCGCTGACTGCAGAACTGTTATTACTCTGTGTCAGTTATTTCCACCTACTTTAAAAGGCTTCACGATGAGGCCTTTCTCCTCAAAGAAATCAAATGACAACAGCCTGACAAGTCTTTCCCTAAGACAATGTTGACAGGAAGGCACAGCCTGAAGGGCTGAAGCTTTGAGTTCAGCAGATGAAATTAGAAATGCTACAGTAAGACACGGCAGAAAAGCCGTGAAGAAGAACTCAGCTCTGCTTTTAGTTTTTTGATGAGGTACAGGGTGGTCATCAACAACTCTGCTCTCCCATCAGTTTGGCAGCCTGAGGCTATCATGGATTTTTGTAGTGTTAGACCACTCAGATACCCTTGCAGAACCCTCGATATTCACCAGCAAGAGAAACCAAACCCCAGGGGCGCAGAGCTACAGGCCAGTTACGTTAGAGATGAGTCTGAGCTGGTGGCCTAGCCTGGTTTATGGGGCTGAAGTTCAGGTTGCCAAGCAGGTGTAAAAACAGACGTTTTTTGGGAGGACTCAGACTCACCTGCCATTCCGAAAGTCAGGACGAGTGCATAAAACCTGATGAATGTTTTGCAGAAAAATAAGACCTATGACATAGATCATATCACTATAGATAAAGTATTTCCTAAACACGTACTGGTAACTCTGCAAGTCCTAACACCTGGAGCAGTATTTTGCCAGTGTCAAGTCCACGGTAAGCAAAGGCCAGTGGCATAGAACATACGACAATTGCAGTCTGTGCAGTATACTTGATTTTCAAAGAAAAAATATTCTTAAATATTCTTAAAAACTAAGCCTTACTGGAATAGAAGGGAATCACCTCCTGGAAGAAATACTCAGTAGGTAAAAGGGAATAGGGAAGTGACAAGGAGTGCAGGTGATTCACACTGCACATTTGTAGTAATTTAGTGGTAAAATAAAACCAACTTCCAAGATGCCACATGTAGAAGGACATCACAACACTGAACACCTGGAGTTCCAAAGCTTTTGTAAAAGCTTCTTGGTAACTTAAGAGACTGAGTGACTAGGAAATAAAACAGCAGATAAATTCAATGGAAATAAATGTAAAGTGATGCAGGTGAGGAAAAACAATCCTAGTTTCACAAAGGAATGATGGACCTGAGCTCACTACTGCTACTCAGGAACGAAGATTTTTCATTATGATATGGAAAAAAGCAGACCAGTAGTTAAAGGGAATATCATTGCACCTCTCTAAACACAGAGCCCTCTCTGTCCTTGAATAGTGTGTAGGTTTCTGGTCCTGCACGTGAACCCAAGAGACCTGGAGAGGGGCAACAAGAATCCAAGCTAGAGAATAGCTTCTATCATTAACTACAGAAATCTGTAACCAATTCAGCCAGGATTCTTCAGCTTGGAAAAGGCAAATTGGCAGAATATAAAAGAGGTTTGCAAAACCACCATTGGCATACAGCACATGGTTACCAACAAATCATTCCTAATCTTTTCCAACACAAGAGAGGCCCAAACAAAGCCTATAAGAGGCAAGTTTGGAAAAAACAAACATTAATAGTTTTTCCTGCAACAGATCTGTGACCAAGCATGCTGTGGAGGCAACGAAGTTTGCACAAATCCCAGATTAGACAAGTGCTTTGAGGAGCTCTCTAACTGAGCTCTCAAATGTTTGTGAACAGATAGTTTATCAACAGACAACTAGAGTCACGAAATTCCCTAAAGTGACAACAGCCAGAGAGAGAGAGAATATGCAAGGGAAGTCTTATGTAAACTTGCCACACTCTTGCTTTTCACTGAATGGCCTTGCAGATACCTACCAAATACATTTGTACCAAACATACATTATCATATACATAAATAATCTTCATGTATAAAAAGAATAAAATGTCTCAGTATAGACTGGTGTTCTTTGTGAGCTGCCGGAATTCCTGCCCAGTTTCCCCACCCAATCTTTAGCTATTTGACCACTTCTTGCAGTTTTTCATCCATGAGGTTTTCTCCAGTGCTTCATCTGCTCTAAGGTTTCTGAAAGCTTTGCCTAACTCACTGCCATTAAATGCTCACATGAGGAATTCCCTGTCCTTTGAACACGAGTTTCCAGGCCTAACAATGGATCAGACCTGTGCACTGCAAGAGCTGAAGCAGAATACTGCAGGGGTACAGGAGAAAGCAGGAAAGATCAAGGGATCAGAAACAGTTGTGTTGTTTTTGTGACAATCAAATAGCAGTAGATCATTGTGTTAACTACTATTCTAAGATCTCACTAATTCATTTTGTCGGTGCAAAGTACTGCAAAAAGAAGACAGAAGCGAACAGCCCATCACTGACCTGTCCCTTCTTTAATGTGGTTCTTAAAACGTTACTGCACAATAAATGTTGAAGATAAGTCCTCAAAAATGCACATGTAAGATAGGAAAGGCCATAGTGCTGCTGCAAATTTGGAAGAAGGGAAAACGAGAAGACAACAAGATGAGTATGGGCACCCTGACAGCACGAAAGAGAAAGGTTAAGGATTTTTTTTCTCCCTGCCCTTCTGTATCTTCTAGCTGCAAACGTGAAGTGAAACATTTGAAGCACATTGCTGCTGATGAAGCAGAAAACATGATCATAAGGAAGAGAAAGGTACTGCTGGCTGAAGACATCAATCCACACGAGTAACAGAAATATCCTAGCAATTCATTCTCCTACGACATAATCTCACTCTCTTTTCACCCATACCGTGCAACGTGGCACAGAACGGGGAAACCATATATATGCCAAGGACCTATAAAGTGGAGAAGTTCAGCAAGAACAACGTCAGTTAGGGAATTCCCTGTTAAGAACAAGCTAAAAAATAATCATCTCCCATAATCTGATTCTTCCAAACTTGTTATGTGGACATATGTTTATTACATATTCACAGCTATTTTCCAATTCAAGCAAAATTCAGTCTTGTCTCATGGTATTCTGCAAAATAAACCACAGCAAATTTAAATTAACTTAAAATGAATCCTGACGCCCTTTTTTTTTTTTTTCATCAAGAACTGAGGGTAGAAAAAACACAATAGTATAATGGGGAGTTGCATGAACAAAGAAAATACTTTTATTTGAACAGGAGCAGAGAAGACATGAAAGGCTTCAAACATTCCCTTAATTGAAATGTTCTGTAATTAAAGCCAATTTTGATAATGGGAAGGATTATGGGTTTCACTTGCATTTTATTCATTCCATTTCACTCAGGCAGAGAGAGGTCGCTAGTCATTAGTATTGCCAGAAATCCCAGACAAAAACTCAAACCTTTGATAACAACAAACACATTCAAACCCTGGCAAATGCTGTCTTTGATAGCTTACCTGTAAGGATAACCCTTAAAATGCACTTAGTGTCTCCTGTTTGTACTCTTCAACCCACTTAAGACTGATTTGGTCATCAGAGCAAAACGAGCAAGATGACTGGGTTTCTTGCAGTCCCTGCAGCTTATGTGTTTCATGATCTCCATCAAAACTTATCTGGCCATCCCCCCTGTAAAACTGGATTTAATGCCACTGGTCTCAGGGCGTGGGCTGACATCTTTGTCTCTATCCAGCAGAGCTGCCAGAATTGCTCACTGTATTTCTCTCCCTCTTACTCATCATCTTCATACCAGAGTTCAACCCTCCTCGGATGATGTGGCAACGCAGGATGTGGCCTGTGAGCAATCCAGAATTCTCTTTAGCTGAAATAAAGCAGGTTACTTTAAACAATTTAAACAAGTGGTGTAAGCTGGCAATTCTGCCACTTTGTGCAGTGTGTCAGCAGAGCTAAGGATAGAGGGATTCCTAGCAAAGGTAAAATGACAAGCAATTCAGGACCTTTTTTTCTAGAGACTGAACTGGATGCAGAAAAGGAGAGAGGTCCATAATTGTCCATATGAAACCTTGATGGCAGTTAGCTCCCTTGGTCTCCCCCTCCCAGGGGAAATAAAATAAATACTCTAAACCGAGAGTCTGGTATCCTGGGTATATCCTGCTTCCATTGCAGTTTTGAACTGTTTAAAATGAAACAAGTTATTTGTAAGTGATCCCCCTAAGCCCCTCAGTCTGGGATTCAGAACATTCTCCCCTCCACATTGTGCTTCTCTTAACCACTGAGCAGAAGCAGCAGTGACACGTGTATTCTGTGGCGATTACACTTCTGTTAACTGGCAATATCCAACAGGAAGAAAAGGAGTAGGATAAATAGATTAGCCTGGGTTCGGTACAAGCCATAGTGGCAGATGAAAAGAGCATTAAACTGGGGAAATGAAGGAAACATGAAATAAGCAAATTATGCAGACACAAGATTAGCTGGAGCTTTCTGTTGGTGAAAACTGCATTTTATCACTTTCAGTAAGACCTTCCACATTGTCTCTGCTGCAAGCCCTGCCTGCAGTGACTATACCAGTACATAGGAAGCTTGGGCATGCCAGGCTGCGAGTTCCAGTTATCTAGTGCTTGATGGTACAAGCATACAGTATACATTTTAATATGGCTAATTATTAACTCATACATCTTTGGAAAAAAAAAAAAAAAAGGTAGTCCGAATTTATAAAACAGAGCAGTGTGTTGAAGAGCAGCAGTTTCAATAAGGGACAGAAGGGTCTTGGTTGAAAAATCATCTTGATATGAGTTCCCTCTGGTGAAAAGGGAATATGTGTAATAAAGCATGCAGTGTTTTTTTCGGTGCTGGTATATGTCCCTTACTGGCATTCACATTTCAAGAAGACAGCGAACAATCTTGAAAAGGTTCAGAGAAAATAAACAAAATCCTGAGAACATAAAGGATTAAAAAGCACAAAGCTTTCTGCAGTTCAGTAGTGGCTTTTCAGAAACATATATATTCCTACAGGGTAATAGAAACGTTATCAATCCTGTAGACAAAGCATATAATTGAGACAAAGCATGAAAACAAAAAGTTTGAGAATCTGAACAAGAAATAATGCAAAAGAGAGAAGGCAATTACTCAAGGAATTCACCAGGGAAAGCAGTGAGCTTTCCATTGTGTGCTATTTAAAAATCCACATTAGATATTCTTTTCCAAAAAGCCATGTCCTTGCCTGAATCAGCTCATGTATATCTTGTGTGTCATATAGAGCCTCGGGCTAGACAATTACAGGGCTCTCCTTGAGGCATATTAGCTATTAATACTTACTGCTGAATTAATACAGAATGAATAAACTGATAAAGATATATATGTAAGCTAAAAAATCATGGTGACTAAGGAGCAATGTGGTGCTCAGATCCTACTACTCAGGAGGTGCTGATACCTTCCTACCTACCAACCAGGCTGGAAGTACAGATGCTCATTACATCCAACCATTCCTGACAGGCTGATAATGAGACCAGGATCTGGAAATACAAGAGCCTCAGCCAGAAGAAGACTCAGATTCAGAATTCCAGCTCCATTCCAAAAATCAGCAGATAGAAGAACAGACTGCAACTGGGGAGATACTAAGTCATTCTACAACATGAGCCAAACATGCACTCCTCCATATTCCTATTAATTTGAACAGCTTCTGCATTTTCAAAGTTTTTAGCACTGTAAAAACTTCTATTATTTTACAGAGACAAAATGTCTCCTAATTACTTGCATGTAAATCAAGGTGTTTGTCAAAGGAGGCTCTCAAAATACCATGCACTTATTTTTTGCAGTTCTTCTTCTATCAAGGGAATACATTAAAAAAAAAAAAAAAAAGGATCCTTCTCGATCAAGGCAGGTAGTTGTTTCCTCATAGAAAGGCTCCAACATGTTTAACTTAATTCTATAAATATGAATATTTTCAAAAAAAAAAAAAACAAACAAACCAAACCAACCAAACAAAAAAACACACCCCACAAACTTCATAGATTTCAGGAGCAAGGATACTTCAGGTCATCAGTTGTGCCTTATTATCTTGATCAGCGTTAATTTGACCACGTATAGAAGGATGGAACACTCACCTTCCAGAAGTTATCCACTTTGCCATAAACTAGAGATTGATTCTGCCTTTTGATGTCATTAATGTGCTTAATGTCACTAGAATTCAGATGTTGCTCTACCACAAATCCAAGGAAGCTGTTATCTGGAGTATGAGCTGTAAGAAACAGAGCATATTCAAAACCTTTTAAAGCATCACTTAATGCTATACAAGTGTGGCCGTTGTCAGAAAAGGAGTTATAAGAAACATAATATTCAACAGATCACTTCTTTACATACACACTGAGCTACACATTTGCTTGCTATGCTATTATTAATAATTCTTATTAACTTTAAGTCCTGCTGCACACATCTACTGAAGTAAGCAGTTATTTTCTGGCTCATTTCCTGTGTACAATAAAGATTCTGTATCTGGATCTAGGCCAATGATAATGATTTTCTGTGTGCTCAGCTTTATCATTGGAGATAAAAAAACCAGAGGGGATCCAGCTTGACAATCTCAGAGAACACAGTACCAACAGCTAAAAACACCCAAATGTATATACACATATGCTTGAAAATAAAGCTGTAGGTTGATGAATAGCAGTATAGGATATTATCAGTAGCAGCTGATGAGGTTAATCTCAAATACTGAAAAAGTTTAACCACAAACATGCAACTCTCTAAACATTATGTATTTACCCTAATTATTAGCCTATAAAGTCATACAAAACAAGAAACCAAAATCTAACTTTCAGATATCTGTGAATTAAGCATCAGCATAAAAATAGTAAAAAAGGTGATGGCTAAAGAGGCTAAAAGATCTGTATTAATGCAGTTCTCAGACAAAAAGTGCATGCAAAGGGTAGAAAGTTTGCTCTGAAGCCATACCTGCTGTATGAAAACTGCCCCACAATGTGTGGAGGAGTTTATGCCTCTTTAGAGAGTATTATAGGCTGCATAGGAATACGCTGCAATAAATACTAGGAACTGCTACATAAGCCTCCCCTTTTTAATTAAGTATGCTTGGGAAAGTAAAAAACAAAAACAAAGCAAGCAAAAGTAAACCACCTCCCTCTCCCTCCAGGGAGAGGGGACACATGCCATACTAAAGCTATGTCCAAGGATTTCTCCAAGAAAAAAAATCTAGTGCACTTAGGATTTTTTTTTTCTTGGCAATTCTTGCAAATCAGTCAAGTGGATAATGCAGTAGAATGGAGAAATCACAGGGCACATTTTCCTCTGTCATTAAATTTAGTCTCTCTAATGACCATTCTTCTTTTTTAGAAAAAATTCCTCAACAGCAGCCAGGTTCTCACTCGAATCCAAGCCCTTGGCAGGAAGACTCGGAGAACATGGTGAAGCCCTTTGCTAACACATCACCAGTTTGGATATGGCTTTCTCTTCACTAATCATCTTCAGCCCTTATTAAGAGAGTCCTCAAAACACAGGAAGAGTCTGTGGATCTTGGGAAGCTGTTCAGGGTTCCAGTCTAGGATAAAATCCTTAGTGATGCATAACAGACTTTTTAATCACAACCCAATAAAGACTGTGCTACCTCTGCAACAGAAGGATGAAAATTAAATCAGAAAAAGTGACGACTCTTTTGCACCTAGTACAAAAAGAAGAGAAATCCTTGAAAAATCTACTGCACTGGAATCATGCTTCAGAATGAGCTTCCTTACTACTTTTCCGGAAGGGAGGAAAAGAGTCATTTCTAGTAATAGGCATTTCTAGTATTAAAAACCTGAAATGGTTATTCCTTCGAGTTCCAACACAATCTTACTATTCTGATAGTTCATTATGAGCCGATTTGCTCTGAACAAGAACGTGAAGTATCTCTCTATGTAACAGTCACCTTTCACAGAAGCGACAAAACAGGGAATTTCTTTATTGGAAATGTTACCTTCTTCCACACCCCATGGAGAGGGGCTGAGGAGAGCACCCTCAGGGCACACAGCTGGGCCACAGTCCAGCCTGGACGCCTCCGGTGCTATCTGCAGTGGGACCTCACACACAAGTCTCTGAACAACTGGACTACTTTAACACAGAACAGTCAAAGCCATCTTCCATCTATATTAGCAAATATTAGCTGAGGTCTCAGGAAGTAAAAAGCAATTTCTGTGGATGTGGAATACATTCTGTGGCTGGTCTTTTACCATCCAGGCAAAAAACGTGTAACCACTTCCAAGCCACATTTCGTAACCCTGCTTTTTGTTACTTGCTTTTAAACAAGTGTGAATGCAGTCTTTTATCTGCTGAACAACCTCCACTTATATTTCTCTGGAAAAACTTGCACAGAAAATGTTGACAGACAAAACACGCCTCTTCCAAGAATTTTACAGGGCAACTCAATTCAAAGGTGTGTCAACCAGGCACTGGTGCCTGTATCCCCCTGTTATGCAGAGTGAAAAGTCTGAAAGACTTGTGAGGTCTGTTCAGAGAGGAGTGTACTTGCTCTGACCTTGGTTTTAGATACAAAATACCACCAAACTTCGGGATCATGCTGGGCATCCATCAAGAGTTTCTTTACAGACTTGGCCTGAGAGGCTGCTGCATAGAACACGCTCTCTCCTTATCCCTAAACCTCACTCTCCTCTAACTGTCTGGATGCAGTGAATCTTTTTGCACCTTCCAGAATAACTAAGTCCATAAAGTCAAAGCAGGCCAGAGTAGGTCAGTGAAAACATTTCATCAGCCCGAATTCATATACATTTCTGATGTATTTTGGTATTTCTGTTTTAGCTCTTTTATTTGGAAGATGTTTAATGATGATTCAAAAATGCAGAGCAATAATGAAAGACACTAATCCATTTTGAATTGTCCAAATATTTAGTTACTCTCACATTCTAATTTTTCAATAGTTTTGTAGCTTATTGGGATAAAAATCTGCATCAGTTCACCTCAGGATAAATTCTCACAAAAGGAAAAAGTCAGATGATAATCTTGACTGTATCTGCCAAAAAATTACAGAGACAAAAAATCTTTTTTGCTGAGTACCAAATTATGAATCTTAAAGAAACAGAAAAGGAATTGTGTTGCTCAGTTACAAAGGGAAAAAAGGCAAAAATGCAACAACACAGTCATAATCTCCATTTTAATGACTACATATAAAACCGTGCAGTTTACTAAAATGTGATGACTCTAGTAAGTGTCTCTAAAACCTGTCACACGGTGGAAGAAATAGAAAAGCCAAAAGCAAGAAAAGTGAACTCAGACACTTGAAGGAAATGCCAGTATCTCAATGCTTCTGTAGGTATCCTGAGATACCTACAGGATACCTGTCCTGCTATTACTTACAGTTATCTCATATTGTGCTTTTCTGATCTCTGGATGAAAGTACTACAGAGATTATGTACAAGCTACAAGCAATTATCCCATCTTGTAAAGCCATGAATTGGCCGTTAATAATACAAACAAACAAAAAGTCTTCTCAGTGAGAACATTCCTTTCTTGAGTGCAAAATTATTCTTGACTCCAGGGATACTTACGGAACATTGTATAAAACTGCTGTGGATTCAGGTTCCATTTTCCCCATGGTGTCTTGTGGCCTTTAGATTGGGCGTAATGGGCATGGTTAAACTCTGGTTCCGTTCCAAAGGAATCCAAGACTCTCAACATGCACCTGAAGGAAAGAGAAAACCACACTCTAGGCATCTATAAATATATATATAAATGAATATCTGTATTTACAATAATTAGTAAGATGTGTATCGTTGGGGTTTGTAAAGTGTTTCTGTTCATGTTACATTCACAAAGACATTATAAACATCAGAAAATTCAGGAATATATCAGACATTCAAATAGCAACCCTGGAGCTTATTTTGGGATTCTTTGTTCCTATGGAAACAAGTCACACCTGAGCAGCGAGGTAGAGGTCATGGGAACACAACAGCGATGATCTACATTTCTGAAGCTCTACAGGAGAATGTAGGCAGGAAAAGGAGGACTCTGTCATCCGTTTCCTACTGTTCTCATGCACTACTACAAAAGCAGTGCAACGGCCAAGGGTGATGTATGAAGAAGATCAAAGCTCTGTCTTCAGACAACTGTATTTTGTCTCCCAACTCTTACTTTTGGGTCAGTTAGACCTATGGTAGAAGCACTGAAGAATTTAATTTGCTAAAAACAAAAACAAATAAGTTCCCGTCTGACTGAAAGTGAATTGTTTCATAATGTTTCTGAAGAAATAATGCAGAGGCCAAATGTCTACAACAGCCTGACCTAAAAACTGAAGGCCTGGCAGTGGATTATGAAGGAACTAGATAGGCAATTCACACCAAAACCTTCACTTAAAGTCCTATTAATTCCTTCAAAAATACTTTTTTTTTTTCTTCATTGATGACCTGTTCCTTCCAAAAATGGTCTATAAGACATGAAAGGTGACAAAATTTTCAACATGAAAAAGCAGGCACACCGCAGCAAGCAGGTTCTTGAGCTGATGGTTCAATACCAGAGTACCCTAAACTTCTGATATTGCTTAGATAGAAACTTTCTTGGTGGCCATTATATTGACCATTAGTTTCACTGCAAGGGATCTGTGCTATACGTATTCCAAGTTGCTGTCTCTACCATGTTTCAGCCTCCACAAGCAAAGTTTGGGGAAGAGATTTATATAGGATGTGTAAGGTCACGTGTCACATTGCGCTGTGCTATGAGAACATGAACTCTATCACTGCACAACGTGTCATGGGGCTTATAAGTGCTAAGAAAGAAACAGCCACATAGGTGACAGGGAAGGGAGAGAGCTGCAAAAGTTCCTATCAAAAATAGCTGTATTTTCTAGCCTTCAAAATTTCCCATGCTTCAAGCCCATAGACATTCTCTCAAGTTAAACATCATTTTTGTGGCTTCAAAATGTGAAAAAAATTATCCCCACAGATACATTTATAGACTTCCTATCTATCGTTTCCTTCATTTAGGTATCAGTTAAATGGAAAAAAAAAGAAAAAAGGGAAAAGGAATAAAAGGAAAAAAAAAAGAAAAAAAAGCTACAGCAACTTTTAAACTCTAACGTGAAATAGCATCTTTGGATTTGAGAATAAAAAAGTGAGCAGATTTACTTAATCTTTATGAAGATCTTTCAAGAAAGATGAGCATCAAAATATACATCACATTATGATTCACCAAGCAAAGGAGCTGACAGATCAGTTTCTGTGTTGTGTAATCCCATGTTTATGTCAACTGTTCTCAGGGAAAACATTTTACAACAGTGGCAACGATCTCAGCATCATACAAAATACTCCAGCAGGACCAAAGTGATGAATCAGACAGTAATAAAAGCCCTCTTACTTCTTGGCTGGTCTTAAAACAGAAATCCTAACAAATACACAGCTTTTGGTCAGGTGCATGACTGAAAACAAATGAGAAAATCAGCACAAGCTACCGAAAATCTGCAAAATTACAGGAGTTAATCATGTACATAAGAAGCATTAAATTGCATGGTATCATCTCCACATGCTTTGCTTCCTCTCTGATTTTTGCCCTGCATTGAGATGTAAGGTATGCAGCTAACTGCCCATAAGCATACGGGTAACTACATGCAACAGGCACTGGGTCTCTGAAGCAGCCAGGCAGGAAACGCGAGGGAAGCTGCAAAGGGCACTAAGCAAAACCAGGAAGCAGGGGAAACAAACCACGTGTTTGAATAACTGGGGCAGAAATAAAATCAGAAAGATAAGAGAAAAAGATCACAGCAGAAATGGGCAGAAATGGTATGAGACATCAAAAGTTTAAACTGAAGAACCCCTGAAATGAAGCAGAAAAAATGTGAGGAAGTACCATACTCTCTTTTTGTTTCACTTAGCTATTTAAATCTTTTTAAATTTAACAATTTACCATATAGTTTTTTAGTATTTCTAAAGTAAACTAATTCTTATTTCAAAATGAAAAAGGAGAGAAACAGTTTAAATCCAAATGTCAATTCAGTGTGATATTTGCTTCAGCTTTTCACTCAGTTTCCCCTTCCTTTCCAGGATGCCACCCTGCTTTAGTGGGGAAGTTGCAGAGTTTTGCACCATGCCTTGGAACTGGTGCTGGACTGGTAAGACTATTCAATGACATGCTTGGTCGACTCAAAACAGATTTAAATTAAAAATGCTTTAAAAACGCTAGACTGAACCATATTTGAATGTTAAAAAATAGCTAAAATACTGAGAACTAGTGTGCAAATGTGTGTGTGTAATAATCGACGAGTTGCACACTGCTTATATGGACACCCACATTATTGTTTTCTTTATTCTAACAAACTACAAGTGAAAACATCGGGGCCTATAAGAAAAACAGAAAAAAGTAACCTAAGATTAGTGCTGTCCTTAAAGTGACTAATTTTCCATAAGCCTTGGACAGAAGGCTGCTTCTTCTAGAAGATCAGAAGTCTCAACTGGGCAGCATCTGTGGCTGTGCACGAAACCTCTCAGCCATCCCATACTTCATTTTCAAATGCAAAACCTTAGTCAGAGAGCAGCCCTATAACAGATATATTTCACAGAACATACAAAAAGTAGGAATGTTGCTCATTTGTCATGATATCTCTCATGCACATTTATTTCAAAAATAAAGCCAGTGAGATTTTTGGCATACGGGTATGAGTCACTCCTAGAGAGACTGTTAAAAAAAAAAGAAGAGAGAGGAAAAAAAAAAAAAGAAAGAAAATATGCCAGATTCTTATGTGCTGTATGGAGGATGCAGGTGCTAGGAAAGGCGATGAGCTGTACTTCCCAAACTATATTAAGCCACTGTTTTTTCTTCCTTGACAAGATCTTTCAGCATTTGCATAGGCCTGTTGCTTCATTGCAAATAAATTACTTTCAAACATCCACACTTCAGAGCTGAAATATGCAGCATTTCTATACATTCCTCTGTTTGAAAGCAAGATGCACTCCAATAATAAGGTCTGTTTGGGGAGCACTCATGCTATTACAGCACCAATGAGGCTACAGAAAAAAAATACACACTACCCGGAATCAGCGGTGCTACAACCTTCAAGTGTATGAAATGGTATTTGGGTCATTCAGAAACAGTCACGTCTCACAGCAACAGGGTCACTCCTTCTGAGCAAGCAATTCTAGAAACCTGACTTGCAATCACCAGCAATTTCCTCCGGGCTCGCCATCTCTCACAAAGAATCTATGGCACTTGCTACCCAAGAGCTTGTTTTGAAGGCACAGTTTTATTCCACCTCGCCATTCCAGTATGAAGTCAGTAAATAACAAGCTTGAATTTATTTACATTTGAGTCTGGCCTGCATAAAACTGAGCTAATCAGTATCTTTGCTGAAAAAGTATATGACATAAAGGAAAACACATTTCTCAAGAGAAGAATTATTCCTACAAATATTAAATATTACTGAATGAAGCAAAGTTGGTAAAGAACTAGCCAGAAAGGCAGTTCTATTTATGATATTGTTTATTTTCCTGGAATTAACATCAACAAAATAAGTGAACACTGTTTTTTTTTTTATACTGGACTTCCTCATTTTAATTTGCAAATTCTTATTACTGTGACCAAGTTCATTATGCAACTCATGATGCCGAGAAGAAAAATCACTGCAAGAGAATCCTTTATTAAGTGATAGCTTTCATGACGTTATGAGGTAGATTTTTTACTCCAATCGATTCCGATAAAGTCTCTGTAAGAATACTGGATCCAGTTTTGCACCCTGAACTTCAAGAACAGTATCAGCTAACTGGAGATAAACCCTCTAGGTGCAACAAGTGGGATCTTTGGTCTACAAAACATGAACTATAAGGAGCAATCCAAGACCTCGAATTTGTTTATTTTGAAGCAAAGTTGAAACAGAGGTACCATAGAAAATATTCTAAAAGTTGGTAGAGAAAGGGAATACATATATTTTAAGACCCCTGTGGGGGATGGAATAATGGGCTTAAACTGCAGTTTGCAAGAAATCCGGCCAAGAAAAGCATTTTAAAGGAAAAGTTTAACAGTGTGAAACAATGGCCAGGGAGAACTTTTGAAGTCTTTAACAAAAGATTCAGCAAACATCTCTCAAGAAGAACAAACACAGCTGATAACACTTTTCAGCAGGGATATGGGCTAGATAAGGTCCTTTCAACCCCTAGAAATCTAACACCGTGAAGAAAGAAAAAAGAGCATCAAGTCCGCTTTCTTCTTCAAAAGCATAACAAAAACTCTTATACCATATAAAGCATTTGTTTAGAGCTAAATTTAATTTTAATCCCTTAGACCAGAAAAAGTCAGTCATTACCACAAATTAGAAATCAATGAAAACTAGACTGACAGTTTAAAATTTAATGATTTAAAAATAAGCAAGAAAAATTGAACAACTAATCGAATAATCTCAGGTCATGGCATTCCATATTTTCATTACAGAACATACCAAACAGGAAACTGAAAGCTAAGGGAAAGAACAATTGCAATTTATAAATATAGTTTATACCCTTCTGACAATACTCCATGTGACCACCTACTGGCAGTTCCATCTGGCAGACAGACAACCAACTGTAGCTCAGTAGAAAATAGGATTAGATTTATTAGCAGGCTGCTAAAACAAAACATCCATTTATTTCTTTGTTTCAGAAAAGAGACTTAAGAGTAATCTTATCTGTAACATCGATCATAGTAAAATTATGCTGAAGAGATGAATTGCTCCAGAACATCCTGAGGTAGGGACAATTTTTTTCTGCCTTCAGAGGACACCTTTCGAAACCTTCTAAAAAGTAGGATTTACTGCACTATACGGGTTTCAAGAACCACCAATTTGATTAGGTACAGAAAAACCAAAGCCAGTGAGTTAAGATTTCTTTCCATTTGCTGTAGACATATGTCAGAACAACACGTGAGGCTTGCTGATTTATGGCTACTGACAAAAAAGAAATGCATCTGGAAAACTGCATTCAAAAGGAAGGTTATACCAACTTATTTCTACTAACCTCCATCTTCCGTTCCTAACAAAAGGAGGCTTGTAGCTTATAGAAGCAACAACTGCAGTTACCAGCAGGTTTATATTTTAGACCTATCCCTGAAGATGAGTCCCTCTCAGTATTTTATAGGAAGGGACAGAAACTGTGACTATTACTTACTACCCGTTAAAATAGACACACCGCCACAACCATCAGTCTGTATTTCAGTAAGACTACAAGCAATGACATACATGTAGTATTTCAACTAAAGAACTATATCTAATCATTTTTCAGCTCATCTGAAAATCAGGGGAAAAGAAAGGGGAAAAGAAAACAATGATGATTCAACATGATAATTTAATACTTGATAATATAAATATAATAATATAAAAATACTTGAAAATACTATCGTGTCTCCGGACTACTGTCTTCCACATTAGGCAGAGGGAGAGATGTAAAAGAGATCTTACATGTATGTAAAAGAGAGAGCCCTTTTATTCCTAAGATTGAAGAACAACACAGAGATAGATTTTTGTTTTTGAATAAATTCAGTTTCACAAGAATGCACTCACCTTGGTATTTTGTATACTTTTGTATTTCACCTGCTGTTCAAAAAAAAAGCTCTTTAAGAAAGCATCAATGAGTGTCATACTTACTGGTAATGTACCCATGATGGACCAAGAGTCTTCTTAAACTGAGTGAGTCCCACAATATCAATGTAAATGAGTTCTACAACTTTGTCCCCCTGGGTAGGGCAGCCAGATCTGTTACCTACAACCTTCTTCATAATTCTAAACAAACAAATAAAAAAAAGGGGAAGAATATATGAAAATATTACTTTCCAAATAGCTTGAATTCATTCTAAAATTATTTAGTGATAATTTACCTTTCAAAAAAGCTACTTTAAAAAAAGGACCCCTGTAAGAGCATTCAAATGCTAAAGACCTGCAGCATTTGCTAAAGAACTGCTTGTGCATAAGATGATGATTTTCAGTAAAAAAAAAAAAAACTCACCTAGCCTAAACAAAAGCACAAGATAATTGGAATGCTAAAAAAGAACATATTTTTGAATGAACTGAAATAATTTCTGACTTAAAATGTCAGCTTTATTATATAAGAGCTCTCCATATGATGGTGCTGTCATATTTTCTATAAAAATGAGAGTTACCGAACAAGGTAGAAGCTTAAAACAGATACATTGTGCTGAATTAATAAGCAAGACAAAGGCAATGGAGGTGGTAATTTGACCAAACATAAACAAATAACTGTGTCAAAAGTAATGTGCTTAAGGATTTACATTTTTAATTTAAAACTAGATACTGAGTGAAGAACAGCAGAAACTGAAGAGGAGGACACAATTTGGCTGTTCTAACACCTCTTACTGCAGCTGCTTAAATACCTGTTATGTTGCTTAGTTTGAATTTTCCAGTATTCATTTACAATTCAGCATTCTCAGGAACCTAAAGCTGCAGTGAAAACATTATCCTTTTCATATCATATATATTTAGCTCATGAAAATAATCTCATTGTCTTTTTAGTGAACTATCACTTTCATATTAGGCTTTAAGAAAATATATCCTGAGCTAATAGAGGCCTCAGGTGTTTGCAATATTTTTGTATTCCGGTTTCAAAACTGGAAGTAGTCTCCTTACTCCTTGAGCTCTGCCAGTGAGGCTGAAATCCTGATGTCGTGCCCCAGTAGGTAGAGAGATGTGATTAGATCACTCCACTGGACCAGTTCACCAAGTGGGCCACCACTAAACGCATTCTCTGCGATTTTGAATCCTGATTCTTTTGTCAGAAGTCCCAAATGAACAAGAATCTGAAAAAGAAAGTTGTACATGAGATTATGGGCATTAAACATGCAATTAGTACATCCCTCTGCATTTTCTCTTAAATATCATGTGCCCATGCTCCCTTACTCACCAAGCAAAAACGGCGTCCAAGAAAACCCTTACTGTGAAACCTTGTAATTTAATTGTGTGATGTAATTCTATAACAGTAATTTTAAGAATGTTTTCATTACTTTGGACTACTATACACCAGTAAATCAGTAATTAAACAAAAACAAAACATCAAGAAAGGAGCTATTCACAAAATGAATTGCTACACTGCACAAAGTGATGATTCATATTAGCTAATTCTGATGCATATATGACATATTCTCATGTAGGATATCCTTGCTCATGCAAGGAGACAGAGCAGGTCAGGTTATGCTGCTGTGAACAAGCCATTATGAACTTGGAAAGGCTCCAGAAGACAATGGGGCTTTCCCAACCTCTACTCTTCACTGCTAGTGGAGAGAGTTTTCTCAGTTCCTTGAGGTCTGTGCTTGCCTTTGGAACACTGCACGCGTTGGGTTCCAAACACTCGGTACATGCCTGGACTGTCAGATATTAATGTTGATACGTGCAGTGTATATACCTTTTTCTTTTACTCTAATGAAGAGACATTCAAAATCCATTTTAATCTAACCTTGTTCAGTTCCCAGGATAGAATTGGCCGTGTGAAAATGAAATTACACTTTACAGAGCAACCTTAGATGGCTTTTAACAAAAAAAACAGTAGATATTAAAGCATGCTATCAAAACCACCTGTGCACAAAAGTACTGCTCCTGTTTATCCTCGAGTTCATTTGTTCCCTGATATTCCTTTAATGGGAAAAAGCTGTATGGAGGAGGATTGCGCTCCTTGAGAGGGGTCGAGTCTACTCAAGGATAGAAAGTCTAGTATGTGATGAGCACAGCAGCAGGAACACAGGGCACAGACCTCCTGCAGGAACCAAGAATCCTGAGCTGGGAGCCAAGCAGCAGCCAGCCAGGCTTAAGAAAAGCTGGAAACGACTGTGCTCAGAGCTGGCTCCGGTTAAGCACGAGGCAGGAAGTGGAACAGTCGTGTTTAGAACTTGGTGCTTTTGTTTTTGTTTTATTTTACTTAGTGGAGGTTACTTTAGGGAAAAAAAAAAAAGGATTTTCAAAATTCAAATAAACTTTTTGAGTTCAGGAGTCTTATTGTCTTTAATTTGGACTCATTGCAGGTACAAACACGAACTTTTAGACATAGTTGATATTTCTATTCCAAAGTTACTTTCGGAAAAAGGACACCTAAAGGAATCTGAATGGTTATATGTGCCAGGATTAAAAAAAAAAAAAAAAGTTTTAACTTACTTTTTTTCGTTTTCTCTTCTCTAAATTTTGTTTTTCTGCAAGTGATTTAATTGATTCAATCCAGGCATCAGCCATCCGTCTGATGCGTAACATCATCCACCGGAATTCCTCATGTCTTGACATCATTTTGTAGAGATAATCAAAATTTACACGAATTTCAGCCTTCAAGTAAAGCATTACAAAAAATAAAACACATAATTTATAGTGTACATTTCAGATATGACAAAGCTTCTCTATTGAGAACTCTGCACTTTACACTCCTCTACTTAAGAAAATGAGACAAAAAAAAAAAAAAAAAAAAGGTTCCTTATACTAAAGTTGAGATTTTAGTTAAGAAATCCTTATCTAGAAGTTTCTAAGCTACATACATTACAGCTGTTTTTATCACTAGCATGTGGTAGCCCCCCTACAATACAAGATTTTGGTTTGGTCACGTGTTTGTGAAAATGAGGTTCAAGTTTCTTTGAAACACAATAAAAATTCAGAAAAATCCACCACAGACACCACATCATGAAACTTCATGAGTCTGCTGTAATACTATTAAGAAAAAATAGTGTAACTTCAAAAAAAAAAAAATCTATTAAAGCTAGGTTGAACAATGAGTGCAAAAAAAAGAGACGGTATCTAAATTAGACAAGCAACGTTCAAATACAAATTCTAATACTATTTACCAAAGCTTTTTGATCAGCTTCTTCATTAGGATTTTTTGCTCTCCAAGGTAAACGAGGACACCAATTTTCAACCTGTAAAAAATGAAGGGAAAATGAAATATTCTGTTCCAAATGATCTATCAAACCCTTTTACTTCCTTTATACTTCACCTTTTTAGGGCTTGAATAAGGCACCAGATTAGTAAATCACTGCAAAGCCATTTTTTGCAACGTCTTCTAAGAAAAGCATAAGAGACTTTTTGCAGTTCAATACAACTTTAACCTTACAATTTGCAACCAAAAGTACCATTTAGATATTCATTCACGACAATGAATACTGCAGATAAATATCTTACAAGGCATCGGTCACGTGTTAAATGCTACAAATATGGTTTCTAAATGGCCTTGTTTTTCAAAATGCCATGAGCTTTTTATGCTTCCAATTATTGAAATATATATCTTGCAGCATTTCCTATCTCCTTTTATAAGGTACTTTTATAAAAAGGCACAGGCTATTGAAAACTAAGGGTCAGAGTTCGTAGATTTGATTTCTCTTCTTTGCATTCTAGACAAAAAAAAAAAAAAAAAAAAAAAAAAAAAAAAGGAAAGAAGGCAAAAAAACGTCAGAATAGGCTCTCTGGAAGGTTCTTAAAAATAACAAAACCCATTACTGCAGTAAAATAATAAAAAATTTTATTCTTAAAAAAAAAAAAAAGTTACTGCAGTATTTCTAACATTCCCTGCTGCAAAAAAAACCTACAATAAATATTTATGGTAGAAATAGCATATGATGGAAGTCCCAGAAAGTTCCTGCACTCTCCCTTCCTCTCTAGGAATCTTGGTGCTCTTGTAGAAGCTTAAATCCTCCTCTGCCTTAAGCAGTTGGTCCATTCAATATTGGAAAGAAGGAATCTCACCATTGGAGGCCAGTGCAGGCACAATGCATACACTAGGGTACAGTGGAAAGAGAGAAAATCAAAAATTTATAGGTCAGCTAAGATATCCCACTGCTACCAATTAAGTTCACAATTTCCAGAATCAGGAATCAGAATTGCTGTACAGTCCCCTCCAGTCATAGACATGTCAAAACCCAATTTTAGCTTAATTACACTACACTAAGTCTAAGATATTAGACATCAAAGCTTAACCATACCAAATGATTGCTTGGAAGACTAACCCCATGACTGGTCTTTTTTCATCCCATGAAAAAAGTTTTTTAAAAAAAGAAAAAAACCCAACAACTTCCTTAAAGCTCAGTTAGGTTCTACAGAGAAAGTATTCACCAAACCTTAATTCGAATGCTAGGACCTAAGCTATCCAGCATATTGAATACAATATTTGAAAGCAGTGACCTCAGCAACCCCTATTTGAAACAGGGCTCTTCACTAGTCTCCAGCTCCATAAAAACACTAGAAATTGTAGCAAGTAATAGGCATAACTATCTAGTATGATTTGAGGAATCACTTAAAGCACTGCAACTCCCATACTACAAATCATGCACAACCCCATTTTTTTCAGTAGTATGAATAATGTTGAGTCTAGAGAAAAGTGTTCTGGACATTAAAATTAATCTGGATTAAGATAGGACATTTCAAGCACTGCTCTACACCCTCTTTTCTGGCTTCACGTACTTTACATTGCACAATCATGAATCCTAAAGGAATAAAATATTTTCACAGGTACCAAGGCCAGCCAGCAGCATGTCTCACTGATAGAAAAACAAATACAGCTTTCTCTGCTTTCAGAAATATTCCCTATAGTCTAAATAAAATCACAGTAATTCAAACCCCAAATAAAAACTTCAGGAGTGACTGTACACAGTTAATCTGGAATTCACTTTTCCTTATTGATGTACTAGTCAATTCCTTTTCATTTGCAAGACCAACATAATTCACCAGAGCATGTTAAATGCATATTCTCCTAGTATGTCAGTTGTTTCATAATTTTTCAAGACTGATAAATGCAATAGGGAAAATACATATGGTATTCTCTGCGGAGGAAAGAATCCTGCTTGTCTTCCTGAGCCAATGGCTCTCAATCCGAGAACAGCTAAATGTCCCCATAATAACCTACAAGAGCACCTGGAAAGCAAAGACGAGGAATACAGACCCAGCACTGCCCAGGGAGGGGCAATAATGACAAAAATTATATGAAATTGAATTTGGTGACTCAAGGGAAAAGAGGGATGGGGAAGCAGAAAGCTGACTGACAAACTAGGCAAACCAGGATTATTTTAATAGTCAACTTCAGCTATTCTTGAGCAATGAAGGTCAGGGGTCTGCATGTCCCCAGGAAGGAAAGGGTAGAAGAGAAGAGGATTTCAAGCCACCCAATTACACAAGTTACCTGACTTCAGAGGCACCTTTTGCTGAACTATGGAAAAAAGGAAGTCACAGAATTCACAGCTTCCTCTACAGAATTAAAAAGCCTCTTGATTTCATATTACTTACACAAGAGACCCAGCATGCTTCTAAACTTTACAGCTGCTCCCCTGCAAAACACAATTATATTTTTATATATTTTTCAATCACTGCTGTTCTAAGCTGTAAGAAGCATTCAGTTGAGAGGCTTTTTGCACTGCATTGCGTAAAATTATGGTCTACGGCAGTAAAATATGTGCAAGGCCTCAACAAAGACTATCCTTTTAAAGAGCCTGTAAGGAAACTGCACTTAACATTTGGTGGCAGAATTAAAGACAACAGTTACCCTAATGAGCAGCATAGTGAACAACTTTGTGCTCTTCTGCCTACCCTCACGCAATGACATACAGTAGTACAACACATTTACTAGTTTTAGTGCACCATCACCAGAAAACAGATAAAAATAATTTAAAAGATGATATCGTTGTCCTGGGTCAAACAGCCACTTCCTGCTCCTGCAGTGCTTTGTCTCCTTCTCTCCGCTGGGACCGAACACAGCACCATCCCATACCCAGGACATGCAATCTCGCCTCGGACCCCAGCAACTGCAGCTCATTGCAGCTCCTGGCAAGGGCCAGAGCCCCAGAAGGGCTTCCTGTGATCTAGGAAGTCTTTTTCTTTTTTAAGATACAGCAACATATTCTTCTAGCTTCAAAGTTTCCTATGATCGAGGAAGTCTTTCTTTTTTAAGATACAGCAACATATTCTTCTAGCTTCAAAGTTTCTCATCTAGAGCACCACATGACTTCTTGTAACCAAACATGGTAAGTGATTAATTATATACTTGATTGCCTTGCATGGCACACATGGCCATCAGACACCGTAAATGTCCTTATCATCGTTGTTCTCAGATTTAGACTTTTAACCACTGTCATGAGAAGTTCTTTGAAAGGAAAGGTGGGTGCTATAGTTGTTGAAGAGGTAGAGGAGAACACTCACCAAGTCATCTTTCTCCTAGCAAACATCAGTGATAACTTAACCCTTCTTATTCTGCATTGCATCGATACAAGTAGTTTTTATTTCAGCAGGTACTAGGTTCCATCTATGGACATGGTGAGAAAGGTGAGGAGCTTCTAAAACTGCTGGAATACGATGGAGAGGAGGTCTCCACCCGATCTCCTTGCCCTCATGTGATAATGGGGCATTAACAGTAATGCACATGCTGTGAAAAGACCTTGTGCTTGGAACTTGCCTCCCTCCTTGCTCCTGAAGTGCCTAAGAAGCTTAGTCTGCTAGGCCCATCAGCCTCTGATGAATCTGTAGGAGATGAGATAAGATATGGCAGGGAAACAAACAAACAAAAATATATATATATACACACCGCTGGTCTTGAATTGTACCATCTAATTAATGACAAAAACGTTTGCAGGGAATGTGACAGCAATAGAGCGTACCTTGTCCCAGACTTCAGACATCCTTATGATTAAAAAGGGTGCATATATCTATATATTTATATAGTAATACACAAGCAGATGATATAACACGGGCTTAATGCTACAGTATGAAGTTACAAGCATGGTATCACTCCACGCTGTTACAGCTGTGTCTAGAGGAACTCTTTGTAAGAAATGTAATATTTCAGCTTTGTATTTTTCTAGGAAAGGAATAATCATCCAGCAATAAGCTGCAAGTTTTGAAGGACAGCAGTGTTCATCTAGACCCTGCCCTTTCACTGGCTTATGCATTTATCCGATGCTTTAAGATGAAAGGCGGAGCAGTCCCTGTGAGAGCCCTCAGGCTCCTCTCCTTCCTACTGGGGGACCCTCTCCCTCCCTGGGTGAGCTTCAGTCCTTACAAAGCAGCAACTGCAGATTTGAAAACTGCCCATTTTTTGGATGAGTAATCTAAAGGCTAAACTACTATTCAGAATAGCTGAATTTATCTTCCTCCTGTCATAGTTTTGACTAAGAGCAGATGTGCCTGCTGTACCTAGCACGGCATTCAATGGGGATCAAATGTATTAGGCAGTCTTTGATCATGCTCAAGAGGCCAGGCCCATCTGCACACAGGTCTTCCCTGACACGTTTTTAATCGCAGTGGACATCTTGCTGTCTGGAGTACACGTAACAAGACTTTGCAAAAGCTGCAGGAGGAGGAGGAGATGCTGTCTCCTGTGACCTGGGGTATCTTCATTTAGGCCTCTTATGCCAGGCAGGTGCAGACCATATACAGAGAAACTACAGCTCTTGCTTGGCACGCCAGGTAAACAATGTTAGACGACACTGGAATTCTCTCCCTGGTGAAACGCCACTCCGCCGTATCCAGCATCAACCTCAGAGTGGGAATTAAAACAAATAAGCAACCAACCCACTGCAACATCTCATGAAAGAAGGGCCACCTTGAAATTTATTAGGCAGCACGAAGGCAGGTACAAAACTAATGTTCACCTAGAAAATCCATTCAAGAAAGATCAAACTGCTTCCCTGGGGAAGGTGATTTTCTCAATTCCTGCACAGACTGGAATGACTTTGCTTAGCATTCGACCAGGGACAGGTACTCCTTTTGATATGCAGTGTGCAAGATGACTACCTGTCTGTTGAGTGAAAGAAAGTACAGGTGACTTTGGATTAGTTTCTTCCATAGGCAATGCCCAACAGTGGTTGTTAAGCACGCACAGTCTCAGCCACACTGCAACATGAAACTTTATACACAGTCATCATTCAACAGTCTTGAACTCCCAAATACAGACCAAAATGCTGACGAAAAGGAATTTGATTTGGTGACAAAGTACTGAATATGGTTATCATTTCAGTTCCTCAGGAACACACTTTAAATGACTAAAGAATTCATGGCTCCAACTTCCACTGCTTTATATTTGAGACAAAAATACTGTTTTAGTCATTTTTGAGTAACTGTGTAGTATTCAAGGAAGTTGCTTTGATATTACATTACAGTGAAAAAATGCAAATCACTGACTGCTCTCAGGGCTAGGAATGAGCTTGCCCATGCAGAAGTAGTGTTGGAAATGGGTATTCCACATAAAAAATGAGCAAGCTGCAGCAAACTAGCTGCACTTTCAGGGATTTGTGGAACCTATATAAATGTAATTTCCATGCTTTTTATTTATGCCTTAAACTACAGCCTTATTCTGAGAGCAGAACACATGCAGAATTGTCTTCAGCTTTTAGTTTTCTGTTTGTTGCCTCACAGCAAGAGTAACAGTGTAAAGAAAAATACTGCTGTAAGGGAAACCTGCTGCCTTGCGCTGCCGCTGGAGAGCAGACAAGGCTGGGTTTGCTGTTCAGGAGAGCTGTTCTCCTCCAGGCTTCCAAAGGCTCCAGCTCAACTACTGGGCTCTGGAAGACCCTGCACGCAGCCGTGCAGCAGCCACCAGGAGCAATCCAGTGCCTGCAGCAGAGCAGCAAGATAGAGCTGTGCAGATTTTGCAAGTCTGCACAGGTCACAGCTTTAAATGAAACCGCTACTTGCTTTCCTTTTGCTACGAACACTTGCCTCCAATTCTGCCCAAGCAACCAAGCTGCAAGGAGGGGAGTGAAAAGAGCTGTTCAGCTGCCTGGCATTGATAGTTCTGCTCCTGCAAGGGGGCCATGGAACGCAAACGCGGGGCGGCCGAGCTGCTAACACTCACGCTGGTGCAGGCTCCACAGGAAAGGCCACCTGGGGCAGCCTGATTGTGCCCGTGCTGTTTCCATTCACAATTATGTCATTCCTATATGTTAATCTTAAGGAGAAATGGAAAACTCTTAAACATTAATATCCTTCCTGTACCCAGATGCATTTTAATATTTTAAGCCCTCACTTTTCACTCGAGAGCTCTGTAGGCACATTCATCATCCAGCTGCGCAACCACACTATAAACTGTCAATTCTTCATCACTGTCCTCTTTGATAAATTGCCCTTGCAACAGCATTTCCAAGTTACCCTTAGCGGCCAGCACACCTCATAAATCCCCATCATTGTGGTGTTATTAGAATTTCATTTCATGCTTGCATTCGCAAACATTTAAGCTTTCCAACCTCTGCTGCTGGGCATTAATCATGGCATTAATCATAGGATTAAGAACACTGAATTTAAATTCAGGGTTAATAACATGCTCAACTAATATTAGTTTTACATTCTGTCATGGGAGAACATTAAAAGGAAAAAGCACAAGACCTTTGTCTGCAGTTCCCAAATGGAATAAGAAATGGCACAAATTCAGCATTCCTGCTTAAAGAAATATTTCAAATCCCTAAACCCTTGAATAATCAACCATTGCACTTCTGTAAATTGAGGCGGCAGTTACAGCGGAAAAACACCACTTCCTTTAATTAATGCATTAGATATTTTATCTGGTACAAGATATCCTGGCTTTGAGTTTAAAGAGATACTGATCTTCCAGCTATCGCATGTAATATATTACACTACAAAGATAGACTCAAGAATTAAAATATATTCTACAGTTCCAATATTTATGAAAATATTTGATACTATCCTATACAGAGAGAATGCACTTAAAAAAAAATCCAGTGAAGACAGACTTATTTCATAGCATTCTAAAAATGAAACAGCCTAGTGAGTCCCCCTATAATATTTAAGATTTACCCATTTAAGAATGAATTATCATTCACCAACAAAATAAAATAAAGTTTTTTTAAACTACTTCCTGATAACTGTAAACTTAAAAAAGCAAAAAAACCCTTAAATGTAAGACATTTCCTGAAGGATAGCTGAACTGTTAAAATGCAAGTTTATTAAGATAGTTTTCTCTACACTGTTATGCAGCTGATATACATGCCTATATGATTTAGCATTTGAAATTACAAAGTAACAAAATTAGTTAACATAGAGCTTTTAAATGAATTTTTCTCTGCTTCAGTAAGATGATGAAAAGTTTGATCAAAAATCCTGCTAAAAGCCTTTAAGTTTTAGCTCAGCAAAGTAGCTCAAATATAATGCCTGCTGCTCTGACTTCCAACTGAAAAAGCACTCAAATTATTTTGTAGAAATGCAAAGAAAGTTCAGAGTAGAATTTATCATTACATTTAATAATCGGATTCCTTACCCAGAGATGAGGAGTCCTTTGTTAAACCACAGAGTTAAACTGTGTGCTCTCAGTTTTGGACTGGGAGAACCTTATGCTACAGGTGATGCGCCTAAAAGGAGGTTATAGGTATCTACCTGACTAACACCTGCATTCAGAAATACCAGACACACTAGGAGCAAGATCTCTTTGCATTTCACTCCCAGGATAAACTGAAAGCTCAATTATGAAAAAAACTAATAGCATCTAGCAAGTTTTCAAAATTAACGATCAAATACAGGAGGTTGTCACAGAAAATCTGCATAAAAAAGCTAGGGAACTAAATGTTTGACAGAATACATCAAAACAAACATAATTGCACTGATGTCAAAACATAACCTTTTAGCAGAAACTTCAAGATGAACGTCAACTGATCATGAAAGCACATCACCAATGTCTATGACAAATAAGTGAGTAAATGGTACAGTCATTCTGTATTTTTTTCTTTCCCCAGCTTTATAGCCCACAAATAAATCAACACTAAGTGCCACCAATGTAATGAGTCAAATTGATGATTAAAAATCTATTTTTTTCTATTTCTTCAGCTATGTGTTACGGATATTCATTTAACTATTACTATTACTACTTCTTAAAGTAATGCCCTCAAAGGTTTGACTAGCGCCAAGTAAATCTTCTTTCATTACAACTGAGTTACTTAAATAAGACTGTTTTAGTCTTAAATATGTAGATTAAGAAACCCAACTCCTCCCTTTAAATCATGCAAAAACTACAACAATTAATATAACTTGGGAATTCCACAACTTCTTTACATCTCAAAGTTCTTTGCAAGCAGAAAGTCATCATTTACCAATATTGCTTCAAGTATCGATTGCTGTAAGTTATTACAGTTTTACTGATAACACGCAAGAGGCCAAGTCACCAAATATGTGTGACCTTTTCTGAAATACACCAGAAGACAGAGAGAAGCTCAAAACAAACCCTGACAGACAAAATCCATTCTTGGAAAGCAAGCGATACTCAGGAGAGCTGTACAAAGATGGGCAGGTTCTTCAGTTTCTTATAAATTTGGCCTTTTGTTCTGAGAGATACTAGAAACTCTAGTCAACCTAGCTGCAACTTCACTCAAGAAGGTGACTTTTAGGTGATATATTTATTTATTTTGATAAGACATCCTCCAATTTGCGAGCAGTCTCCAAGTAGGAAATGGCCATGAATTCTAGGAAGATGTATCACCTAGTTTCACATTCTCAGTATTTCCCAAACTTCCAACCATCTCTCCTAACATTCCTACTTCTTGCTATTTCAGGAGTTACACAGAAAGCATTAGAAAAAGTACCCAAAGGCAAGGACGTCTGACTGAGTTCCATATTTAGGAAAAAAAAAAAAAAAAAAAGGATTTCTAATGTGGTTTTACTAGTCAGGTTCTGTTCACATCAATTCAGAATTCTCCAGGCTAGAAATACCTGGGTGACTTACGAATTACAGCAAAGCACTCAAGAACAAGTCTGCTTAACAGTTTTTCTTTCCTCTTTATTGAATTGTAAGAAAATTATGATTTCTTCTGAGAAATGCTTGCAAGTAATTACTAACAAATACAGAGCACTATGATATTCCCATTATGCAGCTGCAAATATTACTCACCTCACTGAGGTAAATAAAAAAGGAGCATGTGGACCCATCTACGCCGTAACTCGCATAACAGGGATCTGATCGCCACATATCTTTCATCCACTGAAAGGAAACCAGAACACAGTCTGTTAGGCTTAAGTACTAAAATATTATTTCACACTGAATGCAGGAATAACAAGTAAGAGCTGAAAATCACTGCAACCAACCGATTAAAAAAAAAAAAAAGTAACATTCAAGCAAGGCATGATATAGCCAACATGAAGTCAATTTATCAAAATTACTAAAACCACAGACTAGAGATTTAACACTTGCACATTTTTAAATACTTATTTCCAAACTTTTTAAAAGAAAAAAAAAGCCACATATATTTTAGTAGTTCAGCTATTTGTTTCAATTTTCAAAATAAATAAATAAATAAATAAATAAATAAAAATCCTAATACCTTATATTTAAGTATCTAGCAACTTAAATTTTGTCCCCAGCTACTGATGAGGTCTAATTAGAGCTCAAATTATAGATGTTGAAAAATATAGTTCTCAAGCTCTGCAACCTTATATTTTTTTCTTTCTAAATCAAAATTTGATGACTTTCAAAGTTTAGCATTTCCAATTACATTATTAAAAAATTATTTATACATAATAATTAATAAAGCATAAAATTTATGTAGAATCAACTGTGAACACCACATCCAAAGCTTTGATTGCACACATTCACAGCGTTAGTGAATTTTATGCTTTCACAAATGACGTCACTCTGAGCAAGACAGTTTTCTTCCTCTAATGCAACACACACAATTTTTCACAGAGAACATATCATGAGATTAAGAATAGGCTATGCTTACCTTTATTTTCCCTTCACAGTGAGGAAAACCATCCATAGGAGGCAATTCACACTGTTCTTGGGCTCCATTTATGAGATCTAAAGAAAAAGAGACTATAATAGAGTCTTGTCCTACAGCTCTGACAGATAGCCTAGCGAATCCTGCCTTTTATTTTGTGATTCCACATGCATATTCCCTGGGGTCCTACTGTGTAACATTCGCTACAACATTTAAGACTGTACTTTTTACTTGACTATGTAAGAAAAAGGTTGTATAGCTTTCAACTCCAACTTGCAGTAGAAATGCTGAATTCTAAAGTGTGCTTTATGCAGATTGAAATAAAAATTAAGCTAACTCAGACTGAATATAAACACTTTTCTAATCTAAGTGTGCTTAAAACTAGTAAATTGCAACAATTAATTTCTGATTGGCAAACACTTGCAAGCCGTAAGCTGCTCTGAAATACCAACACTAGGTTTTGCAAGTGTTACCATTTTATCCACTGCACGTGACTAGCAACTTGGCACTAGATGTATGACCTAATTAATAAGCACAGCATTCTGATCTAAATTTAAAACTAAGTAACACTACATCACATCTCACAAGAAAAATTTCTCATGGTCTCAAGAATTTTTATAGTGATTCACATTACTTCTACATATTTTGTTAAGATTTTATCATGTGAGGTTTTTAAAACATGTTAAAATGGAGCAGGATTCCTTCTAGCCTATATGAGCCAAGCAAAAGGGCTAGGAGAAGTTTCAGAGGACGTTAGCACACCAGTTCCAGGTGGGACTTTCTCCTGAGAAACCTCTAACACAAACCTTTAGGCTGGAAAAGCGACTGATGTGGTGGAGAGTTTGTTGCCATAAGCAGCGGAGGTTTTTAATTTAGGCAGCCTGTCCCAGAGTTATCTAAATTATACCTGAGCTATTCCATCTTTTCCCATGGGCAAAACTCATGATTATCAAAGCCAACCATGCACTGAGGAGCATGTTACTCTATATAGCATTTTTGCAGTTACAGTACAGAACTTCACCCCCTATTTCAGATCTCAGTTAAAAGTAAAAAAAAAAAAAAAAAAGGCAGTAGAACAGAGAAGGGATACAAGATCAGCAGTATGGAGTTAGAACATTTCATTATATACAAAACACTCTTCCCAATTTAGCTGAATATTTTCCATTCTTTCACAAAAGGCTTCTTTTGAAAGATAAAACTTGAAATGTGAGGGACTGAAAACAGAGCTGATGGGAAAGTAATATGCCAGGAAGACAACACTGATTTGGCAGTCACTGCATCAGCAGCAATTTGACAAACTGAGCTTTATTGCCAAGGGCAACAATGCTGAAGCAAAGTAGTTTTTAAGATGACTTTGAAATCAGTAAGTACTTTCAAAATATTCTCTCTTCCTCCTCTTTTCTCCTTTTCTATCTTCTCCATTTTTTGTTTCCATGATAAATTTTCTATCAATGACTAAAATACAAAGTCCTGAGCCTGAATAGAAAGCCAGTACAGAGCTTTCCATAAAACATGTCAAATGAGGGCCTCCCTAAAATATAAAAGATATCCTAAAATTATTAGGCCACCATCACAGATTCAGGAGGAGACATGCTTCCTTTACAATTAAAAAATGGGTTCAATGATGCAGCTAAACCTTATAAATGACAACTCTCATGTTTAAAAAAAAAAAAAAAAAAAGGCAAATCTAAGACTATAGGACTATTAGATATTAAACTCATGGAGAGAAGGGATTATTAATGGTATTCAGCATGAATTCCAAATGTCTTTCCCTCTGCATCAGTGTTTTCTTAAGAAGTCTCCTTCCAAAGTCACTATCACCTCATGGTACCAGCACTACCTTCACTTGACCCTTGTTGCCTTGATCTCATTGATATGATATAACTTGAAAAGTCCTTGCCCCAAAGCAATAGTTCAAACCAGACCAAATCTTTTGACTGGCAGGCACGAGGAAGCAAAGCAGCAGCAGGAGTAGCAGCCGCCCCAGCGGCTACAGCAGCCAGAGAGGCCCCTGGCACAGCCTACCATGAGCACGAAGAAAACATAACTCTCAACAACAGCCTTTTCTCTGTTTTCTCCGGGCTAAACAATCCTCCTCTGCAAGACACTCATTCCTCCTTAGACGTGCTGCTTACTCCTTCAGTTCCTCATCTGTCAAAAACAGCAGAGCACTCAAAAGCTGTTATTCTTCCCATCCTACTGCCTGGGAGGTACAGTCAACCCCGCATCACCAACTGCAGAGACAGCACGAATCAGCCATGGACTTCACTGGTAAGGAAAAGCCAGTCTGTCTCACACTGCTGTACAATGCTACGGTACCACTGCATTCCACTTCACAGGGAGTTACTCAAGGAAAACCTCTCTTCTTGTGAAGCCCCTTGAAGCACAGGGTAGAACATTAACACAAACTATAATTCTTTATTTTACAGCATAAACTGTCAGCGTGCCAGGTTGATCACTTGCATCTTACTGTATTTTAATGGGTGTATAGAAGTGCCAAAGTACGGAAAGAAAGGAAGGAAACACAAGATATAGAGAACAGACTCATTCTTGGTACACACGCAGCCGTAGTCTAGATACTTGTTTGCTTTTGTCACATGTAAACATTTTCTGTACACAGTGCGTGTTTACAGCCAGCTGTGATCCGAGCAGAGATGACAGGAAGGTTACTTAGGAAGAGGTCACAGTACACACACCTCACTTGTAAACATTGCTCCTGTGCTGCCCAAAAGGTGCTCCAGAGTTCCCATAAAAGCCTGTTTGCGAGAATGAGAGCTGCCTTTACCTGCCACACCTATACTTCAATACACCTATTTTGTGCCCACCTGTACTTCAACAGCTCCCATCAGCTTTGGCAGCGAGACGCTTTCCAAGGAGCGCTCGCAGCTCTAGCAGGGCCCAGGAGGCAGGGATGCGGGGACACCAGCACACACCGCGTTCCCAGGCTCCTGCTCTCCCCTGGGGCCAGCTACTCCGGAGCTTTCCGGAGCAGCCCCATTCCTGCTCTTCCACTGCAGCCACCTACATTCCTGCATGATGACATCCCCGGGGTAATCCACAAACGTAGGACTAGTGTGGCCATCTACCACCTCTAACTGCATGGCAATGCTTGAAGTATTTGTCTCTCTGCTAGAATTTCCAAGTGGAGAATACTTACAAAACTAACAAATTCCAGATTGTAGAAATCTTTTCAAACACAATGCTTCACTTGTGAGGTGATGGAATATTCAATACAAAAATAACTAAAATTAAATCCTAGTGTTCAGAAAGCACCCATGCTTTGCAAGCCGTTGTAGCTATTTCAAGATGTTACAGCTCTGCATCAGAGATCTTCAGAGCACAACAGAGCAGGTGAAAGCGAGGTTGTGAACAACCATGAGCTATTTCAGAGCCAAGTCTGGCACATCAGCCCCAACAGCTTGGCCCGTGGGCTTCAGCTGAGCTGCCTGACCTCGCAGGAACAGACACAGACGCTCTGCTGCGGAGAGGAGCAAACAGATTCAAGTCACATGCTCTGACAGCACGCTCCTAAAACACCAGCCCACGACACAGCTCCTGCAGCCAGGCCCAGTGTCACGTATTTAATGTTCGTTTGTTTTAGTCTAGCTTTACAAACCCCAGGAGAGAACAATGTAAAGCAAAACCTGTGGTAGAGGCGTTTTTCTTTTTTTGCTTGCTTCCAAATTACTCATTAACAAAAGAGTTAAGCTAAATATTACTAAGTGCTATATGCGCGTTTTGCCCTTTGCTTTATGCACGTCCTTCAAATGTGCTTCCTGACAGGCTCAGACATCTCTTCCCCATCAGTCAGTGATGAGTTCTAGAAATAATCCACTACAACGGAGAATAAGCTGAAGAAGTTATAACTCAGACAAGAGATGCTGTTGTGTATCTGTCCAACAGTGCCAGCTGTTCAGTATATTTGGCACTGAACTTTTTAAACAGCAAGACTGGTTAAAGCCATGATACTGTGAAAATTGCCCACATTAGCAGCCTATCCAGTCTGTTAAGGTCCACCTCTTTATTTCTTCAGAAAATGTAAACATCTTGCAGAGTTTAACACTGCCTAAAGGGTAATGCAATCTTGAACCTTGAGGCTAAGAAAAACAGATTTTTTAGATTAGGGCAAAAAAATCATATTAGGATACCTTGCAGTGATGTACAGGACAGATAACAGCCCAGTTCAAAGTGTTTCTTATAGACAGGTCTTACAACAGCATGAACCTCCTTAATGTTAGTAACCATATCTGATCTATTTAAGTTTTCTCTCTATCTGTTCTCTCACTGGTTGGGACTTAAATAAAACTACCATTCCTGCTTTAAATCCTGCAAGTCTTTATTTCTTGTTGTTCCTGTTTCAAAAGTATCTAAGGTTAGACCCAACATTCTAGTTAAGACAGTTTTAGTTTCTATAAGGGCTCCTTTCTCTTCCCCTGCTTATTATACATTTTTAATTTAATTCAAAATTTTCCTCTCCAACAGGTAATTTCTTTAAAGAGCGAATTTGTAGCGTGAGCTGAAAGCACTAACAATATATTTAAAGAAATGAGCTGAAGGTTAAAAGATTTTTAAATGCAGAGGACAAAATACTTTCTACTAATGTTTTAGAAACTTAATTAGCAAAGCATTAAAATGATTTAGAGAAAATGAACTTTGCAGTTGCATTAGCGCTGCTGAAATTAGTGCAATGTTAGAAGAATTCAAGTAGCAGTGAAGTGGTTAATCAAAACGCAGCCCAGGGGACCTCTTAGGGCCCCTCCAGCATTCCTCATACAAGTCAGCACTGCAGTGGAAAACACTTCTGCACTGTCATTATGCTGCGCTGCAACAAGAGGCTTGAAAACACCCAGCTCTCCTCAGTGCTATTTGCAAGCGCTATTGCTTTCACAGGAGGCCGAGAGACAGTGAAACAGCAAAAGCTGTTTCATATTACATACAGTGCAGAAAAAAATTCACTGTATACGGAACGATAAATATGAGTCAAAGCAAAGCACTACCCTGAGAAAAGATTAAATCCGGGCATGGTCATGGCCTGTTATATCCAGTGCACAGTGATGCTCTCCTAGGGTAAAGAGTTTGTCTTTAAGGCAATCCCATGCTGAGCTTGCTTCCACAAGGCTTGAAGGAGCAACCCAAGCTATAGCTGAAGACCCTTTAACAAGTCGGTTACACATAAAGCAAAGGTCATGGGAAGAGCCACAGAAAGAAATCAAGTGAGCGTGAGCTACCTGAGCTCTCCTATCCACCTAAAAGGTTTCAGTGCGTCAGCTTAACCTCTGCAAGAAGTACTACATGGAAACACCCCCAAGACGAAGGTCCTTCTTATCCTGGAAAGACTAAAATAAACGCCTGCTTGCTGCATTACCAAAGCCCATTTGTCAATCTGCCTTGCTACCTACCCACGAAGGATGCTGAGTACCAGACAGGAATCCAAGCCGTCATCCCTTAGATGACAAGTAAATATCAAAGTCTGCAACACACTGAGAGACTTTATTCTTTGTTTATTACTCATTGGTTTTTAGACCTATCCTAAAAAATACCATAAAAGCAATTTCAAAAAAAAGAAAATATTAAACACGTTAAAACCAAAATTATTACAGGAAAAGACGGCTTGACATCCAATACAGCAGAACAAGCCTATGTATAAAGTAGAAAAGCCATAGACGCTATAAATAGATATGCTCAAAATATTCTCCCCGAAGAGCACTAAATTCAGCATCCTGATATTTAACTGTTCTAAGTCTCTCTCTCTCTCAAAAAAAAAAACACTCCAAGTTCTTCAAGTAGCAAGTACACATGGGTGGGGGAAGCAGGGAGAAATTGCCTGACATGAACCTTCATGGACTCACTTCCGTGGGACTGAAGCCATGCAATTCAACTTTCCCCAAGTGACACTTCACAAAGTAAAAGAATATTTTGTAAGCGATCAGTGTGGCGTAGTTTTCAATGCAATTTTACTATCTAAAAGTGTTAGAATTTTTCATTCAAGAAGCACAGAAGTACAGTGATGACAACAGCTTGAATATCTTGGGCTGTTCTGTAAATCAATTATTTTTATACACTAAGAGCTCATGCTCTCCTATCCCCTTACACTACCCAAAAGAAGGGAAGCTGCTGTCAGGCTTCTCAGTGAGAGATCCTGCAGAACTAAATTCAGAGGAAGAAACTAGGTGTAGCAACACATTGCCAATGTTAAACTTAAATACAATGAAGACATGAATACACATTACAGTCTGCAGATAAACCAACAATATCAGTTGTCTGAGTGTCTGATGAGCAAGAAACAGATTTCTGGTCTTGAAATGGAAATTAAAAAAAAATGAATCAATTAAAAGTTTTAATTTACATACTTCAAGGAGAGTCAAGTTACAGTCCTTGCTAAATTCTCAACGTTTCCTCCTACCAACTGTTATCACCTTATCATGAATGAGCTTAATCCAGATGGATTTTCTTCAGAGCCTTTATCTGCCAAAGGCTCTATATACCACTACAGAATAATATATTCCGACAGAGATATCACCAGTGCTGTCTCAGTTCTCTACCATGCTTGACAGCCAGACAAGCATAACTTTAAAAATGCCATTTTCTCCATGCCTTGTTAAATGAGAAACATAACTGATGAAGAGACCATTGGAAAGTGGTGAATAACTTAAGTGCAACACAGGTCCTAAAGTTTATGTAACAGTTTAATAGTGAACATTTGTACTCCAAGCCAAAACACAAATCTAAGTCTAGGTCAAAGAACTAATTACTAATTTCAGGTAGACCTCAAATACCAGCATATCTTGGCTTGCAGTTGAAAATGAAGAGGCTATTCTGGAGAAAGAAAAGGAAATTCCACAGGCCCTGTAGCAAGTGGTAGGTATGAAATATAAACTCCTGGTGCCATTTACGCTACCATGATCAAATAACAGGTTAGAGGATTGATCAATGCTGGTTTTAAGAAGCCATAAACATTTCTCAAAAGAAAATCTTTGATAGCCAGGAAATTCCCTGATGGCTTTTTATTTTCCCCATGAAACTTAGTTTTTTCTGCCACTGCTGCTACCATTTATTCATAAAGGAAACCTACAGCAGTTCTTCATTAAGGTTTTGGATGGCATTAGGTAATCCTTCAAATGGCATTCTGACTGCTAACAGTAGTTCATGCTTTCACAGCTCTTTTTAATAAAGAGCATTAGGCCTTTCCTTGTTCAAAATGTTCAGAGGAAACTCTTCATGAAGGCTGCGTATCCCCACATTAGAGCCATCATTGAGTTACAGGCAGCTGCTGCCCACTTCCAAACTGGAATAGGTCTTCTCCATGGGGGGACTACTTTATTTAGTCAGCTGCAAGGACCATTCTCAAAGTTCGGATACATATATCTACAAAAGAATATACAAACAGCATGGGACTGATCACGAAAGAGAGGGTATTCTGGGTCCCGAACAATACATATAACAATAAAGATCTTATTTTTTCTTTACTAAACAAAAAGGATAATAGGTTCCATGTTGTAGTATCAAGAGTAAGTGCTAACAATATCATTTTAGCTTGCACAGAGTACATTAAAAGATGTGATCTTACAAGTTTATTACAAGCATGAGTTTGCTGAGACAGACATTCTACTATAAAAATGCATACTGGGCAAAACATATACACTTCTTGAATTACTGAGCATTATTTTTAAACACACTGGCCTGTTATTTTTTCACCATTTCTTCAACAACTCTAATTGACAACCATTCCTCAAAATACACTCTCTGCATTGTTACCTGGATTGCTTATGCAAAGGGGACCTCTTATCTGAGCCATGCTGAAATAAAACATCTATATGACTTGGGAAACCATCTTTACATGCTAATACTGTAAATACTCCTTTTTCACAGTAGTATGTTAATTGTCAAGGCAGAAAAGGTGAGCAGGAGCAAAATATTAATAACAGCAACACAAAAAACACTCCATTCGCTTCTGCAGAGCCAGTGTCCTTAATCTCACAGGAATTTTGCAATCGCAGGTTTTAATGAAGACAATTGACGTGTCTGTGACTAAGTCAGATAAAAACACCACAGATCATGACCTAGATTGAATTCACCAGCTTGACCTCTGGGATTAGTCCAGGGTTCCTGCATTACTGTGATCCTCCACCTGTGACATAGGGATATTGTTTTTAGGATTACTTGCTGAGTGGAGCAATGTACCAAACCAAAACAAGCAAACAACAACAAAACCATTTGCAGAGAGGCTTTTGAAGGAGGAATCATTTTGATTTCTCCTTGATTGCAGATTATCAGTGTTGTTTAAATGAAAAAGTGTCACTAATACTTAAAATATAGTGAAGAAAAACTCATTGCATATTCAAACTGGCAAATCTGGCCTGCTGTGATACTCAACTTCAAATTACATTTTGCTCTTGAGCAAGACATCTTCTGATGACTCAACTGCTCTCGCATACTAAAAAAGACATGGCTGAAACAGGCATTACAGACACGACCAACACTACAGCTGCTTCTATAATCACAAGGCTTGTTTACCTGGCTTATTTTCAAAACAGCAGAGAGAACGTTTATGTTACAAGTTTACCTCAATAACTATATGACTTCTGGAGTTTGCTACTGGCAGGAAAATGCCAGAAAGATAGGAAGAGAAGCAAGTTTTTCATTTAGTCACTTCTGATAAGATGAATCTCCATCTGATTTCTTCAGATGGATGAATACTAGGCATTTAGCTAACAAACACATGATGATTAGCCTCAAACTCTGTTCTATGAGTTATTACCATCCTGCCTGGATATACCTCAAAATTTACATCCCTTGAACATAGGGCTGTTACACTCCAAGAACAAACAAAATTAATTTACCCTAAGAACTGAAAAGAGATGTTTCCTCGCCAGGTTAAGTTGTCTGACAATGACCCTTTGCCTATAAATATAATATGCAAGTATATTACTTAACTTTTTTTTTTTTTTTTTTTGTATTAGGGGACCTTTGGTTTTATCCCATTTTTTTTTAAATCATCAAAAAAGCTGATTTTGACAACTGCTTCCTTCAACTGATCTGCAGATCTATTGAAATTACACCATCAAGTCTCCTTTTTGTCCAGCTTCAAAAGGAAAATATAAAGGACTTTTTAACTCTAAAGATAACCCAGAAACTGTAACAATACTATCCTAGCTCGCTTTCCATCTGCAATTAAGATCCCATGCCTCACCCTTTGTGGAAGTAACACAGCCCATTTCACTGCAAGTGCTATATAGCTACGGTACCTCATTTCTAATCTGCTTTTAATCTAAGGCCAGAAATAAGATAGAAAAAACAATACCACAAATTAAGCAGTTATACATGAGCAAAGCACTGTGGTACTGCTTAGGAGCACACGTTTATTATGGGGTAAAAGAGGGACAAAGACGTTTCTCAGCAAGAGTTAAATATACTTCAGATTTCCTTCTACGGATAAATGCAGCTACTGCAGAGCAGCTGACATACATTAAATCACCTGTCAGCCTGCAAACAGGTAATCGCTCGCACACCACACCCTGCTTCCTTTCATTGGTGTTAGTCAGCTAAAGGTTGCCTCTGCTTCTCTATTTTGATTTATCCACTAAAAACATAACATGGGTGCTGATTTTGATAGGAAAGCCAAGCATACGCAAGGCGTAGGAGCACAGCTCTACTCCCTGAGCCCAGCTTGGCCCTGCTCTGCTCCCTTTTTGAGGGATCACCCACAGCGCACAGACAGACTTCCCTACGGGTCAGAACTGTTAATATCTTTTTGTCTCAGTGACGGAGGAAGGAGAAGGGCAATAGGACAGGCTGTGTAAAGGGAAGGATCTGCCCAGGGCACACAACATTAGGACTGAGCCATGCAGGTACAGAGGGCAGTGAGGCACTCTGCCACCGCTGGGCGTTAACTCAAGTGCTTTGGGAAGCTGTAAGGGGAGCAAACAGCCGATTGCATTTCTGATTAATAAGTGTTTTCTTTGGGCAGAGAAAGAAAGGACATTTTTACATCATAACTAATAAACTAATGACAATTGGTGTTTTCTTCACAATAAGTGTTTTCTTACGGGCAACATTAAAAAATGCAGTCTCAGTATCTGCACAAAGTAGATTCTTACTGACCAAGCAATTAGCCTTACAGAGAAAATATCTGCCTACTTTCACCTTTTTAATGTTTAGGTATTTAAACTATATACTAAAGCAGTAGATATAAAAAGATGTAAAAATATCTAAAAAACTGCAGGATGGCCTAGTCCTCTTTGGCAGAGGATATTTTCTTCAACATGTTCAAGTTGCCGTAGTAGAAAGACTTCCTTTCAGCTTGTAAAAGACGGGTTGATTAGCCTTTTGGTTTTAATAAACAGAAATAAAAACCACATTACAACACGGAAAAAAGCACATAGAGAGAAAGCACAGGTTAAACAGCCCATAAGTGCTCTAAAGGTTGCCATACTCACCTGCTACATTAAGCTTTTCAGCCGCCCCCAGGCTGGGAGCAGCAGTGGTAGTATTGTTGGTAGAGTTTGCTCCTGTTCCATTAAGTACGAGATTTTCCACCTTTGATTCCAACTTCCCAATGCGCTGCAAGATATTATCCAGTAAGACAGCAAGTGTTTTCTTCAGATCTACAAATCAAAAGTTAAAAGGCATAATAATGCAATGTACTCTGTCAGAGACTGGAATACATATAAAAAACTCACTGAGAATCTTGGTCATGAACAGCCGTTTGCACAAATATTCCCTATATTGTTTGACCTAACTTACAAGCTCCTCCGGACATGGGACTGAGTCTTTATATGTATTTTATAACATGCATAGCTCTTATGTTTCTTACATTTGAGTTGAAGAAATAAGTGTGCTTTGTAGTTGCTCAAATCATCATACATGGCTTAAATAATAATTAATACATGTCCACTACATGCACTTACCACCAGCAGTTCTGGGCATACACTACAAGAAGACTAAGAGAGCTTTTATGCCAAAACCAGCACAAAATGTACAAAACAATAATAATTCCTTCTTTGTGAAGTTGTTCAAACTACAAGAATCAGCTGGATCTATCCAAACAAGGGTGTGCATCTACCCATCCATTTGATTAGATCCTTTGCAGGGAAAGCAAGAAACAGTCACAGGAGTTTGTTCATCAAGTGACATCTCAAGAAGACTAAGCTGCCGGATATTTTCTTCTCCTTTTGTTCTTTTATTCAGTTTTCTTTCAGTAATGAAGATAGTTGGATAAGCTAAAACAAATACAACAAAACAACCCCCCCAAAACACAAAAGACACAAAAACACACAAAACTCACACCCACATTGTAGACTAGAGGGGAGAAAAACAATTAACCAGACTAAACTGCAAAATTAAAATGGGATCGAGCAAAGCAAGATGAAAGAGCATATTGTTCCTTGTTCACTTATGCTTGTTTCAAGATAAAAGCATTTGGTATGTTGTATCCACACTATTTTTACATTTAATTACATAAAATTATTATGTATAATACCTTTACTGCTTTTCATAACTCCTGAGACAAATAAATTTTCTGATCTGTAACAGAAAATTCCTCTATACAACAGAAGCGATTCATCTGACCAAACATCATTTGTAGCTTTGCCATGTGCTATTTTGTACCCCAATGTCATTTTTTTTTCCTGAATGAGTACCCCAATTCTTGTGCAAATGAGAGAGTAAATAAAAAAAGGTTAATACATTTAGAAATCTTATGTTCTTTTTCTCCAGGAGAAGAATTTACTCAGGAGCCATAAAGTAGATAGTTTTCTTTTGTTTTCCTTTGTTCTCTAAAGGTCAGATGATGAAATCTCTAGTGCTAATGGTTGGTCCTGCTTTCCGATCTAAGCATGGTGCAATGGAATAAAGTAAAAAAAGTAGTATTTATCAAAAAAAAATTAACAAATGTGAAACAGAAGTTACAGGCAAAAGTGGAATGGGAACTTAATAACAGATAGAAAAAGCACAAAGCAGAAGGAGAAAAATAGAAAAAAGTATAGAATAAAATAGGAATGTTATAGAAATAAAAGACTCGAGGAACAGTAAGAGGAAAAAATGTAGTGTGTGTTAGGCCATACACGGTCAGAAAAGAAAAGAGCTAACTATTCTAGTCTTGTAATACTGCTACTAAAACACTCTATGAGACACCTTACCAGCATGAAAAAGCACTTGGAAGCTAGTTTGGGAAGGGGAGAGTGGAAACACAGACTCAGAGGAATTTTTGAAAAACATCTGTTTACTGCTATAAAAATCTAATAGCCATTCCTTGGATTAGACCTTTAAAAAAGAAAGTATTTGATCCACTCCCATGACAGATCAATATATGGTATAAAGAACATAAAAATCAATACCACTAAGTGAAAAGGCGTCCAACTAATCAAGTTATTAATAATCGAAACCCTTCTGAGTGGGTGAAAGGCAGACAAATCAAGGCAATCTAATACTACTCTGGAACACGGAAATCATGATTGTGCATGTTAACAGTAATCAGAGGATGAGATTAAAGGAAGAAATGTAGGCTATGAGAATTGCCATGTTATGCTATTTATACCAACCAACCAACTTCTTCCGGCCACCGTCATTATGTTAGTCATTAACAACTTTGTTGCTGAAGAGCCACCCCCAGAGCTTGCTCCTAAGAAACCACTTGCAATGCAGACTGGACAGAGTAACTCATGGCTTACTTGCTTCCATACAGTATTATTTCACCTGGTATTTGTTGTTCATCTCAAAACCTGTCCCACTACCATTTTAAATAAGCGCATTATTATCATTTTGCATCTTTCAAGACTCCTTCATTTAAGAACTCCTGTCCAAACTTGTACTTATGCTGAAAAGTCGATGGACCTTGAAAACTCCCACACAAAGGAGAGAGAGAAGAAAAAAAAAAAAAAAAAAAAAAAAACACCTTAGTTGGCCTTAACTGGACAGAAGGGCTACAAAATTATTTCATCCACCTGCAAAATGCAGTTTAACATCTCCTGGGGAGCCTACCCACTGTTTGGCAGCAACTCAACTTATTCCCTAGCCGGATCTGGGACAGGAAATGAATGTTACGGACAGACTGCAAGGGAAACGTAGCTGAGGATATCCTGTGATCACGAAACTAGTGAGGACACAGATTCAGGCAGCTCCCTTCAGTCACAGGCCAAGAGAAATTACAGAATATGAACAGCTTGTTATTTAAGCAACAAAGCAATATAGTAGCTAGTTAGCAATACAATAGGTGCTACAGATAACAGGCAGCCTTATAGGCACACTTCCATGTGAATGCTAAAATTTATCAGGAAGAGAGTATAGAAGAGTGACAGAAACAAGATGACACCCCAGCACATCTTGTAAAGAGGAACTTTTAATCCATGCACCAAAAAGGTGCAGCCATATGATCTGTTGCACCCTAAATTTTAGGTTTTTGTCTAAACTCTATAAAAGACATCTACCCAATTTATTTAGCACAAAGTATTAAGAAAACTATAAGATGAAACTACTCTGTTTTGCAATTAATTTTCCAAGTAACCCAAAAGTGAGTAGGTAAGTAGGAAAGAAAGCAAGCAGAGAAAAATGCCAAACAAGTAAGGAGTATGGTAGGTTCTTGCCAACTTGAAAAGAGCTACACCTCATAGAAATTGCACCAAATTTTTATTTTAGAAATAATTTCAGGTAATTGTTGCACAGTTTCAACACATGCACTTACCCCCCTAATGAAATGAAAATAAGGAAGAATCAAAACTTACTATGCAAAAATGACTGCCCAACAAAGTATACTGATAAACTCAGAAAAAAATAATTCTTTAATTTAAGATAAATATGGAAATTTAAAGTTAAACTTAAGCTAGGGTCAGATGAACAATCTTAACTCTAGGTAAATTAGCTGAGCAAAAAAGTGAAATGGGAAAGGGCTAGAAACATCAGCATGGTAAGTCTGTGTTATCAGTTATGCAAACACTGCAAACCCTCCAAATTTCTCCCTAATGCACCCTCCCCCCAACATTTAAATAAAGTTTTAACAAATAACGAGAGGCATAACAGACAAAACTAGGCAGACGTTATAAAATTTAGCAGTCAGCTTCACAATGCTGGATTCAGGGCGGTTTGACTGCAAGCATGAAGGACTAAATGTTCTAAAGAATATAGTCCAGCTCTGGCTCTCAGCTGAACAACATTTGGAGTATATCAGTTATTCACATTTGGGCACTTCTGCGAGTTCAAAGTATATTCCTTGGCTTTGCACAAGTGAAACAAAGGAATACAGACATTTCCAGCAAATCCATACTAGTCATTACTCATAACTGCATTAATTGCAGGAGTAGAGTCACTGTAGCCTATCTGCAAGGTTAGTGAGGAGACACAGTCCTAATTCCCGATGGAAGTGACGCTGTTTCAGCTGTGTACCCTGCCCTTCCTCACAAATCATCAGCTACACCAACACTAACACAAGCTGCTTTTTCATCTATGCAAGTTCCTAGCCATATAAACAAGTACTCACTTTCTAAGCACATTCTTGTCATTTAGGTCATCTGTAGGGTACAAATATCTGCTGCTCTAAACCCTTCCGCTAGCAGCCCAGAAAGGCCCCTGGCTATTTGCATGCTAGGGAGTCTGATAAGCTTAGGGGGTTCTTGTTAGGGTTTGCTGCCATTCATATCTTCATACTGAGACAAAAATACGTTGATGTCATTTACATATACATGGAAATTATTTTCAAAAAATAATGATAGCAACTGACAGAAAAAAAAAAGAAAAATCATATTTTAAGTTTGAACTAGGACTTTGAAATTCCAAAAAGATCTAAAGTTATTCTTGCTCTGAAAAAATGAAATAGAAGTGAATTGTAACATGGAGAATAAAATAAAGTTTGGATCAGTCAGTAATACACAGCTGAAGAAAGCTAAGCCATGACGACAGTGCCCGGCACCATCCTCTTACTCCTACTCCAACGGAGCAGTGGCAGTGTTCCCTTCAAGACAGTTACAGTTGACGAGACTACTTCATGAACCCTTTGCAGTCATCTCAATTTTAACAAGATCTTCTCTCTCCATCTCTCAATTGGATACCATACTAGCAAAATTAGGAAACACTATAAAAATCAACAGATCAAAGGAAATGCACTGCACTGGCAAAAGGTTTTGATTTCCTTGCAAGCTGCCTCCTCTTTGCAAAGTCAGTCATTTAGCAGCGGGGTATGAAGAACCTTTCCCACATTGCCCATGGTAATGTGCTTAATGGGGTGTATACACAAAAACTCATTTACAAGCTTCTTGCAAGACAATAGACAGCAGAACTGAACTGTGGTGTTTTCTACCTTTTCTACCCCCTTTAGGGCAATTCAGTTAGTGCAACTCCTCATATATCATGACATGATTCACGTCTTTCTGGCAATTAATACCTATTTCTTTCATGTATGTTTAGAAGTAGTTTCCTTATAATCTTCCACATGTATGTTTAGAAGTAGTTTCCTTATAATCTTCCAGTTATTTTCCTCAATTCTTCATTATCTTCAGCACCATATCTACCATTTATTCCAGTTCAATAGATGTTACATTACAATATTTCTGCAAAAACACTCCCTCAAGAGAACACACTGAAGAAATACAGAACCGGTCTCAAGTTGAAAGAACAAGGGATCAAAATTCTCATTCTGGTCACTGACATGCACACTGTTACTTTGAACTGAAATCTAAAAATGTCCAAGTGCTGCATTCAAGTCACTGGCACAGTTATCTTTACAGCAGAAACCTTTAAACAGCTGGCAAATCATGTGTCAATTACTTTATTATCCTTAGGGAGGGTACATGAAGTTGTGCTAACTGGTAGAAGTGCTCCAGGAAAGCCAATTAACCTGGATTAGTGTTACTTTAAAAAGAGAAAGGGGCATAGTTCTGAACGAATTGAGGTGTTTACTGGATAACACACTTTAAATAGCTACGCTGAGTCACTAAATCAAGAAATAATCTGATTATAATTTACCCTCTTATTTTTTTCCTCCTATTATCACGATGTAACACTCACATTCAATGGTGATGGAAACTATGAACAGAAGACCGGAATTTGGAAGTAAGGTCAATAAAGCAGCATTTTGAAGGGTAATGTTCATACCACTTAGAAAAAACCTTAATCAAATTATCACATAATCTCAAACAGGCACTTACCGTATGCTGTCACTGTCCCAACATAAGGCCCATCTACAACATTTTTATTTTCTTCAGCTAATGCTTTGATGTATCTTTTGCTGAGATCCAAAATTTGTTCACGCAGGACTGAACTGCTTTCATGCTGCGTTTGCTGCTGAATAGTAAAATGCAGAAGCATCATTCCCCAAATGAAACCAAAAGTCACCAAAAAAAAGCCGAGCTTCTGAGAGGACAGCTTCCATGGAGAGAATGCCATGATTTCCAGCAGCTTCACTGAGTTACTACTAAGGTTTCTAAAGCATGAAGCCAAAGAGCAAGTTCATGGTCCAGCTACAGCAAGGTCAGAGAGCAGGACTCAGTCTTAGTCTGACTCCTTGGTCAGCATATAATTGTATTTCACTTCCATCCTGTTAAAGAAAGAAAAGGAATAAAGTTACCACAAAACATTACAAGTTTTTACCGGGTATACGAAGCCTTCAGGGCAGCTGCTACAAAAATGGAGTAGAAAATATGGTTTCTTTGTAAATGTTTGATTTGTACGTATCAATATTGTGCTGTAGGTGTCAAAGCTGCGACAAGCTGCGACAAGCCCTGGGATGGAACAGGAACACGCTGAGCCTGAGCAGGTGCTGAGCACCTTGCAGTATCTGCAGCTCATTCTGCCCCTCCAGCACAGGTTCTGAGCTGGATTGCAAGGTAAAGCGGCTGTAACTTATTTTTTTTTTGTGTGTATGCACAAAATCTTTGTGATGCTGCCAACGTAGCAATTGAAGATGATTCTCAGCATATTTGAGTTCTCTGAAGACGAGTAATTTTAGCTAGCAATGACACTGCTAGGAGTTCCTGGCAAGAGCCATGGCATATGGCTAGATAGGTGATCAGGAAATCAGATTCCCACAAGGGAAAAGAGGGGAAAAAAAGAAGCCTATATTATTCAAGCCAATGCACTCTCCTGGCTCACGCTGCAAAGCTGACTCCTTCCTCATAAAACAGGTCAGCGAGGCTGCCCTTTACACCTGAAGTCATGGAAAACACACTTCTAGTTGCCACACTACTGTCTTCACTATCTAAAATTAATTATTCACAGACCTTTTCCCACACTCGGAAAAAATGAGATGCAGAGTGAGTGCCTTCTAGACAGACAAAAGGATCAGCTTTTCATTATGATTCAACCCCCCCACCAAACACACAACCAAAAAACACCAGGCACAAACTATCCAAAGGCACCAAAAGCCTGCGATGAGGGCTCAAAACAGGGTCTTTAACATAAGACCCAGCAACAGAAGAAAGGTAATTAAAAAGGTAATTAAGTGTAACTTCTCAACTTGAAACACAGATTTGGTAAAATGTTATCCTTTTAACTCCATAATGCTCCCCGCCAAGATTAGAGGACATCATGTTCTCTTCCATCCTGCACCGGCCCTGCTAATGCAGATGTTCCTCGGTTCTAATGGGATAATCACACAGATGCCTGCTGGCACCGCGCGCTGTTTGCTCCAAGGCCCTCCAGCCCGGCAACTTTCAGCTGAACTAACAGTCCTGCACAGGGACATAAATAGCTTTGCACTGCCTACCTTCCAGGGTCTTGTGCATGCATACATTACTTTATTTGAGGCAGTCCATGCACACTAAGCATAACACTAGAAAAGGAAGTAACTGCAAGGTGCATCTGTGCACGTGAAAAAAACAGTTAGCTTGGCTGTGCGGTCATCGTGTGTTGAGGACAGAAAGGTGCCGAGTGAGCTCACCGAGAAAGGTTACAAAGCTGTGCTAGCTTCCCCCACGTTTTAACTGTCTGGACAGGGCAAACGAAGGACCCTGCTTACTTACTTTCTCTATAAACTTTAGTTTGTTTTCCAAAAACTGGCGGAGGAAATATCACTTCTTAGAGTTTGGGTTGATGAAGTAGTAGAGTATCGTTATTTCATTAAAACCAGAACACTTCACGATTTGTTAGCAATACCCACAGTGAAAAATACAGACAAATCAATAATGTCAATAGTGTAGCAATAAAAAAAGATTTCGCAATGTTTAAAGCCTGTAGAGCAGAAGCAAGAATGATTACAAGAGGGTCATTTGTACACAGTATTTCTAACCTATTAGAATGATTTGCTAGAACTGTTGGCTTTCCTATTCTGTTTAGTGATAGGCAAGCAAATAAAAGAGCCTTAATTCAATTCAAAGCTTAAAAGGAGGTGAATAGGAAATATTAACATTTATCCATAAGAAAAAAATAAAAACACTGACAGATGGAAGAACAGTTCCCACTATTCTGAGTGACAAAAACAAAACAAGTGTTATGGCTCATAGCTAAAGCTCATAGCTAAAACAGACAAACAGGTCAACATGATACTGCCACTGAACGAACGCCCATGACTAGCAACTTGCTGGGCGAGGGCAATGATACATACTCAACTCACCAACTTTTCAGCATGGCTCAGTAGCTCTAAAGAATCACAGGCATTTTTAAGTTTTAAAAAATAGAACAAGAAAAAAAAGTAAAAAACTTCTTGTAATAAACCTAAGTAACAATCTCCAAAATTCTGAAATAATTCCAGCACCCTTCTGGAAACTGGATTTATTTGTCATAGTGGTGAGGTTGCTTGTGATCAGTTCTCCCCGATCTGCCGAGATTAGTTAATGTCCCAACACACAAGCATGAAAATGCTCAAAGTGAAGACACATGCAAGGCAAGAAAGCTGTTAACAAAGAACAGCTTTGTTATGTTCATCCCTAAATTTAACTCTAACCAAAACTTCTCTACAACTTCACAAAACATGCTCAAGCTGAGCATTTTTTTTCACATTTCCAGATACACTTGGCTCTTTTTAACCAAACGGCTTGGCTCTTTTTAATAAACATACCTCAATTTAAAAAGAACTGCTGCTGCCCTTAACAACATGGATAACTTCTTGTTGTTGAAAGGGCTAATTTTGCATCCATTTTTCACAGGTATATGAATTCTAATAATCTTTACATTTTTATTATTTCAGATTCATTAACACATAATGTTTCTGTTCTAAAAAGAATGCAACAATGCTCAGCAGCTGGGCAATTCATCAGTCATTCTGTAGGACATTAAATGCCTATATCTGCACAACAAAAACCCTCACACTTAATTTAGCACAGCATCAGGAAATTATCCTAATGCAAAACTAATCCCCTACATCAGGGAGGCAAATCACACATTTCACAGCATTTTAAGCCTTGACATTTCTTTTTTTGATACTCAAAATAGAGCACAAACAGTTTATCTTCATGTGAAGATATTTTGAGACAAATAGCCATGCATCCCTCCTCCTCTATTTTTTTTTAAAGGTGGTTTTATCATTTACAAGACAACTAAAGAAGACTACACAACGTTTCTTTAAAAGTATGTATATATAGGAAGTTTAATGCTGCCTTTCCAATGTACAGCAATACAAGAAATTAAATCAGTGTGAAATAAGAAATTAAATCAGTGTGAATTTGCTGCAGGACTATCCTTAGTGAGGATTCCAGAAGAAATTCAGCACTGCCCGTCAACAGCTCCACTTAGAAAGCCTTAACTGCCTGTACCCAAAGCAGAGCGCGCTGCACCCATAAAGGTGGAAGCAAACTAAGCAGCGTTTCGTTGCTGTTAGCTTGTAATGAACTCAGACATCAGCAGTTACACAGCACAACTAGTAAATAACAAAGATGCATTTCTGTACACGGTGGCTCAGTGGAAACAGCATCGCTGCTACTAAGAACAAGCTCTCAAGCCTTATTCCTCTATGGAGATGGCCCTGAGTGCTTATGGAGACCAGGAGAAGCATGAGAGAAGGAGGCCCTGGCAGCAGAGGGGCTCAGCAGCATCTTTGGCTGAATGACAGAGGCAGAGTTAGGAGATAGAGAGATTCAAATAAGATCTCTTAAAGCCCCACAAATTAGGATCCCAATGCAAATGTTCGTCTATTCCCCAGGTTATTGTGGAAGCTGGCACACGGTATTTCCATACAAACAACTAAAAACAGAGACACTTGTCACCATCTTACGGAATGCCCCGACTGACAACAGGCAGTTTCTCTGGTCTTAGAAAGGGTATGTTACTCTAAAAGCTCCTGATAATTCAAGTGACAAATGGGTGGGTTGCCAAGAGCCACAGCCAGGAAACACAGTGGTGAGTGGAAACACCTGCCCTATCCCAGCACCCTGCAGCAAAGGGATGCCAGGAATCATTCTTCATTGCACCAGCTAATGTAACACATCTTAATAGGGAAGGGAAATCTGCTCCAACTTCCCTTCTAAAAGTAATGAATTCCCCTGGGACAATCAGGTTTTAAGAGTTTAAAACAGACACGGTATGTATGCAAAGGGACGTACATACATGTAGTGGATACACAAGAATTCCAGGGTAATGCTCAGCACTGTCCCCTATAGCAGCTGCCCTGGCTGAACAGATATGCACCATACCCCCCTGCATGCAAATTCCTGGACCTCCTCGTACTGCAGCTTTTCATTCCCACAGGAATCGCTCAGCAGAAATCTCACCTGAGCTGGCCAGTCTGTGTTCAGCAGTAGTTCAGTCCATGCTGCAGACCAAATGCACCTCGGGCCCTGGATTTTCTTACTGCAAGAGGTTGATTTTCTTTACTCCTTCTGGAGGCCAAATTGACCTTTCTTTCTTTCAAAACACAGCATTAACAACAAGACAAGCTGCTGCTTACTACTTAATACAGTCAAGAGAAATCAAAAGGGTTGTTCTGCGTTGGTTGAAAACAGGAAAGGATAAGCTAGATCAGAGAAGGAAAAAAAGAATTACCTTGGTTTCTGATATGAGTACTTATCTTGCATTTGAGCTCAACTGTTGATCACACCAGGTGGGTTATCTTTGCACCACGTACATTTTAAGGACTTTGCACATACATTCTGCTGATACAAACCTATCCACATATCTAAATAAATCTCAGCACATCCAGTTGCTACACTGACGGTTCTGAAACAATTTAGCCACTGACAACTCTGAGCTACTCAAACACTTGTGTCAGCGGACAGACAGCAGAGACGGTGGAAGGGCCTTTCTCCACACCTGCCTTTCATGGCAAGGGCCACAGGCTGCTCCCAAGCCTGAAAGTCACAGAAACAAAGGAGCAGAACTGCAAAGTGACAACCCTCAGCAAACTTAGAGTAGCTGCTAATTATTCTCCAAGAGCTTATTTCAGCATTGTGACATTTTACGAAACTTGAGAAAAAACAAATGCCTAGTACTAGCTATTCAAATCAACCTGATGCTTACTCTATATGGAGGTAAAACAAACAAACAAAAAACAACAACAAAAAAAATAGCCAGATCAAAGTTAAGTTTACAACCAAGTCTGGAAGACTCCACTGATTTCAACAATTAATAGTTAACAATGAATTAATTTCTATTCATAAGTTCAAAAATTTTAAACCACCTCAAGACATTTTAATTAGTCTTAAATGAAACTTTCAACATTTGCTGGCATTCAATTTTACAGAGGACACGATTCACAAGTAAGTTCTGCAAGGACCAGAGACACACATGCTAGAGAAGTCTGTAATACTAAGTGAATCCAAGGTCTAGGTGAAGTTTCCAGGTAGGTAAAATTATGTCCATTACCTACATTATCGCAAAGGGCATCTCCATTTGCAGAGGCAGCTGAAAAGCCAAATAACTAAACCTGATTTGTACAGTGCTATCTGCTCACTCACATTTTTGCTATCTATACATTTTATAATTTAAGTTCCTTAGTATATAAAATAAATACATAAAGCTATTTCCTTAGCTGCATTATAGAGTCTTAGTTTTCTTCCTTCTACTGCTCAATTTAATTTTCAGCAACACTTCTGCCAACAGCTTCTTTTCTTCTATCTGACAGATGTCACTACTGCTTCTCCCTCCTCTCACCCCCATCTACGTTGGGATGGTACCATGTACTGTTACTGAAGTGGCAATTTGGGATGCAATTTTTGAGGAAAGCAGAACAACACTGGGTCACAACAGCAGAAGCAGGACAGATGGACTGAGGGAGAGCAAGAGTATAAATACTCTTGGCTTGTTTTTGAGTTTCTTTTTCTTTCTCTTTTTTAAGATGTAGTAGAAATTGGCAGGAGGTGGTGGGATGGAAACTGAAAGAGAGAAAAGCAGCCTTTGATAAGGTGCCATAAAAATAAGTAAATTTTCATTTGAACAAGCAGCTTGCCTTCACTTTCAAAAATAAAATTTTCACTTAGGAGGAGGTTGAGTGTAACCCAACCAGAAGTTCCACGTGTGAATCCATGATTTCACACAGCACTCTGAAATGTTTCCAATTTTCTATCAAGCACACAATTTTCTGTAATTTATTCCTCCAGAAATTAAACCACAGAGAGATGTTCTTCATTTCATGCTGTTTGCTTACACTGAGATTTCAGAGAGGAAAAAGAGAAAAGTAAAGGACGTTTGCACATAAAAGATCAAAAGGACAAAGCTCCCTGCAAATCTATGATGACACAGATTCAGGATACAAAAAAAAAAAAGTTTTCTTGTCCCCAAAGCTAGAGTAGGATCAATCTACAGTACTTTAACAAGAATATAATAAGTATCACGTGTCATGTCACAAACATTACCTTTAACTGTATTGCACTTAAATGACTTACTGTTAAATACTCTACATTACTCCATTCAAAACCATTTTGGAGTTCAATAATTGTGCAAGCTCTCTCCATCCTCGTCTTAAGCTATTTGTGAACAGCTGCATATGCTGGTATATGGCTGGATGAAAATGCTAGATAGCATTTTCTCACTGAAAAAGCTCCTACCCTTTTATCCTGCTTCTTTCAGTGTTTTACGGTACTTGCTGGTCATTAAAGGAATTTGGAAAGGAGTTTTAATAAGGCTGCACAGAGCACAGAGGTACAGGCTGCAGCCTTCTGGTACCACAGCACTTACTCACGATGACACAGCTCAGAGGAATCAGTGCATTCAAGCACAAAGTTATCCCAACAGCTTCATGTCAGCAAAAATACAAACACGAAAATAGATTAAAATATCAATTCTTTGGATTTGTCATCTAAAACTGCTTTCTTGCATCATGGTAAGGTAAGAGAAATTTGTTTTATGTTTTATGCAAAAGTACACATCAAGTTAGGTCCCTTGGAGCATGGACTAAGTATAATGATATTAAAATATGGTTTATGGCAATAGAAACATTTTGTTCAGACAGTGATTTAGAGCTCAAAACTTTCTGAAGACTAACACTAAAGAATCTCAGAATTAAGGATTTTATATAGAATAAATCACAGCATTTTTTACAGGATTTTCTTTGATGCTTTTTTTCTAAAAAAAAAAAAAAAAAAAAAAAAGGATTTGTATTTATCTATAATATGTGAAGTGATACATTTTTAAGGCCATAACCAAAAGCTGTTTTCATGTCCTTTTATGACAGCACTTGGAGGATGAAACACTGAAACAAATTTCAGCACTAGAAATAGGAAGACTTCCTTAAACTTCAGCAGAAGTATTCCTGACCTGTAACCAAAAAAAAAAAAAAAAAAAAAGAAAGAGAAGCTATTTACAGGCAAAGCACAGGGTATTAATAACCTTCTGTCTTGTCACTGTATCAAAACATGATGCCCAAGATAACATTTTCTCACTGAAAAAGAAGATTTGGGGATGTCAGCATGCTGATCAAGAGATTAGATCTTGCTAATCATGAGATTAGGAAGTGGTTGTTTTTCATTTGATTTGACAAAAAAGTAAATTAAAGAGAGTTGGAGGGCTTCAGTCATCACCAAGACTTAGGAAAAGGGATCTTCAACAGCCTTAGAAGTAGAGGAGAAGGGATGCAAGCTCATTCATAGCTGGAGCAACTAAGCTTCAATTACTTCATCAATTTTATTAAATTTCAAGAGAACTGTAACAATTTTTATCCTAGTTCTAGTATGGATACAAGCATGCACCTTTTTATCTTCTTGCATCTACCCAAAGGTCCAATTCAGTCCCTGGCTAATGCACTACACCCTCTTCTTTTCCATTCACTTTGGCATTTTCCTATTAACAATTGTAAAATATGGTACTGGCTGAGAAGGGCTCATATTTTTCAGATCATCTGAAAGTTCTCTAAATTAGCAAGTGAAATGCTGCTGGGCCGTGCAGAGCAGCCCTGCGTGTGCAGCTTCATTCCAGGGGAATTCTCTCCTGCCACCTTAGGGCATAGCATAACTATAGTAGCAAGCACTGCAAAAAGCTGCTAGGAGTTTATGGAGATTTTTTTTTTTTAAGCAGAAAAAAAGAACTATTAATCTAAGCCTAATTACTCAACATCCTCACAGGAAAGAGATTCATTGCATAAAACCGGAATCCCTTAGCTTGTTTCATGCACTCGGATACTCCAGGCCCTGGTCGTTAACCACAAATCCACCTGTTAAATCACATCTGTCCAAGACAACAACAAGCAACTCTCAACAGAAGCACTGTCCAATCCCCATGGCAAAGTCAAAAAATGTTTTGTATTTAGCAAAGAAGCTCCCATCAGCACAGATGGCCAATTACTGTCCCTTGTCAACTTGGTGGTCAACACACAAAGAGGTGGTGTCAAGCAACTTGCTGACTCCAGATGGATGAAGACCAAAGAGTCGGGCTAGAAAGAAATACACAGGAAAATAATATGCATGCTACTGAACAAGAACTTATCAAATCATAGAGAGGAAAAAACTATTCAAACTGAACATTAAATAAGTCTGCAGCAATATTTATTTCTTGTAGGTTTAGAATGTCTTGAACCTGGGTCAAAATATAACATTTCTTCCTAGGGATTTATTCTTGGCAAGCACTCTGAATATGCTCCAGTTTATGCTGCAAGACAAATGGCTGAAAATAAGCTGCATCTCTAAAGTGCAAAACTTAATGGAATTAAAATTTCACTACAGTCACCTGCTTGGAAGCAACTGAGCTGGTGCTTATTTTGCTGCTCTAAAGCTTGCACTTATGTCCTTTCCTTAGTACTGAACATGAAAATGGGATCTACTTCAGGTCTAATTTGAAAGTTACTGGGACAGCAAAATATTTTAGTGTTTCCTGCACTTTGCACATGCTGATATTTATCAACAGCTGATATGCCAAAGATTAGAAGAGCCTTTGAAATCAAAGTTGCTAACATTTCTTGTATCTCTAAGTAACAACAATTTTGCTGCATACAGATGAGCTTTGCATGCCATTAAACAAACATCTATCCCACCGCAGCTGAGGAGTGGCTGTTGTGTTTACTGAGTTAGTGACAGCATCAGATCTACAGAACTCAACCTTTTTGCTGAACTAGTACAATCTCCCAACACAAACACAACACTCTAAATGTCAAAGTGCTTCCTTTTAAGGGAACATATGTTCCATACACATACAAAAAAATAAACACACAGACACATTTGGAAACCTAGAGTGACACAAGACAGAATTTTAAAGTAATTGTAGGTTTGAAAAGTAATATTTTTTCTCCAAAAGAATATGATCAAATACTGAGTGAAAGGAAACTCTCCAGACAGATGTTATAGGCAAAGGAAGCAGTTCTGATCCAACCAGGAACAAACAGGGTCACGCATAGCAAAGATATGAGGCTTCACATAAAGCCTCTGAAACAGAAATAATTTGCTCTGCACACAATTCTCATGATGCTTCTATGAAGTTTAAAGCTTTACCATAGGCTACGACAAATACTGAATGGCTTGATGAAGTCTACAAAAATATTTCCAAATGAGCCAGGACCCCACAGAGCACTAGTCCACATTCCAACTTGTCACTCATACACTGTAAGCACTGGGCTGGTGGAAGGCCTTTGGATCTCCAGTTAACACCACATTTTAAAAAACTACAGAAGTTTTCTTTGTGGAAAATGGGAGCTGTACTTAGCATACTGTAGGGCACAAAGCTTAGGAACTATTTGGAGTAGGTGGAAAGCAGCCTCCTCCTTCCTCCACCCCTAGACAGCTGCAGAACAGCTTGTCCTGGCAGACTCTGAGCGGGGGGAGGTTTGTGTCAGCTGTGGCCCCTGCAAAACTAAACAAAAAAAAAAAAAAAAAGTGAAGTGCAAAGCAGCCAGCATAGGCAACACAAGGAAAGGGAATCAGTACAGTCACTTTGTGGTGCTCTCTCACAGCACTGCTGTTGCTGTGGGAGAGCACAAAACTCTCACAATCCAGAGAATAAGAAAAAATCTTAGTTTCTAAGAATAAGCTGCTGTTCTGCACCATATGTAATATTTTAGGAAAGTACTAGTATTTAGTACAGATAGAGTCTGACAAATTACCTTAATTGCCTGTACCCTGTCGATAACGATGGACCTCCTTTTAGCTTTCCAAGCTTCCATGTGCTCCAGGAAGCTACCACAGAAAATACTGGTCTGCAATACAGTGATGGTTTGGGTCTCTCTTCTACTTCCACAGTGCTTTTTGCAAGTCATCTAAAATACTGGAAAGGATTCCTGTCCAAAACCTGTTTTGTTGATGATGTTGTTTAGTCACAGTGTTGTAAAGCAGTGTTGTAAACTGAGCTATCAATTCACTTCAAAAAGTGCACTCCTCATGCAGACCTAAGGCCGAAAGTCCCAAGCTACCAAACTTGTTCATATCATAGATGTTCATCACAGAAGTCACTAAGAAAATAAAGTTAAATTAATAAATCGACTACCTGTAGTCCCCTTCTCAACTAATGTAATTCAACCAACAACTTCAATGACCAAAAAAAAAAAAAAAAAAAGAATACAAGAGAAACAATGTCTTTGCACTTATATATTTTGATTATAGACTGACACACAGTTGTAGAGCTACTAGGACCGAACAGGCTTTTAAATCAAAATTCAGCTTAGGTCTGAATGACCTGTAACTATCCTACCCAAAGGTTTCTTGAACCCCAGTAGCTTGGATAACATACAAAAGCTGCCCACCTCACCTACTGTCGGCTTTGATCACCAAAAGAAAGACTAAAGCATTAAGTCGGTTAAGAAATTGAAATATAAAGTAGATAGAAGAAAAACATGCCCTGAAGGAGAAGACGTGCTAACAAAACATTTCAGTGCAAGTCAGAAGAGTAAAACTAAAAGAATATGTTATGTTAGGCAGATGAAGAGGTACTAATAAGAGAACCTGACTGACAAGGGCAGGGCAAGTTGAATAGCTCAGTACAGTGAGTCATGCAAAACTGAGGGAATGGATCAAAGAACATCCAATAACCATAAATCAGCACCGTGTCTGATACGGCACAGACAAACCAAGGGGCTACACTGGCAGCTGCTAGCGCATGGCTAATAAGTTTCCCATATACAAATGGGCTAGCTATCGACAGAAGATATATTTTGCTTGTCAAAAGTTATTTGTACTCCCTGATACACTGCATATGACAGAGCATCCACCTTGACTGAGCTACAGGTACAGGAACAGGCTTTGATTTCTATTGGTCTTTTATGAGAAGGTGAAAATTAGCGACTAAAACCTCTTATTTCAAGGACTTCCTTAAACATATTTTCCAAGGTAACCAATAACTTCTTCACAATTGCTACTCTTCTGTATGACACTTATTCTTAACAACATTATCAACTTCACAGACAAAAAAGGGAGGTTCCAATCTCCGTGCAAATCGTCTTCCAAGTGCGTGCACTGATTTTCATCCTAAGGATTTGGTCCTTAGCATGTAAATAAGAGCTCTTCTGCTACATGCAGGTAGATTTACAAGCACAGCATTTCTACAGCTCTCTGGAATCACCAGGAACGAAGTGCAACATTATCAGTGCACGAGATGCTACATGTCAGCTTGCTGCACAGATAGTGGGAGGATATTCGCAGACAGGCATTGGAAGAAAAGTTATATATTCTTGTCATGTCTATTCAAGATGTATATAAAGGTTTAGTGTCACATTAATTACTAATGTCAATCAGTGAACATTATCTCTTTCCACATGATCAGTGAACAGCATTGCTTTAAATATATATTTTTCAGAACAAATAAGAATTTCAAGTGCTCTGGACCAGTAACCCTCTTCAAAACCATGTATGTACAGAGGTGCAGAGGCTGAGAAATTCAGAAACTCTGCTTGCCCAGAAAGCTCACCGCAGGTGACAGCAGAGACAGAACAAATCACCCACATGGTCTTCAGCCACTTCTGTCAGGTTCCCCACATGCATTCCAAGAATAAATTCCTCTCGCTGCTCTGACAACACATTATTACTAAAGTACATTCATTAATGCCGAGTGTAGGGTGCTAGCTTGGTATTTTACATTAAAGTATTGCACAAGAACATCAAGAGCTTTTTGATAAACCTTAGGACTGCCCAAGAATGTGTTTTTAAGCATTCCCTTGTCCACATTTGCAGGTTTATTAGTACAGCAAAAGTGAAATACTCTACAGAACGAGTCAGTTTGTGGGCCTGTTCTGTTTATCCTGTTCGCACAAAACTATCTTCTAGCCTATGCACTAATTTCAAACCTCATCTGCATTCTGTTTTTCAGGCTCAAATTCTACTTGGATAACCACTGAATTTTCTTTCTATGCCTTAGTAAACATATTGTACCACAAGCAGTAAAGCTTTCCCATCTCTTACTGGGAGTTAACCATTCCATCATGTTGAAACAGGTTGCTGCGCAGTGAGTGTCAGGGAAACACTCAGTTGCATGGCAGCCTTTCTGCAGTTTTATGCAAGCACAAACGAGCAGTCCATGCTCTTAGGTAATGGAATGATTTTAGGACCTATCAGGGTCTTTTCAGATGTCTTTGTGAAGGAAAATTTAAAATTCACCCTTTCCTTCTGCTTATAATAGCATCAAATTTTCAATTTCTAAATTGAAGAAAAACAACCTTCCAAATATCTGGTTTACAAATGCAATGAGTTTCAAGGGTTCATCTGGAAAGAAAGGTGGAGTTCAACAGCTCTGCTGCTTTCAAAGCTAAAGCTGGAGCTCTGCTTCAGGTGGCAAAGTAACTGGAGCTGGACACTGAGATGCAGAACCCACTTCCTCTTGCTGCTTCTTCAAGACTATAAAACAGAAAACGCTCCTTTAATCCATCCAAACACATCTATCATTAAACACACTCTTATTAAAATGTTACCTCCCCAATATATAAGTTTAAAAGTTTCAGCTGGTCTGCAACTGGCATAGTGATCCACTTACTGCCTGCAATAGCCCTTGGTCACTGTAGCCAAGAGGAGAGCAGGTAACTGTGTGCATTCAGATGAAAGTTTTTTGCAGTTAGTATCTCTTCTACGTAATATAAAAATCTAAATTAGTGCCCCTTTTAGCCTACTTCAGTTTGCAGTACAGCAGAAAATCTGGAGTGACAGGTTTGATTGATTTGTATTTGCTAGTTCTAGCACAGAGACCGTTTCCATTAGATTTAAAAAGCAAAAATGAAACAACATGGTAGGCCACAAAAATCCCCTTGGAACTGCACTCAGGTAACCTGGTTCCATGGCCAGGGAGAGAGAACAAGAGCAAAAATCCTCTTCAGGTAGAGGGTTTTATGATGGGGTGGGGAGGTTGCTCCTTCACTTCATGAACTTTCAAACAGCAGTGTCTTCAGAGAGCAGTTTATCATCTGCACTTTCTTCCATCACGTGTCCTACTCTCCTCCCTGCTAGTCCTTACAGGAAGGAAAGGTCCCCATGCCCGGCCGCCTTCCCTTCTGCTTTGGGATTGCACGGAAGCCAGGAAAGGCAAACACTGCAAGGAGAGCTGGTAGAAACATCAGTTCACGTTACCCTGAAATCTCCTACCAATTTCACCTATGTACCTAATATATCTAGTACCTCTTAATTATCTTATGCCATTAAATACACTTCTTTTCTACCACATTACTGCCTAGTTTAGTGATATTTTCAGTTAAACAAGAAAAAACATCCATAGAATGTTTACTTCTCCAAACAAAAGACAAACTCTGTCACAGTGCCAGTCTTAAAAAAGAAAAATAATAAGTGGCAGTTCTCATTATTTAGCTCTTGAACACAACATGAGCTTCACGAAAGGCATGTCAGTCTGCACGGAAGGGCAGCCATCTCTGAGGCAACTGTCAGCATTCCAACAGAAGCATTTTTATCCACTTAAAATAAGAAGTTTAGGAGGGAGAAAAATATTAAATTTCTTTTTGACAATATGCACAACTTCAGCGTGAGCACAAGCAGTTTGCAAAAAAATGTATAGCCATTTAAAACACTGTACAAAGCTTGTTTGTGTAAAATGTGTTTTATAAAATGCAGGAACAAGCACCTTAAGACTTGCTAATGAGAAAGCTCCCTGGGCAGGAGGACGGGCATTCCCACCCCTTGCACTTTCAGAGGCCTCTCCATCTTTTGGGGGATGAGAAGAATGGGCAAGGAGCACGAAGGTTAGGAGAGGACTTGGGAATACCAATGATCTCGCATTGGCAGCAGGAGAAGGATCAATGCCCAGAAAGTTTCCTGAGCAAAACTGAAGTGACAGTGCAAACAAATAAGCATCAGGGAGCTGAAAAATGCAGGAAACCAACTCTGAGAAAACTGGAACCAAAACCATTAACAAACAACCCCACACAACAGCCAGCTCTGCTGAAGACATTTCAAAGCACAAGAGCAGCCACAAAGTTTTTCCCCTTTCAGAAAAAGGAAGGGAGCAAGACACCCCACAATTTTCATTCAAGAACCTTGACAAGAAATCATCTTTAGTTTTAGCACTATGGAAAAAAAAAAAAGTTTTTTTAAAAAATGTTTATTCCTCCTCCACCTACATTTTTACATTTCAATGTGGCAAGAAAATTCCAGCATGCTGGGTTTGGGAGGATGATTTACTTAAATACCCGTTGTGTCATTTTTTAAGAGAAGCAAATCAGTTCGAAGGAAGTGGGTGGAAGGAGGAAAAAAAAAAAAAAAAAAAAAAAAGGGAAGAAAAGCCACATACACTAATGGAGCCAAAGCAGAAAAACAGCAACACCCAGGCTTCAGATTGCTTCATCTAACGGACCACTTCAAACAAGAAGAGAATCTAAAAAATAAATAAAATAAATTTTGTAAGAAGACACATCTAGTTACAAATTCTAGTGCGAACACATAATCCATTCATCTGCCTCTGACCTAAACACGTAATTAAAAAGGCAGGAGGAAGGACCTCAATCAGCCTAGCAGCACTGAAAAAGCTTAAGAGGTTACTTAGGAGGTTTTTAGGAAACAGATGAGAGAAAAGGACATAGCGCAAAACTGCAGATGCACATGTGCAAAAGGGACAGGTATGCTAGAAGCAGGAAGAGCTAAGACCCCAACAGACTTTCCCCATTATAATTCAAACTTCAAAACTTGCAAGCACGAGGGGTAAATTCAGCCTTAAAAAAAGTTAAAGATCAAAGAAATGTCAGGTCCGAACAGGAAAACCTCAGTGTGAACTAGGAGCTTTCGACTCACTCTATGACTGTACAGAGCAGAAGTGCAAGTCCTGCCCCAAGCAGCAGCAGACAGACCTGGCAGGCAGGCTGGAGATCAAACACATATACATGCAATGTATGGAAGGAGACACTGGTACTGCAGCTGGGAGGGACTGGCAATGGAGATAAAAATGGCTTCACATACCTGAGGTGTGCTTCATTATCTTAATGGAAGCATAACGTGTAGCACGGAGGTTATATATAAGAATATATAACTGCAAAAGATTCATTTACAGGTTTTTAAGTAAAAAAAGTCGTGTTACTGTCTGCATTTAATCTCTGACTATGGAGGAATAGGAACAAACTCAGTCTCCACCAACATTTTTCTCTAGTAGAGAAGCCTGCCTAAAATGGAAGTAACACAAAGAAAAATAACTATTTTTGTCGGACAGTTGTGCCAGTGACTGGCAATAGAAATGCTCAGAACTTGCTAACATTTTTCTTCTAAATTACAAAGAATACTTGTTTCACAAAGAGTTGTAATTAAGGATGCTTTTAAAATATGTTTATTCACTTCTGATTTATTTTCAGGAGCTTTTAAAGCAGAGAAGGTGCTTTTCCTGAACTTGAATAATTCAAATATGTTCAAGAATCCCACAAAATTCCTCATATTTTCAAGTACTGTCCTCAAAGGTTTGTTCTTTCCTTCATCCCACAGTATTAGGATTTCTTAACTTTTAGAGATAAGGCATGCCCTTAAAAAACAAAAAACACCCCTCTAATTATGGCAAATGCCACAAACAGACCCAAAGTCAAGAATTTAAATAAACCTCAACACAGAGATGCAAAAATACCAAAAGATCCAAGAGGATTTCAATGTAAAGGGATTTATGAACACACCCAAACATGCAGCTCCAAAACAGACTTGCCTGTCCCTGTAGGTGTTTAGATGCCTTTTAAAATTTGAATTTCAAGGCTCTCTCTGAGCACATTTCACACCTGTAGTTCCCATCAATGTCAACTTGGTACTGTGGGCTTTTAGCACCTCTAAAAATGCCTACACATTAAGTCACTTCTGATTATCTCCATCTGTGCACATTTATTCTTGCATAAAAGTATCACATCTCTGTTTACACTTTAAACCACAAGCCTGGACCTTGTGCTCATACGAGGAACACTAACAACAGGTTATAAAAGAGAAGGAGCAATGTCCGAGTTTTTCAGCACTGCCATTGCCGTTAATTAGTTCACTCCTTCATGCGTTAAAGGCAAAAGCAACGAAAAACAAAACAAAAACAAAAAAAGAGAATTTCTTTATTATTTGGTATATATTACTTGACATATAAAACAATGAAAGCAAGGCTTGTTTTAACATAATCAATATCCCAAACAAAAGAAGAATTTGAATACAAAAAGAAAAACCAAAAACACACACACGCAATCCAAGTCAAGGGAGGTCATTTTGCATCCTTTCTGTATAAAGCAAACTCTATCTTGACATTGTTTTCCGAACATAGATGATTAAAATCATGCTCACTGATAGGAGGTACTGACCTTTCAAGCCAGGGCTCATTTAATCTATTCGTGGCATCTAGCACTCCAGCATACTTCAGGGATACTTAAAGAGGGTACAAAATTCCAACACCAGTCAGGTCAGCAAAAAAGTTGGTCCGGGTCAATCATTCAAACCTGAAGAGCTAATAGAGTCCCTACATCCCTAAATGCTCTTACTAATTTCAATAAAATATGTATTCTAAACATGACTCCTTAACCAAAATGCTAATTAGCTGCTCCCACAGGAGAATTTGTTGCTATTTCTAGTTAACGCCAGAGAAACGTGGCCTTCCTGAAAGCACGAAGAGACTCATGCAGACTGTGCGGAGGTCGCAGCAGGAACCTCATTAGCATCGCCCAGCTCACGCAGCGCTCAATGACAACGCCAGCCCCAACTGATAACACAGGTCACAGGGAAGGTAGAAAGAAAAAGACTAGAAAACATTGAAAAAAAAAAAAAAAAAGAAAAGAAAAAGAAAGTGTTTTACCCTTTGTAACTACATCCGCTTCAGCTTGCAATGGCAGCAGGGAGATGTCTCCTTCTCTTGAACAGCTCCCAAACAGGTCCACTTTTGAGGATGGGAAGCATTATAAAACGAACCTCCCAGGATAACTACACAGTTATCAAATTTCTTCAGAAAAGCCAAAGAATATGCAGCAACAAGATGGCCTCACTAAGTAGTTATATTAGGTGAAGAGGCTATTTTCACTTCGAAGAAAAGGCAAGAGCTCCCAGTTACTTTAATGGGATACACTGCTGCCCACGCTGTTTTGATATGAATTTTCATCTATTCAAGAGTATCAAGTGTCAAGAGTATTAATTAGAAATAGACCGTTCATAGGTAATCTTGAAATACTATTACCCCTTACTGCTATCAGTCCTAATAAGTCAGTCACAAGTCTTATAAATCAGAGTGAAGAACCTTGTGGACGTGTTCCTTTGACCTTCAACCAAAATATTTTGTGGCCACAGTAGGCTAATCTTAGCCTTCTTGGTTTGAGAAATTGGTAGAATGGCTATCTATATCTCAAGGGAAAAAAAAAATTCTTCTCATCTTCTTCTTTATATTCTATCAAAGAAGATAAAACCAAAACAGAAAGCCAGCCAGAAGTGCAAAATACTATGTCAAAGATATTCAATATATTATTATTTCATTTTATAAAGAATTATGTACAGTTGGTTTCTGTGGCATAAAAAAAAAAAAAAAAAAAAACCTGTTTCTCCAGCGTTGAGCTACTGTATGTTCCAAATTGATAAATTCCCTATTTGAGGGAATAATTCTGTGAGGTATATCAGGACAGAAAAACACACCCAAACACACATATATGCCCTGTATGAATGGTCCCAGTAACAGATTCAGTCTGTACAGTAAAAGTTGCCTAAGAAAGAGGATGATATTAAAAAAAAAAATCACGGTTTTAAGCAATTGAAAAAAAATTCTACCATTTAGAAAGATAGCTTAATGATGCTTCCCAAATTTAAAAAGAGTATTTGCTTACAGTACTGAGAAAGTAAAGACTACTATAGAAATCAACTCCGCTCACGCATTCTGGTATCTTTTTCAGTTAAGTAATGAAAATAATGGTTTCATTTAGGAAAATAAAAATACAACACACCAAGTGATACACACTGATAAGACTTCAGAAGAAATTCCTCTTCAAGCTCATTTTATACAAGATCATTAGCAATGTACTTGACTGCAGTAGTTGAGAAGAAAGCAATGACTCAAATGCAGCAGCACCACCTCTGTGGTGTCAGAATTAGGCCTGATGTCTCCTTCATCCTTTAAATTAAGCCTAGTTCCACATGCCTGGTTATGATACCCATCGCTACATACTTGCAAAATGCCTGGGTAAACCTTTAAATGTTATTCTTTCCAGTCTTTTTTTTTTTTTTTTAATAAGAAAGGAAAGAAAAAAAAAAAGAACTCATCTCAAATTCTTTAATATTTACCCATTTGATTAAAGAGAAACAGAAGTGTTTCTCGTAACAAATTATGTTTGTTAACACCTGCTAAGGGGTAACTCACTTGGACAAGATCATTTGAGTTAGTTTTTACAATGGCAGTTGGGCCTTCTCTCCTTGCCCCTTTTTAAGTACCTAATTGTCAAATCTACTGAGATTGACCCAAATAAGATTTCTTACACAAATCTCATTACCCCTACTTAAAGGATATAAATACTACAAGACTTGTGGCAGAATTTGGGCTTAGATGTGCTGAGATGTACGTATGAAAGACCAAAAACCATTCGAGCACTTGTGCTGCCTGTGATAGCTTTTAAAGGGTGGAAATGGCCTGGACTGCCTTACTTCTCTCTTCCATCTTTCCCACCCTTCTTAACACCCAGTTGTGTTAATATTAGTTGCCAAAACTATGTTTGACAAAAACTCTATGCAAAGTAGATCAGTCATCTGCATAATTCCTCCATTTCAGTACAGCAGCTTGCACCAACAGATACAAGCAGCATTTTAATGGTTATGCCTTTCCATAGCGCTCAGAAGGGATTTAATCATAGGGGTGGGCTCTGCAGAGACAAAAGACTTGAGGCCCTATTTGAGACTTGCGCAGGGTCTGGACAAAGCACTGGCACTCGCAAGAGCAGAAATAAGAAACTATCCGGGCCAGGCACTTGCAAGCGGCCGTGGGGAGGTAGCCAAGGAGTATAGCTCAGCCCACAGACTGATCGTGTCAGCCAGCAAAAGCTGTGCTACTTGAGGGTGTACGAGGTGAGGATCTCTGCCAATTTTCTTCGAGTGAGGCTTAGCTACAAAGATAACACGATCTGTAGGCAACATAAGGTTTTCAGGAGAGGAAACTTCAGACAAATCTGCGCTTGTCTGAGTGCTATGCACTCTTTATTGCAAAGGGGTTTCACACTGTTTATGGTTCCTTCTAACTACTTACAGTTCATTCAATCTATTTATCCCCAAATGAAAGATATATAAATGCCAGAGCTTTTCAGGTAAATCTTGGTAAACAGGTCAAGGGTTGCTTTTTAAAGCAACCTAAAGAACTTCCCAAGCGTCATCTAAATCAGATGTCCTGATTTCCTATTTTGACTTAGTTATTTCAGGTTTGGAGTAGAAGACCATCTTGCGCATCTGTATTTTTCACCCAATCATGAAAACATTGAGATGGCTGTATTTAATTATCTATATCAAGAAAAACAAACATCTCCATGTCTCCTTAAAAGGAGGACTCAAGGTTTGAAGACAATTTACATCTTTAAGATAAATTCCTACTTGTTAATTGTAAAGGACTTCTCAAAGACACTAGGTATTCTCTTGCTGCCCACACTTGCTGAAGAATCACATTACTACTACTTTTTGTCTACATATTTGCCCATCTCAGAACCCTTCCTTAATTTTAAGGGAAATAGCTTTTTTTTTTCCCCAACAGAACTGTAAATACCAGTGAACAGCATTAATACTAATCTCTTGTGACCAGACTCACAGTAATTCTAGCAGCGGTCAACAGGAACCCACGTGAGAGCACATGCATCAGAAACACATTCGGAATAACCAAACCGGCCTATTGTATGGACTTCTAAAGGCTTATTAAAAACTTCAGAGCATAAATCGAGAAGTTTCACACTTCAAATACTCGTTCAAGCTGCTCAGCCTTACAAAGAGTTGGCTTTTCCCAACAACCCATACAACGAAAGAACTTCAGAACCAAGAACACAATCCTTGCAATTATCTTGTGGAAGCAGTCACTTATTTGAGGACTTATGCTGCAGAAAAATTTTACAAATTTCTCTCTTCTTTTGTCAAGCAGCAAGCACCCCCAGTGACAATGAACTTTTCCAGGTGTCAGTTGCTTACAGAGTAAATGTAGCTTAGCCACAAATCTTAGCTGCATTTAGCCAAGTAAACAAAACAACCTTTGAATTTGCTTCCAAAAAACTGTACCCAAAGTTTGAGAGTTATAGATACTCTACTCAACAGCTTTCCAGATTTAATTTTGGCATTTTATCATTAAATTTCATAAAGAACACTACAAAATATCTTCAGCTGTCTCTCAGGCAGTCCCAGAGTATCATTAAGCAACTTCTGGAAAAACATCTTTACCCCTAAGCAATTTGTTCTGTTCACACATTTAAGCTTAGATGCATTGTATTCTGTTGCTTTCGCAACACAGTTTCTTTCACATTTCTTTTAAATAGCAATCTTTCCACCGACTTCCTCAAGTACCTTCTTCCCCATAGAGAAGGATTCTGTTTTTCCTGTGTTGTTTTGTGATGTAGACATCAAAATTGTGCTTTAAAATGTTTCTGCCTCCCCCCACTTAACCATGTGTACAACTATGCAGTTTTCAGGAACACTCTGGAAATGAGAAAAACTTGGCTAGCAGCTTTTAAAACAGATAGAAGTTTCCCCTTGTGTAATGGATGTTCTTAATCCCACGTGTCCACATATAGATCAAGACGGAATCATTCCCACAAAAAAAGGCTTTCATGCCTTACAACCCGATTTCTGTGATTTTGGAGGGGTGAATCTAGGTTATTTGTGATTTGGATATCTAGGCAGCATATTTTTCTTCCAGGCAAACAAGAAAGGATGATACTGCCAGCATATCCACACCAGATCAGTAAAGAAGAAAAGCTGAAGCTCTCTGCATTTATGCAATATTTGGACCAGCTGCACATAGATAATTAAACAGCCTTGCAAAACCTCTACAGCTTCAGTTTTCTCAGATTTAGAAGTCTTTCATAAATTAGTCAAGTTCTGCAGATAAGTGATATTACTTGCATTGAGAAGCAAATAAAAGGCACGAGTGATAGCCAGAAAGTAGATAAGAAAGAAGAAAAAGAACACAGGAAAAGAAAAATGAAGGAAGACAACTGCTACTAGACAACTTGTACTCCTAATGATGGTGGGAGGGGAAGTAGTGTTACATTCTCAAATTCGCAGAGATCCTCCTGCAGCTATTGCTCAGGAGGCAACACAATGCTAGACAATTAAATCTCTGTTTTGAGCAATAGATTCTCAGCAGTTTCCTACTTCTAAAGTATTTCCTGAAGTCAGAATAGCCAAATAAACTCAGACAAACCTGGTGGGGTGGGAGACAGACATACACACATGCAAAAAAAAAGGAGCTGAGATAAAGCAGCAGGATGCCCAGGAGAGAACCTCAGTGCAAACTACAGTATGCTCGATACCCCAACAGCTGTCCAACAAGTAGCTAAATCAGCTTCTTTCCTGAAAACACCATAAATAGCTCTCAAGAGTTGGTGTTCAGGGAATAAAGTGTTGTGCAAGTTGTGCGGGAGACCTCTTGAGTTAGTAGCTCCTTCACCATTCGCAGCGCCCACACAGCAGGAGTCTCACACAAGGCAGGATGTTTCCCATACAAACAAGTCATCCTCCTACCTCTCCTCCCTTTCACTTCAGACCCCTTAGCACAGCAATGAAGATCTTCCCCAGACCATCTTGGAGTCCTCCTTGTAGAAGGGATAAAGGAGGTTTCAGTACAAAGCATGTACTGCAAAGGCTCTTCTGAAGGGACAGAGAGAAGTTAACTAAATAACTAAAGTTCAGTCCAGCATCTCCCCATTCAAAAATGATGACAGATCCCATTCTTATTAGCAAGCCAAACATGCAACAAAAGCCCCCCACAATTTAATTTGACATAAAATATTGCAGGTTGTAACACTGTAAAATGTTTTATGTTGTAACAATTGCATATATGGGGAAGGAGAGGGGGGAGAAAACACAGTACTAAGTGCTTTATGCTTTAATTGCTGCTTAACACCTTGAAACAGGTAGAAAGGATAAGGATGAAGTCAAAAAGAGCTGCCACCACTGTGAAATGTAGGCTCAGAAGTGGCTCATGTGAAAAACCTTATCTGCAATCAGTCCTAAAAGAAATGTCACATGAAGATCTTGTCAGTTTTCTGGTGAAAATCCTATTCCTAAAAGGATTAATGGGTAACCGAAATATCAGCCACTAATCTCCAAAAGTTTAAGCACAGCACTCCAGAAATCCCTACACCAATTGCTAACTAAGAGAAATTAGGTCAGAATCCAAATCAGATCACACTGGAGTAACATCAATCTTCTTATTTCAGTGCTGTCACATTTTAAATCTTTCATACAGTTTCCATGTAAATTATTAAAAGCAAAAGAGGTCTTTGCTTGAAAGAGACTACCCCAAAGTGACATTCCAGTTTATTGCTACAGTCTTAACAAGACATTTGAAAAAGTTTACCTTCAGACCTTAAGATGCACATCTTAACGTACTTCTGCAAAAAAGCAACTAAGATCTACAAGACCACTTGAGGGTTTCCATAAAATCATCCAGACTCAAGTAGCAGCGTTTCTAACGGTGCAATCTGACAATACAATTTCTTAACCAGTTTCCATGCCTTACTCTCAATATCTAACACACTTGCACTCTAACCCAACAACTCTAGTAAAAAAAAAAAGAGAAGTTGCTCCCATTTTCATTCTGTGCATCTGCCATCTTGCAGTGAACTCTACTTTTTACTGAGATCTAGTCTTTATTTTGACTCTGCCACTGGCTTGCTGCATAGCTTGAAGGAGTTGCATCTTGCTTCCCTACACAAAATAAATAGCACGTTAACATCCCTAAGTCTTGGGAATCCATTGATGCTAAGCCATATATAGAAAATCACTGATATCTGTAAGTCTGTCAGGACCAGAGCTTGTATTACTGTCCAGAAATCTGGACCCTTCATTTCTTAAAATAAATCAGCAGGAAGTTTGATACGCAAAGACCTCACCTATTCAGCTTAACTGGAATTTACCAGCAACACACATACTGTACAAAATCTTCAAGTGTCACTTATCAACTGATATATTGTCCCTTTATTACCAATCTGCTACTATAAAGCATTGAGACCTTTCATTACGCTACTGATAGGATCACTTCCTCTACTATAACACAGGCTATTTTTCACAATGGCAACAGTCTTCCAAGATGCAGACTACAGTGTCTTACCTCCAGGTAAAATATGTGAGGAAATTACAATAATTCATTTCTGAAAGTTGTCAGCTCCAAAGCTGCTCAGCTGACTCTGCAATAGACTGAAAGAATACAAAAAGATTGAATGAAGGCTTCTCAGTGACTCTGTGTTCCTACAAGTGGCACGGACTTAATTTCCATTTTGACCATTATATTTGTTGCTTTTAAACTCTGTATAGTACACTGAGTGACACTGCTGACAAGGCCAGGCAGGGCCCAGAAAAAAGTGCCACCTACAGCTTTTATTTAGAGACTGTCTCTTTCCGTAATGAGCAGCAGTATCGTGTCCATGTCCTGCAACATCTTCTACTGTAACTGTAACATCCACTTTATCTGCAAACTTGTCACCAAAACCAAGCCAGCTGTATAACCACCGACACACTCATTTTATATAAAGTAATTTTATAGTGACATTTATGAGCTGTAACGAACTACTTGAATCAGTGGCATAAACCTACTTAACACATAATGAACTAGAGGGCAAAATGAGTGCTTTGACTGCTAAGTAATTAAACAATGCTCTAACTTTTGGCTATTTAGCATTAACCTCTTTCACTAAATAACACTAAAAACATCATCTCTTTTTTGTTATATAACAAGTTTCTGTCTATCCCCAGGTTACAATATCAGAGGTCTACAGACTAGCAGTGCCTTTGGGACATTTACTGCCTCTGGATTGAGAAAATACAGAACATACCATGAGAAAAACCAAATAAAACCTTCACACCTCACGCAAAACTGCAGCCCACAATGATTTAATCACCAGCCATTGCTACCATCTTTGCTAGCAGACATGAACTCACCTTGCTCAGGTGCTGAGTCCAACAGAAACTAAACAGCGTTGTCAGCCTAAACTGGAACATTAACAAATGCTCTGCAAACTCAGAGTGCCACCAACAAGGTCCCTCTTTTCTTGTTTGGGTCAAGATTTATTGCACAAGTCACCTTGAATGGTGCCTGGTTAGGCTTTTTGTTTGGTTTTATTCTGCTTTTATGTCCACTGCAGATAACACCATAATGGCTCTGTGCAGCAGGGATAAAGTACAAACACAGTTAATCTCAGCATGGAGGTAAGTCACAACGAAGAGCTGCGGCAGACCCAACTTGCACAGCCTGCCAGGGAAAACGGCTACAAGAACGTGCCCCTAGCAAGAGGAACTGATGGAAAGTTTCCCCAGGACCATTAAACCAATCAACTGTCTTGCTGCTGCAGCTGTAGAGACAATTCCTGCTTTACCTTCCTCCTGTCCTAATAAACCAAAGGGAAAAGTTCCATAGAAAGAATTAAACTGATCTCTCCCACTTCCTCCCAGCAGCAAATTACTCATAAAAACTCAGATAACTATAAAAGCCATCAAAAAGAGAAAGGCAGGAATAAGATTAAATAAACCTGGTAATCTGCCCCAAATGCAGGCAGGCAATTGAGCTTGTTATTCCACGGCTGATTTCCATATAAACCTGACTGCAATAATTTTATGCTACAATCTAAGTCTTAAGAGCAAGTTTTTCAGAGCTGCATTTCCAAATGTTCACTTTCTAAGGCAGGAAAAGCAAGCAGCCCAGAGCTCCGGCTGAAATGTAACTGCCTCTAGGAATCATCTAACCTTTATTCACTGTTGAAAGCTTGACCCAAACTGCTAATGCTAATCATGTTGCTAAGCACTAGGTCTCCATGACTTGCTTAACTCCCCATTTTGAAACAGTTTTGAAGACTGATGCTTCTCTTCAAAAACAAAACAAAACAAAAAAGGGCAGAAACCTATTCTAAAATTGACTTTTCATAGGCCTCTTCATTTAAGCTCCAGAACAGTCCAGAAAATTGTATTTCACTCCTGTTATCCTAGAGCTACTATGTACGGGGTTATCCTAGGAAAAAGCACCGCCAGTGACAACAGTTGAGCGGGATTAACACTAAAACCAACCTAGTATTTCTTTGCTAGTTCTATCTTACTGTTAGGACTCAAAATCTTGTTTCTAACCTTAGTGTCAGAATTATCTTTTGATACAGAAGCCACAGAAGTTAGTTACTGTAACTGTGAAGCACTACTTAGACCTTTGCAGTTCTACATGGTAAAATATGAACAAAAACATAGTCATCTTATAAAGTACAGATGTTCTCCAGTAAGATGTCAACCAAGCCAACTTATAAGGCCCTTTTAATCAGTATGTGTCAGCACACTCTGGACACTGAACACACTGAAGACATGTTAATGGCTGTGTACCAACCCTGCTTCAAAGAAAAACATTGTATAAATCCTAACTTCTAATCTATGTCTGAGAGGGGCAAGAAAAGAAAATATATGTATCTATTTTCTGCCAAGGGCAAACATATCAAGAGTTCTAAAATATTTGCAGTCATTTCTGTTCTTCTTAGCGGAATATACTCTAAAGCATAGTCAGCAAAAAATCCCCTAAGAACTGAGGAATCAAAGGGAGCTTTCAAAACAGTGATATATGATTTATGAAGAAAAGGAAGGCACAGAGAAGGTAAAAGTTGGCAGAATATCAAAATCTTTAGATTCAAATCGGGAGATATATTCCCTTCATCTTCTTCAATCTCCATCTCAAATGGGGAATAATTTGTAACATATTTTGCATCTGCAGTATTTTTCTTCCAGAACAATCATTTAAAAATGGAAGCTCAGCAGCAGAAGAATATTCTGCTGGATGGGACCTTCTGTAAAGAAACTGCACTGGATAGCCACTTCCTAGAAAAGTGGAGTGTTTTCTGCCACATAAATTAACTGTGATTTACCGAACCCTTTAAGTATGTAACCTAATATATTTGTTCCAAAATAAAGCTAGTAAGTAGTTAAGACACACATTTGTTGCTATACTCAAAATTAAGATCCAAAACAAAGCTTTTTGGTAACCAAAACACTAGTAGGGGGTTCTTGATATATTTCTTTTAAGTTTATCATAATGTTCCATAAAAATAGAATTTGGAACTACCTAGGTTAGAATCTGATGAATTGTAAATAAAGATCACAACTGCTTATATTTTAGCTGAAGTGCTTATGCTGGAAAGAAGTATACATCCACCATCTGGCACACAGTAATTATAGAAATTAAAACTTCATTTCTATGGCCTGTCTTTAACAATTTTTACGGATACAATAATACTTGATCTTCTTAGGGAACATAATCCAGAATCATGCTGTTAAATGACCACAGGACTATACATACTGGATGGCGTAAGCAGTTTAAGCAGCTGGAGCAGCTGGAATTAAAAAAAAAAAAAAAAAAAAAAAAAAAAAAACCCACACACTTGCTCCCTAGTAATAACAGAAACTGTTTCTGTAGTTTTACGTCATGCCACTAAATTTAATCCACAGCCAAGGCAAGTTAATTTCACACCTGCTGAGTGATATCCTAATGGATGGACCACAGCAGGTCATAATTTTTCTTGCTTTTGATTAATTTCCACATTCACTAGAGACTGGATACAGACCTTGGAGTTTGGACGTCTTGAGTGCAAGGCTTAATTCCCATAAAGGACTGGCTCAGTTTCTGCCTGCATGCCAAAGCACAAGGAGCCCAGACGTGACACAAGAGAAAGGCGGCTTCGATTGGCCTGGTGCTGGACCCAGTCACACCTGTAACAAAGTCTGTCTCACCCAGCAGATCTCCAAGGAACTTCAGTGCATTCTTTCTAAGAATAGCTGCACAACTCAAGGGTTACATATTCATCCCTTGCAAGTCCCTCACTCTCACTCCAGCCTTTCTACTCGATGAGCCAAACCAAGAGACCCCTCCATGACCTGGGTGCAGATCATTAGAACAGCAGAAACCTCTTTCTTACATTAGTCGCCTTCTTGACCGGTGATCCAGGTTGACTAACAGATGGGTAAGGTTTATATCAGAGCTGGCACAAATAAAAAGGAGAAGCTAGATCTTTTCATAAGGAAGAGCCGTTTAACCAAGCACCTCTTTTCCCTTTACAGAGTGATTCCAAGTAAGAGCTTAAAAAAACCTCATCCTACATATTGCCTCCGGAGGGACCTGATCTTCCTAAACTGCAGTCATTCTGCTCCCATCCATTCTTCTCCCTTTCCTGCCACTCCCCAATAATCTACAACCCAGCTGACATTAAGCAGTCACCAGAGCTTGCAACTCCTTCAGTTTCCTCTGGTTATGTGTTATCAGAAATCACACTGAACAGGTGACTGATGTACGGCCTAAATTTCCAAGTATAATAGGTTGAGGTCAGGAAGACGTGACCTCTTTGGGATTTATCTGGGCCAGCAGGAGCTGCTGCTATATTCTCTCCAAACCGAAGTCAGAGCCTTCTTGCATCTGCCCATGGAATTAGCCTGAATAAACACTCTCTAGACATTTCAGTCAAAACAAGACAAGACAAGAAGCTATTTACTACTTAAACTACAAAGTTACTCCATCTACTTTAATTAGAATAGTTCAGACAGTCGCTATCCTGCCCCCTCCACCAAGAGGGCAGGAATCTTTTCTGCTATAATTCTGATGTTCCCTTCTGGCCCTTGCTACCAAGTGGTGATGAAGGGCTCTCCATAAAGCCCTGTTCACTCGATACATGATGTCGTGGCTACCTGCTTATTTGCCTACATGTATTTTGCAGTACAAAGAGACAATTTTTACTGTCAACTCCTATAAAGGATTTAAGTGTAGGATGAAGTAGAACGTGGATTAAGAGGATTTAACTGCTGAACAAAAAGTCACTGTAAATTATCTCAATCCTCAGAGGTTGTAAACTAGATTTTTTTGGGCACAGCTTCCAGTGCCAGCAACAGATTATGCCAATTCTGACAGAGTCAAAGCAAGCAGTGCAAAAAAAAAAGCTACGGTTTGAACATGATTGACTTTTCAGTCCTTTTCCCAATTACTCAAAACATAGCACAAAAGAGACTTTCAAAAATACCTGCAAGTTTCCAGTGCCTGCATTTTTTGACATCTAGGTGCACTCTCCTTTGTACCTCTCAACCCTAAGGGCTGCAATAGAAGCTGTCCTCTTTCTGCTTCAGATCTCTCTGTTTCTCTAGCCATTATCTCCCAGATCTCCTCCTCTTTTGGGGCACACAGTTCATCTCCTTCCTCAGCTTGGCCTTCTTCAGATGCTTTAGCTAGCACCTGAATGCATGGGGATATAAAATAAGAAAGTTCAAAGCCACAAAAATATAAGAAAAAGCCACATGTGAAGACTGTGGCCTTCAGAAACCACTGTCACCTTACTCTCCTTCCCCGAAAAGCTGAAACTTTAAAAAGAAAAGAAATTTCATCTTCCTACATATTACAAGCTAAAAGTCAAGAGAATCCCAACTTGTAGAGTCAGGCAGAGCTGCTTTCTCCTCTTCACACAAAGAAATAAAAAAAGATTTTCTATAAGTGCACAGACTGAAGTTTACAAAAATCTCTTTAGAGCACTTTGCAAATATAAACCAAAGACCAATAAAGAATGAATTTAAATTAATGTTTTTATACAATCATTATGTACATAGCCATGTATCTGGCAGAATTTCTCAAAAGAAAGCTAAAAAAAAAAATGATTAGCACTGAAGCAACATGATGGAGAATAAAGTGGACAAGTGATATATTTAGTCTCGTCCTATCTTTATCCCTAGAGGAAAGTGTTCTTCCTAGTGTGGGAAGGGGAGGAAGAAATACCTTATTTGGTCTGTTTAAAATAAATAAATAAATAAATAAGCAAGCACCTAGGAAATGAAGACATGTTTTTTCCCTCACCCTGATGACCTGCTTATATAACCATAAAATGAGATTATATTTGCCTTGCCATGGATTTAAGCTTATATTTTTCAAGTTGAATGACAGAAGGTCCGTTTGTTCTCCTGCCCCTAATGGTTTCTGAATTTACTCTGTTTAAATAATTCTGTCCTTCTCCATCTTTTCAAATCAATTTATACTGCTTGAGAAGAAGTTGGTGAGGTAATTTTGTTTTTCCCTGAACTGCAGAAGGACTGTCTAATCCCAATCCAGTTGTTACCCTGCCTTTTGATTTCCACCAGAGTGGGAATTCTATCATGCCTGCTCTTTGGCACGTTCTCTAGTGGGCAGTTTGAGCTCCCCTCAGCTTTGAGAACACAAGTCATTCTTAGAAAACACTTATAAACTAAAGCATTTTCATCAAATGAAATATCCAAAAAATGAACAAAAGTGGATCCACTTCAGTAATTAGTATTCTCTGTACATTAAGGGCACATTAAGACAATTTTTAGCAACTGATACTGCAACAGAAAGCAGTTATTACAAATGGAAAGAAAGAGAATGACGAACAGGTCCCTCTTAGCAGAAAAATCTTATAGTTTACCAGGTAGGGAGGCATTAAGCTGCTGCATGCTCTACCTAATGTTTACTTAGAAGAAGAGCTAAGAAATCTGATGTCAAAGATGCAAATACGATGGCATTACTTCTGTTAGCTGATTTTCTTCTACATCTCCAGAGCAGGCTCAGTGTCCATTCTCCGAGTCCGCTGGGGATTTACACTGCACCTAACAGTACACACCAGTAGTGCCTTCCTAGAACCAAGTTAACATTAGGCAGGTAAAGGCAGAGGCTCTGAAATAAACCCACAATCCTGAAGACAAAAACACTCATCTCTGTGTGCACCCACACACATAAACATCCACCTTTCAGACAAGCCTTTTGAAAATCGTTACAACCTTTGCAGCAGTTTCCTAAAGGCACAGGCAAAGTGGCCAGGAGGATCTATGGTTCAAAAGAGAATGCAAGTGGTCTTGAAACAGTATCACAGTAGTAGCAGAAGTAGCAGAAACGAGCCACTATGCTGACACTAGAGCAGGTGGATAGATTTCTTCACCACTTAGTCATACCGAGTGATTAGAAAGAGACAAACAGAGACAGATTTTCTAATATTATGAAAATACTAGTTCCTTTCTACTGGCTGAGGAAGTATGTTGGCAAATAGATTTTTAGGAGATGGGCTGATACAATAAGTCTTTTTTGTCTTGGTTTTAACCCCATTACTGGGATAAACAGATTTATGTTTTTAGCAGTCAGAATTTGACAGACATCCTGCAGATAACTGTTTAAGGAATATTTTTTTCATCACATTTGGTAGCATCTAGAGTAGTCCATTCACTTTGAAAGCTCCAACCAACCACCAACACAGTCTCTTCTATCACTATCACTCAGGCTGCTGGCTTATATCCACATTCTGCCTCAGAAAGCATGAATACGGTGTTTGAGCCATGTGGAGGCAGAGAATAGCAGAATCTCTAAATAGAGGGGAAAAAACCAAACAAACAAACAAACCACATCATCATTCACTTGAGTTCATTAGGTCTGCTCCTTAAGAGAAGGACTACTCTTCCTTCTATGGGAAATACTAATAGTCCCATGAAATAATACATTTACTCAATGTTTTCTTTTATATTTCATGTGTATTTCATGTTCCTTCCTACAGCAATGGACCACTCCATAGCTTCCAAGCTCTAAGTTAGGTTGCTGTTACAACAGTGGGACTCCTGCAGTCTAGATCTGACACATGACTTAAGTTTTGTTAAATCTGAGGAATGTTTTGGAAATCCATCTGTACACTCTCAAAACACCTACTTAATTCCAAAGCTATATATGGCTTTTTAATGGCTTTCATCAATTTTCCAAATCTGAGTAAAATTCTGATCTTCCAAATAGCCAAGCAAGCAAACTACATTTCCCATCAGTAAAGTTTCATTTAACCCCTTACTTCTCTCCTAGCAAATTGTTCCTCCTCTCCTTCCTTTGCCTGCTTTAGCTGAAAGAGAGCTCTGCTTGCCCAGGTAATGGCTCCTTAATAACAACTTAGCAAAACAAAGTGAAAAATCAGAAGGTCTTCTCTCTGTCATCCTGTATCATTCTTTAGCATTGGAAGGATATTTGTTCTCTTAAAAGAAAGAAACACTATTGTTTTAGGGCAGTAAGTATCACTAGGCACCTAAAATCTGCCTGTAATGAAAAGTGAATCACTCCAAAGAGTAATGAAAAAAAACCTAACAAAGGGAAACTTAAATAAAACAAGTTAGTAGATTTACACAATTTTAAAGTATAAATTTTAAAAGACAATATTTCAAAAGTTATCTAAACTCAGATTTATATAAGGTGCTCTGCTCGGTTTTCTTTTAACAGGCTGCCATGACAACACAATCTGACACTTTCTGCTTAATGTTTCTCATCCGCTTATCCTTATGACTCTTCTTGGTGAAAGGGCAGTCTCAGTAGAGATGCTAATACAAACATCTAGAATAATAAAGTCCAACATGTTACTGCAACAGCAGAAATCTGTAAGTCAGTTCCGATATCAATAACCTATATAAAAAACCTGCAGGAACACAGAAACTCCAGCACACTCACTGGTCCCTCCCCCTTGAAACACATTCAAAGCTTGGGCAGAGAGAGAGATCCTGAAAGAAAATTGCCTCGGTCATTGCAGACAGTGGCTTGAGGTCAGCTGTAAAAGCCACATTGCAAAAAGGCAGAGAGCTGCTGTGGTAACAAGCAAGTAGATGCAAAAATCAATTGGCCTTTGGAAGGTTTGGAAGTCTTGCTTGAAATGAAATGTTTTGAGAAGTGGTTGGTGAGCGGTCCAAGAGAAAGGTTTGAGTTCACCTCAGATGTATTATTTATTAGCTGATCACAACAGAGAGCCATGAGAGCTACACAAACCCCATTCACAGAGTTCATTAACTTCTACTTAATTTTACAGAAAACCAAATTATTCTATCCAGGTTTGTCTGCCAGGGATGTGAGCAAGCTGTTTTTCTGTGTTCGAATTTGAGAAGTCAATGAGTTCAATAAATAAGAGTATTTTCTAAGTTGTTTATTAAAGAAAGATTATGCAAACATGGGAAAACACTTCAAAAGTCCATTTTGGGGTATGGGAAGAAATACATAAGGTGAAGCGTAGATGTAGTGTGTGTGAGAAACAAGATTTCAATACATATGGTGAAGCTTTACCCTTAAACACAAGAAGAAAGCAAACTGAGAAAAAAAAAAAAAAGCCATTCAGAACCTGGATTTAGAAACAGATTTTGCTGCGTGCGGAGCACAAAGAACCACCAAACTACTTTTCAGACATATCTAAAATCCAGTTTGACTAAAAGCAGCATGACCATTTTTACCTACCACTGAAAAAAAGGCTGAATTTGGACACATCTGCTGAATAAGAGACTTTATTCACTGAAGGCTTTGCACTTAGTCTAGCAGAAGGCTGCTACCAGTAGAGGAAGCTGCCAGGCTGAGCAGAGCAGCAGATGCATATGCTGCCCACGTACCTCCTGAAGGCCAAATGAAGAGGGAGAACAACACAGCCACTTCAGTCTTTTAGGATGCAGAACAGGAGGAGGCAGTAGTAATGGCAGTAATTAAGTAGTGGTGACAAAGAAAACATGCTTCAAATTACAACAGATGTAATCAAAATGGGGGAGGCGGGAGACGCATCAAAGCCAAAAAGGAAAAGGAGATATGAAAACTGTTACCCATGTTCTGGAGAATTTCTAACACTTCTCCCAATTATTATTTACTATATTTTTCCAATGAGTTTTACAGTTCAAACAGTGACCTGAAATGAGATTTTAAAGGTTTTTTTGTCCTTTTCCACAAGGAAAGATGGAAGTGCCATAACAGTAACTGGACAACTGTCAGCAGCGCACCCGATCACATGAACTAAACAAAAATATACCACCTCAAAACAAAAAAAACACACTAATAATATTTGTCAGGTTTGCACCTCCATTTGTCAAATGGAAGGAATACAGAACTGGTTCCTATTAAATACAGTAAAAAATAATCAAAACTTTTTATTCTTGCATTTTTGTGGACAAGGCACACACACTCTTACTCTGAACATAGGCTAGATTCGCAGTACCATGGAGAAGTTGGAAACTAAGCACTGTAAGGTTCCTAGAATGATTTCTACCAAGTTACGATAGTACTTTATTTAAGATGTTGCTGATGCTATTTAAAGAATCAAGTGTGTGGCATCTTTACAAATATTCTGTAGCTTGAAAAAGGGCAAGAATGTACCTTTATTAAAAGAAATCTCTTTTCATAATATACTCTGTGCTATTGATTTTGAGCATGTATGAGTTGTATTTCAGGCATTTTATACAGCGATAATGATATTCTTTTTTAATTATAGAGAGTGCAAATTTTCAGTATTTTCACCATAATAAGGAACTGAGTCTTCTAAAAGAGATTGATGTTTTAACACTTTGAATTAGGAGAATCAGCACTGCCACTGAAAGTAGCAGGTTTATGGCTTTCTACGTCCTTCTCCAGCTTATACAGTTAAAACTGAAGACAAGGAGGGAACTGTTACCTTTTGAAACATGACTGGCCAAAGCCCAGAAAGCCATTGACAGCCGTATCAGTTCTCAGTCAGCTCACTGCACTGCTGCACAAATGCCTGCTAACACGGGAAAGATTGGAATGTGGGCACAAACTACTCAGTTGCAGTCTTAAAGTTTGATGGAAACCAGGCAAACCAATGACATTGCTATGTAAAAGTACCAGGGAACTCTGGTGTTGATCTTCAGATCCTTGGAGCACACAGATCATGAGTACAAAAAGAAAAAAAAAAAAAAAAGATATGAATAATAAAAGGGAGTGCTAAAATCTCTGTGTTGCACACAGCATCTGAACATGATATTCTGAAGCACCAAATTATCAATAGGACAACAGATTTCAAGTGTGCCACATCCAACAAGAACAATTGCTCAAGGCAGGTTCTACCCTTGAGCAAGAACAACAATCAGGTCTTAGAATAGAGGTCAAAAAAAAATTTCTGGCAGAATAGAGCGCAAATGGCAGGCAGAGACCACAGGAAAAAAAAAAAAACACACCCAACAACAACAACAACACACCAAAAAACACACCCGCATTGCTCTAATACATGGGACACAGGAAACTTGTATTTCAAAAACAGAAAGAAAACCACATCATCTCCTCAAAATGAAAAATTAACATTCACTGGATCTCCACCTAACCTTTCCTTTCAGATATAAAAAATGCATTTGTTTGTCGAACACTTTTTGCTATATGTTAATTGCAATAGTATCTTTTCCAGACTTTTTTTTTTCTTTAAAAGGTACCTGTTTATGTTTTTTGCTTTCCTCCATTTAAATGGCTCACTGTTTTCTTTGCGCTAGACATAGCCATATGCATGCCAATATCTCAGTATGCAAGAAAGTGTTCTTAGATGTGTTTTAAGTAGTTTAATCAATACTGGCATTCTTCTGTAACATTACACAGCACATAAACTATGCAACCAGGACAATGTGCAAGCCACTATGCCAGGCAATGAATCAAGGTACGAGAACTTTAATAGAAGCCGAATGGGAACTAAACCTGTTACAAGTCTTTGCCCAATATCAGCCACTACAGCCCTCGAAGGAAAATTTAAGAGCGCACTGGGGGCTCATTGTACTAGTTTCCATATACAAAACCAGAGGTTTCAATAGCATTTAGTCAGAAAGAGCTCAAGTGAACTGCAACGTGGCTATTTGCATCAGCACAGAACTTTACCCACTGCACTTAAACTCTTGTTACAAGAATTCATTCCTTTTATTATAGGCCCATTGCTCATGGGATCCCTGTTGGTAACACACCACATTATAACAACTGCTCATTCGCTGCCATTCAGCAGCCAGCTTGGATAAATTAGCAAATTAAACTTCCCAGCTTGAAGGGGGAAAGTGCAACTTTCACAGAACATTACCTCAACTAACAGTAAGTGGCAAGTACAGTGAAATCCAGTGGATCTGAATCAGTTTCCAGACTGAAATTTTCTTGCTCCCTTAACATATTTTGGTGAGAACTTTGGTAAGATAGATGAGGTGAAAGCTACGGTAACCTCTTCCTCAAAGGAACCATAGTAAGCGCTATAGTGTTACCAATCCAGGAACAAAATTGATTCACTCAATATTCAAACAAGGATGTAAGCTGAAATCAATACACTTCCCTAGAAATCTCATATCACTGAGGTCTAGATTCAAACTGTAGCAAACAATTATACAACAGTGTCATTTCTTACACATGACATTGGATAATCAGAAAAGCAGAACTTTAGACTCTTTTTAAAGTATGACTGCCAAACTAGTGAAAAAAAAAAGGAAGAGCATTTAAAAGAGATTTCTAGATTACCATCCTAGCTACCTAAAACTACAGTTCATATTTCTCTGTCAAGAGAAGCTACAATATAAAGACAGAGAAAAGATTACTTCTAGAACTGATTTACAAATAAATATAACCAGTACCCAAGATAAAAATGCTTATTAGAAACATGCATATAATTATTTTAAAGTATAACCATAACATAGCAGTTTAATTTGATTAGAGGCTTTTAAATAGAGACTAATGATTTCACAGTAACTGATTTTATCTACACTAAAATAGCTGTTAGCATTACTGGAAAAAAAAAACCATGGGAGAATTTTAGCACTGTAGTTCTGCTTGCTTTATTTTAGTCTACAAATAGAAAAGTATAACTAGATAGACATTAAACAGTGAAAATACATTGCACCATGTTGTTGTAAGACAACTAAGAAACTGTACTCATGAAGGTGTTAAGAAACTGATTGGAATAACATAGCTTTAATAACTTGATCAAATATTCTATATAATCTAAATTGGAGTTTGAGTGGTAAAGATTGAGAAATAGGTGTCTTTTTTCCCTTCCATATGCATGGAGCTATACATCCTCCTCCTGTTCTGTTGGATCAGAAACAAATACTGATTTCGCTGACAAAATCATACCAAAATACAGAAGGAGTAAAAATTCTTAATGTTTTTCTCTCAGATTTTAATTAACTAATTTGGTTTTACATCTGGTTACAGTTAGTGCCCAATTTCCAAATTTAATTTGACTTTCATACAAACAGTCTGAGCTCTTCAAAAACCCTTCTTGGACAAGTTATTTCACTCACTCCTCCAAATATTCTTTCAGATTCTTTCCTGATCTCTCTGTAGATTTTGATAATCCTGGCAATAGAAAGAATTTTAGCATTTCTCGTCTTGAAGCCCATCCATATACAGGAATTTCAAAAGCAGAGTTCTTAGAGGCTTTTGTGGTATTTCCTGGGTAAGTTAGGGTTTTTTTATTATTAGTTTTACTTTGTATTATTTTTTACATTCCAGTAAGCAGATAGGAAAGTTTGTATCCACATACAACTGTATTTGTAGTTCATCAAATTTGTGCAAATGTTTCTATGTTAAGTTTATCACAGTTCTTTCCTGGACATGAAACACACGTCTATGTAGTTTCTTTTTTAGGGAGAAATTCCAGGATTAGATAAACAAAAAGACACAATATAACTCTGTTTCCTTTCAGGTAAAGGGAGGAGGAGACAATTTTAATGTGCAATTCATATTGAAAGCAAGACAGGGAAAACAAAACAAAAATCTTCTGAGAATCTCAGGCTGACCAAGACCGGAAACAGCTGTTCACTTGATTCTTTTAAGTAGATTTGACATTTTCTATACTTATTGGCATCTGAAGTATTAAAAAAGAAACTAGTTTTGACTGAATCTAGTCAAAAGTGGGCAGTTCACACTCACACGATAACCGAGCTACCCCAAAGTTCCAGTTTTCAGCACTAACTCCTGTAACTCTTACTTTAGGTGATATTTCTTTTAGGCAAAAATGGTCTTCGCTGTTTCTGTGTATTGAAACAATGTGAGACTTTCACTCCCCACTTAGGTCATGTAAATGGTTTCATTCAATATTCAATACCATCATGTTACAATGTGTTCTCATAAGAATGAATGAATGGATAGACAAATAAATAACTCCAACCCTGCAAAACTACCACATTATAAACATTTCTGATGTTTATTCTAGTCTTTCATAAGCTTTTTTAAAAACATAACCAATTGGCATGTCTGATAGAGAGGCCTAATATCACAGCATAAAACTTGAAGATTTAACTTAAAGCATTTTCAACCTTTCTAGTCAACTATGCACAACACGGTACAGGAATATTATAAACTTAGTGATGAAGTCATTGTGTGCACTGTCTTTGTACAGGACCTATTAAGGCATGAGAGACTTGTGGAAGTATTTAAAATCTCATTTGGAAATAGAACTGATCCATTCAGAGGTTTTAGCTGTGAATGCCATTCTGAAAAGGATCGGTTTCACAGAACGAAGGAGTCCAACTCCAACTCAAGTACCATATACACAAGGTTTAATATGACTTTTGTCATGTAACATTTCAGATAGACGATCTTCAATCAAAACATATGGCTGTTTTCCATAAAAAGTCATTGCTAACAGTAGAGGAAACATAAAATTAGTCATCTGCGGTCCTTAGTATGTGAAATTATCTTCCACATTTCATGTGCATATTACAATCACCCTCTTCAGACTTCAAGGGAAGCTTCAAAAAAAAAGCACTAAACCAGTTAAGGGTCATTGGCATTTTCATCCATCAACCATATTTGTGGTGAAAAAGAAGAGAGGAACAGAGTATCCTTTTGATAGAGTATCAAACTGGACACCACAAGGGAAAAGCTGGGAAAGAGAGGAGGAAGAGGCCGTATTTTGAAACTATCAGACCTATTGGCCTAGTGACTATACACAGATACTTTTGTACAAACAAGGATCTCACGCAACTATGTGTTACTCCATTTTAGTCACAGATACTATAGACAAGAGAACTATCACATAATTCGGTGGAACCCAAACTTTCAGTATCTTGAGAGGTCACAAGTCCCATAGGACCTCCAGATAAAAAAAATAAAATAAAACTTTTGGCAGGAATGATCATGCCGAATGACAATTTGATTAATAGTTATCTGAAGATGCTTTGATATGATTGTGCTTTGAGATCCTAATATACATAAAACCTACCTGTTTCTTAGGGAAGGGTGCAGTACAACCAGAGTAGACCTTAACAGTAGGAATCAGCAATAAGCTTCATTACCTAATTCTAACAGGAGTGAAGAAAAGGTTTTAATTGTAAAACTGCTCCAGGGAAATGTAACCAGAAGAAATACACCCTATGTCAAAAATTTATACACACAGAAATCTGGCAAACTATGTTGCCCATGAATGACAACTGATAACAGCATTTTTTTTTCTTTCTTTCTTTCTTTTTTTTTTAAGCAGTATGAATCCTTTTCTTTCTTACACAAAGAAAAAAATAAAGGAAAAAAAGAAAAACCAACATTTCTAGAGTCACAGAAAAAAACAGTCTGGCTGTTACTTGTAAGTTATGAAAACTCTTTTGTCTACAGGACAACTAGCGCAACAGACGCTGGTGATAATTTTCAGTTGCCGGCTTTCATCCGAAGGAACAGAGCAGTCAGATCATTGTCAGTAGGTTAGGCTAATAATCAAGGTTAAACAGCTTGGAATGCCTGTGAGATGCATGAAGAAATACGCTTAGCTAATAGGAATAACAGGCGTTTACGAGATTCATCATATTAAGAAGGGCCAAGTTCACAGCATTCTTAGCTCATGCAAACCATAATTATAAATCAAATGAGTCACATCATTGACATAAACTTTCCTCACAGAAAGACTTTGCTACTTAGACTATACTAGGACAAAAGGAATCCCTGTCCCCCAAGCTAATTTTCTCTCCTGTATTCTTTCTCTGCAGTGTCTCCCTAGCTCATAAGCATTCATAACCATATAGAAAATGCCATAAACTTAAGAGGAGCCCCTCAAAAGAGCTCCATCCTGGCTTGAGCAAATGCATAGACCTCAGGCTTCAAGGAGTCACCCAGGCAAGAACAAGGCAAGAACAAAACCCCACAAGCTCATCACGAGCCAGCATCATTATTCCAACTTGAATAGAAGAATGAGGCTATCCACCCTGAACAAATTTTGGACCAGCACAAAAAGCAGCTGCCTCGCATCTAAGTGATGCGTCATCATTTCAATGTCACTCGTTCTCCATAATGACATTGGCTCTTCCTCAAATAATGCCCGATAAAGCATTTATCTCTACATCCAGCTAACATTAGCTTGTATAAAACTTTAAACACTTCTCTTTGTAGCCATGAATTGCAGTACCAGCTATAAACACACATGAGCAAACAAGCAACTAACAAAAAGACTGTGTCACAAGCGATGGAAACAAGACCATTACCAATACAAGATGTGAATGATGACAATAATTCCTCACACAAGTCAGAGGCCATGGTCTAATTCTAGACTCTTCCAAAATGAAAATAAGACCCAGATACTGCAGCATTTGCAGCTCTAGTGGTGTATGCTAGCAATGGGAGTCTAAACAGGAAAATAAGAGGGTTTGCATGCACAGGTATGCATACATGCAAGCATATAATAATAATAAAAATATTCTGAAATATGGAGAACAAAGGGGTTTTTGTTAAGTACATATAAAGTGCATGTTATATGGAATGCTAACAGATGCTAACTCCACAAAAGTAAAGACGAATATAGGATGGCATTGTATCACTCTAATCATTTAACTGATTTTTAAAATGGAAGATACTATAATACTAAAACTGCTTGATTCTAGAGCAAGCTTCCCCTTGCTAGACTCCCCAGCTGATGAGCTCTGTGCAGCACATTCATTTCTTCAACAGATGCTTCTGCTGATCATTACTAAGTTGTCCCTCCTGGTTTCCAAACGGGTGGGAGCAGTGCAAACTAGTCCTACAGATGCCTTGGGAATAACGCACACAAACAAGAACAGCCTCAGAACCTGGCTTTTTTGATATTCATTACACTAGATTTCTTTCCACTATTTGTTTAATGGCCTAAGCACATACTAAATTAGACAATCTGTCAGCAAATAGCTTTTAAGTAATGTTTGCCAGTGCATCTCCCATATTGCTGTTTTTTTCATAGGAATAAAACTGAGCCAAATCTCCCATTCTCTTATGAAGCATTAAGTCTTCTTTAGAATTCAAACTGCTCAAAATATGAACATTGTATTCACAAAAGCCTTCAGAACGCCTACCACACAGCTAATAATCAAGTTGTTATATCACTGAAGGACATTTTGTGCCAACTACTCCTAGTGTTGGCTCTAAAATTTTAAGAAAATGTGAGGAGGAAAACTGCACATCAAGCTATTTTAATAAAAACACAAGAGCAGACCTGTTGGTTGACAGCAGCACACAGTGCCATAAAGATAACCTCACAAACTTCATTAAAAAAAAAATATCAAACTTGAAGGGAAATGTGTGGTACTAATAAAATTCTATATATTGCTTGAAGTGTAGAAGTCAATGGTTTAAAGATTCCCCCCACCACCCTCAAATCTGGGGAAGAGAATGAAAAAGAAGCTGGGTGCAAGGGGATGACTTAAGACCTTACATTCACTGTCTTTATTCTGAGGAAGTATACGTATGAGAAATTCAGGGCACCTCATTACTTTGCCAGATTCTACTTTATGAAGCAGATTAAGGATTTTAGATAATTTGCACACAGCACTGCTAACAGCTTCCTAAGTTTTGGGCAGTTCACTTGCAGGAGCTTAAAACAACCAGATCCTCTTAAACCAAGGGTCAGCCACTTTGCTGTCAGTCCATGCTGTGTGAGAGTTCTCCTGGGCAGCATGATGGATTTATTACACAGAAAAGGGAAAAATGTGTATTCTTATCTAACCCTTATTCCACTCAGATGAAGAAAACCATATTTCACAAGAGCAACAGAAAGCAACCTGTATACATCAAACTATGAAGAGCAGAATCTTCCTCTTAATATTTAAGGCACTGTTCCATGGGCCACCTCCAGATTAAATTATTCCCTGCATTATCCCATGTAAAGAGCAGGAAGCAGTACTACACACTACCTTATACATGATTTTTTTTAAAAAAGTATTTTTATACATAATAAAAATCATCAGGAAAAGAGATGTGTTTTTTTCCTCCTACTATTAGGCTGAGTATAGCCACCTGTAACTCTTGTCAGCTATCACCTTGCAGTAAGCAGTTTCTCACAAAGAACAGCCAGAGTCTTTATGCAAAGATGAAGAAAGAAAAAAGTAAATCACCCATTTGTAATAACTTGGGCTCAGTGTCCCCAGGCAAAATATTTTCAATTATAAATAACAAGAACTAACAGGTTCTTCCATTTCGAATGAAGTTTTTGGTCGTTTCTGCAATAGCAGAATATTCTGAATGGAGAAACAAGGCGATCTCCTTCATTTCAGAGTAAAGACATATCCCTCCGCAAACAAGTTCAAACACTGAGCTCCAGTAGATATAATAAGAGACAAGTCCTGCTCCCTATCTGTGGCAAGAAAACACAGGGCTCTTTGCAGAGATAAAGCACTTAAAGGCACTTAATCAGTATTCACTCCTATACTTTAAAGTATGAACTATGATGCTGAAAAAACTACCGTGCTATTTGGGGGAGAGGGAATGGCAAGTGACAGAGCTTGGAGGGTAAATATCCATGTACGCTCAAATACCTGACTCTCAAAGTGAACCTTTGCTTAAGGGTTATGCTGTTCTCAAAGGAGATTGATGCAATATCAAGGTCTAATGCAACCATCAGCTCTCCAAAGTTTAGTAGCTGTCAGAAACACGGCAGGCACTCCAGGGATCAGATTCGCGGTGCATCGCGACTGGAAGAGGTGGCACCTACGCTGGTAACGACCAGGAAAGACTCGACTCGACCCTTCGTTTGTCTCCCGCTCCATGCACCCCAAAGCAAGCACACCTTAGCCGCAATAAATAAATAAATAAATAAATAAATAAATAAATAAATAAATCCCAAGGCCACCTAGAGAAGGGGCCCCCGGGTCCTTACATAAATCCAGACGCCAGGGAGCATCGGCTGAAGCGCTGCTGCCGCGTCGCAGGTGTCGCTCCTCAGCCGGCGCAGCGGGCGGGCGCGGGACACACAGAGCAAGGGAGGAGGCTCCCCGCCCGCCCGCGCGTCTCCCGCGGGGGCGGCAAGGTCGTTACACAAGGTGACGGCGGCACCAACGGCCGCCGCAGCGCTCCTTACACGCCCCCCCCCCACTCCCCCCGCCTGCCCCACCCAGCGCGGGGAGACCCCCCCGCAACGGCCCCACGGAGGCGGGGGGGGAGCCGCCGCCGCCTCCCCACGGCCTCGGGGGGTAACGGTCGTTTTGGGTGCGGGTAACGGTCGCTCGTGGGGAGTAACGGTCGCTACCGAAGGGGAGTGGGGGTGTCGCCGCCGTCGCCGCCCTCACCTCCTCCGGCGCGGCCGGCGCGCCGCGCCCGCAGGAGCGCATCGCCCATGGTCCCTCGGCGGGGCTGAGGGGCGGCCGCCGCGCCCGCCGCGAGGGCCGGGCCGCCTGGGGGCGGGCGGGCGGGCGCGCGCAGGGAGCGTCCGCAAAGTGCCCGGCCAGGCCGCCGCGGCGGCCCGTGCGCAAACGCCGCGGCGGGAGCGCGCGCAGCGGCCGCCGCTGCCCGGCCGGAAGCGCGGGGACGAGTAAGGGAGCGTGTGCAAAGTGCGAGCCGGCTGCGCGGCGCGTGCGCGCGCGGGCTGCGGGGGGGGGGGGGGGGGGAGCGCGCGCGCAGGCGTTGGGGCGGCGCGCGCCAGCGGCGGGAAACGCGCCCCCCCCCCCCCCCCCCCCCCCCGTAACGTACCCAACGGCCGCTCCCCCCACACCTGCCCCACCGCGGCCACCGCCTCGGCTCAGGCCCCGAGCCGCATCTTTTGTTTGCCCTAGGTGGGTTCCTTCTATCACCTAGCGTTTGTTCTTATTTCTTTAAGCCCTACACACAGGTATTTTTGCGTGGAGTTGCGGTACATTCGAGTTTCCTAGGTTGTCTTGGAAAAAGCTTCTAAAAGCTACTCAAGCGTCAATGTCTGGGGAGCCGTTGCAGGCAAGTAAGGTAACAACGCAGTTTTATAAGGAGAGGGTGACTGTGCAGTGCGAGTGGCGAGGCAGCCGCTGCTCGGCAGGGCTTTTCGGAGGGGGTTTGCGTGGCCAGCCCGCGGACACGCGCTTCGGGGAGCTGATAGAAGATGGGTGACACCTGGCGGCCAGTGCTGCTCTCTGGGCTTGCTGCAGGCCTCTCTCATCGGGAGCAGGCCAAGGGGAAAAGGAAAGGTGTGTTTCTGCTTAGCTCTACAATCTAATGCAAGTTGAGGGAGATATATGTGTTATATAGCTTGTAGTAAGCTGCAGAACTGAGGTCAGTGCTCTCCACATGACGTGGATCATCAGAAGATGGTTATGCAAAAACAAAGTCAAATAAATGGATGTGTTTTTGGTGACACTGCCCCAAAATCTTTGCCAATATTTGGTGCTATCCATTTTGGGTTTCCTTCCACATAATAGGAGACTGTCATGTGTACGGTGTATGCTGAGGGACACTTTGTGCTCATAAGCATCTCCACCATGTGTGGTGCGATTTGGGGTTTCACTTTTCATCCAGCAACGCTCTGTGATCATGCCTTCCCCGGTGGAAAGTCTCATTGGGATTTGATGAGAGATTTAGAATTTGAAATTTTAGAACGCCTCAAGTGATCAAAGCCTTGGCCCTCTTTCTGTGCAAGATATGAGTAATTTTGTGATTAGCGCTGTTTGTGGAATAGGCTCTTGCCACAGAGAAATGAAGCAGGTGAAATGATGAGCTTTGATTCTTTTCCATCTATTGTGCTCATAATTTAGGGAGCTCAAATGAAGGGGCTGAGCCAACACTGTAGTCACTGTTGGATGAGATCGGCTGCCCCACACTCGGCACAAAGCTCCCACTCAGATTGGAACAGCGAGGCCCATCTGCTCCCCGTGGGCCAGAGCCATGTAGATAACATAGCCCAGAGCAGCAGCTCTCTGGGGAGAGTGGTCATGCTCAGCCCCGAGTTCAGATGAGGAAGTGCTGTGCTGCAATCCAGGGTGTCTCCTGAGGGTGCTGTGTCTGTGCCAGGACCTGCCAGGAAGCAGACTTTCCAGGGTGTTTTTCCAGACTTTCCAGGTGTTTCCAGACTTTCCAGGGGTGCACGTGCTCTGCTGTGTGAAGCCACAGAGGCTCCCCAAATGTCATCCCATGTGGTACTACAAACAAACACACCCTGCGAGCCAACACGTGGTGACCAAAGAGGTTTAATTGCTATGCCTGTGTGTGTGGGAACACCTAGCCACTCTTCTTTGAAAAGTCCCACTAAGTTTACTCGATGTATTAACTTCTGTCTGTAGTTTTTAACTTCAAATGCCGCTCTGAGAGACAGCATTTTGTGTTAAACTGTCATTTGGTGAAGTACTCATAAATGTTTATAAAAATCTGCATAAAGCTAGGATGGAGGATTTTAGCTATACCCATTGTAAAGGACTACCTTAATGAGCAAGAAGAAAATTACATTCTAATAGAGACATGCACAGCATTTGCTGATGCTGTTCTCCTGTTTGATTATGTATCCAGAAGTTGCAGCTACAGCCCTGTCCTTAGTGGATAACCGCAACTCCCTTTGCCTGTTCTTGGGCCATGTCACAGACTCAGACTAGGAGAAGGCTCAGGTAGACCAGATTAAAAAATCACCTGTGCACTAAAATTTCCTTGCATACTGTGAACTCATTGTAAAGGACAGAAGTAGTCCTTAAAAGGATTACATTTGTTCAGTGGGACTGTTTAAGGAATGTTTGTGTTGTCAGACTATTCATTTGCATTTCTCCATACTGTTTTTTGCTGAATTTTGATTATATATTAGGTGGTGACCTAAAACAGAACTGTGCAAGATTTACCAGTGCTAACTTCAGAATTACATAACGTCACCTTTAAAGTACTCTGTCTGTTGAATTTTCCATCTCCATTTATTCCAATAATAAATTACTGTCTTATAGAGAAGAAATGGAGTTCGTATTACAAGAGCTTGTGATAACTCACAGACAACACCTACAAGCTACTTTTCTAAGGGAAGTATGTGTAAGTGGATAATCCGTTTGGCTTGAAACACTGTACACAAAATTGGGGCAGACATATCAAAAAATTTAGTTTATCTTTTCTAATAGAAATAAAAGTATAAAATATCTTATCTATATGAGATAGTACAACACAGATATAAAAAGTCCTTCTTCTGAGGTTGACCGTATCTGCCTTTAGTCCCCCTTTTGTCTCAGACAGATAGACACACTGTCATATCATTTTATACTCCTGGAATGAGCACAGTTAGAAAGCACTTAGGGGAGCTAGAGAGAATCTGCATTATAATCTGCATCTCATTTAAAGTCCTCTCTGGAAGGTCTCCGTCCCTTCTATGTAGGCAAGGGTTTCTTTACTTCCTTTCATAAAAGCCACATACTCTTCTCTGAATGTCTCTGTCAGTTGTCAGCTTTGCAGATACCAACAGACTCTTTGGTGAGAGAGGCTGAGTATTGTGTTATTAATGTTCAACATGTCTTTAATAAAATGAAAAAAGAGAAGAAGAAAAAGGAGAAGGAAAAACCCTCTGAAATGTGAAACAGAGATAAAATAATTTTTAAAAGACCTTCTTGAAAAGTATCTTTGTCTCCTCTTTGCCAGACACAATAATTGTATCTTGAGGCTTCCGATATATGCTTTTAAGGCTCTCTATTTGATGTCTTCCTCAGCTTTATTGATACAAATGAATTTACTGCAAAATGATAACTGACTCCAGCCTCTGTGCTGGAGATCAGAAAAAATATATAGACTTATTCAAGAATATATCTTGTTTTTTCATCTGGTTGCTATGATTTTTCAGAACTTCATCTATGTTTTGGAGCTTTTTTTTTTGAAGTACAGCACAATATTATTCCCATATTATTCATATTCAACACTAATAGTATTCTGATCACGAAGTGCAAGCTTGAAGAACACCTTATCCCTTTCTTTTACTTATTCACAACTTGAAGGTGCAATAGTATAATCTTGATTTAACCATGGTTAAAAACAAAAGAGTAGGAAACAGAAAATGCAATTATTCAGGTAAAACACCTGCGTTTTACCTGACTTTTACGTGCTTTAAGACTTTGCAGTTGGTCTTTAACTGTGTCTTTCCCCCAGGTTTTTATGGATTTAAAGAATTCATTCAAATTTTTAAAGGTATTATAAACTCTGCCCAGTATAAAAGAGCAAACCCATAAAATATTAATTGACCCTTTCCTTTGGAGACTTTATTGTGTCCTGTTAATATTGTAACAACTGCCCTATAAAATTTTCCATCTTAGGAAAATACTGACATATATATCAACAGATCTTCCCATTGCCACAGGCATTGTAAACATCAATCTCAATTGTGCAGAGATTTCAAATAACTTTTGAGTTATTAAAAATAAAATAAGCTTTAGAAAAACTGTAGTAAAAATAGAAAACAGAATTAGACCTATAGGATAACTTTGTACTCTGGATAGCGTTTCCCATTACAGTGTTGCAGGATTTTGTTTTGAGACTTTGCTTTTCAGTGTTATTTGTATTAGATCTAGAAAGAGAATGAATGCTGAGGTGACAATAGCAGATGTGGTAAAATTGCTTGGGATAATAAACTCTAAAGCTCATTGCAAAATGGTGCAGAAGGATACTGAGTTATGATGTGGTAGGAAAAGAAATGGCAGATGAAATTCAGTGTTGGTATTACTTTGTAGGATAAATGCAAAATTAAACTAAAAAGTGACGCTGGTTGTATAACCAAATGGTCTTTGGATGTTGTTAATCCGAGAAGAGATTATAAAATTATTTTGAAGAGTTTATGAAAATGTCAGTTCAATGTTTAACAGTGATCAGAAGAACAGAACATTGGGATTACTAAGAATGAGTTTAAGAACAAAACCAAAAAACAGGCTTGTGTATAGATTCATGGTATACTCAGATTTGATTTGTTCAGTAGTTCTCTTTCCCTACTTCAAAAAAGCAACAGCAAAGCATGGCAGAATTAGGAATAGGATGATAAGTCAGATCAGAGACTTTGGATTACTTCAGATGAGAAGAGACTAACCTGACTAGAACTGTTTAACTTGGGAAAGAGGTGATAGAAGATGAATAAAACAGAAGACTATGAAATCCTAAGTCACACCAAGATGAATGGGACAGTATTTTTTTACTGCAAAAAAAAAAACCTCTGGCACCCAATGAAATTTTGAAACAAGATTTCAAACAAACACAATGAAGTATTTGCCCAGGCAAGATATAAGTAAAATCCATAACATTTTTTGAATGCCAAAAATATAAACGGATTCAAAAAAAGAGCAGATAGTTCAAGGACAATGGGTCTTTTGGCAGCTGATAGGTGTCAACTTCAGAGAAGCCTCTAAATCTCATGACTGTTGGAAGCTGGTAAAAACATGTGCTGGGAGGGATTGTTCTGTATTTTTCCTGTTTCTTCGGAGTATTCTTCAGAGGGGATGCTCTTCACTGGAGTATCCTCTTGTGTTCTGGGAGATCCTGAGCACAGAACTGGCCTGAACAGGACAGAGTGCTTTTGCTCTGCAGTGAAATCCAGCCTCTTCAAAATGCAGAACAGCTCCAATTCAGTGGTGCTTAAGAGTCTGCAGAGCTGAGATCTGGCTTTCAGACTCTTATAGGTCTCAATGCACCTCCTGACTTACTCTAAACAGTGACCTGCAATGACTCAAGAACAACAGTTGCAAAAACATTCTGGGAATTTTCATATCCTGTGTCTCAGATGAACTTTGTATCTATCAATGCCTTTACCACAATGTATCCCTGATAATTTGTCTCTGTTGTATCTCACAGAACTGTATCTCATAGAAAAGAAAAAAAGGAAAATCTTGGCAGTGAGGAATTGAATTTCTCTCTCTCTCTCTCTCTCTCTCTCTTTTTTATTTTTTTTTTACTAATGTGCTATTGTGTGTTTGCAGCCTGTGTAATGCAGAGATGAGTTTGGAATAGAGAGTATCTAATTACATCCCTGCTCCATTATCACTAGTGTGACAAAGGACTCCAATACCAAAACAAGCAACAAAGAAAATTAACTTAATCCTTCTCCAGCCTTACCTTAGTTAACTGTACCTGTATTTCTGCTGCTATTTAATAGTCAAAACAAATATTAGGAGCCAGATAAACCTTAATTTTGAATCTGATTTTAGCATCTGACTTGTATATAGAGGTTTCAGAATCAAGCCTAAGAGTTTTAAAAGACCACACAATATCCTAGTTCCTATAAATCTCAAGAATTTTTGACATAATCTGTACAGTATTGTTGTATGCACCTGTAATTATTAAAGTCATTTTTTTCTTAAAAAAAAAAAAAACTTGTCCATTTGAAACTCAGAAAGGATATTTGGGTTCAGTAATGTGTCTTATCAAGTTCAGTCTTCACTAATGCTAAATTCGTTACCACACAAGGGCAAAGAAAACACCTTGCTTATCCAATCACTAGCATTGACATCTTTTCTTTCTCAAGTACCTATTTCACTTATGGGGAGCCATTAAAACAGGGAGTTAAAATAGATTTAGTTTACTTCCTATATACTTGAAAGGGAGCTGCTCTTGTGACTATTCTGGCAATTAAAGTTTGAAAATGGGGTGAGTTTGATATATAGAAAACACTGAACAGAAGACTGCTTTATCAAGCTAAAAAGGGCTGATCGTAAAATTTCTTCAAAGGAATCTGATGTTTTTGACAATTTGTGAACAGTGTTAGAACAGACCTTTGCTTCAAGAGGAGGTGCATGAAACTTCTGTTATTCAGTTAATAATGAGCTAGGTAATGAAGACAGTTCCTTATGGAAGAATTGCCACATACAACCCTAAACATATTAGGGTTTCTGATAGTTAAATAGATACTCTTAACTCAAATTCTAAAGTCTAAAAGGCTGAGAAACCCGTAGGCACCAAATTTCAGGCTGACATGCACGTATATTGTTGTTTGGTATTCACACAAAAGAAAAAATTCGAGTTGGTTAAAGTTTGGAGCATATTGAACATGTGTTTGCATTGTGTGGTGGACAAAGAAAGCATCTGGGAAGCTTAGGTTTGTAAATAATAACAACTGATTTTTTTTAATGACCTACCTAAAAGTCATCTACCTAAAAGTGATTTGAACTGTTAGCTAGAGGTGTGCCACAACATTTTAAACTGACATTGGTGAGAATGTTAGATATTTGTAGTTCTCTGAAATGCTGACATTTTGCAGTCCGTAGCCCTGCCAAGTCTGTTCAACAGAGACTATCTGTGCAATCTTTCAAGCACTGTAGAACTCTTAGAGGAACCCTCTAAGTCATTGACCTCTGAGTCTCCACATCTTGTTTTTGAACACTCCTGGAAATTGAAAGTCTATGCATAGGTTTCTCATTGCAAAAAGAGAAATGCACTTTTACTTTTACAGTTTTCTGAATGTGGTGCTTAACTATGCCAAGTTTTGCACAAAATGAATGTTCTCCTAACACATTTAGAATTGAAAAAATATGAAGAATTTCCTGAATTGATTCTTGCAAGAATTTATCAAATTAAATATGTATCTTCACTACTTACTAGAAATTCCACTTCCCTCTCCTATGACTACCTTCCAACCTTTACCTTGCCCTTCCAATTCTCTTCTGCTATTTAAATGCATTTTTACTCTACTAGGCCTGAAGATCTTTTAACAAAGGACTCTTTCTTTTCTGCAGATATATAATAAAATAGTATATAGTAAAATAGTAATAAAATAATAAACATCTATGGAAATGGACTAAAAACTAGAGTATTTTAAACAGCAAGCAGGCTGTTTTCTCTGAGATGCCTTCCTTGAAAAGGAACATATCATGCATGGCAAAACTTATTTGAAGTTAAATTCTTATGAGAAAGAAAGAATTCTGTACAAGGTCTTTTAAAATAATATGCTACTTAATGGTAAATGCAGCCACTGGATTTGCACCAAGTCACTTGATCTTATGTACATGCCAACCTATAATGCTGGAAGGAAAGAAGACAGAGTAGAAGCGTTTACAGCTGCTACGAGAGAAGTCCTGCTCTAGGAAGTCAGAAAATGTGGGCTTCCATTCATCAAGGGAAAATATTTTCTGCATCAGACAATGCATTTAAATGAACAGAGCCTTAAGTGGAACCTGAGGGAGCTTTTACTTTGTCACAAGTGTGCTTCTTTTATAGAAAAATAAAGAATAAATCTACAAATTTGAAAAATAACAACTTATCTATGATCTCTTTTCAGTCATCGCTTCTGCTGGTGCTAGAAATTTGCACCTTTGGAAGAAATTCTGTGCTTTAGATGGCTAATAAAGTCAGTCTGCCCAGTGGAAGGTTATATGATTAGTGTTGTATAACTTTCTAAAATTATGAGAACGCAGGCCATTTAAAGCTTCATAAATGTGATTAAAAAAATACCCAAACTGATTGGCATCCAAAAAGGAACTGAACTCAAATGCAGAGCATGATGTAATGAACTCACAGCAACTTGTCTGTTTTAATGGGCATTATTTTCCACATGAAAAATCAACTACAAGATAGGCATTTTTTTCTTCTAGAATCCAGATATTCCATGGCTTGTTCACTTGCTGAAATAGGCTTGTATTAGTTTTCCTTTTCTTTTTTTCCTTGCTCTTTGCTATCATTGTACAATATCTCAACAGTCATGAGCAATATTCAAGAGGACAATGTCCAAATCCAGGTGGTGGTTGCTCCAGTCCTTAGCTCATACCAGCCCCTATGGATAGGAAGCATTTAGACATCCCTGATTGATCCTGGAGAACCTGTTGGCAGATGCTGTCAAGATGGATTGCAATCATTGTTTGTAACCAAACTGCTTATTTTTAGTTTGCCTATATATCTCAGGAAAGATAAACAACACCCTTATAAATGCAGATGTCTGCAGGCTATTCCCTTTTAGATGTTTGTCTTAGAAATAAATATATTCTTCAGAGAACTCAGCGTACATCATATTTATTTATTTATATTTGCTTTCATGGAATTTGTATGAACTCATTTGTGTACATATAAATGTACTTTTTTGTAGGTACTCGTTCTGACACAGTCAGGAACTTCTTCATTCTCCTGTTGTACTGCTTACATGTACAGACTCATAGCAGTTATAAATAGAAAAGAGCACTCAGGGCATGTGTTCTATCTTGCTGTGAATGCCGGATCTCCTCTTCCACAGATAATGTTCTATCTGTTTTTAAGAACTTTCAAAATTCCTACACTTTCTTGAGTTTGGCACATCTAACCGGTGTTCTGAAGAGCAGCAGCTCTCCTTTTATTTCTTCTTTTTTCTTTTCAGTTTCATTTAATTACTTCCAGTTGTACCCAATTATGTAACTTAAAACAATTCCTCTTCTGTACTTTACGATCTTTCAAATGTCTTGGGAAATAACATATTTTAGTATAAATTACAACACTAATAGTCTTCAATTAGTTGCTAATTTGTCCCTGAAAAAACACCTATTTTTTTTCTATCTGATTCTATACAAGTCACTTTTTCGCAGCTGCTCTCTGGATATTCTTCTCTCTCTTTTTTTTTTTTTTTTTTTTTTTCCAGTTCTGCTACTCTGTCTTCCCACTGATTAATTCCAAACTTCAGCAGGGATTAATAGCTGACTGCTTTCAAGGGAAAAGAGGTAAGATTTTTGATAGTAATAAGGGTTGCAAAGAATGGAAATATGAGTAACCATTAGTAGAAAGGAAATCTGAACTTACAGTCATCTGATTCATATCTTAAGAGCTATGGAGTGTTCAGATGGATTTCTGATGTCTGTTGGATAGTGTACATAATCTACTATAAAATATGGGAAGTAATAACAGAATAGATTTGGGGAAATTATGTGAGTTGAGTGTGTGCAAACTCAGCACATTTTTGAATAGTAGGTCCAGAAATGCTGGAACTGCAGAATGACAGGATCGTGGACCTTGATTCCTTTCAGTGAGGCATTACTGCTGTGCTTGTGGCATTGCCTGTCAGGACAGGGATTGCTGACGGGTGAGATACCACCAGGAAACACAAATAAAAGCAATGTCTTTACATTAATGATTGTTGCAGTTAAAGGCTGATATTCAACATTTCCTATAGGACAGCAGATAAATCCAGGTCACGCTCCATGACTGATGTAACTATCCTAAATTTATTTTATCTTCCTCATTAGTCATACACGAATCTGCAATGCTCAGCTGGTCTGCACACAGAACATTAGCAAAGTTAATGCCACAGAATCCTGCTTTTCTCAAGGTTTCAGTCTTAATTTTGAAAAAGGCTTTTCCTGCTAATCTTGCTTTTTAGTCTTGTTCTTCTTTGGTCAAATTAGATTTTGAGCCTATTAACTGTGACAGTGTCCTGTTGAATATCAATCATGATGGAAGGGAGTTTGTCATGCACAACATAGGAAACTCTTTAAGGGATAATAGCATCTTTTGCTCCTGGGTATAAGCTGATTGTCAAGTGTTTGGAGAGAAATGTAGCCTGTATGGGCAGTGCTGCATAATTGCCTATTGCATTGTGAGGATTTTCACCTTCCTCTGAGATACAGTAAAGACAGACTACCAGACTTGATGGATCACTAGTCTGATCTGCCATGACAACTCTTATGTTCTTATACATATGACCTGTCAATGTCTATATTGAAAAGATAAAAAATGAAGTTATTGGTGAGTGAGGACTAAGGCATGTGGAAAGAGATTTCTAAAGGAACAGTTATTAGTTGTCAGTATGAAGTGAACTATCACTGCATGCAGTAATATATAGCAGCAATTTACCTACAACAATTTACCACAACCACCAGAATTCATTTTTTTTCTTTTAAAATTATTATTTGTTTAATTACACAAGAATGTACTGCTTCATGAACTAAAGAAATAGCAGCTATTTTAATGAGCAAAAAAAAAAATGAATTGAGAAACTCTTTGGGCTTGGAATAATTCACAGATTAGCTTCATTTATGCAGTTGATAATAATATCTCTGTAGTCCATAGAAAAAAGATTAGAATACAGAAAAATTGATTTGCCGGCCCTGGATAATGCATTTCCCGAGGGAAATTCATGTGGATATCTATTAAACTTAGTCATGTAGTTGAACTTGGGTGGACATGTGTGTTTATCTCTGTATACGAACTGTATATGGACCTTTGCAATTTGAACGCAATTGTTTGTATGTTTGTGTGTTTGCAGATGACTTATCTATGTGAGGAGCTTGGTTCTGTGACATGCTGACTGCTGTCAGATCATGTCAGCTCTTAGAGCAAAAGAGGTGCTCAGCATTTTCAGGCTCTACAGCATTTTCATCAGCTTTATCGTCCTATCTGGGATAAAAGGGTATATTTCCTGTAACAGCCCCCATCCCCCAACAAAAAGCTGAGGGTTCCAAATCCTTATCCAGATAAGCATATATTCTATTAAAGTGAAGGCAAATCTAGCTCCAGCATTTTAAACAGAATAAATTAAACAAAACAAAAGACACCACTGTTATAGCTGGTTTCACTTTCAAAGAGATCATTTGTTGTTGTATACAGAATAATATAAATACAACATCAGATGCTTCATCAATTACTTGTTCCTTAAGGACTCATAACCCCTGCTAACTACATGATTTGTGACAGAATGAAGAGTCTCCTCAATAGCAAAAATAAATGTCTGAAAAACACTATGGATACAAAGATCACAGGATAGTCAATCATATTTATGGCATTACTTGCTACCCACTTTCAGAAGCTAAAGATATTCTGATTTGTCACAAGATATTTCCCTTAGATATCTCCTGTTTGATGAGACAGTCTATTCCTTCCCTTTCCATTTTAGTTGACCCAGGCAGTTAGTTTGTACTATGTCCTGTCATGTTGTCCACCCATGAGTTCATCTACTTCAGAAATGCAACATGCAATTGCCTGTTTTGAGAAAGGGTATATATTGAATATATTGCTTAAGAAGGAGGATTTGATTTTAACTTGTTCTAGGAGGAGTTTGACTTGATTAAGAAAAAAAAGGATAGCTCTGCTTGGAAATTAAAAAAAATTACCGTATTTCTTATAAGCATGAGTGTTTAAAATGACATGAAGTGAGGCATTTTTACAATTATTTTTTGAAAATGAATGGTCTTAAGTATTAAAATGGTTTAGGTATACAAATAATAGATGTTACTGGGTAATCTGATTTTATGACTTTTATTCTTCTAGGTTTATCCTAACAATTTAAATTTATAGCAAAGTCTTCCCCTGTATTATTAGATCTTGTTTATTATTTCTAATCTTTTTGATTGGCTTACCATGATACAATGAAACTGTTGTTACAGTAAAAAAAAAGTGTTGTTATGCATGTTATTGCTTGGATTTGGAATAACAAGATTAATCATCTGGAGCTGAATTGATGTACTTGATCTTACAGTTCAGCAGGTGACTTGGATCTTAGAATAATTGGATTTGATGCCTAAGTCTTCCACTGAAATCATATAGGGCATTGGTCAATTCAGTTTGGCCCAGATCCAGCAAAGAACTTAAGCACTTAGGCAATAAGAAACTAAGGTTCATCTTACCAGAGCTCACCTTTTTAAATAAAGCTTAGAAGACCTTTCCAAGTGTATGAACTGTATCTGGCACAACAGAGTTCCTCATCTCTGCTGATTCCCCAGAAATGCTGTTCCCTGTCCTCCTCCCGCTGCTCTCGCTGACCCTAGTGCAAATGAATAGTGTGAGCTCCATGTGTGTATTCATATAGAAAATGCCTGGGAAATGAATGGCTCCTCTAGATATGTCTTCTTCATTGTGGCGAATTTGATCCTGCACTGCAGTTTTTTGTTCCTTGACCACAATGACAAAGAGCATCTTTTTTGCTGGTCTTTTTTTTTTTTTTTTTTTCCGCTTTATTCCAGATGTCTCATGCAACCGATGATAATAGAAGCAGTAAAACAAAAAAGCCTCAAATTCTATTAAAAGCCACAGAAATAATTCCCTGAACTGTCCAATCGCTTATACAGGTATATAAGTAATTTGCCAAAAGGCCTTTAATGGGCTGATTTAAAAGTAAAATCAGTTACAAATGGCATCTTATTTTTTTTGCTTATTTTTCTGCCTCATTCTCTTAAAAACACATTGGTTTTAGTTTTAGTGCTTTCTTGTGTTATTGATGTATGTGCAGCTCTCCATAAAGTATCAATCATTAAAGAATGAGAACCTGTGTTCTCAGCATTTTGAGTATGTACTGTAAAATGGTGTAGATTTGCTATAAAGTATTATTATAAATGTAAAAGAAGAGGAAAAATCAAGGAGCACAAAACAATTTCAAGCTCATTTGAAATGAGAAGATGTCAACAAAATCTTGACAATTCATGTTTGCAAATTGGAATTCTGTTAATGGATTCTATTTTTTATACTAACTGCACTGAAATTGCCACTAAGAACATGCCTGCAATTGGTGCAATCGACATCTGTTGCTAAAGCATATCTTGGTTGAAAGTACCCGTTAGTGAAAATCATTTGTATGCCTGGCAGCATGCAAGTGCCTGTGCATTGATACATATTTAAGTCTTGGGGGAACAGTGAAAAAAAGAAACTTAGGAAGTTAGGCTAGGTCAGAACAAGAAAGAAATTGTTTAAACCTCACCAAAAATGGGCTTTGGGTACCATCACACTGTTTGTGTACCTCTTGCTTGGGCTTCCGAGTTTATAGTTCTGTAATGGGACAGGGAGTTGAAACACTCTTCTCCATTCTTCAGAGGGGGTTTCCCTTGCATGAATCGGCTCCATTGGTTCCACTGGCTCTTTGTCACTGTCCCAGGTGAATAGGGACAAGGGAGAGTGGGACATCCTGAAGTAAGAACACCTATAAATGAAGAAGGTGAGTAAATGTTCCTTGAACTGGGTTTGTAGAGCAGAGTGGGTAGTCTCCAACATGCTGTGTACTGAGCTTTTATTTAAGCTCCAACTACCTGTGCATCAATGGCTGGGATGCTTTCCCTTTGAAAGCAAAACAATTCCAATGGAGAAAACAATGGATCAAAGAACCTGCATTCAAACATAATGGTTCTTAGAAATTTTTCAGAAGAAAATCCTTTCTATTCCTCTTTTGTTGTTGTTGTTGTTGTTGTTGATCTCAAACAGTCTTCAGAGATCAAGTTCTTCTAACTTCAGTAAAGAAGCATTTCTAGCTAGAGTGTCTCTTTAATAAAGAATTCTGGGTTTAAGCTTGTGGTAACATGTTTCCTAAATGCCTGAACTGACACAGAAATGATTCAAGAAAGAGGAAAAGAATAAGAGTATTAAAAATGGGAGGGGGAAAAAAGGAAGTGGCAAGGAGAGTCCATTCTCTTGACTGAAGAAGGTAAAATTTTATTTGGCATCCCCAGTTTCTTTTGCTTTCTGTGTTTCTGAGCCTATTCCTGACCATTGTGAATCTTCCAAAATGCACTTTAAAAACAAATCCTTTACTTAATTCAAGCCTGACAAACTTTCCCTTTTTTTCCTCACATACTGATAGCACTGATACAGAGAAGCCCTTTGCTATCCTGAAAGCAACATACAAAAGACCCTTTCTCTGAAGAGCATCATTCTTTTAGCTAACTAACAGTGAACGTGGCTCCTCTCTTCTTTATGTGCAGTTTTAAACTTTGGCTGTTGGAAGGATAGATAGGAAGGCAGAGCTGCAGGAATGCGGGAGAGAAGCAGGGTCCTCATTACTAAAAAGTTGTCAACTCTATGCGCTATCTGAGAGGGCCCATATGGAAAGTCTTCCATGACAATAATACGGTAAAACAGATTTAACTATTTCAGTATTATTTACAAGAAGACCTTGGTTATGGCATTCTTCAGGAGACTTCATGGGCCAGAATTACCCTGTTTTTCTGGAGTTCTTGCTTTGGGGCAGCATATGCAGTTACCAAAGATAGAGGAAGTTTCTAGGAAACAATCACAGTTTCAGAGAAACCTGCACTGTTGAGCAGAGCAGTCTGAAAGGAACTCTCCTCGGTGCAGATGGAGACCAGCTCGCAGTCATTTTCAGTAATCCTCTTAATGTGCAGAAAAGCTTTGCTGAATGAAGGTAAAATCACTCTGGGCACCATTTTTGTGGTCTGGGTTTTGGCAGTGTCTCCTAGGAAATGAAGTAATATCTAATAGTTAGGGTAAGTGTATGAACACCATTGCTGCAGACCAGGGACAGGCTTGAGGTAGAGCAAATGGATGATTAAAAAAATTGATATTAGAGCAAGGATTATAAAGGCACTTGAAAAATAGCCTAAAGGACCACAATTAGTATTAAGAGGATGTTATGCTAAGAGGAGAAATACGCACAGGAGAAGGAATATTAATGGAGTTTCATAACGGAGATAAGGAACAATTTTACTTCATGTTTTCTCTGAGGATCAAGGAAAGGAATGATACCCTGAAGATGGAAAAGATTGCCTTCACCAAGGGGACATAAATATGTATGAGAAGAACTGTTTCACCTTGTACGAATGGATTTCAGTTTAGTAATACAAAATGCGAGGTCCTAATTTAAAGAGTTGAAACCTAGAATGTCTACTGTAAAATGTGATATTATCAGTCCAAATGCCAGTAACAGATAAAACTCAAATATTAGTAATAAGTTGATAGTGAGCTGACCTTATGATGCAGCTGTGAAAAAAAAATCTTTGGTGAGTTGGATGGGCAGAGAGAGATAAGGAAGTGTGGATCCATCCTACAGGATCCAGATAAAGCACTATATCCTGCTACTGCTCTGTGTAATTGTCATGGCCACATTTAGCAGGAAATAAGAAATTTCTAACTGTCAGAAATCAGAGGTTCACTTCCAGGAAAAAGAATGGGAGCAAAAATCCCTGTCCCCCCAGCTAGTTTTGGAGCTGCTATTTAATCAGCTAATGAACAGGACTCTGACATAGCTGGCTGTTGGTTAGGGACCGAACTTGTTAATGTAGGAAGTCCATTCTAGTGTCTTGTTCTGGGTATTGATAGCTGCATAGCAGCTGTTTATACTGTGTCACAGAGAGCTGTCATGCTGCCAGGATTATCAGTGATGAAACCACTCACCACTTGGAAGCTTTAGAAATGGCAGTTGAAACTCAGAACTCAGTTTTCCTGGAAAGTGTGTCATATTGCTTAGCATTTTGAAGTTTTTAGCCTCATCAGCAGGCTTAAATAAACTACATTTTCTTTTTCAGTTTTCCCATTTTTCTGAATTGCTGGACATTTCAACTATAAAAGAGTCCGAGAGAAACAACAGTAATTGCAAAGTCCAAATAACCAAGAAGGAAAATGCAGCTTTTCCATTCAGTATTTTAACTGTCCTTGGAAGGCGCAGTCCATCTTAGAAAGCACAAGGTAAGAATGTTGGAAAAACTTCCTTGTAGTGCCGATCCTCATTAAAGATCCCAAAGCAACATCCACTTATACATACTGAGATGGATTAACTTTAAAATCCCTAAAAATTCAAGGTGAGTAAAAACAACAGCTCTTTATTGCCTCTGCCTCTGTTTACTAAGTACAGTTATTTTTGCTGCATGACTTTTAGAGGGCAGTCCATGCGAGACATCTTTAGTATGAGACAGTGTTCCAGAACAGACAGTATGTCTGGGCAAAAGTCTTAGTCATGTAGCAGTTTGAATGTCTTTAGAAATGATCTTCCCTTCAATTACATAGGGAAATCAGGGAAAATCATGTGCCTAAGCAAGCAAATTTTATTCTCTCATTTCTTTTTCCTTTTTTTTTTTTTTAAAAAAAATAAGGTAGTTTCTTTTTTATAGGACCTTCCATTTCTGAATGGAAGCACAGTTCAGTGCACAGTAAGCACAGTAAGAGATGGAGCAGATATCTGAGGAATATAGGAGTTGTTTTTGTAGGTCCTTGTCATGAGACTCTACAATTTTTTTCTCTGTTGGCTTTCCCCTAAGGCAATCCCTTATGAATAAAACAGCTTTTTTTTTTGCTTTTTGTTTAGGTTGAGCAGATGCATATCAATAACTCATCTACTGAGGTAACTTGCTTATTTGGTTAAGTTGCTAATGGCAACTTTTCTTAAGAGAGAAGATTTTTAAATAATAGTGTAGTTTGGATAAGGAAACAAAGAGTAGTAAACAAATACATACATCAGACAGATAAGGTTATTTAAAATACAAACATTATTGTAATGTAAGAAAATATTATCAGTGGCTGTAGTCATGAAGCACAATGCCTAACAGACAGAAAAAAAAATGTCTGTTGTAAATAGGTCTGTAGTAAATGTAAACATACATTATTTATGTAGTAATAAAGTCTGCAATCTCCATTTCAGGATAAATATTTAATTGTGCAAGGCACTGTACAGGTAAAATAGAAAAGGGGGGATTCTCTTTACCAAGCACCTTTCAATCTAATGGGAAAATGTGTTCAACAATTAAACAATGGGCTCCCATCAAAGCAGCATTTTGAGATCATAGTTTAAGGTTTCTGAAGACACATCTGTAGCTTTGGAATTTTAGTTTCTACACCTTAACAGGACATATCTCCCATTAGTGAAGTATGTCTTTATTTTAGAGGAACAAAATAAAATGTACCTCAAAGGATGGACAGCTGCAAGCATAATGGGGAGTTTTCAGGTAGGTCATCTGCAGAATACCTGTTGCTTTTAGGTTGCTGATTTGTTAGATGATCAAAGTCCATATCTATCTGCTTTCATTTAGTTCAATACTTGGCATTCATTTAGGTGGGAGATATTTTTCTGAGTCTTCCTAAAATCAAGCAGCAGCTACAACAGTGAGAGTCAGGTGTGCAGTGACCCTGCAGAGCCCGATTCACCTGCTCACATCCTCATCTTTCAACGCTTTGCACAGATATTGTGCTAAGAACTGCCACTGAGATAATCTGGCAGCCAAAGAATTTCATCCTTGTCATTCATTTTGTGGCCTGCTGGATGTTAAAAGGACAGGAAAAAAATAAGAATGAAAGGAAATAAAGGCTCTGTCATTGGTTGCTTGTTTTTATTCTTTTCAGCTGCAGTTTTAAATACCTTGTTATTGAGCCTAGGTAGTTGGAACACATAATTTAGGACACACATGAAAATGGAAGATAGATAATTACATGAGAACCACTGGGCACCACCTTGTGTGCATGGTATACTAATTAATACAGGAAAATTAGCAAGAAGCAGACTGCCATTTCAGCTTTTCTTCAACCTTCTGCTTCTCATAAAAGACATATCAGTAAGCTAATGTTTCAATGGACCATGTTTTTCTATTAGTGGACTTTATCAGGTAGCTTTGGAGTGTAATTAGAAATTATTAAAATACAGAAGCAATGTTCTCTCTTTCACCAGTCTGTGGAGAAGGTTCAGGTGAGTTACTTAAATATTTATATTTCAGTTAAGTGAGACTGAAATCCTGCTATCCTCTTGCTTGTAGTGCAGGCTGGAGAAGGGTGAATGCAATTCACAGTACAGGCTGGCATTAATGCATTCCTTCCATCACACAGCTTAGGATGCAGGGATTACTTGGACAGGAAAATGAACTCCTTTCTTGATTGCTGCACTCTCTTGGGCACTTATTACACTAGAAATTACAAACCCTAATCCAGGAAATACAGGGCTATAAATAAATCCCCAGAGAAAGCGTTTGCTGCTGTTGTCTGCAAATGGTGCTATTATCCATAAATGGAGGCAGCAGAGAGAAAATTCCTGAGTGAAGTACTTTGTGGTTACTCAGCTTTAGTGCCATTTATGCCTATCTTCTCCCAATCTTTGCCAAGATATTTGCAAGGTATTAATATCAATGAATCAGTAGTTACTGCTATGACTGGATGTTACCAGAGTAGGGAGCAATGTTAAATATTGATCATTTGTGTATCAGTTGCTTAGTGGCAGTATGAGACTGTGGAGAGACAAAGGTGTTTTTTTTTCCTAATACAAGACACATAGATAGTTGATACAAGGCCATAGCATTAATTACTCAAGTGTCACAGTACCTTTGTAAACTCTCATTTAAAGATCTCCTGCTGGCACTTCTAGGATATGTAGCTAGGATTTGTTAATGAACTTTTCCAGATGTACAATTACTGTTTTGTTTTCTCTTTTTTTTCAGGAAGAGGCACATAAGCACATGCCTGTAAGAGGTTTATTTTGCTATGCTGATGGTTCATACAAATGAGCTGCAAATTGTTTGATTTGACTGAGCATCCCTGACCTCTGCACATGTGGTCTTCTCCTGCCAATTGTCTGCATGAAATGAGCCAGTGATAGCATCGGACTTTCCTTCCTTGTTTTTAATTTGGAAACAGAGCTCACTTGTATTTACAATGTCCTGTAACATTTATACCTACTCTCAACTCTAAAAGTTGCTTTCAACTACATTAGAAGTGCTGGGATAACTAGGATTGGCATAGTGTCTTGGATCTAGGCTTTTGAAACTACTTCCAAGTTGTTTTCTGTAACAAACAGAAAACGTAGCTAAACACCTTCCAAGTTCTGTGCTCTAAATGCAGCCATCAGTTGTCTTCAGAAATGACCATGGCAACGGCAATGTCTTTTATGTTGTTTCTCCTGGAACTACAGAACACTTAAATGGCTTTTTAATTTTATTATTATTCCAAGAGAATTCTAATATCTTTCTTTGGGTTTTGAGTACGTGTCAAGGGGCAATTCTAATTCGCATTTTTACTGAATCTAGAAAAGAACATAAGAGATTTCAGAAGGGGTAGATGGAGATAGGGAAAAAGCAGGATTACATTGTCACATTCTGGCCTGTAAAAATCTCGAGTCACTGACTATTTATTGTCTTCATCTCTCATGGTAAATGTCACTGTGCAGACACTGTGCAGACGCTTAGAATGCACAGTAGTTTGTTTTGAGTTAATGGGCTGGTGGAAGTGTAAGTTGAAACTGTGCAACATGATTAAGAAGGATATCTTTCTTTGCAGAAACATCAATTATTCACAACTTAATCACACCTTGGGAAACAAATAAGAGAAACGGAGTCAAATTATGGAAGCTCCTATGCAGAGTTGCCAGGAACAAGGAGAAAGGAAAACAACTATAACCTCTTTTTGCAAAAATGTGTCTTGGCATACACTCTGTATCACAAAGACTGTAGCTCTATACAGAAGTGATTGACACCACAAATTTGTAAAGGAAACGCTAGAGAGTAGGTACACGTTTTATGGACCAAATGTCACAGAACACTGTGGATAAGAGACTAAGAAAAAAAATCCCATAGACATTCTGCACACTAACAGCAGTGAAGTACCAATGAGGATATATTGCAGCAGAAATACAGTCTTTTGAAAAAATATCTTTCACTAAAAGCCCATAAGATCTCTTCACTATTAAAATTCAGCACACTTTCAGAATGCAGACTGAAGGAAGAATCAAATAGAGTTTTATGACTTCATAACTTTCACCAGTCTCTTCAAAGCTCTCCATTATTATTTGCTCTTCAAAGAAAGTTAGTGGCATTGCAGTGTATCAAAGGAAGAGCGTGAAAAAGCAAGCTTTGAGAACCAATTACTAGAAAATGATAGTACAAAATGTGTTTATTAACCGCTGCTTGTCAAGACTCTGATACAAGGACAGATTCAGAAAGAAGCAGAGTGTCTTCATGACATGATGATAAGTCACCTGCCAGAATTCCTTACAGAAAATCTGCGTAACTAAAACTAGTACTTGCATTCTACTGCAAGAATGCTCTATGACTGAAACTGGTGGAACTTACATTGCTACTTCTTCAGAATAATTAAGGGTAAGTAATATCTAGCTTCATGCTTGGAATTACAGGTTACCTGTGAAGACAATTATTTCAGAATGATGTTGTCTTGTAATTTACTCAGCTGAAGAAGTCCCTAAGTGAACTTCATGGTGTCTCTCTGGTTTTCCCTTTTTAGGGGCAGTAGTTCTGCATGATAAATTACTGCTTGATTTGATTTTAATCTCATTTTTTAATCATTTTAATATAGTTTATGTGCTTCAATGTAATGTTCTAATGTTTCTATAGAAATATTAGGTATTTGCTTGGTTCGCCTTCCCCCTCTCCTTAGATATTCCTCACTATGAAGTGCGAGTGTTTGGGAGGCAGGGACTGGATGGTATTGTGAGAGTCATTCTTGTCATGGGAGGACTTTTTAAAGGAAAGCTTGTCATCTTCTCTAAAGTTGTGTAGGATCTGAAAACATCTGATCTCCTCTACAATGTTGATAGATGTGTTCTTCTGACTAACAATTGTCTATCCTCAGCTCTCATGTATACCTCACCCTGACCTCTGAAATCTGTGTTATCAGTCACCAACTGCAATACTTTTACAGGAAAATTTCTATTAGTCAGAGGAATGAGGTAAGAGTATGTATTCAAATGCACGCAAATGTTGTGGGACATAATCATCAAAGGAATTAAGTGATACCCAGTTCCCTATCATCACAAACAAGCTCTGCATATCTCAGGAACTACCTTCCAGCCCTTCCTATTCCTGGTTTGGACAGCAGCCACATGTTACAGTCCTTTTAGTAAAACAAACATTGGTTTAAGATTATAATTTTAGGACTAAAGTGCTAAGTAGCAACAATCAGAGTAGCACTTGAGTCAGGGGTATGTAGCAATCTCTACTGCAGAAGGACTGAGTACTCAGTGTGGTCAGCATTTGCTGCAGTGACTGACAAATGGATTGACTGAAAAGAAAAGAAGAAATAGGTTGAGAAAAGGAATGTTTGACAGGTTTTTGATCCACCTTTACTGTATACCAATAAGGCACTAACACTCCCTGTTGTGCTGATGGGGTGGGGAAGGGAGGAACAAGATGAGATTTGCTCCAATATGTGCAGGTAACAAAGCAATAAACTACTGGTTGCTAAAATGTAGGATATAACTTCCAAGAGAAGTTTTGTCTCTTGAATCAGAGCTAAGGCCCTTGGAATGCTTGTAGGTGAGTGTGGTTGAGCTTGCGGGATGCTTTCATCTGGCTTTGCACCGCTTCCAGCAGGAGAAAGGGAGCAGCTGTTCAAGGGATGAACGTGTCCCACACGGCTGAATCAGCCCTCCTGGGCCCGCCACGGGGAGCCTGGCCGGAGTGGCTGTTGTGGTGCTAAAGGTGGGGTCTGCCAGCCTTAACCCTGGCGTCTGGGCGAGAGCGGGGCAGGAGCAGGGCAGTGCATCTGCAGCCGCTTCGCAGAGCAGAGCGGGCGTTCTTGAAGCTCGGAGGCAGACGTGGCTGCCGGTAACTAGGCGGCGAGAGGAGAGTCTGACTTCCCAAAGCCAAAATCTGGCTGGAATCCCCTTCCTAACACGATGCCAAGTGTGCTGGGTGGGAGAGCGTCCATGCCCTGCTCCCCTTGCATCACATGAGCCTGCCAGCCCAAGAGGTAAGTCTGGAATGAGCTTTGGCTGCATTGGACTCTGCCCCTGCAAGCACTCCCATGTTAAATTAGTGGGGATCAAGGAAAGTTTCGCTGTACACAATTAGTTTTCCAAACTTTCTTTGCTGCAATGTGGCTGAGCTTGGATAATCTGCTTCTGAAATGGTTTCTGGAAGGAAGTGCTTGCATCACTCATGGAGATTTCTTCCTTGTCTTCTGAGAGTATTTTTGTTTGTTTGTTTTCCTGCGTCGTGCCATTCACACTTGTTAAATGCTAGAGTATAACTTTAATAGGAGCCTGAGACCTGAATCTGAATCATGCACTGTGGATTTTCCAAGATCTTTTAGAAGACATTCACATCCTGAAGCAGTAGACTGAGTTAGATAATAACAGTCATTGTTAATTAAAAGTATGAATCCAAGGCACAAACAGACTTTTCTCATCTTCTGTTTAAAGTTCTGACTGGGAAACTAAAAATATTGAAAAAGAAGATATATTCTTCATTTCCCACTTACCAACATGACTTTTTTTTTTTTTTTTTTTTTTTTTGCTATACTCTTGGCTATTGACACTTTTATTTCTTAATATCCCCCAGATATTTCTAAACCTTTGAACAGTAGGTTTGATGGCAGGTAAGTTTCTATAAATCTCTGCGTCTTAAAACAGACAGCTCAGGCACCGATCAGATAAAAATAAAAAGCTGAACTCTCCACCTGCTATAGGTTTATATAGTTGTATTTGCATGGCCAGCCTTGATCTTTCTCCGTGTGGATGTGTCTGCACACAGATGCATTATGTGTACACAGATAATATGAGGTTAAATCTGTCAACTTTCATCTGAATAGGGCTGAATTGACAATGAGATGCTGTGCTAATGGTAGCAACTTCAGTCTTTTATAAAGGTATTATAAAAGATTAGAAAGGCCTGATCTTTATAGCGATGAAGCAAGGAATTAAAATTATCTTTGGTTTCTCCCCCTCCCTTTTCCCCCATGTCCTCTTTCCAAGGGTTTATATTCAGATTGGAATCATAAGTTATAACTTTTTTGCCTTCAGAAAACTCTGCCCTAGAAATAAAGACTGGCGATTCAAAAAAAGAAAAAAAACCTCTTTGCATTAAATAATGCTATAAATTAGTGATACATTATGGTAATAAAAATTATGGGATGCAGAAGTGCATGTTTTAAAAGCACAAAGTAGTAAAATATTTGCAGATAAAAGCACTGCCCTATAACAGTACTCACTTTGATCTTCCTGCTTTGAAAAGCAGGAAGGCTGAATCCTTTCGCTTTGGAATTATTTTTTGTCTAAACTGAAATTGTTACAGTTTTTTATTTCATGACCAGAATGTTTCAGTCTCATGTATGATTCACACCACTAACAAAACAGCAAAGTATTACCTTCAGGATTACTCCCTACATTATTAAATAATTTAGAAGTCATTTTATTAACTTTATAAATTAAACAGTAATGATGGCTTCTGCAAACATCGAAATATCTTTAAATTGCCTTTGGGAATATCTCCTTAAAGTTTATCTGTGTTAATCATTCCATACAAAAAAAGATCATCACTAATTTCTGTCTTTTACTTGTAGCCAGCTTCCACATAAATACTGAAAGCTCCTTTTGAAGTTTTCCGAGATTTTGTATATAGCAAGGACTGAAAAGAATTACTGTTTCCTTAATGGAGATCAAACATTATGTGGATATGTCAGAACCCCAATTTTGAGCGTGTAGATAATATATATCTTTTACATAGTAAAGATATAAGTGACTGTGTCACATTGTTTTAGGGTTCAAAGATAGTTATTTTTCCCATATTTGCAAAAGGAAAACTTTGTCTTATGATTTAGTCAGAAGCAATATGTCTTTTAATTCTGGATCATGTGAACCCTCCCTGTAAAATTTACACATATAATGGTTCTTAAATGTCTTACAAAAGAATTTTGCATTTTTTTATATGCATTGACACTACATGCGACACATTCTTTAGGTCTTCAGTACTGTTGTTTATCTCTTCTTCTGTCTAATATATAACAAGAATTTTCATTCCACCAAATCAAAACTAAGTTTATATGGAAGATTGGCAGTGAGATCCAAATTTTCCAAGATGTTTAGCTTTAAGACAGACCTGCCAGGTAACCACTTCAGGCTTGGGAGATCGGAGGATCCAAGGAGATGGTTTTTCCAGTCGTCTCAGGTTTTATACTGGGAAGCAGGGAGCTCGAGAGCCCACTTTTAAGTAGCTGGTAGCATAATGCCGCTGGGGGCGGGTAGTGTATTTTATATCTGAAACATGTTTTTTGTATTACTTCTGAAACAAAAGTACAGCCAAATTTCCATGCTTGTAAATTCTTGAGTTTGGTCCCATTGGACTGAAGTCTTGTTTCAAAAAGTGAACCCATATGTGAAACAGAAACTTTCCTTTCCAACCTACAGTACTTCTTGGTAGATGCTGCTTCAGAAGGAAGTTCTGCTGCGTTATTTAAATTACTTTTGTTGCTAAATTAATTGCATCATCCAAGCTAGACATACATTTATTAAGATTTTTCATTAAATACCTAGTGAATTTCTTTTTAGTGTCTTAGGCTTGAATGTGTACATTTAAGCAGTCTGTTTTATTTAGTTCTAGAGACCAAAATGCTGAACAGTGACCCCATGGAAGAGGCTTTGTGTTGTCCTTCTGTGCGTGATCCTTTGTGATTCTTTGCGTCATTCTTCTGTTTTCACATTTGTGGCTTGCTCTACACACAATTTTATATGTTTCCTCTCTTCCCTCTCCTTTGCAATAAGCACTGTGCATACTCACTCCAGGCTCCAAAACTGTCAACTTCCTTTTTTTGTTCTATCTCATCCATCATCTTTAATTCCACTGACAACATGTAAACAGAGTTTACCTTGCTGTGTTAGTCTTGAAGGTCTGACAAAAGTTACCAAGGAAAATTAGGGTCCTTTTCTGAAAGCCAGCTGTTCACAGGCTTCTGAGGAGGATTTTTTTTTCAGTTTAATATACAAGGCTTTGTTGGGTGTAATGATAATATAGATCAAAAAAGCAACAAATGACCCAGTCTGCCAATTTTCTCAGCTGTCAGTCAGAGGAGAGACTTCCTATACTGCCACTGGTGAGAAACAGTCCTGGCACCAGCTGAGCCAGTCGGCTGTGGTGGTTAAATTACACACTCCAGCAGTCTTAGAGCTCAGTTCCCCAGGTCTGAAGTGGAGACAAATATACTTCCTGGAGGTTTATTTGTGTTTTGGAGACTGTATCCCTTAATACCTGTGAATTTTACAGGCTACTTGCAGAACTCAGTAGAAAAGTCTGCAAAGGGTAAAGATTGTCTGTGAAGTCTTCTAAACTAAGTTTATAAACTTTTTTTTTCTGCATACATAATGCATAGATAAGAGTTAAGATTTACAGTGTGAGATGCCATATATTTATTTTTTATCTCTGGGATCAGTCCCGAAGCCCCCATGCAGGCAGACTTCCAGCGGTTTCTGTTCACAGGTGGAAATCCAAGTTCACCACAGGTGAAATGATCCTACCATATAAATGTAACTCAGGCTTTTACAGAAGATAATGCTGCCTTTCACTTTTCTGCTTAGTACAGCCACTGCAAGCTCGTGTGGCTCTTAATATTTTGAAGTGACTTGAGAAAGAGCAGGGAAAAGGATGTTAAAATGTACATATTTTAAAAGTACATAAAACTTTAAAGTACAAACAAGTTAAAAAGTATATTCAATGTTATATAGAGATTGATTATCTCTCATCAGGGAAATAGAAAGGTGTGTTTTTTTGTAACATCACGAGACCTGTCAAAAATACAGTCACAGAGCAGGATTCACAAAACCATTAATTCGCTATATTCACTCTGAATGAGCAGCTAAATCACAATTAAGCAGGCAAAATTATTGCAGATAATTTTGCTAAATAAGACAGATCCAGAAATGGAAGCCCTTCTTCCATTCTTTTCCAATGGTGTATGACTAGAAGAAATCCTAGTATTGCTGAGACCAATGGGAATTTTACTTTTGATAGCTGTAAAGCCAGGGATTTGCTCCTGGTTCTTGCTGCTGCACAAGGAGCATCAGTGTTAGAGGGCTGGGATGCTGGAAGTGCCGGCACAGCAGTGAGCGCCTGCGGAAGGCACCGTCTGGAGGGCTGCGTGGCTGAACGAGAGCAGCCAGCAGGGAGCAAGGGCTGGCAGAGAAGCTCTCGGCGCTGCTTGCCGTGCTCGAGGTGGCTGCATCTTCCCAAGAGCTGAGCCTCTTCGGCTGGCGGCGGGGAGAGAGGGAGAGCAGGTGTGCAAGGAACATCAAACAGTAACTCACAATTCTTGTGGAAAGAGGAGAAGTTGAAGAGTTAAAGGGAAGTTAAAGGAGAGAGAGTAGAGGTAGGCATAGGGTTTTCTAAATTCATTAGAAATAGGGAAAGATGGAAAAGTAGCTCCAATGCTACATAGAGGGTGGCTAAAGATTCCACGATGTGTGGGGAGTAGGACGCAGGGAGGATAAAGGTTTAATTGCCGTAACATCCCGTGATATGCATGGGACACAAGGGATGATGTAGCTGCTACCGGGCATTCTTGCTCGCAGAAAGTTTAGATCCTGTTTCCAGAGGGTTTTATGCTGCTTCACGTCAAATACATTTAGCAAAAGGGCCAGGGAGGAAATGTTGTAAGTGTAGAGTAAAACTCGGACATTTTTCTACGGTGCATGTGAGCCATTTTTGGCAGGGTTTTGTTTGTTTCTTGTTACTGCGCAGCATCACAAATGCAGAATTTCTAGCAAGACTGAGATCTGCATTCAGTGCCCGGAACCTTCAGTGCCTAAACATTTTAATGACCATCTGGTGCTGGGGTTTATCTACCCTTTCGGCTAGGGCTTCGAGATTTCCTGACGCTGAGTCCGACGGCCCGACACGCTCCTCACTGGGAGCTCCTCAGAGCTGTGGGCCATGTTTGCTCACAAAGATTTTCCTCCTCTCGTTTGGCGCATTTTACACTGACATCTAGTGCCTGCTCTTGTTAAATGCAGATGTGTACCTGTACCTGCCTCCTCAAGCCTCCCTTCAGTCTTTCCAGCATGGTGAAAGGCATAGGAGCGGTCAGGAGCGCAGGGAATTTCCTGCTGTGGCATTTGGCATTTCTGGAGCCACAGAGCCTTCCTCCCTCCATCCCCGGCTGTACTCCCTGCACGGGGGGTAACAGGCAGAGCTAGACCTGCCTCAGGTTGTTAGCAGGCTTGTTGAGACTCTACATAAGTTATTGTTCAGTACCTGTAGTACCTGTCTACATAACCAGATGCACTGCAGCGTAAATACATTTTAGTCTGTGGCTGTCTCTAGTCTGTAAACTTCCAGTTGGATAATGTTTATCATTCTGCACATTCGCAGGAATAGGGCTGAGGATTTAAATCCGGTAACTGTGCCTACCCTTTTGGCTGTTTCCTAGTGCAAATAAACAGTGTTACCCATGAGCAGCCTTGGTGATCCCTGGAGGTTTGGCAGTATGTTGTTATCCTGTCATTAACCAGACATCTTGGGCTGTTTTCTTTGCTGCTACCCTTAAATGAGGAGGCGCAGTCCTTAGCAGCAAAATGCATGTTTATATATGCAGGTCTTTGCATTATTGAATTGCATCCTGTCTCTGTAGCTCTGCACCATGAGACTGGCCAATTCTTTTTCCATGCAAACTTGTTTTCAGTGTTGGCATTGCCTCCCGATCTGTGTTACCTGCAGCTTCAAGATGGCACACATTCCTCTTGGACCATGATTCTTATTGAAATACTAGGCAGAACTGGGCCCAACACTTGTTACAGAAAGAAACCACCCCCTTTTTTTTCCCAATAGTGCAAACAGTTGTAATCTCTTCTTCTTACCTCCTTAACATGTTCTCATGATCTCTAGCAATCTCCTTTGAGACAGTGAAATAAATATTTGGTTTAAACCTGTACAGATTAGTTCTAGATTAGTCCATTGACCTTGCCTAAAAAATCAGTTGTGTTATCAAAGAGATATTATAGATTGCCATAATCTAGCTTTGATAAAACCATGTGGCATTTTATCACAGTTTTCATTTACGTTTCTGCCCTAGATTTACTGATTCCTCCTTCCCTACTTTCTCCGTTAAAAAGTAAACATAACTAGGGTGTGACCCTCAAGTTAGGAGGATAACTACCCTATACACTGGCCTGGCACGGAGGTATCTAGTTAGCCAGGTTTTCCTTTCTTTTGAGATAGGCCCATTTGATTTCAATTTCTTGCATTGTTCATGTACTCGAGTTCCTCTGTCTGGGCAACACTGCTAGCTAGTTTCCTTGCTTTCTCCAATTTTGTATTTCAGGGGACAAAACTGTAATAATAGACCCACTTTTGCTTACAGTGAAATTTTAAAATGATTTGAATCAGTGCATGATTGCTCCAGTTTGAAGGAATGTGGAAGCCCTTGGAAAGAGACCATTGTCCTCAGGTGCTTCTGAACTGTGTTTTGTACAATTCACTCCTCATTAGAACTAGATTGTTTAATTTTCAGGTCAGGAGCAACATACAGAGCTGTGCAGGCCTTTCCTCTCCCTTTTCTTTCTGTTGGTATCATGCCTGGTTGTCACAGGGCACAAAGACTGACCTACAGCCACCCAAAAGCAGTGGATGCAGTTTAGGGCCTAGGGTAGTGGTCACAAGGTGCACTGCGAGGCAGAAGTGTTATAAAAGAAGACCCTCAAAACAAAGTAAAAGTATAATTCAGCGTTCAGCATCTCATACATCTCACGTATGAGAACTTTGCGAATGCAGAAAGACTTGACGTATCCCAAAGGAGGTGCTAAGTGCTACATCTGGTAATTTCCCCGTGTTTAGGGGACGTGATGGCATTGGAGGACACTTTGAGAATGGATGATCTGAAGTACTCACTCTTCTTCCACATATAACTGCAGGTGACTCGAATGGCTGTCAATTCACATTTCTGCTTCACCAGAGAATCCCTGTGCATGGAGGACAAAGTCTGTTGCCTACAGTCTGATTTTCCACATCTAAAAAGTGGGACACAACACAATATTCCTGGGGCTAAAGGAGATCATACAGGGAAGAGCATAATTGTGGTGTCTAGTGTTCAAGGTGCTTGGCTGGAAGGTCCTGTGTCTAGTCTCTGCTCCGAGGCTTAGTTGTTTTTTACCTAGTGCTTTTAAATGTAAATAGCATGCACAGTATGGAGACCAGGGACTGGAATCAGATGGAAGTGATGTTCCTTCTATCTTGCTGTTTGGCCACAAGCAAGTGATGAGCTGCTCAGAGCAGGAGGGTCCTGAGTGTTTCCCTGACACAGCTGCTAGACAATCAATTATTGCTTGAGAAAATGCGCTTTGTGCTCCTGATTATGGAGGAAGCTGTTGTGGATTTGAGGAAGTAAAAACCCATTCCATGGACTAAAATCTGGCCACTTGCTGTATTTAAGATGTGTATAGGTTATATTTAGTTGTTTTGATTCAAATGCATTTTTAACCACATGGGTTTGTCCATGGCAGTTCAAACAGTAGCCAGCATGACAATGTGTGTTTCTTTCAACAGTTATGTTTGTGAAACACTGTAAAAGTATAAACCAAGCAAAGGAGAAGCGTATTTTCATGACAACTTCCTAGGCTTCATGAAACTTCATTAACTTACCATGGACTCTAACTGAAACTCTCAGGCATAATAGAAATTAAGATAATACACTGTGGGTTTTGACAAATACCGAAGTTTCAAAATAATTAAGAATGCAGACAACTGATTAAAGACTTTTTGAAATGTTTTATCAGTTTATGAATCATCTGCCCATTGGTCATAATATACAGTCAAATTAAAAATTAGCTGTAGGATACTAATTAAAGAAGATTAAAAGAAAGATGCTACTTACCATGCAAGAGAATGGAATGCACTCTTTGTTGAAGGGAACCTCTAGCACTTTAACATCTATCTCAGCTTGTGATGTCTGTTCCACTCATTATTGCACTATGTGGAATTTCAAATGAGGAGAATGTGCTCCAGAATTGGGAATTTCTTACAGGACTGAGATTCTTCTTCTAGCCACATCTTTTTGAAGTGGCTGCTCAAATTCAGAGCCAGGCAAATGCTCAAGATAGATTCTTCAGGTCAAGGTTTTGAAAAGCAGAAGTTCTTTTGCAGAAACCATTACTCTTAGCCAAATGTCTGGTTTTATTAACCCAGACACCAACGGGTCCCTTAACCAACAGTGGCAAGTATTCCTTTTATTTTGGATGGACAAAGAGAAAATGATTTGATCTCAATGTTCCTGTGTTTTGTGATTGCTGAAATGGCATGGTGATATTTGGAACATGCAGCAAAGGTGGCCTGGATTTACAGTCACACAATAATGCATGCATGAAAGTGTTATCCTCTGTTAAGATATCCTTCACTGGATCTCCTGGTTGTTTCTGTAAAGCAAAATCACTCTGGGGAACCTTTTCTGAGGACTGAGTCCAAGAAGGAGATAAATTCTTTGGAGAAATTCTCCTTCTAACAGTTACTGTAAACTTTTCTTTCTGAGGAGAATTTGCTTTCTGTTTTTTATTCCATTCAGATGTTTGGAAAGGTAAATATCCCCTATTAACAAAATATAGTGCCTATTATAGCCATATATCAGTGTAACAAAATCAAACCCTAACCTTGGCTGCACTGCCTAAGGAAGGAGGAAGCTGTGCCATATCACAAAGGCCAGGTTTTCTACCCAGTATTCTGGCATGTAGTGGCTTCTCATTCATCTAAAATGTACAAATCAGCATACGCAGAGGTGGTAGCCAGGTCGAGCCTTGTAGCTTCAGTGCATTGAGACTCTGACGCCAGAACACCTTCACATGAGGGGCAATGCAGTGAAGAGGTGGCCCTGGCACCCTGGTACAGCAGTTTGCCTGTCTGTGCTGCAGCAAGCAGAGCTGCATGCAGAGAGCTGGAGCGTATGGAGCGAATATGAGCGTATGCACAGTCGTATGGTAACCAAAGTTCAGCTACTGAATGAAGCAGCTTGGCTGAGGCCAGTACTAGCACACGCCTCGCTGCAGGAGGAACTGCTGGCTTCGAGGGGGCCCAACAGCCTTGCCCATTTATTTCCCAGTTCCGTGGCAGCACTGATGAGCTCACAGCAGTGCACAGGGGAGAAGGTGGCGGAAAGCAGCCATTTCTTTGCTAGGCCAGGTCATCCTGCAGTTGTTCACTGCAGCAGGATTGTTTGCAGCGAGGCCTGGAGCGTGGCTGAGCTTAGGGGCTAGGCTGCCGTGCAGGGGTGCCTGCTGCTGCTGCTGGATGTGGTGTACTTGGAAGCGCTGGATGTGCCAAGAGGTTGTATTGCCTGGAAAATCAGAGGGGTTTTAAAACAGACAGTAGTATGCGCAAAAACGCAGGCCAGACATACATCACTTCTTGGCCTGGATGCCCATCTCATCCACATCTGCTTCAATAAACATCTGTTCTGGGTTCCCAAGTGCCTCAACAGCAGGCATGACATAGCCTAGTGGAGGAGTAAAGCAATAGAAACTAAATTAAATGTGCACAGTCTTGCAGGAGCCAGTAGCTGAGCCTCATCTCCTCCTCATCTCCTCCCTGAGCCTCAGGGACCTCATCTCCTCTGGCCGAGGACCCCTTGCAGAGTGCACGTTGCCAGCAAGGTACAGATTTGCACTGAATGAGTCAATATTGCCTGTACTCATGCAGATTTTACCTGCAGCAGTGTATAGAGACAACAGAATAGCTATACATTTTCCAATTTGTCTTTTCTTACAATAATAAAGGGCTGAGAAGTGCAGTGAATTAAAAGTTTAGCTACAAGCACAGAGCTTTCCCAGTGAATTATTCTTCTGTATTCTGCTGCACGGACATTTCCCTGTGTTGTGATGTGCAGGGACAGGTAGAGTGGGATTTTGCATCAGAAGAAATGAATGTGAGGACACGTGCATAGGCCTGATTTGGACACATCTCCTGAATTGCTGCAGAAGGCACCAGGCCCGTGGTAAAGGGCATCTTTTCTGAAATACTCCTGGTAGCTTGGCAGATCCCTCTTTGCTGAGGTTCTTGTCATAATTTGATGTCGACTCTAATTGCTGCCATCTAGAGCTGGTTGAGCATTTATCCTGCTGTAATGTTTTAGCACTGAAAAATGCTGATTTTTGCAGTCAAAAAATATCTCATGTTGTAAACTTGTCTGTGAAATTTTCTTTCAGATACTCATTTTGATAAGATCAGCAACACGCAAAAATAAAATCATTCAACTATTCCAGTGCAGATGTTTTCTATGGACTGGTAGGAATTATAAGATATTTATGTCAAGCAGATAAAAGTGAAACACTTAGCAGAGTATTCTGAAATGTCTGCTTAACCCATGTGGGCTAAAATGATATCCCGCAGTGTCCAATTTTCTGTGTTTGATTTAGATTGCGTCACTCTGTCAGCTCTCTGGTGGGAAGGGGAGCATGGAAGGTACCACGAGCACTGCGGGGCTCGGTTCCCTGCCGCGCTGCTGGCCTTCGGGAAGCTTGGTGGCAATGGGAATTGGAGACCGACTTGGGTGTCACGTTTGTTTTACAGCCAGACCCTCCGTTTCACCTCCTCCCACCAGAAGGACCTATTACGATCTCGAGCTCAGGTTAGAAGGATGTGCACGAGTAAAAATTTTGCACGGTACAAGCTGTCCTGACATTCCCTCTCTCCAGTCATTATAAAACTTCAGCTTTGACATCAGTTTTGATCCAGCTTCTGTCTGTACTGAACATATGTCATCAGTCTCTGCTTCTTGCATTAGAATTTCTCTCTGGAATAGCACTAGGAAATGTTTACGTGGTTACACAAGGGATGTTGCGCTTGCCAGCTCAGCCACACACACTTATCAGAACACCTCTGTGTTTGATGAGAGTGTATTAGTCTGTCTGCAGTGTTAGTCAGGAACTGGTCTCAGATGAGAAAGTCTGTCATTTCTTTAAATACCTATCACTTGCCTCTGAATCTCTGCACCACCTTGTTTTCTTCCAATTCAAAGAAAAAATGTTGCTTTTAACCACTTAAGGCTTGTACTAGAAAGAGTGGAGGAAGAGGTCACTAATCATGCAAGGGTGCCCTCTAAGCAGCAGTCATCACTTGTCCCCATGACAGGGAAAACACCAAATGTATGGCCACGGCCTCTTTGAGGAAGCTGCTTGCTTGTGGCTGCTAAAGTCAGACAAGTTTTGCTCATACAAACATTCTCATTTGAGTGTTCAGAGCCCCTGTGCTTTCTAGAGAGTCATTTTGCAATACTACCTGTGAAGTTGCAGTCCTTCAGTGTGCTAGAGCTGCTGTTCCTGCTGCCCGGTGCATTAATCTTCCTGCTGTCACCTTCTGCTTTCCTGCTCCTGACTGCCCCTCTGTCCAGCTGAGAGCGATCAACAGGCCGGTTATGGGTGCCTTGCCCAGGAAGGTGTCAATGCAACCCCCCCTTGCCCCTCTTTCTGTAGTGCTTCAGAGTAAAAGTTGGGAAGTCACAGCAATGCTCGATAGGTTTCACTTCTGAAAACGTTTTGCTGTTTTTGAAATGTGTTTCCTCTCTCTCAGGAAGAATCATGCAAGGCTTAAAAGTTTTGGGGGAAGCCTGGGTCCAATCGCCATGATGTAACAGCAGTGCATTCTGTTCACTCATGTACCAAGTTAGACTTAAGTCTAACTGTGCTTCTTATAGATTTGAATAGGTTTAACTGTGAGTGATGTAGCTGGTGAAGCTCAGGAAGGAAGGGAAGCCTCCTTCCTTATTAAATGTAGCTACATGTAATGAAGGGTTTTGCAGTTAAGGCAGGGACCCTCAGACTCATCTAGAACAAAAGCATTTTATCCAAAATCCCCCATGTGTTGACATCTAACATGTCCATGCAAATTTCTCTACTGTGGAGTGTTTGCACTGAGACCTATCTTAAAACCTTGTTATTTGTTAGGTAAGAAATATAGGCCACCTAATTTCTCCCTGAAGCATTGACACTCTTTACTCCCTCATTTAGCCAGAAGAAAATGAGATAGGATAAGAACCAAAGGCACCAAAATGTTACAAGGGAGAAATTTGTTAGCCTACTAACACCCAAGGGCAAAACTTAAATGTAACTTAGTGGGCTAAGCCCTGCATCTAGGATTTTTCCTGCAAAGAAAGTGTAAAGTAAAAATAGACTCTGGTTAGCCTCAAGGGGCAGATTATAGAATCAGGCGTCTCTCTTTACAAGTCCTTCTGAAGACTCGTGGAGTTGTCTAAGGCCTATCACAAAGATGGTTTCTCCGGTGCTGCAGTGCATGCGCCTCTACAAGGCTGTTGATGAGCTACAACATACAATCGCAGAATCATTATGGTTGGAAAGGACCTTCAGGATCATTGAGTCCAACCATAAGCCCTTCAACACCCTGCCTGCTAAACCATGTCCCTAAGCTCCTCAAACACGGTACTGCCTAGCCCAGTTCTACAATTCTCTTGCTCCCCGCTCTTTGAAAGTGTATTGACTTCTGGGGGACGTACTGTGCAGCTCTGAGCTGCGCTGCAAAGACACACACTGCACCGTTCAATAAGCAGAGAGCCGAAGTGCAGCAAAAGCAGAATGGGCAAAATAAGTAAGAAAGACCTGTTAAGTACACGAGTCTTTTTACTTTATCTGCTGCTAACCCACTGCAGTGCAGGAACTGAGTTATTGCCTTGCATGGATTTTTTTCTTTCTGTATGTCGGTCAGTATGGACAATCACAGAAATGCCAGTGAGAGGCACACAAGCAGTAGGGATAAAGCAGGAGGAATCTGAAGAGAGATAAAAATCAGAAGGGGTGTAGTGTACAACGTTCAGAAAGAGGAGAACAGTGGTAGTGGGAGAGAACCGTGAAGCTGCAGGTGGGGAAAAGAAGAGAACATATTAGTGATTATGGATAAAGGGAGAAAAAGAGACCAGAGAAGTAACAGCAGAACAGAGCTCAAAGGAGAGAACTATTCCTTTTAGGGGAGGCTTCACAACTACAATTTGACAAATCCAGTTTCTGAAACAGTCACATTTTTGTTTAATTATTTTGTATTCCCAGTGAATGCCACTTACTCTGCCAGGGAAACCAGCAGGTAACTGCTCTCTGCATTTCACTCTGTGAAGATCCAAAATAAGATCAGTGAAATGGTGGATATGGAGGCTGGTGCTGCCGAGTGTGGCTCTGCCTTTAGCTGCTGTCCCAGCATTCCCGTGTGGATTTCTTGGATGTCAAGAATTTCCACAACGGTGACAAAGGCACAGATTTGTGTGACAGCACTGATGGCTACAGTGCCAAAGGCAGCAGGGCCTTCATAGGGAGACTTGATCACCTGGCCAAGCCACATGAGTCTGGGGATGCTTCATAGCTTATTTTCCCTGATTTTGAAGGTCTCTCTGATGGAGTGCCAAAGCAAACACAGACTTTGCTACACGGGAATTATCATCACCCTTTTCTTTCTTGGTTGCTGCCTCAAACAGTAGCCACATGAACAGGACAGCTTGTTGCACCTCTCACTGGACACTTGAGTGGAGTCACTGGAGGTCAGTCATGCCTGAGCAGAGTTGTGATACGAGGCAGCTCCCAAGCTCATTGGACAGTTATGGCACCGTAGGAACACCAGGAAATGCTAACTTTAGGTAAGATAATTATCTAACATTGCAGATGTTATTTATTTCTTCTGCAGAGCACCTCCCTTTATTCCAGGATTGCTATGTTGACAAATTTTTATGCGAGCCCTTGCTTTAAGGGTGCACCAACAGCAACAGAAGATGGAATACCTCGTATTGTTCTTAGACAGAAAATGCCTTTAAAAATCTTCCTTAGAGATCATTCACTTTGTTCCAAATACCTCTTTCCTCTTTGAGATGCACAGGAAAGAGCCTCTCATTTTTACCCACTCCTCTCTCCTGTAAAATGAATTTTGAACACTGAAATCCCCTAATCTATCTGTCCATTTCCTCTAGCCCAGCTGCACATTTTGCTTTATCTCAAAGTAACATGTTTTTTTTTTCTGTGTCCCGAAACATACCTTGGTCTGTACCTTGCCTTAACAAAATTGCCATTAAGAACCTACTGCTCCTTTTGTCCTAATGGCTCCAGCTACAGGGAGTGTTGCATGAGACGGCCAAGGGGGTGAGGTGAGGGGGTCTGGGAGGCAGGAGTGGGAGCACAGGGACGGAGCGAGCACAGCTGCCTTGCGGAGGTGCCGTGCTCGTCCTGCTGATCGGAGGCTCCCACAAACACAGGCCTGGTTCCTCTTGCCACCAAACTCCCAGTCCCTGTTCCCATGGGTTTTTTCTCAGGCCATCTATGAGGGCTGCAGTTCTGCAGGGATGTGGCCCAGGGAAAAATGCAGAGGTTGAAGGCACCAGTGGTTAATATTACATTGATACACTCTGGAATGAAGTATTTAGGGATAATCTGAAAAAAAAAATGGGATCGTAGTTTGGAGTAGTTTTCTTTTAATAAAATAAGGATATTTTATTAGAAAATAGGAAGTTAATACATTTGGAAATTGTAGTGTTTTGCTGGACTTGTTAATGAATCTCAGGTTAATTAATTTGCCTTCTCTTATTGCTTTCAGTGCTTTAACCCTCCCTATACCAAAAGCATACCCCTAGTTTATAGTCGTATCTCCTGTTCGTTCGGTGTTCAGGAAGACCGCTCCCATCTTCGCTTTGGGATGCACCCAAGGCCGGCCGGGCCGGGGGACGCGGGCAGTGCCGGAGCGGGCGGCCGAGGCGCCGAGCGCGGCACCTGGCGCCGCCGCCCGCCAGGGGGCGCCGAAGGGCCGCGGCGCCGCGGGCAGCGCAGGCGGCCGCGCGGCCCCCGCACGGCTCGCGCGGGGCACCCCGACCCCATGGGCTCTGCTGCCGCGTGATTTCTATGCCTAACATCCACTTGAAAGCACTTATGAGAGTTCTGAATCTTTCTGTCTTAACCATGGGTTAAGGGTGTTGTTTCTCACAGCGCTTTAATCCTTACATATCAATCTGCGCTTCTTTAATGGTGCACAGATAGTTATCGATTAGCCCAAACGTGCCTGGGTGCTTTCTCTGATCTGGTTAGGGCATTTTGAGGGGGTCGGAGGGAAATTTAGAAATCTTTTAAGAGCTGTTTGAATGTGCAGCGCAAGGATGTGTTTACAAATGGTTTTCAAAGATGATTAAAAAACATAGGCAGAGTGATAGTGCCATGCACCATGTTTTAATCAAAATAGTTGAAAAATCCTGGGTGTGAAAGCTGTCTTATTTTTAGCAGGCACGTTGAAGTATAACCATCCTATCTTCAATATCTACTTGTGCCTCAGCACTTCTCATTCAGTGATTTTATGTTTGAGGACTTGGACACCTCTCTGATCCATCTCTTTTATAAACGGATCTGTCAGAAGAATTACTTGTTGCCAGTGAGTGTCAGAGCTAGTGGGAAATCCCCTTCATGATACCCTGGAGTTTAGGGAGCCAAATTTATCATCTTTTGGAGTGAAAACGCATCTCCCCCTTGCCCTTAGTGGGACACTGTAGCTTCCCTTATTTGCAAGGGGCAGAGGGAGGAATTGGCTGCTTGTTCCCTAAAATCTCAGGAACCTCTAGAGGTTCCTGGCTCAAGCAGCTCCTGGGTAGGTCAGGTGGGACATAAGCGACCCAGGTGAGTCAGTTTTTACTTTAATGCATGTTTGTTTTCAGCAGAGGAAACTTCCCAGACATGAATGCCCAAACCTCTCTCATGTCGTAATGGACTGTAATGTGTTTCTAAATGCTCTGGTGAACCAGTACATGGCAGGACCACACAGGATGGACATACAGAGTGCCTACAGGCTGGAATAGACCAGCAGATCCAGCAAGCTGCTGAACAGAGTTCCTAGGCAGGGCTGGGGGAGCCGCATGGGTTTATGAGCAGGGTGCCGACTAGCCCAGCTGGGCTCATCAGCCCAAGCACCAACCTGCTGCAGCTGCAGCTGTTCCTGGCCCTGATTAGTCTAGGTTTATCTCACAGCTGATTGGATGTGGGTAGGTAATAACCTTCCTCTGTCCCCAGCAATGTGGGAGATCCTAGCTCAGCTCCTGGACCTTGCTGTGTTCTCTGCTTCTCTTAGTGCTCTGCCTGGGTGTCTGCATATGTGAGTCAATGTGTTACTGTTTGGTACCTGGCTGCGTGTCTCTAAGCGAAAAGTCTTTCCAAGGGGCCTCTGAGCACCTCTGTGCTCAGTGTGGGGGAAAGTGGCACCTGGAATAGCTGCTGAGCAGCCCATGTGCTGCCCACCCCCTGGCCTTGCCCTCCCTGCAGGGCTCTGTTTTGGTGGGAGACATATCAGAGATTGCTTTGATACTGAGGTTTTCATGTGTTAATCTCAAAATAGACCCCAACAGTATATGGTGGTTTTTATTTGAACAGGAAGAATGGGGCTATAATCTCAGATTCCTGACTAGTTTCTAAATCAGTTCACTTCAGTAGCACCCCTAGTATTATCTCCTCTATTTCTTGTTCATATTTCTAAAATTTTATAAGATGCTGTGCTCATCAATATTTGCAAACAAGGAATTAGTAATTCATTTAATCACTTCATTATTTTTTTTTCCAAAAGAGATTTTGCCACTTGAAGTTGACTGAATTTAACTGAATTGGCAGAAGAATTGCCATAAGAATTGGACATAAGAGGTAGTTAGGTCTCAATCTGTTATCATTCCCCCTCAAGTTTTATTTAATAACATCCTAATAGTGAGAGCAAGCAGGATAGATAGGAAAGGGATGTGATACCCTAGTACTAGGTTCAGCCCCTTTGGAATAGCGTGTATTAATCATTTTGGTATCTTGCTGTGTGAGTTTGGAGAAAGGAGTAATCCCTGTGAGCCTTTTTCATTTTGCATCCCTGCAGCAGGGCTCTGCATGTCCCATCACCTGGCCAAAAGCACATTGCTAGAGTAAGTGGGTCAGCTGCTATAAGCAGTTCTGCTGCTAAAAATGCTGATCCTATGAAGTTATTTTAAATCTTCCTTGGTTTAACTTGGAGAAATTGGGAAGCACCTGTAACTTCTGCAGGATTGTGCCCTTCTTGAGGCTCCTGGTTTATGCAGATGAAACCACAGGGGCAAGTGCAGCCTTCACTTCCTTCTGAACCATTTCCAGGACCTGCCTGGGTCAAGGGAGAAGGAGAGCAACAAAGCTGCCCAGCTGATACCTGGGCTTGTGCCACTGAAGAGCAGTGCCGGAGAGGCCAGTGACGCTGTACAGCCTCGTGGGTTAGTGCGATGGCTGCTGGCGAGGAAACGTGGCCGCTGCGTCACAGCGGTGTTACGAGGGCTTCGCGGGTAAGCGCTTGGCCTGAGCAGAGCTGCAGCCAGGGGTCTCTGCGCGCTTGGTGGAGGCAGCAAACGGCCCGTTAAAGCGTGCTCATATCACAGCTCGTGTTTGTCACGCTTGAGAGTTTGTCTCATAGTGTTTGGGAAGGGTTTTTTTATTCCAGCTAGATAACATACCGGCTTTGTGTTTCTATGGCACATCCACTTAGGCTTCTTCCCACCAGCTCCTTTCTCTGGAGTGTCTCTGCACCTGTGAGCACAGAAGTGATGGCCACATCGTGGCTTGCACTTGGTTCTCTGGGATCCTTCACAGGCTGCTTGGCAAGGAAGGACAGGAGGGCTCAGCTGCAGAGTCCAGTTGCCAACAACCACCACTGCCCTCTGGGTACTTTGCTTAGGAGTGTTTTACCAGCAAGCAATGCTTAATCCTGGGAAAACAGCTCAGACCTTAGCCCGCTATTAGTGGTGTAGGCTCCCCCCTGCCAGGTTACCGTATCTTTACTGCTGCAGACAATTTGCAGGTATTGTGATGCCAGCATATCAATTTCTGGCTAGAAGTAGTGATGCTTTTCTGTCAGAAAAGGGATTATCTTTTTTTTTTTTTTTTAATAAAAAAAAAAGAAAAGCTTTGGCTATCAAAGCACAGTGTTACTAAGTTGGAATGTTTTCAGCAAGGAGATGGTGCAGCAAACAGTATGTGCTTGTGTAAGTAGGGTATGTGGGACCTGAGCAGTCTGCATGAGTCTGTGGTTCAGCCAGGAGAGGATTTTGTTTCCTAATCCCCAGGACGGTGGGGGTGTGAGACAGACAGTGTCCCCTGCTAATGCAGCATCTGTATTTTCCAAATTGGAATTAAAATAAATTGTTAAAGTGCCTGCGGTAGAAGATGTTATGATTCGTACTCAAGAGTGAAGAGAGAAGCCATGTAATTCTCCTGGTTTAGCCCAGTGGTTGAGATTTTAGATCAAAGAAATAGAAAAGAACATAGAAATTGGAACATGACATCTCCCAAAACACAACTGCTTCAGGTTTCTGTTTTTGCAGGGATCTGACTCGCAATGGAGTGATTTCTTTTTCTTTCTCCCCCTGCCTCCCCTCGCGTTCTTTCCAAAGTCTGTTCATGTCTCTTTGAAGAGTTTGCTTTGTAGCTTCATGATGAGCTGCAGGTGGCTTGTGGAGTCAGGGTGACAATCCATCATTTGTTATGACACTTTCTGCTGACTAAGAGTGTCTTTCAAAAATGAGTTGGTTGATTAATGCGCATTTTTATTAACTTTATTAATTCCCAGCCTAGCTTGTATGTGCAGCTGACCTGGAAGAAACTTGCTCAGAAAAGCATCAAAAGTTCCATAACAGTGTAAGCCGAAGGAGCAGTTGTCTCTCTGCTGTGTGTAATCTAGTGCAAAGAAACAGTAAAATGCAGCGGAACTAGGTATTTGTCATTCTACAGTCAACGGTGCAGTCTTTTCTGAAATAGGTTTGCAAGAGGGGGGGAAAAATTGTTTTCTGTTATGTATGATTTTAAAAAGAATAACTATGGGAAAAGTAATGTCTCTTTCTGATGCAGTGTGCACATGAAAGTGCTGAAGAAGTAAATGAGACGTGTCCGTTGTAACCGAGCATCTCCTGCAGATTGTGTAGTACTTCCCTTTCTTACAGGATCCTGGGAGTTGAAGGCTTGCTGCCCTTTGCAAAAGCCACTTAGCGCATCCAGTCTAATCCATTTTTAATGTGGCTTTCACTTTGAAGCATTGTGCTTTATAGGAAGGCCAGCTACAGCAATGTTGATGTTATTGCTAATATTTTAGATGTGGTGAGGTCAGAAAATAGAGCTGAGGATCTCATTGCAGCTGCCTTCTTTGTTGGCTTGTGACTGACAACTATGTAAGTTAGCAAGGTAAGCAAATTTGCTTCATACTTTTCAGTATGTTACTGTAGCTTCAAATTCATATTTCCAGTTCCCCCAGCAGTACAGAGTAGCCTTGACCCTTCTTATACTACACTTATATCAACTAGTCATCATCTTGACTTTGCTGGGGGAATTTTGAGCCTTGCCTCAGGTTGTTCTGAAAGATGAAACCAAGGGACATAAATTTATAGGTTTTTTAAGCTCACAGAGGAAGATTGTAGTCATTCAATTGGATCTGTTCTGTTCACACACCAAAGTACATCTACAGCCTTATGAAACTGTAGTTCATCTGCAGTCAAACTCTTGCCTGTGTCATGTTGATTGATGGATGTCAAGTATGAGCATCTCCGAAGGCCCTTAGTTATTTTGGGGAGGGAGTTATTCAGGAGTGAAAACAGCAAATGCAGCCAAAGATGGATTTAGCCCTATGACTCAGTCCCACTGCCAGCAAGTAGGGGTGAGCAGTTTGATGTGTCTGAGGCCTCGTGTAGTGAGAGAGATGCTGCAGGTATGTAGTTTCCTCCCTGACATCTAGCTGGCAGGGCCTAATCCTGGGGATTAAGCCAAACAGGGTTTTCCCTACAGCTTTATGATGCCCTGGAGAAAAAGGAGAATGGAGACTTAGGTAACTATGAAAGGTCCTGTCCTTCCTTGGTTGCTAATGACACTTTGAATAACCTCTCCCTGACTTCTTTATTGGTTGAAAAGGTTTGAGCTCACCCTGCATTAACTGTGGCAACTGTGATCATTCCTTGATTTGCAAGCTGGCTCCACGGGCCTGTTTTCCTTTCTTGCATTATTAAAGCACATTAACCTTCTTGTCTGTGCCTCATCAAAGGATGATTTCACTATGTCTTCCTAAAATGACATTGGGAGCTAGGAAACACCATTGAAATGAAACACTAATTTAAAAACAAACAGGCATCCTAATGTGAGTTTTACTTAAAGTTTTTTTCCATATCTAAAAGATGATGACTAGGAGCGTAATCAGGCTTTCAGCAGGCAACATATCTGAGCTGTTCATAATAACTCTTAAACCCTTTCACTGCAATTTTAAAATGAATTTGGAAGCCATCATCTGTGAGTAATCTAAGGGACCATGTTTTGATCTCTTGCTCAAGAAAGATGTATTCATTAAAAGTACTGAAAACAATGGAGAACAGAAGACATGTCAAGGTCACAGTGATATTCTTGTTCTGAAATTACTGCAATAATCTCGACAGCAGATATATAAAAACATATCTGGGCCCCAGCGAAGTACCACTGACTCAGCTAAGAGTACACCAGAGGTGCAATGGCACAAGGTACCAGTAGTTTCTGTGAGAAACCAAATAAAATATGTTTCTAAAACATGTTTGTGTCATACAGTTAGAAAATCATTGCAAATGTGAACATCCTGAACCTTCATTGCTCAGGAGTTACTTTCTTGCTGCTGAGCAGTAAACTTCCCAAAGAAGCTGCCTGTATGCCTTTCATAAGAATAATGAGAATCATTTTCTTTAACCAAAAATAACTGCTTCTATGTGTTTGAATATATTGCAGTTTGTGTGTGCAAAGGCAGCTGGTACTAATTCTTGAAGAATGCCCTGATGCTGGAATTCAAGAGTTTATAGTCAAGGGATTAGAAAAGCCCCATGTTGAGAGTGACAAGGAGACAGGCACGGAAGCGCGGTGTCTGGGATGGAGGAGCATTTATTAACACAGACAGACATGCATAGAGCACTGACTGCTGGTGAGTGAGGCACTCCCATGGAGTGGGTGGGAGTTTCCCAGGGAATTAAATTAAGTCCCATTTAATCCTGTTTATTATTTAATTAAAAGGCAGGGTAGTGGGAGACCTGCATCTCCTCCATCAGAGCCCTTCACTTGTTTGTGCTTGGCTCTTTACTGTGAAGTCCAAGGTGCAGAGATGCTGGATTTTGGGGCACTGTGGCACTCCTGTGTGTCCATAGTAAGGTTGTTTACTATTGGTGCTTCATTGCTAATGCTCAGAAGAAGAGAATAGGGAAGGCAGATGAAGAACTTCTGGACAAGTTGGGTAGATAGTTTATTCAGAAGGGTCTTTACCCTGAAGAGCTGCTTTCAAAAATCTGTTCTGTCTCTTGGACATATACTGTGGTTTATTGCTCTTCCAGATCCCATTTGTCCAAAATATTGGCTCCAGCAGGGGCTAAATTAAGCTCCTAATTACATTAGAAACAGGAGAATTAATGAACCTAGTCTCTACAAGGGAAATATTGGAAAATGTTCTAGAGCCCTTAAGATAGATACGGTCTAAGAATAAGTGACCTTTAATGCTAAATCGAACACTGTTATCACGACACTTACCACCTATTGTCTATTTTTCTTTTGAATCTCTGCTTTTCTTGCAGGATAACAATGGCTGTGTCCTGTGGTCAGGTTTCTGATAAATTCAGCGTGTGAAGATGGCCAAATAAAGTACAAATCTCAGTGGAAAAAATCGGGGAATCTCCTTGTGTATTTTTGGTCACTCCTGTAAGGATTTTGGGAAGATAGCTTTTACATTAGCTTTCCAGGTGTTGCCAGAAGGATTGCTTCCTAGTTCAATTCTTTAATATGTGGGGCAGCTTGTGGAACTGACTCTGTGCATGCATGAGGCAGTTCCTACACATGCACCTACAAAATCTTCAGTGCACTGGAGATCTGGCTGTTGGCTGGTGTTTTTAGGTACCACTGCAATGCAAATAGCAATGGGCTGCTGCAGCAGGCAAGGAGATATGTGGCTGGACAGCCTGGTGCTCTGATCGGTAGGATTCACTTAAATCACAGTGCAGTGATCCAGCCCTGTTGCTTTCTCAGTATCTGATTTAGGCGCCTCCCTAAAAATGAGCTTTTCCACAGGTCAAGTCAGGCTAGCCTGAGATGATGCAAACGAGGGGAACAGCATGGTGAATGGGATCTGTTTCTCCAGATGAATCCCCTCCCCTAATGAAGCTAGGGCTGCAAGAGGAATTTTCCGTTTGGGACGGATGGGAGGGTGTAGACCTAATGTAGCAGAGAGCTGCAGTAATTGCTTTGAATTTTGTTTCTCTTGGAATTTGCAGCTCTTTCCGTGTAGACCATGGGATGGCTGTTTGTTCTTTCTGGCCTCGGGATTGAAGATCCTCTGGCTGCTGGCTCTTTGTGCAGTGTTATCGCTTTGCTTCCCGCCCGGCACTAGCTGTCTTTTCGTTTCCAAACACGGTGGAAAGTGATGACTGCTCAGCGAAGCTGGGGTACCTTACAGACAGTCCCTCCCTCTATTCACTCACTTCAAAGAACATCTGGGGCTCTTCTTCCAACAGTGCTTTGATTTCAGCTCAGGAGGGATGTGAGCAGGATGTTCTCTGGGAGGCAACCCTAACCCCTGTTGGTCTGACAAAGTAAAACCCAGGTTTCTTGACCTTGTTGGCAAGTCTTTTCTGTTTATTCATGAATTTTACTGTGGTCAGGACATGGGAAAGATTTTGGCTTTACATGTTTGAACTGGAAAATGCTCCTGCTTTTGTTCATTCAAATGGAGAAAAGGTTTTTGTTCTGCTCCTTGTCCTTCCGAGTATAAGAGCAAACTGCCTGTATTTCCATTGCTGCTCCTGCATTGCCATGGGAACAGATTTGGAGTGCTGCATCCATTAAGTCATTTAATTGAAAAATGGCACAGCTTATCCATTCAGGCTGCACTTTTGCCACTGCTTTGTGTGCCTACATGGCACAATGCAGTGCTTGAGCTAGCCTGGTACCAAGGCAATGTAGCTGCATTCCTTGCAGTTGGGTTTCATTGCTTGGCCTTGGATAAGTCGCAGAGGGCTGTGCTAACATAAGGTGGCTCTGGTGCCAGGTGGGGCTGGTGTGGGGTGATTCAAAGCTAGTTCAGGTATCTCTGACAACTTCACATTTTTACTGCACAGAACTTTCTTGTAAGGCTATACCTAACTTGTAGCTTGCACTCAGTGCAAAATGACTTAGTGCTGCAAAAATTTCATGTCCTACCTCTCCTGTTCATTTTGAGGTTAGTTTCTGGTCCTGCAGTGCTAAATCAGACCTATCGTTACTGGAATACAAATTTCAAATATAAATCTTCAGTAGTCTCATAATTACTGCTTGTTAAGCATGGAAAAATTCAGAGTGAAAAAAGGCTAAATAAAGGCTAAATGAAGATGGGCAGTTCTTCTGAGGAACCCACAGTGCTTGGATTCTTGACTGCACAATACTTAATTTGCCAAAGAATTTGTAAGTGAGCGTTAATATGCTAAAAGCTATCAAAACTCTCCACGAATTTACATCCTCTTACACAGTGGTGTCTTCTGCCTTTTAAAATCTCCTTCAAGAGTAAGGAACAGCAGGAATCTTTGAGTACATTCACATTTCATATGAGACATAGTCCATAGCCTTTTAATCTCATGGGCAGCATCTGCCAGTATGGGTGTTTTCTGCGGAATGGCATTAGTGTTGCGGATCCTCCTTTTGAACAGACCCAGAGCATAAAGCTTTGGTTATCCTTATTGAGATGGAGTTATAGCTAATGGGTTCATGTTGTTGGCTTTCTCTTGCTTTGTGTTTGCCATGTTCAGTGTTGGAGGCCCTTCAGGTGGGTGCTTAGCTGAGTCCAAACAGCCAGTAATCCTGCAGCTGAGGAAGATGTGCTCCTACCAGATCCTGCCGAAGTCACTGGAGAAGTAAGGCAGGGGGGAAGAGGATGAGAAGAGCAGAATTCAGGGCTTTTCTCCTTCCTGCAGGACTATTGACAGCACCCTCTTTACTACTGCCAGCTTTCTCCAGCAGCCAGTGAAATGATATGCCTGTCCCTTTGGCATAGGCTTGTGCAGGCTGGCTTCCAGTTGCCTGCCAATGGTGGATAATTTAAAGCTCTGCAGAGAATTTATGATTAATAATAAAAAAGTTAAGCAGTAATTTGACAGCTTATGAAGGGGGAGTTCTATAGAGGCGAGAAATTCTATGGTGGTAGTTGAGTATGGGGAAAAAAGTCAAAGTAAGTAGGTCCACAGTGATTTCAGAAGTCAAGAACTTAAACGAGCCCAACCTTGAGATAGCTGTTCAAATGCTCTCCACTCTGTCTGGATCTGCAGTGGAAGCCACTCGTACTGACTCGAGAGCCTCGGCACAGCTCAGTGAAGGGAGTGGTTAAGCCTGAGCCTGGGGTTTGAGCAGTAGGTTGCAGGCTCAAGTGAGGTCTGCTCTGCACTTGAGACACATGGAAATGTTCCCTCTGCAGTGGGGAAAAGAGAATTGCATCTGGTAGCTGATGAGCTGCCCTTCTACTAGAATCTATTTGAATCAAGTTGATCCATGGCAAATGTTTATCAGTAAAATATGGTTAGGGACCTTGTTGGTGGCATGTATGGATTAAAATGAGAATTACCTAGTTTGGGTAATGATCTTGGTGGGATGAGTCCTATATGTTTTGCTTGGCAAGGGATGTAAAAGACAACCAAAGAAGGTTTTATTCTTAATACATTAATGGTGTCAGGGGAAACAAAGGAAAATATTTTCCTTGCTAAATAGGGAAAGGGAGCAAATGAAGGGTGAGGCGGACAGGGCTGGAGTATTCAATGCTGCCTTTGTTTCAGTTCTCACCAAAGAGTTCGTTGCGATCAAATGCTTAATGAAATTAATTTTAATAAGGGAATAGGAGTGTAGGCCAATGCAGGGAAAGAATAGGTTTTGTGCTTTCTAACTAGAAAGGGCTTGATGACTCCTTGAGTACTCCAGGCCAAGAGGAAGTTCAGCTGAAATATTTTTTCAACCATTAGCAATTATCAAGATTCTATGACCTAGGTTCCAGAGGAGGGGAGGAGAAACATGTACAATGAATACTTTTACAATGGGGAAAAATGGAAGAACTAGTGGCCTTGAGAGCAGTCGGTCAAATTTAGAATTAAAGATTCTAAACACAGGTAATACAGTCAACTTGCAAATCTTTAAAAGATAGCTTGTGTTTGTCTTTACAATTAGTGTAACTTTGTGGTGGAATAACTGGACCGTCAATGGGACAGAGCAATAGCTTTGATGTATATACTTTTTAGATGAAACTTTTTTACCAGTCCCAAATACCATTTCTCATAAGCTTGCAGATATGTAGGTTGGTCTAGAGGTCTTTAGCATAACGGAGCAGCTGATCAGTGTGAGTGGAGAGCAGGGGCTTACCATGGAGCTGGAAGGGCTTGTGCAAGTGCAGCAGAGCTACCCTGTTTTATGCTCAGTTATGATTAGCATTTTCCTTTAAGAGCTTCAATGATGCAGTAGCAAATGCAGCTAAAACATTTGATACAACTCAAAGCCAAGAAGAGGCAGGGAATCAAATGCCCTGAAAGATGGTGTCAGAACAGATGCTAAACTGGGAATAAAGTTAAGGTCTGCCTCTGGAAATGGCATGTGTATGTACAGCAAGGCTTTGGCATGGCTGTGATGGAGCTATGATGGCTGTGTGGCTATAAACCAGCTAGATGATAGCAGGCAAAACCTTTTTAGGATGCTATAGGAGGAGAGTCACACATTCAGCTCACCTTGGTGCTGGTAAAGGCTCTGCTGGATTTCTGCCCTCAGCTCTAGGCATTGCACTTCAAGAAAGAGTTAGGAGGAGAAGAATGAGGACAGCAGGTGGTTTAGGAGACCTGATAAAGGAGATAAATGATGATTATTTCCCCTCCCTGCCCATTCCTTCCCCCAAATGTTCTGTGTTCTCTCCCTCTTCTCTCTCTCTCCTTTTTTATTTTTTATTTTTAATCCTAATGCCATTTTCCTCTAATGCCTTTCAGCTATTTTGCTTTGCCTGCTATTTCCAGCTGTGCCATGGACCCTGGGAAGGCCAGGGCCTCCTCATGGTGCTAATGCGCTGGGTGTTGGTGTGTGGCAGCTGGATCTGTGTCCTCACCTGCGATGGTAAAAGCTGGACCTTTTAGTCAATCATAGATGTTCCAGCACATAAATGTTAGATGGCGGAATGCAAGAAAGTCTCTTTGAACTGTCTGGTTTGTTGGAATATTTAAATGATGCGAGACTTATGCAGTTTACCTAAAGAAAATAGTAATGTCCACTAGGGGAAAGATGTAAGGCTTTTCTCAGAAAACATTTTCTCTCCTAAATGATACTGCACAGTGTAAAATGGATTTTTTTTTTTTTTTTTACTCTTTAAATAAGACATACAGGATTCATAATATCTATAATGTTCAGGCAGTACCTAAATTTGAATTTATGTATTAAACTGGAAAAAGCCTTGAAGGTATTTATCTGGCATACATATTTTAGTCTCACTTACCTATCCCTCCAGGCGAGGTAGACTGTGACTCTTCTGTGAAGAGTTGCCATGGGAACAGTTTTATACTCTCCTTCCTTTTCTCTCTATTTCTTGGTATCTCCCTCTTTAAAACCATGACACTGCTAAAATAAAAATAAAGCCTAACTAATTAAGTATTGAGTTACCCCTCCAGCTGGTTTTGAATGGTGTAAATTTGTTAAAAATCAATGAGTCTGTCAGAGGAAAAAGTGAGAAGCTGTCCTTAGATTTTTAGTTGTTCCTGTCTTCCTTTTGCTTCCAAATTGATTATAAAACTCCTCTCAGGTCAAAGCCAGATATTTGTGAAGCACAAGTTTTTCAAGTACTGAACAGGCTTTTTTCACCTTGTTCTTGTCCCTGGGTACTGGCAATACTTTATGCAGACATAAGTCATGGTAAGTATTAACGATTTTAATTTGCCAAGTTTTCTCAATGAAGTCTCCAAAAGGAAGATGTTCTAGCCTGGACAGCATTTAAGTACAGACCTAGGTATGCAATTCCATATGGCAACCTGAGTGCTGAGTAAACTGAAAAAGTATATCAGAGACATGGATTCAGAATTTGCACACATCAAAGCAATAATACAGAGCAAAACTCATTGGAGGGGAGGTGACTTGTCTCATCATTACAGCTCCGATTTCAGTGGGAAAATTGGTTGGAGCTAAAATGGTAGAATTGAGAAAGCTGTATTCATATGGTCCTTTATCTTGTAGGTGAACTTTTATCAGTGTCCGATGAAAGCAACTCGGCAACACCCCAGCAAAAGGCTGGGATTGGATGTTTGCAAAGGGAACTCCAAACTTTGTACAGACTTTGACAGAAAGCAGCTGTAGCCAAGGAAACCAAACAGGAAATGGCTGCCATCAGTTCAGTCTGTCTTTGGGCTCAGAAGGACAGATAATCCTTGCCTTATGTTTGCACATCAGGCCCTAGTAACATGGTAGATAGGTTTTAGAATTTAGTGGTTGCTCTTTTTATTTCCATTTGATCTCCTAATGGCCAGATATTACATCAACATGACTTTAAAGAGGTGCTGCATGCAGCTCTTGCATGATAAAGAAAGTGGAGACATCACAAATAATCTTCTGACACCTTTAAAAATGAGCTGTTGATATAAGTAGGGGCTTATGATATGGAACATGGTCTAAACTAGGTGGAGGATGAAGAGCTGTGAGCAGTTGTGGAGCTGCAGGTCAGAAGCTCTGATGAGCTGGGTGTGCTGGGGAGGCTACAGGTGCAGATGCTGGCAATAGTCACCTGCTTAAACATCTGTGGTTGGTCTGGTCAGTGGGTAGGGATTAAGAACAGACTATGAACTGGTGGAGACCGCTAAGTGTAGTGGGGGATCCAAAAGGGACCGAGGACTTGTAGGGTTCTTGGGTATCCATTGCTGCAGGTCCTGAAGGTCCTGATTTTCAAGGTTGTTGCTTGCCTATCTGGACTGCAAGTTTAGATCTTGGTTATAAAAAGTTACTAGGGTAGATAAAGGTGAAGGTTGGGCTGGGTTTGGCACTGGAGTTGGGGTTGTTGCTAGCTTAGAGAGGTTATGAGGTTGAGCTAAAAATCTTTACTTCATGCAGCTTTTTATAGGGACAATATTTCATGCGGTGCCATCTCTGTGACACATCTTGAAAGACGGAAGTTCCGTGTATTGCTCGGTGTTCTCGCGGCTGCTTTGTCATGGTTTTGCAGAAGAGGTTATAAAAAATCTCTGCCATCAGGTATTTATTTCCTTTATGAATCTTATAATTAAAATGAGACTGCTAGTGGTGATATGGCTGCATGAACATCTGAGCTGCTCTGAAAGCTATTGATTTCAGCTTGAATATCTCTACTTATATAGTTACAGCTGAGTTAATTCTTACAAAAAATCATTCTGCCTTACCAAATTCTGTAGTGATTCCACAGTGAAATAGAGCGATGCTGGAAGCATTCCCACACTGTGTGATGCAGTGAACTGAGCTGCTGCTGAATTTCAGCAGGTGCAGAATTGTGTTGGGGTAACACAATTTTTAAGGCAAGATGATACAAGTTTTAAGGCCATGCTATATATTCCTCTAAAAAGAGGAATTAAAAGTGACTAGTACAATTAAAGCTTGTCAAAATAATTACAAAACCAATGGCAAATATGAGAATTTATTAGCTTATGCATCATATTAAATTGCAAGAATAGGTAAGAAAATCAACAAATGCAAGAATTAGAGAAATGAATACACTTAAATCAGGGGATCTATCATGAAAGAAGTTTTTTTTTTTTCATTTTCTCCTGACTACATCTGTTCACTTAAACCTGTGTTGTATTACACAAACTTCTTTGTATGGTTCAGTGTATCTCAATTAAGATTTTACTGCCTGTCATAAAGCTTATCGCAGCCTAAAAGTTTTCCTTTATTCCTCTTTCTGTGAAGCCTGCCAAGTTCTGTATAAGCTGTCACTCACTGCAGTGCACTCAGTGGCTGAATAGAAGTTTGTTCATAATGAAGTTGTCCCAAATTTCTCGGGGCTTTTTTTAGGCCATTTACAGTCTGTCCTGTCTTTCCCCAGTCCTCTGTGCAGCTCTTGAGTCAGGCTGGTATCAGTGCCGTGTGCCAGAACAGCACCTGACAAAGGACATGAAATCACGCAAGAACATCTACTACTTAATAGATATTTCCAGAAGCAGCTTTTGTCTCTTGGCACGTGGTTGGTAATCACGGTGTGTTAATGCCAGAACACTAAAAAAGGTTTACTGCTTTTGACTGTAACTATGAACTGCCAGGATTGTTCTGCAGTGTGATATTTCTGTGACCCAAGACAAAAGCAAGAGTTACAAGAAGTCAGGAATAATTTAGGATGTGCTCGTTGTTGTATCCCTGCAGTTTTGCAGCATGTGAATCTTGCTGCAGAGGCAGTGCTGTCCGCTTCTGAAGAGGCTCTGTGATATAGGTCATCCATGGATGGCCATGTGGGCAACCACTAACAGGCCTGCTTGCCTGTAGCTGCTTACATAGGTACCTTGCAGAAAAGCTTGCACTGGGAAAGATCTTTCTGGATTCTGTATTTCTCAGGCTAATAACACCCAATAATGAACTATGGGGTTTTGTGGTGAGCCCCATGTGGATAACGGAAGTGTCTTTGGGGCTAAGGTGCCCAAAGCCATTAAGCATAAGAAATATCTGAGACTGTTGCTGGGGAGTTAGCATGTTTATAGACATGCAGGGGATCAGGTCAATTCAACTTCTGTTGCATCTCAATGGGATCTTAGCGCCCTGGTCCCAGTTCTGCTTTTTAACATGTTTTATTTCTTAAGTAAAGATGCGAAAACAGATTTAAAACAAAGCTATCCCTCAGTGAGGAAGCATTCAACACTCCAGGAAGAAGAATTTGTGAGTGTAATCTGGGACTTGGCTAGGCTGCCCTGCCCTCTGCTAAGGTTCATCAAAATACAAGGAATTTAAATGTTTGTGCTATTCAGAAGGGGGAGCAGTCTTACTCTGAATGCTACAGTGTCTTGTCCCCTCTGTCTTGAAATAATTGCTGTGTGGACAGATAATTCCTGCAATGCATTTAGTTTTTGATCTGGGCTTTGTTGTTTTTAAGCTATGGATGATAGGTTGCCCATACTCCATAGGGTGATATTAATTCATACATAGTCACTAAGCCATTTACAGCATTTCTTTTCACTAATCTCCTTTTTTCTGGAGGTATGCAGAACCATGAAAAGAGCTCTTCTTGGGGTGCATCAAACTGGTTCTGAATGCATGTGTTAGAAACGTGCTTCATACTTCCAAAGCAAGAAGCCCACGTGCGCCCTTAAGCAGGGCAGCGGGAAGGGCGGCAGCAAGGAGCACCGCTGGGCTGGTTCGGAGCTTCCCGGACATGCTGTGTTGTGTCTGCATCGGATGTGCTGAGGTAATTCATTCCAAGTGCTATGCCCCTTTCCTCTGTAGGGCAGGATCATGTTCATTTTTAGTGCCATAAATCAATGAGTTTTATGGATTGATCAATGGATTTATTTGGATGACATTGGCTTTGTGTCAGCATCTCAGTGAGAGATACAAGGTAGGGTTCTGGCCCTTATGAAGTCAAATCAGAGTTTTGCTGTTGGCTTCAATATATCTAATATTTTCACATGCTGTTTTGTGACTGTCCTTTTCTCATCAGGCTTAAATGTCAGGATGCAGTGAGATTTCAGCTAGGAGAGGTCAGTCCTATTGGCATCTACTAGTATCATTTTCAAATTGGAAATAATGTTTCAATGGGGAGGCCTACTTATCCCTGTCCTATACTAGGGAAGCAAATGCTGCTAGACATGCACGTGCGGGCAGCTTTACCATCCGAGTCACTAAGGAGGTGTCTGGGAGCTGGGCTGTATTTTGAATCCTGGATGAGAAAGCAGAAGAGGGAGCATCTCCTTCCTCCCACATCTATGTGATGATCTGTTGGATTATGTCCCTTGGCAAGCTCTGCAGCAGGCTGCTGAGGTTCACGTGGCAATTAAGACATACAAAATAAGCAAGTGTTTGTCTTTACAGTTACAGTGCTAGACGGTGATCCCAGCTTTCACTGACATACCACACAGGAACAGAAAACTCCACCAGTGTTTATTCGTGTTTTGCATTTCATGTTTGCATTGAACAAATAACTCTCAGCAGAAGTAGCCTTGCTAAGAAGCAAGCAGTCAGCGGTAGCATTTCACACCTGCTCTTCCCAAACAAGCCCATTGCCCTGTTAAATTACATCTCCTATTTTCAGTTTGAAATTCTTCAATCACTTCTGTCCCTGGATTGCTAGTAGAAGAACTATTGGGCATTTTATCATCATTCTTGTATTTCCCGTGTGAAAATCAAATGTCTGGTCAGAGCCATAAAACCTGAGTGCCTTATTTCTAAAACAGCCAGACTTGCACAGGAACGAGAGCTTGGCCTCAGCTGGGAAGATGTCCCTGCTGGTGCTCAGCTCCGGTGCCTGCTGCGAGCTGCTCAAAGCACCGTGCGGGGCCCTGTGCGCTGGGGCTCTGAGCTGCACAGTTGGGCTCTCCTGGTGTCTGGGTAAGTGAAACCCCAACCTCTAACACTGCCTGTGTGAGGGAGGTGGGCTCGTGCAGGAGAGGACACGCTAATGCCTTACCCCCAGGCACTGGGGTGGCTGTGACTTCCTTTCCTGGAAACGAGTGGCCAAGTAGATGGTCGCGCCCAGCACCGTGAGGGTGATCTCCGTGCTGTGGATCTCGGGAGAGGGGCTTGCTCTCCAGCTCGGCCTCCGGTTCCCACACATGATGCTCCAAGGCGTTAATCCCTGTCTCAGTCTGGGGGAGAAAGTGCTGTTTGCTGTCTGGGTTTGGGTCCAGCTAGACCAGTCAAGTCTAAGGAGGATAGATCTTCTTTGCTCTGGGATAGGAAAAGGCTTGTGAAGTGGAAAATATGCAGACAAAAAAGAAATATTTATAATTATGTGAATGAGTATTATACTGGTTTGAGTGTTATGCAGGGCAATGGCATATCCTTGCTGCTCTTCATCTGGAAGAGAGCTGTTGATGACCTGAATCATCAGTTAGGTATTGACGAATCTTTCATCTGCTAACTAGAGGTTTATACTAGCACAGTCACTTTTATATCAATTAATGATAGTGATAAATGAGAGGTCTGTCTTAATTGTTGTTTTCTTTTGGCTTCTGTACTTCCCGATTTAATTGTTTTGTAGCATTGAAGTAGCTACGGGACAAATGCAATGGGTTTCCATCCATGTATTGATCTGTACAACTGATCAAAATACTTGAAGCTGTGTTTCTTTGGAGGATAAATATTTTCAAAAGAGAACATTTGGTGAAGATTCTTCATCTTGCGTATCTGTGACTTCATTTTGATTTTTTCAAATCAAAAAAATTGGAATTTTCAAAAGTATTTTCAGATCTAATTGAAAAAAGTTTAACTTTTATGACATGCAGATCTTCTGTGGAAAAATATTAGGCTGCGGCAGCACTGGCCTTATCGTGGTGATCTGATAGATATGGCATGCTTTGTCTTAGTTATCAGCTGGAATGCTAAAAGCAAATGCATTCATGTACTGGCAACAATAGCAACAGATAAGAACATTATGAATCCCATAAGGGATGATGGAAATGAATGTAGTCATTGGTTTTTATCTTTCATTTGTCTCAAAACACTGACTTCAGTAAGAATTCTTTGTCCTAAAAATTAGGACCAAAATGGACCTACACTTAAGAGTCAAAGTTACTTTTGAATATACCCCTAAGATGCGTTTCTGTATTATTTGCCTATTTATAAACTGGCTGAGGAGTGAAGGTGCAGTCTTTGAGGACAACTGCAAATAGGTTTTTAATATATTGTATATTTTTAAAGCTCTTGGATGAGAAATCTTCAATAGAGAACATATATTGCAGTTAGACATGCTGCATGATCACTAAAAATTGTGCATAAATCTTTCTTTTGGTAATGATTTTCATATGTTCACTCATATTGTTGGATGGATGCCAAGACACTTAGGAAAAATAAATTGTGGGAATAGAACAGCATACATGCAATAGCTAGTTACAAAATTCATACTTGATATCAGACAAAATAAAGTGCAAATACTCAGCAGATGGAGTGTGTTTAATCGACAATTGATCTGACCATGCAGCAGCTTCACAACATGCCCGTGCAGGTTCCTCTGACCTTGGGACTTCCTGGTGAAGTTCTAGCTCCTTCGATGTTGATGGTCCTTAGATCTGGATGGTGACAAAATTTCACCTTGGCCCTTGATCGTTGCTGGTAAACTCGGAACCCTCATGGGAGGCGCAGCAGGATGTTTCCACCCAGCTGCCTAGTGAAGAACAGGGCATTAGAGTGGTTGTCTGGGGAACACAACTGGCAGGCTGGATGCTGGCAGGAGCTTGTAGTGTTCAGTAGTCTGTGGAATAGGTTACAAAAGGCTTTTTGCTGGCAGGTTTGGCACCCGTTTCCTGCCAGTGGCCCCAGATTAAGTTTACTAGGGAGCTGCTGGAGAGAAATGGTTTTAAAAGTCCAACAGGCTGTACTCTGAAAGCGCAGCAGCCAGTACAGGCAAGTATTTGTAGGTGAAAATTTATCCAAGCGTTTTAGTGCCCATATAGGTAAAAAGGGGTCGTCTCCCCTCTTTCTCGTGAGGATTAGATTGTCAGGGCAACTATAGGAAGTCTCAGAAATGAAAATGTAGCACAGGCAAACCAGCTGACAGGCCATAGCATTTGTGGGATCGTATGGCAGGTGCTGTGAAAGAGGGTTTAATAAACCTCCTAGACAGAAGGATATGCAGAAGAGAAGTGCAATCAAAGTTAGTCCTGGGATTTCCAGTTGAATTTTCAAAAGTGTATTGAGGAGGATGAGCTTCACTGTAAGCCTGGCAAGCTGCAGATAGCTGATGTGCAAGAGGGTCTAAATTGCAGAGTCATCTGCAAAGGTGAATGGAAGGATGTGAATGTGAGGAAGGAGGATGGAGAAATTGGCTAGTGAAGGAGCAAGTCCTACGGAATGCAAGGGGAAGACACTGCCAGCTCTAGGTGATGGATTGGTGAAAGGAGCAGCCAGAAGGAAGTGATGGGACTTCTGAGGAGGCCTCTGTGCTAATGATCTGGTAGATTAGTGGGAAAAGAAATAGAAGGATTTAATTTCCCAGAAAGATTTGGGAGGTAGGAGAATACAGGGCTGAGATGTGCCTGGGTACAATGAGAGATAAGTCTTAATACCAAATATTGGAACCAACAAGAGGTAAGGCACTTTAGGCTGTGTGCTGGTGTTGGCCTGGACTAAATCTGAGATGAGTTCTGGTCAACTCTGACAGACAAACTGTAGGCATATATGTGGGGCTGGGGTTTTGGAAAGACAAACTCGGAGATGCTTACAGTTCTTGTGGTGTTAACTGCTCTAAGGAGCACAAGGAATGAATGTGGAGAGAGCCTGGAGTTACTTCCAGCTAAGCAGAGAAAGGGAAGTTGTTGATTAGCAACAACTTGATCTTTGAGTTGGAGGGAATGACTGAAAACCTCGTTAACTGAATCTTGCATGGGAAATAGCAGTACAGATAAGTACTAAAAGAGCCAAGAAGGCCTGTTGCATATGGAAACTCTGGGATAATCTATATACAATCCACATGTGAATGAATTCTTACTTCAAATTTGTGTTAGTTATCAAAAATGTTGATGACATCCTTTGTAATGACGATAAGGCACCTGAAAAATCAGGGTAGGAACAGAAATTCTGGTTTGGAGTAAAATTTCAGACAAAGGATGGAAGGTTGTGGACAAGCACAGGCTTGTAGATTTGGGCTGTAAAGCTGTGTAAAGTCTTTAAAACAAGTTTTGAAAGAAAACTATTTAGTGACATGAAGGCAGATAGGAAAAGGCATACTTCAACATGAGCACAAGATCAAATATTAATAAATTGCAATGGAATTTAGACTGGAAATCAGAAGAGCTTGGCTTATTCTGGGAGAAGAGTAGGAATGATGTTGGTCCAAATATATATGCAAGTGACATAAAAATGGTCATTGCATAGAGTCTACAGAAACAAAAAGGAAATGCTAGCCTGGGTAGTCTGCCTTAGTATTTGGAAAGGCAGGAAACTTAACTGTTTGTGAACAGGTTAAATGGACTTTATTCACTATTTGTTGTGAACTGTGTATTGACAAACATAAGCCTGCTATTTGGAACTGCAGCGCAAGCAGTTAATGTAGTGCTCTCCTGGCAGCAGTATTTTTTTCCAAGGTGGTCATTCACACTTAGCTTTTCATATATCTGTGCTATCTCTTGAGATAATTTGAATCTTTCTGTTCATAGAACATGAGATGAACAAACACAGAGCATTTACTGTTGTCACCATCCCTTGGTCTGAGATGCTTGTGAAGACATAACTGCCCCAAACATATGAGATCTTAGCACAAGCAGGATTTGAGTATCTAATACTGGGACACTGAAGCCCCCAAAAGCTTATCCTCAATATTAAGGCTGTCCCATCTCAAATGTGTACAGTGCAAATGCCGTTTTCTGGATTGCTGCCAGCTCACTTGTCACATCTTGCTCTTCGTAGCACTCAGGCTCTTTGCAGGGCATAACCTCAACACTAGTAACAACTTGAAATACACCAGGTACAAAAGAGTATTTGTAAGAAGAGAGATTTTCTTTGAATGATGAGTTTTCAAATGATAGATGTGGGAAAACTCCCTTTCTCTTTTCACCCTTTTATTTAAGACTTTCACTCCCAGCCCACTTTTGGCCTTGTGGGCTTGATGCCAGTAGGTATGTATTGTGGGTATAAACCACTGAGAGCCTCCTGGCCCCTCAGTGAATCCGAAACGCCGCGTGTTCCTCGTGAGCAGCTCTGCGCACGGGCTCGGTGTGTGTTTTTCTGGCTGCCCGGCTTGTGAGGCCCAGCTCAGCCGCACGGGAGCCACTTCCAACAGAAGAGACAACCAGTTGCAGGTCTGTGGGCCTCACCTTAGCAGCAGGCAATATCCTGGAGAACATTAATAATAGATGAAATCCCAAAACATCTGGAGAAATACCAGCTGACGGAAGCTCACCATTATTGATTCATGAGGAATAAATTGGCTGCAAATCTGGAAATGAGAAAAGCAGGAAAAACAAGACTGGCACTTTGGAAAAGACAAGAGATTGCAGCATTGATGTTACATGTAAGGATTTGCAAGTACATCTATTTAAATGACTTTAATAGCCATGTTCAGATAAGAGGGCAGGCAATTGGGCAGGAGACTTCTTTATGAAGAATATTTAATTAGCTTTTAATTAAATTAAGACAAAAATCATCTTCAGTCTACAGCTGCTCTCTGCTCAGTGGGTTGTTATTGCTTCATTTGAACTGTAGTATTTCCAGGACCAGATGGGTAAGAGGACAGTATAGGGGAGTGTAACAAGTTAAGGTGGATTGAAGACAATATGATCGTACTTTTTTTGTCTGAGCAGAGCCCTTCATGGGCAAGGGCTTTTTGCACTTATTTTAACTATAAAACGTGGGCCACTTTCCCCATCTCTGCCAGGAACCTGAGTGTGGTCATCCTTGTGTCCCTTGCTGTAAGAAACTTCATTTGTGGATGGCCACATCTCCTCTGAGATGCAACCTCATATAACCCACAAACTTCCAGTCTGAAGGAAAAAATGTTAGGTAGCTAAGGAGAGAGGAGATCATCATTCTTTCATATGCTATCAAATATTTGATTCCCATTCTGCAGCCTGGAAGTGATTTTATATGGGTGATCCGTGTGTGTTTGCAATAGGGCTAGAATTAACCTTGTTCTTCATTAGATAAGTAGCTGATACTGTAGGTATTGAAGAGAATTAACTTTGGCCATTCACCTGCAAATTCATCTTTTTGGAGGAGGTTATGGGACTGAGAAGAAAGGGGGTGTGTGTGTGGGTGGGGGGGAATTATTTTTCTACTGTGTCTTGGGATCTACAACATGGTTGGCCACTTACTCTGCTCATCACAGGCTGCCATTTATTGAATGCTTTGATATCCACTGAGACTGAAACTACTCTGCATGTAAATGAATGAGGGTCATCTGCTTCATCTTGTAACTGTTCAGAGAGGCATCATCTTGGGTGCAAAACACAGACTTTCCTGTAGAGTCTCCTGGCACAGGCACTAGGAAAATGATCTCTGAGTCTTGTAAGATACTAAACATTTCCCATACATTTTCACAGGTTTGTTCATAATGTTGACTTTAGGATCTCGTAAAGGGTGTATCTGCTTGTTTTCCCATATATAGATTGATTGATAGCTATTTTGGAGTGTTAGCTGATGCCCATGAGAAATTCTTTTCTCTCAGCTATGGCCCTAAATGAGGAAATGACTTAAGCATATATTGAACCTCAGGTAGGTGCCTTAGTCCCCCAGACTTTCATGAGTTGTAAGACTGGCTTTAAATGTAAGCCTCTAAGAGTTGCTTTCCTCAAGCAACTTTATAAATCCTGAAGTCTGAACTTCGTTTCTACTGCCGGAGGAGGCTAAAGTTCCCGTTGTGGTCTACCCTTTTTATACAATACTTGAGAGATGCCTCCTCCTGGTAGCATCTAAAAACACACACGTGCACGCACACAAATATATATAAAAACAGACTTTCTCCTAGCTGTAAAGAATGAAGTCTTTCCTATAATGGTCAAGTTTCTTCCACAAATGACAGTGTCTGTAAATAATATCCCTTTTCCTGGAGAAAGCTTATTGCAGGTGGCCAGCATACTTTCTGGCCCAGGGAAAAGCTCATGATGATGCTATGCAGATAGAAGGCTGTGTGGTATAAAACCACTTCTGTGTTTCTCCTTAGGAAAGCCCGCTTTGCATCAGTGTTGGAGAAAACAATTTTCTGTATGTGCGTCAAAAGGATTGTGTTTGAGGTGAATGTTTCCCCAAATGATTAAGAGCGAGTGTTTACAAAGCACTTCATTATCTGCAGAGATGCAGATTCAGAGAACTGGCAATGAGTATTTCGAAATAACCCCCACAAATATCATGAAACGGTGAGTGGGTCTGTCCTGCAGGTGAGGATGCAATTTAGGAAGATATTTTTCAGATGAAGTCACTTTTTCATTTTTCTCTTAGCAAAGAAGCATAGGGCACAACAGATTGCACATGAAAGCTATTTACTAGGTGTCAAATCTGACTGTCTGAAAGCCCCTCCTGCAAATACAGTCGAGCACTGTATTCCCCACCAGCCCTGGCTGGTCAATGACCCACTTTTATGTTGTGTCTGTGCACAAGTACTTGATTCTGTCTTGGAGATGCGTGGTACAATTCCTACTGGTTCCGAAGCTGATGTCCCTACCTTTTATTTCATTTGTCATTAAACTGCTTCTCTATTCTCAACTTGATTCTCTTCCCCCTTTTCATGAGGACATGGGTGTGCCTTTGGTATACTCCCTGTCAAAAATGCACACTTGTGTTCTCTTCCTTATGTTGCAAGAATCTAACAGAGTTATACAACTATAGCCAAAATAGCCATATACTGATAGAGACCCGAACTGCATCATTGATGAATAACCCCAACCTGGAATCTTTTGTCTAAATGGGGAGTGCCCCAACAAGTGGGGGTAGATAAAAATCATGTAATGAATTATAAATGTGAGCTGCTAGCAAGCCCTTCAGTAATGTGCTGTGCCACTAAGCACAAGATGTTAGCGTAAGTGCTTGCAGGGATGGATATGTGAACTTTTTGCTGTAAACGTGATGTTTGGCTGCTAAGTTCTTGATCTGCTGGTGGCACTTAAGGTTCAAACACATTCAGCGAGATGTAGAATCAAAGCTGGGGGGGATCTTGTAGAAATACAGCCACTAGTACCAGAACAAGGACTGCTTTTTCCCAGGAAGTGTTTCTTGTGATAGGCAGTGTTGTATTTACAGAGAGGCAAAAGCAAAGGAACTGCTGAGTGGGTTCTTTATTCTTCTTCATTCCTTGATGACCAAGGGTTGAGAACTGACTTTCTGGAAAATATTTGTTAACCAGACAACTGTATATAGAAATGAGTGGGTGAAATCCTCTTTCTTTTTTTATCTTTTTTTTTCTTTTCTCCTCTTTAACTGCAGGTGTTAGAGCAGAGGAGATGATCTAATGGTCCCCTCTGGCCCCCAGGCAAAGCGCAGCCTCCATTTGACAGTATTCACAGAGCTCTTGCAAACCCTTTTTACCAGGCCTTTGGGGAAGGAGGTTCCTAATGGGGAAGAATCTTATAGAGAAGTGTTTGCCAGTAGAAATATTTGCTGTTGGCGGTTGATTTTCTTTCTCTTTTTTTCTTGTGAGGGGGAGGGGAGGATTGCCAAGGTTTTCATTTGAAATGCCTTTTACGTCTTCATTAAAGATGCCTGTGGCAACACTCAGGCATGTCTTTGTGTATTTTGCCCTAGAAAAAAAATAAATAGCATTTTCTTTTCTCAAGGCAAAGAAACAGGAGTTCACATTATTTCATAGCAGACTAAATCTGATCTCATATTTGTTTGTCTTGGGGTAAAAAAATTTGGGGAATATGACAAGCATCTGTCTCATGTCACCTTTTTTGGAAGCAATGCTTTCCAGCTTTGCCAAATTCATCCATCTCTTGGGCAAACTATCAGAGATTTAGCGAATGAGTTGTACTTTTGTAGGGTCTGGCTTACCTGAGGGCCCTGTGGACTGCTCGCTTTTAGAAATCGTGGTCATTATTTAAAAACAGGCCTAGAGACACTTATAAAAGTAGCGCAGCTTAATGGTGTGATTTGTAACCATGGATAAGTCATCAAATATACAACCTGCCAGACAAGCAAGGTATTAGACAGTCCATTGTACAGGTTATTCGCTGTCGCCAGCTGGCTCTGTATCTGTAAAGCAATCTGGAAAACTTAGGATGGCTCCTGGCTAGGAACACTGACATACAAAACATCTGCAAGCCTCTTGCACAATTTTAACCACTTTTAATTTGGAAATGATCATAGCTTTTTGGCGAATACTTTGCCGATGACCCACTCGCTTGGTGATGGTCCTTGGGACAGCCAATGGCACAAGGAGCCGTGCTGTGTCCCGTGGTCTGCCACGGTGCTGTGTGAACAGCGCCCGTGCTGGCCTCTTGTCCCCGGCCCTCCTGGGCACGGGTGCTGCTGGGGTGTCACTAAGGAATGATGCAGAGCAGGCTCTGTGGCTTCTTGGGCTTACGAGAGCTGCACCATCCAAAGGCCGCTGTAGCCATCTCATTAGTTTCTTGATTGCCTCCTGCACAGGCTGTTGGAAATGTTTAAAGTGCAAGTTCAAAAGGGAAAGTAATGCATCATGTTTTATTTTCCTCCTTCAGTCACGCAAAGCAAGCAGGGAACCTGCTGAGTTTGGAAACTAACATTTTTAAAGGCTAGGGCATGTCTTCACTGTGGGTCTGTTGTGGCTCTGCTTCACACTGTACTTTGACTGCAGTCTCCAGTGGTCAGAGACTCCAAAGAAAATACTGAAGACATCCAAAGACCTTGGGGTATTTTTGACCTGAGATATTTTTCCATTTGGATGTACTTTAGCCCCCAGCAGATGTTTATCTTCTGCTAGGAATGTCAGGGAGACATCTGCAGAATTCTTGGGATGTTCATCTCTGAATACAGCTGTGAAGGAAAACATATGATGTTGGTCATGTTTTATCATATTTCTTTTATTTCTCTTCTCTTTTTGGTTTAGAATGAGTCCTATTGATCAGCCTTTTGCAAGCCACTATAGTGGGATCATTTAGCTATATTTTACTTTGGTAACTTTAAGAAACCTGTAGATCCTGGTATTCAGCAGCACTTCACATCATCTTTACTTCCTGCTTCACCAATGAGAAGTTCCCTTATAGTCCATTTACTCCCTATCTTGTTACTTCATTTTTAGCTGCAGTTTCCCAGCTTCTCGGTAGAGGATGCTTCTGATTGAAGGATGCCTTCTACAACAAACACCAAGTTAAGAAATTTTCCTGGGCAAGGCATTTTACAGAGGCAGTATCTTTGTTTTCTGGGGATATAGTCAGTGGCAACCAGTAGTTTTAGGGTCATGGTAGGGCCATTTCAATCTGCTAAACCTACACAAACTGTTATGTTTCTTAAAGCTATTTGGCTGCAGTTAAAAATAGTGCAAAGTAAAATTTACCCCATCCTTTGAAAAACAAAACCATTGATAAAATTCTTTCTAATCTTATTCTGGCCACATAGCCAATCTTGCAACACTAAAGAGTTTCTAAGTTATTCATTGATTAGTGATAATTGCAGACAATACAAAGTGTTTATTGTAGAGATCTTGGTTTTATTGTCATTGTTTTGCTCTCTTGCATGGTGTTGGAGGAGGAGGGTTGCGTTATTAATGGCTGTCCAGTCCAGCTCAGGCTTTTCCTGAGCTTTGCTGTCTCCACAGCTGAGTTCAGAGTCTCTGTGATCCCTACTGCTTCATGTCTAAAGTCTCATAGCCACGAATTCTTTGTTTTACTCTCGTCAGACTGTCTTCCCACAAGAGAGTATTAATCCCTTCCACTCCTTTTACAGTATGCTGCATTCTCTCTATCTCCAAAAGAAAACATCTGCGTAGACTGAATTTAGGATTAGTGCAAGAGTAGCCACTGTAAAAGGGCAGCTCTTTCTCTGTGATACGAAGCTCTGTCGGAGGCGCCCGAGGGGCACCGTGACCAGCTCCCCTCGCGCGGTGGTGACGCCGGCTGCAGCCCTGTCCCTTTTGGCTACCCTGGCCCACTAAAGCAGGCTGCAGCCCTATTTACTTTCTGGCTCCCTTTTCTCATTAAAGAAGATGCAATCTATGCTAGTGGCATGAGATTAAATACTTTTGTGTAAATGTTTTCCAAGTGGGATTACTCATTACTAATTAGACCGTTCTGAAGGCAAATACAAACAACATGTGTCAGCAAAAGCTTTGTTATTAAGGAATTCAGCCCACAAATCACAAAATGACTCACAGAGCACCTGACAGACTCTCTGGCTTCTCAGTTTCTTTTTTCCTCTTCACTAATGATGAAGTTGTCTTCTGGGGTGTATATCCTCCACCTGGATGTGGTGGCTGACACTATGGATACGATGCCACAGGTTCACCAGGAGGCTTGTGAGGGCATCCCATAACCTGGGAGCAGGGTGGCCAGAGCCCTTGAATAGCGGGTCTGTTCACGAGTAGCCGTGGAGGAGAAACAGAGAGATGACACCAGACTGATGTGAACAGAGCTAGAGCTCCCCAAGGGATGTCTGGAATGAAGTGCTGGGGTGGCCCGGGGCTCTGCGTTGCCTCTCATGGCAGAGGGACCATGCAGGACATCTTCCTGTTTAGCTGCTGTTGCTTTATTCTCACTGTGCAGCAAAGAGTGGTTTTAACTTTAAGAATATTTTGCATGGACTCACATCCCTGCGGTAATGGATTTTTACACTCTTTGGGGATGGAAGGTATATAATTAATTGCAAATTATTTTGTCTGTAGTGTTTTAAGTAACTAAACTGTGTTTTCCTTCAAATGAGGCTGTTATGGTCTGTGATACCTTCCTGCTTCAGGTCTCTGAAATCACAGCTGAATCCCTTTTATGAGGCCCAGGGGAAGGTTGAAGGTTATGTTCCTCGCTTTCTTTTGTAAATATGTTACAGTCCATTTCAGCTAGAATCCGGCTCCTTTCACAGCTGCTTGTCAAGTCAGTTCTTTAGCCTTTCATATGACTTAGATCATTTGATATCCTGGGCTTTTGTAGTATTTCAATACGAAGGCTAATGTTCATAAAGGCATAGATTTTAAAAAGTGCTGTTTTTTTCACTGGATGGTTGAAACAGTGTTTTATTTGCTTTTCAGATCTGATATGTGCAAAAAGAAAAAAAAATCCTAATCCACTTTTTTTTTAAAAAAAAAAAAAAGACTGCATTATCATCTTTCAGTGATAATCATATCAAATAATTCTTTCACTATTTAGTTTATAGAAAAAATGCAACAAATCTTGATGTTCTTTTCCAAGCCAAATGAATCAATGAATCACCACCACATCTTTATATGCCTTTTTGACACCTCTGTCATTATTTTACTTTTTTATGATGGTCCAGCTGATGGAAAGCTCCTAGTGGCATCTCCTGTTGATCCTCATCTACTGCATGTCCTTCAGATGTGCCCTGCACCTTTGCTATGGCTACTTGAAGGTCTTCAACTCTTTGACCAAATTCAGAAGTTTGCAGAGACAACTGAGTTTCCCAGAGGCAAAAATACCAAGTTGATGGTTTTGCCGTTTGTAAAATGGAGAAGGACACACTGAAAAGCACCATGGCACTGCTTGTAAGGTCTTTAGGAATGTTTACGGGGATGCTCTAAGCCTTGGGTGCTTTGCTGGGTTTATCTAGGAAACCTGAATTAGGATCCTAATTCAAATCTGCAGCTGAAGCTGACAGCTGGTGAAAGGGAATAAAAAGTTTTGGGGTTTTGGCCTATGCTCAGCTCCTTTATAGTGAAAGCTTCTAAGCATCTGAGCCTAAAAATGCAGAGTGCCCTTGAGTAGTGCATGTTTATTCTTGATTCTTAGATCTTTCATTTTCTTGCCAGGAGGGTAGGTGGATTTGCTGTGCTGAGGAAAGATGACTGAACTTGGCCTGAAACTTAACAAATTGTATGCTCTTTGTCTGTAATTATTAAACCACAGATTAGCAGATCTATCTTTAAATCAGGAGCACCTCTTGAGAGTGTGCTCTCTGCGCTAGAAGGCACGAGTAGGTGATGGAGCAGAGCTCTTCATCCTGCAGCTCTGAGGGACTCATCTTCCTTCTTGTTCATCTATTAAAGGTCTATTTTCTACTCGGGCTGGAGCTTAGGTTGTTTTTTTAATAAGGCTGAAACCTTTTGCTAAGGTCTCCCTGTGCTCTCATACAGCAGTCACCACATTTTTCTATAAAATGTTTCTTTTTCTCCTCTTTCCTCTCCAAAATCAGTTTTCCTACTTTATGGCTTGCTCAGCTTATCTGTATCTTTTTTTTCTTCTATGGAGTCACAGCACATCCTGTAGCATTTTCCTGGATGGATATAACTCCCTATGACCCTGCAACTTCATTTGTTGGCAATATCAAGATGAATTCTCCACAATTCAATATGGTGCTTTTTAGATTTTTTTTTTTTGGCTTTCTGGCTTTCCTAATCAACTTCCATCTGGAGCTTTTTAATTGGGAAGATAGGTGACAAACTTTCCCAGTTAATTATAGCATGACAGCAGAATAAAAATAGGATATCAAGTGTGTTATATCTGCTAGTGTTGCTAATGCTTGTAGTCTGGAGTCTGCATTTTCAACTACTTTATGGGAATGAGAATAGGAACAACCTCTTAAAGGAGAAGTAATAACCAGGATGGTGGTAAGGACGGTGGCTGAGGTGGTTCCTGTATCAGCAGTAAGGTCTCTATTGTTGCCTTGGAAAAGTGCCTTTCTAGAGAGGCCTAGGGCCTGGTTGAGATGCTTGTTACTGCAATTGCTCTGACTCAATCTTCGTGCGTGGCCCAAGGCCCGCCTGGTCTCAGGCTCTTTATCTACCCCTTCTGCTTGCAGTTGCTAGGAATGCACTTACTGACTTAAGAGTTAACAATTTCTTTTATGGGATCCCTGTGCATGTACTACATCATAGACAGAACACATTTTAATGCCAATTCTAATTGCTTAGTGCAAAAATACTTGTTTTAGCTGACTAAATCCTAGTCAAACCTTCATCTTGGTATGTTTATAGTTGTTTTCTACTGTACATTCCTGTGGATTGTTTTGCAAGGCCGTCTCATGGGTGTGTTGAGCATCCAAGCATCCTTGCAAATGGTTACTGTGAATATATAGCTATAATTCAAGTGAATCATCATTCCCCTTGTTAAAATTTTACAGCAAGGTATTTAGTTAAATACAAATGGAAGAAATCTGTTTGGGGGTCAGAATAAAAGCAGCATACATTTGTTATGCAAAGAAGAAAACTATCTTTAAGAGGCAGTTAATTTAGATTTAATAAGTCCATAGCCGGACAGTGTATTTGCAAGTTAAATTCTGTGCTACTATCAAAGAACTCGGGGCCTGATTCACTGTCAGCCAAGAACCTGAGATATGAAGGTTGTTCTGAGCAATTGCTTGCAGGATCTGCTCTTTGAGCCTTTGCTGCAGCTGCAGAAGAGATGCTGTGTCCCAGGCATGCAGGCTGCTGACCTGGGTAGCAAGAGGATGCATGGACTCAGTCACAACTGTGGCTCTCTAGAAGCTCTAGCTATAAACAAAACCCATATTTATCCCTGCAGACATCCAGCTGCCCTTTCTCAGTCTGAATCCTCAGTCTCATACTATGGAATCAATCATGTAACTGTTAATCCTGGAATATGCTTGAAAGTGCTTTGTCATCAAGAGATGCGCTAAGTAATCCATTGCAATGTTTTGAACTTAGATAAACCCCATCTGTGGAAAGTTATATTTGGGCTGTATGGCAAGGAAAGCATTGAATTCTAGTACACCAGCGGGGAGGAAAAAGTCCCTTCTCAAATCTCATCTGAGCTGGTGATGCTTATTGTCCTCTCGGAAATATAAAACAGAATAGAAAATCCAGCTCCCCATATTATAGCACCTAAGGGCCTCAGAAAAAGCACATGTAACGTGAAGGAGGAAAAAAATCCTTAAAGCTGAATTTCATGTCTGGAAAGCTTGCTGCTTGCTCCCAGACTGCAGCTGTTTGTTCTCTTGTTCTTGTTTGTCACCTCCTCAGCCTCTTTGTGTTTTGCTGGTTCAGTGACCAGAACCCCCTTTGTGTGTTCAGAGTGTTTGTACCTGCTCGTTGCCACTACTGTGGGTTGTGGTACTACCCTGTGTTCCTGCAGCCCCCTCGGCCCGTGCAGAATTCAACCACGTCGGTACCGGGGGCCGACGACTGACCGTGGCGCTCGGCCGCACTGAGCACCCTTTGCTGCTGCTTGAGGAGACACGAATCAAGTGGGAGTCCTTGGAGCTCAAGCACAGAGCTCTCTGTGTCCTGCTTTATTTTTTTATGACCTTTGAGCAGCTTGGACTTGTTGACTAGTCATACTGTAACTCTTTATCCCACTCTTTTTCCCATGCATGCCAGAAACAAAGAAAATCCTGTTAAAATATTACTTATGCTCAGGGAAATTTAGTAGGGTATTGAGAGTACAATAGATATAAGAGCATTATTTCTAACGTAATAATACAACTTGCAGCTTCTGTAGCTACTTTTAGCAGAGGATTTCACATATAATTTTCTCAATACAATTAAGGTTTGTCTCTTGCCAGCATAGTCTTTTGAGAAAAAAGTTCATTCCCCTTTGGCAGAGCAATGAACTGAAATGCTGAAGAGAAAATAGCAGTAGATCTGTGGCCAAGCCTGAGAGAGATCTGTTCTCTCACTTCCACGCTGTGCAACTAGCTGTGTTGCCTGGCTCAGCTTTGCCTTTCCACAGCATGTGTGTATTGTGTGACTTTTTTTTTTTTTTTCTTCCCTTTCTGTAATTCCACTATATCAGTTAATATTTTAACCCAAACAGGCTGTTTTTCCAGAGACTTTCCCACTCTCCCCTTTGTTATAGGCCAGGTGACCAATGCTTTGTACTGTGTTGGGTCAGGCAGTGGCGATGCTCCCTTTGGGAATGACCTTGTGCACCTGTGGGCAGCCCGTGGTGAGCGCTGCTGTCGGGACCGGCTCTGTCACCCCAGCAAGCCGAGGGGCTTGGCCAGGGACCTGCTTTGAAGAAGCTGCTTCTGCACAGGTGGATTTTTGTGGTGCACCATCATGAGCCGAAGGGGTTACCCAGACGATCTTACAGCACTGTGCTGTTAGCATCAAGTTTCTGTATTACACAGGCTAAATCCTAGCTGCCTTGTTTCGAGGGATTAGAAATTACTCCAGACTGAAAAGAGTGCAGCTGGAAGCAGAGCTCAGCCCCAGCGCCTACTATATTGCTCCTGTACAGTGAGACTAAAGTCGTGTAATCTCAAAGACAATTTTAGACTCCTTTGTAGTCAAGAACACAGTAAGTTATGTTTTACCTGTCTGTCTCTGGAGAAGAAAAGCTTTAATTAGGCCCCACTTTAATTATGTCCCATTTATACAGTACCTGAATGCATTATGAGAGTGTGACACTTGCTACTTGCCTGCCTTCTGGGAAGGTTTAGATGACGAATGTAAATGTAAAGTTCTGAGTACTATTATTAAAAGAGTATGTGAAACAAATTTCTTAGCAATTATTATAACAATTTATATATTAAATTGTGGTGAAAAAATAACAATTAAGCTATGGTCTGGAAGATTTTTCTGAAATAATTTCTATGTTTGTGTAATACTTCCCCCAAACCAGCAGGATGCTGGGCAGGCTAAGAAGATTTGTTACTGGGATTGGTCACAACAGTCAGTGTCATTGGCAAAAACACCCTGCGTTGCTGTTTTGTGATCTTACAATATATGGCTTAAAAAAACACAATCTTTGTAGGTTGTGTTAATATGGCTAATGAAGACATGATAGTTTCTTATTTATTGAAAATGTTGTCCTCAAAGTGACCTTCTGAGTATGAATCTAGTACAAGCTCTGAGTGCTGATGCCTGAGAGATTGACAGGAAATGGGGTAAACAAACCGTTCTGCTCTGCTAGAGGTCCTAAGACTCCTGTGCTGAACATCCTTTGATCCTCCTCTCTGTAGCTGTAGGCATGATAGAAATTTAAGGTGCTACATGGTAATAAGCAGCTGTGGACTTCTTTTTGTCTACCCTGACTTCTGCAGCTGTAAGCACACTGTTGTTCACTTACCCCTTAGTGAGAAAACCTTAGTGAAAATAGCAGTAGATGTTTTAACACCTTTTTAAACAACTGCAGAGGGTTGTGGGATGCTATGTTTTCTATCAGGGAAGAACAATACTGATAGTTCTTGCTTTTCTCCTTAGAGTTTTTATGCATCTTAAATTTGCTTTTAAGTTGTCACAGCTTGACGTGTGAATCTGTTTGGTTATAAGGTAAGCCAGCATGCAGCAACCGAAAATGACATTTGTCACGATGCATCAAAGTAAATATTGTTCACTTGAAGATGACGCATCTCTCCAGGGCAGCAGAGTGGCTGCCCTGAAGGTGAATGTGCATCTGCACAAGACGGGTTATTTGGATTGTTTTTGCTCCTCCCTGTTTCCTTTTCCCCTCCAGTAAGTTATGTTGTCCAGACCTGTTTGTAGTCAATTAGATTATCTCACAACCTTTGGTATCCTCTGCACGCTCCTAATTCTCGGTCTTCTGCCCTGAAAACATGAACTCAGACATGCCCTCGCTAAAGAAAGGTCTGAGGGTGCAAATTTTTCATATCCACTCTGGTCTTAGCTTCTTTTCATGGGCAGGTTAACACCTTCTCTGACAGCAGCTATTTGTATGGCATATGATTGCAGCAATTTTCAACAAACTCATGGTTTAAAATACCTCTTTCCTTTTACCTTATGTGATGGCACCAAAAAAAAAAAAGATTTTTTTTTTTTTTTCTTCAGGTAAAATTGAAAGGTAATGCTAATAAGTTTGTTAGGACAGATACTACAGTAAGTTTTTAAATTGACAGTAATGCCAAGCAATGTGATTTTGTGTCTAGCCAGGTATGCCGGGGTATGAGTTTGATCTTGGATAAAACTTGTGGGGGTTTTGTTTTCAATTTGTATACAACTCTTTGTTTACAAGACCACAGCTTTGCTAGTTTGAAGTATAAGATGCATCAATACCTGGTCATCTTGCTTCTGTTAAATGTTTCCTGTGTGCCTTAGCACAGTGTAACTGGATGGTGCAGGGCACTAAACTTAGTGCCAGGACCTTGGCACTTGGGGAAGTTGTGCAGGACCTTTCTGAGGATGTGCGCTATGGGTGAGCAGAGTTGGGCTCTACTGAACGTAGGTCCTTCATGAGCAAGGGCTGCAGAACCAGATTTCAAAAGAAGCTCAAAGGAGGAAATGTCTTTTCATGAATATCCTTCCCCACACACCACAGCATGGAGCAGTCGTCTATGCTGTGCTTTTAGATTATGCCTGGAAAATTATTACAGGCTAGTGGGGCCTTAAAACTCCTGTTACCCCATACCTGCCTGCTCAGATTTGAAAGTCTTTAAGCATGTTAGAGGGGAGGCAGAAAAGGATGTAAAACATACAGAAGCATTAATCCCCCTTCCCTGAGCACAAAGGCTGGAGTTTGTCCTTTGCTGTCCTCCTGCCTGTCCAGCTCAGTGCCAGGGAGAGCGGGATCATCAAGTATGTGGCTCCACAGTGCTTCAGCTGGGCAATCTCTGGGTAAAAAATAGAATGGCATGCTCAGTCCTGTCACCTAGCTCTACAAAGCCTGCAATAAGCCTTGTTTTAATGCTTCCACCTTCTGGTTTCTGGCATACTGGTCAGATGACACATTCTCTAATGTCCTCGTTGGGGACATCATTATTCTTGTCTTGCATGTGCTTTACAGGAGCTCTGCTGAGCTGCTGTTTCTAGTAATTCCCAGGTGCTTGTGTTCTCAGCCACTTTTGCCATTTTTAACCAGCTCTGAGATACACCAGTAGTTTTCTCTATCTCCTCAACGTGGTTCTGTGACGCTAGAAGCTGTTGCACTGATATGTAGCACTTGCCTAGGAGAAAGCCAGCTTTTCATTCATGCTGGGCTTCTTCCTTTGCCGTGGTTCCTTTTTGCTTGTGCCTTGTGCTGTAATTTGCTGCCCGCATCCAGCTGAATGTGAGCAGCAGCTGGAGAAGGAGGGCAAGCAAATAACTGCCATTAGGCATGGTAGAAATATTCTTTGCTACTCCATGTCTCTGCTTTTGAAGGATTGATTATCTTTCCTTTGATAGCACCTGTATTTTTCTGACTTCTTTTTTTTAAATACTTGTGAAATTTCCAAGTAATGTTTTTCCTTTTCACTGTGCTTAGGGCTATTAACTGTCTTAGCAGTATATGTTTCATATGCTTAAGTTTTTTCAATGCAAGTGTTTTCTTGTGTAGCAGTTACCAGAAAATCAGTTTAGTGTACAGCTTTTCTGAGGCTTATCATGGCTGTGACTTGAATCTCTCATGAGTCCAGAATATAAGTCAGTGCCCCTCTTTTGAAAAAGCTGAGGATACCGTTCTTTACAGTATCCAATTTAGATAATTGTAGTGATAGATATTGAAGATAAATAACGGCCAATTGTCTTCAATGGTCTCTGACAATCAGTGGCACCTCAAGGCTTGGTGGCTGTCACGGCGCTGCCCGTGACAGCGTGAGCAGGGCCCCGAGCGCCTCCTTTGGGCCGTGGTTCTTGCGGCTCCGCAGCGCTGGCAGGAGCGGAGCAGCCCGTCACGCACCTTCCCTCCCGCGTTCCCTCCCCAGCTGGCTCGTGGCTCTGATTAGTTTTGTCCCTAGAAATCTGTAGTGTGTCAGTTCCGAGGAATGTTGTTGTTTTAATAAATATGCACAGTCCTGTAGGCAGAAGTGTACAGACTTCAGTGAAGCAGGAGGAAGGGTTTAAATACATTTTATTTTGGCTGCTTATGATGCTCTAGGATTTTGTTTTCACTTAGGGCTGAGGACACACAATTGTGCAGATCTCACTCTTCTCTCCCATGTTACATTTGGGGCTCTTGGAGAGTTTGGCTGTACGTTGGCTGCAGGTTAGAGAGTCAGTCACCTTTATTAGCCACCATCTTCCCCTTGAGACTTGAAAGAAGTCTACATTTAAACCTCTACTGCTCCCTTTGACTTTCAAAGAACTAGGGATTCTTGCTAGCCGTTTTCGGCTGTTAAGCTGTCGGCTGTGATCTCTGTGGCAGCCACAAGTGTCCCTGTATGGGACACCACTAAACGCATGGCCTGACGAAGGAAGGAAGCCTTGGAGGTCTCCCAAGGCTTGCTAGGCTTCCTAAGGGTTGCTAGCCCTTTTAGTGAAATATCCTAAGCTGACTAAATGCTAACAAAAAATTAGACTCCTCATAGCTGATCATCTGTTTGGACCACTTTTGCATTCTATTTTACACCAGTGAATTCCCTTAGCCCTCACATACACTGAGGTTTTGCAGGTCCTAGGAGTGTAGTTCTGTAGTCAACTATGGAAATTTCCAGTGCTGGTTAGAGTAAAATTATTAAAATATGCATCTCTTCAGTAGGATAATGGTCTCTCTCTGGCATTAATCCTTCTCCTTTTCATACAATTCTCTTGAAATGCTGCTTTTCTCTGTAGGCAGCAAGTATTGTCATAACTTCACTTGAAGAACTATTCACCTTTTAAATGTAGAAAACAGTTCTCATTGTGCTTAAGCTAGAGAATAATCCCTTTTCTTTAGCTCCTTCATCCTCTGTGGTACCCTGATAAGTGAACTCTCAAGCAGTTCCGATTTCACAGGCACTTTCATGCCTTGCAGAACTCTGCAAATACCTTGCATTCAATCTGAATTGCTTGAAATGTCTTCGTTTTAAAATCTGGCTTGTTAATGTTGCTGCACTTGTCCTAAATATTGTGCTTTACAGTGTGAATTCTTGCATTGCTTTTTCTAATATCTTTTCCCTGTGTTTATTTTCTTCTCCCGAGCAGCTGCTGATAGCTCTCCCTGCTGCTGTCAGCTCTTAAACCTTTGCATTACAAACTGCATTGCATTACACAGTAAGTAGGATGAACTTACTACGTTAAGGGTCTGCAAAGTTTATAATGGTTTCTGGTAGACATGCAGATGGTTCAGAGTGCACATTAGGAACCCTGAAATAAAGAGAAATGGGCCGAGTGAGCTATTATTAATGTAGGAACAAACTTATTTTGTTCTTTGTTTTAGTACCTTAGAAGTTTTTCAAAAATCCAGCAGATAACACTGATGTGTTGCAAGTACAGAAACAACAATAGAGTTGTTATTTCTGCATTGTTTAGATCAGAAAAAGCACGAGAAAGGCCTCTTGAGCAACCTGTGGATTTTTGAAACCAAGTGTAGAGCACTGTAAGGCTGCAGCGCACTGTAAATTTGTTGTCAGCTTGTGCTGCCCTTTTGCTTCCAGGGTAATCAGGATTTTAACAGATGATTCTTAATTACCTAAGCACCCTCTACAAGGGAGCTCACATGGCCCTGTAGGAGTTGGGGGCATCCGAGCGGCTCCGTTGGCTGGGAGCTGCTGCGGGTCCTGCAGCTGGGCGGGATTCCCACGTGGGGCTTCCTCCTGCAGATTCCTCCTGCATCCCAGCCCGTTAAAAGGCATTTAAAGCGCAGCCAGCGGGAAGTGAGGGCCCGGTCACAGTGCAAGAAGCGCCCGGGCACCGAGCAAGCCCCAGAGCTGGCGAGTGCCACCACAGAGCAGCCCGATGTGCAGGGCTGCAGCGAAGCTCCCTGAGCTGCAGCGGCAGCAGAGATGACACTTTTAGCACCACCTTAAAGAGCCCGAGCGGGGAGTGTGTTTGTCAGGGTGTCAGTTTTCCACCCTTGGTTCTTTCAGCCCGCGAGCTTGGCAGCCTGCCCGCGTGGTGCTGCATACAAATATTGACTGAACACTGCGGGGTTTGTTCAAGCCCTTCTTGGGAAGCAAGCGATTAAAACTGAAGGAAGATCCGAGAGCCTCAGACATTACTATTATTTTTTGCAGTAGCGCTATAATAGTTGCAGAATGAGCAGAGAATAATGGGTGTTATGAATCATCTTCCTTTTCTGCTTTGTCTTGTAAGTAAAGACAGATTTTTTTGTTTAACGCTTTAAATATTGTTATAAAAGGCGCTTAGTAGCACTGGAAGATGCCATTAACACATCTGGTTTAACCTCGGGTGTCGGCAAAAAAGCTAAACTTTTAAAACAGCCCATGCAGGTGGGTGGAAGGCCATACCCCGGGTGGAACTGCGGGCACGCGCTGCCGATCCCGTGCCCGACAGGCACAAGCCTTTGCAGACCTGCGTTAGTGCACATCTATATTTGCATAGTGGTGCTTTCCTGGCTTGTTACGCTCGTGCCTGCATCTGTCCAACTAAGTCAAAAAGGTGATTTCGAAACCTGCCGGTTTATTTTACCTCTGTAATATTTAAATTTACAGTTTAGTAGATTGTGTTGATTTTAGAGCTGCAAACATAAAGATTTTTATGATCAGTTCAGAATGTTTTTTTTTCTATTTAATATTTTGTTCTAGAGTACTCTCTCTACTCATCTGCTGTTAAACAGTTGAAATGAGGTGAATGAAAAGCATAGACTATATTACCTCATTTTTCTTAATCATATAACAAATTAATAAATGAAATCAGAGGAATAACTTCCAGAACTAAGAGGTATTTTTTATCTATGTGCTCTTTTATCATAACTTTCTATACTCATCTGAAATGACCTTTATTTCAGATGATGCTTTCCATGTTGCTTTCCATTTTGTTCTGTAATAGACGGTCTCTTTTGCGTTCACTTTTGTGAACCCTCCTGCAAACTTCGTGGTGACAGATGACAGTGCAGCCGTGGAGGTTTGGTTCAGTGCGCCCTAGTGATTATTAATGGGCAAGCAGCACAGGGCCTGTGCTAAAATGAGCCTTGTTAACCAATAAGCTTGTTGCTGAAACAAATCTTCAACAAATTATAATATTTTACAGCATTTTCAAGAAACTTTAATATGAGTTTGTGTATCCTCTGAAAACAGTTCTACCCTTGAAAACAAGAAAACTCAAGAGAATCAATACTAAAAAACTCTAAACTGAGGCTTGTTTTTCTGTTTCAAATAAGCCCGTGTTAAGAGGCACATACCTCAATGTATCACATAGATGGAAGCTACTTTGGAAAGATCTCGCTCATCCATAATTACTGTGTATTTAATTATAAGAGGTAGTAGAGATATATATGTGTGTATATGGAATAAACAGTATGCACATAAGATAAGAACCTATTTTTTTGAGACTTAGGCACATGATTTGTATCACAGGTTTTAGCAACACCTGGTCTTTAGAAGCATTAAAGACTTAATTAAAAAAAAAAGCAGTAAGACTGTGTAAGAGAGTGCAAAGAATAATTAGGTGATCATAGGGAAATGAGATAGCTACCAAACCAGCTATTACTGTGTCAGCTTGCTAATGCTCATAGAAATTACTACTTTTGTGTTATCAGACTGTAATGAAGTGTCTATTTAGGTATTTTTGAGATCTGCAGATGAATAGTGCTATGTAAATAAATATCATTACAAAAGGCTAAACAGCCCTATTCCAAAGGAAGTTAGAGAGCAAATGAGGTGGGAAATGAGAAAAGCAACACTTGAACAGAGACTCACTAAAAAGCAGGTTGTTATTTTTCTTTGATGGACCCTCAATGCTCGTGATGACAAAGCTTGTTTCAAACTAAGCCTCTGTCTTAAACAGGCTTGATTCAGTCAGGATAAATCAAAAGAAGAATCTAGTTGTTCCTGTGTAATAACATTTTTCATTTCCTGCACTTTTCCCTTGTACATATATAGGATGATGGATGGGTCTCCTATGTCCAGTGATTGGGCTAATAGACCAGCTCCTTCTTGGTGAAGGAGAGCGGTTGCAGAGTGCGGAGGGCTGCTGGGGGTTCCTGGCAGCTTGCAGCCCCTGTTCTGACAGGCAAACAAGGAGCAGGAGTCTCTCTTGGCACCATGTGGACCTGCGGGCTCTGCTGCCTTCTCTGTGTCTTGCGGGGGGCTTAGGTGGAGCTGGGGATGAGCGTCTCCAAACAGGAGTGCTCCTCAGTACAGGGGTTAAGGAAGTACATGGAGAATACTGGGAAAAAAAAATAGGGGTCCCCAAGGTTAAATATCCTTTGGAAAGCTGCCTTCCTGGATTGTTTCCTTGGATGCTAGGCCTTTATTCTGCCAAAGTACAGGAGGATTTCAATTGGGATATTCCCCAAATGGCTTGCTGAAAAGTTATGCAGCTTTAGTTTGACTCTGTAGGGAGAATTACATGAGTTCAACTGAAGCATCAGTGTAATTCATAATGACAAACAGATGAGAACTTCCCTGGACAGCATTGCTTAGTGATTCTGCTACATTAAAGCCACTGCTACCTTGTGTCTTTGGCAGGTCAAGCTCTGAAGTCTTTGGATATCTGACCATTTACCATCTTTTAATAAAGGACTCGCAGAGGAGGCTCTGGAGCTGATATCTGAACGGCACTATGGGCCCTAAGGAGCTGTTGCCCTGTGTCAACTCTGATGGCTTTGAGTTTTAGCACTGGCTTCTGCTACAGGTGGTGCACGGCCTGTGTGTTCCTCCCATTGCTTTGTCTCCTACTGTTGTCCTCGTGCATGCTCCAAGGTGCCCTGTCCTACTAGCACAGGGACAGAAAGAGGCAGTATGAAACGTGTGACTCCAGAAAGCACAGCAGCTTGAGGTACATGTGGTGAGCCTTTAGTAGTTGCTTTTCTAACTCTTCATCACTCCAGAGCATTTGGATACTGTTGTGTCCATCCTTAAATGAGAGGCAGTAATGCATTGCAGACTTTGAACATTGGCGTTTTGCCTCAAAATGGACTTATGGTCTTTGCTGGGCCTTGCCAGACACTGGAACTCTCCTCAGCTGTCCTGGCTCTCTGAGCAGGTGATAATGACACCTGGCCATGCTGAAAACATCTAGCCTGGGAAAGGGCAAACCCTGTGTCTGAGTCGCTTCAGGATTTGGAAGACTTGAGGGAAGCAAAAGAAGAGGTTAGAAGAGCAAATATGACTTTGAGTGCTGGAGGGGAAAGGGAAGTGAGATCCTCAAGTCCAGTTCCTCTTCCATTGGGAAGAAGCCAAATGTGTCAGATATGGATGTTCAGCTGTGGAGATCATTAGGTGGATTATGCAGGGTTAGAAGATTGTAAGAAATACATAGGGATGTCTTTGATTTTCTTTTTTTTTCTGTTCATTTTTGTTAATGGTGGAATTATGTTGCCTGTGTGTTGAGATTTAAAAATGAATTCTCAGTTTTCCATTTATTCTTACTAGAGTTCAGATTCCAGTAGCTTCAGAGTGATTGGTCAACATGGTGCCAAACTGCCCTAATAACATGAGCATGAAATTTTCATGAGAGTCACAGTCTAGGGTCCTGGAAAGCTCTGACAGGGCCCATCATGACAACAATTTCTACCTTGAAAGGCAATTGCATTGTTCTGCATGGGCTGGTTTGGGTCATCTTCTGTGCCCAAGCCTGTACTACTGATGAACTGGGTGTCATCGACTGATGAATACCACTGGGTCAATGTGCCACTTGTTGCTGAAGAGATCTCTTGAGATGCAAGGGTCGAGACAGCGATACAGCTGGTAATAAAATTTAAAAAGCTGAAAGATTCAGGTTAAAAGTAAAATTCACTTGGTAACAAACTCCAGATAATTTGTTGTTTTCAAAAACTACACCTGAGAGGTAGCTCATAATATTGGTCCTCTGAAAGTGCAAAACTACTGCAATGTATACTTTCAGATTGCTGAAGGAAACCTGTGTTTCATCAGTGTCATCAGGCAGCAGGTTTTAGTTCCCAGTTTTTTTCTGTGTTCCTCTCTTATTAGCCATTTTACTTGCACACGGCAAAAAGAAAACATTTCATGACCCTTGCTGGTGGTATCCTAAAGCCACAGCACAGATTGTTGTTGTGCCTTTTGCATGTTCATTATTGGAAAATAAAGCCCATTAGTGCTTCAGTTCTAGGATTTTTGTCTCCATAGAATTAAACAAAATATATATTTTTAGGTTGATTATTATTTTTTGTTAATATTTTCTATGGATCCCCCAAAGGGAAGATGGAGGAAAAGATGTTGAAACTATACATAATTATTTCCAAACGTTCCATTGTGCACTATGTAGAGGAAGAGAAGAAATACCAAGATAATACAAATGCTTACACTTTGTAACATGGTTAGTGAGAAACCTCAAGGAAAGAGTAATATGTATAACAAAAGGAAAAGCATCTTGGTTAGAGTATTTCCCAACAAGGTCTGGTTAAAGCTAAGTAGGGCAAAGCAGAATATCACAGATTATCTCCCTTACTGGCAGGAATGATATCCCCCTTGTTAATCTAGCATTTGTGCAACTAGTCCTTCATTGAACTTCTTAGTTTGTACTGTTACAGTTTTATGTCAGAGGATAAGGTGGGTGATCAGCAGTCAGGACAGAAAGCAAACTCTAGAAAGTGATTATAATTTAGTTACTTGCTAATTACCTAAATTGGGGGTAGGCAAGGCTGGTTCAGGTTGGCCTCCAATGTCTGGCAGCTGTAAGACTTTCCCTGCAGCCCCCTCGGTGCAGAATGTCACTGCAATGATGAATTTATTAATCTGTAGACTTCAGAGTGGTCATTTAAAATCTCATGCTACCCACCTGTGGACAAACTAGCTCAAAAATGCCTATGCAGGGTGTTGATGGCAGTGTAAGGAGCTGCTCTACCTCTTGCCTAAGCCATGAAATCATGGTGCATACAGTGAAGCTGCCAACCATCCTTTCCTCTCTAGAAAATACTTCTAATGAAAACAATATTTTAGTTTTCTGGAGCCAGACAGAGCAGTGCAACAGTCTGGAACTTTAATCTTGGTGCAGTAACCGGAGTTGATAAATGAGGATGTCTCAGTTAAATGAGGTTTGCAAGGCCTTGGTGATCACTGCAGATAGCTGCAGTTCACAAAATGGATCTCAGGCCTTAATGGAATTGTTATTTTGAATGTATGCCCTACCCATAGGAGCCAAGTCATTTTTCCTGTCCAAAGTCAAGGAATTTTCCTCTGCTCCATCTTTTGCACAGGGATTACTAAAGAGGAATTTGGGGTAACATGAGAATGACTCCTTCTGTGGTAACCCCCATGGTGTTCTGTTGGTTACATCAGCCCAACAGAGTGCTCCTTGGATGTGTAGCTGGAAGCTCTGCTTCCTTCTGTGGGTGAGACTGTGTCTCTACTCCAAGTTCTGTGAACTGCTATTTCCTTAACTTGTCATAAGAGAAATAATTTGCTTTTATTTTCCAGCTTCCCATGCAAACTGGGTAGGCCTGAATCCTAGCTGGTATGCACTCTTGTAACACAAATACAACTAAGGTGTTTCATGGCTTACAAATTCCTGTAGAGAATAATACAATCTTGCTGTCTTTTGCAGTCTAAATCTGAGCTGGGCAGGTAGAGGACAGGGTTCCTGCAGGAGGGCCCAGGCCGTGAAGGTGACAGGGCGGGTGGCCGGGCGATGCGCGGCGCGCCTCTGCTCAGCGCCACCGCCGCAGGGTTTCATTTGTATGGGCAGGATGCGCGTTTACAGCTGCTCCATGAAATGAGGGCTTGCAAAGTGCTTTGTGATCCTCTGGCTTGATGCGCGTGATGCAAACATAATGTATTGCTATTGACAGTGAAAAAATGAAAGGGAGTTTTATTGACTGGCTCTCAACCACGGAGCTTTGTGAGAACAGAAAGCCAGGCCCCCTGTGCCGTACGTGTTTCCCCCAGGAGACTGGGATGAAGTGCCAAAACTGAGTAATGTTAAACTAAGTATCTGTAAATGGAGCCTTTGTTCATTTAAAGGAGATGGAGGGGAAAAGTATGGAGGCTCCTCTGGGGAATGGCACGGCTTTGTTGGGCAACCCAGCAATTGCACTTGGATCGAGCATGCTGGCAAAGATCTTGCTAAAATACCCCTTCGTGAGGCATCGTGCGCTGCAGTTTCTCTGGTACCTAATTTGTAACCCTGAAGTTGGTATTGGCTCTTTGACGTTCCCTTCCAGCTTTGGCTTTGCATGTTTCCCCTCATAACAAGTATGCTCCAAAGCTTATTTGTTATTTCTATTTTCTGAGGTATTTCTTTCACTGATTACTAAGAGCTTTACACAGATTATACTGCAAGCAAAGAAACCTTCTTTAACGGCAGAACGGTGACTTGCTGAACAGGCTTTTGACTTTCCCACACTTCAGCAGGCTGATCTGGGCGTCAGGGCATTTACTGGCTGTGCAGAAAAAAAGGAGAAACAAACCCGCCTTTTTCTTTCACACAGTGGGTGGCAGGCAGAGGGAAGGGGAGAAGAGACCAGAGCAAGCTGTAATCGACTCATTGGCGTGGATGCTAGGTTGGGATTTCTCCTCATGTCTGAGGTAAACTTGCTCACGTGGTCTCCTTGCGCGATGTTGACAGGAACGGATGTCACCAGAAATATGCTCCCCTGGTGCATGCTGAGGTAGCATTGGAAATAAGCTAATCTCCTGTGTGCCTAAGGCCTCAGGATCTAGGTGCGGCTTCGTTTGGACTTTGCTAATGCTGTGAGGTGCCAACCTCATGTGCTAGGTGCTGGAGAACACGTGAAGTCCTGCGCCGATAGCCGGGCCTGGTTAATATGTTACTCCGTGGCGCATTGCAGTCATTCCAGAGACACTGCTACCCCTGTTGCTGCTTGTCCCGGGAGCTTGACAGCCAACAAGGTTGGAAAAAAGGTTATTTTAAACAGAGAGAGGTATAGAGTGAGGCACAAAAGAAAGCAAGTGAGCAGCTGGCTAAGTCATACAGGGACAGATGGCAAAGGAGGAAAAAAATCATCCTAGTTTGGTGCTTTAACAACCACATCAGCTTTCCTCTGACTATGAAAGCTCTTGACTAATTTTGTTCATGGCAATGACAGTTTTTGTCACAAAACTTCTTAAAAAGATTAGTGTGTCCTTGTATCCCTGCTTTTTCACAGTTGTTCTGCTTGGAGACGCCGTTCTGCGCCTCATGGGCTAGCAGGATGTGGCAGCAGCTCCTGGAGCGTGTGCTGAAGTCTGAGTTAACAGCGTATGACATTGCTTATGTCTTTTGTCAAGTGCTCTCCTTAATAAAGAGAAGGGAATTTTGTCATTCTGTTTGACATCGCTCATTGTCAAACAGCTGCCGAGCGCTGTGCTGTGAAACCCTGCTGGTACTACCACAGGCAGGACAGAGCTTTTGCACTGTGGCTTTCAGGCCTAAATTGCCCTCTGCAACAGGGTTAAGTTCATCAGTGATGTTGGCGGTTTTGGTTTGTAGAGGATGACAGTCAGGGCCTCTGTGACGGAGGAGGGGGAATGCTTCTGCTGTGTGCTGTGAGATCAGAACTCCCTGCCAAAGAAAAAGACATGACAGCATCGGAAAGGATGTTCGTGACAAAGCCAGGTGAGTCCAAGTGCTTGGCCCAAGTTCTCCCTGCATCCCAGAGAAGCTCCAAGAGCCAGACCGAGTGAGAGCCCTTGCTTAACCTCAGGGACAGTCACTGCACAGCCCGTGCTCTGTTCCTCTGTGGCAAGTCAGGTGCTAAGACTTGGTGGGGGGGCTGCAGAAAGGTGAAGTAAGAAGTAGCTGTTCAGGTGCACATGCTATGAGGAAAAATGTGCAAAGCTGAAGTGAATTCTGTAAACACAAAGTGAGAAGTATGATTGGAAGAAAAAAAAAAAAAAAGGAAAACTGACACTTGAATGGCGTATTTGGATGCAGTTAAAAAAATCATACTGGCACAAACTTTTGCAGTCCATTTGGATCAGTGGAGCTGATTTGTACCAGGAAGGAACTGGCATATATGCTGAAGGCAAATAAATTTAATGGATGTGGTTTAAAATTAAATTATAGCCATATTTTCCCAATGAAATATGTAGTAGAGAGCTCTTACTTTCTGGCTGTGGTTATCAAATGTGATTTTTCTTGGCCTGTCATATAATTGCATATAAAGAATATTGGGATTTCTTTATCTGCTAAATGTTATTCTCCTTGAAGGAGAGAGAGTGGAAGAAGTGCAGGACTGAAAAAAAAATCTTTACTTTGTGTGAGTCAACCTGTATTAACAAAGGTTTCCTGTTGTGTTGGAGACGTGGATGACTGTGGCGTAATTGGTGACAAGGTGCTGTAGCTCACCAGCTTCACACGATGTTTTCTTGTTGCCTGTTCCCTTTAAAATGGATAGCAATTCCTCGCAAGGGAGCTTTTGATTCACTTGGGAATGAAACTGGTATAATGAATCATTGATATGAAAAGTTTAAGTTGCTGAATGGAAGTTTAGCCTACCCTGTTCTACTCAGTGAATGGAGCACACGGGGTCTTGTTCTGGAATGGAGAACCTGCAGTGCGCCTGAGATAGGCTGTAATCTGCAGGACAAATCTTCACTCCAAAATAAACCTGGCACTTTCTCGTGTAATCCAAAGCTCTCCCTGGCATGTGTAGTGTCAGTGTAGAAGATAAGTGATCCTTCCTAGAGAGTTATCCTAAAATCCCACCCCATTGGTGCTTTCATTTATTTATTCTTCCAAATTTCCCTTGAACGTTGCTTACCATGGTCTCGAGGAAAATCTCATGGACTGTTTCTCTGCAGAATCTCAGTACTTAGTTTGCTTTATGGAGCTGTGTTTTGGCTGTTGAAGAGGATTGTCTGAGCCTTCATGATCCAGGAATAACAACCCTGAGATGGGTCTGCTGAGACCTCATGGACAATTTTGTTGTATGCAGTGGAGGTGGAGGCTTCAAGCCCTTGGCAAGTGCTTTTGCATGTCTGAATGGGGTCATTCTGTTGCCTTGCTCTTGAGAGAAGACAATAAAATAATTATTCAGGCAAAATATTTGAGAGCTCGAAACACTTTTTCTTTATGTACACCAGAGCCACAACATGCCAAACAATAAACAATGGGAAATCTTGTCTCAGTACCAGACTTAACTGATTTTTTTTTAAAGAAAGCTGGGATTCTTTCAATGAAGTATATTTTGTTCTTCCTAGATATTATGAAAACTGATGTCACTTCTAATTCCTTAGAATCCCCACAGAAAAAATCCCCACAGTTTGCAGTACCTCAATGCAGTCATTTTTTTCCCCTGCCTAAACTATAAAAAGATACTGTGGAAGAGTGTTTTCTCTGCCAGAATGCATTCCTGGAACTTAATAAAAGCTTTTTTGTTGTTGTTCAGTAATTTGGATAATAGTTCTCCATGAAATTTCATAACATTTATTTACTACCATAAACGATTGGTCCAAACAGTTACAGGAGTCAAAACCAGAATGCCTCAGCAGTAATCTTTCTCACTGCATTAATTTTATACTTTAAAATAATTTTGAGACAGCTGTCTGAGCGCTGTGACATGGGTATGAAATGACTCCTCAGAGCTCTGCTTGAAAAGCACAAGAAAGTAGTCCTGAGAATTTCTCATTTGGATTGCTGAGCTTGCAGTTGTCGTGGCCAGCGGCGCTTATTTGCTCTGTGTTAGAGCTTCTCTTCCCACAGAAGGGGACTTGGTGCCTGATGTGCCCGGCCTGGCTGCCGGCAGCGTCACCCGTGGGCTCCCAGAGTGGGAGGGAAGCGCGTTTTGCCGGAGCCCCGTGGCCAGCCCAACTCCTGCTCCACATGGTCCCCGTCCGTGCGCAGTCGCCGCAGTGCGCGGTGCTGGGCCTGCTCCTCTCCGCTCTCCTCGCGAGCCTGCCAGGGGCTCTCGGCCTAGCCGGGTGTCTCTGCAGGAAAGTGCTGCTGCCCGTCAGCCCAGCCGCGCTTCTTGACTTACGGTATGTCCTTGCCCCCTTGCCTTCACATGCTGGTTCAGGTTTACCTTGCTCTCGTTGTGTGCAGTAAATAACGATGCCTGCGGGTGCCTGGGACAGTGCAAAGTGTTGTATTTAAATCAAAGATGATGCCAGTTTTGTTTCTCATGCTCTACTGCACAGTTGTGATGTTCCAGTATTTTCTGGTGATTTCTCATGTCATCCAAGTCACTTGCAAGTGGATTTAAGTCGTCATTTTTTTCAGAGGTGCTAAAACACCAACTGCCTTCAATCGAATGAAGTTTGAAATTTTAAATTGGGTTCAGGGAGCACAATCAAGAAAGATGATGGTCTTAAAAAGTGGTATATTATAGGCTCTTGTTGGCTGTCGTGTGTTAGACAAGTAAAAGTTAGGAAATACCTACAACTTGCACTGTGGGGGTTGTGGCTGCATCTTCAGAGCACTTCTCTGCTCTGACATAGCTGCTTCAGAGGTGAATTCAGATAAATAAGAGTAAACAAAGTTTAGTCTGGTTCTACTTTTCCAAAAGCCTAAAACAGCTCATAGCTTACATGTACAATCACGTATCCTGCCCAGCGATAGCCTTCCTGACTGGAAGCCTGGCTGACTTCAAAGTTATCAGAACATGAATGCATCATTTCACGTTTCTCTTTGAATAAAGATTTTGGCTTATTCTCATCTGTGTGTATAGTTGCTATAATCTTTGTTTTTTGCATTAGTTCAATAATATTGTCTCCTAAAGAGACTTTTTCCCCAAGTCCTATCTTGATTGTAAATAACTTTGGTGCTTCATTCCACTAACATGAGTGACTTAGAGGCCTCCCTGGCCCTGGGGGTCTGGGCTACACCAAATCCCAGCAGCTCCTTGGAGAGCCCCTGTCGCTGGGCTCTTTGCACAGAATTCCTGCGCTGTGGCAAAACTCAGACTGTGTCTGTTCACGAGCCCTGGAGGGAGCTTTAAATGCGCAAGAGCCAGTGAAGTCATTGCAGAGAGATGTCAGTGAATAACTCCCTTTGCTTCCCATTGGAAACTTTGGGAAATCAGAAAAGGAGTCGTAATGTCAAGGGAGGTCAGAGTGCTTGCGTAAACCATTACTGTATGCATGTGTTGCTCAGTGGTATTCCTTAAATTTCCACTCAAACAACACATTATATAACAATAATATTAATAATAAAAGTATAATAGCAATTGCAGCTTGCAATTCCTGGGCAATTAGTATATGAAATGAAAAGAATGTCATCTAATTAAGGCTGCTTTGTAATTTTTTAGATAATATTCTGCTTGAAAGAATCACATACAGAGTCTTGTTATGATATAGAGAGTTGACCACCAGTTTGCAGTCTTTCCCAGAGTGTGGCAGCTGTGTTCCTTTCAACTTGGTGGTATTTCATTTAATGAGAAAAAGGTTTCTTATCTTTCTTTTTAAAGAAAACACTGATTTTTGAGAAAAGCAGCATGATGACTAAGAAGTTGCTTTCTGTTCTTGTGAGATTTCTGTTGATTCAGGTCTCTGATCCAGTGGTAATGTAAATAACTGGAAAAATTTAGAGATTTCAAATTGGGCTTTGGATTTTGTTCTTAATATCCAGGAAAACCCATAGGCACATATCTTTGGAGAGACTTAGATATCCTAATTCTCACCTAAATGCTTTTCTTCCTGTGTGCTAATTGGACTCGCAAATGCTAATTGTGAACAAATTTCAATTGATTATGTGGAATTAACCTTTTTTTCTGTTGTAGTTTTCATTTAAAGTTGCTTCTGAATTGGAAAAATTGCCATTTCTCTGGTTTGGGCTTGTTGATTGTGTAATTCCCTGAAGGCAAACAATGTGAAAAATGCCACCAGGTGATTCATTTCCACAGATAATCAACCTCCTCTCTAACTGAGGGAAATCTCCTTGGAGAGGGTGGGGGAAAGCTTTGGTTTTCAGATCTTGTGACCTGTGTCATGTTAGGGTCTCCTTGCAGGCTCCTATGCAAGGATTCAGCTGCTGTAAACATGCAGTGTTATAAATGTGCATGGTGCTGTCACTGTCCTTTTTTTGTGCTTTAGGCTCTGTGTGACCTGTAGTGTGTTTGAATGTGCACATGCACATTTATGTCTGCGCCTCTGCAGAATCCAGAGAAATGCTGAAGAAATGCTCCTCTAAATATGTCTTTATGTTGTCTGATTCTTCATGGGCAAGCTGCAGCAATGAGACACCCCATACGTCTGGTCAGTTTGATCAAGCAACACTTCAAAAGGTGTCAGAATTGGCGCTGGGGGATCTCGCAGGTACAGGGGCCGTGAGCACGGTTCTGCTTCACAGTTCTCCATCTAATTGTAATGGGACCTCTGTCTACTTTTCTATTATTTATTTAAATAATGTCTTGATATGGCCAGTTAAACAGCATCATTCTTCAACCCTCCTGCAACACAAAGGCAAAAATTTACCTTTAAGGTGATTTGTTATAACTGAGCCTCACCGGTTCTGTTGCATTTTCTGTCTGGCTACGAGATCAGAGTACAAAAACATTATTAATAGACTAAGTGCTGACTAACTTCCCTGAGCTCAGTAGCATTCAGCTAAAGGTTGGTTTGGCTGCTCTCCCCGAGAGCTTTTGAGTAATGAGGCCTTTGGGAAAAGATCTGATCTTTTGCTGCCTCAATGGGCACTGAGGTATTTTGATAATCAGTCCTTTATGTCCGTCCTAGGCTTTTGTGTCCTCTAAGTACAATGTAAGACATAGCACTTTTTTTCTCCAGCTTCTTTAAAAACAGATTTTTCTTCAGTGGAAAAAAATGTATTGCAGATTAGGGCTTTCATTTGCATGGCTTCCTATAACATCAGTTCATTCTGCTGTAGTTCAGTTACATTATGGAAAATTACAGTAGTGAGTATCTTCTAGGTATCCAGGTTTTTATAATCACTCCCTGACAACATCTGTCAAAACAATATGGGAAAATCCTGGCTGGCTTTGTCATTACAGAATGGGACTGTTTGTTTATTCAATAGAAGAAATAAAGCATATTGAGAGGAGGCCAAAAGAGACACACTGACTCAGTGACTGAGACTTCCAGCTACAGGATATTTTGGTTCCAACGTTTCACATCAATAATAAACAGTCTTTATGGGAACCATCAAATGATAAAAATGAGAACATGAATTCAGAGCTAGGCTATATATTTTTTAATCTGCTGTATGCTGTAGTTTACATTAGGGTTGATGTAGAGATTGGAAAGAAGCAGGTTCTGTATCACAGGAGCCTGATTTTCAAATAAATGTTTGCTAGCTATGTGAGATACTATCAATAATTCATCACTGTAGCTCTTCTGAGATGGTCTGTTGATGCAAACTGTCAGAGCACATGGTAGTAATACAAGCATTTATGTGATTTACAGATCTACAAAATAGCAAATAACTAAAAATTTCTTCAACTGACAGTATGTATAGGCACTCGAACATCAGAAATAGTGTGTGTGACAGCTGCAGCATGTATAAATCATGCTAGGCTGTTTAAAAGTGGTCTCTGGGTATAAGTACATGCACTTAGTACATGCACTGGCATCTTCATAGTCCATTTCCAATATCTGATTGACAGATTGTATTTTATATAACTGCCCATTTTCTTGTGTTTTTATTAACCCTTTAATCCCTTGAGGTGTTGGGTAGCTGCTGCAGAGTATCTTGGTGAGTGGAATTCATGTAGCTCAAGAAATGCTTCCCCAGCCAAGCAGTGTCATCTGGGCTGGGCCTTTTCCTCACGATTGGGGTCTTTGGAAACCTGCTGGAAGCCGTGATGCATGAAGGGCTCCACAAAACATTTTGCATGTGCTGTTATTCAGTAAGAAACTTAGAAATGGGGATTCCTGTGGTAACTCATTTTTGTGTCATACAAATTTGGGCCAGAGTCTTTTGTTGCTTCTATCCATGTGCAGGTAGAGGCGGGAAGGGCTCATGCAAAGCCCTCCGGAGGTACCAGCTTCCCCTTGATGTCAGCGGCCTTGAGGATTGGGCCTGTGATCCCGATGTTAAACACATGGATGGGAGCCCGTTCCAAGCAGCTGCGACCCACGGTGCCAAGGGGGGCTCCGTAGTGGCCTGAGCCGGGCCCTGCCCCGGGCGAAGGGCTGCGGTGTCTTGTGAAATTCCAGTTAACGCAATTTATTGCAGTCCGCCAATATCTGCTTTCTCAAGATGCTTTTAAATTCTAAGTAGGAAAAAAAAAAGAGAGGGTTGGCAAACCCCCCCAAAAATGCCCTTTAAAATTGCCAGCACCGATGAATTGCTAGGGCTGCCTCTCTAGAATGCTGCTCTTTGGTTTTGATCCAGAGCTAAACAGGCTACAGGGTCTCGTGGGGACTTCATACATGTTGGTCTCAGGCTTCATGTAGGCTGAAGTTTTTTTGTTCTACCCATGTTTTGATAAATCTTCCTTGCAGGCATAAGGTGTAGGAACGTTTAATTAAAGCTGAATTTCTAGAGCAAGGGGGAAACTTTGCGGTGGGGTGCGGGCGTTTGGGAGCTCTGTGATCCCAGAGCAGGAAGAAGCCAGCGCCCCTTAAAAGGCAGTTAGAGCTGTCATGAATGCATTCGTCCTCAGCTGCAAAATATTCTGGTAGGTTCTGTCTCTAAGATGTCTCCTATGTTGTTTTGCTCCCCCTCCAGCTGTCTTGTCTTCCTCAGAAATATTTCCAGACTATCCTGAGTCCCTTTCCATAGCTCTCCATAGACTCTGGATACTCTTACAGAGTAGCAGCACTGAGAGCAAGTGTCACACGTGAACTACTTTGCTTTTGCAAACGTTGACTTCCTAGTCCTTAGTGCTAGTCAACAGTGTTACTCCAGGGGAAGTACCAGCAGCTATATTTGTAAGTATATAAAAAATAACAATAAAAAGTTTATACTGTGAGTCTTAAACATCCAGTGCTTCCCAAGAAACCCTGCTCCAGCGGAGTAGTGCTTCATGCTGGCTCTCTGCAGCAGTGGCTTAAAGTCAATTCATCTCCCTTGCAAGGTTTAACTCTACACTCGGTTTTGGGAGAATTAAGCACAAATCAGGGCTATAGGAATGAGCTAAAATCAAAACTTTTTCTTCTTTCTCTTGTAACGTGATGATACTATTGTAAGAACTGTACCGAGAGCCTGAGTAATTTGTAAGAGGTAGGTAAAATGTAGGTCATCTTCAGAGGACTTAGTGGACACTGTCACTTGCTACGTGTAGCATACAAGATGATCAAATCAGGTGGGTGCATGTATGCATTTAAAAAAAAAGTTGTTGTGGCTGCAAGGAAAATATTGGAGCAGTTAAGACATTCTCACTAACTTGGAAATTGGAGGCCTTTTTGGCAGGAAGAAAACATAGCTTGCTTGTAGCACCTGCATATACTTGCATGTCTGTGATTTGATTTTGATCTTCTAGTTTTTACAGCCTTTGATGTCTATTCTCTCCTTGATATATTTGCAAAACTCATATGAACGCTGCGCCTTTTGGGTGTGGGGGGGAAGTACAGTCCCTAGTACAAACAGTTCCTTGTGAATGCTGCATTCTTACAGCTATCTGTCATGTGGAAAAAATGCAACTCAATAACCTATTTTTAGCAGTTTCTGACAGTAGTAATTAAATATCTTTTTAAAAACCATAGCATGTAATATTAAACCAACTCCTGCCATTATATTAATCATTTCTTCTTTGTGTATACATAGTCCCCATCAGGTTACAATGGCATTTATGGTTTATCTAGCCAACCATCTTGCTGCTGTTATCTTGTTGTCATTGAATCTTCCTAAGGAAAGGAGGTGAGGAAAGGGCAGAAGATTTCAAGCTTGTTTGTTTTTACTAGTGTCTTAAGAGCATTGGTTCAGCTTATGCCTTGAAGTAGAATATTGAACTTTTTTGTGATGTATCTTGGCCTCCTAATAAAATATTTCCCCGTCTCTGCTGAATATGACGGCCAGGACTCCGAGGCTGTTGGAGGTTTCCAGGTACATTAGGTACCTGGAGCACACATCAGACCAAGCAAAGCTGCTGAGCTTTAATTCAGAAGGTTTCTAGGGTGAGTAGAGGGGGTAAAAAATAAAACAAAGTGAATTAGGAGGAATCGTCTTATCACTTGCCCCAAATTGCTTGGTTTTTAAAGCATAAATGATCACAGCAAGCTTTCCATGAGCAGGACCCAGTTCAAGGATCGCTGTGGGCACATGAAGCATTTGTGAGCCGGCTTTGTAAGGAGGGAGTGGTAACCCTGGAGGTCCCGCCAGCTCTAATCATGTTATTCACCTGTTATGTTTTATAAATAATGCTTTTCATTAATATCACTTTATGTGAAAGCTTTTGAGAGGAATGAGCCTTAAAATAGAACGTTAGCTCTAGGGCTTTGTTTGCCCAGAGAAGTTACTGCAAAATTAGCTGATGTGGGTTTACCACTGAGAGGCTCTTCCACAGTGATCTCTGCACAGATATTTCTAATTCCCTGTCCGTGGGAAAATTGCAGAGTGACAACTGCACTGTCCCCTCCTTGTTTGCAGCAAAACCTTCATGGAAGCTGGCCTGAAGATTATCCAGCTTTTAATTATATTACTCTGGTTTCAAAATGACTGAAGTGCAATGCTATGTAATGGGAGAGGGACAAGTCTTGCTCATGAGACTTTTATACTAGAATTTTTTGAGTATAGCAGAGTAACTTAAGTTTCTTATAGTAAGAATGGCTATTGTCACTTACACTTTTATTGGTATAGATAATTCTAAGTAGGTTATATCATACAAAATACAAGTCAGCATTGCAGGTCTGGCTGCTGTTCTGGTATCTTGAAATCCTTTCAGTGGCAGAAATTCGTAGCTATTAATTGAACCTCATGAGAGAAACAAGAAGAGATGTGGATGTATCCTAAGGCTGCATAACAATAATTTCCATCTGTTTTAAGGCACGTGCCAAAGCCAGAATACTGAAGAAATTATTCATGTCCAAGCTTCTGGGACGCCAGGAGGAGCTCTGAAAGGAACCTGCCCTTGATAAAGCTTATCAGGCCCTACTGAAACTCATGGCTGTTGTCCGTCTACCTGTGGCATCATATAAACAGTGCTGCCTACTGATGCCAACCCGAACGGAGCCCGATGCTCTCGTGCCTTTGGGGAAGTGCTGTGTGTGTAATGTGAACAGGGGAGAGCAGCGGCAGGGCAGGTGGGAGGGCAGCAAGCTGGGGAGATGTCACCAGAGCTCTGGGAGATGCCTGGGGCGCCAACCTCCAGGTGGCACTTGGGAGCAGATTCATGTAGGTTGCTGCAGCGGCCTGGAACAGAAATGAGGGCGAGAATCTCTGTGAAAACTGAAGGGTTCGTATTTGCAGGGCATGCTAAATATACTAAGCAGGTGGCTCTGGCTGGTGATGGCTAATCCCTTTAGTGGATACATATATTCATGAGTATATGGAAACAAAGCGTAGGGCAGTCAGCATTTGAAGTGAGGCTGGAGTTGCCCATCTGACTTGCTAAGGCTGTGTATAAAACCAGTGTAGCTAGCAGTGCTGGTCTGCATGTCCTCGCGTTCTTAGCCTTTAGCAGCTATCGTAGCCCAGCTGACCAGCCTGAGGCCTGGCCCTTCATCGCGTCAGAAAGCAGGGGTGGCTCTTGCTTCGTGTTATCATGGGCTATTTCAGAGTTGGTGTTCAATCTGAGTGAGGTATTTGAAGATGGGTTGAATGAACTCACCCTTGTGACCAGGGAAACCTTTTCAGGCTGTGACTTGCACTGTGGAGATGAACCCTTTTAATGATTTTTCTCTCTCAAAGCAATGCAAATACTTCCAGTGGCCCTAATGTGGTACCAAGCAGAGAGCCCTGAGCTAGCTCTGCATGTGCCAGCCCGGCTGCGCGCAGCACAGTAGCTCCATCAGCACCGTCTCTTTCCTGCCGTCTGCTCCATCAGGGCGACTAATGTGGTTAAGTGCCTTTCCATAACTCAAGCAGCTTAATAAGCTCACTTCAGATGTCTCTTGAAGCCACCGTCCTCAGCGTGTACCGCGTAGAGCTGTTCTCAGTGCCGCTTTGCACTTTGTGTAGCCCAGTGTGTTTGCACAGGGTGGGTATTGCAGGCTGCTACTCAGACTTGCTAGCGCATTGCCCGGCGTTGTCCTCTGTTTAATTCCAGAGCAATACAACTTGATCATGGAGCTGCTGTTGTCTGTTGAGTCATGTTCACGTCTGTTCTGATGTCACAGAGGAAAACTTGGATCATGGGATTAAACGACAGGGAGGACTGTATATGTAGGGACTTGTTGAAGGATTGGGCAGAAGTGCGGTGTAAAATATGTGAGACCAAAAGTTGGATAGTGACTTTATCTGGATCTAGTTTATATGGAAGTGAATAGCATCTGATTGTACTTATTGCAGTTGTTGCTTTTAACTGTGGTTTTGCAATAAAAGAGCTCTTTGTCATCAAAATTATTCAGTCATTTTATTTTAATGTGCAGCATTAAGTAAGCTGGGTGGCAAATTGTCTTCTCAAACAGATTGACTTGTTTTACCTGTGGGGAAGGAACAGCTGAAGAGCCAGGAGGGAAATCTGCCAGTTCAGGAAATTTATTATAACTTATGTGGCTGAGACGGAGTTGTTTGTTTTTTAAAAGTGAGTCTGCGTTTGATGGTTCGAATGTGACTGAAGTCTTTATCGCACCATTTGAAGCTGTCCTCGGGGCTGAGCTTCCCCCTCAGACTTGCAGCAGTAGCTGATACTCTGTGCAGCTCACTGTGTGTGTATGAATGCAAGACGAGCTTTTCCTCTTTACAGCATGCAATAAAATCGTCCGTGCTGTGGTAGGGAAGGCAACGTGATAAAGCAGAACAGCCTTCATTTGTGCTACCTGCCTGTTTCTATCCCAGCAAACAGAAGGGAGGGCCTTGTTTGCAGGTGGACTCCGTAACAGAAATAATTTTTGGTTGTTTCAACATCCTTTTTGCAAAGACACGCTTTGGTCTCCTTCCCAGAAAAATGCCAAGCTAGCTGCTGGAAATTGCTGTATTTCCCAGATTTGAAGTAACCGTGGCATATTGTTGCAATCCTGTTATGTGAACAATTTACTACTGTACAGCGTGATAACTCAGGAGGTTAAGAGGATCACAGGGAGGGACCAGGGGACTTGCTTGGTAGCACTTCTTGGTAGCACGCAGTTGTCTGGGCCAGTGGACTGGCTATGGGACTGGGAGCAGTAATTCCTATGCTTAAATTTGCTGGTGGCTCCAATTTGGCTTTAAGCAAGGGATATTTCACAATATTTCCAGAGTATTTCGCAAGGGCCCACTTGCCGTGCATCTTGGGGGTGTTCTGGGCCTCGTGCTGCTCGCTCTGCTTTTGACTCCGCTGGGCGTGGGGTGAGCGGGTCCCCGGTGCCGCTGCTGGGTTGTTCCTGTGGGCCGTGGGCTGGCTGGGGAGCAGAGCTGCTCGTGGGTACTGATTAACTCTGCGCGTGCTTCGGTAACCAGAGTGGACGATAGGAGGGATCGGATTGCCACTAGGGCCTCATCAGGGAATCGATAAAACACATGACAGCAGATAAGGAGGCAGCTTGTCCCCTCGGCGAGATCGCAGCGCGGCGGGAGCGAGAAGTGACCCGCGCGTTCGGCTGCCCTCTCCTGCAAAGGTAGGAAGGAGTCGCACGCCAGGAACAGCACTGCGTGGCGCGGGCAGGAGGAACCGACACCAAAGGTCTCGTAAGGGAGAAAGTAGCCTGCACGAGTCAGTCTTCTTATTTTTCTAATGTTTTTCCTTATTTTTTCTCCACAAGCAAGGTGATACATAGGGTAAAGGAGAGGACTATCATCTGTGAGGTGAGGACCATCCTTTAGAATGAAAGGGTGAAGCGGGTCTCGCAAAAGGGTGCAAGGTGGCGGATGACGTTTTGTGCTTGGTATCCGCAGGAACTGTTTTTCTGTGTTGTGTGATTGCATTCAGTGCTGAGTGGTGGGCACTTGTTTGGGTGAAGTGCTTGGAATGGTCTGTTATATTGTGGATTTGCATGATATGTTTAAAGGTAATTTAAATAGAATTTAATTCCAATTGGTGTAATCTACCCTTCTCTGAAGGATTTTTCCCATGCCATGTCGACATGCTCTTACCTCTGCACCGCACAGTGTAAAGCAAAAGCTCCCAGCCAGATTCTTATCCCCATCTGGCGCGTGCATGCGGGAGGGCCGTTTATAAACCAATCTGTAATGAACTGTATCCCTCATACACAGCGTTTGGTCTGATATCCATCTCCCTTAGTAACACAGGAGACTGAGGATGAAGGACGGGGTTGTGGTGCTTGCTCTCGCCTTGGGCAGGTTCCTGCGGGTGGGTAAGGCTGCCGGAGCAGCAGGAGCAGGGCTTGAGAGCTACAGACCCTGGGCAAGAATCTGCTCCAACACGTGTAAAACTGTAACCGATCGCTGCAATCCAAGGGCCAGCTCATTGATTAAAAGGGCAAATGGGCCCTTTTCCAGGAGTGCAGCAGAAAACAAACAGTGAGGTTAAAATCCAGGGCTGTTTAACCATCTGAAAGGACGTGGAGCCACCACAGCTGCTGCAGAACCTGTCGCGACTTGGCTGCCAAGAAGGCAGATGCTCGCGCCGCAGGAACGTGCTGCTCACGAGCGCTACCTCTGCTCGCTGGCACACAGCCGTGCGTCCCGAAGGAGGAGGAGAGCCCCATGAGCCCCCTTCCCGCTTGGTGACGGCCTTGTGGTGCCTCCCGAAGGAGGAGGAGAGCCCTGTGAGCCCCCTTGCTGTGGAAACACGCGTTTTCAGCAGAAGCAGATGTATGGAAATAACCTTCCTCTTTCAGTAGAGACTTCTCTCAATAGCCAGAAGGGGACCACCGTCCATATGTGAAGTTAAACACGGCATAACCGATTTAATGGTCGGACCCTCTGGAATCTAAATTTGCAAAGACTTGCTCGTGTGATTAAGGATATGCAAAAGCCCTTGAATGCACAGTATTTTGGGCCTGCTCCATAATCCACTAATGCCATTGATTTCAATTAACTGTGAAGAAGGTCACTGGTGGCTGAATCTGATTGCTGACTCCAGAAGCAGTGGAAAGGCAAGGAAAAATAATGGCTTAAACTAGGAAGTTAATGAAAGCTGCTCTTGTGTATTTATATTTAGTAATCACATTTAAAATATTTCTTAACTATTGTAAGTTAGAAGCTCAGTTTTTGCCTCTCTTTCCCAATGTCAAGTAGCAATGCTCAAAATGGACCTAGTATGATTTGCTTAAAATTGCATTTTACATTGAGATAATTTATAGTGAAGGCCAATGTTCTTTACTATGATTGCTTTCCATGGAATTTTAGTGAAGCAAGAATTATGGAAAAGGAAAAGATTTAGAAACCGATTTCAAATCGGTGATACTACTGAAAGAGTAGCGTGTGCTCATTTGAGGTTCTCTGCTCATCTAAAAAGATTAGATAAAACTCATACTTTCAGCCATTCTTTTTCTTCTGCTGGTTTGTAGTGTCAGAGCTTCATCTTGATGCTTAAGTCCAGGATTTCCCATGCTGTGGGATGGGAGTTGGAGTAAAGGTTTCTACATAAATGTCTTCCTGCAGGATGCTGAATACCATCTTTTCAGGAGCCATAGGTGCTAGGGAACACCCTGATCATTAGATAAAACTGTCTGGGACATATGGAAGAGTCGGGCAGTGCCATGCTTCAACTGGGAACGACCAACCAGGTCTATAATGTGACCCCATATAGAGCAGAGTGACCAATGGGAAGGTCATTGATGTTGGTATATGCTGTTTGCTGCTTCCTCTCAAGCTTAAATTTGTAAATGTGATAAAGGAGAGATCTATGGTCTGTTCCAGCAATAAAACCTTCCTTTGCTGGAGACCTTTCCCCTGTTCTTGTCATGCAAGGGAGTTGGAAAAGCTCAAGCTTTGAAAAATCACCTAGGAAGGTTAAAAAACAAACTGTCACAGTGATCAAAAGCTTACAAGCTTGATCACCCTGCTTCAAGTGGAGACCCTTTCTGGGGTGAGGATCTGAGGAGATGGATGCGCCACCCCCACGCTCTTCCTTTTCTTCTCTCTACATGTTTTTGCTCCTCTCGCTTGTTTAGCCTGTCTGCCAGCTATGCCAAGCGTATAGAAGTGTTTACTGTGCTAACTGTGAGGAACCCACACACTTTTAGGTATTTGTTCTATCAGACTGATGTTTAGTTGTGTTAAGGTGGGAATAACAGTCATTTGCAAAGGGCATTTTGCTCTTCAGTACCACGGGGTGTCATTCTGATGTAATTTCTTTGATATTTGAAGAATTGGCTCAAGACTCCCAACCACATGCAGCCCTGCAGAGGGCAAATTCTGCCTGCTCTAATTTATTTTGTTACTTTTAAAATTTGCCCTCCAGTGATCTGAATATCTATCGTGGACTAAAAATACAGTATGTTGGGATTATATTATTTTTATATACTAATATTACATTATAACCTTTTGGGGGTGGTAATGTCCTACTCTTCAGTCCTCCTATACCAAATTCTCTTCAGTGTGTCAGCTTGTCTCTGCTTGCCTCAGGAATAGCATCAAAGGGAAAAAGAAGGGATTTCTGTGACCTGCAAACCAGCATTGGAAACTTTATTGAACTGGGTTTGCTGCACAGTTAAATATCCCTCACTGGATATACTCTCAGCTCTCACCTCCCTTTTAGCTTGGTGGGTTGTGAGGCTGCTCAGCTCCCACCTCTGCTTGAGGGATTTGGAATGGAAGAGTGTTCTCTTTGTGCCCCTCGAGGGGTGAGTCCAGTCTAGTACGTGCGAGTGTGGGGATTTTTGTAATGCTCCATGATAATTCTGTGGAGTTTAAGTGACTTCTCATCTGCTTATTACAATATTGTAAGAAAATCAGGTCTTTTTTTTTGTCGTCTTCAGCGAGGAGGAACTTCCATTAATACCATAATAAAGAAAATCAAAGGTGGACAGTGAGATATTGAAGATGGCCAAGGATAACTAGCTTCCCTATCCAAAAAGGGGCAATGTGAAACTGAAATAGTTCCTCACATGCGTGGCATGATTCTGCCTCCTGTGCATCAGCCCAGGAGTATCTGCAGTAGTTCATGACTTCCAGTTCCTGATAGTTTTGCAGTCAACCTGTAGCTAGTCAAGGATTGACTTTGATTGTGAACTGTGCTCTAGGAAAAGTCATGGCATTCTTGCTCCAAATTAGCTGTATCTGCACAGCCAATAGTCCTATCTTTTCATTGCTTAGAATAGAAATTAGATGGGTAGGTGTGCTTAGAGGGTCAGTTAATGGTCGTTCCCTGAATAAGGGTCGTAACTTGAAGAACGTGGAATCCGTATGTCCACCTGCATGGGAATTCTCATCTAGGAAACAATAAGTTGGTAGCTAAACCTGCGTATTTCAATACTTGTTTTGTTTGATATATTTTTATGAAATCCGCCAGTTCTGAAAGGGATTGAGGGAGAATTTATCATGATGGAAGTGCCCCAAAATGTGCTCTAGGCAGTTGGTGTCGCTGCCTCTACAGTGGTGGGTAAAGCAGAGAGATCTGAGCAGGGCAGCTGCTGTCCTGATTCTTCCATTCCCACTAGCTGAAATGGGCCTGGAAGGGCATCAGAATTTGCTAGGAATCTTGTACATACCCAGTTTTACTAAATTGTGAAAATATTTGTTGGGAATGAGTTGCAGTTTTGCTTAAAAGATTGTCCTTAATTTTGTGAATTATTTGGCATTTTCTCTTAAATCAATGGTTTCCTCGTTTTATGAATCTATATATTCTTAATTGCTTCAACATGTGTTCCCCCTCCTGTTGGCATCAAGCTATACACCACTTCAGTTATTAAAACAGCAAGAATTTAACTTGTGTTTTGATGTAAATTTATATAAAACTTTGTAATGGCAGGTGAAAATACATCTCATCCTTGGTCTGAGAGAGCATCCTGCAAATTAGCCTAAGATTTAAACAAAGTCTAACCCTTCCACTGATCTTACGGATGGGCTTGTTGCTGGTGGGATGATCTGAAGTCTTGGTGAACAGGCCTTAGGTGTCAGCTCTCTCGGTCCTGTTGCTTAAACGCTGCTGCTCGTGCAGCTGGCATCGAGGCTGCAGGTTTAGAAATTCAAGTTATCGCGTGTCCTGTGTTAGGGCTGATGATTCCCGTAGCCAGTTTGGCCTCCAGAGTTTTTTGGAGGCTTCCTGGATGGGAGATGGAGCTCTGAGCAGGCAGAAGCCTTGCTGAGTGTGGTGGAAGGTAGATCCCCACGCTGGTGTCTGAGTCAGGGTGGTGAATGCGGCTGGTTGGGCAGCCTCGTGTGGGCCAAGGGCTCAGCGCACACGGAGGAGGAGGATCCGTAAAGGATCTTCAGAGGCCCAAACTGGTGCGTGGTGCTGGGAGCTGCCCGCTGAACCCAGGGATGCTACAACCACGGGGTGTTTTGCAGGGGGCAGTGAGGTGTGTCGCTGGCAATGGCCACAGATCTTCCCCTGGTGCTTGGTGCTGAGAGTTGTGCGCAGCCAGCTAAGGGTTTGAGCCGAGAGGGATTTGGTCCTTGTAAAGACAGGCATAAATTTGGGTTGCTGTTCCAATGGCTACACCTGAGCGTGGCCGCAGCCCTCCACGGAGCGCCGGTTTCTGCTGTCTCGATGCTCGTGTGGTGTGAAGGGCCAGGTGTGCCCCGCTGCGCGGCCTCCCGCCTTGGGAGCCCTCCCAAAAGGCCCCGTGTCGCAGGAACGAGGGTCTTCGTCAGCAGGAGCCCCAGGGACTGGGCGCGTTTGGACCCAGCCAGGGTCCTCTGGGCGCTCTGCCTCCCTGGGAAGGAGCCTGTTTCAGCCCCAAAACACTCCCTAGTTTTGGACGTCCCGCTCCAAGAGGGAGAGCGCAGTATTTTTTCTCTTATCACTTAGTGAGTAACTGCCTGATGCTCTATCCTTCTTGCTTGTATTTTCATCTTCTAAAAGTGCAAGGATTTTCTTCCAAACACACTGTAAGTGTAACTGAAGTTGAACATTCTTAAGTCTTGCAAAGATCAAGGTTACTAATAAATGCTGTGACTCTTGACATGTAACTTTCAGTTAATTCCCAGTTTCAGCTTGCTCCAGTCCTCTGCTCTGTGATTTAAAATCCCTGTACATGTGCACCTCTAGTTACGTGTTTTTTAAATAAACAGAAGAATTAGGATAATGCAGGGGAAAATCCTGACAGAGGCTGTGCTGGCAGTTTTAATTTTTCTTTTTTTTCTTTTTTCCTGAGCCTTTTGCATTTAGAAACTGGTTAGGTTGTTCTTAATTTTCTGTTTTCCCTGCAAACACTGTTTATTCATTCTAAGAAACCAGCAGTTGGGTAAACAGAAGTGTGTGTATGTGCAGAGCTGCAACTCCTACTAAGATGCAAATTGTGCTGCAGGGAGGGTACTTTGTGCTCCTCTCTGCTCTCCTCCTTTCTTTTTTTTTTTGACAGTCGGTTAATAAAGGCTCAACACTAAGCAGCTGCCTGTGATGTCATTTGGGACTTTGTCCACAGAGCTTGTATTTACAAGTACTGAGCGGCTCCAGAGCAGCAGCAAGCCCAACTATCAGCAAACTTCAGGTCTGTGCTTACTGGAGGACTTCAGTAGTGCTGGGGATGGTGCAGAAAGCTAACCCTGTTCTTCCAACCACAGACTTTTAAAGCTTGGTAAATAAACACTGGATAAACTCGAGAGAGTTTCTGGACTGCAAAGACTTTACGGTTCTGAGTTCTCCAGGGCTGGCATGCTGCAAGTAAGACTTTTGCTGTTTTGGTGTCTTTTGTCATCTCTGTAAAGCTGATTTTTATCTAACTGGGGGTCAGAATTGCTGTTTGTAGTTTAGTTTGAGTTAAATGAGCAGCAAGTATGTAGTTGCTAGGAGTAATTACAGCCACGCATCTGAGTGTGCTTGAGTAGCAGAATAAAGGACAAATGAAAACATGGTTCTGGCTTTTGTGTGCATGAGATTAGTGAAGTGACTCTGTTAAGTGATGAAAATCTAAGATTCTTAAAATATAATGAGTATTATCATTATCTGAACAAAAACTATTTTTTCTTAAGGTTTTAGTTTGTCAGTCCATGGCATGTAATTAAAACCTCAAAATTTAAAATTATTTTTTATTGTTTTCCTGTAGTTTGCAGTATAGTTTTCTTTGAAAAATGTTTGGCTGTTTATGCAGAAGTAGAGTTAAAGCAAAATTTTAATTTTTTTATTTTTAGTGCCTGCTGAAATTCTGGAGTTACATTAGGTTTAAAAAGGAAAAAAAAAATCATACAGTGCTTTAAATTCTGCCACCTTTAGGATTAAATTCTTGTTGAATCTATGAGGAATAGTGACTTTTGTAGATTTACATTAGAAACCTTTCAAAGAATGAAGAAATGACATCAGAAACATTCCTATGCTAAAGACTGCTGAAAAAAAAAAGTTATATTTCTATAGTGCCTGCTCCTGGAGAGACAGAATTGTGGTTATGACCACTAATGAACTCAGTTTCACAACAACTAGGTGGGATTCTTAGTGATATTCCCATTTTATAGAAGAGCAAACTGACCCCTGGACAGGCCTTATTAAGTCTTGGCTTACCTGCTTCAGAAGCTAGTAAGAAACTTCTGACTTCCCATTCAGATGCTCTGTCTAGAAGCCCTTTCTCAGTTACTGCAATTTCAGATGTCCTGCCTGTTCCAGAAATTAATCTGATCCCAGACCTGCGAATGAGGACCTCTTTTATTACTATTTCTTCTGTTTAATGATCTTTGTGGAGATGCAGCACATTTCTGAAGAACGCCATCAGAAATCTAAAACTCTCATTGGCAACTATATGAGGGGAAGTCAGCACAAATCAATAAAACAGAATTAGAGGATTCCTTCTTCATTACAAGCACTACTAATTTGCTCTGGTTTCTCTTGCCTCTATCTGCAAGCCTGGTCAGTTGTGCGCAGCAGTGGATTCATAGGGCTTTCTGTTAAGGTCCAGGTGGCAGTGACTGCAGAGCCTGCTCTTAAGTGGCCTTGTTTCTGTAGTAGATCAAAACCTGTCTGTGTTTTTCTAGTGTTTTTGGTGGTGCTATTATCATGTGGTTTGGCACGCCAAGATACTGGTGCAACTCGTGACTTGTTCTGTTTTTGGTATTGAAGCATGTCGTCTTAAATAAATGTATCTATAAATTTAGCTCTGCCATGAGTTTGGCATACTGTTTGGGTGTCCATCTTACACCTTCAGAAAGTTTAAGCAGAAAGCATAGTTCTTTTAAAAGAAGACTTTTTTGTAGGTCAGAAGCCACATGTGAATTTAAAGGTGAAGAGGAGGGTCATATAGAGCCTTTCCCCAGGGTTGAGGGATGGGTTTAGGGCTGAAGCAGATCTTAGGTGACTCCGACTGCACTGGCTCCCATGGGCCAGTCTTTCAGCCCCTCTGTCAGCTTGTGGCCAGTAAGGATGATCTGTGAGCTGTGTGTTTTACTTATTTAACTTGCAAAGCATTCAGCTATCATGTTGGCAACTGGCTACAAAATCTTCAAATAACTAGAAGTGAGATTTAAACAAACAAACAAAAAGGTGGTTCTTATCTTATTTAAATTGATTTTAACAGCAAGTCTGTATCTTATGAATATGAATTTTGCACCTGTTTCAGAAAACTCCGTGTGTTTCTCTGCCTTCATTCTTGTGCATAAAGGGACCTGCGTGTACTTGCTCAGAAGCTCAAAGCTCTAACAAGTGGAAATCCTGCCCCATCAAATGGTAACGTGGTAGAGTAGGATGCTGCTTCCACTTCAGTTAAGAGCAAATCTTCAACTAAATTCTGCAAGCGCAGGAGCCAGACTCTCAAACCTGACGAGTTTGAGGCCATCTCATTTCCATTTTCCATTCTGAACTTTTTTGTTCTCCTTACATTTACATTTCCTTTTTCTCATTGTATTCCAACATAGCAAATGAGGTTATAGAACGAGATCCCCGCTCAGCAGAGTGATCGATGCCCTGGCTGCGCTTTCCGCGGGTAAAAAGCTGCAGGCCTGAGAAACAGGCCCAAGGAGCCGCACACAATGCGGTATCGTCCTCCTGCGGCGCTAGCGGGGACAATTGCCAGCGGACTCGCAATTCTTCGGGCTTTCTTGCAGGCTGAAAAGAAACCGAATCCGTGCGGCCTCCAGCCTGTCATGGGCTGACAAGGGGCCCTGCCGTCGGGATAAACCCCTGAACAATAGTGCGAAGGGAAGCGCGGTCGGCTGAGGATCTCAGCACAGCTCATGTGGGCCGAGGTGCTCGGCAGCTCGCGGGTCTCCAGTGCGTGCTGAGCTCCTGGTGAGATGGGAGTTGCACTCAAGTAAATCCCCGCGCTTAAGTAAAATCCACAGCAAAGCTGCTAAGAGACCTGTGGAAGTTTGCGTCTAAAATGCGGTTTTATTACTGAAATAGGATGACCGTAGAGTGTAAATAGACATGGACCATTAATACTCGCTTAATACGCTGTTCTTGTCTAATGATACCCTTCATGTAGCATGCAGAAACGGCAATTACGGTGGGTATTTCTGCATGGTTCTGTAAATTAGTCGGGATGTTTTGGGGTGAATAGTTGGATAGCTATTATCTGAAAGGCACTTAAACCTTTTGCTATCCCATTGGTGGGTGTTCAGGTGAGTCCTGTAGACATGGTTTGTGCTGCAGCGGCAGCAACTGAAACCACCACTCAACATTGTCTGCAGGCTGCGAATGAGGTCAACTCCGAAAAGCAGATTGGATAATAAAACAGTGGATAAAAATTATATTGCTGAGAAATGTTCTATTCATATTGAGACGCAGCGAAACAAGCACCGCTGCCAAGCGGCGTGTTTGATAAGGCTCCCACAACAGGGCACTGCGTGTTTTGTGGAGCTGGGCTGGCCTTGGCTGCGTGCACGCACAGCAGCTCTGCACAGAACCAAATCTGTGCCACAAATCGTCGTCTTTGACAGTGCTAATTGATTATTATAATTTGTCCTTATCTAAATTGTTAAATTCAACAGTTTACCACATGCTTTTGTTTCTTTGTTACCAAGACATAATGCAAATAGGAAGAGTTAATTACTGCACACAACGACAGCAGCGCGTTTCATTGTCCGCGTTGCTTTGATAGGAGCCGTGCGGAATCAGGGCACCGCATTGGCAGCGAGGATGGGGAAGAGGGAGATGCAAGGGCTCTTTTGTAGCACAGATGCTTTTGGATGGTAATTAGCATTTTTGTTTTGAATATGACTCTCTTTTTGCAGCTGGATGGTGCTAATTTTGCTTGACTTAAGCATCACATAACCGTGACTGCAGCCCCTTGTGCGCGCTGATCCTGCGTGGGACCGGGTGCCGCTTGCGGAGCTCGTGGCGCCCGTGCGAGGGTGGCTCTGCTGGGCAGAGCCCCGCTCCAGCACGCGGCCGCGCTCGGGTCTCAGCGCTCACGCGGTGCTCCCGGCAGTGTCCGCTGGCCGAAAGGCAGCGCGGGGCTCCTGGCGCTTCGGAGATGGGATTAGGTTATGGCTAAACTTGGGCAAAAACCTGGTGTTTTGGTCTGTACTGCTCTTTCCTGAGATACGGTTACATTTGCAGGAGAAGGTGTGATCTTTTGAGCTGCTCGGCTTGCTGGATCTGACAAAGTGGGGGTTATTTTGCCAGCAGAGGGCCATGTGAAACTGGATAAATCGCTTTTGGACTCGCATTTTCAGAGTAACAGCTTCTAGCATATGGTTGTTTTCAAGGGCAAAATGAGTAAATAATTGGATTTTTAAAGAAGCTACCAAATGATTAATTATTTAAAGCAAGAATCACATTGCTTTTACAGCCCACCACAGTGCTGTATCAGTCTAATTGGGCTGAATTCTGGTCTCTAAAATGCATCATTCCTACCTGTTTATTCTGAACTGCTCAAGGTTGATAGATACAGCTCTAATAAGTCATTAAGTTGACATGATATACAGCAACAGCATGCGCTTTTGCTATAATGACACAAATGAGAAAAGAATTGTTTTTCAGAGGTACACTCACGTTTGTTTTTGATGTGGCCTCTAAGCAGGCAGTCATTACTCAGCCTCTAGTGCTGCAGGAGTTGACCTTTGGCAAAATATTTTGTTATCCTCAATCTCTTATGCAGGCCTTTTGTGAACTCTGCACAGTTCTCATTTTACTGATTGCACTTAAAGTCATTTATTGCACAGTCTTTGCCCTTCCAGCAGATGTTAAAGGATTCCCTACCTCCCCCCTTAAAGGCTACTCCTCCGCAGCATCTAATTATAACCTACACAAAAGATTAACAGATGTTATAATTGTCTTTACTCATTGATTAAATATTTTCTGCATGATTTGCTTTCTTTTCCCTCATTGCTGATTTCTGAGGCCTTTCTGGATAAGTCTCACACATCTGCAATTTGTTAATGTCTGTCTTCATTTTTTTTTTTTTTTAACTTTTTGGTTTTGTTGTTCAGTTAGAGCTGAATATATATCCCTATTAGTATGTATACGTTTTTCTGGATGATGTGGCAGAAACCTGTTAAAAGGGCTGCATGGAATGCTTGCCCTGATTCCACACACTTCTTTTTCCCCCTGCCTTTTAACTCTTTATTCCAAAATGTGTGCATAACATAAATTGGGAATGATGAGTTTTTTTCAGCACTAGGTGTGTCCCTGTGGTGATTGGCACTTGGAAAGGAACTTCTTGGTTCATCACCACTCATGGTGGTGATGGAGATCATCTTGTTACACATTTTTTGACAAAATCTTTGTTACAACCTCTGCTTTTAAAGAACAGGTGAAAGCCTTGAAGCTTTGAATTATGGACTTGGGCTTTCAAAGGCCATTAAATGCTATTCTCCCTACCCCTTCCCCAAATCCTTCTAAAACATAAATCTGTTGCAATGATTCCTAATCATAGAAACCAGCTCCTGTGGAGAAATGGGTATATCGCTTCTGATCAAGTCCTTTTGTGTATTTTTGGCTGCAAAAGCTATTCCAGTTCCAAGTGGTTTTCAGGAAATATCAGCTTGCTTAATGCAGATTCCTGGATATGTAAGACATTCCGTGTGATTCTGCTTTGCTGATGCTGGGTGGAACTCTTCTCTTTTTTTGTAGTGAACTCAAGTGCTGCTTTCTGTGAGACTTTGCAGTACAACCTACAAGACTGTAGGTTTTCATTGGGGTTTAAAGATGATTTTTTAATGTATAATTCATGGTTTTTACTAGCCTGTATAATAATCTGTGCAGTACACAAAAGCATTTGTCTGGGGATTCAACAGGGCTATAGAAACAGTGGCACTTTGTTTATGGGATTAACAAAGAGCACTGTATCCTCCTTGCCTTCAAATGACATCCTAGTGCTCCTGAATACTTTCTATTTATGAGCTGGGTGAGTAGATGAGTTCATAATAAGAAAATTCCAGGGTGCCAACTGTGCTTGGGAAGTTGTGCTTGTGATTTTAATTATATAGACACCTGTCCGCACTACCAACGTGCAATATTTCATAGAGATTTCTGAATAGTCAGCTGATGGAAATGACTTGTGCTGGGATACCGACTTGGTCTGAGCTTGAACAGGACTGTGATGGTGAAAGGCTAAAATCCCAATTAACAATAATCAGATCCATCAAATCCCTATACGTAGCCAGTGCTAAAAGTCCTAGGTGCTCACTACAGTTGCACATGGGAAGTGCTTCCAAATTAATGACTTAATTATTTAGCTGAACTTTCAGCTTGTGCCCATTCCCATGGGATTTTAGCTTCTACTAGTATCAGTTACTGAAGGAAACTGAAAATGAAATGTAGTCTGCTGTATGCTAATACCCAGTTCCCTGTTGTGTCACTGGCTGCTGGTGCTCCCATATAGGACTAAGATCTTCATCTTTATGTTAAAATTGCACAGTAAATGCAAGACAGCACCGCATGAAAGGAAAAAAAAAAAAAAAAAACAGGCACCAGTAGAATGATGTGAAAGGTCTCGGGCTGCCATTCGTCCTGTCTCGCTGCTTGAGAAATTTTAAGAGTTGTCTGGTATTTAATTATGTGCCTCTGCTAGAACTAATAACGTCTCTCCCTTAAGCCCCAGTTCTGTCACACTGTTATTGATTGGGAATGTATTGGGATGTTCATAGGAAACCATTTCTGTTGCTTATATTTTCCAGTCTTGATTTTCTGTCGGGCTCCTGGTTTGTGCACTGTGCAGAGCGGGGAGTTCAGAGCTTGGCTGCCCAGTTCAGGGACCTGTAACTGGGCAGGGTATTTGTTGTTGTTCTATAAATGGCATACGTATACACCATATATTACTGCCTTCTTTCCTGCTTGTCTATATCCTAAACTATTTCCTCTTGAAAAACAGAAGCAAACAAAAACCCCAACAAGAGCAACAAAAAAACTCATGCTGAACAAAGTTTTTAAAAGGTTGCATTTAGTCTCAAAATGCACCTGAAAATTCAAAATGCATCATTTAAAACATGGAGTGTTTCACAGAATCACAGAATGGTTAAGGTTGAAATGGACTTCTAGAGATTACCTGGTCCAACTCCCCTGCTCCAGCAGGGACACCCAGAGCACGTGGCACAGGGTGGCATCCAGGCGAGTTTGGAAGATCTCCAGAGAAGGAGACTGCACAACCTCTCTGGCAAAACTCAACTCTGTCCCTTTCCCTCTTTAAACTAGTATGTTTCTTTATCAACCTAAATGACTGGCCAAAAAGCCATTTAATTTCAGTTATTCCAAAAAATCTTGGAGGTGTATAAATTGCAATTCCAAAAGTGTTTCCTAGGCCCATTCTTCATTACTTCGAAGAAGAAACTTGGGAAAACCATTTTTCATTACTGTGAATTCTAGAAGAAAAAGTGGAGGAATCCTGTGGCAACCCAGCAATTCGTACTGCACGCAAAAATATTTTTCCAGTTTTATGAATGAGAAACTTCTGGAATGCCATTTTTTGCACATGTGTCACTTTTGGAAGCTTAATGATTTTTAGTTTGCCTTCTGAATAGGGAGACACTTGAGTGAGAGGAGTATGAGAGAATTTTACTGTTTCACTTTGTCTGATATTTCTAGGTTATTGCTATATCCATAATACCAGTGTTAACCGTGACGACAAATTGTATTTTCTCTTACATTTCACTTGGTAGAGCTAAGTGCAGATGAGTTAAAGACTGGTAGGATGACATAAAATGTAGGAGAGTTATGAACCTTTTAAATGGGAGACTCAGGATTTTTTTTAATTTACATTTTTATGAAGTTTCTGGCAGATGGAAAAATTGGAAGTTGGTGTGTGGCAGCCAGTCTGCACATAGAGAACCTGAAGAAAGCGACCGTAGGCAGCTTGCTGCATAGAGAGAAGGACGTTTGGCCTTCCCTGCTAAAGGCGATAGTCCCTAATGTGGATAACTACCACAATGTATAGAGACACTGAGATGAAAGGCAGAGATGATTTTTATTTCTTTTTATTTATTTATTTTTCCCCTCCAGGGTTTTCAGACCACTTGTCCATGGCAGCATCACCTGTACTTTATCATGCTGAACTTTCTGTAGCCTTATTTTTTATATGACGAGTGTTGCACTGGTTCTCTAGGAATTACTCTGTATTGGATTTCACTTTAAGTAATTTCTTCAGGTACTCAACATCATTTCCCCCTCTTGTTCTCTTTTCAGTCTCTTGTCAATACCCTAATCAGTTCCTCACCATATCTAACATTAGTCCACATCCCTCAAACTTGGGTAGATGTTTGTTCCTTCCTATCTTCTCTCCTCTTGTCGCTGTTTGAAAGTACAATAAACAGGTTTATTCATCTTTCACCCCCCAAGTCAATACTTTAATCAGCTTTACTGACCTATTCCATCAAGTTTATCTATGTCCTTGCGGCCTAGCACAGGATTTGGCCTCGGAGAGGAGACCCCTTTTGAAGGTGGAGGGCTGCTCAGCGTGCCAGAACTGTCCGTGCTTGTCACCCCCTGTGTGGCTTGGAACGACAGCAGAATATCACCCACTTGTAGGTTTGCACAACAGGTTTCCTGTCCATGAGTCAAAGGTCGAGTGGAGTCAATGCGTCTCTCTGTTCTTTTTAATTTTACAGTCTCGATATTACACAGTGGCGCACATATAGCGGAGAATAAAGTGACTATGGTTTGGCCAGAAAAGTCCCTCTGGAGCTTTTTTTTTTTTTTCCCTCTCCCTTATGTATGTGCACAAGTATATAGGGGACTACTCCCCACTGTATGGCCGGGGGTGGTGGAGCTGAGCTGTGCGTTGCTGTCACCCGGCCGTGTTAGGGCCGCCGCGGTGGATTACATCCTTGAGTGCTGTTAGGTTGGCTTCAGTGAGAGTAGGCCAAGACTGAACAGTCAGGGAAGCACATGAAGTGGTTAGTGCCCAAACTTTTGTTAGTAGCGGAGCAGAGCTTTGGTGTTTCTTGTGAGTTCTGGCACCTTCATCTCTGCTCTGCTACCACTGCTCCCTCACGCTTCACAGAAGCTAGAGGTGACTGCAGAGTAAAGAGAGGTGACTGGTGGGGCTGACTACAAATTAACAGGATTCAGGAAAGGTATTTGGGACAGGAAAATGAGAAATGGCTGAAAAAAATTCTAATAAAGCTATGTATGGTGTCCTCTGTCAAAACCACCTGGTGCTACTCAGCCTGATGCAGCTGCATGTTCTTGTTCCATCCCTAGGCCGCTCTTTGAAACGTGGCCTCGACTTTGTTTTTGCTGTCCCTGGAAGAGCTTGTCACTGGCCCTTCTGTTCTCAATTCAGGGTTGGCTTTAGCCGTGGTGGTGCCAAGGGGCTATTTTCAGCATAAGCAGATAAGCAAAATGAGCTCTTTCTCACTTACCCTTTTCCCAGCTCATGGAGGGATCATGCATATTTCATTGTACTTTATCCTCCCATATTATTCCTATGACAAAGGGGGATTATGAGCTTGGTTCAGCTGCTTTTCTGGGCTGTTCTTGAACAAATATCTTCATTGTAAAATTATTGCCCTTAATGTAAAGTTAGGCCCTGACCCATTGGGAGTCTCTGAAGAGCAAGGTGAAATGTTAGACACTGTGTAACAACCCACAAGGCCCCAGATTCATTAGAAACAAATCGTACAGTCTAGACTTTGAAAAATTCTCTCTGATGCAAATGAGTTTGATTATCTGAGGATAGTGCATAGGTGAAGATGATACTGGAAACCAAGGAAATGTTTTTATAACACTTGTTTTATTTTGAGATTTTTCCTTTAGGTTATATGAACATTTTACAGTGCTTTGTAGAGTGAAAACAGAGGTCCAAACCTTGCTGCTAAGCTAAGCTGATTGTAATTATTCCTCATGTTGGAATTAGTCAGGAAATGTATGTCCTTTCACTGCCTTCATCTCTGCTGCAGGGAGAACCAAACTGGGTAAGGTTCATTTGGGCCGCTTCACATGACAAAACTGCTTTTATTTACCCAAATTGTCTATTAGACAATATTAATAGCCCAAGACGTGTGGAGTGTAAAATGAGGGAGACAACAATGACCAAAAAGCTCCTAGACATGTTCACTCCTTAGTGTCTGTGATGGACTTGTGTTCAAATCCCTGAGCCACCTTGTGATTGCAGCTGCCATCCTTTCCAGCAATATTGTTGGAAAGGGCTGAGCAGACACATAGAATTAATGATTTTCAGGAGTCGCACTGGGCTGCAAGTAGCACACACGGGTAGGCAGAAGTGGTGCATCTTGTCTTGGAGAAGAAGGGGTCTGAGGGGTAATTTCACAAGCACCTTGTTCTACTTTCCAAAGTCTAGCGTCAGAAACGGAGCTGTTAGCAAACTTAGGTGGGCTGCTGAAAAAGATCTAGGTACTCATTTTACTTGTTAGTTTGAACCTGTTAGACTGTAGGCTTACTTGAGCAGTGCCTTAATTTCCACCAGTGAAAGAAAAAACATGGAGAAAATAGTGTATTCAACTCAGTTTTGTGGGAATCTTGATTGTATATTTTATATTCTTCTTTCTGCTTGTGTATTAAGCAATTCAGACTTCAAATTTAATTGATGACACTTATCTGAACCTTGCAGAAATATTATATGAGCACCTGTGGACTTGGTAGATTTTCTTTGTTGACTTCTTGAGCCAGGTAGGGCTTCCTTTGGTGAAGATTTTGGAATTCAGTGTGAAACCTACTGAGGTTCCTGTTTGGCACTGCTGCAGCCAGCCATGATTCTTGGAGAATAAGGATGAGGCTGGAGTGTGGGCTCTAGAATCAGAGTTGGTCCCTTCAGTCTGTGTCACTGACAGTGTTAATCAAATCGTAAAAAGAAAGTTTTCTTTTTCACAAAAATATTTCCAAGGGTTTTGGCCAGGGGCAGCTTAGGTAGCTCATTTGTGTTAGAGATGGATTTGTTTAAAAATATCATAATTATCTGAAAGCTCATATGTCCAGGAAATTTGATACATCATTTGAAACTTAGTATTGAAACTTTTAAGTATAGCTTAAATGCTGAGTTGCAATGTATTTTTTCCATGCGATCCAATTATGTACTGACATTAAAATACTGTGTGCTAAGACCTTCTCTTGAGTCTTTAACATTTAGATAAAGCATTAACATTTGATAAAGCATTAACATTTTGATACAATCAATATTTTGCTATAAGAGAAGGCTAGATCCAATAATGACGTTCAAGTTAAATAAGTTGCGTCTAGTATTTCAGCTCTTACCTTCCTCAAACCACAAAACGCCTGAGGTATCTTATAGGACATTTGATTTGGAACTTCAAAAATCTCCATGTAACCCTTCAGGTGTCTTGTAACAGGTCAGATTTCCTCATATCCTGTGGAATGGCCTCTTTCCGACTCGGGAGCTGCTCGGTTGTGGCTCACGGGTGAGACGAGGCGCTGTGGGTGTCCCCAGAGGTGTCGATGCTGTAGCTGGGTTCAGGGCTTGCCGCTTGCACAGGAGCTGTCTAATAAATTGTTGCTGGGAGAGGCTAAACATCTTCATCATATAATAATCTGTATCATATGAATTTTTAATAATGTATAGTAAAAAGTGGCATGTAGTAATGAGAGATTGGAACACTTGCCCAAGAAATGGGAGCTTTTGCTCTGCTGGTCTTCTCAGCCTGAAAAACCCCAATCTTGCTGAAATATCCCCCTCTTAGATACAGGTCTCACAGCATTCACAAAGGTTCAATTTCAGTGTAGGAAGTGGAAGAAAGGATGCGCAAACACCACTGTCATAATCTGACTTTTTATTGGTGATAATGGTGTAATACATCCCTTTTTCCCCCCCTTTTTACCATTTGCTGTCTTGACAACAGAGTCATGCTTTCTGTCTGCTTATCTTTCCTCATTTTTGTCTCAATAACTTTATTGCATGATTTGAATGCTTCATATGTTCCTTAAAAGCAAGCAGGGAAGGGGAGTCCTCTGACCTTTTCAGCATTCCTTGGTGTAATTTACTGGCTCATCTTCTTCTCCCTGCAGCATGGCCCATGGAAGTCCATGATAAAAATGGACAGCTGATCAAAATACAAAATGCTGAAAAGGTTAAAGCTTTGGTTATGTTAGTCTATAAATGTTTTCTCTCTCTCTCTCTCTCTTTTTTTTTTTTTTTTTTCTTCCCCCCAGAGAGCTGAAAATGGCATGAGATGAATTGTGCTTATTCTAGAGTATGGAAGTGGTATCAGTTGAACTCATTCTGGCTGTTGTTGAAAACATAATCTTGTGCCCTCTCATTTTATGTTACTGCAACCCACTTTACCCTCCTAAATGAATACATGCATCCATTTAATTAACCTCATGAGATACCAAGATAAAATCTTTGAACTGCTTCCATGCATTTCATCTTGACAGCTGTCATAGTAATAACAGTGCTATATTCTCTGTTTTCTGATATATGTTATTTTGAGCATACTGCTAAATTTGCTAAATTTGATCCCTTAATGTGTTTAAATCCTAGGAGCAATTCCATTGAAATGTTTATTGGTTGTTTTGTTGGGAGAATGAATGGAAGGATGTCTGCAGGAAGAAAACAGCAAGTTACATGGACAATTGTGCTTATAGAGGGTACAGTTTAGCAGCTGATAATTTTAATTGCCATGTTTCTAGCATCTTGTGCGAAGAGTTTGTTCCTTGTTGGAAAGAGATCACCAGTCTAAAAGGGTATTAGACCTTCCCGTGTGCTCTGCTGTTCCCTGCCCAGGGGCTGGGATGAGGGCAGAAGGGACCCACACTTTTAGATCCTCAAATCTCTCTGCCTTCAGTTTTCCTTGTAAACTGCCATGCATGAGAGTTCTACAAAGATGAGATGGTTCCTTGTCTTACCCCATCCTTCCCTTGCTTCCCTGGGGGTGCCTTATCTTGGCGTTATGGTTGACCAGGAGACGATTTGCCATTGGAGTTGGAAGACCGCTTGACCCAGGCAACTACAGGCCAGTGAGCCTCACCTCTGCTCCAGAAAAGTGATGGAATGGCTCATACTGGCTGTTCTCTCCAGGCATGTGGAAGACAAGAAGGTGCTCAAGAGTAGTCAGCATGGATTCACCAAGGGGAAATCTTGCCTGACGAACCTGATAGCCTTCTATGATGGAATGACGAGCTGGATAGATGAGGAGAGAGCGGTGGATGTCGTCTATCTCGACTTCACCAAGGCTTTTGACACCATCCCTCACAACATCCTCCTGGGCAAGCTCCGGAAGTGTGAGATAGATGAGTGGACAGTGAGATGGATTAGGAACTGGCTGGATGGCAGAGTTCAGAGGATGGTGATCAGTGGTGCAGAGTCCAGCTGGAGGCCTGTAGCTAGTGGGGTCCCCCAGGGGTCAGTCCTTGGTCCAGTCCTGTTCAATTTATTTATCAATGACCTGGATGAAGGCACAGAGTGCTCCCTCAGCAAGTTTGCTGATGATATGAAACTGGGAGGAGTAGCTGATACCCCAGAGGGCTGCGCTGCCATCCAGAGGGACCTGGACAGACTGGACAACTGGGCGGTGAAAAACCTCATGCAATTCAACAAGGCCAAGTGCAAGGTCCTGCACCTGGGGAGGAATAACCCCAGACAGCAGTACAGGCTGGGGACCGACCTTCTGGAGAGCAGCTCTGCAGAGAAAGACCTGGGTGTCCTGGTGGACGACAAGTTGACCATGAGGCAGCAGTGTGCTCTTGTGGCCAAGAAGGCCAATGGGATCCTGGGCTGCATTAAGAAGAGTGTCTCCAGCAGGTCGAGGGAGGTGATCCTGCCCCTCTACTCAGCCCTGGTGAGGCCACATCTGGAGTATTGTGTCCAGTTCTGGGCTCCACAGTACAAGAGGGATGTGGAGCTGCTGGAGAGAGTCCAGCACAGGGCTACAAGGATGATCAGGGGCCTGGAACATCTGCCCTATGAGGAGAGGCTGAGGGAGCTGGGCCTGTTCAGCCTGGAGAAGAGAAGGCTGAGAGGGGACCTGAGCAGTGTCTAGAAGTACCTCAAGGGAGGCAGTGAGGAGGATGGTGCTGCCCTCTTTTCCCTGGTGGTCACTGAGGGAACTAGAGGAAACAGCCACAAACTGAAGCATCAAAAGTTCCACAGGAACTTAAGGAAAAAATTCTTGACAGTGAGGGTGACAGAGCCCTAAAACAGACTGCCCAGAGAGGTTGTGGAGTCTCCTTCTCTGGAGATCTTCAAAACCTGCTTGGACGCAGTCCTGTGCCACAGGCTCTAGGTGACCCCGTGTGTTTATAGGGTTTGGACTAGATGACCTCTAGAGGTCCCTTCCAACCTTAAGCATTCTATGATTCTAACATTCTATGATTAGGGAGTGTTTTGGATCACAAAGTAGCTCATAGGACGTACGTGGGTCTGTAACCTACTGCTACAGTTGCTATATACTTTGAAGCGACTTAAAGGTTGTAAGTTGTTCGGAGTGTCTGAAGTAGAGTTATTTCAAGGGAAACCTGAAACTCAGGATCCAGACTCATGTGGGCAGTTCGAGGGGCTTGAAATATCTTGTTTTAATACAACTTTCCAAAGCCAATCAGGCTCTTGAGAGAGGCGGCAGGACAGTGCAGTATTGCTGTGTTAGCTGCCTTTTAATTCCCATAGTATTCGACTCATCTAAGCATTTTAGGTTCTTGCATTGGAATTTTTCTAATTTAATTAACTCATTAATGCTAGCACATGGCACATTCTTCCCCTGCAAGAACGCAGCTCGCTTATCTCAGTAAGAGCCTAATGCAGTGGGTGGGAACGTCCCGTGCATACGTTAGCGCTCACAGCCTGCTGACCAGCCCAAGCAAATACCTGTGTGTACTGAGTGCAGGCCGGGCAGGCCCCGCCGTGGCTGCGGGTGAAACAAAACAGTTAACTCACTTCCAAACCGCATAAATGCAGCCATCGCTGGAGTTTTCTGTTTCCCGAGAGTTGTTGTTTGTTTGAAACATCAGCTCTCGAGAGAATTTTGGAATTATTTTTTCGTTTCATTGCTGAAAGTCGTGAGCAGGCTGAATACCAGGAGAGGGAGAGCTGAGGGTGTGGTAGTGAAACCGCTTTGGTGGCTTGGTTTTAATCACGAGGCAGAATTTTCTCATCCTTTGCAAAGGTGGGGTTTTGTGCGGGAGCTGCTCCCATGGTTTCACTACTGTACTGTTTGAAAAGGCAAGAAATACTCAAACAATCTGGTGCATACTTGGGATTTCTGACTGACCCCGGCCAAGGAAGACTTTGATGTATCATTGATATATTTACTGCAAATGGGCTCCCTAATTCTGGAGTGTTTTTCTTCCCATTCTGAGAAGGGCCAGACACTCTATGCTGTATTTAAAGCTTTTTTTACTTGTTTTCTTACTGTGACTGCAGCAAAACCAAGCATACAGGCCTTGGTAGTGGTATCGGAGTTGTCATAGCAAACGCGGCTCTGTAATGGTGGACTTGGCTGCCTGATAAGGAGGGAGGTACGTTTAGAATCAGGTTCTCCGAAACTGAATCACTGCGGAGATTAATAGAGAGGCGTGAAATCTTTAACCTTCTAAATGAAATTTGCATGGATAAAAGGTTTTACTTCCTTGTAAGTGCTAGCTGGCCGCTGCTAGTGGTGCTGGATTGTTTTTCTTTCTTCTCTGAGGGCTTGATACCATGCGGGTTTCTCTCCTTCACTTCCAAAGTACGGCTCCCAAACCTGTGGAATGAGCCAAGTAGGAAGAAATGTTGAATCGTGGTCGCTGGGGAGCCTTGGGCTCATTGCAGTGCCTAAAAGTGTGATGTCCTCATCACGCTCCCTGCCCTCCTGTTGACGCCACTGAAGGACAACCGGGCTGTGGTGCGACGAGCGGTGCTGCCCGGCCGGTGTTTTGCTGGCTGTCGCTGGTAAGGTATGTTGAGCAGAGGGTGGCAAAGCTTGTTCTCTGGCTGTGTTGTATCTATTCTGAATTTGTATTAAAAAAGACATTATTTTCCAGAGGTGTCATTTTTGTTACCTGTCATAACTGCTAAATCCATCCTAATTTGAAAGAGAGAAAAATAAATACAACCTATTTCCTGTTATGAGAAGATTTACTATGTGCTAGTCCCCAGCTGGCGTATGTTGGCATGGCTCTGTCGAAATGCAACTGCACAAACTGCCTGAAAATATCTTGGATGCTTATCTAAGGAATATAATGTGATACTTTTTATCTGCAAAAGCAACATACATCAATCATACTCTGTTGCTACTAGAAATGAAGAAGGGATAATCCAAGAAGTTTCTTTCATGTGTTATAGACAGCCCTTTTCTATGTTAATCACGTAATTTCTTCAGGGCATAGTTTCAGAGCCATCTCCTGAAGTAATGAATGCTGTTGTATTGAGTACTAAAATTATTGCATTTTAAGATCGTGCTGATGCCTCCGGCTTGTTGGCTGTATGAGCGGCAAGGGAGTACCACAGAGAAGCAAGGGTCCCCCTTAGGTCTTCCCCCCAAGACTTCCTTCCAAGTATTTCAGACCTTTCTTCCCCGAGTTCAATGAAAAACCATTAAGAGTTGAGGCAGACATCTGGGACCTTCTTTCTTTTAGGCTGTAGTTCATGACACAGGCTTAAGCACTGAGCGCCTCTCCCTTCAGTGACTATGGGCTCTGCACAGGTGACTCTGTAGGTCTTTTCTAGAGAGTCCTGCCCTGGGATTGCACAGAGGAGTGTAAGATGTGGCCCTGGAGATGCAGCAGCACGCAGATGTGAGTGAGGCATGAGGGAAACAGGAGAGACTTCGCAACAGCTGTTCACAAGTTGGCCAAACTAAATGGAAGGTCAGGTGTGAACATGCTCGTTGGTCTCCCCTGTCTGAGAGAAATGAGCAAGTACAACGGTCACAGAAACATTATACAGTTCTATCCTGATCTCTTGGTAACACAAAAACAGTATTTCTGCTGATTGGGCAAACTGATTCTCAGGACTTTTACATTTCAAAACTGTTCCTCCTGGACAGGCGTTCTCCCGTGCCGAGGTCTCCAGGAGAGGTCCTAGCTCCGTTTTGAATTACTTTGGTTGGTCTGTAGATTTCTCAGAGGACAGTGGTTGCCCGAGAGGCTCATTTTTCTGTGGTGCCAGAAGTATGCTTGGCGGAAACGACCATCCACGCTGGAAGGCTCTTTTCTATATTAAGTGCTGCTTCACTGTAATGATCAGTTTTCTTTGAAATCATTCACTGTAATGATCACTTTCCTTTGAAGACCTTTGCGTTGGGCGTTTTGAAGCACCAGTGCGTGTTGATACATGTGGTGTGTTGTCTGTCTTTGATAAATACCTTTGATTCAAACCTTTAACTGGGTGGAGCCCTAGGCTGTTAACTCTTTGGGGAGAGATCCTTGGTGGCCCTTGAGTAGCACTTAGGTAGGGCTATATAGGATATGATAAATCCACTTCTTGTGCCTAAGGCAGCACAGCATATAAACTCTTAAGAATAATAATCCTTTCTCTTAAGTAAACTAGAACTTGGGGTGGTTCTGCCAAATATCTGCAGAGATTTCAGGCGTTTGCTCGCATTAAATGCTTGACCTTCTCTGGGATAGCTCCTCCGACAGCAGCTCTCTCCCTACGGCCTGCTAGGAGCTGCTGTGGCCACTGCTCACGAGGAGCTGCCTTGGTGCAAGTGATGCCCTCCAGCCACGGCGAGGGCCTGCAAGGGCGGTGTGGAGGTTACCTGAACTCCTTCGCTTGCTAATTTCTGGCACCCTCACGAGAACCGCCTAATAAATTTCTTGTGTGCTTGTTAAAATCTGCGCAGTCTGTCTCTGGAGAGACGAGAGCTAATCAGGAAACAGCACTTATGTGAGACAGCTCCACTTCCACAGCGTCGGAATTAAATAATGCTCGAAGCTTCAGTCCAACAGCAAGTAGATAACCCTGCAAAGCAAACAAACAAAAAGATTCAGAAGAAAATCAGAGGTTTTTCCCACCAGTGTATGTGTTGTTTAGACTTATACGTGTAGAGGCTCATTTATTTGCGTTTTCGAGAAAATGGGCTGAATTCTAGTTCTCCACAAGTGTAAACCAGAAGTACCAAGCAAGTGTAAGAGACCAGGTGCTGGTGTAATAGACGCTTGGGTTTAACGCTGGAGCAGCTTAGTAGCTGGCCCAGTTCCGGTTCCCCCAAGGTTAAGGTTTTACTAGAAAATCCTGGAGCCTCTGTGTCCCTGTGGCAGACCATTCTGGGGCAGTTTTGGGAAAAAAATGGAGTAGCTTCTTGATCATGTTCTTGCTATTGCTGCAACAACAGATGGGCTCCTCACAGGTGCGTGACAAGTCAAGTATGTCCACAGGCACACGAGCACATCTGGGGGTATAGACATGTTTGTGTTGGAGATGCCAGGTGTGTTACCCTACAGCCAAATGCATGTGCAGTTGTGTTTGCAAGTGCAGGGGCTGCTCACAGTGAGCACGAGGGATAAGAAACATTTACACAGCTTTGCCTTTTGTTTAGTCTTAATTTTCAGTCAAATGCAATGAATTACTGTAGGCTGAGTAGCACTATATGAATATCAGAGCCTTAGTGGATTTATGTTTTCAAAAAGGCTCTTGTAACTGGTCTTGACTAAAAATCGGGGACAAACTCTTGCAGTCTTCTTGTAGTAGAAGTTCGTTGTCCTTAGAGTTAGCACAGATGAGCAGCTATAGGATGTTGTCTCTTGACACAGTAAATGTAGTCTCTCTGAGCTACAGGAAAAATCCTGTATTAGGTTCTGTGTTCACGGGTATGTCAGCTGCTGGATTCTGATTCCTACTTCTGCACTGCAATATCGAATAACTCCAGTGACTTTGTCAGGCAGGACAAGTGTTACATTCTTAACACGCCAGTTAAAATGCTAAAATATGTCCATCACCAGGAACTGTTACTTGTAAATTATGGCACGATTTTGTAGAAAATACCATCCAGGGATAACAGAATGCTACAAAATTGGAAAGATTAATTCCTTTCATTATAGATTTACTAGGTGAAATTCCCCGGCCTCTCTGTTGAGGCAGTAAGACTGTCTGATTATCGCAGCAGAATCTTTGACCTTAAAAATGCAAGAAAAGTGCTGAGGGCATTTGTGTCTCATTAAGGATAATGGGAGTTGAAAGCTTTTAGAACTTCTTAGGATTAGGTCCAAAATTTGTGCATCCTCCTAGCTGTACGGATGTGCCAACAAGCACAACGTATAGAGGGGCTCAATTCAAATGAAAGGAGCCTTCCCCTCCCGGACCCAGGTAGTTCATTGGCTCTGCAAGCCTGTCTCCCAGTCCTGTTAAAAAGTCAGAGGTTATTTATTTAGTTATTATTGTTGTTCTTGTTATTTTTTTAAAGTGACCCAAACATATTTCTGTCTGGACAGTTGAGCTTTTTTGGCAGAGAAAACTTGATCCTGGAACACAGCCTACCAGAGATGCAAAGTCATATTAACTGCTGGGTTATTACAAAGTTAATGATGAAAGACAGAGACTGTTAACTAGAATATTGAAACGTGCCTTTTTTTTTTTTTTTTTTTTTTTTTTCCAGTGATGCTGGAAACAGTCTGACATTTCTAGTAGATCATAAGGAAAACAAGTAACTTCAGCCATGGAGAGGAAAAGAACACTACAGAAAAGGGAGCTTGGGAAAAGACTTTCTCTGGACAGCAGTCTTGTGGTAAGAATAAGTATTTATTTACTGGCTCTACCTTCTGTCATAAAACTATAAATGTAAAGAAGCAGTACTCATAATGATGTGCATTTTAAGTGTTTGTCACAATAGCACACAGCCTTCTGTGATTTTAAGATTCCCCAAAGCCACATTGTTGGAGGAATTGTGCATCCTAAATAATAGCATGTTATCCTATGGAAACATGTCACTGGATTTAATGGATTTGCACAAGGAGTGAATCCAGACAAAAGTACCAAATTTGTAATTAAAACCTTACCTAAGCTCTCTAGGATCATTCTGCATTGCATTGGACTTGGTGCCTGAGAGCTGTGGGTAGCTGGGGTCATCTAATCGGAAATGCTGGTTTTCTCATATGGAGGATACGAGGGAAAATTTGCTGATCCACTGTGGTGAATGTATAAACTACTGTATTATCATCTGAAAGAAATATAAATAGCACATACTGTAAATTCACTGTTTTTTTTTCTGTGTATAGAATTTGAATTTATTGGGTTCATATTCTAGATTTATTTTTAGTTTTCAAATGATAGAGAATAACAAGGAATTTCTGTAGCTGTACTGTGGGTTCATGATTGGAAAGTGCTCACAGATATTGAACTGTTGCATAAAAAACTAAACATGACAATGTCAAGTACTCAGCACGCTCGCATGGCTGGTGATGGAACCAATACTGAAAAAGCAAAGCTGAGAGAGACGGTGAAACCCATTTGCATTCCTTTGACTTGTATTGAGGTTGTCTTCTCGGGAGGAAGCTTGTTCCTGGTTTTGAGTAATAAAGCTGCCTTTTTTTGTTTTTTTGATATTTTCTTTAACTGCTCATCCTGCTGCGCGTGGTGCTTGGAAGAGCTGGGAGCTGGTTTTGGCTTGGGCAGCCGCAAGGGCAGGGGGTGGAGCTGAGTTTTTAGTGGTTGCTCCTGGCCACCCATTTAGCTCTTCACCCCGGAGCCCCTCACGTTGAAATGAAGCTTTGCTCAAGGCACTGCACTTGGTCACTCCTAAGAACTGAATCAAATGACTCCCAGCTGGAAAACTGCACAACACCGCTGAAATGCAGCGGATCCGGTGCAAACCTTGTGCTTGCAACGCGCCGCCGACTTCCAAACAAGCCGGCCACCGGCTATCAATATTTACACGGTGAAATTAAAACGCGCATGGAAACTAGGTGCTGAAAGCTTAGGGAAATGTGAGCAGTTGTGAACTTTGTGCAAAGACGTGGCTTAATGTGGAGATTAGCGCTCCTTTGCCCTGAGCGTTGCATTAGCGCACTGCCTGAGGTTCAGCCTTTGCTTAATGCATGCAGAAACAAATTTTCTTTTCCCTGGGGTGGCAAGGTGGTCTGCTGTGGTGGCTGGGAGCAGGCAGCACTGTATTTCTGGCTGCCACCACAGCTCTTGCTCGGTGGGAAGGTGCTGCTGCCTCCCTGCTCCTCAGCAGGTGCTACACGGGCCTGGGGCCTGTCCCCAGGTGAGGAGCAGAGGCTGCTGGCGCTGACTGGAGTCACTGCATTGGTGCTGCTCTGTCTCTGATTAGCTCCTGTTGGTGCTGAGGTGCTGAAGGAAACGTGCGTGAGGAAGAGCGGGCAGGAATAATATTTGCAGTATGTCTTGAAGGCAGAAAGTCACCGTGCCGCCAGGCTGTCACGTCCCGTTTCTTGCTCTGGTTTCTACCGTGTGTGGCATGGTCGGGCCCGCGCTGCCCGGGCAGCGCTTTGGGGCCAACCTGCACCCTCAACAGCAGCAGGTTGCAGCTCAGCGCCTAGTGAACTTCATATTGAACAGCTCTTGTGTAACTTTGTTTAAGTGCATCATCCACAGATGTAATTAGCAGCATCTGAGCACTGTTTGTTGCTAACTGCCAGCTATCATTTCTTAACAAATTGGCAGAGATGTTGTGGGAGTCAAGTGCCCTCAGCTGCCTTGACAAACTGCGCGGGATGGCCTGGGGCTGCACGGAGCTCAGCCCGCACGGCGGAGTGCTTGGTGTTCCCCTGCTTTCCCAAGCCCCTGCTCCATCCTACCGCTGTCAGGAACCTCTTAGTTGTTGCCTTCTTACCACGCGTGCCTCTTGTTTCTCTCTTGCCCTCTCTGCTGCAGATCACATCCGAGTGCTGCTGTACCCCACTGCACTGCCCACCGAGGTCCTTGCTTTGCTCTTCCTGTTCTGCTCTGTGCTCCTACCGTAGGCGTTTGGGGCTGGAAACATTGCTTGGAAAAGCTGACCCTGATTTCCTTTAAAACAGCAGCTCCAGCATTATTGTAGCTTAGAGGGAATTCGGAGTTCTGTGCGTTTAAAGGAAGTGTTTCGATTATTTCACTCTGGACCAAGAGGTACAAAAGGGGTTTATGATAACATTCCTAGCACAGCCTGGCTATGCTGCTTTTCCCATCTGCTTCAGATTGTAATCTTCTCACGGAATGTCTTTTCCATGATTTAGCTAACAAGGATTGCTTAGTGATACTTAAAACCAAAAAAATCCCTCTGCCTCCCTTATCTTCTGGCCTCTGAATATATAGGCTATGATGCAATTGGAGGGAAGAGGGGGAAGAGGAAAGAGATGTTTCTAAACCAAGAGAGGGCTTCAAACTCCTTAGGATATCTCTCTTGGTCTTCAGAATATGAATAGGAATTTCACCAGAATTTGTTGTATTCAGGCTTATCCCATTAAAGACTTTGTTCCACCCTCTGAGTGATGTGGACCAGCTTCAAAACAATATCCTTCAAACAACATGTCAGTAAGAAATTACATAGGCACAAAACAATGTTCTTTCCAGGCACAGTCACTGCTTTTTGGATACCTCGGATGAAGGGAGAGTCCAGTGTTATTTCATATGCCAGGGTGCCTTGGGAAATAAGCTTTCCAGTGAAGGCAGATAAACCTTTTAAAAGTTGTGTGTTTTTTTTTTTTTTTTTTTTTTTAATGCAAGTACACAAACATGTTCATAGAATGTACTTCACAGAACATATTTTTTTAATGAGTGATGATGGGTTTAATGGATATTTTGATCAATATGTTCCTGGAAGTTAATAGTTCAAAGCCATGTACTTTAACAAGATTCAGAATTTTACTTTTCTTAAATGTCAGATAATCCAACGAGGGAATCGATGTAATTCAATAATTCAAGTCAAAGGGGAGTCTTTCTGTTAGCCCCGATGGAATTAGATCCCCATGGGCTTTTGGTTAGAAGATCATAGCTATTATTCCCTAAACCTCTGGCATAGCCAATGCCTATTATTGCTCTTGAGGTTTTCAATGTTGGCAGCAGCTTGGAGAATTTTTATATGCCCAAGTACTCGTCTTTATTTGAAGACACGGCAGTCATTCCTGTAGTGACAGAGGCATTTTATAGTTTAATGCTTGGGTGAAGCAATTGTAAAATATTAACCTCATACCAATTCTACAGGTAGTCCTATGGGATCAGTTATAGAAAGTAATATCCCTGTCACTTCTGCCTGATGTTTAAAAACTAAAACGTACCATACGTGAAGGATATACTTTATGTGGTTTTAAAATAACTTTATAATACCTTATTGTTGCATCTTTGGTTAAATCTTTGGCTTGTTAATTCTGTCTTTATATCTCTGCATATTAATCTTAAGCATAGCATCGTAATTCTCAAAATCAAATTGCCTTGAGGTAGGAAGACTAAAAACCTCTAATTCTTTTATATCTTCTAAAACAACACATCCTGTATTATGCAGTTAGTAAAGATCTCTTGTCCTGTATGTGGGTTGGTTATAAGTGAATAGATAGAGGACACTCCGAGAACAAGATGTCCTTTTGCTCTATGTGTGTATTGAAACGGAGGTCAAAGCTGCTGCTGTGATTGCTGAAGTACTTCCTTTTTGAGCTGAAATAGAGTGCAAAATTGATAATTTTCATTTATTTGCAGTCCATTGCTTAGATGTCACCTACCTCTCTGTAAGATTGTTTTCTAAGATTTGATAAAAACATAAACTGGACTTTTTGAAGAACCTCTTATCTCATGATGCAGCTTAAATCTTGCAGGTTTTATTAAAAAGAACAGTCTTGAAAGTGAAATAGTGTGAATAGTTCATCATTCTACAAATGTTTATGAATAATATTTCCATGATTGGTCTTTCACTTCAGCCTATGTAGTCAAAAAGAACTGGTGAATGAAGCGATAGCTGAAAACAATGTGGAAATGGATTTTTTTTTCATTCTTTCCACTTTAGCCTAAAATAAAAAAAAAAAAAAAGTGTGACATGTAGAAAAATATACCTAGTGTTCTTTAAAAAGTGATTTTAATAAAATTAAAGCACTTAATTCCGTAGTGCTGTTTTAACAAAGACATTTTGTGATGTGACAGTGTTTCTCTGGTAATTGTTAGCGTCCATTATTCGGCATGTGGGGGTGGCAGGTTGGACAGGGACTGCTACTAAAAAAAGCTATTGAGAGGTTTGATTGTATTTCAGGCTTTCCTTAAAGAAGTTCTTCAGCAAAATGAGAAACAAAACAACCCTCAAGCAGACCCCAGCCCAGGCTTTCAAGTAACTTGTGAGGGCTGGGACGGGTGGCAGAGCGTCCCCCTGCCACCAGGGCCACACGGGCTGCTCTATTCACTGCGGAGCACTTTGAAAGCAAAGAAAGGCCCGTCCGCGGCCTGATCCAAACCGTCCAGTTGCCTCCAAGCCCCTTTTGATGGGGAAGAAGTCAACATTTCAAGCTGTGCTCTTTATCTGTGCGGGTAATTCCCAGCCTGCCTGCACACGTGGTTGGCCCTTACAGCTGTGGTGGCATTTAGCTGGGGAGAGTTGAGAACAGAGTATCTTTTTGAAGCAGCCAGTATTTATCAAAGTAAAAAGTTTTTTGTTTTATTAAAATGAGGCTCTCGCTGTTAGAAGCGAGCTCAGTGAAGTGCTGCTTTGGAGGCTCGTGAACTGTGCCCTGCCTCTTTCCCTCTGGTCACACGCTCCTGTGGGTCCCTGCAGGATTAGCTTTAATGACACCACTCCAGTGTAATAAGGGCAGCAGGGTAATGTAATGAATTGCACACGGTTATGGAGTAATGCCGACCTTTACCTATCTCAGGGTGCGTTAGTGTCATACGCAGAAGTGCTTAGTTGGATCAGGGACCTTTGCTGAGAATCAGTATGGTGTTATCAGGGATTAAGGCACAGCGCTAGGAGCCGGATGTTTTGGGTGTAGGTCCAACATCTGAAGTCTTTAATAAATTTCTAACTCAGTTTTCTCATCAATAATCTGGAGATTATAATAATTGTGGCCTGCAGCGTATGCTGGGAACAGCCTCATATCAGTGTGTGTCTGAGTGTTGCTTTGGTGTCTTCAGATGGAAGGTGCCTCCGAGCCCAGGCAGTGCAGGGAGGGCTCTTCCTGGGTGGGAATTAAATCCCATGGAGGAATGCTGCATGACTCTGTCATTCCTAGAATATTTAACATCCCTGTAAACATAGATCAATCAATGTGTTTTAGCGTTTTTGAATGAAGCTTTTTGTCATTAAAAGTACTCGCTAACAAACGCTGGCTGATGTTCTAGTATCATAGGGCTCCTGAGCAGCAGTTGGAGGGAGGTTGCTGCTGTGGGCACCTCGGTGCCTTGTTGATCAAACACCCTGACACCAAGCGAGGCAAAAGAGAACCTGGTAAAGGTGTTATTTGCTGTTTGCCCTGGATCGTTATCACAGAAGAACTTAATACAAAAGTGTAGAAAACTTAAAAAGTATGGCCGTCAAAGTAAGATTTTCCTCATTTCTGCAGATGGACTGAGGAAACCAAGAGCAATGATACTCTTTGTCTCTAAAAGAAGCAGAAAATATCAGCCCCTATTGCTAAAAGAAAATTTCAGCAACTTTCCTATCAGACCTTCAACACAATCCTAAAAGAATGGAAATGTTTAAAACGCTTTTAACAAAGCTGGTTTGCCTAAAAAGGAGAAACTAAAAATGAAAATGAAAGAGAAAGCAAGAGGAATGTCTGCAGATATTTTGAGAGGTTGGGGAAGGAAACACGAGCAGGCTACGACCGAAGTTTGGGGCCGATGGCTGTCAGATGTCACCAAATTCCGAAGGCTGAGCCGTGCGACACCGTGACAAGTGGCAGCTGCGCGTGGCCGCGCTGCGGCAGCCCTGCTGCTCCGTGCAGCAGAGAGCACGGTGTGCTGCCTCGCCAGGGGCTTGTCCACCGTCCATCGGCGCACATCTTAAGGGCAGCTTCCCCGGAGCCCTCCCCATGGGGTCGTGGTCTGGTTATTGATGTCTCTTCTGGCTGCAGCTCTTGGCTCCCAGCTCCGCAGCCCCATCCCTGTGCTTTCCAGGCTGGAATGTGGTGGGAATGTGCCCGCGGTGGCGCCCGTGGCCAAGCCTCACCGGGGCGCAGGGGCTGCGCATTGACACTTCCTGGGGGAATGGATGGAGCGGGGCCAGTCCAAATACAGCCTCCGAATACAGCGGTGTGCCTGGAGGCCTTGCCTGCCCAGATGTTGAGAGCAGAAGGTCCCCTGTAATACGAGATCTGAGGAGATTAGGGTTAACTAAGTAGGGATTTCATTGAGAAACCCTTTAAAATACTTTGTGTCTTCAGCAATTTAATGTGCACGCAGAGAAGGACAGCTCAGCCCCTCACAGATGCCCAATTCTGCTCAACTACGGCACTGGGAGCAGAGAGGGAGACAAATTATGTCCTAAGCTGTTTTACAGTGCTGATATAATTCCCTGTCCTATGAGACCAAGTGACAATGTGAATCCACTTCTGACAGTTCAGTAACATGTCCTTTCCAGTGTCCTCTTTGGGTTACTGTTGTGTGTTAGAGGAGTGGATTTTTCTCTCATAAATTTGTGTGAGCGTAAATGTACAAAGGTAAAATCTTATATTGGAAAAATGCGTGTAGGCAGAGCTAACTAGATTCATTTTTATCAACAGCTATGGTTGATAGGAAAAAGCTTCCCTTGTGTTGCAGAGCTGTGTTCATGCCCTTGCAATGAGTGGGGGACAGCTGAGACTCAAAGGTACTATCTTGCACTATCTGCAACCCAAAATTTCTACCCTGTGTGGAAAATTGGGTTTTGTATATTACAGGATAAGCATTTTCTGATTTAGAAAAAAACCCAACCTGCCAGAGTGGGCTGCGTTTTTTCAGACAGAAAACGTTTGGCTTTGTGTTGCTCGCGCCCTCCGAGCTTGCCTGTTTGCTTTTAGGGCCTTGTTTGACCCAGATAGGAGGTGAACTAGCATCATTATGAAGCATTTAAAATAATTGGGCATCAACATCTGGCACGACAGGTAGCTCACAGTGAAAATCCAGGGAAGGGCTATGAGGGCAGTGGGTGGGTTTTTTCCTAGCATACAGAGCAGTTCCAAGTGCTTTTGGCCAAGAAGCAGTTTTTCCAGTTTATTTCTAGAAAACATGTTTTCACTCTAGTAGTACCTTAGAGTGGTTCATTAAGGTCAAAATATCTAGTAGGTCTAAAGGGAAAAATTACCCCTACTGTGTTCAGTCACCCAGTATGTTTTCCCTTTTCTCCAAACGTATGAGCTTAGGCAAAGATAGCTCACATTATGATCGTGTTTTGGGGTAGTGGTTGCTCTCTCTGAATGCAAAACCAAGGTACAGCTGCTCATAAAGCTCCTCCGCATCTTTGGAGATGCCCGCACGTGGTAGTGGCTGCACCGAATCCTACTGACTCAGCGTATTGCGAATCCTCAGTGTGTTGCTGAGCTTATGGGGTGCTGCAACAAAGCTTTACTGAAGAATTAATTCCCAACTTCTATTTAGCATGCAAATGGCAGTCCCAGCCAAAATGAGCAAGGCTTAGTGAAAATTATTTGTATTGTGTTGGGAGTAGGTTAGAACATGCCTGCTCATCAAGGACAGTTGCTGACAGACAGGTAATTAACTGACTGCCTTAGGCACGAGACCAGATTCCTCCAAACTGTGAACCTTGGCTGGTCAGAGTGGCTATTTCCGATCTGGAAAACGCTCGTTATTTTGACTTTGTTTTCAACCAAAAAACATAAAAGATGTTGATCCTGTGCCATCTTATAATGAATTTAGAAGGTCTTTTTTGCTTCCCATTCTTGCTGCAATGCCTTCAGAGCATCGCCATATGTGTGCTGCCCTCGGTGTCATATATGTGCTGCACATTTTGGTGCTGCACATTGCCATGGTGCCCCGCTTGCCCGGGCTGCATCCAGAACTCCAGAAGCCCCTGCTGTCCACTGGAGCAGGAATGAGCTCCGTGGGAATGAGCATGTTGAGGGCTGCAGGCTCCTGTAGGTAAACCAGGATACTCCTTGTGACACTACAGATGCTGCTCGTGAGAAAGCAGGCACACCTTTTGGCTCATTTTAAGGACATATGTGTGCATGTTTAAATTTCCTCAGAATTTTAAACCTTAACTTTCTGTTATCCAAAGGGTATTTTCCTTCAAAAATTCAGATTTTTTTTTTCCTTCACATTGCACTGTCTCCTCTGAAATATTTAGACAGAAAATTCTTGAACAGCTTTACTGAAGGTAGACATGATGATTCTTTTAGGTGTATCCAGTCTGATTATTGCACTGCTCTGCTACATAGAAACTTAAGTGGGCCTGATCAGCTGGGAGGGCGTCTCAGACAGAAAACTGCGTGTTCCCTGTAGGGTTCAGTGGCAGAAGCTGATGTGACAAGTGTTCGCTTTTAATTTTACTCTTGTATTTATGAACACAACTGCAGTGACTTCAGTGGAATAATTCCTGACTCAATCTATGTGAATTAGATAAGAATCAAGCTAAAAATCTGGTGTTTTCTCTGTGGCTATTTTGCCTCGCACAGTTTGTTATTGACTAGTATCTGATGCTCCTGTTGTTACTGGAGGCTGGGCTTGGACCTTCCTTTCATCTTTCGTCTTTGTAAATTGGCTCCTCTTGTGAATCACCCTGGTTGTCAGGAGCTAAGCGGCAGGTTCCTCCTCACCGCTGCCCAGTTGTGCTGCTTTTTGATGGCAGCGTTATTTACTTTGCAGCCACTCCGTAATCACGGCTTCATCTGTGGCTTCCAGCTTTCCTCGGAGCACCGCATCAACTACCTTGTCAAGGCTGTTCCTTTCTTTGCCTGTCGGTGTAGGAGCTGCGCGGAGCTCAGCCCGTGCAGAGTTTGATTTATGGCTGCTAACGGCACGAGCTGAATTACAGCAGCAGCAGCGGCCTCCCGGGCGGCTGCTACGTGGTGCTTGTGCAGGACTCTGCACCTAAAGGGCGTGCGGTTCAACGTGCCCAGAAACCAGCACGCTGCACCTGCCCGAGGAGCTTTGTGAACGTGGCATTTAGTGAAACCTGGAAGGTCACGTTTTGCTTTCCGCATCCCTGTGGTTTGGCCTGCCCTGTGAAATGCATTTTTTGAATGTAACGTGCATCATCCAAGAAGTTGTTTGCAACCTTCCCTCATGTACCTTTCTTGAGGAAGCCTTGACACCGCTGGTGCAGGTTAGTTGCTGTCTCCTCCTCATGCAGGAGCTGTGTTGCATTTCAAATTAGCCAGGTGACCTGTGGTGTTTCAGAAGGATGCTGTGTGGTCCTAAGTCGGCTAAGCAAAGAGAATGTTTTGCATTCACCAGTTTACAACTGCTTTATAGCAGTTAAGCAAGACTTCTTTATTTTTAATTGCTTATTTCTGCTGATTCTCAATCAATTAGTGACTTTAGGTATATAGACTTGGGCATTCAACTTTGGGTTGTTTTTATAGCAATGTTGAAAATCTTGAACCACAGGTCCTATTAAGCAGTCTAAAGTTGGATACTCGAACTTCCAGACACAGTAAGTCACCAATTCCTTTAAAATAGTTCTTCGCTATTAAGCCTTTGCAGAAATTACCCTGACTTAAGATGTGTTCAGTAGGATGTTTCTAGCTGTAGAAATGCAAGCCTTACCTGCCTTGCCAAGGTAGGTGATTCATAATTATGCATGGATGAAGGTATTCTTCATCTGCCAAAACTTTTCTTATATGGCTTTGACAATTAAAACGGGAATTCAACTTTATTATCTGTAAAGAATAGTTTATGTGGCATCAAAATTACAGCATCTCCTCTTTTGAGTACTTGCTGAAATGAACAATTATATTAATTCATTTCTATGTTAAAATTAATTAAAAAATAAATCTTTTAAGTATTTCAGAATCAATTGTGAGATCATCTTTTAAATTATATTAATAGAGGAATAGTAGAAACTCTTTAAACTTCTAGGAGAGTCAAAACTAATTAAAGACTTACAGTAACTACATTTAGATTTTTTCACATTGTTTTTCATAGCTTAAAGTTCCTTCTTCAGCAGAGACACCTGGTTAATTTTCTTCTTTTAAGAATGCTTCAAAGTGTGCCTGCCTTTCCAATGGTAAATGCCTCCTCAGTGCCTTTTGCAGTTGCACAAAGCAGAGGAGCAGCGAGATGGGCCCGGCCTGAGGAGCTGCCGTCCGCCCCGCGCCCTCTGGTTCTGCTGGAGACGGGCAGGGCAGAAGGGCCCTTAGAGGATTCCTGAAGCTCTCACGACTTGCAGTGGCAGGCTGAGTTCAGCATCATGTGTATCGTGTTGGCCCATCGTGGATGTAACACTAGGTCTCTCAAGAAGGATCCTGTGCCTGTGCATTGGTAGACTGGATGGTGGTGCTGACATCTGTGTCCTTGTGTCCTGCACATCTGTACTTCAGATCGGGGCCAATTTTAGGCTCGTGGAAGCGGAAGCTGAACACAGGCAGCACCCGTCTTGCCCACCATGTCTCTGTCAAGGTGCAGACTTCTGTCACCACCCGGAGCCAGAATTCAGGGTAGTGTTGGTCTATTCATAATGCCCAGTCCTTTAATAAGGTAACATGGAAAGAAAAATAACGTTTTAAAAACAAAATAATCTAATACAGGGCTGTAAACAGTACTATTGCTAATCACAATGCCTGGGGCTTTATATTGCTACAGCTTCCTTCTGCCTACAAGTTTTGTACCCTACCATATGCATATTTCTGCTTAAGCTTTTGACTAAATTTATAATGCTGCCTTTTCAAAATAATTAAAATGTCCTTGTAATGTTTTTGCCTGTAACCTTCTGCTGATGGTCTCAGCTCTGGCTTCAGGCCCTTTTCACCGGGAATGCTCTTAGTGTAGCTGGGTGCCTGCACATCGACATGCTGCCACATCCATTGCGCTGTTGACGCAGGTTGTAGAGGAAGGGCCAAATGGGGTGTCCTCTAAGTCAGCACTGCAGCTCTGTTCTGATCTTAACGTGATTGCTGCACCTCAGTGAGGTACATGTGAAATTCCAGCCTGTAGGACTTCGCTTACCTTGCAGAGCTACATGGAGTATTAACAACCAGAGACGTGTCCAATCCTTTGGTCAGACCAGCTGCCAGTGCTTACTGCAGTGATGGGCTGCGTCCCGAGGCAGCAGGTGTGATCAGCCGAGGTTAATGATGCTCTTCCATGGGATTTAGGTGGGTGTTCTTACTGCTTTGTGGTCAGATGCTCGGGAGAAGAAAATAAGAGTTTCTGAAATGAAAGATCTCCTGTGAATTAAAACTGCGCTGACTCAAATTCTTGGATCCAAAGTGTTCTGAATATGCATTTAGCTTGGGGCCCATCTTAAATAAGAGGCAACAAGTAAGACACATTGTCACCTAGTAGAATTCAGGATTGCTGGAGGCTGTGGAGGTAAATACTTTGGATGAACTTGTAATGGTGTTCGATAATTTTCTGACCTTGGATAATGATGGTAACCATAATTGGATCTCTTGCTGCAGGGTAAAATACTCTGCCATAAAGTAAGGAGTTTGTGCTGTCTGGTGCTTACTTTTCACTAAGGGCCTGTGTAAGAGAGCGCTGGCTAAATAGGCAACTTGCCTCATTTGCTTTTTATCTTTTCTGTTCCTATAGGATTAAAATGTAAACAAATATTCAAGAAAATTCACTTCTTAAATATGTCAACTAGAACTCATTTTAATACTTTAACCAGCATTAATTTACTTTTTCTTATATTAAAATTAAAACCTAACATATGGTTTGGAGAAAATGTGGGGATACATGCTTTTAATTTCAGAACAGAGATATACTATTTTTGAGAGTATAGGGGAAAAAGTGTGAAAATACATAAAGGGAAATCTTACACTCTTGTTTACTGTGTTTTGACTGTAATTTCTGTCTTTTTAGTTCCTTTAGAACTGGAATCTGGTTGGATTATTTTTATTGCCTGTGATGGTGGTTAAAACAGTCTCCTAAATGCACTAGCTGGTCTTTGAACTTGCTTTTATTTTCATTCATGTATAGTAATATGTAAAATTTTAGGGAAGTAGCAGTTCCTACAGGCAAGAATGGTGCGTGTTTTGGGGTTTACTATCAAGTTTAATATGATTTTGGAATACTAAAAGCAATTCTGAAAGGAAAATATACAACCTGAACCAGTTCTTACTAATTAAAGGAGTAGGTTAATCTACCATATCACTTAAGACAGGCAGAAGGAGGGGAGTGCGGTTAAATTTAATGCTAACTGGCACGCTTTCTGCCTCACTAATCTACATATTGCAGAAGAACTTTTCTGTCAACTTCCTTTCAAAACTAGGCTTGCAGCTTGAAACTTCAATGCAAAGAAGAGATGAGCCCTGATTTCACCCCCATAAGCTTCAAAATAAATCAAAAATCATTTTAAGGAAACCAGTGGACCAAGTTCTTATATGAATAAATCAGCATTGACTAATCAAGCTATTTCAGTTTATACTGCATTCGAATCAGCTGGAATTGAGAGCTGAACAGTCAAACAAGTGTGACTAAAGTCAGGTCAACAGGCGAGTAAGCTGAAATGGTTCCTTCAGCGAAAGCAAGTTTGATGACTCGTGGATGGTCTGGGATTTTCTACAGATTTATGGTGGCCTGGCTGAAAGTCCAAACCTGGTCCAGTTGCTCTGGAATATTATATTTTCCCACAGCCAAACCCACCAGCATACTCTTCTCTGGTTTTCATGGCTCACTGTCCGTGAAGGAAGGGTCAATAGCCCAAGTGCTTAAACCTTTTTCAGCATTTTGAATTGGCTGCTTGATGCGTGTATTGACTTCAGGAATGTTAAGCAGCGCCCACTCATCTTAGGGGTTCACAGCCTTGGTTCAAGCGGGCCGTATCCTGTGGGTATTACAGGTCTTTTACTGTGTCAATCAAGAGTATGATTTTTTTTTTTCACTTCTTGACTACCCACTGCTTTTATCAGCTTATGGTGTTATTGAAACGTCCCTTGCTCAGGGGATGTGTGAGTCAGTAAGATAAGCATCACACCAAATATAAGATGGGTTATGTTAAATTTCCCTCTCCTTTAGGGATCTCCTTATAAAGAGTGAAAAGCACAAATTATCCCTTTTCAATTCCCTTAACAACAATAGTGATTAGAAAGCTTTATTTTAAATAAAACCAAAATGATTTCTGTGTTTCCTCAGAGGAAAATATTTCTTCCTCATGGAGGAAATAAGACTTTTGGGGCCAAGTGCTTGGCATTTCTTACAGAAAACGAACCCTGGGGCTGCAGGAACCATGTCCTGTCCCATGCGGGCTTGGTGGGGAGGGAAGGAGCGGCCTGGGATGAACGATGCTGGTGGCAGCCGCGTTTGCTCATGGCCTGGAAGGAGAGTTACCAGCGTGGGTAGCCCTGTTCCCCTTAGCATGACCAAAGGGCTCTTCCCAGGCTGCCGAGGGGACCAGCACCTCTCCCTTCTCCCATCCCACAGGCTCTTTGGGTGCAGGAGGGTCTATCCCCTACCTTCTTTCTTCGCTCTATCTTTTCCTCTGTTCCATAGAGTTAATAGTTTACAGGAAACAGCTGGAACCTAACCAGATACACTGTTCATATAAAATACTACATGTGCCATAGTCTGTGTAGAGGTGGTGGGAACCCCTTCCACAGGTCTCCAAGGATTAATACGATTTCTTTATGCGTCTCAAAAGTTTATTGCAAAAAGACCGAAACATAGAGGAATAACACAGCAGTGACATAGTTCACTTCAGCAAGCAGCGCCGGATGCAGCAAGTCTAGGAGAGGCTCTTGTGTGGTCACTCAGCTGGTGTTAAGCTCTTCATAGCATCCAAGTAACAGCCGGGACAGAAATAACAGAGTGAGGCGATGCTGAAGCTGCTGAGCACGAACCCGCCTCGGTGACCAGAGCTCCCTGGGCTTATTTAGCGCCATACGCTGCAAAATATGCTAAACACAGAGCAAAATGCTGCCTTAAAGAGCCTGCAGGCATAAGAACCTGGATCCAAAAGATACAGTGAATAGTCTGTGCCAGATAAACCTCCTAGCTGAGATGTGCTGAAGAAGGTTTTAATTGGAAGGAACAAGGGGATGTAAGTGGGAGTTATGTGTGTATCATTAGCAGGAGAACAAATGGCTCCAGCTTTAACTAATGTTGACTACAATAAATTAAAATAAAAAAGAACAAACTGCCACTTGATTTAAAGCTTGACATGAGTGTTAATTTGGATTTGCTTCTGCACCTGGCTTGCCTCAGAGTCTCTGGATTACTTAATTGGACCCTTTGTACTTCAGGTCTTGTATTTTAAGATATGTCAGGTTATGACAAGTTTCAGAACAAAATGATGTTAAGGAAAAAAAAAAAAAGAAAAAACAAGCTTTCAAGTCGGATATTGTTACAATTTGTTATTCCATGACTTGAAGCGGATTTTGACTTCCCCCACCTCGACATCCCCAGCTCGGCCTCTCGGTCTCCACATCTAAGCGTTGCCTTCAGGCCTTCCCTTCGACACTGCTGAGCAGGCCGGGCCTGGCTGCCGGCCGTGCCTGTGGAGGAGCTGCTGTGACCGCTGAGCGAGGGCGACTGGCCATCTGCTGAGCCTGCCCGTTTACTCAAAGTTCATGTGGTCTTTCCTGGGATTTAGTGCCACCACAGACTGCAGGTTTCCTGCTGTGGGGGAAATACAGGCTTTAGGCAGGGATATTAGGTTGTCTCTTAACTCTCCATGTTTGGGCAGTTTGCAGGGTGAAAAGTTGCCTCGCAGCATTTCTTATCGCGTTCATTCCCCCTCTGGAGCTGGTCTAATCTTTCCACCACAGCATCCATCACAGGGATGGGTGGCTCGGGGTACAATAAGGCTCACGGCTGCTTTTTCCCTAAGTAATCTGAGCAACTTGACTATAAATAAAATCAACAGCATGACCTTAGCCCCGCATCCTGCCATTTTGAAGGAGCGTTTTGAGGGATAATTTTAAAGGCTGTATTTCCATATCCTCAAGCACTGTTGAATTTGCAGTGCCCTCCTTGCTTCTGTAAACTTTTAAAGTAATAACACTGGCAGTTCACGCAAGCAGCGTTAGTCAGTCCTGTGCGGATCCTGGTTCGCAATGAAATTATGGTGTCAAGAAGATTCAAGCTTTTCTTTAGTCAACCAGAAATACTGGCAGAAAACAAATAAAATCCAGCTTTTGCGAGTGAACCCAAGCGTTCTTCTTGGATGCGAAGATGCGAGTGGAGAATATTACGTTATCAAATACCACTCCAGCTGTACAATTCCACATAACGCAAATCAAAACATGTTGAATATTTAGGATGCTTGCAGTTTGCCTTGATGTCCATTATAGCAAATATTTCTGAGACAAACAAGTAATAAACCTGTCACTGAATGAATTCACTTTCCTCAAAAATGTAATGGCTGCTGTGGAAGTGGGGCCATCAGCTCTGCAAAAGATGAAGTGGTGAAGGGAGAAACTGTGCTTGCAGTGCAATTCTGTAAGCGCCTGTATTTTAAGCCTAATTTTCTGACAAAGTCTGTGTAACAAATCCGATATTTTCACAATCATCTTCTCTAATGATAAAAGAAATTGATAGAATTTAAAAATTTGAGAAAAAAATATTTTTTTCATGTAATGCATTTGACGTTCCAGCTGAAACCCTGGAATGCTTCATGAAAATTACACTTCGGATTGAAAATGCCTATAACTAAAACCAGAAGTTATTAGGTTAAGGGAGGCTTTTGTTGTGTTGTCAGTAAGAGAAGCTGATTGCCAAGTACCCGAGTACCTCCAGGAGGGACAGAGCTGTTTGCTTACACACAAGTCCATTACAGATTGCAGGTTGTGCAAGAAGACTTGTTGCATTGCAAGTTTGGCCTGTTTTCATGAAAGTTCACAAAATACATGTCAGAGGGCCTGTTTCTTTTTGGAGAGTGAGCTGTGTTCTGAGGTGCACAAATAGGATGGAACTGCAGAATTTAAACATTAGAACTGTTTTGCAACTGGAAGAAGCAGCAGAGATGATGGGTGGCACTGAGCAGCTGTGATCAAGGCCTCCCGCATCTGAATCAAAGAAGCTCTTTGGCTTCTGACTTTGGGGGCAGTATTAGGGGCAATGGGCGAAGGATAATTTGCTTCAAATGGGCACACAGGTGCAGTTCATGGTGAGTCTGGTCACTTGATAGACTGACCTAGGTTCTGAACTGCATGGTGTGGACACTGCTATCTGCTTGCTTGATGGATGGAGACTGTGCTGTGAGTTTTGCTGGGTTTTATCTCCAGCACATTTAATGCTATTAGTGTTTCCTTTTCTTTTTTCTTTTTCTTTTTTTTTTTCCTTTCAATTCTACTCATTCACTATAAAGATAAAAGTTTTCCCAGAAGCAAGATTGGTACAGTGTTTTTCTAGTTTTCAGGATACAGATGCCTTGCCAAGCTACTTTCAAAGACTGCTTTCTTCCATTGACTTTTACCTCCTTCGTGGGATAAAATAGAACTGAAAAATGACAAGAAGAGAAGATGATGTGTGATGCATCCCTGACAATCTTGAGTCTTTCACTCTCTCTGTAGCTGTGGATAACACACAGTATACTTTCATTTTATGGCAGATAGGGAAATTGTGCTATACTGAAGGAAAGGTGGGTATTTCAGGTAGCTACAAGACTGGGATAAATGCTCCCCTCTAGGTTGCTTGCATTTTCTGTTAGGCATAGCAATGATACTAAACTCAAATGCAGCCTCTAGGCACCATTGTTTCATAGCTGTCCGTCCCAAACTTCCCAGCAATCTTAGGGGTTAAAGTAATTTGGAATATAAAGTTAGATCCATAGAGCATAGCTGGCTATTGTCTCTGTGCCAGGCTGATGGAGCATTACCAAACTTCAAGGGTGTTAAAAATCAGAGTCCTTTTGTCTTCTCTCTACACCAGTAATTAAAGTCAGCCATAAGCTGGCCACGTCGTATTAGAGGCTCATAGTATCTCAAGTCAGACAGAATGACCCTACCAAAGCTGTTTGTCTCATGATTCTGGCCACCTTTGGTGGACCTCGTGAGCTCATGGGCTGCGTGTGCACAAATAAATATCAAATACGCTGTAGAAAAGTATTAGAGGGGAGGTGGTAAAAGAATTTGAGTCATATCCTGGTTGGAGGCTCCCAGATTGGGATGGACTATTACTAGATTTAAGGAGTCAACTGTACTGCTGGTCAGTAGCTAAGAACCTCAGAGTGATGACTCTGTGTTTGTAGATAGAGGCTGAGTAGTTGATAAATGAGCAGCTAAATGAGGATAAAGGCTGATAAACAAAGTCTGCTCATTCTGATATTAGGTTAGTGCAGAGCTAACATAGCTTTCAGTGGCTGGGATGGAGCACCAAGCAGATAACCTTCCCTTCCCTGTGACCTTGCTGCTACCTCAGTATCCTCAGGAGCCCTTTGAGGAGGCAGAATCAAATGTCCTTTCTGAACTGCCCTCACAGAGTGAATTACTGAGGGAAATCCTGTGGTCTTCGTTGTGCAAGGGCTCAGGCTTGAAGACAACGGTGGCCTTGCTGCCTGGGAAAGCTGTAGCTTTAGAGGAATGAGGAGCAGGAACTGGATTTTGGTGTTGTGGTCTAGGCAGCACCTCTCTCGTTCCTCAGTTCAGCAGTGCTATGAAGCCACTATATCACTAACTGGGTTCTCGGAGGGAAAATTGATTTACAGCAGTTTATTCTTTTCTTTAAGCAACAGCCAGGGAAAGCAAGGTCTGAAATCCCTTTTCTTTTTTTCCTCCAAAGAAGATGGGCAAGATGGTAGTCAAAAACAGAAACCAGTAAGCGGTGGCTGCTTCCTGGCTCTTGTGGGCATAAGGCTAAGTTACTTGCTAACATTTTATATGCTTTTCTGGAGTGCTTTACAACCTCCCATGAGTCTTTGTAGGACAGGGCACCACTGTGGCGTGCCACTTGTTTTATGGGCAGGAGGGACTATCAATAATCTGACACATGGCCAAGCTTTTCTCCTCTCCACGGGAAAGAGTGCGTGAAGAGCAGGAAGGTGGGCTGCCCACAGGGAAGCAAGGTCGCACCAAGGGAACAGCCGTGACGGAGGTGTCTCACCATCTCCTAATGCAACATCCCATTGCCTTGAGCTCCTCTCCTTTCCCTGACATCGGGAGCACAGCAAAGAGCAGCTGTGCTTTTAATAGCAATGTACCAGATTTAGAAATCCTTTGACCTTTTGGCTGGAGGAAAATACCGTACTCAAAACATTAATTAAAAACCAAGAATATCTAAGAAAGTATAAATAGTGCGCGATTTTTTTTTCACCAAGAGGGCCATTTCAAAGAACAAAGATGCTCTTATATTTTGTTTCTGACCGGGTTGTAGAAAATCTGTCTGTTCCTGTTCTCTTTGGCCTAACACATCCAATTGTGACTTGTGCTGTCTGCTTGCATTAATAGCACTGACTTATGCTCAACGTTAAACCACAGCATGGCTCGGCTGAGGTTTCTCATTCCTGCAGTGCTGGACTATCACAGTGAAACCTTTAAGGGTTTGTGTGTGTGTATGTACTTCTCTATCAGCACTATGCTGATCCTCCAGTATCAGTAGAGCTATTTCTCTTCGCTATGTGTTGTACGTGCTTTGTCTTTTGCTTTTGGGCTTCCAAGGGAATTTTCAAACCACTCTCTCAAAGACCAAGATGGTCTGATATGGAAAAAAAAGGAAAAAGAAAAGCAGAATGCTTGAAACATATCAACTTGTTGCATCAAATCCTCCCCATTAAGACCAAAACTCAAAATGGAGAAAATGATAGTTTAGTTTCTAGCTATAGATTTTCCAAGACAGAGGAACAGTCCAAAATAAGTTTTAGGGAAACTGGACAAGAAGTGGTTTGCCAGGACTGTGCCAGCTGGTGCAGACCAGGTGATGAGTCTAATGTAGAAGCCTTTACTGCAGCTAGTAGAATAAAGTGACTGGTCATATCGGAATTAGACCAGTTGGGAAATGCCATGCTAAATTGATTTTTCTTTTCATTATAAAATGACAGTTAGCAGAATGTGAATTGTATTGCTGAAATTTAGTGTATTTTATTGTATTTTTTTAATGGAAAATCTCTCAAGAACTTGTAGTTGAAATGAGACAAAGACTGCTTGCACTGGAACAGGATAGACTGCTAGGCCCTGCTCAGCATCATACTCTTCCATGTTTCAGTCGAGTGGCCCCACCAGTCATCTGCTACTTTCATTTCTTATGAAAACTTTTGTAAGGTCTGTGTTATTTCCCCAGTTCAGCATAGGAAAGTTCAAAAATATTGTGGGATAGGCTGCTTCTTGGCCAACTCTACAATACTTGAACCTACCATAGGATAACTTAGGTTGTGCTATTCCACAAGAAAACAACATTATTTTTTCCAATGAAAACTGTCACCTGACAGGCTACAGACTTAAATGATATGGTCAAATCCTGAAATAGGAGATTTGTTAAAAGATGAGTTGTAGGACGTGAGTGGGATGAGTACAGAAACACAAACTAGGAGCTTAATCTGATGATGACTTACTAGTTAGTCTTTCCATGTTGCAGAAATATTAGTGCTTAATCTGCAAGGATTTGTGAATCAAATTTGGATGAAAATTGCAAGGTCTGAATATTGTGCCAGATTCCTAATAGCTATTTTGAGTTCCTACATTTTTTATCATATAAAGTATGCTAAAATTGGTCCAGTTCTCCTGCCTGCCTACTTTATTTTAACCAGTGTTGACAGCTACATCTGGTAGAAACGCTCTAAATTAAATAAAAAGTCAATGCAAAAAGAAAAAAAAAAGAAACTTTTTCCATAAAAGCATTAATTCGTTTTGTCAATGGACTACATTTACCATATACTTTGAGTCTTGTTAAAGAAAGATAACAATATAATAGATCTCCACAACATTTAGGTATCTGAGGCAAACATCTCTGTATGAAATTCAAAGACTGGAGTGTCTTCTTATATTCTCTCTGTCCCCTTTGCTTTCTATGTGTACATGTACACACATAATTATAAATGACACATCATTTTTGAGGGCAGAATTGGGTTTTGAGTTAGCACAGCGTGTTTGGGGAAGTAGTGGCTATAATATTTCTTTTCATCTTTTATATTCTGTCTTCTGTTCCTGTTTGTTTGTTTTTTTTCCCCTGTAGGTAAGCACAAGCATTTATAGTCAACTGATTCTCAAGTGAGACATGACCATAGGGATTGTATCAGGTTAGGAAAGCTGGAAATGGGAGCCGGAACTTTTGTTTTGGGTTCTCCTGTGCTGCTCGCAAGGAGGAGGTCACCGAGCAAGGAGAGGTGCCCGTTGTGCCTCCCGGCCTCGCCCCGTACGTGGAACACGGGCCCTGCACGTACTTGCATATCAGCTACATGTGCAAGTGGCAAAGGATTCGCTGGACTGGCAAAGACGGCCCAGGTTGGCAGCAGCTCTGTAGTGTTGTTTTCCCAAGAGGGATTCAGCTCACAGATGGTAGAGGGGATGTCTGGAACTTGGTGATGCTGCTCCTCACATCTTCTGTCTCCTGCTGTTTGGCTGTTTTCTTCTTACTATGGTCATTGCAGGGTCCATGAAATCACATGTGCTTGTCTTGACCATCCTAGTTTATTTAATAGAACTTTTAAAAACTGCAGTAAAATCGATTAACGTTTTCAGATTTGTTTCAAAAGCTGCCACTTCTAGTTGTATCTAATGAATTTAGTGAGTGTAAATCAACTGACAGCAGTAAAGAGACAATTGATAAGACTGGATTTTGAATCAAACTTAAATTTCTTCTCTGTTTTTTATCTTCTTTGCGATCACTTCCCACCTTTCTCCTGAAGGTCACATAAACGATTCCTGGTGTGCATCCAATAATCCTTAGCTCCAGCAAAGATCCAGCGTCCATTGCTTGGGAACAGAAGGCTCTGTGTTAGCGCAAAAATGTAGGCTGCCGTCTGAGGCTCTGCAACTGTCAACCTGATGCCAAGCCAATAGCCTGGGAGTTTAAATCTGGACCAGGTTCTTCAGGGCCAAGAAGTCGTGTTCGTGGCCGTGTGCGCCCGTCCCGCTCCAGCAGCACCTGCTGCTTTTTGCTGTGCTACAAAGCTGCCCAGGTGGCTCACAGGCTCGTGGCTGCAGTCACCGTGTTGACTCCTGTGACTTGTGCCGACTGCCTACAAAAAAGAGAAAAGAAGCCCTTAACTGGTAGTGAAGGCTTTGCAGAGGGGTGCAAGGTTCCTCTCCGCTGCCTGTGCCCTGGCACTGCAGTTCCTGGAATAGCTGTCCTGTGCAAGGGAACGTGGTGCCACTGTGGCTCCCTTGCGGTGACTTCCACAGCGCACAGCTCATGGCCACCCACAGAACCATCAGAAGTTGTTTCTCTCCCTTCAGCTCAGTTGTTTCTAGATCTTCTTCATTAGGGAAATGGAGCAGTTTGGAGGTTTTAGTTTCGTTCTAGACAAACAAAACTAGAGCCAATCTGTTCTGTGAGTCTGTGTCAGATCTCCTACCCTTGGTCCAGTTTCTTCACTGTGGCAGCTGCTCATGTTTCTGAAGAAGGTCACTGTACTGTGGACTTTTCTTATGTTTTAGCTTTTTAATTTTTTAAAATCTTTTCTGGCATAGAATTCAAAGATAAATGTGGTAAATCTATCTCTCTGTCTTTCAGTAAAAAAATAATGGTCATCTTTGTCCCTGGAGGGAGAGTAATGATTGGTTGGAGAGATGCTTTTGACTTCCCAAGTACTAATGAGCTCTTGTCTTTGTTGGACCGATCCTGAGGTCTCCTCTATTCCAGCTCTCGTAGGGAATGCTTAAGGAGTTTAATATTGAAATGCCTTCTTGATAGCTGTTGTCTTGGTATTGGTAAACAGCCATAAGAAGGCAACATTTTTTTCCAAACAGGTTTTTATCTGTAGGATTTCTTTGCAATCGTGTCACAATTTCATAAATTTATCAAATGAGCGCAAACCACCAGTTTTTCTCTTCCCTGAGGAGCTTGCTTCTTATGAAGCATTATTCTAATAAATAGCTATTCCTATTCCATTAGCAGATTCTGGAATATCATTTTTACAAGAGGAAAGGATGATCTTTGAACTAGTGAATCTGACCTGTGAACACATGTATGCAGTGAGGTCCACTAATCTATGGAAAACTCCTTTTAAAGGTAATTGTCAAAAAATTGTCCCTATAAACAATGAGTGCTAGGCAGGTTTCATGATACAGATCTAGACACAGGCGATATCAAATGCTAGGAAAACTAGTAGGTGCTAATGGTAGCAGGGTTTGTGCTTATCTTCTTGCTAGTTGTGCAGGTGTGATAATGCAGGGCTGCGTGGGGACGCGTGTGCCTGTCCCACCCGGCGCTGGGGATGCTCCCTGCATGGCACAAGGATGGCCTTTCCCTTCTCCCTATGCCTCAGAGCTCCGGCCCTGGTGAAATCCCTGAGTTCTGGGAGAGGCAACGAGAGGGTCTTTTCTCCAGATGTCGCTGGAAGAGGAGGAAACTCCTGCGACCTGCAGCATAGGAAAAATGTATTCAGGGTTAGGACCCTGATTTGCTCTCCTATCATAAGATCGTGTTGGGTGGGGAACAGAAAACAAGTGGGTCTTCCCCTACCAATGATCCTCTAAAATCCCACTGATCTCCTCTCAAAGATACTTAATGGAATCTCAATATTCAGTGGTACTTAGGTGTTTAGGAACCTTTTGCTCTTGTATAGCTGTTCAAGCCTGCACTGTTCATCTTCCTAAACCCTGTCTTGGTTCTCAGCCTAGAAAGCAATGGGATTTTTGCAGTTCCCAAGGATGCGCGAGGCCCTGCGCTCAGGATGAGGTAGAGAATCCAGTGTCAGGCTGAGGCTAGTGTGTAGCTTTGAGTCCAGCCTAGCCTTCAGCCTTGCAATACGTTTAATGGGCAGTGTTGCATCCTGTGATTTGCAACCCAGGCGGACAAAGTGTATAAATTAGGAAAAATTTGAGGCATGAAATAATTAGGCCCACTAATACAATGCAAAACTAATGGCTTAATAGAAAGAGCTTGTTATAGGAGGTTACCTTTAAAAGAAAACAAGATGGCAAAAGGTCACACTGTTGGGTGTAAGTGCCTGCTGCTGAGAAGCAGTCAAAGAATGGCCAGAAGTTCACAGACCCGGTGCAGAAACTATGCTAGAGTCCGGGTGTGGAAAAAACAAACAACAGGAAAGTGTAAACGTGTATTAGTTGTATCCATTTTGTACAGGAAAAAAAAGAGGGGGGAACACTGGAAGTAGAGAAACATATATATATACACACATATACACGTATATATGTCTTCTGTTCCACTGACCTGCCAATATTATAGTGGCAGGTAATGGGAATTGTTTCTACTGAGCCATTTATTCAGAGCAGAGACAGTAACTGCAACATTTCTGAGCTTTATGGCCTCTGAATGCTCCTTTGCTAACATTATTGAGGCCTATTTTTCAGTGTTGCTCAGCTGTTCTTATTTCATAGGAACTGAGTTGCTCTTATATTTTTAATCTATCTTTCTATGAATTTTTTTCTTTTTTTTTTTCCCTCACCCTATCCAATGCTTTCTTTATAAATTGATGCAAAGCACATCACCTTTGAGCAACCTGAAGCATTGGTTTGGAAAATCCACAGCACAACCAGGGCTGGCGCCTGTAGTTCTACAAGGGAGTGTTGCTCACAGGCAAGAAACACTGACACCAGTTGACAAAGAGAGTTTGTTTGTTATTCTCCCTCGTGTCCTTTAAGTCACGGCAGTTTATTTCAGAATTAGTGCCCAGAAGCTGCTAAGCTCGAGAGCTTAGTGTTGAACGTGACCTTTTCCATGCAGTTCTAGAGGAAATGAAAATAGTTGCATATTTTAGTGGGACTTGTTGTGGGAACAAAATACCCACTTGTTGTAAGGAAGGTCACAGGACTCTGTCTTTGAATGAGTAAATTACTCTTAATGCACAGTAATTACTTTGTAAAAATTAATTTTTAACTCGCAAGTACCATTTTTTGGTTCTATGGACTCTTTAAAATATCCAGGCATTTCAAACACCATTAATTATCTCTGTGAACTCTTGGGACTATAACTGGTAATTTGACTGCAGGATTAGACTCCTAAATCTCATTGCAGTAAAACCAGGAAAACAGTATTTTTCAGCCTTTCACCCCAATTTCAAATCAATGTCTCCTAACATGTTTATGTTTTATGGTTTAACAAAACAATAAATAAGATGGATAATATAATTTTTGGACTCACTGCAGACTCTTCTTCCCTTTAGTCATTAGGAAAATATTTTGTCTGACTGATGGTGTTGTAAAATGTATTATTTCAAACCACAGATATTGGCAATTAGTATAAATCAAGCTGAATAGGGATAATTAAAATTTAATTCTAAGTTTGTCAAGGTCTTTGGAAGCATATCCTGAGGGCCAACTGGGTCTAGGTTGTGGCTGGTTTCCAGCTGAATTTGGGCCAAAAATTGACATTCTTGCTCAGTCCTCTTTCAAGACAAGTTCCCAGGCACTTCAGAGGGGAAGCACACGCTAAGCTGCATAAAGATTGAACAGAGGTGCCAGGATTTCTCCTTAAATGTGGATTGTGGGAAGAAATGATTTTAAGAATTAGGATCATTTTAGCTGGTCTTGCTCTGTAATTGCTTCCGACTTTATTTCCACTCTTGGAAAATTCAAAACCTAGTATTGCTGTCAAGAAATTTTTGATAACTTATTTAAGAATAACAAAATTCCGGGGAAATATTACGATTTTCTAGGGTGTTTTCCCCCCTCCACCACCACCATCCAAAATGCCTAACAACTTGGTGGTCATCTGGAAATAATGCAAGTAAAATTTATTCTCGCGTTTGCCAGGCTCGTGCAGGTAGCTGGCTGGGCTCCTTAGCCCTGTCTCCACTTCCAGAGCGGAGCCAGTGTGGCTTTTGCACTCGCTTTGGGAGCAGCAGGGTGTGCAAAGTGTCAGATGCTCCTGCCGTGCACCCAGCAATGCACCCGTCTAGCAAACACCAACGGTCTGACTGGAGCGACATTTCCATCAGCTCTTCTGCCCTCCTATGTGTGTTTCACTTTTTATGCCTTACGTCTTTTCTTTCATTGATATCAGCTAGCCTTTTTGCAGTACCTTAAGAAGCATGTATTTAAATGTGCAAGTTCAAGGCTTTACTGACTCCAGCGTAGTTGTGCCAGTGTTATTCTGAACAAGATTGGCTCTAGCTCAAAGAATACACTAAGTAATTCATTGTAAGCTAAGCCCCAAGTTGATGCAGCCCCAAGCTAATGTCATTAGATGCCTATCTAGTACCCAGGGTAATTTATATGTGGAAAAAAAAGCCCAAACCAACCCCCTGCCTGCTCTCTGCATTCCGCTTACTGCTGCTTAGCTCACGTATTGACATAGTACGAGTTTGACTGCTCATCAGCTCCTGCAGGTAGACTACAACAACAGAAATTAGTATTACTATTCCTGCTTGTAGTGCAGACTTGATGGTGCTGTTCTGCCAGCAGAAATTCTCAGAGGGGCAGAGATTTCTCTAGATACATGTCTTATTTAGGTGTATTTCACGAGCCTATTTTAATTTAAAAAATCATTGCTATATGGGCCAGTGGTTACATCATAGAATCATAGAGTCACAGAGTGCTTAAGGTTGGAAGGGACCTCTAGAGGTGATCTAGTCCAACCCCCCTGCACATGCAGGGTCACCTAGAGTACGAAAGTATTTGGTGTATCCAGGGTATGAACTAACTTCACAAATGTAGAACAGTTCACAAATGAGGTATTATAATTACTGTGGATAGTTTAAAGAAAATATCAACTCAATATTCATTAGCAGTCAAGAAAGAGAACTGAATTTAGGATTTATTAGAGAAGAAATTGAGACCAGACTGTCTGAAGGAGATTCCCTATGGCTGTGTGCTGGCCACAGCCTGCTCTTCGTGTGCATCTGTGCAGAACCCTTGGTCGGACCCAGCCTGGCTGTTCTTTCTCCTTGTCTGATACTTGAAAGTCAAATTGCTTTATCCTAAATCACATTTCTCAAAGGTGTTTTTGTCATTTGCACAAAGATTTCCTCTGATTCTTTTTATCCATGCACTCTACGTGGCTCGTTGAAAATATTCTCCTAAATATCCTGTAATAATTCTGGGAGGAAAGAAAAAAAAAATCAAGTGGATAGAGCCGAATGCCTCCAACAGTAATATTTTCCTTTGCACTCAGTGGTTGGCCTGCTGTCTTTCATCACAGAGTTGGGTTCCTGGAGTGCAGGGTCAGTGGGAAGTTTAGGAGTGAGAACATCAGGATCTGGCTCTCTGCTCTCATGTACTGCATCTAAAAACATCTGAATCTGAGATTGACTCCACGTTTGTGAGCAGCCCCGTGGAAATCAATAAACCCATCCCCACGCGCAACGTCGGGCAGTTGCCTGAGTGTTTGCAGTGCACGGTAATTGGTGAAAGCTGTATGGTTACTCCACTGCTCTGTGGTACTGTTTGCTGTTTAAATTAATTTGCACATACCGTGTGGGCAGCAAATCTGTGAGTTTGCTGGAAAGTCGTGCTTTACCAGTGAGAAATCTCCATCCCTTGCGCGCGGAGGTTCTCCCCATGAAAAAGACTTGGTAGAAGGGGTTGGACTGGGCGCTCGTGGCCTGGCTCTCCAGCTGCCCGCAGTCACCGGCCCTGCGGCACCACGTGCTGGCAATGAATCTGCTAGGATAGGGTCAAACAAATTACCCTTAGAAGATTAAAACCTTAATTATTTTGATTAAAGATGATGATTAATTCTACTAGGGCTCTTATTGTGTTCATTAACTGTGATAAAATATCATATGGGATTCTGAACTTGTGGCTACTTCCAGCCCTGAACAGAAAGCAAAGAATGAGTGCCTATTTGAAGATTAATTTCTTTAATAAAAGTCTGTCGCCATTTAAGACGTTAATCAAATGGGACCGTATCTGTGAAATCAGTGTGGCAGCAGGTTACTTCTGTACCACTGATAACTGTGTGCACAACTTAAGGACTTTGTCAGCAGAGCTGGCAACTTTAATTACACTGGCAGGGCCATTAGGGTGTTGGAGCGTCAGGTGGGGAGGGCTGATGAACCTGGTTAATGGAAAGCCCTAAAGGTTGGCCACTCGTATTTACATACTTGAAGAGAATCTCAAATAGCTGGGAAGGATTTTTATTTTCTAATTTTATTTTATTGCTCAGTTCAAGATGAGAGTCAAGTTTCACTCGGTGTTTGTTTAGATGGGATTAGTGAATTGGTGAATTTGAAGGTGCCTTCGCTCCTTCAGCATCCCCTATACAAAGTCTGGTTGTGGCCTTGGTTGTGTCACCATCACCTCGTTGACCTCTCTGGCCTACTGCAACTGGAAATGAAGGCAGAGCCTGGCTTCATGGTGGGAGTGACAAATGCCACATTAACTCGGTGGCAAAATTGGTTGCCAAAGTGTTTAGCTCTTCCCGTCATTTCACCGAGTTAACTGCTGTAACAGAAGAGGCAGACACGAAGACAGTAACTTCAGCAAATGGTCTGCACATGAAGTGATTCACAGTATGCTTGCTTCTATCTCCTCAAAGCAGGTACTAGGTGTTATTATCTATGAATGCTAAATACAGTGATTAATTGCACTGATGTACAAGCAAACAAGATTATGTGGAGTTGTATGATAAGAAAGTGCTGATTCCCTCTGTCACTGTAATAGATGGCTCTGTCTTCCCTTTCCTGCCTGTGTTTAGATGCATTAAGATAATACTAATCAGTTTGTAATTAGTTATACCTAGAACTGAACATGGCCCAACGAATGCACAGATTTCAAACACCTCTTTTCAGTCTATCGAGGGGAAGTATTTAGGCCACTAATCTCAATGGATGGTGAAAGTCCAGAGACTCTAATACTTCTCCTTTGGGGCTAGTCCTCCTGAGTTACAATCCAAACCCTTAATACTTAAACACTTAAGTCAGGCTGGCTCCACCGCGGACCCTCGGAGCCTTTCATTTTATCTGCTGCTCTGTCTGCTGCGTCACACGGATCCGCACTTGCGATGCTCCCTGGAAAGGATGTGGTTAATGCTATTCTTATCCCTAACTATGAGTAATCCTGGGAAGCGCTTCAGTTTATACTTTTGTGGCTGGACATTATTTGGCTCATTTTTTAACAGCACGATGGCCGGGGAGGCCGGTGCTTCTCAAGGAAGCAGACGCTTCAGGATTTCCTTGTCCATTTAAAGGCAGCTGCCTCTAGGTCCAGTTCCTCACAGTTGGCAATGCGACTGCATTAATGCCCTTCTTAATCGGCATCAGAACCTTAATTTTGATTCTCTGTCTATGAAGCCAAAGGTAAAATAAAGCAGCACCTCCAACAGTAAATATGTTATTTTGGCATGCACGTAGTGTGAACATGCTCTGCAAGCTAAGATATGCCTCTGCCGAAGACCATCTTTTTAGAAAATACTGTTTTTTACACAAATAATATATCTATATGAAGTCTATTAGCAAGACAAATAGCTATCAAATGCATTCGCTGCATATATTCTGTATTTATAATACATATATATATGTATGTATAAATTTGCCATAATATACATACTTTTGCCATAAGAAATAAAGTGGCCTGGAAGATGACTGAAAATAGAACAATATGATTAGGGGAGTTAAACCCTGATTTGCATCTAAAAAAATGTAGGGTATGCTCATTTATGTGCAAATGTAATGGAAAAAGGCTGCAGGTAAAGCGGCAAAAGCCTAAACAAAATAAACACTTAATTTTCTTTTATTGTACTTTGTGACTATTAATAATATTGCGGTGCTAAGGCAGAAACATTAAACTAAGCAGGGGAGCAATAAATGTTCCTAGACTGTACAATGCTGTTGACATTAGCGGCTAATAGCTCCAGAGTTCGCATAAAATGCAGATTGAAGCACAGAGAAGATGTTTAGTGGAGTCAGCAGCAGCGGGGAGCTGTTTGCAGGTGAAGCTAATACCCTGGGGCAGGCACAGCGGGCGCCCTTCCCTGCAAAAGATACCCGAGAAGACCTTTTTTTAAGCGCTTAATCAGAAAGTCTCCTTCTTCAGGCAAGAGATTGGATAATCCCAGTTTATTTATCTCCCAAACTAGCTTTTGGAATGATTAATTATAATGTGCTGTGTGTTTTGTTTATAAATATCATGAAAAATATGTGGAGTGGAGGGTATGTTGATATAAAAATGAAATCTATCCTCATTTGAGAACATAATGCTAAAGTTAAGAGAGATGACTTGGTTTTCACACTCTTGGGCGTGTGAAGGGGAAGCTGGATTTGGGGTTAATGGTCTTTAATTCAGTTAACTCACTGGGACATGGGAAAGGATGCAGTGCTTGCCAGTAGCCGCATTGTGCTGGGCTTTGCCTTGCAAATCTGGACATTGACTGTGTCCCACACCCTTGACTGAGAAACTGTAAAAAAAGTACTGAGAGTAGGAGAAATTAATAGCCATATATATGATGGAAGAGAGGAGAGGTCTTCTCTCCATCTGCCCCCTGGACAGGCTCTTAAGAAGTGAAACTGCATTTCTTCAGACATTATTTTTTATTTGCAAAGTGGTCAGTAATCAGGCACTGCATTTTAGGAGTTAGGTTAAAGGGAGCAGTGTTGGGAAGGAGTGAGGCGATCGTTGCGGCAGAGCATTAGTTGCCCTAAGAAGAGCCAATCTCCTGCCCTGCATTTGGTTCCGCCGAGGAAGCCCTAGTTTGGAGGCCTTGGCGGTGCCGTATCCGCCAACCTGCCCTTCCTCTCGAGGCCGCTGCGAAGGCTCTGCTGGGGTTTGGGACTGCCTTTGGGGTCAAGCTCAACGCCGCGGTGCTCGAATGGGAGCTAAGGCCTGCATGCTCGCTCACAGGCTCTTCCTCACACCTGAGAAAAACTCCCCACAACTAACCAAAAGATACTCAGTTACTCTCTTTATGGCACCTCTCTTGAAAAAATAAATGGTTAGAGTGACTACTAGTCTGATATTCCTGCTTATTCCGTAGCCCCAAATTGATGGCTTATAGAGCATCTAACAAAATGAGGCTCTGGATAGTAAGTGGGTCTTTTAGGTTGTAAGATAACATAAATGATTAGTAGTAATATCATATGGCAGAAATGGAAGCAAAATGCCTGCCCCCCCCCATCACTTTAAAGAGCTGGATCATTATCTTTTGGAGATGGAAATAAGCTCTTCTAACACTTATTTGGTTGCTGCTCGGTGCCGGAGGATGCCCCTGCGTGCTCTCCGCGGGTCGGGGCTGTCCTCACTTTGCAGCGCGATGCCCGGGGCGCCGCGCGCGCCCGCGGCCGGACAGCGAGCGGCCTCGCAGGCCAGCGGGAGCCTGGCCCGTGTTCCGGCAAGGTTCCGTTGCCTGGAGACTGCCTGGGAATTTGGGTCAAATTTTCCTTCTCATTTCAGGAGCTGAAAAAAAAAAAGGGAAAAAAAAGTGAGAGAGAGAAAGAGCTATATTATCCAGGGACAATGAGAGGATTTTGTCCTGGTTTTATACAGTTCAGTTCTCTCCGTCGCCTCAAGAGCATCGTGGCATCTAAGTGATAGGTCACAGCTCGGCACGGGGCAGTCTCAGTCCCTTTTGTTGACTCTGTTCCACTTTGTATAAATAATTGACCATCCCAGTATGGGAAAAGGAATCTAAATCTTCCATTACAGGACAAGAAAATATTTCTGGTTTATTTAGTACGACCTTACTTTTTTTAGTTTTTCTTCACGTGTTAAAATTAATTTCTGGCCTCTTATTAGCTGAGGAAATGAGATACTGACAGTGGTTAGAAGGAAATTGAGCTGAGCCTATGACATATCGAGTGAATGTCCAGAAGTTGTAGATTAAACAGACTCCCTCTTTTGCCTCTGTTTTTCTAGTCAAAATAAAAATGCTTTCCAAATAAAAGGATGAAGAAAGGCAAAAATAAAAGTAAATCCCAGCAGCCGCTTTGGATTACACACAAGAACCGGAGTAAAATGTAATATTCGTTAGCAACTGCATAAGTAAGTTAGGCTGGATCAGCATTGTACAAAGACTCAGTGAATCTGTTTGGATTCAAGCGCATGATACATCTGAGCAAACCGAACCTACTTGGCATGGAGCAGCTCAGGATTTCCAGCACTGCCGGGCCGAAAGGCACTTGTGAGCATTGAAAATAGCAGCTCCCTCTCGCTGCACACCAGCCATCTCTTTGTGTAGCTCATTCACTGGGATTATTCAAGTGCTGCTTTGTGAGCGGTGTCTTGACTCCGCTTTATTTATGTGCGTAAGCCCCAATCCTTATGCGCGACTGCATTTCACACCTTTGTTTTTCAGCTGTCCTCCTGTTACGTGATAGCACTCGAGTCGCTGGCTGTATTCATCAAAACAGGAAGCATTTCAAGAACATTAGCACTTAGTACCTTGCGGGTTCCAGCCCTTGATTTTAAGCCAAACCGTTGTTGTTTTTGGCAAGTGTATTTTCCTCTGAACCTGATGCGTTTGAAATATCAATTCTGGGGAATTACCCAGGTAGATCCAGCTCCAGAGGCTTATTCTGTTGCACATCTGCCCTTCAAGCTCCAACTTCCTAGGCCTTTCTCACCTCACTAGTGCCCGTAGGAATTGGATGCACCGGTCAGGGGGTGACTTGGCCCTCTTCTGCCCTCAGCGGCATACACTGAATCAATCGGGAATTGCATGCTGGAATACAGACAGCGATACCATATATTGGAAAACAACACAGATGTTGCTAATCTCCATGAATGTGGCTGTGAGAACAAGCGTTTCCAGAGCTCACTGAGCCTTGATACTCAGGTAAAGGATTCGTATTTATTATGTCCTCATTCTCCACCATGATTTTGATGCTTTTGAATATCATGATGCCTGTCATCCCAGAGCTGAAAAATACCCGTGTTTGCATCAGTGACAAATTCCACAGTTACCTTTTTTTCTGACAATTTTTTGGTTAATGTTTGAATGGAAAGATAGTGGAATTATTTTGTGTGGGATTGTTGGCTCAAAGAGTTAACAATAACAACATATGTTTTTCTCACAGGAACACAGGCAAACGTGACCTTAGATTAAATAATTAGAATATGCAGTTACCCACACAGTTTTCTGACCCGAATTGTGTATCTGCATTTCTTAGTTGAAACTTCTAAACTGAGCAACTCTCCGGGGAATTCACATCAGAAGCCCCTTGAGGACCTACAGTTTTGGACCATCTCTGACCAACTACAGAAAGAAAGCATTTGCTTATGCATTTTATGTAGCATTTAGAGCCCAGCAGGATAGAGAACACTAGTGTTTTTCCCTGCTGGAAGGAAAGAGCAGAGGGACGAGATGTGGAAGGAACAGGGCAGAGGGAGAAGGAGAAGGAAGGAAGAAGACATGGCTGAACGTGGAGATCCCTGGATGCTGGACGAGTGAGATGTAGCAGCCTGTGTGTCACCATGCAAACCTGGAATCAAGTACGGCCCAGAATCCGCTGCCATCGGCATGGAGCAGGATCTGACCCTGCATGACTAGAGCACGGGGTCCTATCAGAGAGGGAATTCATTCGAGTTGCTGGTGTGTGGGCTGGCTGCTGAGTCTTCTTTAATTTTATCCATGGCCCTTCTGATGTCCCGTGAGTCACAAGTCCTTCGCTGGCCTTGTTTTACAGGTCTGAGAGCACGGGAGCAACAGTGTTTAGTTACCTCATACAGAAAATGGGCAGCTTAGCTGATGGCTTTAAAGACCTGGAGGGTCATCCACCAAGAAGCACCACATCTCTGCCTTTGCAGAGCCTTTGCTCGTCTTTTGCTCGACTTTTTAAAACAAAACAATATTACTGAATATGCCTGGGAGTTTTAATTTATGTGGCGTACATATTTTCCAGGACTGATGATGTGAGGACATGTTACTCACGGCCCCAATACACTTGCAGTTATGGTACCTCCATCTCAATAAACAAGTTTTCCAGCACTTGGAAATTAGGATACCAACTTGAGCAAATACATACCTACGAATCTGGGTGCAGGGGGTGCAAAATGAGCTCGTACAGCAGTGAATGAGGAAGGCAAGAGATTTTTTCAGTTTCTGCATCAGGACTAAGAATCTTTCTCCCTCAAAGTACTAAGACTCAGGAAACTCTCTTTGATGAAAGAATAACATCTAATTGGCATTCCTGCTATCTTGTGGACTGACCTGAATTATTTGCAATGGCAGAATCATTGTTTATGCTGTGCTCACAAATACAGCATCATGGAAGGAAATGCAGAGCACAGTGCTGTGTATTAGGCACAAGTGCCATCTATTTTTAGGAGTATTCTTAAAACTCAGAAACACAAGGTCTTTATATCTGGTCTATATTTATATATCCATGTATATAGCTCAGAGCCCTAATTAGCAAAGTTCAGGAAGCAGTGCCAGCGGAGATAGCATTAGGGGAAATGAGAGATGACTGTCTGACAAGCCTAAAAATAGGGTGAATTACTCTTTATCTGCTTTTTGGTAATGTAAATAAAGCAGAATTGTGCAATGTGGGGGACCTCAGTTTGGGAGACCCATTCCAGTTATTTGTGGCATTAAATATTGTAGCATCAGAGTTTCTAAACATTATACGATGTAATTTTCTAACCTCCAAATAGTCCCATCCTACAGTGTGAAATGAGTCCGTGCGGGATGTCCCTGTGCTGCCTCACGGTGAGTTATGCAGAGGGCTGGAAGCTGGTGTTTGCCCGCAGACCAGCGCCCACCCTCCGCTTCGTTCAGCGGAGGCCTCTCCGGGTGAGGCCGCTGCCGCGTCCACGTCACCCGAGCGCCCCCGAAACTCGTCCCTCCCCACATGCTCCAGTGTGAGGGGCCTCTGCTGCTCCGCGGAGCTGCGAAGCAGGCGCAGGGCAGGCCTGGGCAGTCCCCACGCAGAAACCTTCAGACAAGCAAATTGGATGCTCCGGTCCCTTAATCAGGTTCGTGGCTCTGCACTGGACCCTCTCTAGAAGCTCCACATCCCTCTTGTGCTGCGGAGCCCAGAACTGCACCCAGTGCTCCAGGTGTGGTCTCAGCAGAGCCGAGCAGAGGGGCAGGATCCCCTCCCTGCCCTGCCGGCAACGCTCCTCCTGGTGCAGCCAGGAGCCCACTGGCCTTCTTGGCCCCAAGGGCACATTGCTGCCTCATGGTCAACTTGTTATCAACCAGGAATCCCAAATCCCTCTCTGCAGAGTTCCTTCCCACAGGTCAACCCCTAGTCTGTACGGTGCACGTATCCCGGGAAAAATGCAAAAGAAGTGATTTAATGGGGCACAAATACTATAAGATGAAGAGCTCTAGCTGCATTTCAAGCAGTCTGTTACTGTTGCTTTGTATCCTTTAATAGAAAATACAGCAATTGTGTCTTTTATTTCCAATCCTAATACATTCATGAGGCTGAACTAGATAGTGTGCAGTCTGAGCTGGGCCAGTGGTGGGTTTGCCTGGTTTGGAAGAGCTTTTTCCACATTCGCAGGTTATATAAAGAGATTCTGTCCCAATTCACCAGCCTCTGAGAAAGCCCTGATAATTAGTATTCTTTGAGGAAGAAATTGAGAAAAGTAAGTATACTGTGTGCGACAGTTTCCATTATCCATCTATTTCCTGGGATATATAATGACTCGTTTTCAGTTAAGAGCCATCAGAGATAAATTCCATCCATCTCTATGAGAAAGAGCAGAGAGTATTAAGCAGAGCTTTATTTCCCCCAAATGGTAATACAGACTTTTATGAGCTATTCAAAAGCAATGCATATATTGCCCTTTATTGAAATCCCTGATAGCCTTTGAAAACAGATAAAATTGTTCTTTCCCCTTCTTAAGGCACGTTCGCCCCATCCATGTGGATTTAGGAAACTTCCCTCAGCTCGGGTGGGAAGGACCCACGTGGTTTCCCTGCACAGGCCGGCGCAGGGGCACCGCGTGAGTTCTTAGCAAGGAATTTGGAGCTGAAAGACATTGCGATGCTCGTCGGGTAATGCTGTGCCATGGGAGCGAACTGCAACACACCTTTCCTCTTACCATGCTCTGCCAGGGATCCTTCCAGTGTGCCAGCACTGAGCCCTGCACAGGGCCACGTCCTGTCCAGAAAAGCCGTTGGCAGAAACGCGGAGCCGATTCCTCAGCAGCAAAAACGGGCCGGCAATTGCTCAGGGTTGGGATTTGTTCTGTGCCCCAGATTTGCAGCACAATCGGGCACAAGGTGGAACAGAGGCAAAGAAAATTCAGATTTCTAGTGACTGTAGAGATTAAAATGATTCAGATTTCTAGTGAATGAACTGAAGAAATGAGATTCTTCACTGATGTTCGGGGCTATCGTACTGGGGTAGGATCTGATACATTCATCTTATGCTTCTTATGCAGAAGATGAAATCTGATGTCATCTTCACTACAGAAAACCCTTTTTTAACATTTTAATGTTTAAAAAATACAAACCATATGGATATTGCCATCTTCCTGAAAGAATAAGATAAATGTAGGAATCAATGTAATTTGCCTGTTCTCCTTGTCTATTAAAAACTTACTTGGTTGGCCAAATAAAACAAAAAGCTCACAGTAGGGTGGAAGATAATTCACATAGCAGTAAAGATTGATTTCCTTTTCCTAAATCACTTCAGATAAATCACTCCAAAGTTTTACTTGTTTTTGAAGGGAAAAAAGTGCTTCGGAAACTCTTTTGCCCAGCTTTAACTCTGACAGTTGCAGAAGGACAATTCCTTCTTACATTTGTGGAGCATGTTTAGTATATGTTGGGTGCTGTGACAAGCATCTATGCTCAAAAGAAAAATGAATCTTTAAGCAGCTGAACATCTTTTGACTGCATGAGAGAGCAAAGTAAAATATAGAAAAGTAAAAGAAAATCTCAACTTTGATCGTATAAGGGCTGAAGGGGCGGATTTCAGCATCTCCAAACTCAACTGGGTTGGGAAATTCCTTTCAAAACTGCTTGTTTAGTTCATGAGACCAAATGCTGAGGCAATATTTAGACTAAGGGCTGGGTCCTCAGCTGGCAGAAAATCACATAGTTCCACTCGTGTGTTGGGGCTGGACAGCTTTTGCAGCCCTATTCTCACGATTTCCTTACGTGCCTTGCCGTGCTTGGTTCCAGGTTTTCCTTTGATTCCCTGGAACCCAGACTTAGGGAACTACATGCAGTCTCAATTTGCATGAAGATGAAGTGTGAGTAAGTGTCCTGCCTGTCTGATTTTGGAAAGAGTCTTCAAAACAATAGGCCTAGAGGCCCTCAAAACCATAAGACAAAGAAAACAGACCCCAGATTTATCTTTTCAAGCAATATGGTTTATACAGTGATGTCAGGGTTTTTGCAAACATAAGGCTAACGATGCTCTAATTTATCCCAGTTGAGAATCGGATCCTAAATGTGTTAGTCAGAAGACAAAAATGAACTCCATTTCCCCAGAACATGTAATCTCCCTCTCTGTCTCTTGCGCTTTCTCCATCTCCAATACGACTGTTTCTGTGGAGATCAACAGTTGCAAGATTGACAGTCTCTTCTGATTTTCATTTCTTACTTATTTCATTCTTACTCATTTCATAAGTAGCTCATCTTATTTTCTTTCTTTAATGACTACCTCCAGGTGAGATCCACAGGACATTATCTTTTTCTCAATTGCTTTAGAGACAGCACATTTTGGCAGTTAAGCAGCTTCCTAAGGCTTAACACAGCTGCAGTACTGGGAGAACATACTTAGGAATATACCCACCCCTGTGAACCCTGTGTTAGGATCTTCACAACTACTGAATGTATGAAAACGTTTTTCCTAAACTCAAAGGAAGCTCCTAAGTTTGGACTTGCACCATGCAAGAAGGAGACGGCCAGTTGACTGCAACCCTGTTCCCCACTGGGCTTGCAAAATTCCCCTTGATTCCTGTTCCCCTGTAAAACAGCCCTGCTCCATCTTGTTGGCATTTACAGACCTTGAGGAAAAATAAATAGCCAGAGCACAAGGTATCCTATCAATGTTAAAAAATTGCCCAATTCCTCTATACAGGAGATGTGGGTTTCCCCTATCATTGCTATCTTTTTCTCTTAGAAACAGAAAGAATCTGATTTCCCATAAAAAATTCTGGAAGTGTGGCTCAGGGCATGGCCAGAATGAGGAAAAAGGATAACTAACAGTACCGTGCAAAATATGGTAAATCTAACATAAAACCGGGAGAGCACAAGCATATATATGAGGTTGGCTGTGTTCTCGTCTTAGCTCGGGCCATCGGGTTCGTGTGCGGCTGCTCTTTGCCCGCCGTTCCCGGGATGCGGAGGCTCCCGCGCGGCAGAGCCGGGCCCGGAGCGCCCTTCCCGCGGCAGCCGGCAGCTGTCGTTATCCTGCTGCTCCCTCGTGCCTCCGGAACGGCGTGAGCCGTGTCCGTGTCCCTGCGGCGAGCGCCTGGGAAGAGCAGGGACGTTGGTTTTGTTTTCCCATATCTGCCAGATCCTCCCTCCATGGATTTATTGCGTAGCCATCTGGCAGGCACCGCCACGAGGGAACTTCCAGCTAAGAATAATGCTGTATGCTGGGAGAAAATGGTCTGGATTCAAAGCCTGGGAGGACTGCTGGCTGCTCTTCATCCACGCTGTGGTAGAAGCCATGGGCTGTCAGCTCTTTTTATTTTCATGTATAGAATACCCTAACTTAGAGATCTGTCTAAAGCTTGGCTAATATAAGTCTGCTGGGCCCTGACTGAGTCCCCAGGAGCCCACTTGAAACCCTGTTTTACAGCTCCTTGATTCGCTCCCTCCCAAAGGCAGCCTGGTGGTGAGTGGGAGGTGTATCCTAATGGGTATCTACTCTCAAATCCTCCGGCTTTAAATCCTTTCTTTTCCTAATCTAGTGTGAGTTCCTCTCCCACTTCTCCTTTTGTGTGATTATCTGCTGTCTACAGAGACCTAGATTTGATCTAATAAGAAAGTGGTCTGTGTACCAACAAATGCATCACATATCCCTAAAGCTTCCTTAAAGCTTGGTGATAAACACATAAATAAGGTCAGCATCTGAGAACCTTTCCAGCCCAAGACCAGAACGTGAGATTTCTTCCCCTTTTAACTTTACCAACAAGCCAAAGGATGTAACGTAATAGCAATTCGTTCATAAAGGTAAATTGCTGTAAATATACATCATTAGTATTTGCATGAAGGTACTGAATTTGGTAACTTAGTGTAGGGACTTACTGCACTTGGGGGCTTTTTCACACATTCTGCCATCCTGTGCTCAATCAGGACTAATACGTACTTCTCTGCTGGCTAGCGTTAGACTCCTGATATATTTTATTGCATGAAAACTAAGGAAAATGAATCCCTTGATTTTGAGTGGATCAAGATATTCAAAACTCAAAAGAGTCATAAACTCAAAAGCTGTCCAAACAAGTTAATTTGTTCTCCTGCTATTCATACACACATCAACATTGCACTTTCTGTAGCTACCTTGATACTATCTCTGACCAAAAGGTAAAACTTACCTCAGCTTGTTGGAGTAGTTATAATTCTTAGATGAATTTAGGAGTTTAAATGGATATTTTGTTCATAATCTTATAGAATAATTTAATATATACATGTAGCTTGGTTATAGCATTTTAACCAAAGATGAGAAGTCACATTCTTTGTGTGGTGTAAATCCAGCAAAGTTCTACCAAACTCAGTTTGCTTCCTGTGCCACAGGACACTGTGGTGAATTAGGTAGCTCCTGCTTACTCAGAAGTTACTTTGCATTATGGTGACCTGATGTGTCACACTGGGACATGCACTTGGGTTGGCAAAACTCTTGTGCTACTTTGAGGAGCTCTGAGTTAAAGTTCTGTTGAAGCAACATCCAAAGCACCCCAGCAAGTTTGGGCCTTCTGTAGCATTTGTGCAGTGAGAACTGTCTTTACGTACTAGATTGGTACGTATTGACAACAGTCATTTAAATTAACAAAGTTTTCCCCCTTGTAATTTATAGCTAATTACTGCTTTTCTCACACAGACGAGGCTCACCAGAGCATCCAGCAAATCCTTTTTCTTTTGTCTTGAAACAAAATCTCTCTGAATCAGTGTGGTTTCCCTCTCAATGCCTTGCTGCTCCCAGTGGTATTAGCCTTTCGGAGCCGGGTAAGGGAGAACCAAGGGACTTTCTTTTGTTAATGACCTTCAGCTGACCAACGTTTGAATTAAATTTTATGGGTATGACATGTTGTTAATCGCACAGCTATTTGCATTTATGGCCTGCAGCCATCCGTCCCTGGGCTGTGATCTCTTGCAGTCGCACATTAAGCTCAGTTTTGCTGGCCGGCATTTGGGTCTTGGATTTACGGCACCGTTCCGAACGTGGGTGCCATGGGAGATGGCATTTGTAGCCCTCCCCTCTGCTCTCCTGCTGAGCGGATTCCCCACGTGAAGCTGGTACTTGCTGGGCTAGCTGAGGTGCTCAGAACGTGTAGGCCGTGTAGGGTCGGGCGGTGAGGGGACAAGACAGCCCGTGTGTGTGTGTGATGCTTTTGCAGGGTCCACTCTGCCTGCTCCCCAAAGCACATGAAAGAATGGGCATCTTTTCCAGGAAACTGGGATACATGTGTGGGAACAGGCAGCAGGAAAGCAACCGGCTTCCTCCTCGTTCTCCCGTGGCCTCCATGGAAATGGAAAAAGTGGGAACAGGGAAGTCAGAGAAGGGTTTTTTTTCCACTCTGAGAAAAATAAGGTGCCTCCTCAGTGAACGGGGCAAAGAGTGAAGGACGAGGCTCAGTCATCTGCTCGGTTATCACGTGGAGGGGCCATGGGGATGTGATGGTCCAGGAGCTGCCGCAGGAGGAAGGGGCTCCCTTGTGCCCCTGCCTAGCTTAAAAAGCCCTCATGACGTTGTAGCAGAATGTCCCTGTGCAGGGGAAGGTCCTGCAGGACGCTGCAACTGCAGAGCGTGGGACGAGCCAGCGTCCCTGGAGCCCGTGTGCCCTGCAGCGCTTTATCAATGCTGTTTGCTTTGAAAATGCGTGGAGTTTCTAAATTTACTTAACTGCTTCTTTCTGAAAAGCTCAAGGTAGGAGGAAAGGAGCAATTGTTATTTTATTTCCAGAAATGCTTAAGAATCTGCTAGGTCTGTGAAAGGCAGGTCTTTATTTGTTAGCCTAAGGGCATAGATGTGCATATATATACAGGATAGGTGTCAGCATTCCTTAATTCCTTATAACATACCTAAAATCATGACACGTAGATGCCAGACAGTGCAACAACAAAGGTATTAGTGTGGCTGGGCTTACTGTAAGAAAACAAGAGTATTTAGTACATGGGTAAATGGCATGTGGGAAGAGATATTTTATTTTAAAGTCTGTGTTTTTTAAGCTGTACATAGTGAAAAGGAAACTTTAATAATTGATGAACATTTTTTATTGTTCCTCATGAAAAAGTCATGTTCAGTTTGTTGTGTGGTGGAGCCAACACGGCAGTGCTGGAGCTGCTGCTCTGCTGGGTGCTGGGTGATGTGCAGCATTAGCAGATTAATGAGCACGTTCCGAGACAAAGAAAAACATGAGGAGCTTGTCAAAATTTGCCTCTTCTCGTTTAGCCTATGGCATTATAAGCAATTTGTTTAAGTGACGCTGAAAAACAGTGGTACTTATTCAGCCTCTTCCAGCATCTACTGCAGAAGATCCACTGCCAATAGAATCGGTGGAGAAAAAGGTTTAAAATAATCCTCAGGACGGTACGTAGTGCAATACATAAAACCTGCACACTTGGATCCTAAATTCTTAATGTTAGTTTAACTCTGCTCCCTCTGAGGTCAGTGGAAGTTTAATCACTGACTGATTTCTCTGGGAACAGAGACCAAAACTGAGCACCTTTTAGAATCCCGCACAACCATTTCTGGCACATAAATGTGGCAGCTACCAAGACAGTTCATTTTTCTCCCAAACACGGAGCGTGATCCAGGTTTTCTTCACTTCATGCTGGCCAAATTTCCACTGGGGGCAGTGGGAGTTTGACAGAATTAGCTCAGCAATCACTACAGGATGGTGAGAGCTAAACTGATACCGCTGAGGTCCCCGAGTGAACGTGTGAGCTCAATCTGCTGCGCTGGGAACCAACCAGGGAAGGGCTGGTGCTGCGTCGATGCCGAAACCACAAACACACGTAAACGGGCTGCAGGAGAGGCCGAGGCTTCCGCAGTGATGCCCGGGTCTATTCTTGTTATTCAAACAGCAGAGAATCTCAAGCAACTTAAAAATAGCCTTCAAGCTATATATGCTTAAAACTATTTTCTGAGAATGCAAAAATGGGCCCTAGTGATGGGTGCACGGAGGACCTGGTAACTACCTCCTTGCCATGGATGCAGCGGCAAAAGCAAAGTCGGGAGACGGTTGCCAAAAGCCGAACGACCGTGGAAAGAGCAGCTGCCAACGAGGCCGAGCGGCTCCACGGCCTCGCTCGGTGCAGGGCTGACGCTGCACGGGGTGAGATCTGGGTCTGCAGCTCTGAACACCGTCAGGGGAGACATCAGTTGGCAGCAGATGTGGAAAGCTATTCACGCTGGCAACCCGAACAGCTTGCCTGGGGAAGCTCGCTCAATACTTTAATTAATAAATAAATCAGCAGTCAGAATCGCATTAAGTAAACAAAGATTTTTCCTGTATGCCAAATTTGTAGTATTTTCCTCTGAGGCTCATGGTATTTTATATGACTTAAAATGCTAGGTGGAGCTTGAGTATTTTCACTTTCCCCATCCTCCTCTTTTTGTTTGCACCCTGTGAATCAAAGAATTTCTTCACAAAAAATACACAAAACCTCCAAATTTCAGCCCCAACCTGAAATCACTAGCAGAGATTTAGCTTCAAGATAAACAGCTTTGGAGGCTCAAGAATAGAGTCTTTCCTAAAGACTTTCTGAAGTGTAGCATTTTTAGCATTTTTTTCACCTTTCCAAAAATAAAAAGCTGCTAAAGATTCTTGCTCAGGTCTGCTTATTTTAGGAATTTTAGGTCATTTTCACTGAAGTTACAGTCACTGATGGTTTTTGAAAGCATCAGTTCCTTTATACAGCAAATGGCTTCATGGCCAAGCGTAAGGGTTATCTTGTGATGCTGGCAACCATCCCACATGTCCCCTGTGAAGGTGCAGCCTCCTCTGCCACTCAGCCTCCTGTCAGAGACTCTATGTGCTGATAAATGTGCGATATTAAATAAGCCTTAATTGGAGTGTCTGTGCTTTTTTTGACCAATTAAAAAAGTAAATAAGCACATGAAATAGGCTGGGAAGTGTCATGCACTGCGCGTCAGCCTGTTGATGCCCCACGCGGGGCCGCTGGGCGCAGCGATGCGCAATGCAGTTCCGCTGAGGGATCTGCTTCATAGCTCCTAGCAGCTGAGCGCCTCTAATGATAGCGTCGAGGAAAACTTCCTCTCCTCCTCGCTCCTCCAGTTAGGGAATATGGGTCAGCTGCTTTTGCTGTGACTATTGCATGTCAGTTAATATTTATCAAAGGCAAAAATATCTTGCTGCAAAAGAGGAGCATTTGTTGCACTAGTTCCAGGCAGCGGCTGTGCATGGTGCGGGCGCAGGGCTACGAAATAGCTTCTGACTGTTTGAGGGCCAGCATCTATTTCAGGCCCTAGCCGAGTTTCTGAGGAGCAGCAGGGAAGGGGGTGGGGAGTTGGATAGCTCAAGAGGTTGCACGTAGGTTAACAATCCCTTGCTAGCTAAAAAACAATTGTATTGCATATATGATTTTACTGACTGATAATATTAACTGTAATCTGAATGGCAGAAGTGAGCAACTGTCAGGTTTTGATGATCTTAAGGCACTTCATTCTGGACAAGACCCTATATCTTAACCCTAAACCATCTAGTGATGGTTTTGGGCACAGCTAGCAGTGCTCTGAGAGGCAGAGGTTTGGAAGGAATCACAGAATCCCAGAATAGTTAAGGTTGGGAGGGACCTCTAGAGATCATCTAGTCCAACCCCCCTGCTCCAGCAGGGACACCTAGAACACTTGGCACAGGGTGGAATCCAGGCGGGTTTGAAGATCTCCAGAGAAGGAGACTCCACAGCCTCTCTGGGCAGCCTGTTCCAGGGCTCTGTCACCCTCACAGGAAAGAAGTTCTTCCTCACATGGAGGTGGAACTTCCCGTGTTTCAACTTTTGCCCATTAGCCCTTGTCCTGTCATGGGCCACCACCAAGAAGAGTTTGGCCCCATCCTCCCTACATTCTCCCCTCAGGTATTTGTACATGTTGACCAGATCCCCTCTCAGCCTTCTCTTCTCCAGGCTAAACAGGCCCAGCTCGCTTGTCTTTCTTCATGCATTAGATGCTCCAGTCCCTTAATCACCTTCGTTGCCGTACGCTGGACCCTCTCTAGAAGCTCCACGTCCCTCTAGCACTGAGGAGCCCAGCACTGCCCACAACACTCCAGGATGGACGGGGCTGGTGCTGGCTCCAGCACACATGTGCTAGTGGAGCCTGGCCCTGCCCAAAGCCAGAGAAGGGAGCCAAAAAATTCCCGCTTTCAGCAGACTTTGAGTCCAGCACTGTTATAGTAGCTTTCCTCTGAGTATTTCCAAGCACTGACTGCATACGCACATGTATAGAGGGAAATTTTCAGACCCAATTTAGTCATCAGTAAGCTATCTTTGCAGGGCTATAAACGTTGTGTATCTTCAAAGACTTGGGTCTAGTAGCCACAGACTTACAGAAATTCAGCTGGGAAGTTGGGCTAGTAAACTGCCCTTCTTGTCCTTGTCATTAGCTTTATTTTGCAATGTTGGCAAGCAGTGAGAATCCCATTTCTCCCATGGGATGGATGGACTAACCTCTTTGGCTCCAAATAACCTTTCCTGTGAAAAAGTGTAGAGGGAGGGAGGATGGGGAAAAGGAGATCTTTGGGGAATAGTTTTATATATATTGGATTCTTTTGACCTTTTTGCATTCCTTTCCTTCTTGGAAGAAGCAAAGTTCAGTGTTAAAAGCTGGAATTTTCTCCCAGTGTCTTTAAAAAATTCTACCTCCTAAGAGAAAATATCACTGTGGGTTGGTAGTAATTGACTTTTTAATGTTAACTGCTGTAGCTTGAAGCAGCGGACGGGCTCTGCATCATTGTTTCTGCTGCTTGATCGTATTAGTGCCTTTGAATTTGGAGAGCCGAATTGTATCCCATTGAGAGCTGCGCTGGCGAACTGCCCGCGCCTCCGAGATGCACCGCGCTTGAATATAAATGTACATGAAGAAGAAGGAAAGATACACTCAGCCTGTGCCTGGCTGTATTGCAGCTGCTGGGTTGCAATACTAGTTTCTCTTTGGTGCCCTGGTTTGGGAAACCTGTCACCTCCACGTGGTAGCGCACGCAGGAAGAAATCTGTGCGTCTTGCGGGTCAAAGCGGCCACTCTGGTAAGGTGCCAATATTTGGCTGGGTGGCCGTGTTGGAAGCACACCCACGGAGCTGGGATTGCAAGGGTGGGATTGAGGACAGGTGATATGATCGCACTTGACAAACTAGTTAAATATTGACAAGAAGCAGAAGAGCAGCCGCGCTCGGGCTGAGGAGCGTCGTCCTGCTTCTCCGCTTGAGCGTAGCGGCTTTTCCGAGCCGGAATGCGCGGCTGCGGGAAGCCCGGCCGCGCGCCCCGCTGCCACCACCCTCCAGGCTGGCCCTTCCTGAGGCTGCTCAAGGTAGGTCTGACCCCCAACCACGAGGCTGGCACCTCGCGTGGGTCCGAGGGGCTGGTTTAACTGCAGGGCACGTTCGTATGAGGGGCGGCGCGGTTGCGTAGAGGCTTCCACTGTTCAGAATGTAACGACTGCAAAATAGGCAGGGAAGCAGAACGTTCTACCTTTCCTACCTTGCAAATTGACCTTTCAGAATGATTCTGTGCGTATTCCTCTAAAAATGTTTGTTTAGTTGATAAAATTATTATAAGGCTGTATTTAAAAAGGGCTATTAGCTAATGGAGAGACCTCATTGTCGCGGGTATTATGAGATTACTGCTTCATTTACCGTAATGCACAGAGATAGCCCAAGCGTTCTGGGTTTTGTTTATGTGTTTGTTTGAATTTATGTACATACTTCGACCCATTCTCCAGCATTTTATCTTTCAACAAAATCCTTTTATAATCCACGAGGTTGGGTAGAGATGCTGCTCCACATGGTGACTGAAGAGCTATGTAAATAAAAGCTGACATATTAACTGCCGTGGGTTTCTGTAGTTTCCTATTTGGAAATGAGAAAATGTAGAGTAGATATGGGAAATGGCTATATTTGCTTTTCAGAAAGGGTAATTAGCAGCTGCAACTTTTGAAATGAAATCATAGTAGCCAATCGCCTTCTATTTATTCCCACAGCAGCAATGGCTTTGGGACATAGAGGGAAAATAAAAATATGTTAGCATTTTGGGTGATTAGTACAAACTATTTAAAAAATGACAGATAAACAAAACTGCAACAAGGACACAAGAAAGTGAGCAATCAAATTCTCCCTATTTTAGCATGTGTTCTCTTTGGGAGCAGTTTCATAACATCACATAAACGTGATGGTTACACGTGTCAGATATTGATTATTTATTCCCATGAATAGAGGATTGTACTGTACAGTTCCAGTGTGCCATATGGCCTGAGCATGCCATGCACTTCATTAGCGAACATATTACAGCTTTATATAGCCTCGGAGAAACCTGGCAGCATGTGATGTAATGCTCATGGACAGTAGTTTGTTGGCTCATTTACCAGTGCTTTAAATAGCCCTATGTGATGCACATTAAATTGGAGGTTGGTAGGGTCTAAAGCTGGGACATTCCCTGTGCTCTTCTTGGCTACCAGGCCATCAGCATGAGTGACCAGAGGAAAAGCTTAGTGGAAGTGGGAAGTCTGAGTGTAGGTGTGAACTGATAGGCATCTCCATCACCTCGGTGTGCAGCCATGGGGCACAGCTGCACCCCTGGTTTGTTCCTAGCCTGAAACCACAACCACGTTGCTGATAAACGTCTTGGAGGAGCTGCAGCTCAGGTACCAAACTGAGAAGAAAGCCACATATGACCCTATTTCAATGTAGGTTAATATGCTGTGGTTTCATTTGATCAGGATTGTTTAGTTAATTGTGGCTGTCTTAAGGCATGGTATCTCAAACAGCTCCAGGCCACTGATATACATGGGATCACTAATATCAGAATCAACTCTCAGTTTGTTGGGTTTGTATAAATTTTTTAAGTGTGCATTGGTATATTAGCCCCATGTTTCACAGCGTGGTGCAGGCAGCATCCCGTGAAAAATGAGAAGCATCCACGGAGTCCTCTGTGGACACAAGCAGAACCTTCCCCACGCAGAGCTGCCTGGGTGTGACTCACTGCTCTGTTACTTGAGTTTTCTGCTGTTACAGCTTTATGGAGATCAAGGGAGTTACTGTGGCTTAACCCTGAATTACACAGTGGTGACATCAGCCTTGTTAATCCGGGAGGGAATTCTGCATGTGGAACGGCTTCCAAATTGAACATTTTTTTTTTCAGGAAGGAGGAATGGGGCTAGGAATCCTATGCAATACAAGGAACTGAGATTGTTAAAAGCTAATGCAGGAGCTAGAGGGGTGGCATCTTTTCCACAAACACAAAATTTTGTAATACAGTTCAAACAACCATCTTCAAAGAACGACTAAGAAAACAAAACAATATTAAAGGAGAAAGTGGCAACAATATAAATGGGTGAGGGAAGCATAGACACTGATGACTTCAAGTCAAAATATTTTTGAGAAGTTGAAAGAGATCTTCAAAACTCTTTCTTGAAACCTTTCATTTCTCATGTGATTCAAGGACAAACTGCCCCAGCATGGCATACAAGTCAGCAAATAATTTTTGCGTTCAGGGTGTTTCATATGGTCGCCTGGGTTGAATTTGACTTCCTCAGGGCAAGCGTCTGGCCATGGGATATATCTGCATTGCCCTGCTGTTGCTGGCCGTATGTTGCTGCTTTTCCTGGTGCTCATGCAGAAGGGAATGTGGCTACGGATATCCCATGGGAGATTCTTACTGTAGGAAAAGGGCTTTCACATGCCCTCAAGTTTTCCTAAGAACAAAAACTTTAAACAAAAACTTCACATAGAAGAACAAAGTAAGGAACCCCTCAAACTTTGGGAATGGGCGAAGCTAGGAAAGAGGCTGAAGAAGAAACACACGTGTCAGCACAAGAGAAAAAGCAGCAAGGGAAAGTCCTGGGAGAAATCTTGATGTGGAGGAGTATCTGCTGGGAGTGACACACAGAGCTCCCTCATGCATCCCATGCACCAAAGTGGACCCAGGACTTTTTAAAACTGATTAAAAAACAGAGGTTCTCAGCTCATTCTCTGAGGAGAGACACGGAGGCCTGGTAGGGTGGTCAGCACAATTAGGACATGTATTATTTCATCTGGGCTTTTCTTGAGGAAAGAATCCTTTCTCTTGCAAGCAAAGCCCAGCCATATCATGAACGTATCGTTTATTCCTCTGTTCAGCGGTTCTGCCAAAACGTTGCAATAGGCGGCAATGAGGAAGCAGAGCGTATGCAGGTGTACAGAACATATGGACACTTGTGGACAGCTTGGGGTGGCACCTCTTCTTCTTGGGAATCATCTGTCCAAAGACAGCCACATCAGTTTAGGTGTAAGGCAAAAACGTGCAGGATGAGGATGTCAGTCCCTGGATCCAAAGCCAGATTATTACAGAGGCAAGGAAATGAAGAATGTTCCTTTGAGTTTGGCAAGAAATGACGGAAATATCAAGTATTTTCTGTCACTCAGGGTAGGAATCTCAGCCCAACAGCTGCCTGCAACCTCATTCCCTGCGTACTTGAGCGTGAGGTCTGATTTGGCCTTGAATCGGAGTGCTGACTATGTTCTCATGCTGAATCCAGAGTCCAAATATATTTTCTCTAGCCCATCTATTTTCTCAGGCCAAGTTCATAGAATCATGGAATCACAGAATGCTTAAGGTTGGCAGGGACCTCTAGAGGTCATCTAGTCCAACCCCCTGCACACGCAGGGTCACCTAGAGCACGTGGCACAGGACTGCATCCAAGTGGGTTTGAAGATCTCTAGAGAGGGAGACTCCACAACCTCTCTGGGCAGCCTGTTCCAGTGCTCTGTCACCCTCACTGTTAAAAAAATTTTCCTTAAGTTCCTGTGGAACTTTTGGTGCTTCAGTTTCTGGCCATTACCTCTAGTTCTGTAGGTGGCCGCCACTGAAAAGAGGCCAGCACCATCCACTGCACTCCCTCCCTTGATGTACTTATAGACACTGCTCAGGTCCCCTCTCAGCCTTCTCTTCTCCAGGCTGAACAGGCCCAGCTCCCTCAGCCTCTCCTCATAGGGCAGATGTTCCAGGCCCCTGATCATCCTTGTAGCCCTGCACTGGACTCTCTCCAGCAGCTCCACATCCCTCTTGTACTGTGGAGCCCAGAAGTTAATCAATAAAATCTGTGTGCATTGCAATCCAAGCTCCAGATTTGGATATTCTATGGATTTAAGTGTTTTAAAGCACAACTCCCATGAATAAGTCATCATAAACAAGGACTAGCAGGAAATTAGCATTTGTTGCTCAAAAATTAGGCAGTGCTAAATTAAATAATGCTGTCGCTTTAATGTTCCTTCACACAGACTGAAAAAACATAGTTTTTACTGAATCTGGCCCTGAATTTATGAAATAAATATAATGAAATTGAACTGATTCTTCTGTTAGCTTCAGTGAAGTGAGAGGAAATGCATGCTTGTGTAGGCATACAAAATCTTTTGAACAATTCAAGTAATACTTTCAATGTACATCTTGTATATACAACCTGTTAAGTGCAGTAGTTCAAGGGAAAACTTAAGCTGGAACGATCAGGCTTACCATATTATTTTTTTAGTCACTTGTCACTTAATATCATACTCCTATATATGCAGTGAAAGCCCTGGAGTGATTGAGTACGATTAAGCTACACCAAATGTTTGGCAGAGGAATGAGGATTTGCAAAATGAGACGATGCTGCTTTCAGTGTCCGGTTTTGTTTAATGGTGGAAACAGAAGCTGGAGTGGCGCAAAGTTTTACTTTGTGATTAAATGTGTGAAAGTAACACCCTGTGTGAAGTTTCCTGTATGAAGTTAGTAGTAGTAGTCTTGAGTTATGCTCTCCTGTGAAAGAGAATTCAACATCTGTTTGGGTAATGCTTTTCCCTGTATTTTTTATCATTTTCAAACCAAGCCAAGTAGAGCAACAAATTCTGCTGTATGAACAGAATTTGAAGCCAAGTTCACAAATTGGCTTTAAAGGTGATTAATAACCACTCAGTGTAAGCAGGCAATATAGTTTAATCACATTTGGGTCGGACACAAGGGGGTTTTGTCAGGCTCTCCCTACGATGGTACAGGAAAGAAACAGTGATCCTGCAGTTACACTTTGTGTTCTTAACTGTGTGACCATCCAATTAACATCAAAGGGAATTTAGCCTTAGAAATGTGGATTTGTCCATTAATATGGTATGTTATTCTCATGCAGAAGTAGTCACCTTCCAGTAAATAAAGAGGAAAGTCCCCAGCTGTGTGGCTGTAGGTAAGGTCAATCTGCTCACTGGGTTTGCGAGCACCTCCTTGCTCACAGTCGTCCCATGCTGTGTTGTTCTCCCTACTCATAATATCTTGGTGTAGCTTAGAGTTAGAGCCAAGGAAGGTGTCTTTGCAACTTGTGTTTTCTTTGGATTGTGGTCTGATCCTTGGCCCTGCCTAGGACAGAAATAAAATTGCCTGGAAACGCCTCCCGAAGATTGGGGCTTTAAAATCCAATTTGGGGATTTCAATTGCGAAATGCAGCTTGATTCCTTCTTGAAATTTGCTGCCCACTGTTTTCATTTCTCCTATGTAATCCACTACTCAGGCTCCAAAATGGGACATAAAATGATATTTTAAAAGATGTATTATATGGAATATGCTGAACATTTTCAAAGCTTAATAGGAAAAATAAACTCTGGAAATAGTTATGTGTTTTTAGACACAAGTACGGAAATGCAGTGTGCCAGCTGTATGGAGTAAAATAAATTTCCCTCTCAAAAACAATGGAAGATGTGAATAAATCATTCCAATTGTAAATAAATCATATCTGTTATTAAGGACTCTATTCTTCTATGCTAGGTATAAGGGTAAACAACTGTGCATCATTTGTGTGTTGAACGTGAAGCAATCCAGCAGCGCCCTGCAGGTAGAACTCTGCTCTTAGGAAGAGCAGGCAGAGCCTCTCGGAGCCTCCAAGGAGCCACCCTAGACCGTGGCAGTCCTTGGGTGACCGTGGGGGGCTGCACTCCCCGTGGTCTAGCCAGCATCTGCCAGACATATGGGGAGAGAAGGGCCTGCATTGCCCGTATAGCATGAGTCCAGCTAGTGTCTCCAGGTACTCTGCAGTAGGCACGAAGGGTTTGTTTTTCTCCACACCATATATGAAACACGCTGACATTACCAATGACTATCGATTCATTACTGCACATCTCCTGTGCCCAATTCGCAGGTGTTCCAAAGCAGAGTTCAGTCTATTTCCCCTATAATTATAATCAGAAAGAGTCTGTTTGGCAATATATTTACCAGTCAGTGCCAGTACGCAATAAGGCACCTACAGAAAACACTGATTGAGTGGAAAAGCAGGGCTGAAAAAAACACTTGATGAATGCAGCTGCTAAACGGTGTGTGTTCCCTTTGACATCGCAGTGCTACATCGTTTTCCTCAAAACAGAAATTACTGCAGTTACTGCTCACTTTACCCGTTGCAGTGTTATAGCTGCCTTGGACATGAGGTTTCATGTAGTAACAGGTATAAGCATAGCCCAAAGCCTTGCATGTAAGGCAAGCTGACAGGATCTGTAAATTAGAAATATATCTATACAAAGAGATTTAAAATGATAAGAAGAAAACAGTGTAAGTATGAAGGCCATATTTTGCTTTCTCTTCCTGTGGCTCATTGTGATTAATTGGATAATGAGGTCCATATTTTTACCTATACCTAAGCCATATAATGCCTAACCTGCAGCGAGTGCTGTGTGAAAGATGCCAATGTCATGGGCTTGGTTCTAGGAGTCATTGCTTAGATCTGGGCTTTTGTATGGCCACACTTTACAGGAGAGGAGAATACTGACATAATTGGAGAGGAACGAGAGTACCACAGGTGCTAACGAAGAGCTGTGGAAGCAGGGGACAGCCGCGGCGCTTCTACTCATGGACTTTGCAAGCTAAAACAGCAAAAGAAACTAGTCTGTTCTGCCGAAGCTTGGAAGTATTGAGGAAACGGATCAGCTAATGTGACCTGATGTCGGCAAAGAAATCCCCCCCGCCCAGCATAAAGCATTTTCTGAAGTAGGATTAAGAGTGCTTGCTGGCATGTTTGCTGGAGCAATATTCAATGTAGACAAGTACAATACAGACAGGGAAATCTCCTCTGAATTACTTTTCATTCCAAGCCTGACATATGTCTAAATCCTGGATTTGTCTTTAGTTTATAGAATGTGTTTTCCAGAACTTTCTTGTTTTTACGTTTCCCCCTCGGGCCCGCACGGTGCTGCTTGTGTTGCTTGCCCTTCATACACACAGCTCGTGCCCACCACATGCTTCTCCTGCGGCGCAAACCTCCGCACCGGTCACACAGCCCAAAAAACTGTCCTTCCATCAGTCCTTTGCATTGCACAGAGTCAATAGGGGCCGTACATGAGAGAACACTTATTGGGAAGACACCAAAATGGCTACAAAAAACTTTTCTGGCTTAAATCCCCCTTTGCAGTTATTAGGATGTCTGTATCTTTCCCGGAAGGAGTCGGAAAAGGCAGCAGATCTGCTGGTATCTGCAGACTGTGGTGCTTGAAAGATGAGTTAATGCAATGGCATTTTAAGTGTAATGACCTAAATACCCTTTCAGCTGACTGTAAAGTAAATGGACAAATGAAGCACATTGTTGTTTATGCTTCGTTGTGTAATGTTTTAATACTCTGTCATGTTTAGTGACAGGGACTTCAGCTTAACCCAGGTTTTTAATAACTTCCTTGAAAATCCTAATTGCAATTTTATAATCCTGAGGTAAATCTATCAGGTGTCCGCTTTATTGGGCTTTTATTTTCCTTTCTGAACTTTGTGGGCTCGGCAGCCTGTGACAGCAGTGAAGGTACGGGGCTTTTCAGACATGTTTGACGCCCTCTCAATAGACAGGAGGAGAGGAACAGCAGCCGCGTGCTGAGGCCTGCTCTGCTCAATGCCTCTTTGGTCCTTGCTGTTCACTTGGAATCCAGAGGCCAGCCTGGCAAAATACCTGCTGGACACCGCCAGGCTGTGAGAGGGGATACATTCCCATTCTGCTTCAGAGTTACTCTTTTTATTCAGCCGTTGTCCTAAAGCCAAGGCCTGGGGGAGCAGGGCTCTGCGGCCCCGTCGGTAGCGGAGCGTCGGAGCGGCCTGTGGTGGGGACGGTGCTGCAGAGCGAGGCCGAGGCCGCCGGCCTGCCGGGAGCTCCCACAAAGACCCGCAGTTAGGGTTTTTACGGAAAAGTTGTAACGCCGGCAAATGCTTCGTGGATTGTAGACAGGGAGCGGTTAGCGCAAGAACTATTGCGTCAGGCTCCTTTAATAAAAAATTTTGTGAAGAAGAGAACTTGAAGGGCTGATGTTTAAGATATATATAGCTATAGCCAATGCACAGCCTTTGTTGGAACATGTTTCAGCAGATCTTGTTTTTATAGGATATGTGACTACAAGAACAACAGAGACTGAGGAAATTACAATGTCTTTTTTTTTTTTTTTTCTGCCCAAACTCTGTGTTTTAGACATCCGACATAGCCAGCTGCTTGCTTGTACAAAGACTGATCAGGAGGAGAAAATCTGGCTCACATCACTAGGATTTTCATGCTCTTAGCTGACGTTAATCAGTGCTTTCTTTACACTCTGGTTATCAGTTTTCCAGTTTATTTTTTGCGCTCCTGACTTGGAATTAGATGAGACAAAGGAAGCATGTTTAAAAATCAGAATTTGTTCTGGCAGAAAGTGCACTACTAGTGACTCTTTCCATGCTGTGCACAAAGCCATGGGCTCTGCTCAGATGCATCTCCACGAGCAAAGCCCAGGCAAAGCAGTCAGAGGCCACAGATGGGTCTGTGGTGGAGCCATGTGATGTTGAAGATACTGCCTGTCGAGCACCAGAAGTAACATGTGGTATCAATAACGCAGGTCTGATGCATTATTAATATTTTCCTGGGTTCCCTCTTAATTATACGAAACGTTTACAGGTCTTCGGTGAGGTCCTGCTCAGCAAAGTGATTTACACAAATGCACTATTTCAGACTCTTTCAAAGTCTGCTGCACAAGTAAATAACTGTGGTGGCAAGCCTTATAAAACCCTTGACATTGTTCCAGCATTTAAAACCTCTGTTTATCCAGGATGCAGCATATACAGAAATGACTTTCATGGTAGAACTCCAGTAATGTGCCCTGCTATGACTTTCATGATAGAACTCCAGTAATGCGCCCCGCTAAAGCTCGGCTCCTCAAGATACCATTCATTAGCTCTGAAATTTATGTCTACTATATACTGGCTTCGGGCAGAATAGGGCAAACACTTTTAATGAAGGAGAGCTGGATTTTTCTCCTTGATCCATGTAAGGCAGAGTCTGATGTTGTCTTGGAGATAACTAGCAAACATCCAGTTTAAAATAGAACTGCAATGAGCTGTTTCCCCTTGGTCAGGAAGCCCTCGGGAGCTTCCCAGTGTGCTGCTTTTTGCCCAGTGGGACTACTCTTCAATGGGAATGTAAATATGTCCAGTAAATTGTACAGAAGAGGAAGTTTAAATGTAAATAAAACAGTAAAAACGACACAAATAGCACAGCAAGTTAGCAGGAAATGATAGCATTTATAAAAAATGCTGAAAGAGGGATGAGATGGGAAGGGGGCACAGGAATGCAGTGTGCTATCAGACACGGGCTCCCGTGGGGGAAAGGGTGAGCGCAGGATGGGAGCCCTGGGCCTGCCTCTGCCTTCCTCACAACACATCCCAGTGGTGAAGCTCTGAGCATGGAGCAGTCCTGGAAGTTTGCGTCCCTGCAGGCTTGAGGGAAATTTGTTTGTCTTTTAGCAAAGAAATCTTACATTTTAAAAGTACTTGGAATTAAACTCTTAATGTTATCAAGCTTATAGAGGAAACCAGGCTCAAATGACAACTTAAAAATGGTTTCTGTTTCAGTATGTTGTGCTCCTTCATCTGGCAGCCTCTTGCAGATCAGTGAGTTGCTATAGCTCAGCAGAGCCCCTCTGCAGCCTCTCTTTCCAAACCCAAAGTAAGATTCCACTGCGGTCATCTGCTAAATGCTAGTTAACAAGCCGTGGTAGCTTGCAATGATGTGACCAGGTCAAAAGAAATAGCAGGTAGAAAGCACGTAGTGCACTTCTCAAGTGCTTTGCAGTGCTTGAATATTATTTTTCAGCCTGAAATAAATTGAAGTTTTTCTGTAAGAGGAGCCAGAAGAGGACAAGCAGTAGCTTAGGAGTTGCCCAACCTGGGATCCTTCCCTTTGTGTCAGCTTGTGACTTTACTTGGGTTAGACCAGAGTGCTGTGGATACCAGTGTATGTACTGCTGGGATTATGTATTTAAATCCTCCCAGCAACACAGTGTGTTGCTTTGGCTGAATGGCCATAGATCCTCACTGCATCTGGGACACTGAAGGAATTAAATACCAAGTACCACAGGATTCAGATTTAATGTAAGCATTTTCATTTGTTAGACTATCTAGGTAATGATGAAGGAACTGTTTTGTATCACAGCTTATTTTGGAACATGGTTTTAAATTCTTCTTATATTAATTCATCATAATATCCTCTTTATTATTGCCAGAGATGCATCACTGCAACTTAAAAAATCTGCACTTTCTGCATTCCCCAGCTATTGGTTCATCACTGTGTTCTAACCTGGACAACAAAATGTTGCAGAATTAGACCTTTTTCTATACAAAATAATCTGCAGTGTGAGTAGTGAATATACATTACCGAATGTTTATTCATAATGCATTACTGAATCTTTTCGGATGCAGTCTACAGTTATTTATTGACTTTGAAGTGGTCCTTTCAATGCTACAAATACTGAACCATCACAGCGATATTCTTCCAATTGGCCAGCTCTTCTCCTGCTTGTGCCACCTTTCCTTTGGGCTGAGCTCGCTTCCTGGTGTTAGCCCTGGCTGTCACGCTCACCTCAGTGTTTAATTTCTGTCAGCGCATGGGCTTGAAGCCCCCTGTGTAACTGACCTCTGAGAGCTGAGAAGGGCCTCGATGTGCAACTCCTGTGTTAATCAGGAATTAAAATGGCAATAAGAAAATCTCTGTGAATTTGAGAAAATGAACAGACTATTAATATGACAAAAGCCAGGGGCACTGCTGAAGAGCAGTTCTGGAAGTGAACCGATCAGATGGAGACAGGACTATATTCATAGCTCAGGAGTCCTAAGTCAAGAGCCACCAGCTCTTCCCGCTCAGAGGAGGATCCCTTGTGGAATTCGGCTCCGTGCAGGTGTGTGCAGTGCAGTTACTATCAGCAGAGATGATTTGTTATATCAAGCAGCGCGTACAGATTTCTGTTTATTTTTTGAGCAGCATTCCAGGCTTACATAAATGTCTATAATCCATATCACTAGGTCAGACCTAGTAGATTATTTTCTGGAGTAAATAAATCAGATTAAGCTGCTGCGTAGATGACTTATCATAGGGGAGCCACAGCCTGAAGTGGATGTGACAGCGAAGGTCTCGGGAAGCGCGTTGCAGGATGTGCCGTCTGCAGAGGTGTCCAGGGTCTCCAGAGGGCATCACTCCTTGCTCTAGGTATTCCTTGTCTGGGATGCCATTACTCTGAATCCACATTCGATGCTTTTGGAAGTGCCGTGTCCATGTTCCGCTCACCGCGTTTCAGCGGAGGACAGAGGAGGTAGGTCTCTCCTGCTAGGTTTTGGACCCTGAAAAGTCCTCTGGGAAAGCAGGGAGTCAAACCTAGGGGGCAACAGAGATTTTGTGCGCTTTTTGGCAGGTTCTTGTTTGTTTTTCCCTTGAGCAGAAGTTTGCTTGGCTTGGGGTTTTGGTTCTCTGCAACAAGTGAAACTCAGCTGGTGCGTTAGCCTGCATTTCCTTGGCTGCTGTCACAGGCATGTTCCTGAGCTTGGCATAACTTTCCTACGAAATGAAGTGGAAAATCTCCAGCATTGAGTCTGGTTTGGGGTTTCATCACATAACTTACAAGCTACCATAATCTACAGAGAATTTGCACTAAAATAAGATACATATTTCCTTAGAGTTGGCAGAGAGAGTAATAAAATGTGGATTAGTTGCTAAAAACCCTTATGAACACTTATTTTTGCTATGTGAAAAGCAAAGAAAATGCCTGCTTTCTGTCCATGATGAAATTGAGAGAAGTAAGTAGGTATTCTTAAAAATAAGTCAGTACTCTTCTCCGTATTTCTAAAATCTAGGGTGCTGAAGACTTTGTGCACTTGTACTAGGGCCACATTCAGAAAACCCGTGAATTACGTACCTGTGTGGGCACAGTTGTGGTGCCTTCAGCCTTGCAGGGCTGCCTACACAGGGTAGGTCAATAAAACAAGTCAGTAGCTGGTTCTTAAATTCTTGCTGAAAACCAAGATTTAACCCCCTTTCAGTACTGTAATGATGAAACCCCCCAAACCTTTCTCCGAACTACAGAACCCGAGGACTTTTTCGGTTCCTCATGTTCTGATAAAGGGCCTTTCTGCCCACAGGGCCTGAGGACGTTGTGCAAGGTGTTCACTGCTGGTTTCTGTATTACACCCACTGGCTGTGCTGAGGGTCAGTTTGTGGTATTAAAATAAAGGAGCGTCCTGGATGCAGACTGTTCCCCCTTGGCAGGGCAGGTGGCAACCTGCAATGCAAAGAGCAGGAGTTGAGGTGTCTTGCTGGAATTCTGGCTCATTTTCCTGAGGTTATTTCTTTTTCTCCTGGAAACCTCTCCTGAAAGCCCCCAGGGCCCTTCCCGGCTGTGCCACCATGGCTGTGTCACGTTAGGGCAAAGTGTCTGACAAGTGTTATGGAGACCAGGCTTCTCCATAACGTATCAGCATTTTGTGGGCCCTTTTACACTCGTTTTCTCTCTCCTCGTTCACTCCCCCAATAACGCCAAGTTTCCGAGCGCTCCAGTATTCCAGGCCTCTTCACCACTTTGCTCTTTTCTGCAGGGTGTTTACCAGCCCTTCAGCTTTGTTTGCCCGCAGACGTGACCGTGGTTGAACTCATATCAAAGGAGCATTCAGCAGCAAAGTCTCATTAGCTGCCTGCCTCGGCTCCCTGCTCGCGGCCCTTTTCCCTTTCCCTTTCCCGAGCCCTTTCCCTTGCTCGGCAGAGGCCGCGATGCTGTGGAGGGAGGAGCGGGGGCCGCACAGTGGATGCCCCCGGCAGCTGCCTCCTCTTTTCACTGCACCTATTTTACCTAGGGAAGCTGCTTTGGGCACCAGGGGATGTTTTCTGTGACAGTTAATTTTTATTTTTCCTCTGCAGCCAGGCCCAAGGTTGCAAGCCAAGCTGTTGGAGGCACCCTGGCCAACCCAGTCAGTAAACATGACCAATATACATAATATTGATTATCACAGTGCATTATATGTACAAATGAAGCCGTATAGCCAAGAAAATCTGCAAGTGGACTGCCATGGCACTTAAATACATATGTCCTTATGAACCTCGTTGTGGTCTTACTCTGGTCTCTGTGTCGATCTTCATGGAGCAGAGAGTGCAGCAAAGGTCTCAGCTCCCGCTGTTTGAGAGCCATGGCTGGCCCTGCCACCTTTGAGATCTCTTCTCTTTCATGACTAATATCTCCCAGCTAGCTGCTTTGCACGGAAGAGTGATACTACCTCTAGTGTGGGAAGTTCTTGACTGAAGGAAATATATTTTCTTTTTCCAGAAACCATTCAAGATGGTATCAGTCCTTCCCAGAATTAAAGGTCAAACTTGTTTCCTCAGTTCTAGCTTTGCAATCACAATTTCTTCTCACATGTAAACTCTTCACAGGCTCCAAAATCACAACCCAATTAGTTAGGATGTGTCTGCTTTCGAATGAGAGGGAAAGGATAAAGCAAACGATATATTATTTACCTTTTTAGGTGACCCGGGTTTCTGGGCTAAGTTGGTGGAGGGGCCCTCCGAAGACCCAGTAAATGGCATTATAAAATAAATGTTCATGTGGAACAGGACCGAAGGTGGAATAGGCTAGAAAGTGCTGCCGTTGGGTGTTTGATCTGTGAATTCAGATCAGTTCTGAATTGATTCAGATCAGTTCTGAATTCAACATGCCACCTGTCCATGAGCTGAAGGGCACATCTGGGCAGGGAGATGCTCCAGGAGGGAGTCTCTTCACAGATAAAAGAGCCCGAGTGGGTAGCAGTCTCAAAAAACAGTGTTGGAGCCCACGGACAAAGCACGGGATGGTGTTGTCGATACTCAGATGTTCATTTCTGGTTTGCTGTGTTAGAGCTTTGTATAATTCAGATCCAAATGGGGGTGGTGAACGCCTGGGCATGTGGAGAGGAGGAATCACCTGTGGGGTTCAGGCTGCGGGCTGAGTCTGCGTGACATGAGCTATGTTTCCTTTGCTCTCACTCGATCCTGTGATTTGAGGGGTTGGAAACCTGAGTGAGGAAAAACGATGCCTCCTGGAATGACTGTTGTGCTCTGAGTAGCCTGGAAGTTGCCTGGTGCTAATAAAGGCTGTGCTCTCCATCCGGGCAGCCTTAACACGTATACAAAATACATATAACACATCTACAAAAATATAATGCATATAAAAACCAAAGCCCTTAGCTTCTTCCTGCAATGCTGAAAGCCCTGAGCTGTGAAACAGTGCTTAGAGTCCATCCCAGGTGTGTAACACAGTCCCCTTAATGTGGTAAAACTCCTTTGGGTGTAAGGCACAGTTGCATGGGCACATAATGAGTGTGCATTGTAACTGGCATAATAAAATAAATGCTCATTGTTATTTTAGGACTCTAGTGTTAGCCACAGATGGCTCTAGGTCTTAATGGACTAGATACAGTAGCTGAAAGTGGAGAATACTAGAGCTTATTTTGGCATGAATCACCTGGCTATTGGAACTTTTTATTAGAATTTCCTGCAAAGCTCATTTATTGACGCAATTAGCAACAAACTCCTCAGATCCACTTTGCCCAGCTAATCTTCTTTACAAATTGCCACTTCAAAGTAATTTCTAGCTCTCCGTCCTGGGAAACTTTATCATAAGGAAGAATTACAATATTAGATTTTAAAATTATTACATGATAATCTGATGAGTGTTGGACAGTGCATAATGAGCTTATGCTTTCGCAAGCAACTGAGGGAGAAAAGTATTGCTGAAACGAAGGAGGAGATTTAGTGCAAATCTAAATTGTTTGGGAAGATGTTTGTTCCAAAAAAGGATATTGAGCACGCTAGTACCTAGTTTGCAGCTGACTAAGGTAAATAGTGTGGTGACTCTTTGCAAGGTTGTATTGAGCTTTCAAGGAATTGAGGCTGAGAAGACACTTGAACTTAAACCAGTGCCAGAGTGCTGGACATTGTGGCGCAGCCTGAGGTGCGTGTGGGACCTAAGTGCAATGTAAACTCCTTTGGCTGACTGTCTCCAGAAATAATGCTAATGGGAAACACCGGAGACGCACCCATAGGTAGACTTTAGGTTTTTTAAGTTTAGCCAGACATGCAAAGAGTTGACCCTTTGCCTGGTAATCAGCGGCTCAGTAGATGGTGATGAGCTAATGCCAGTGCAGTTATGCCAGGCAAATTGTGCAGGCAAAATGCAGAGGGTAGACAGCAAAATGCCCCATCTTCCAAAGACTTCATTAATCTGAGGCCATCAACGTCCCTGTGAGGTGGAAAGAGCCCGAGGACTGCACCGTTCCTCTTCCCTAATGCTCATTTCAGTGGCCTGTGCCCTTGCTCGGGTCCTCTCCCAGCTCCAGCTGCCTCTTCTGTCCCCTCCGCGACGAAGGGCACGAGGGACCTTCCCACCCTTGCAGTGACATTGTTACTCCTTGTCAGTCCCTTTGGAAGTGGAGTCATTTGTTGTGTTGAAGCTGTTGAGAGAATGGCACCGATGATGTGAAGGAATTAAATTGCACAAAAATATTCTACAGAAAAATACTATAGTATTTATTCTCATAGATTAAAATAAGGTAAATCTAACAAAATTACAGCGCTGTGTGTGACTAGATCAAGCATGATGTGTAACTTTTCAAGTGAATTTAAGCTTTCTAGCGCTCATTGTCTTTACATAGCAGATTTACCTCATTTTTACTTACATATTTATTATTTTTCCTTTAATGGTAAATATGTATATAAATTTACACCACTGGACACAGATGGGTTGCTAATGAGCAGTTTCTCATAATATGTTGTTTTTCTAAATGCATTTTCCTAAAAGATAAATAAAGAATTATGCTTTGCTGCAGAGCAAAACAGAAGAGATCTGTTATGCTTATCATATGGAAGATAAGTTGTGCAAACATAACTCCGTATGCACCGGGGCAGAGGAAAGAGGGGCAAACAGTGGCACTGCTCTGCACTTTGGAGAGAATACGAAGAATTCCAATGCAGGTCTTGGACTCATGTCTGCTGGTGGCATCCCTGTCAACTGCACTGTGACTTAGCCCAAACAGAAGCTTTTAAAAGTCATTTTACATGAGCTGTGCCATATCAGGAAGTTCAGCACGTTGCAGAACAGCACGTTGCCCTCTTCGTTATCTCTGGCACTCCTCCAGCGCCAGAGTTGTGAATCTTGGGCTGTCCAAAGTGCCGTTGGCCTAAGGGATGGCAAATAAAAGAAGCCAGTGCCATAGACAAGAATTTTCTCAAGAAAAAGTGCCCAAAGTTAATTGGGCAAAACACAAGTAACCTCCTGCAAACATACTGCCTGGTGAAAAGTGCCAGGCAGATGGCCCAACCTGCCGAAATTCCCTGGTTCAGAGGTAAGATGCAAAGCTCAGGTTATGATTATGCTATAAAGGCCAGGATGATTGAAGATGATGCTCGGGACTGCCTCAGTGATGACCCTTCACATAAAGCTCACTTCATGCCAGAGCTGAGGTCAGGTCTCTAGTTTCTATCTATCAACTGTGGGATCCATTTTAAACTGGCTTTAAGAACTATATATGTATATAAGGCAGGTAAACATTTCACACATAGCCGATGAGCAAATGATAACCTGCTCTGTCTTCACCTTCCCAACCTGCAGTTTTCTGGTCAAGATTTGTTGATTCGTGTCCTGGTGATATCTGCCCTTCTCTCTTTACTATATGTGGATTAATCCTGGGTGCTCTGATCTCAGTTCATCTGGGAAAGTGTAGGGTGAGAGTGTCCCTTTCAGTGCAGCCTGAGAAGGACTGTGCTAAGGGACTTTCATAGGGAGACCAGCGATCAGCCCAATAAACTGTATTTGTGCGAAGAGGCTGGGGTGAAACACGGTGGCCTTGCTGAAGCCAGCGGGAGCCTCGTCTTGGATGTGAGCAGGGGTCCAGCTTTCATCCTGGATGGTTCTTTGGTCAGTTCCCAGGAATTCACAATTCCTGGCTACAGAAGTTGTGGAGCTGCAGCAGAAGTGAATTTGCTTCAGCCAGTACCTGCAAATCACGAGTATTTTCTGCCCACAGATGTTGATGTGAAACAACATATTTTTCTCATTTGTCTGCTGTAGAGCCAGCCAAGACTTGGGCTTCATTATTTCTAGGGATTTGTAGGTATTTCTTGTTCATGACTTTCATGACTTTGATTTCCTGCTCACAACAAAAGTTTTAACTTTTTTAACCATCAAGTGATCAAGAATTATTTCTTGGGAATGCACCATTAGCATCTGCTCCTTAAGGAGATGTATAGGAGAATTTTAGCTCCATGCCTTACTGAGGGTCTGGATGGGCCTATTTCCCTATAGGCAGGTGCTAATGTGTCAAAATATTCTTCTAAATGTGCATATGTACGTGGGTTCCCCTTTGATCCTTTCCTTTACATTGGGCCAAATATGAAGATTTTCTTCAAAATCTTTTTTCTTACTACAGAGACACTAATAGGATCTGAAACCTGGAAGCAGGAGATTCTTCCAGCAGCCTCACAAGGGTTTTGTATCGTTATTCTCCATAGCTACAGATGTGCATGATGCCTCTGTGCTTCTCATCCGTTTATTTCTTTAAGCCACTGGCTATTCTACAGCAGAGAGATGCACTATAAAGTCCTACAGTCCTCAGAAAATAGAGTTTTCTATTAAATTTCATGATTTTTTTTCTTGATGAGAGCTCATTTATAAAACAGGGGCAGGGGGGATAAAAATGAATAGGGAAAAGGAACATTGACATTTGTTTAGAAAATTAAACTTTGAAGGACCAAATACACATTAGTAAAACTTAAAATTGGCTTCATTATCTTATCTGAATTACGTAGTCATTAATAGGATTCTTACTGTTATTTCATGCAACTGTTTATAATAGTCTTTTGATAGGGCTTTTTTTATTTATTTGTTTGTTTGTGGTATTCAAGCACTGCATTGATGGGACTCATTAAATGTAATGGAATTTGGCAATTCATCACACAGATTAACAGCTCTTTCCAGATCACCTCTCCTCACCCTTTTCTTTTGGGAAACGTCCTTGGTGTGTATCATGGCTGGAGTGATTTGCAGAAGTTTCCTTATGAACATCAGCCATGAGGAAGGCAGTGCAGCTCCAGGTTTGATCTCCATTCCTTCTTCTTCTCCTTTTCTTATTTGAAAAGACCTTTAGTCAGACAGTTAGCTGTTAGCTCTTGCAGCAAAAAAATGTGTTTGAGAGTAGTATAGACTCTCATAGAGTAGTATAACAGCTTTGTTGGAGTCAATAATTGGCTTTCTCTGACCATATTTTATCAACTACCTTCAAAAGGTGCTGCAGAGGAGCTTTTCAAACACTAAAAAGCTCTATTATTCAACACAATTGTAACATTAGCAATATATAGAATAATGCATTCCCATCTGTGCATAATGAGGTCATAAATTCCTTCAAGGGTTCTGGCAACATTATAAACTACTGGAGCCATCCCTGTTTTTTTCTTAGTTTTTTTTTTTTTTTTTAATATCCCCAAAGTCATGCCAGTGAATTTCTGGTGCTTTTGAAGCAGTTCAGCCCCTCAGAACATAGCAGGAGAGCAATCAAAGTACTATAGGTAGCAGGCAGGCTGTGCAGGAAGCCTGCGGGGTAGGCGATGGAAGGTACAAACCAATCATTCAAAATCCTGTTGCTTCTGAAGTCCGGATCACTGAATGAAGGGGGAACACGGGCATTTTCTTCAAAGACCTGGATGTAATGGTTATATTTTTTATCAAAAGACGGTTTTATTTAGGGAGTCTTCATTTCAGATGTGTGTCTATGCTCCTAGTCACCGGACTGAACAGTAGCTTAATGCAAGATCATGTTGTGAAGACAGGTCTCTGCCTACAGATCCCAACACCACAGGGGGTGTTTGTCCCTGCATAACAAGTTACATATTAATGATTCCAGTATTGGTGATTTGCGAAATGTTTAGGGCAGCAAACGTTCATCACTCATTGCATTGCCCTCATTGATCTGCAGGAGAGTAGTAGAAATGGTCACTCAAAAAAGGGTCTCTTATGAGATGTGAAAGTGGTGGAAGATGAATGGATTGAAGTGTTTGAAGATGGTAGTGTTTCTCCGCAACCGTCTTTTCCCCCTTCTCTACCATCCAGTATTATCAGGGTAGTAAATTATTTCATATTTGGGCTCTCTTCATGGCAGGCCTATGATGATGAACTGGACTGTAGGGTCTGTAGTTTTCCAAATCCTTACACTTGACTTTGAGGTTCTCAAAGGAGTAGGTTTTTTGAAAGTTGCTTGAATTGCATTTTCTTTATGCAAACCTTGTTCCTATGAGTACTCTTTTCCTCTCCTGAGCATTTTCCGTCCCCATGCTCAGCCTGCTCTGCCTGCAACGGGGGGGCTTCCCTTCGGAATCCCCGGGAGCTCTTTAGTCACGTCTTCCCCAGTGGAAATGTTTGGCGTCTTTCTGTGCTTCGCTGTCCACCCGCTGTGCAAACACGTCGGCTCTCTGAGCTTGTCCCTGCCTGAAGAAGGAGGGAAGTTGTTAGAGGGTGTGGAAGGAGAGACCCGTGGCCTTGCTGAGAGCGGCGCGTGAGCTGCCGGCTCCCGTTCAGCTGCTGCCGGGCGGCCCGAGCTGCTTGTGAGCGCGGAGCAGTATCAATCCTCATCAACGACCCCGCCAGCAATCCCGGCTCCAGAGCCAGCATCCTGCTGCCGGGATGATTTCCAAGTTCTCTCCATGAAAGCCAAGGTGGTTTGAAGTGACTCTGCAACTTATCTTTCACATGTGAAGTCATGTGCACTGAATAAAGACATTTTCACCGACGAGAAGAATTAATTGTGTGGATGCTTTAAAAGCACCTCATCAAAACCACTGACATCTGTATTTTGTGAAACCATCGTCTTGCATCATGTCCGTCGGTGAAAGCGCTGTGCTCTGCGGAGAAGCGTGTGCACAGAGCACAAACTTGTCTGTTTGTGAAGTCTGCTTTGCTCGTAGCTGTTAACATCTAGGCAGGTACGTTCCAGTCCCCGGGGGATAAAGAAGAAGGCTCCTGCGCACGCTGCTGTGCAGTTATCTCCAGCACAATAGATTTTGCTCCTGACAAATCACACACAATCTCCATAGCAACCTCACATAATTATGCACAAGATTTCAATGTAGTAACGAAAATAAGCATGGCAGGAGTCGGAGCGAAAGGCATCTGAGGCAGATGTGGGAGTAGAAGGTGCAGAGAAAGATTGAAAAGCAACTGTTCTTAGATGTTAAAAAATGAACAAAAGAGGGAAAGATTGCCTGCGAGCGGCGATGAAGTCAGTGCATTATCTGGGAAGTGGAGACGAGGGGCTCAGCTATCCCTGATTAATAGAGAGGTGCCTGTTCGTGCCACAGCAGCTGGAGGAACATGAGCAGCAGTGCCACCCTCCATCCACAGGAGGAGAGTAGTTAGAAAAACCATCTCCGAGTTGTAGCTTGGTGTGCAAGATCTAAGCTCAGCAGCAGTTAATTTTTCTAAATTTTGCTTTATTCTGTTTGGATATTTTGGATTAATGAGAGCCTAAAAATAACGTGTAATTTTACTGTCATCCTTTTATATCTATTTATTTTTCTTCAGCATTCAAAGAGTGCTGGTAACTTCCACACGAGGGCTGAGGCTTTCTTGTGGAAGAAGAGCTGCACTGTTTTTTCTTTCTTACTATGCTCATAGTACTCTGCATAGCATCCTGGGTTAACGCAATTGCTTGAGAAAGCAATCACTCTGTATCGTTATCAAACACACCAGGAGCGTGAAGCAACATGTAGTTTAAATAGTATGCTTATATATTGCAGCACTGGAGAGCCCAGGTAGCTCGTTGTGATCCGTCCAAGATAAGGGCACATAGGAAGCCCTGTGAACTTTCAACTGCAACAGCAGGTGAGGGTTCCTGGCAACTTTAATAACGAAGTTCACTCTTCACTAGCAATAATCCTATGTCAAGACATTGCCATGATTTAATCATTGTTATGATGATCTGCTCTTAATTCTCGTGGCCGGATCCAGAGCTCAGCTGGCAGAACTGGCTTTTCCGAACTCAGTCGGGAACTCTGACATTGGCTTCAGCTGATTTTGATTAACAGAGTATACAAATGGTATAATCACTTTAGTTAATGTTTTATTGTAATGTGTGGGAAAGGGTGGTAAACTAAACCAATCTATAAAGTTCCATTCAGCTGATTTCATTCATGCAGTTAGGTGCTTTAGTTAAATTATATTTATGTTCATGCAGAAGAAAAAATAAGTAATGATAGCAATAACTCCTAATAATAAAGGGTAACTCCTCTTGTATTTATATTTCATGCAACAATACAACTTCATTCCAAGCTTGGCTTCCTCTGATGGCAGATTTGAGGGATGGCAGAGGTGGTTTTTGTTTGTCACCCTCATTAACACAACCACGTCACTAATTTGTCTTACTGAAGACTCTCCATTTTGTTCACAGGAGATGAGAACAGGTAAATGAGGAATTAATCATGATTCCTAACTCCTGTTTTCTTTTCCCTGAGCAATTATTATTACTTTAAGAAGCGAGTCCCAGACTGAGCAGCTGCTCCACCTTTACCCCTCGCAGTCCTCTAGAGACGTCACCTGCTCGTCAGGTCTCCAGAGCTCTCTGCTATTTAACAAGGAAAGGCCTCGTCTTCTGCAGACCCTCCGCTCTCCCCTGGTGGCAAGTGACAGTCTGGGCCTTCGGGCACCTCCGAAAGAAAGGTCGGGGTGTCTGAAACGCCAAAGCACCTTCCTGGGGCCAGCAGCCTGCCCGGGAGCTGCCTCCCGCGGGCGGCAGTTGGGTGCTGAGCACCCGGGCTGCCCCTCGGCTGCCCTGCTGGCCCCTTCCCGCGACGCCGACCCGGCGCAGCCCTTCTCCGAGGCCAGGGCAGCGCTCCCCGTTTGGCACACAGAGAAGAGCCTCTCTCTGCTCTGAGCTGCAAATAAAGCAAACCCCATTTCTCACCGCGTTACTTTTGTCTGCAATCTCTGCAGTCATCAGAAAACAACTGAGCTGTGTGAAAATGATGAGTAGCACGCTGACCAAATATTGTGGGTTGTTAAAAGCAATATTATCTGAGCTCTGGATGAATCTCCAGTGCAGATGGAAGCAAACGCTCTTTTTTTTCACTTGTTTGCACAGCGTTTAATATAGCTGTAACTTACTGCCGAGTGCCTGTTGCCGTACAGTCATACAGTGAAGGTCAATACCTAGAAACTACATCTAATATTAAGGATAAAATTCAAAGTTTATGCCCTGAGATTCCTTCTGCTCATGAATATCTGAACATTTGCACAAGCAGAGCGTGCTGTGCTGAAGTGAGCTGTATCATGATCAACTACACTAAGGATTAAGCCAGTTTTCCTTAGGATTCTGTGCCTTTGGTTCTGTGGACTTGCATTAATATGAACAAATTGTCTTGCACCATCTTTCCTGGAACCCACCAACATGGGAGTGTCATCTATTTTTAATATATGTTATTCTGTTAAATAGGTTTACTGATATTGAGTATTAAAAGAGATTTAGATATATGTCATGCAATGCGCAACTTTTTTTAACTATTCATTTGAAAATCATTCCACATGAAGCAAATGTAGCCAAGTAAATGTAATGAAGATTTGGCTAAGATTATGTAGAAACAAGAGAGCAAGTATTGCATCCTGTTGAAGTCTATTAATATTTCATACCACAAGATCTTTTGCCTGCTAATATAAAACATAATAAGATGATTTGTCAGTAGATATATGCTGAACTTTTTATTCCACTCTTGGTCCATTTTATTTGCATATAAAGTGGCATATTTGCACTCAACAATAACTAGCCCTGCAGGATTGATATTTAAGAGGAGAATATAATTAATCTATTCAGGTCATAAACGTTTTCTTTAGGGCAACAGGCAGGCAACCTCCATAATCATTCATGTGCATTGCTAAAAATTTTAGAATGAGCTAGCAAAGCAGAAGATAACCCAAGTGTTGTCATTTTAATCCAAAGGATGTTTAGGTTAGTTTTACAGAGCGTTTTGAGAATTATCTTAGGAAAAAATTCCCCTGCCTCTTTCCGGTTTGGCTGTACGTTGGCGCTGCCTCCCATCCCGTGGTGAGCTTCAATGACACCTACATTGCATTTCTGTGCATTTTATGTCATAGCTTGAAAAGCATAAAGGAACTGTGCTATTTTTCAAATATTATGACTGCCTTATATGGAAACTGATATAATGTGACTTAATAGTTCTAATTATGATAAAAGGTTTTCAGCAGGTCTGCCAAAAGAGAAAGCATTTTCGAAACACATTTCTGTGCTACTCAGTCTTAGGAGTCTCGACATTGTTTTATGAACTTTAATTGTGCCTATATTTTTCAGAAGTTAAATAGATTGAAGAGAAGGAGAACAGGAGAGGGAAGGAGCGCTTTGGTCGGCTGCAGAATCCTGCCCTCTTATAGCACACACAGTGCAAGCAGGGGACCTGCTGCTGGCAAATTCACAGTGCTGGGGAAATCTGTTGATTTTTAGATTCAAAGGAAAGAGCCACGTTTGGTCATAAATGGAGAGGCAAATCTGCTTACTTTTTCCCATCCCCACGTTTGCTCTGGGGGGCAGCATTTTGCACTGTGCTCCAGTTTCAACCTGCTGGCCTATTTCCATAATGCCGGTTTCCATATTCCCAAATTCCTGTTCCGGGAGGAGGAGCCAGCACACCTGTGATGCACCCCACGCACACATCCGCCCTCCTTATGGAGCTGTAAGAAATACTTGTGAAATATTCACAATGCTTTATTTGAAAAATGCTTCTGAGATATTCACTCTTCTTCCTTCCTCAGTCACAGAAGGGTCAGCTGATACTGTTCAGGCTCAGAAAGTGAGTAGACTCGGAGACGTTGCTGCGGCTTCATTATTACCCTTTGATAAATTGACTTAGCGCGCATAGAGCATTCACAGACAAGGAACAGTCACAGGAGTGAATATGAAGGGGCTGGTAATTACCAGCTCAGAATACAATGCAAACCTTTCATATGTTCATTAACCATAACTAATTATATGGCTCTGTCATCTTCGTAACCTATTTTGGATGTTGTGTGGAAGTCACAGGAGACATTTAGCCCACCAGAAAGCACTCAGACATTGCAGCTGCAGCAAGCGACCCCATCTGATTTTAAACTTCCCTGTGAATCCTACTGTTTTCCTTGTGGTCGCATTTTTAATAATCACACAGGTAATTGGCCAAAGAGAGGGCTGCACAGGTTGAAACAGGAAGGTTTTAGAGAGAAAAATGTCTTTCTGAAAACCATGCATCCGGTGGTGACTTAGGCCTTCTCTGGAAATATGTTTTGAATTTCAGTGCATCAGTGGGACGGAAATTCAGAGCCTAAGCTGCATTGAGAGGAACATTATATATATGCTGTATATAGACTCAACCATTCTGTGATTCTGTGGCACGTATGTTATATATATGTGTGTGCTGTGCTGTACGTTTGCTTTCCTTCTCATCGAGCCCCATCTATGCCGTGATGGGAGCACAGTGGGGTGGATTGCAGGAAGCAAATGGCAGTGCAGGTGGGAGGTAACTGGATTCCCTTTAGCCCCATCTCTGCAAGATTTCCCTGGAATAAAGTGGGTTTCAGCAGCATTAAATTCACTGCTTCTTTACTGAGCTCTCAGAGGAGGCTTTCTCTGCGCAGTGTGACAGGAGAGGCATGGCCTGGAGAAAATCAATGATGAGGCAATTGAGGCCAGGGAGCTGCTTCTCTGAAGTGCAAACTTATCTCCGTCCCAGGCAGATAATAAGAATCTTTCCATTTACACTGCAGCAACTTGGTCAAGGCGGCGGCGTAGGTGCAGTAATGGACTTTGCTTCTGGAATTGGCAGCAGGTTCCTGAGGTAATCCTCGGGCAAACACTCCTCCTTAGACTTTTCCCCCTCCTTTATGAGAGGTCATATTTCTTCCCTGAAACCCAAAGCCCTTTGGGGCCTCTTGAAGTCTTGAGCCTCTAGCAAAAGGGCTGCATGAACGTGGGGTCCAGGAGGCCTGGCCTGTGCACCTCCCTCGGAAGGAGAAGGCTCAGACACCGTGCACTGCTGTCAGATTTTGTTTCCTTTTTCCTCCTCCTCTTTCATTACTCCATCCACTTCCCACCCTCACTGAGCTTTCTGTCCCCATATTGGGATATCATTGGGAGCTTAGATTCTTCTCCCCACATCTGTGGGTGAGATCCTACCCTACATCCTAACTCTTTCCTCACCCTTTGCTTCTTCCGTGCTTCCTACTTCTTCCTCACTCCTGTAGGAGAATATCTTCTCCGTCCTGTCTCCTTGGGAATGATGTAACCCCAGAGCTGGTGCAGCAGGGCAGGAGGTGAAGGCCGCCCCCCAGCACTGATCAGCGCGGCATTACCTAGGGCACAAGGTTGGCAATGGTTCTATCAAGAAAACCATGTGTACTAATCATGTTCTTGCTATAACATTATGGTATTTTAGCACATATATTACTGTTCGCTGTTCTCTTGTTCTGGTGATCATCTGGTGCGTAATGTTTATGGGATATGGGAAGGTGGAAGTCTGTCATGTTATTCCACATGAAAGTCTGGGAACAGGGTGAGGGTAAGAGCTGTTCAGAAGTCAGATTTGAAGGGTGTGTTCACTTGTAATGGGGGTCTCTTGAGTAATTGAAAGCTCCTCCTGCGATCTTAATGATCTCCCTTCAGTGTTTCCTTCCAAATGCGTCCGCTTTGTGACCTCCTATGAAGCTCCCAGGGCTCCTAGTGAAATTCATTCAACCTTTTGCAGTCACGGCAGCCCAGCACCCAGCCCCAGGAAGGCACGAAGAACAATTCCACGATGTCAAATGTCACAGATATCTTTTCGTTACCTCTGGAATCCTGAATTCCTGTGCTAACCCACACCCAAGTCTGGTCTTGTTTATGGCTTGCAAGTAGAGCAACATAGTTGGTTTTTATTAAGCAAAAGCCCAGGAGCCCAGTTTTAAAACAGGATACAAAATGTATAGGAGCCTAAATATCTGCCTTTTCTATAACGCACACGAGTGTCCTGCAGGGTGTAATGTGACTGATAAGCTACTAATCAGGGCAAGCTGACTAAAATGGGCTATTAATTCATTTCTGTCCTTTCTCAGGTTCAAGGAATCTAATGCATTCGCTTTAGTGACAATAATGACAAATTGTGCAATTATTAAAAAAAAAGGTAACTACTATTCATTAATTTTTTTTGTTAGATTTTTTTTGAAGTGTTTATAGCCTAGCTAGATAATGTGACCATTGCTACTGCTCTTCCCATTTCAACCCTGTTATACCATTAATAGAGTCAATGACCAGATTTTCCATCAAGCTAGAGAGAAAATAGACCCTTGAATTGTTTCTTGTTAATTAAATTGTTATTATTTGTTTTAAACATGGGGGTTTTATTGCATGTTAATATTCAACATAACACTAACAAGTGTTGGGGCGAAATGCAACCTTTGCAGTAGTCAGCTTTTGGCTGGTGCATTTAAAAACTCACAGGATGACTTGCATCTTGTGAAATGTTGTGGCAATAAAACACGTTTAAAGCAAAGAAGAGCAGAAATCTATCCAAAACAAACAGTTCCAGTTTCCAGAGAACAAACACTCCTTTAAGAAACTATTCTGAGTCTCAATCTTGCAAATGATTGGACGTGATTACACACACAGGTATTTCTGTGTGCGCAGATTTCTGCCAGCCTGGGACAAGAATCTGCCTGCACAGACTGAAAATGGCCCAGAAATTGCAGGCACCTCCAGTTGCAGTCGTCCCCTGGCTCCTTCCTCCTTACACTCCTGTTGCAATGACAGGAATGAGGTTTTAATCTCCTCAAGGAAGTGTCCAAGCTGTAGTCCCCGGTTTAAGCATCTCACTGGAGATGTCTTTATGAGCCCTGACTTCCATAGCACTCTGAGGAGGCAGAAAATGAGATTTATTTAAGTGTTTCAGGTTGCAGTGTGCAGCATGGAGGCTTCAGCGTCACTCACCGCTGATGCAAGCTTCCGTTCGTGGCTTTTTTCCTGCCCAGTTCTGGAGGTGTTGTAGAGTAATAAATTATAAATGCATATGAAGAACTTCCTTTATGGAAGTACGCAAGTTCATAGTTTTGCACATAGAGGTACCAAACTCCATCACAAAATAGTTTTTATTATTATAATGTACAGTTTCCTGAAAAAAAATGGAGCCACTGATCAGTTTGTTGCCCAGCTTTAAAAACCTGGCCAAATACTGACTTGTATTATTTAACTGAATAATATAAATGATCTCAGACATGTTCCCAGAGGATACGTAGCAATTTGGCTATGAGGTTGGTTGTTTTTTATAGCAATCTTCAATAAGTGTCCCAGCGAATTGGTCCTAAATGACGTGTGCAGGTATGAGGCTGCATTTTGCAGTGTGTCACTGGAGGCTTCTTGACTTCTGGACAGTTAATGACACAAATTACACTGAGGTGACACTGCCATTTGCAAGCTAGCAGTAATGTTCCCAATAATACCCAACATCAAGGCATCATTTTGAAGTTGAGCATCTATTTATCTTAATAGACTCCTTTATTTCATTCAACCCCCTAGAAGCTATTACAGACCCTGGATCATGGCTTGGAAACGCTTCACTTACAAAGCATGTTTTGAAGCTTGCAATTGTTTTGATGATTGTTAAATTGCTGGTTGTATAATGAATATCAAAGAATGGCTTCTTTTTCGTGCTTTTTGAAATTTCAGCCCAGCAAATGCTTGCACAGTAAGTGAGCTGTCCCAGGGAAGGCACATTTTCATGCTCAGTTTTGTTAAGCACTGCAGAGCTACAGGATAGCAGCAGTCACCGAACATTTAATGGGCCAGCAAGGAACACAGCTGCTCGGGATGAGGTCTCAGCAGAGTTAGCAACATAAACCAGAGGTCCTTTAGGCCAAGAGAGCTGTTGGCCCCGTTTTGGGGAGTTTATGGGTTTAATTCCTCGCGGCGTGACAGAAATGCCACGCTTCCCCCTTCCCACAGTATTTATGGAGGTGCTATGAATTTCCTGCCCGTGGCTTCCCCTTTCCCGTGGGCTTCGAAGTGATGCCAAGGGGAGTCCCTGATGTCAGCACTGGCCGCACGCTGCCACCAAAGTGCCTTGTGTGCCCGTTCCCTTGGACTTCTTTTTTGCCCTCATCAAAACTTCTCTTCTGTATCTGTGCTTGCAAGGGCTCTCACATCCTGTTGACATGCCCGGGTTTGGGAGCGTGCTCCATCGGAGCCGCTGCTCTCACGACCCAGGGCCATTGCAGCTTAACTGCCCAGTGCAAACAAAGAAAACGGGTCACAGGCAAAACTCTATAAACCAAAGCTGGTGCTGGGGCTCCATTTGTGAGATTATTACCCTGAATCTGCTAACAAATATCTGCCAAGCCTCAGCAGTGGGTTCCTAGCAAGCAGCACGGAGAGCGCGGGCTGCAGCTGTGTCCATGACAGGTCTGGAGGCAGCTGGCTCCGGGCAGGGCCACCATCCTGCTGCAAAATCTCCTGCTTTGGGTCCTCTCCCGGGCAGGCAACAATGGCAGGTGTGCCATGAAATCCTTCAGCAACTTTATCTTCAGTTGGACGCTGCTTTTCTACTCTCTGCTTCTCATCCCTTCTTGTTTCCACATAAGCAGGTGAGTAAAACTGATGGCATGAGCCTGTAAGGCCACATCTTCTCAGTCCTTGTCCACTCCTTTCCTCAGGAACAGGTACCAAGTGTGGCACTGCCACACTTGTCCCTTCAGTCAAATGTTCCCCTGAGAGGTGAGTTCTGCAAGAAATGTAAGGCTTTATGGTGAACCAAGATTTATAACATAATTTAGAGATGTAAAGAACTATATAAATGCTAAGTGTTGTTGTTCATGAGTAATCAGCTGAACAGCGGACGTGTAGAATGGAATTCCCTGTACTTGCACTTTTGATACTAAATGAAAAGAGACCAATAATACCTAATGAATACAGATAAAGAGCAATGAATTTCTGAATGTTGCTTGTAGAGGAGAGTGTACAACCAACGGCCATCTGTCCATGGAGGATTAGTGCTCTGAGACTATTTTTATCCACTGCTGAGAAAAATATTTCTCTTCCAGAATTTCCAGCACAATTCTGCTGTAGGGATTTTTGTGATACTGTTTGTGACTGGGTGTAAGGTTGTAGGAAGCCAGAGAGCAGAGGATACAGACTGGGATTTCAAGTGAGCCTAGTTAACATTTCCCTGTGCTGAGATGGCTACAGCGCCCTGCTCAGAGCAGGCGAAATGGCAGTGAATCTGGAGGTAAAAGAATCAAGTATGTGGATGATATTTTAATGAAAGAGAGCAGAGGAGAAATAGAATAAAGTAAAATAAGATGAATTGAAAAGACATAAGATAAAATAAAAATAAAAAGTATTTTAAAAAAACAATAAAAATGCATCCGTATACCAGATTTTGGTAACTCTTGTTTGTAAAATGATTTGTAAAGGAATTACCCAACCTAGCTGTGTTTATATTATCACTGAGCCTTTTGGCCTATCTCAACAGAGACTGTAGGCTATATTTATTTTCAAAGTCACGGCTTAAGAAAGATTTTATGGGTCAAGCTGCTAAATATGGTTTTATTTCATGAATTGCAATGTTGAGCAGCTACCCAGGCGCATGCCAGGGTGGTTGAGTTTGGCAGAGTGCTAAAAGCCCTTATTTCCTAGCAGATTATGTGAAGGAAACATGATCTGGGATGTGTAGCCCTCTGCTTTTTGCTGATCTGTTTCTGGACTTCTGAGCAGAAATTTTCTAAGTAGATAAGGATGATTGAATTAGACTGGGGAGCAGGAGGTTGCACATTGGCATGGCAGCTTTCCACTGTCTCTCCTAATAATAAACTTTATTAAAGCCCAATATTTAATTTTACAATGGAAGAATTATTTCAAAATTGTGTTTGGCAATAGAGAGGGGGAAAAGCTGTGTCATACTGTATATTCTGTCTTACACAATGTTCCTTCTTCACCTCGGCCTAATTCTTCAGCATGACACGGGCCACAGGTCACGGCTACATCTCTGCGGGGTTTGGGATGAGCGCGCATTGGAGGCTGCTGCAGGCAGTGGGAGGGAAGCAGAAGGAAAGTTGCAGATGAAATCCTCTTTTTGAGGGAAGAAAGAGCCTGTATATGATGAAGTTTTGACTGCTGGGTACAGGCGTCGGGAGCCGACTTCTGGTGCTTGAGGTGTGCGGAAAGGGAGAGCACATCCATCTCTCAACGTCCCGCCGAGTCGTCCCCGTTCCCGGGAAGGCCCCCAGCTTTGGCATCCTTCCCTACGCTTAATAGGCACCCGAGGTGACATCCAGTGCAGCCCGGTTGGGTTTCCAGGGCGTCTAACTGCTTCAGCTGGCGCCATGTGTGATGTTTATATATTTAAGCTCTAAAGCTTTACGCAAATAGGCCCAAGATGTAGCGAGGACACAATAATTGCTTTTCTTTCAACAGCAGGTGATGCATTTCCCACTGTGAAAAATATAATCCTGCTGCTTTTAGTCATAACAGGAGCAACAGGAGGAAAATAGATGAGGAAGTGGAAAATGTCACTAGTGGCGTATTGGAAATCCCATCCGCAGGCGCGATTTAGCGCTGTGTGTAAAATTAAAACATTAATTGGCGGGTCGAAGTTATAGTTGATTGTCCATGAGCTGCAAGCCACCAAACGATGATCCTTACTCATTAATGTCAATTTGCAGAGCTCGGAGGGGAGTGCGAGCTCCCTCCTGTTCCCGTTCGGCCCTGCTTTTGGCGCGGGCAGCCCAGCTGGGCTGAGCAGGGAGATGGGTGCTCGGAGCGCGACGCGGCTGCCGGCGGCCCCAGGGACACGGGCACGGACGGGGCCTGGGCACTGGCCCTCACCCTGCAGCGGGGCCCGGTGCATGTTAATCTACCTTATAAAGCAGCTATAGCATGCCAGTGCTATCACATAAAGCTAGATGAGGAGCAAATCCCCGGATCTCTCAGCAGAACGATGTATCTGAGCATTATTCCAGCTCCCAAGCTAAGTTTATGAGGGAGCGTGTTCTTTCAAGGGTTAAATTCTGCCTTTTTAAAACATTCTTTTTTTCACTGTGCAGCACTAATTCATAGCTAAAAGAATAATTACCAATCAAAAGCAAAAAAAATCTGCCCTGATAAATAACTTGGCATTAAATCTGAAAGAACAAGCTCTGATCAAGAGCATTTTAGGAGACAAATAATCCGAAAGCCTTCTGCATCAAAATCTGAAGGATAAATCAGTGCAATCGGAGCTAAGGTCTGTCTGCTGATGGATCTGAGCAGTACCCGGTATGGTCTGTCAGAGCAGAAAAATCACTTGTTCCTGGAGTGTCACTGGCACTGACTGCATAAGTCTCTTCTGTAAAGGATCACTGCAATTTTCAAGACCATAAAATTAAATCATTTGGACCTTAGCTAAACACACACTTTTAAAATTGGCTTATTTTTCATATATATGTGTGTGGAGGGGGTATATATAATACACATACATACTCAGCATGTTTCTGGTGGCAGGTTAAGGCAACGAACGGGTTGCTGATGAAGGTCTGGAAGGACTCTGGGGATGCAGATGCTGCTTGTGGTCTTACCAGGCTAAGCCAGGAGTGCGACCTACCCATCAGCGCCTCAGTTTCCCCCGTTGTTGAGCGGAGCTGCAGCTTGTCTTTCGGGATGTGTCGCGGGGATAAATCCCGCTGTCTCTGTGAAAGAGGCATTCGCCTGCTGGGAGCACATGCCAGGCTGCTCCCGCGTCCTCCTGGGCCCACGGAATTTGGAAGTTTACTCTGAGTGGCCTGCATTTGCTCTTAACGCTTTTGTATGACTTATGAAAAGAGTTCGTATGGCTCAAATGTATGAAAAGAAGCAAATAATCTTAATACACTGTGTGGCCAGTCAAAAGAAGGGTTAAATGGACCATACAAGTTTCTCTTAAAGCATTAATTTTCTTGTGTTGTCTTTAATTTCCTTGAAAATGACATGTTCACAATAGCCACTGGGTATTACTGTATGAAAGATAAATTGGATCTTTCCCACTAGATGCAAATCCTCTTCTAGACTTGTCATCAGGATAAGATTACTGTAGATTTCTCTATACATGTGAAATGCCAATCTCAGCAGACATTTCCTGCTGGAAAACAAGAGAATTTTCAGCATCTTTTCATTTAAATACTGTCAAGCTGATGGCCATTGAAGTGCTTCTTAAATGAATGATTGAAGACTGTAACTAAAGTCTGGGGATTGCTTTTCCTCCCCTGAGTAAGTGTAACCCGGAGCTATCAATGCACCTTGAGGATGCCCGGCACTTTTCAGGGAGCAGCAGTGCAGGGGTGGCACTGGGCAGGTGACAGGGCTCTGTTTTGTGACTGCCTCCATGTCCGTGATGCTTTCACGTCGTGCAGGGCTGGTTGGCTGCTCTTCAAATAGCAGAGAAGTTTTGACAAGTGCCTAACGTGTCTCCTGACTCTGAGTGGGAGCCCAACACCTGAAGGACCTTCCCTCGGGCCGTTGTGCATATTGCCACCTAGAGGTCGCAGAATCCTGGAATCATCATCCTTGGAAAAGACCTTCAAGATCATCAAATCCAGCCGTAAGCCCCTCACCACCATAAACTACCGTACAGAGCAGAGCCCTAAAGCCTGATCCACCTAGTCCATGAAGTATGTATGGAATGCCTGCTCATACAGGCTAACCCGACTGAAAGGGGAATGCCTACCTAAATCCTTAGCACTTTCTGGGCTGGGGTCTGTCCTGTGGAGTTTCTCATGGCAGTTTTCTCCTGTGCTGTAACGCACGGTCAATATTTCAAGAACGCACAACCATCTGGAGGGCAATTGATCTGAATGCTGGGATTCTGTGAGGGTTGTACAGCGCATTGGGTGCGATTCCTGCATGGAGCACGCGTGGGGTCAGCGTGGGGCTTCCAGCCTTCTGTGTATATAAATTATTGCCATGAGTCTTGAACGCTCAGACACACGAGGTGCTTGGCGACTGCTGTGTGAAGCTGGGTGGACAGAAGGCCAGTATCTGTTGGAGGGTTTATGCAGTAGCAATAATCTGATTTTTGTATGTAAGTGTTTATACTATCGTCACTTGTTGCTGTAGCTATTTCCAGCTGATGATGGTAATGACCTTTAACATATAATTCAGTTAAATATTAAAAAAGACTTTTCCAGTAAGCCACGGCCAATTACAGGAATTAGATTAGTAGAAACATGAGGGTTTATGCTTACGTTCTCACTGTTAATTCACATGAAGTTCTCTGGGAATTGAAAGGTTCTCGTTCAAGAAACATGGGCAGGTAAGTATTATACTTCCTTTTTCACACATAAAAACAAGGGCATTTTCAAAGATACATGTTTTAAACTTGCAAGATAGGGTATAAAACAGAAAGCTATCATATAATCTGAGTTGTTGCTGTATATCCTATGTAGCAGGCAACAGTGACTATTTATCCAAACCTGCATTTTTAAGCCTTTCATGTGATAGTTGGTGTTTGTTTCTGGCTCGCTTGAATAAAGAGAACGTTTTGCAAAACCTGTAACTAGTATCTCCAGGCACATAATGTTTGTAATAGACCTGCAATTCAGTATACTGATATGCAACTATAGAAAAATTATTGGTGTTACCAAGAGCTAAATTACAGCTTTGATTTCACTGGTAATACATGTTACCTGTGAATTCAAAAATGCATAGCAAAATTAAAGGTTTGCTTTAATTTTTTATGAAAAGAAGATAGATCATTTTTATATTAAGTAATGTCATTATATTTGTTCAGCATCTCCTGTACGAGGCACACTGCAGTTTCAAGTGTTCAGAAGAGGAAACATTAATAATGGATCTGTTTTGTAATGTTATAAAAGCCCAAGATAATAATGCTTATTAGCGCAATTTTTATATGCAAGAAGGGGAGGTTTTTTGCTTTGTTTGGCATGAAAGCTGGGAGGAAAAACTACTGATTTCTTCTCTACCCAAAGCACTGTGTTATTCTCACCTCCTCCGTCACAGCAAATCCATCCCTACGGAGCGCAGCGTCACCGCCTGCAGCATCAGGGCAGCCAGGAGCTGCAGCAGCCACAACTTGGGGTTTCTGCTCCCCTCGCAGAATTTACTGCAAGGAAGGGGCCATAACCAAAGGCACTGCCTGGGCCTAGGTATTTAGCAGGCGTGCACAACGTAAATCCCTGCTTGTATCAGTTCTTAGGCCGTATCTAGGACCTTATTGCTTATAGCTTGCCATTAAAATGAAACATTTTCCTTCCATTAAATCCACTTTGACTAAATCCCTGCTATACTTGAAGTTTATCTGCAGGCAGCACCACATGACTTAGGAAATGCCAAACTTCTTAGGATTAGTCCTCTGAATGCCACAAGTCAGGCTGCACCCGAGCATTCGCCTGTGCTGGGAACAGGAGCACTGGGGCAGGGCAAAGTGCAGGGACTTGTTGGGAACCTGCAGCAGCTGCAACTGCAGCCCTTTCAGGAAAAACTGCTTTGCAAAACTGGCCAGGAAGGTTGGCTTCCCCACACACATGGATTTTAATTGTCACCTACAAGAATTTAAGCGAATTTTAGCTAAGAGAGCTCCTTGCAAGCGAGATAAATACAGCTGTTACAGTGGTCCTTAGCTTCTGTCCTGCACTCCCAATAGAAAAACCAAGTTCTCCCTGATGACTGGAGCAGTTAGAGCAAGTGAAAGAAACTTTTTTTTTTTTTTTTGTTCCCACTGAAGCATTTGGGATCTTCAGATTGATGTCCCTAAAACATTGGGCTGAATTTTTATGTTATGTTATATTTCTATATTTTATTTTTTTTTTACCATGCACTTTATTATAAGAGAATGGCTAGGCTCATGAGAGCCTGCTGGGTTTTCGATTTAGTCTGTTTTAAATAAAAATATAAATATATGCTTAATTTTTGCAGTGCACCTTGTAACTTGTCAGAGATTGTCAGAAGATACGTGAGGACAGGGATAGTGAGATAATGAAAGAAAATAGTAGAAAATGTCAAGTCCTTGATTTATGCGTTGCTAGGTTGGATGACAACAGTTAGTCCGAATGAATACATGAATTAACAAGTCTACTACATATAGCAAATGAAGTTAGTCCTTATCTGTGAATACTAAACATCTGTAACAACCCTCGAATTAGATTTTCCCAGCTCTTCAGTAGATGCCATGGATGTTTCTCTATGCCTGTTACAACTCCTTGTCTTCATTAGGCAATGTGAGTCACATGCAAGTTGCAGATGTCTGCATAAGCCAAATGCCTCCAACCAGCAGTTATTTTGGGTGCTCTTGTTGATTTATATTCATAAAAACGACAAGAAGTGATTCAGAAATTGTAATTACCTGGTAATGTCAGAAACCGCTTAATTAAATGCTCCAATGTTTATGCTGCATCTTTATGACTTAACATTTCTAGACATTTTCTTATAGCATCCGTGTTTTTGCTGCGTGAAGTTTATTAATGTAAATTGGACTTGACATAAACAAGAATTCAGCTAATTACTCCGTTTGAACATTCACGCCGTGAAGGAACAAGTGCGGGAAATGGGCAGAGCTCTCCTGGTGCTGCTGGGGGTGTCTGTGACCCGTGCTCTGCCTTGCCGCGCACCACAAATCCCCGCTGCCCCGGATGGGGTCGAGCCCTTTGCATTGGTGGGATTTCTGTGATAGAAACATCTCGCTCGCCCTGGCACCTCCTTATTTGCACAGAGCATTAATATCATCAAAGCACCTGGGACAGCCACCTGTCTGCTGCACTAAGCTGCACTGCAGGCCTGAAAAGAAGGCAGATTTTCAGTGCTTCACGCAGACCGTGGGAAAGGCTCTCCTGATTTAACCCCAAATGTAAATGCGGGGTGTCCTCTGGACAGGACCTTGTTGGCACTGTCACCCTGGCCCTGCTCCCTGCCATGCGCGGCTCCTGCAGCTCCTCGTAGGTGGTAAAAGCTTCCTCAGTTAGAGGATTTCCCATAAGTTGAAGCTTTCCTGGCGCGGCATCGCCCTTTTCCATTTCCAGGTAATCCTAGGAAACTCCAGTTAAAGCTGTGTGTTTGCTTCTGATGATGTATATGTCTTTCAGGGAGAGAAAATCAGCTAAAAATAGCACGTATTTATCTGTTGGACAGAAATGTCTGATTTCTTTTACTTGTGCAGATGGACAGAATAATTTGTTCAACATTTAGTAGGAAAGATGACATGTTCACAGCCTGTTATTTGCACGGAGGCTTGTGTCCAAAGGAATGCTAAATTCTCTGGAGTAAAAGATACCTATAAAAAAAACCCCTCATGTTCTACACCTGTGCAATATATTTTTTTTCTTTCCTGTTTTTCTTCTTTTTTCTTTTTCTTTGTCATCCCTTCCCTCGTATTTCATCCATCTTCTTGGATGCTGAATTAATTCCCAACTATCCTAATATCATACCATATTTTGAGCACTATTCCAGTCTGTCAGGTAAGGCCGTGTTTTAAATAGAGTCCGGTTTGAAATTGCCTGTCCGGGTGCCTCTGATCTCGGAAGTCCTGTTATTTGGTGGGTCTGTGTGATGCCAGGGACTCGTCCTGACGCTCCTCTGCTTTGTGGCGGGCGAAGTCTCAGTGCCCTGAGCGAGGCCGGCTGCTGTGGTGTTGGAAATTGGGATTTATCCCTTGCTTAAATCATTAAGTGCTGTGAAAGATAGAGGCCGCGGTATCATATTGTCCTGGGATCCAATCCAGTGGTTTAAGCACTGCTAGAGATCTAAGCTGTGGAAAATACATCTGCGTTAGTTTTACCTTCATCTTAGAGGCTTGCCTTGCAGATAGGCAGGGTCTAGGTGACCCTGCGAAGGTGACTGTGGCCGTTGCACAGTCGTGCAGACTGCGTGGGGAATCCAGCAGTTCGCTGAGCTGTGAGCGGCGCCCGCGGGCGCTTGCAGGGCAGCAGCCATTCCTGACGTGCAGTGTCTTGTCAGGGTGAATTGTGCAGCATCCTTTAGGAGTGAAGCACTCACAGTGTCACGAGTGAGCGGGTTAGGCTGGGTTCAGCAGGGCTGAAACACGGCCTTTGGTCTTTCTGACGTCCCTCCTTAGCACCTTGGAGGAGCCACTGGGAAACTCAGGAGATTTGTTCCTTCCTTCTTATTACGGAGATGCTGCACTGATTTAATAGAATTCTACACTGAAGTGATTAACTTAAAGTAAGTTGATTTCTGAGCTTTTCTGCTTCCATCATTGCCATCCACCTGGCTGTTAGGGTGCACCCTGCATGCCAAGGCCACAAAACTGACCTGCAGAATCTCCATAGCCCTTAGAAGCTGAGCAAAGCCTCCCAGCCAAGCCAGCCCTATGGGACACGCGGGCGCTGATGGTGGCACTGCCGGGCTCTTGCTGCCCGTGCAGCTGGGCCCTTCTTGGGGGTGAGGTGGGGAAAGACTCTCTGAGGGCTGCTCTGTGCCTCTCTCCTGCCCACAACTGCCCGAGCCACGGGTTCTGCTGCAGAAATGGGAAACAGCTTTCCAAGCTGGTGGAAAATAACGTAAAAGGGTCCTCGTTCAGCTCTGCTCACCTAAGTGGACGTTTAGTACGGCGCAAAGCCCAAGCTAAGCAGCAGCAGGAAGAAAACCCAGATGACTTTTATGGAAACAACTGGCTCCCGATGAGTCAGTAAATCAGTTTTAATCAGAGCAGCTGAGATTTAATACGAACTGTTTGCTGAGGCTTAAGTAATTCTGAGCAATTAAGAAATGTGCTCGACATATTTGTTAAAATAATTATTCCTGTTTTTATCATCGTGGTGTAATTCCCCGGTACGTGCTGAAGAGCCCCTGCCAGCTCCTTGCTCTGTCGCAGAAGCTCTAAAATACACAGTTTAGTGTCAGCTGTTAATAAACCTGACAATTAAAACAACATGTTGAAATCAGGTAGGAAAATAATAAATTATCAACAGTGGCAGCTTGAACAGATTTTTTAAGCATCACAATTTAGCTTTTATTGCTATCGAACAGTGACGGTGAGCAGCCTAGCCAGGTGTGCTGCTGCAGAGGATGACAGACATGTCAGCCGGAAAGACGTTTTGTATTTGGTAGATGTGATTTATTTTTAGAGAGCAGCTGAGTGATGTTGTGTAGCAGACGGCTCCCTCGGATCCCCAAATTTAACACTTCCCGACGTGTGAAAAACACGGTCCAGACAACAATCTGTGTGTGTGTGTGTGGGAGTGTGTGTGTCTCGGGCTGCTGGAGGGAAGCCGGCTCTCTCAAAGGTTTAGGTGCAGGGTGACAACAAAAACAAGCAGTTTGCAAGTTTTGTTAGTTATCAAAGGACTCTCCCTGCCCGTATGGGCCATGTGCCCAGATCCCGCAAGCGTGGCTGAGGTCTCTGCCCTTGCAGGAGCCGCTGCAGGAGCAGGACGGCCCATGTCCCGCGCGGCCCCAGCGCCCACGGCCCACGCGCGCTGCTGAGCACGTGCTTAACTTATAGCACATGAGTAGCCCTATTGAATTAAGGATGTAATCAAGTGATTTGCTGGATCAAGGACTGTGTCCTTAATCCTTTTCACATATTGCTAAGCTCATTAAACTCTCTTTGATACCAAGCTGTGCAAGTTCTTTGGGAGAGGCAGAGAGTGCATGTTCTTTCTTTGGTCTAAAAGCATCCCCCAGCTCGCGGAGGGACTCGGCTGTGACCAGGCCCGGCTTGCCCCGCGCTCTGCCCTAAACAACGGATGGGAAAACGGTCTGGGTGCTCTCTAGGCTTTGATACCCTGCCCAGCACAACAGCACGGCCCTGCCAGAACAAATATCCCCCGAACCAACCCAAACGCTGAGCGATGGATCCCAGGCCTCGGCTGGGATCATTTCCTCCATTTTTCCCCCTTTTTCCTGACAGCCGTTAGGCTAACAAAGAATAAAAAGCAATGATAGCAAAACAGTTACGCAGGGTGAAGCTGGACGTGCAGCTCTGTCAGAAGCAGCATACGTGGGTGTAGCTGTAGGCCTGTGCTCAGCTCAACACGGTGACCATTTCTGCAAAGCAAAGTCCTTAGCGCTTAGGCAAGAGGGTATGTGATGTCTGTGTGACTGCTCCTCAGCTGCATGTCCATCTGGGCACCTTTGGTAAAGGATTTCTGTTGTTTTTGTGCATATTGCAGAAGGATTTGTTCTCCTTAAAGGAGTGTGGTTATGTGGTGTTGCATGAGCACAGATGGAGCGGTGCAATCCTGGCTGCAAACTACCCGGTCATGTTCCGTCACCAATGAGATGGAGGCCGGATTCCATCCATGGCTCCTTAAAGGACAAAACCCAAATCACTTGGAAGCAGTGGCTCCTAATGCCTTGCTTTGGACAGAATTAGCACATTGAATACCACAGAAGCATGGAAGAAAGGAGGGACTTCTTCTAATCACAGTATTTCTATGCAACTGTGGCTGATTTTTTGTGTCACTTTCACATATTGACAAAATACTCCAGCACTGCAGGTCCTCAAAGAGAAAGCAAGTAGTATTGCTGGTTTGCTACCGGAAAATCTGGGCATTAAGGCAGCAACCAGAGAGGGTAAACACGTGGCTGTCTGTCCTCCTTTGTGTTTATTTGCCTGAGCATGTTTTTAAGAAGATTGTTTCAGAATGAATTTTTCATAGGACCATGGGAAAATTATGCGGAATAAAACTGCTGATTCCATCCTTGCCGGTGGGGCAAAGTGCACTGATGAATAAATCAGGAATATGGTTTAATATTACATTAAAAGGATATGAAGATATTAATACTAATTTATATCCAATTTGATGTAGCAAAAGAAATAGTAAGGAAAAAAAAGCTTGTTTTAAGGAATGTGGTGCTGCAACTCATCATCGTTATGTTAGTATAGCATAACTCTCCTGAATCATGGCATATGTGCATTACAGAATGACTTTAAATGTCTGGGTTTAGAAGAAATGTGCTGCCTCACTTACATGGCATGTGCCAAGCAGAATTCAGCCGGGGCGATGAGAGGGCAGGGGCTCGTCCTGGAGCCGGTGGCTGGTCTGCACAGCCTTGGCCTGCAAGCCGGGCTCGTGCCGCGGCCGTGCCCGGGGCTGCTCGGGGGCTGCATCGTTTAGTGTTTTCTCAAAGAAACCTCTACAAAATCCATCCACGCGTAACAGTTTGATGAAGGTTTAAGCTTGGGGAAACCACAATGGGAATTGGGGAATTATGGGGAAGTTTCACACTACTCAAAGGGTTCCAAGTGACACAAAGTTTCGACACATTATGGTAGAAATCTCACTTGCACAGGCTTCCCAAGAACTGGTTTCTCACTCGGACTTCAGAGAGTATTTTATGTATTTTGCTACTATTCACCGAATATTAAACATTTCAAAGTATTATAGCAATAATTCATGAGTGCCACATAGCATTGCCCAATCGCTTAGAACAATCTGGGTCCTGAAAACTAAGGATATACATTTATATATAAAATGGGTCCATTAAAATCAGCTAACATTTATCTTCTCCTCGAGGAGACATGATGATGTACTGTCCTTATAGGAGCTATCTTATATGCCTGATTATAAAGATAAATGGCGAAGAAGAACCAATGACTTTGCAACAACACTGCATATCTGTAATGTGAAATGAATAATAATATTAGGGAAACAACCCATAGTACAAACAAGATATAACAACACAAAGTGGTTTTCTGATGAGTCCATAAGCTATAAAAGTGAAGCTATAAAACTGGAGATTTTGTCTCCAGAAATTTGAAAGTGTTTTCCTTCACCAATACTTGTTGTTTTCTAAAGTATACAGTCTGAAAAATAGTTTTGTTTTTGTGAGATATTTCCAGAGCGTTATATTGTTACCAATAGGCTTTCAGAATAATAGTTATATGTCTGCACTGATACCACTGTCCTATGAATATATCATGGTATATCACATGGCATTGTGTGGGTTCATTCTGAAATATTCTATATAAATAACACTGAAGTTGCCTTTGACCTGGAAATGAAGTGGAATATTTCTACTATTGAAGTATTTCTCCACTGAGAATAGAAACATCTCTTTGCATTGAGTTTAAAGACCAGCTTCAATAAGTAAAAAATCAGTTGTTCATCTGATCATGGTTATATATCAGAAAGTGTGATCATGGTTATAGATCAGAAAGTCTGTCTAGAGACAAGGATAGTAGTTTTCATATAGCTGATATTAAAAGTTACAGCATCTGCAAAAGTTGAACTGGAAATGATCTAGGAGTAGAACTACAGCTTCATTTTCAAAGGGTACATGGTACAATATTTTTCAAGCTAGGCACAAGATAGATATTTGAGCCAAATATTCATTTCAAACTGGTTTATACCTGAAGTGTACAAAGTTTGTACCAAAATCCTGACTCCACCATACATACTCTGAGTTGTGCGTTCTCTCCTCCTCTCGTCTTGCTCTCACATAGTCAGTGAAAGTGTCTTGGGTTACTACCTTAGTCATTTGCTATGAATCCAGGTTTGGCTTTAATCTAGATTTTTACATCATAGTGACTTTTGTGTGCATGGAATAACTTTCACTCCACTCAACAAAATAAAAGTTGGCTTTGCAAACTGTCTCTTCGGTCAAAATGTTACAAATGCTTTAAACATTCAAAAACTAACACTTTGATCCTTTTTCATTTAGGAATATATGGACTCAAACAAGTATATAGAGCACTTAGTGACGCAGCTAGAAGAACAACGCTGGAATTTATGGAGGCAAGTATTATATGCATATACATTTACTTACGTTGTTATTTGGAAATGAATACTGCATGCTCTGGCCTCTATTCTAGATTTAAAGTAAATGCTTGGGTATTGAATCTTTGCACCTCTTACTGCTCTTCAGACTGTGTCTTTAGCAAACCTTACCTCGATGAAATACTCAGTAAGGCCACACGTGCGAAGGGAGTCTTGCCTCTGCAGATCAGGGCAGTTTAATCCACCTTCAGTTTTCCCTGTGTTCTATTTTGCAAGCATTAGATGCTAACTCTGCTTCAAATTCTTTTAATTGGACTACATTAAATAAATGGTTTGGTATTCTGAAATATGCATGTTTTCCCCAGATGGCATAGAAAGCATAGCTGAACAAACAGTATAACAGCACGGGGAATTCGGAGCAGGGAAACTCCAGTGAATTACGGTGTAAAGCTCTGCAGTGCTCTGAGAGCCCCGAGCTGTCTGGTGCCTCTGTGTCTGCGTCGCTCCGCGCCGCTGTGCAGGCCCGGCTGGGATTGGAGCAACGCGGCGACCTCGATGGGCCAACGTGGGCCATCCTGATCTGCCGGGGAGCGAGTGGCGGCTGCGCGAGCACCGCGGGTCCCCTGGGGAGGTGGACGTGGCACGTGGCCGTGTCCACGCGCGCAGCAGGTCCAGTGAGCGGCACCTATAACAGCTTCGATTTGCCAGCTGGCTTGCAAAAAAGTGCTTAGTGCCTTCCCGGCATCAGAGATTTGACCGGGCGCTGACATCGTATGGTGGATGCCTTCGCTGGGTAGGAGACGCTGCTGGGCATTTTTTGCATCGTTCCAAAATTTATCATTCATTAAAGAGACCTGATGACATCAGCTTTAAGGATCCTTTATTGTACTTCTGAAATGCTGTTCTCTAGAGGGTTATTTCAGGCCTATTCTAGTATGAAATGGCAAAGATGCCCCAAAACCACCTGATTGTCAAAAGCTTCAGTCCTTTGAGGAGTTAATTATTTCTCGATCATTTTAAAATTAATCTTCTAGAATTTTCATTTGCACAGAATTATTATCATAGATGATATAAAGAGACTACATCAATAATGCAGTATTTGCTTGCATTTTCTATTTTTTAAGTATTCAGTATCCACTTATTAACTACTCAGTGTCCTCATAGAGTTACCAGCTAAATTCACGCCTGGAATAATTTTAACACAGAGGAAATGGGTTCAATATGCATAGTCCGTAGTTTTTGAAAGGGAATATTTGAATTAACTTCTTTTTCTGAAGGCATGTGAGTGGTGACAAACTCTATTAATATATAGTCAAATATAATTTAATCTTTAAAGAGTAAATTAATCTTCATAGATTAAAACCTAATTCACTGTAGTTCTGATCAAGGGAAGAAATAACTACCTGTGATTTTTAGTTCAAAGCCCCTCATGTACAGAAAGTAGCTTTGCACAGTACCTGACCGTAGTAGTCTGCATCTCTCAAACTTTGTGTCCTATAGTATAAAACACAGCATTACAGCATTGCAGCACACAGTGTTTATGAGATGGGCGTTTTCTTATTGACAGGTAGAACTCAGAAAGTTTATCATTAATTCCTGCATTCTTTTAAAAGAAGTAAAAATAATTAGCACAGAAAAATCAGGGTTATATTTAAAATCTCACTATTTAGGAGATTATATCTGTAAGAATGAAGGGTGAGAGCATTATATGTGGATGACACTGCAGCGGCTAATTATAAAGGAGTAATAAAAATTAAAAGATGGAATAGCCTTTGTAAAGTAGCAGGGGCAGGGACACTATTCTGTTATGAATTACATTCAGAAGTGTTTTGAGAATTCAGTGCTTTTGGAAAACTGAGGACAGCAATTTCTTTTTATATTTACTTTTCCTACTATTTTAGGGAGCTATTGGCATACAAATGTAAGCCTGTCAATGAGCACTACCAAACAAACCTTTCCGGGCTGGCCTCTCTTCCCCAAACTCCGTATTTCTGCCTCAAACCTCGCATGCGTTTCCCGGCAGGATTGGGCTGTTGGACCGTGCGGCCGGGCAGATGCCCTAATAAATCCCCCCGAGCTCTCTGCAGGCTTCACCACGCTCCGGCCTTGGGGCTACCACCACTGTAGCCACCGGGTCACCAGGCGCTGAACCTGCCGCCGACCGGCAGCCGCGGTGTCACCCGGGCTGGCTAGTGACAGAGACGGGGCCGATGCCGCACGGGTGCTCAGGATTTATGGCAGAGGCCGGGGCGGTGCGGGCAGCGCGGAGCCCCTCAACGCTGCGTGTCCCTTGTGCTGCCGCCTGCGCAGCGGGACCCCAAACACACGTGGGGACAAACCTTCCTGTTGGTTTTCGAGAGCTCGATCGAAACTGCTTTGAATACGTGGCGGAGCATCTGCTGTGGGCCATTCCCTGCCTTCCCTGCTGCCCCCGGGGAGCCGGCCGGGCTCAGCTCACGTCCCGAGCCCTCGGCTCAAAGGGAGCTGTGGGCCGGCCCCGGCCTTGGACTTTCTCTTCTTAAAGACCCTTCTAGCAGCGAGTGAAGGGTCCTCGCCACCACGGGGGGATGTGTTTGTAACATAGCTTGTCTTAGATCAAAGATCTCAGGGTTAATTATTTTTGCATGAAGAATTATGATAATGAGAGCATAGCTGAGTCGTTCCCCCATTTCTGTAGTCTGTTTGAACAGAATAAACTCACAGTGAGACACATTCAGCTCCTGGGTAACCCACTGATGTGTCATGGGAGTTACAGCAGCAGCGAATGCATCTCCGTGCATCAGCGTGAACCACAGTGCCGCGTTATTTGACATTCTTCTCCCCATCCTGTCTGGAAATAACGTAAAGTTGGACAGAATAGGGTTGCCTTTCCCTCCTCACCGCAGTGGTGCTTTCTCACCTCCTCATTGACCGCTGTTTCTAATTGAGCCAGCGTGTATTGCTCTGTTAATTCCTTGTGGCAGAACCACGCAAAGCAACAACACGAAGACCAGAAATCTGCTGCTCTTTGCAAAGTCACCTCAACAGGAGATCATAATTTCTAAATCTGGATGCAAGGGTCAGTAAAAGCAATTGGTAATTTCCTTAACAGAAAAAAAATGAGTTAGTATTTTGACATAGCATGCTTGTCTAAACACCCCATGGCCAGATGCTGCACTTAGGCACTTTCCAGGGAATGTTGCTACTAGTGCTGCTAGATCCAGGACCAAACCTCCGGCCTGTCAGGGTGAAAGCGCTAGGATATATTGCATTTCTGAGGTGACAGTCATAACCTGAGTGAAGCAACGACTGCACCTGCCGCATTAATATTACCCTAATGAGAACTCCGGAGCGGGGAGATCAGATGGGCTCAAGCACCACCCGGCATTTCTCCAGCCTCACGTTTTAAAAAGGGGGTGTCTTCAGCAGATTTGCTCTATTTTTGTCAGCAGCCCTTGTGTGCCTCTGTGCTCCTGGGTTCAGCGCTTGTAAACTGAAGAGGTGCCAGGTATTAAACAGGTTGCTTTTGCTGTAATCATGAACTTCCATTGGGAGACCTTAATTGCTAACAAGCAAAATAGCTCTGCAAGAATTCTTAATGGTGAGCACAGATTAAAATAACAACCGTGATTAGCTTTAAACTGCTTGACTAGAAGAGGCCTAATCTTAGGGGAGTAAGTTGTATAGCAAGCAAATGACAAACAGTATGGATAATGTTACAGTAATAAAGGCGGGGGAAAAACCTAATGGGACCCCAACTAAATAAGCTCGTGCTATGCACAAATTTCTTCATCTTGTTATGGGTCTTAATAACCTGGCCAAGTGGAGTTAAGGTCAAAGCAGCCAGATCTTGGGGAAATAAAGCGCCGCAAGCCCGTTTGAGCCTTTCTGGAAGTTCTGAATAACAAATGTGTCTTCTGGCCCATGGCACCAGCGTGTTAAGAGACACGACGCTCCATCTCCCTTGTGTCTTGTCGTTTGGCCCGCCTGTCTTGTTGCACTGAACCATCTTGCCAGGAAAAAATGTGTTTTGCGCTATTGTCCATCAAATGTGCATCTCACGTTTTTCTCTTTCTTTTTCCACATTTCTTGAGCACTGCTGGATTTGGCGTCATGTTAAATTTGTAAGATCCTCAAAACCAGGGATGTCTTCCATTCAGGAAATCCTTAATATCTGAAAGCGAAGCTGGCAGAGGAAGAGCAGAATCGCGTTGGGCCCTGGCAAGTCATTGCTGTAACTCCCATGTTTCCGGCTAACGCGACGATGTCTGTGTCTCCAAGGCCCTGGCCTGTGAATTTAGACACAGTATTAACTGTGAATAACTGCATTAACTGAAGTTAGAAGGCTCGCTAGGTTTTCTAGCAGGGTTCACATACACGCTTCTGCCAAAGATTCATATCTGTGTGGATGAGGAAGCCAGCGATGGGCAAGGAAGCGGCTTTTTGGCCAAATGTGCTTTTCTTTAGATGGGTGTAGAGCTGGACGGTTCGCTGCACATCGCATATGTAGTTAGTAGGTCACAGAAAGCACTGCCATTGTGTTAGCTGTGAATGAAAAAGTCCCTCTCCTTTTGAATGGCTGGGACAAAGCCCGTGTCGCACCACGGCTGTTAAAGATACTTTTTCATGGCTGCGACCGAATGGCAGTAATGTGGATAACCAGCATGCAGAAAAGGAGGAGATCTACTGTTTGAGTTATAAATCATGTGTTTCAAAAGATCATAGAAAAATAGGAGATAATCGGTTAAAGATCGCGAATGACCGATATATCCTACTAGAGTCCATGATAAATATTAAGCTTCCAATAACAGAAGATTGGATAGGTGCTAGGACACTTGTTGCAAGTTGCAGTAAAACTAGTGCACGCTTAAGTAAGTATAATTTATCTCAGCGTTCACATCAAGACCAATTTTTAAACAAATACAGTATTTCACAAAAGTTTGCACCTGTTCAAAAGATTTTATCAGTTATACAAAGCATAAAACTGATAGACATTTTAAGTGCAGCCATTTACATGATAAATAAATAAATCCTCCTCAACAGGAAGGCACTGTGACACAGTTTGGGCATATTTTTGGTGGAGCAGTTACTAAACTGACTTCCCACTCAGCACAGCTTGACGGGCTGCAGTGCATGAGGAATATGACAAACGCTGGATGACTGTGTCATAACACATTCATAGCAAATATTAATTTTAAGGAATATAAATCGTAGTCTGGCTTCTCTGTTCAGGGAAGACTCCCATTAGCACTGCCATCAGTTCTGCTTGAGTAAGGAGGGAAGTGTCAAGCCTGGGTTATTGAAGTCAGTGCAGAAAGCATTGGGAACACTCTGAATATAAAATAATCTTGAAGCAAACATCTCCATACCTATCCTAAACAACCCAAAGGAAAAACCTCCAGACAGAAGGCAGAAAAACGTTCCTTAAGAAGCAACTTTACATGGCCACTTTTAACCAAAGTTAAATTTAAATTTTTAATAACGCTGTGCGCTTAATTAGGGAGTGGGGTGTTTCTGCACAGATGCATGCCCGTCTGAATAGCAGGAGTGCCTGAACCGTGAATTGATTTGCTTCTCTTAAATTAAAAAATGGAAAGCCTTGAGCGAAAGAGATTCTTCAGATTTATTTGGGGGGATAAGGTTCACAAATGTTCCCTACCAAGTTGAAAGGAAAAAGACTCCAGCAGGGAAGTATGTAGATGGTCTATTTGACATATGGATGTTAAAAGCAAAATGCATGAACAGCCCAGGGTAGATTAGCTCCTCATTTGTATGCTGAGAAATGAAATGGGTAATCTTGGCGTGGCGCGCTGTTTATTTTACATTTTTATAAAAATGAGCTCTTTAGTGTGTATAGACACACAAATATATATATTAGTTTATAGGGCTAGAGAAAAAAGACGGGGTTGATCTGGTTTTATCTGCAGGTGAGTGTGGCCCCTGTCCTGCCACAGCCAACATGCCCCAAAGTCCCTGTGTGGGCTCAGCTCGCAGGACAGGGCTGTTTGCACGGGGAGACGGGGGGACACGTTCCAGCCCTGCGCTCCTAGGACGGTTTATTTTAAGGTATATTGATGCTACTGTGCAGATGTAAAGGTTTTACTAAAGACAAAAACAACAGATGTAGATATATGTCACATCTGGCTGGACCTAGTAAATGACAAATACTGCTTAAGATCAAAGTCGAACATCTGTGCAACAAAACCAGAGCCGTGACATTGGCTCTTCCTGCTGTTGGCTGCCGGCGCGCGCCCGCCTGGCCCTGCTGGCTGCCGTGGCGGTGACACCTCCGCACGCGCTGGGTACCCCCCTGCAGAGCCCAAGCACCAATTCTGCTGCAGCCCTGAGCTGGACACCCACCCGAGCGCTTGCCTAGCGCTAGTGCGGGCTCTGCTCCGGCTAGGAGAGCTCGGAGCGGCGCTTGGAGCTGCCCAAAGCTCCCTGCTGCTCTGCAGGATTTCCCCACTTCTGTCTGCACGTGCTGAGGTGCAGTGGGATGCAGGGGAGGCACCTAGGAATTGTGCCTGCTGTATAAAACACGTTTTACATTAACAGATCACATTTGTAATCGATATATTTGTTAGTAAAATATCTTAGTGTATACCTACAGCGTCTCATATTCTGGGATATGGTCCATTTGCATATTTTTTTCTTTCTTTTTTTTTTTTTAGATCAGGAATAATTTCCAACATATTCTGCTGCAGGGAGAATATCCCTTCATTTATAGCCTAAGCCTGTGTAAACATTATTGTAATGGGCTCCACTAGGGACAAGGTTTCACATATAAGGCAGTATTCATCAGATATTAAAGACCTGAGCACATTTTTTTCCTACTCAAATTGTGGTGGTTCAGAATTTGCAGACTCTTGCTTATGCAGATATTCCCCTGAGATTTTGGAAAATGTGTAGAAGTTTGCAAAACACAGACTTCTTGGTTTTATTACTGCTTGATTAGTTAAGCGGGGTGTAGGTGGTGTAATTTAAATAAGAGGAGACCAAAAGTGCTGGATTAATCTCCCCCAGATGCCGAGCAGTGGGGAGTTACCAGCCTTTGCGGGGTGTTTAGTTATGCTGTAATTTATGTGGCACCTCTAAAGATGACAGGGATAACCCATCTGCTTCCAGGTGCTGCCAGAAGAAGCCCATGTACTGCCCAGGGCCTGGGCCAGATGCTCCTTTGATGCTAACTCTCCAATTCTTCACAATTCAGTTACTTATTCCTGAAAATGCCTTAAAAAAAAAAAGTAAATATTATTTTTCTCTCACTTCAATGGAAGCAGATTCTTAGTCCACCCCTTGGCAGCTCGAGAGCTTTTCAAGCCCTTTTGCGAGCGGGACGTAGACGCGGAGCTGTGGTTCCTGTTGGACTTCCTGCATTTTTACCATCTTCCCCTCTTCCTGGTCGGGGAAGAGAGATCAAATGCAGAGGAAGTCCCAATCTTCCGGTAAAACCCTATGAGGACTGATCCAGGAATACAGATCAAAGCGGCAGGCGCTGTGAATCTCTCTCCCCTTTTTCTCTAATAGCACCATTATAAATGCTTGAAAAACTGGCCAGATGCTGTTCTAGTGACGGGGACATCGGGAATGCCTTTCACTCCTCTTCTGCAGCGTGGAGATGTGGAAATGGCAGCCCTTGAACCTTTAGTCAGACATTGCAAAGTATCCTCCAAATTCCCATGTAGGATCTAAATTCTCACCCATTAGTAGCAATAGAAAAACATGTATGGAAAGTTATTTGGGCTGAACATAACACCTGTCAATACCAACCAACAAAGTGGTTATTCGGGATCGGTTTGTTCAGGAGTCTCTCCCTGGCCAGGGGAAGGTGGGTTTTATCTCATCCCAGAGCATTCAACAAGTGTGCCAGGTGTTTGCTGTTGTGTAGCTTATTCTGCCATGCTTTTCCTGGGCGATTTTCCCAGGAAAACAGACAATTTGAACTGAAATCCCCCAGAATGCTGGGTGCCTCGGGTTGCGCTGAGCAGTGCTCAGTGTCCGTCATGAAAGAGCAACTGTTGCGTTTTGCACAAATGACATCACTGTGTGGGATTTCTACCTTACTCAGATTTAATAGACTTTTGGAACCCCAAGTATTAATTGCTAGTAACCTTTCAGCATAATATCTCAACATCCAATATTACATCACCTATATATACTTTCAGCCCTATGTAAATATATTAATCACTAATAAAAAAGCCAAGGAGTAATTTAATCCTAGTAAGTTTCTGGGGGGTTTTTCTTTTCCCCCAGATTTCTTAGTATCGAGTTTCTCTCTAGAGCACAACCCTCTTGCAGATGACATGATCATGGTGTCACGGCTCACAGGGCAAACGTGCCAATTCCAGCCTTCGAAGATCCCTGCCCTCTCCTAGGCATCTCCTGCTTGAACGTGCTGCCGAACGTGACAGCCGGCTGAAGGGAATCACTTTCCCTTCTGGAATGGGTCAACTGAAGAAGCGTCCTACCTTCACAGTCGCTAGAAAATTCCCCAAACAGGCAATTACTGAATTTCTCCATGCTAGCTGTTAAGTTTCTCTATTTAAAATCATGGCTACTGCTAACGTACGAAGCTAATTCTGTTATCCAGTTGGAACGCAGCGTTTTGAAGTATGAGCTTTGAAGACCGGTGTATTGTCTTGTAAATGCTGAGGGTAATTAAGTTGCTCAAGCCTAAGGACAAGGAATAATTGATGATTTGGAATATGTACTTACTGCTGTAAGTAAGTACAGCAACTGAGATACTCAGGGAAGAAAATTCTCTCAACTGTCAGAGTATTATCTCAGTCTGATATGCATAAAAATACTTCCACGCTTTAACTATGGCTTTATATTGTAGATCAATACTGGTTATTTTTAATCCTGTATCATTTTAGCTATATCGTAGGAGCCTAATTCCATTGCTCTTGGTTTCAGTGGAGGCAAACTAGGACCTGAAAATAATTAAAGTGGGCATAAATTGTCTCATCCCAGCAGTGCTGGTTAACCCAGCACACCTGGCAAAGCCTTGCAGACTTCGCTAGGAACTGGAGCAAAGCCGAACCGTGCCAAGACAGATGTGATCTTTGAACTAAAGCCTTGTAACTAACGATTTATGGACTGGGAGGAAGATCTGTCAACTGGACTGGAACAGTATTTCAAGGCCGGCAGTATCCCACATAGGAAAGGATCGGGATCATCCACGGCTCGACCTGCGGCTTGGCTACTGGTTGCAGCTCAGGTCTCAGGCAAGACATGTTAACACTAGAAGAGTTCAGAGCAGGGCAGAAAAGGGAAAGCAGAAGCACAGGATCAGCCAGGACTCCTCAGTCCAAAACAGCTGTCACTTGGGAAGGGGGACGACAACTCCGTGAAACACGAGCAGCGGAATGAGGAACCGATCACCTGCTGCGTCTCCCAGAACTAGGATCAGGTGAAACTAAACAGGTTGCCTGTCAAAAATGAGCAGCAGAGCTTTTTCTGTAAATACATAACTAAGCTTTGGAGCACCTGCAGCAGGACGCTGCAGACTTGGAAAGTGCCCGTGGCTTCAGCGGGAGGCTGAGCACATTCACCATAGAAATGCAGTGAGATTTGCTAAGGGAAGAGACGTGCACTTTTTGCCAGGATCAGCCCCTGCCGTTGGGCCACGGAGATGTCACCCAGCGCTGCTGCTCCTACCTCAGCCTCCGGGCCACAGAATCAGATAGTTTCAGGCACTCACGACGGAGCAAGCCCAGCTGGTTATTGAGATGGACTGGGAAAGCGGCAGGTGTTATAGCAGGACTGCATTTTATTGCAATGTTATTGTTTCAGTTTAAAGAAAGAGAAGTGTAACTTTATTTTAAACCCAGCAATGAAACTCGGCTCGTGGGAGTTGCCGGAGACCCTTCCCTGCACAACACGGCGGTTAAAGGCGCCCCATGGAGCTGCCCCACAGGCCGGTCCCGTCCCGGTAAAGCAGCGGTGCCGGGGGACGCTCCGCGGCGCCGGCGCTCCTGGCCGCATCGCGCCTTTCCCGGGGAGCCGCCACGCTCCGGCACTGGGAAAACTCCCGATCCCTTCACGTTCCCGTCCCCTGAGCGCCCCTTTCCCGCAGCCCAGGCCGCCCGCGCGCCGCATCCCCCCGCGCCTCGGCACCTGCCCCCGGGCGCGGCGGTGCCCGCGGCCCCCGCTCGCCCCCGCGGCCCCGCTCTCCTCCCCGGCGGCGGCCGGGGGGGTCGGGCCGCCGCAGGCCCCGCGCCGCGCACATGCGGGCGCCCCGCGGCGCAGGCAGCGCAGGCAGCGCCGCCGCCGCCTCACAACAAAGCGGAAGAGGCGAGCGCGGCGCGGGCGGCCGCTGGGGGCCGCGCCGCCAAAGCGGAGGGCGGCGGGGGGCTGCGGCGGCCGCCTCGGCCCGCCCGCACCGGCACCGGCACGGCCGCCGCCGCAGCAACATGCGCCGCCGCCACGCAGGTAAGCGGGGAGCCGCCGCCCGCCGCCCCCGCGGCACCTGCTCCCGCGCGGAGCCGAGCGGAGCGGAGCGGAGCGGCCGCCGGGGCCTCCCGCGCCGGCAGCGCGCGTGTGCGGCGGGCACGGGGCGCGCGTGTGCGGGTACAGTGTGTGTCCGTGTCCGTGTGTGTCCCTGTGTGTGTGTGTCTAGGTGTGTGTGTGCACGTGTATTATCTGTGTGTGCGTGTGTGCGCGTGCGCTCGCCCCCAGTGCAAGGTGTGAAGCCACGCGGGGCTCTGCGAGCGCCTGCCCAGCCCTGTTGCTTCTCATGCAGCGGGTTTCTTTCTCTAGTGCATTTTTGTTTGTTTTTCTTTTCATTTTTCTTTATATATATATATATATATATATATATATATATATATATATATATATATATATATCTTTCTCCTTAATTATTTTATCTATTTGTTTGCTCTCTCTGGGGCAGGAGCATCCTCCTGCTGCCGTTTTGCTGACCATGATGCTGCCTCCTCCTCCTCGCCTGGGAGGCTGAGGCGAGCGGGGAGGAAAGGGTGACCCGAAGGGCTTCGGATGGTGACGCGTGGGGGCCTGGGATGGGGTGCGTGGGTGCTCTCTGGGTTTTGGTTGGGTGTCAGCTCCCTTCTTCCTCATGGGAAGGGGCTTTGCCCCAAAAGTGACTAAAACGCAGTGGATTTAGCACATTGTGGCCTTGCAGTTTCCTTTGAGGCGAGCCCCAGGGCCACGTGGATGTGCGAACACACTGTTGCTAACTTTGTTTCCCATAGTTCAGGTCCTTCTCTGCATCACATGGAATAAATCCGTCTCCCGAAGCGCTACGCGTTGCCAACTACCCCTGCGAATTCCTCCTTCCCAAAAATTGCTCGTGCAGATAAAACCCGTGTTTATTGCCAGAAAGCTACCCCAGTTTTTAACGAGAGAGGCAGCGCTCCATAGGCAAGTGATTTACATCTGCGAGATTGACTGTATACATTACTGGATTGCAGATAAGCTGTGTAAGTAAACAGCAGGGCACTGCTCTGTTATTGTGCATGGCTACGGAGATATCATGGGACTTTTTTGCTAGTTAATAGCATCAGGCTTCGTGGGAACTGTTTGATCTGCGGGACTTTTGCTTGGCAGTAGTTTACTTAAGGTTATTACACTCTGTTTGGAGACTTGTATTTGCTGGCCATTATTGCATTCTTAGCTCCGGGCTTCCCGGCGCTGCAGGTTAGTAGGTCAATAAAAATTGCCCCGAAATGCTGGATGTGACAAGCTCAGCTTTTAAATGTAATGTGACGTAACGTTGAGCGTTTTGTCCTAGGAATTTTGATGCAGGTGACGATCCAAAAATACTTGTTTGTCTCAGATACTGAGCTTTTTTTTTTTTTTTTTTTCTCCTTTCCCACTTCTTCTTAAGAGAGGAAACAAATTGAGTAAATTAATTGCGGCACTCTCTTTCAGGATAAAGCAAACAGTGCCCCTGGTTGAATTTAGCAAGGCTTAGTTCCCTGTGCCAGTGAACGCTGGGAATAAGGCCATGGGCATTAGCATGCCGGTAGCAAGAATCAAAATGTCATCTGGTCCCTGCTACTGCGGATTTGCATGCTCCTTTTACACTCGAGAATCTCCACGCCGTGCAGCGAAATGATATGAGAAAATACAGCCCTGGTTTGGAGTTGCTTTAAAAATGGTCTTAGCAAAGTTTGCATCTTGCACGTACAGCCCTTCAGGACCTTGTTTGTGAGGCAGCAGGTTTCAGAGGGGCTTTGCAGGAAGCTGAGTGTGGCTTTAAGTGACCTGCCTGGGCCTCGAGTAAGTGCAGCGTGTGCCATAGCCCCCCTCTGCCAAACATCCAAAACTTGTGATTACGGGCACACGCGGAGCCGTTCCATCCAGGTCAGCTAGCACAATTTGCTCCATAGGGTGAACCATATGGTCCCCCCTGTGCCCTGCTCCATGACGTGCTCATCACTGAGGAGGAGTTGGATGTGCAGGGAAGACCACTGAGGCTCTGCCAGAAAACGGGAGAAAATCAAAAATTTACAATTATCTCAGCATCTCTCATGTAGTTTCCTTTCTCTGGATGCGCCGAAGTGTCCTTGTAGCAATGCTGAGTCCTTTAACTCAGGTGTCCTTGACTTTTTCCATCTACTGCCTTTGTACTTAGGTGTTTTAATCCTCTCCAGAGGAGGCGGCTGCCACTTGAGCCTCTTCTCACCTGCCTCTTCGCTGCTCGTTCCGTGCAGCACTCAGTCACTGGTGGTGTCTTTGCTTCTGCGCTGCGTTAGGATAATTACAACTTTGGTGGAGCTTTACTGCACTGCCACGGCTTAACTCGAGTAAATAAATCCCTACTCAGATAAGAGAAGCCAAATGTACCAGGTGTTGTGCGTAAATCCACTTCTGACTGGCTAACTTTCTTTTTAGGGTGCTGGTTTCTCAGCCCTTAGCCACCTGCTTACACTTAGATTTATGTCTGTCGAATGGGTGGGCTGCCCCCCTGTGAAATGCAGCATGTGCGTGGTTTGTCTGCGGGGCTACCAAGACCAAAACCACCCAAACCCCCCGTCGCTTGTGCTTCCCTCGTGTTCCCAAGGATTAGGATGGATAGCTGCTATTAGCTGGGATATTTAGTCAAAGTGTCATCGCCTGCTGTGAGGGAGCTGCCTCAGGACTGGTGTTTAGGCAGCAGGACGTGTGTTTCGGCTCCTGGTGTGTGTGTCCGGGGAGGTTTGAGGCCACTTTTCCATCCGAGGTTGTCAGAGCGCTGCGGCTGGGGAGCCGCTGCGTGATGCAGAGGTGATTTTCATACTGCTAAGTGAAACGTCAGCTGGAAGCCTGGTGCTTTTCTCTGCCTGTTTTCTGACTGAAGCAGGTCTGGAGGGGTTGCTAAAGCAAAATTTTCCTTGTTAATTTAACTCTATGGTGTTTCATGTTCTTTAATAGAAACTCTGAGAAATGACCAAGAATTTATAGAATTGAGACATTAGAGAGGTAATGTATACGGACCCAAGCTGTTGTAAACAGGATTTTAAAGAAAAACAGGCTTCTTTGTTGTTGTTGTTGTTTAAAAATATAATCAAATGATTCAAAACATTAAGGAAAAGACTGGATGTTCTGCCAGCAGTACTCATGATATGCAAAATTCTTCTATAAGACCCTGGAGTTTTCTAGTTCTTTGAGAATTGCTTTTTCTTCTATACTGCCTTTTTTCAACAGGAGAGATGCTTTAAATTACAGAAACTAATGGCTCATAAAGGAGAGCCGAGTACTTCGGCACTTCTGCCCCTTTTGCTGTGGAGTGTGCACTGGGAGTTCACACTCGAAACAAAATATTCCCTCAAAATACTGAGAATGCAAGTAAGATCAGGAAGGGAAAACCAAGGCACGCGAAGGAATAAATTTTGTTAAACTTGCAAGAGGGATTTTCCAAAAGTGTTCTGTGTTGTGAAAGAAAAAAAAAAAGATTTTTTTTTTCCTCGCTTGCTCATTTGAAGAATTCTCTTAAATCTGTGCAGCTCTGAGTATCGAAGCAAAACACTTCCAGTTGCTTTCCCTGAACATTCTTGTTTCATCTTCCCATAGCTTCCCTTGCATTGTGCATAAGCCCCTTTAAGCAGACTCTTGGCTCCTGGTGGCCTGTGTTGTTCTGCGTGGACAATGCAGCTGTTCTCTCATTATGTGCACTTGAATCCTTAAGACTTCTCAGTAAAATCGGTGCCAAGATTTTACCCGTGTTGCTCTTCTGAGCCGCTACAGGAAAAATAAATTCTCCAGCCATCTGTATATTTGTTAATAAGAAAGTTATTGTGGCTGAGTGCACAGCTTCTTTATTCTGAGAGGATTTTCTTCCCCTGAAGATGAGCCTTGTGCTTTAAGACTCTTGGTGATAATTCTCATTTTTTGTCACATCATTTGGGTGGAAATGGGCCTTTTCGGAGCTCTTCTGCTCTTTCTCTGTCTCTATGGTTTGCTTCTGCACCTCTGCTCTGAGTGGGCTAGCCCAAGACCTAAAAGGCCAGTTGTATTTTGCAAAGTGGCGACCCCCGCACTGACTTATTGCAACCCGAGGGGTTGGTGCAGCCTCCGTAAGCAGAGAGCAGGGTGTTCACATGATAACAGGGAAACCAGGCCAGGCCCGGGGCAATAAACTTAAAGTGCTCTTGACTTTGGAGGAGCCCTGAGCTACCAGCTGTGCCCTACTCAATGTGTGGTTCGTCTTGGCCTTTTATACCTGTAATAAAGTGATTCCTGGTGGCTACTGAAAATGGGATTGACTCCAGATCACTCCTGCTTGTGGAAATGGACTCTTCCATGACACCTTAAGCAAGCTGTTACACAAAAAGCCATTTTTCAGGTATTTATAGCACACGTATGAGTGCGGGGGCTGCCGGGAACACCTCTGGAAGCTGCTCCGTCAGGGAGGGTTGGTGGTTCGTGACGTGGCAGCGATGTGCCGGGGGTTTTCTGCACAGTTCTCCCCTGCGTGACGTCGGCTTTGCTACCGCTGCTGTAGCTTGTCCTTCACCGCTGAGGAAGCGGGTGTCAGTGTGCAGCCATCGCTACCAGACTGACCTACGGAGAAGAAGGAATGACAGTAGCGTAGTACGCTGCCATGGCTTGAATTAAAAACTCTTGCTGAAACAAGTGTGTTGACAATGTTTACATATTTACACTGCATCCCCATTGCACGTGGGGTGCTCTGGTGGTCACCTGGGTACCTGACTTGGTTCCTGCAGGCAGGAAGCCGCTGGAAACTCCTTGCTGGTGCTCTCCAGCGTGTGAAGTAGGTGCAAGACAAAGTGGCAACTAAATGGGACCCCTCTGGCGCTGCTGCAGCCGGGGGTTCTGCGCGTTTGGAGAAGCAGTTAGTGCCAGGGCTAAAGGAATCCAAATATTGCGGAGGGAGAGTCTGTCAGGTCTCGACAGTCATACAGATGTAAGGAAGTGAAAAAGCAGGAGTGTAATTTGGGATCTACTAGAGCAGACATTTCGATGGAAGAGAAAAACGGGATAAAAATAGAAGAGAGCAAATGTATTGAAAATAAGAGTAACTTTTATTTTGCTAGAACTCGTTTTCGTAGTGGGGGAGGTTACCCCCAAAGAAGAGGTCATGCTTTTCATAGCCAGTTTTAAAATATTTCTGATGAAAGCTAATGCTGTCACTCACCACTGCCTTGTGAATGAGCTTGACATAAAACGCGTGAGGGCAGCGGTCCCTGGTGGACTTGCTTCCTGGCGAAATGCAGGGGATTAAATGCACTGCTGATGTGCTGAGGTGGTCAGGGTGCTGAGGTGGAGGTCAGGGTGTATCAATATGGGGGCTTATCTCTTCCTTGTCATGGAAAGACTTTTCTAAGAGAGATATTTATAGGAATACTTAGATAGATGTTATCGGGGCTGGATTAACGTCCTTTAGCTCATGACTCAGGGGGACTGTAGCTGTGGTGAGCGCTAAGGGTGGTATAAGCAGGCACGGGTTTGCAGTCATGGGTGCCTTTTACTAGATTAGCAGAGAAAAAGAAGTCGAGCTTTTGGCACGTAAGCCCTATTGTGCCCAGAAGCTTGTTGGTCCTTTCAATTTAATTAATATCCTCTCCCTTTAAGATGGCAACTTGGCCCAATTTTTTTTTTTTATTTGAGTCAAATCCAAGTCAGTTGAAACGTGGCTCATTTGGCCAGTAGTGGCTGGATCAAACCTCAGCGTGAAGCACGGATTAAATGGCTCTGACATGTTTTGAAGAGAGCTCAAACCAGGAAATTCCAAGGTATTCCAAGGCGGCTGGTAAGTTAACGGTCGCTCCAGCGAGCTCCATTTGTTGATGGTGCCCGCGGTGCCCTCGCACGGGGCTGGCTCTGCAGCTGCTCCCTCCTGCCATCCCCATCAGTCCTTCCTGCTCTTCCCAGGAAACTCCCTGGAAACCAGTTTTTCCAGAAGCTCAACGCCGTTCCATTCTTTTAAAATTGAATTGGGAGTTGTCCTGTCAGTGATGGGAATTCTGAAGCACCTTTGCAGTGTAGTGAGACCAGCGGTGAACCGGTGAGGTGATTTGGATTAAAACTACATTTAAAGTCTTAATTTAGTCCTTGGAATTTCTAATAACCAGTACAACCATGTGCACTTTCTTGAGAGGCATCAGCCGCTGCACAGAGAAAGCTGCTCAACTCGCTCTTAATTTGTTAAAGAAGCATTGTGCCCTACCGGAGCTTGTATTAAACGCAGCTCCGAGATCTTCCTTCCTTTTGGAAGAGAAAGAAGCTTATAACATTGGAAAAGGGTTCCAGAAGGAAAATTTCCTTCTGGAAGGAAAACTTTCCTCAAAAGTTGAAGAGCCTCCTCAGCCCTTCTGAGGGCTGCTCTGCAGGAGCTTCCCTGAGGTGAGGGCGCCGCCTCTCTCTCGTGGGTGCCTCGGTTTTCAAGGGGGACAGAGACGCCTTTTGCCATCTATCAGGGTCTGTAAAAATACTGATTCGTGTGGGGCTGGGGTAGCATCACAGCCTTTATTCAGACTGGCTCCATGAGGTGAAACTCCTTCGAAGGGAAAGGTGTGTTAGTCCATAAACCATGACAGAGAATGAGATTACAGATGCCCTCTTTGACTGCAAGTATCTACCCAAGCGTAGGACTAGACTATTTCTATCATAATATTTGAGAAAATATTTTCTATTAAGAAACTGAAAAATCTGCATGTTGGTATTTTAGATGACACCCATCTAGTGCCATAGTCCTTTGTATGGGGCTAGCACAATAATTATCAGTATTTGAGCGCCGTTTGCAAGGCTTGGTGCTGTCAGCACTCGAGCAGTGCTGTAGTGCCAATCAGATTGGCTTCCAATATATTTTTTTTTCCTTTTGCTTTAGCAAACATACAGCAGAATTGTAAAGGCTGCAAATGAAGTCTGGTTCCACTGACTAACCGAGTGGAAGTAGCGTTTTGATTTTCCTTTTTTTAATGGGGTACTGGGATGATGGCCAGTTGGCCTCTAAAGATAGTTTCCATAGCTACTGTCCTACGCGGAGGGAAAATGCTGCCACAGCATTTTGCCTTTGTACCTTTATGGTTTTTATGCAAGCTGTCAAGACAATTAATTTTCATCAGATGTATTGGTTATTAGGCTGTTGAAAGCAGGGGGCATGGCTGGGTTCATATGATGAAAAAAAGCGTTAAAAAAAGCATTAAGCTAATTTTAAAGTAAAGCATCAAGAGCTTTATTTATGTGTGCAATATAAATGTTTCAGATTTACAAAACCTGTGACTGCTGCATCTGATACACGGGACACAATCTCTGCTCCCAAGAAAATGTCCTGAAATTGCTCGACTTCATTTCTACGAATAAGCAAAATTGTCTGGGACTTGCACTGTTGCTTTGCGTTGGATTGTGCGGCTTAGGTTTTAGAACAGAAATGAAAAAAGTGTAGCTGTCAGATCAGAAACTTTGCCTCATTTAAAATAAAAATATGTATCCTTTTTGTGCTTCCTAAACACAGGAGAGTGGAGATGAGCTGAGTGTTTTGCACTGACCAAAACCGCTGCCGTAAGGGGCAGACTCTGCCCATGTCGGAGAGTCATCCCTGCCACATGTATATTGAAACTTGGAAATGGTCATTAATTTCAGCCGTAAAGAAAAACTAGTGAAAAAGCAGCGTGCTTGGGGTAAGAGAAAGGAGGTAGAGGAAATAAAATGCGGGCATAGAGAGGATGGGAGAGTGTGGTGAAGTGGGAGGGTGGCCTTACAATTCGGCGGGCCTGTTTCCAGGTTGGGCTCTTGCCGCCTACGTAGGGGCAGCTTTGACGCTAAATCCGGCTGCACGGGGCGATCCCGAGCACTCCCGTGCCCAGCTCCGGGATGGGCTTCCCGTAAAAACCCGGTCGTTTGTCTGGGGGAAATGGGCTGGCTGAATGGGTGCTGGTGGAAACGAGACGCCCTAAACCAGCCATCTGGCCGCCTCTTTAAAGGATTACATTGCCACCAGGTATGGGCGCTTTATTTTTTGTCATTAATAGCTGTGATGCTGCGAGGTACTTGGGAACGTTTCCCTAGGAACACTTTCCTCGAGGAAGGAAAATGAGATGATGTTTTGTTACATATTTTGGGGGCGGTGTGGTAAGAGATATCTCTTCGGGAAACTTTTTGTGGAGAGTGATCTGCGTGTGGGGGAAAATGGATATTACTCAGTACCTATCCAGAAAATAAATATATTTTTTTTTCTGTCTGTCATTGGCCATAAGGAGTGGTTGGAAGGGTTGGCTCTTTGGTTCTCAGTAAGAACTAAAGCTCTAGTTCTTGCAGATGAGTATGACAAGATGAGGGTCTTCATGCCGTCCTCACGAGGCCATCCCGGAGGAGGGAGGTGCCTGTGGGCAGCTAAAACAGGACCTGGCACGTTTTGAGAGTCCTCCTTCACTTTCCAATCAGAGATTGGAAAAAGCACGAGTAAGCCAAGTGAAATAACTGTAAATCAGACAAGTAGCTGTATCTGACACTGGTGTAATCACCTCATTCAGCCTTGGCAACGTTATGTTGATGTAGGGTGAGAACTTTATGGAATGGGAACAGCGTAAGTGATGCTCATGTGAAGCCTTAATTTCATTAACACAACCCACGGAGCAGAGCAAGGCAAGAAGCGAGAGCTGCGGTGTTTGGGTCACACAGCCTCACAGACCATGGTTATGTCGGGATAGGTAGGTGGAGATGCCCTGTGCAGGAGGAAACATGGTGCCTCATTTCCACGTGAGATCAGATTGCATCGGCTCTCGGCGTGAGCTGGGAACACTGGTTTTGTGGGATGGGCAGTAATCAGCGCGCACTGGTTCTGCAGTGAGGATTAATATGCAAGCTAAAAACATATGTGTTTTTTCTGCTTCACTAAAACCAATCCTTAGCTTGACTTTTAGATAACCTCTTAATGAGAGACAAACCGCATTTAGGCATTATCTTGTTAAGAAGAATGTGTCAACGTGGAAATACCTCAAAGTATCAAAATATGAGCATTTTTACAGCTTGATTAAAACCGTAGCTGGTCCATTCTGCTCTGGAGGCTTTAAGAAAGGAAGGCAGATGCTGAGACCTCTTGGATAGCGATCTCCTGAGTTTGGAAAAACTCCAAAATCCTGTATAGGAACTTAGTAATAGCAGGTTTTTGAGAGTATTTTAATTCTCTTTGCATTCTTGAAAAGCTCTGCAAGAGTGCGACGCTCCTTCTGCTCCCCACTAAAGCAATGCGTCTGGCTGATGCTGTGACTGCAGGAGGTGATTCCAAAACACAGTTTATTAGCCAGCATCGTGGGTGGAAATACCAAGGTCTTTCTGCTGAGAAAAATGACAAGGAGCTTTTTTTCAATGTCTAATAGGTTTCAAAACACGTCACGTGGAGTCCGCAGAAATGCGGATTTGTTCAAGTGCCTGGGTGACATCTGAACTTCTGAAAATCTTTCCATTTTAACACTTGAGGCAGTTACTATTTTAAGCCATTTTAATATGCATTTCGAATTTGTTTGGAAATGCCTGAATGCTGACATACTTTAGCCATGAGTCACCCATCTCTTTTAAATTATTTATTTCGTGCGCTAACCTAAAGGGTCCATTCAAAGGTGATGTCACCTGAGCTTTGAGAAGCTGATCTCCTTCGCAGAGCTGATCTTTGCACATATCTTAGAGGAAAATAATTCAAAATGCTCTGAACAGGGTTTCCTCATAGGTTTTTGTTTCCCTTTACCTGGGAATCCACGTCAGTGCAAACGATGCCCTTTGAGGAGCTCTCCTAAGGCTGGACTAGGGTCCCTGTAAATCCCTGGCCTTGCAAGCAGAGGATTTGCTCCTCTTTAGGTCCGCGGAGACAAAGCAGCTGGACTCGGAGGTTCAAGTTAATGATTTAATTTGCCAAAACACGTAATCAGCCAGAGGCCACAGGCTTTGACTTTATCTAGTGTCTTTTAGAGACTGAGTGATAGAAGAAACAATTATATCATTAGTATGTAAGTGATTTTATTGCTGTAAGGCGGCATGAATATGAATTTGCGAGTTAGGTTGCTGAAGGGCACTTCAAAGAGATTTTGGACGTGCTGTATTTTGTCTTTCTGAAGTTTAGAAAACTGTGGTTTAGAGAGTGCTCTCTTGTTGGAGTATCCTAAAGCACGGAGCCAACTGTGGGGAGAGGCCGAGGGAATTCCTGCAGTCCGACGCTTCCGAAGGAATTTTGTTGTGGTGTTTTTTGTTCATGTTTTTATTTTGAGAATATCTTCCTTTTTTCTCCTCCACTCTTCTCCAAATCAGCAGGCACACTGGAGCTTTAGAGAGCTTTATAACAAAATTCAAGTTTGCTTCCCTCTGCAACTCCATCAAGTCAGTAAACAGCATCAAATTGCTGAAATCTAAAATTTCAGTGACAGCTATTATCTATTAGAACATCCAAGATATTCTGCACCTGCAGCTGAGAAATGCCTTCAGATAAGAATTATTTTATTGGTTTTCTCTGTTGCTGGCAGGAACCCTTGCAAATCGTCCTGTAGGGAACCCTTTGCAAGAGACCCAAGGACGCTGTTGGCGTGTCGTTAGGTGACCCATTGCTCTTAAAGTGCAAATCATCTTCCTGAAGCTTTACTGAAAGCAGATAGTTTTACAAGGAAGGTCTTGACAATGTCCTTTAGCTATTAGAGATGCTTTTTCCTTTCAGAATTGCAAACAAAAGCTAGTGATGCTCATCTGAAATTTTATGATTTTAGTGTTTTTTCGTTATGACTGCAATATATGTAAAAAACATTGCATAGAAACTTCAGTGCAACTAATAATACTGATGGATGTATGCAAACAAAACTGAAGGGCTGATTTTATAGCAGCATTGTAAACATTGTGTGTCTTTCAGCATGTATAATGAACATCGGTCAGTTATTAAATGAATTTTATTCTGCAGACCATATTTCTATCATTTTAGCGGCCTTTTTTTTTTCCCCCTTTTTTCTTCTGTCAGCCACTCTTTCAAGGTATAATTCAGTGATTTTTGCTGCTTGCCTTGAATGCATTAATTTAGCTTTTAACTTCCCACCTTTTGCTGCTTCCTCTTTTTAGGCATGGAGATCAGTGCTGCTGATGCTCTGTGATGTATTTGACATACAGGTTATGTGACTTCCCATAAGAATGATATGGGAAAAAAAATAATTCTCCCATCTCCCAGTTGATCTGGGAGAGGAACCCAAAGAATGGGTCAAAACTACCCCAGGAGCCTAATGCAAGTGTAAGTCTCGCTTTAAAACAGAGATGTTTCCCAGCAGAAATGTGTCTGCGTGCCTGAGTGCTATGGCTGTCTGAAGAATACTAGTGTGAAAGGAAAGAGCAGGAAATAAAAGATGACACTTGCAATACTGATGGAAGGAAATCTTTCTCAACAATTTTGATTCTCTTCTGTGTTTTCTCCTTATTGAGTGAGGGATAGTGCTTGTTGCCCATTTGCAGCATGGTCCTTAAGATTATTGAGCTGTTCTAAAAGGCAGAAAAAAAAATAAAGGGGGTGAATTCCAATGACTGAAACAGAGAAAAATCACTTTTATTTTGTTCCCTGACCATCAGGGAGCAAAATATATAAATATTTTTCCAATGCATTTTAGTGTTCAAACAAAACAGGACATGAATGACAATGAGAAAGTTATAGAGTTTGCAATAAATGCAATTCAGAGGGAGGGAAAAATATGGAATTGTAAGTGTGGCCTTGTAAGAAAAACAGAAGTCCCAGTGCTGTGTTCCTTCTGGATGGATAACAGCAGAGCACACTGTGTAATGTCCTGGAAAGGGATGACAAAGACTATCAGGAATGTGTTGTGATGATCTAGGAACAAAAGAGTTTGAAACAGAGATAAGAGGTCAGCCAGTAATGAAGCAAGATCAGATATTCGAATCGTAAGGGCAGAGCAGATAAACTTTATAGAGAATTGGGAGGAAGATGTTTCTAAACACTCTCCCAAACAAGCGGAGATGAATGTATCGCTCACAGCAAGAAAGCAGAAGGAAAACAAGATACAAAGGAAAAAAGCAGGATCTAAGAGTTTGTCTGTGTAGGGTTTACTGTCCAAAACAGTGTTTTGGGAGCTGGGGGGGTCTTGCAGTCCATTTTTCTTCAGTTTTGTTTTTGGCCCTTTTTCTGAAGAAATTTATGCACTTATGTTGTATTTGCAGAGACATACAAGAGGTGGCTAATGGCGTTTCTAGGGTCTCGGATTTAGCAGGCCAGTTGCCTGCAGCTTTTGTCAGTCTTGTGCAGGTTTGGTGAGGACACCCCTTTCAGAAGCTGGTGACAGTGCCAGCATCGGGAGCCAGCATTTTGGTGGAATTATGAGCATAGGATTTAAGGGTGAATGAGGATTAGGATTGAGGAACCACTGATCTCCTGATGTTGATGAGACTCTTGTAGAAGGAAGAAAGGACACTCGAAGGAGTCACCACTCATTGCTCTTAGTTTTATATCTGAATAACATGGGTTTTGGTGAAGTGTTTCCATGAGCTTCAGCTTTATTCAGTGTCCCTGGGACAAATCTCTAGACAAAAGGCCTAGGTGATCTGAAGTGGGACTTCTTAGCTCAACTTGCAAGTATTTTGTGAAGAGAAATTCTTATTTCTTTGCCCCATCCTCCTTTTTCATTTTTTCAAAGCTCGTCTTGAGACCAGACTTAGACAGGACAAACTTCTGTTTCCCTGGGTATTGACTGGACTGCCCCAGGATTGACTAATTCTGATTCTGCATGGGTCACAAGCCTGGAGCATCTGGCTTCCAAATGTTTAATGAAAAAAGTAATAATTCAAAAAGAAGTTTGGTGTGGATCTGTGTACTGTAATGATCTAATGCTGTAAACCACACACAAAACCCGAAGCAAAACCTTGAGATCATCAGGGATAGCAGAACTGACACTTCTGCTGATACCGAGAACAGCTCAATCCCGCTTAAAAGAAAGAAGCCGACACCAAGGATAGCTGGAAGGCGCCGCCGGCAGCAGCGGGACGGGGCAGGAACGGCCGCGGTGTCCGCAGGCCGGAGCAGGAGCGTGGAGCACAAGGGCTGGGCGCCAAGGCCACGTCAGGCAGCTCCACGAGAGGGGCTTGTTAGGCCGGGCCTTGTGCAGGCAGCCTGGCTGGCCCTCCAGGAGGGAAAGGTGGGGATGGGAAGGGTGTTCCCGCAGCGGGACGCCTTGGAGAAGGCCGGGAGAAGGGTGCCGTGGCTCGGGATAACGCACGGGGATGATGAGCGCTGCTATTCCGTCTGCAGTTACCACTTTCTTATTCAGTAAAAGGATTCTTGGAAGGAAACTTGGGAAATTATTATCATTAAACAGATGCTTTCATTTGTGTAAAGTATTTTAAACAAGGACCTGAAGAGAAGAGCAAGGAGTCATTCTCGCTCCGTAGCAGAAGGGCATGTGGCTCTGAGCTGCCATAATTTAAAGCTTCCTTTGATAAATTAATATTCCAAAATGACTTCCAATAGACCTTTCTTTTTTTTTTTTTTTTTTTTGCCTATTCAAGCACTGAGGTTTTCCGTGATGATAAGTCCTTCAGAACTTGGCAGATTGCCAGTCATACAAATTCCCTCTATATACTTCTTGGATTGCAACCTATTGACAGGAATAATACAGCATTAGATGCAAATATTACTGTTAATGCAACATTAAAATTGATAAATCAATTGCTTATGTCAAGAAACCCAAAGTTCCTGCCACATTATTGAGTTTTGACAAATTGCTTTTGCTATGTATTTTGTAGTGTAAGAATAAAAAATACTACATATCCTTCTCCTGTATTATTTTTAATATATAAAAAAAGTGGAACAGATTCTCTGCTTTTTTATTTTCACTGTGCTTCAGTAGTTTGTGGAATGTATTAAATTAATGGGTTTAAGCAGGGAGTATATCTGGGCTGAACTTGGCCCTTTCAAAATGTTACCCATGCTGTTAGATGAATACAGGCTTTGCCTCGTGTTTGTGGCTTCCCGCTGCGGCTGCGAGGCGCGATGCTGCTGTATTCCAGGCCCAGGACGGCCGTGCGGTTTATGTGGTGTTTCCTCACGTTTAGCTACGTGAAGTTTGCGGCTGGACATTGCACCAGCTGGGTGCAATTTCCGTGTCTTTCGCAGGCTGCTGTTCTGTGTCTGGGTCTATTTTTAAAACAAACTTCTAAATATCACTCACTGCTATCCCAAGGCTTTAGAAATGACTGTTTTTTTTTTTCCCCCCCCCACACACATTTTGCTGTTTTGTAAATAAATTCTGCTGCTTTTTCTCTTTCTCGCCTGGCGTCTGAGCCCGAGACAAAGCTGGGGAGCGGCGTATCTGGAAGAAGGGCAGCGAGTGCCCGCGCCAGCTCTGCAGCCGTGGGCGCAAGAGGCGCCCAGCCGAGCCGTGAATTGATTGCTCACCGTAACTCAGAATTACCCCGCGATTTGGCCCTGTGCCCATAGGCATTAATCCTGTAGTCACCGCTGTGTGTGCGTCCTGAGGACAGAGGCACTTTTTTGCCTCCCCTTTTTTTTTTCGTATTCCCCCCCTAGCTGAGGAACCACCGTGGTTGTGGTTGGTGCTGCGTGTATTTCTTATATACAGGGGGTCTATTTATTGCCTTTCTCATAGCAGGCTACTCATGACCCATATTTAAAGGCCTCTGTTTAAAAAGCTTTTACTAATTATTTTCTGTATTACCAAGACTAAAAACTATCCTCAAAGCTCAAGAAAAAAAAAATCCATCAGCACCTGGATCTCCTTGACTAGGTCTAATGCAATTAGCTGACCCAGGTGTGGGCAGAGTTTGGAGGTGGGTTGTGTGGTGGAAGCAATGTTAATAATGGAAGGAGTTTCATGCGTTTTACTTGTAACCTTTTTAAAAAAAAATCCCAATGCTGACTAAAATAGCTGTGAATCATTAGGAGGAGCAATCCCGTGCCAAGAAGTCCAGGGTGGAAGGCAGCAAACCGCAGTGAAGTGGTAAAAATGGTCAGGTTTAGGAAAGATGCTGCTGTTGGAGCCCTGATAGAAGCCAAGAGCAAGAGACGGGATCGTGCTCAGGTGCGAGTGACCGCAGCCTGCCTGGGCGAAGGGAGGATTCGTCATGGAAATAATCCTGGGCTTATCTGAACCTTCTCGCTTGCTCCGTCTCGACTTTGACCCTTGGTCTGATCCCAGTGCAGCCTTTTTCCTCTTGTAAATCAAGGTCCTCCTCGGCTGTGTTTATCTGTTTTTTATGATGTTCTTCCCCCTCTAACAAGGGTACATGATTAAACAACATGTGCTGTCTGTGATAACCTTCCCTGGGATTTCTTAGGGAGTTGGTTTCCTGTTCTAGGTGACCAGCTGGTCATCTTTGAAGTTTGGGTGCAGGTTTCATGTGTGTTAGAGTCTCCTGGAAACTGCTTGGTGAGATGCTGCTGGGGATTGCTGACATACACTTCAGGTGATGGTTAAAATTCCTTCTTTTTTTTTTCCTCCACTGTTAATGTCATCCCAAAGAAAATGTGGTTTGAATAAGTTGCTACTTGCTTTGCTTTTCTGGATTGGGAGTATTATATCTTGGAGAAGACAGGTGTAATGGAAGTGATACTAGCTGCATGCTTAACTCTTATTCACAAATACAAAATAAATTGGGAATAACTAGGAGCTTATGCCTTTCTGATGGCTCATGGTAGCCGTGACAGCAATAATACTTCTGCTATTCTAACTGCAGCCTTTGCAATTATTGTAAAATAATTAAAAAAAAGCTTTGCGCTTTGCTCAGCATTAAACTTTTAACTACTCTTTCTTTGCAAGATGGCTTTTTTGTTTTTTATTGCCAAGCCTAGTTAAACTGTCATCCTTCTGAAATAGCAGTTGCAAAATGAGCCGGAAGGTGGAGTTGCCAGTTTAGTGCATTTTAGTGGTGTTTCTTTTTCTGGTTGGTTTGAAAAACCACGTAGTGGCCGCGTGGCCCAGTCGGAATTTCTCTGCTCCAGAGCAGTGTGTAAGGGCAGAAATGCTGGCGTGTAGTTTGGCCACAGTGACTTGGTGCAATCACTAAAAATAGACCAAATGCTAAAAGCATATTTGCTCAGCTTGATTTTTTTCCCCCTAGTCTTTTAGGATCTTTAAAATCGGTGAAAATCATAAATATTTCAAACGATGGAGGGAGGAACTAGACTGTATTTTGTGGTGCAGAACTGACTGCCTCAAAAGAAATCACTTCAGAATGGAAGTTCCCAAGGAAGGATGAGATGGAAAGAAAACACTGTTCTGCTCGTGGAAAAAAATGGAGAACGGAGAAACAATTGAATTAGTAACTTGGAAAGGGTCATAACTGTTAGCTTTTGTCCTCATTTATTCCTCATTCCTTGTTTTGTCCTCATTTATGTGTAGGAGTGCCCTGTGTGTTCCCTGCCCCGGAGCAGCGAGAAGGGACAGGGTCAGGGATAGCTGCAGCTGTGGGGTTGTCCGTGGTCCTGGGCATTAACAGTCACTGAAGCATTAGCTCCAGTTTCAGGTGATGTTTCTAAGACACGGTCTTTTTGACTTTTGATTACATCCTTTTTCTTCTTTAAAAATGATTTTTTTATTAGAAATCTAATACTGTTATTTATCACTGACAATATATCCCAACTCTTTCTGCAGCAAAAAAAAAAAAAAAAGATATAATTCAGATCATAATAAGGGAATCTAAGTTTCATAGATCTATTAAGAAGCTGTGTTGAATGGAGAGGCAAAATCTGCCTCTAAGAGGTTCTGAATCTGAGGTTCCAAAATACAAATGAAAATCCTAATATAAAATGTGGGCAGGTGGAATTCATTGCTAGAGATTTTTTTTATCTTGTCGTAGGAATGTAAAATACTAGTTTAAAGAAGTAAAACTAAGGAAAATAGCGTGTTCAGGGAGTCGTGCGTTCATCCACCATGTTAAAGTTAAAATGACTGGTAATTTGTAGGGAAAATGTTGAGCTGTGGTAGTTAACCGTGATGAGTCCTGTGGTGCAGGTTTTGTCTCGTAGATGAACGAGTCAAGCAGATGTGAAAGAAGATTGAAGGAGAAATGTTATTTTAAGGAGAATTTAGGATGCTGCAGGATTGCTTCGAACGTTTGTGGGTTTTCCTGCACAAACTGGGCTTGCCTGAAGTCTTTGCTTTGCTCGGACAACTACTGTACAACCGAGCAGCGACAAGAAGGCTTGAAACACCCTCCTTCCCTCGGGAGCCGGATTCCGCCTGGGAAGGTACCACCGAGTCCGGGTTTGGCTCCTCTGATTATCTCTTTGCAGAGTCCCAGGCTGGGAATTTTTAGTGTGAATTGGCCAACTTAAGTGCATAAACTGCCCTTTCAAAGCACATTTTTGTAAACCTCTTATCCTGTGGTAATTTTTCAAAAGTGAACATAAGAACTTCTCAATGAACGTGCTTTATTTTTTTTTCAAATCCTCAGAGAAGATTTTGTTTTCTTGTAGGTTGGCTGTAGTCACTAATTAACTTTGTTAATTAATCATGCTATAGGGATGAAACACACTTGATTAAAAATAAATGCAACCGTACAGCAACAAAGTAATGCTACTGATTTTTTTCCCATTTAAAAGCAAAGATTAAAAAAACAAGATTAACTTTGAAGCTGCATGTCAAATGTTCTTTGCATTTGAAACATCTGAAAGGCTAAAGCAGCTAAAAGCTTATTATTTTTACAGCTCAGTCATAGTGAAAGTGCTTATCCAATTGTAACACCGTGTTTAAAGAAAAATCCGGGCTAAGAATAGTTGCTGAGGGTTGTGTCTTAATCGTAACTGCCTGAGATGGTGGGGAATAGCGAATAGGTTTATTTAGTCACACTTGGGCACGAAGGTCCTTGTTCTCTCTTGTCGTCTACCTTTTAAGAAAGCTTCCAACATTGCAAATGGGTGTTAAATGCTCTTGGCTCCTAACGGGATTTTGACCACATTTCTCACTGATTACATTGGCATATATTTATACAGAGGTAGTGGGAAATGGCTTCCTGAGGGCAGTGGGCCAAATGCCCCACAAATGAAATTCGATGGAATTATCTGCAGGATTAATTTGGTCCAGAGGCACCCTGAGCCCCTACCATGTGTCCTACTTAAATGAAGGTAACCATCTGCTCAGGGCTGGCCCTACGTGCACGTTCCTCCGTTTGCAGAACGACGGAGGGAGAGAGAAAATGCACCGGGATCTCTCAGAAATGGGAGCACAGAATTTGTTTGCCTCCAAGTTAACTTATTTTTAGAACACTGTTGCAACAGATGGCTTTTCTGAATCCCCTCCTAAAAGGTTTTTCTCATACATGATAATCCAGTTTCTTTTTTGCTTTATACTATTGAAAAATAGTTCTGTTCCTACTACCAGGAAGGTTATAAATACTTGCAAGGCAGTACCAGAGTGCCTATTTTTACCCTGTTTCGTAAGGAAAAAATGTTAAATTCTTTTGGGATCTCATCTAGTATTCTTGCTCAGAATGAGGAAAAGATTGTTTTGCTAGGAAGAGACCTCTTCACTGATGGAGCTTGAATGGAATTTAGTTTCATAAAAGTTACAGAATTCCAGAAATGCTAACTAATTCCATACTAGGGATAAACAGAGAGAGAATAGCAGTCCATTTTCCCTCCTATAGAAGGAATAAATATATATCTGCATATATATATGCAGATTGCTTGCAGGAAGTGTAAGGAGGAGTGGCTTGTGTCATTTTTTTTTCTCTCCCTGGCATCTGCTCTCACAAAATATCTTTAGGCATTTGTTTTGCAATTAAAAAGTCATCACCCCCCCTCAAAGGGTACAGTAGGTTTTTCCACTAAAATATATCAGGGCAGCGAAGCGGTGCGAAAACGCAACTGGCTATTTCCAGCACATGAACTAAATCCTTAAAATAGGATTAAACAATTTTGTAATTTGTCTGTAATAGTACCTGAGCAAGGGTGCTGTATGTGCATTTTATAGACTGAGTTTTGGGATATTTGAATCAAAGCGTGTTAATGTTGTGCTAATGCCATTTCTCAATTTTCAGTAATATCTCAGATGCCCAAAAGAGGATCTTGAGTTCAAGTTGAAGTGACCTTCCAGCAGGGTTTTGCCTGTATTGTATTTGGGTTTCACCAATATTCAGTGCTTTCGCCATAGTATACATTCACAAATCAGAATATTAGTTAGACCTGGTATTCATCTGACAGTAACGCCCAAATAAATGGAAATTGTTCCAGCTAAATGGAGAAAGGGACAATAATTTTTCAGAAGTGAGGGCAAGAGCGTCCTGCCTCCAAGGTTTGCAGTTGCATCTCAGTAAGACAGAAATACTCTGGTAACTTCTTCCAGTAGGCCTGATGTTTTGGGGGGTGAGTTCCTTGATATCTAGAGTTCTGTGGGGAAGGGAGTTTCTGCTCCAGTCTAAAACTAAACTTTTTTTTTAATTTACAGAGTGCGGGTTCTTTGACAGAAGTCCTCTCTTGGTATGCTTTATTTTGGGCTTTTGGTACCCTGATTACCTGGTACCTAAGTAAAACTTAGGTCTACTGTGAAGTGTTTACATTTTAGTGAAGTTGAATCTCTGAATTAAAAATAATTCTGCGGAAATCGTCCTGGGTGGCTTTGCTCAAAGCCTTGATTTTGTTCCCTGACTCCCGTGGGTTTTGCCCTTAGCTCCTGATGTTTGAGGGAAGCAGAGTGTCGGAGTTGGGCTGAAGAGCCCGTCTGCATCCCTGTTCTCCTGCTTCCTAGCATCTCCTGCTAGGAAATGCTTCTTAGTCTCATTCTTTCTTCCCGTGCTGCTGAAGTGCAGAGCGATCGCTGTAGCGCAGAGCTCTCTGGCCAGGAATGTACACCTCTGTGCAAGGTTTCCCAGCATTGCTTGGCCCTCTGCAAAGCAAAAACAGCTTTTATTCTCACAACATTGGCCAGGCGGTGCAGTGTTTTTTGCCTGTACCCCGGAGGATGTGACCGATTAAGAGACATGAGGATGACCCTTGTGGAGCGGCAGAGCCAAGTCTTGAAGCCCCAGCGTCCTGTCCTCGGCATCTCCAAAAACTGGATGCTCCAGCCACCCTCTAGGATACGGAAGCAGGTGGCTGCTAGGAAAACTCACCCGAAACACTGAGCTTTCTGCTTAAATGGAGAGAGGAGGAGAGAGCGAGCTGCTTTAATGACCCAAAGTATGTGCTGAGTTATGGCCAAATGACACAAGCGCTATCGCTTCCTGTAGTAATTAGGACAGTACTAATAGATATGTCTTCCCTGGCAGAAGTAGTGCCTGGGAGTTGGGTTCATGGGATTAAAGGCTGCGTTTATTGCACGAGCAGAAATAAAGTATAGGATATATCATTTAGGGGTTTTTGATGAGTGGAAGTGAGCTAATTGATGGCAGGAATTGTTACAGAAGAGGTGCTGGGTGTCCCAGGGGCCTTCACCTCACCAAGGCTCAGCAGCATTGGGATTTTTCTGTGGCTTGGGCAATCCTGTTCTTTACCGCAGCAGAACTACAGAAGTCTGACAATGTTCCCTGTGCATTTTCAAGGCTTTAGGGTTGCAATGCCCAGCCATAAGCTGTGGGTCTCTTGGTTTTATTTTGCCCCCCAGTTTTCAGGAAGGTTTGTTAGGGTAACCCCTGGCCCGTTAGGGTCACTGCCTGCCCGGTGCCTTGTCCCCAAAGGCTTGAGCCGTTGCACATGTTACACTTGAATTGAAACCTCTGCTGCAGTTACTATGGTGTCATATCCTAGGTAAGTGCTACAAGACACTCAGGTGGCTCAGATCCTTCTTACCAATAATTTGTTCATCTGCAAAGTTCGTGTTTTATTGTGTACTCGTGAATTTTTCTGACCCTTCTGCAGATCACTTTTCTTTTAAAAGTAGGTGGTATTCTTAAAGAAAAAAAGCGTGGAAAAAATGCCTGTGTTTTTTCTCAAATCCACTTTGAATGGATGGATGGTTGCTTCAGGTATCCTCTGAGCTCTTTGTTCTCCGTCCTGCTCAGCCGCAAGGGCAAATTCCCCTCTTGCTCTGCCTCGCCGGCCCTGTGCCCAGGCTCCCTGTGCCCAGGCTGGGCCCAGGACTTGCCTGTTTGCCCTCCCTGTGGTGCGTGTGCTGCCCCGGCCCAGCCCGTGCATTAACTGCCTCTTTCCTCTTCCACACCCACTACACCTGTATTTTCCATACATTGCTCACAGCTTTTCAGGAGAGTGGCTGTTGCAACCACCAGACCCTTACTTAAGCAAACTAGTTGCTGTGTGGTATGAAGGGGTATAAAAAAAAAAACAGGTTGATTTAAAAAAAAAAAACAAAAAAACTCTTATAGTTCAGTAGCTACAAAATGACAAATAGATTAGTTTCTTTAAAGCACATTTTTATGGATCTGCCTATGGAAACCTCTCAGCTGGCCGGCGTTGGTGCTGTGCAGAGGGTGGTGAGGGCCTTGGGCAGTAGCTAACGCGGGGCGGTTTCCCCCATGGCCAGAACCAGGAGACATTTTGGGCTGGAGCAATGCGGGTGAGAGACCCTGGGTTTATCCAGGCCCGGGTTTGTCCCACCACCCCCAGATGAAATGATAAAAGGCCTGCGAGACGCTGCAGAGACGCAGGTCCCGGCGCGCCGCGCGGGCCCGGGCCGGGCGGAGGCGAGCGGCTCCTCACGCGCTTTTCTCTCCGCAGGGAGAAGCTGTCCGTGGCGCGGCTGCAGCGGGAGGTCGCGCACAGCGAGCGGCAAGGAGCCATGGTAAGAAGCCCCCGTCGCGTCCCTCGGCCCCGGGGAGCTTCCCTCCGGGAGAGGCTGCCGCGGGGAGCAGCGCGTTGCCGTTCCCTGCCCGCGGCGCCTGCTGGCACGGGGGCTGTGAGCAAGGCCGTGGGTGCGGGAGGGCAATTCCACCTGCAAATACAGTAAACTCCATCTCCCAATACATCTTTCAACCGTGGAAAAGTGGAAGAACGGAAATGTGAAGGCTTAAGAAAAAAGTCACCCTGATAATACTGAAAATCATGCAGTGCTCTTGCAAAAAAAAAAGAAAAATGAAAAATCTCCATTTTTCATGTACCAATTCATGAGATTAGGCTGGGGGGCGAAAATTGAAAGGGCCGACTTTGGGGCTAAGCACAGCTGCCCGTTTGCAGAGCGCCCGATCGCTCCGCAGCGACGTTCCTAGGGACACTCACCCTGCGGACACCTCCCGCCTGGGAGAGGTTGGTTGGGCCCTGCCTGCATTTAAGGGCCTTGGGATTCAGCGGGATCAAGCAGGCGAGTTTGGAAAGCTTAAAAACCAGTCCCTTGGTGTTAGGAATAGCCGCTGTGGCAGGGATTGCAGATTTGCCCCCAGCCCTGGGTACCCCGGGACAACCCCGCTCCGCTGCCCTCCGCTCTGCTTTGGCCCTGCGAGGGTTTCGCTGCGTGCCCGAAGGCATCGGGGAGATGGGGCACGTGGAGACGCAGTGTGTGCGGGGCAGGGGCTCTGCAGGGACCACGGCACAAACTTCAGCGTGCCAAGCTGTAGTCCTGCAACGAGGTAAAACTCCCACCAACTGCCAAGAGAATTTTGCCTGAGCAAGAAAACAGCAAGGCCAGGCATTAGTTTTGCAATTACATTTTTAGTTTTAAGGGTAAATATTTTTTCAAAGTCTGGGAAGGATGTTTACTATATTTGAAATGTTTCCTTCAATTTTTTAAACTAGCTTTCCCTTGAAGGCATAGAACTAATGCCATATATTGAGTGTAAAATATACTTAGTGGGATAATTTCAGATTTTATGAAATATCCAATATTGATTATCCTTCTCAACCTGGCAGTCTCTTTGGTATACATGATTCCAGAGAACCTATGTCTTGGGTAAAAATCCTATAAATTTGTGGTTTGTTGTGCTGAAATAATTCGTAATGGGAGATAAGCAGTAATAACGAGTGATCTACTAAAAGATCTTACTCTCTCAGAAATGGCACGTTTGGTGAAAATGATTCCTTAGTGATTATGATTCCTTAGTGATAATGATTATTTAGTTAAAGTAGCTAAAAGTTATTTTGTTCAATAACCTTTTGCATATGTATTTTTTGGACCCGAGGGACTGCATGGAATCATTTTTCCTCTGTTTGGTAAGTTCTCAAGAGTTTTGATACCATAGCATGGCTTTCAAGAGAAAAACCATGAGAATACCTGCCATGTAGCTATAAAGAGTAGGACCAAAGTGGAAACCCCAGATATCTGCCTCAGGTTCCTGGGCTGAGAAGCCAGGTTTTAAGCATAGATTGAAGGTTTGTTGTGAGAGTGTGTGTTTTCACCTGTGGATGTGAAGGTTTTCAGGGGGCTTGTGTCTTCTCTGGGGCAGAGCACAGGTGAAAGCACATGTCACCTTTAGTGCTTTGCTTGGTCTCTTGGAGAACGTTTTCATCCGTAAGGATGGCTTGGCAGGGAGTGAACAAAGCTGAAGATGCCTGCTCTGGATTTACAGCCCCACATCTGGAGAAGCAAGCAAGGAGTCATGCAGACATTTGCGGGATGACTTATCATTAGCACAGGATACAGTGCTAGTGTTTTTTATTTAAAAAAAAATACAGTTAAAAAAAGGTTAATTTGGATTTTAGCCTCTCCTGCCTACTTTCAATTTGGCACCCATTTAATCACAGTGCGAGAAAGTTGTGGCTACTTCTCACGATTACCCTCCCGCAGGAATCACATGGAGAACGTGTGGTTTAAGCTGTACTGCCCTGCACAGGGGGTTGCTGGTTAATTCTCACCATAATTTTCAACCGGCTGTTGCCTTTTTGAGTGCAGCCCCGTTGTAGTTATAGGCAGGAAAGACTTGCTGCACTCCTGGTCACCCACCATTACAGGAACTGCTGCAATGAGGCTTATTCGTACATTAAAACAATAATGAAAAATAATTATTAAGCAAGTGTTGTTGATACTACTTAGGCTGTGACATCTTTGTTCAGAAATGGGTTTGCATATCTGTAGAAATAACGTGTGTCGAGTATGATAAAATGCGTTTTTACGAGACTGTTTTTTAAAGCCTTCTGTGCACTATATGGCAGCAATGTGTGTCCCGCATCAGCCCTCTAGGAAGTGTGTGGTTTCTTCTTTTTTTTTAGTGTGTCCCAGTGCCACATTTTACATGGCTGATTTATTACTGAAAGTAGATAGGTACTGGAAGGTACTATAAAAGAAGAGATTAAGATTTTTTTTTAATGCATATTCACTTCTACATGAATGAGCTCTAATGGTTATTCCATGTGACTCTTGCAAACGGGATACCTCATACATAGGATTGAGTGACAGTAGGGAATTGTTCAAATTGGAGAACTGGATAAATTTAGGCTGTGAATTGTTGGTGACTTGCTGAGGTTGCTTTATTTTATGAACCACTATTAGTAAATGTTGACGGTTCCTCATTACCAAGGTGTACAACTGGTTTACCAACCAGCTATGAAAAGTATGAACAGCATCAGCCTGCACTGTGGGGTGGCTCCTCCTGTAGCTCTGAGGCCCTGTAATGTGCGAGTTCAGCTGTCCTAGTCATGCTGCTTCTGACTCAGTGGAGATATTTTACGTTTTTGTAAAAGAAAAGCAAATGATGCCTTCATAGGCATATGGTCCTGATTGATTGAACCGTATGAAGACTGAAGACTGAAGGTGTCTGTGTTGACAGAGATTGTATTATTAAAATTAACAGCTTTCAAACTAGGTGAAGAGTTTATTTCAGAACATGGTAAAAACTGGAGACAGTTTTTCTCATCAAACTCCTTGGGTTTTGCACTCATTTAATCAAAAAAAAATCTATAAAACTTTTAAGTCAGACTTTCAATCTTTCGGACACAGAGCAGGGCCTGAAGAAGTGCTCATTTTCTGTGAAGTTTCATTAGGGGTGAAGGGCGCCTGATTAGGAAAAATGAGAAAAATGCTTCCATTCTTCTTACACAGCAGGGTTTTCAAGATAACGTTAAGTGAAACCTAGATTAGAAACCTAGAGTAAGCCAAAAGTCTACACAATTACATTATGTTTTATTAACATGGATCAAATTAATAATTTCCAAGAAAAAAAATATTCAAGTTCTCATTTATTCAATACCTCCATGTGTGCGTGTCCACAGTTCTTTCATCAGTTCGTACTTCTGTATCCAGGTACTTTAATTCTACTCTATTTTCCATTAGTTCACTGGCCTGTAACCTACACAAAAGAAATGAAACCCCTCGGGCAGGTCCCTTGCGGAGGTTAAAGTGCCCTGGTGCTGCCTTTAATGCCTACATGGGTTTCACTTAGGGTGGGCCCTAGGCTCTGATTTGCCATGTGTCCTGCTGTGGATTTAAGTGATGCAAAGTGATTACCGGGGGCTCCCTGTATCCATCTATTTCACACCTGCACCCTTTTGTTAAAAACACACCATGTTAACTGAGTGTGAGGTCCCCGCTGAATAGGTTTCCACCCTCTGGTAATCCTTCTGCATTAGATTGATTTATGAATGTATCAGATTCTTTGTTAGCGTGTAAACCACTAATTAATTTAAAGCTCTCTGTGGAAAAATTAAAGCCCTGGTTAAGGCTTTCAACAGGCTCAGATGGTGCTAATAATGGAAAAACAAGTTATATTAATGGGTTTTGATGCGATCAGCACAATTCTTGCTTTACAAACAGTTTTTGGTATAAAATAGTGGAGGCTGCAAGTTTCTAAGTAAAGAGTGGGAAAGGTAAAAAGGAAAGGCAGAAAAAAAATCACACTGCCAGTAAGATGGGCCATTTTTCCTAGAAACGGAGTCACCTTTGCTTGTTACAGCCTTCTTAAGCGTAATGGTTTTAGATGCACGTAACAGCCTCGTGCGAAGCCACTGGGATTGAAATGCAAACCAGGCTTTTTCCCAGACTGAAAATGGGCCTCTAACGCAATCAGCTTTGAAAAGTTCTGTCTTCTGCTCCCTCTTCTCATAACTGTGTGCTCCTGAACTGGGCCGTTCACATGGAGATAGACGTGTGAAAGTGCAGAAATGGCCTTGATGGAAACCTTATTAAAGTCACTAGGAAGCCCGACCGTATTCTCTGCTTTCTTCAGACTCCAGGGTGTTTTGAATGTAATTTTAGATGTTTTTTCCTCCACTCAAATGTAGGCGCTGAATTTAGGTGCTGGTTTGTGGTGAGGAGAGGGAAGCGGTAGAAGACCTTTGCGTGATGAGCTCCAGTGGAATGGAGCTGCAAATAGAAAGCCAAATCCCCTTCTTTCTTTGCAGGAAACTAGAGAAGCTGCATTTTTTCCCTCCCTTCTCCCCTCTCCTGCTGCATTCGCATCTCCGAGGCTGCCCGTGCTCTGGGTCTTGCAGAGGGCCCCGCGCGGCCGTTCTCGCTGTCGGGGCCCTGGTGAGTCGCGGCAGTCGCCTCGAGCAGCCGCCAAGGCTGTTGGTGCAGAAGCACCGGGGTCGCTCAGAAACAGATGATATTTAGCAATAAATGAAGTGTTAAGGATGAGGTACGCTAGGCTAAATTATCTCTCCCAACTTATGTGTCCTTGCCTCTGCGGAATCATCTATCTGTGCTTTAATTAGAAAGTAGCAGACAGGGAGCCAAAGTCGCTGCTTTAAAATGTCTCTTGGAATATTAAACATCCTAAGCGGAAAGCAGCGATCTGACCCCGTTCTTCTCCTCTGCGAAGCTCTGTATTTACACAGCTTTCTCACAGGAGCTTTATCATATGGCCACCACAGAGAGCCCGTGGCATTAGCGGCAGTTACCATCAATAATGATTATTGAAATCCTTTATGAGTCTAGTTTAATGCTCCTGGACTTCATTAATTGTTCGTACCTCATTAGGCCAAACGTCCTCATTCACAACTGTGCAGCTTTATCTTCCGTGGGTTTAAAATTTGTAATGCAGGAAAAGGGTTGAGATTTTGGTTTGTCTTGTGTCATAAATGCTTCTTTCTTTTATTTACTTCACATTTGCTTTTATGCAGCTATTTTCTTGGCTTCTTATTTTAAGGACTGGGAATCTAAGGATGTCATGATTTAAAGCAAAATACTCAAGACCTTTAAACAGTCATTTTACAATGCAAATCATAAGCACATTTGCTCACTTTTTTGTAAGTGAAATGCTGAAAGCCTTGTAATGTCTGCTCAGAGTTATTCTGCTTTTCAAAATGAGTATTAGCCTGAGAACCTGGCATATTCACCAAATTCCTCAATCAGATATAAGGCAAATGCTTACTAAAATCAATTTACTTTTATTCCATTGTCGTTCAAGGTGTGGTAGAAGTTTTGTGAGTGCTTAGAGGAATAAAATAAAAAGCTTCTTGACAATTCCCCCCATGTTAGTGGACTTTCTGAAGTTAGTGGCATTCTACCAGGAGAGGGAGCTACATTCATTTAAAATAAGACCCATGGCTAAAGCTCGGTTAAAAAAAGCTGCATTCTGCAGGATGTTTAAAGTGCAGAAACGGTGACGGAATTCCAACATCGAGAACAAATTGGAGCCCTGTCTGCTTCACTGGAATTTAGATTTTTAATCTTTGGAGCTGAAGTATGTTAACCACCGTGTTTCAGAGTATCCTAAACTTTGAGGGGCTCTTAGTACTTGCTGTTGTACTCCGTCCTTTGCTTGGGTATTTTCTTGCTCCATTTGCCTAGAAATTTGTTACAGGTCTCACCACTGTAAGGAAAGGAAGACTGTTACTAAATCCAGAGGAGCAGGAATGAATCGTATCCCTGCTGCTGGAGTTCACCTGCATGGTCTCTCTCTTCAACAAGTTTCTGGGAGTATTCAGTCAACCTGAAGAATCAAATAGAATTATATAAGTTTCCCAGCACAATAATAATAACAAAAAACTATATTAAAACACATTTATATAAGGCCTGAAATAAAATGGAGGCCACTGTAGAAAGTAGGCCCTATACTCAAAATTGCCCGCAAGTAGAAATTGCCATTTATCCATTAGATGACAAAGGCTGGAGACGGGCAAGGCAGTAGAGAGGAGGTGCATGCACTCTCCTAATGTCCATTGGGTATGTTTAATACCAGAGCAGCAGTTGACTTCAATGTGAAGCAAATCCCACTTTATGACTCGAAGCAGCTGTATCCCGCCCAAGGCAATGCCTGCGTGCCTGAGTGATGCACACATGCACTAATAACACCGAATGGTAGGCATTTTAATATCAAAAGGTTAAGCCCTGCAATCCAGAGCACCTCCAGGCAACGGGATGAGCTGACTGCAGGAAGCTGAACCCTCACTGGATTAATATTTTTGCAGGAATGGCCTGAATAGAGCTGCCGTCGGACTGTCTGCGGAGCGGGAGCACTCGCGGTCAGGTTTGGTGGGGTCCCAGCCCGAGCGGTCACAGCCGGAGAGTCCAAAGGGAGACTCGGCTAGAGGGGCTGCAGCAACAGGCTGAATTTGGGGTGAACTAGGCAGGTAAATCTACAGACTAACAGTGGTGAAACTACCGTGATATACTCGGTGCTGCAGCTTTTTTGAAGTATCTAGGGAAATTAGCATTGCCAAAAGTTAAAAGAAATCTTTTTGTTTTGTTTTGTTTTGTTTTGTTTGTGGCCACTAGTTAAAGTGTTGCTGCGGGCTTTATAATACTTAGCAGCAACCTAGCTTCTACCTAAAGCATGTATTTATTACTTTAGTTCTGTGGGCTCGGAAAGTTCAGGTTAGTTTATCTTGTTAAGATTTTGTTGGTGTTTGTTCTAAGAAAAACAAACCTCTTTGATGGTATTTTCAGTTCTCATTCTTGCATCATGTAGGCCCTCCTGCAAGACCAAATTAAAACTGTTGTCTTGTCAGTTCAGGTCTGTCAGTTCCAATCTGGTTGCAATATCTGTCTAACCAAATGAAACTTCCCTGCGTTATTGCCATATTTGTCTCAACTTACCTCACGGTTGTGAGCGCCGTGTTGCAGCCGCCCTCGCTGTGGTTTGAGCTCATTTATTTTGTAGCGCGGGGCCAAGGCAGAGGGTAGAGCAGCCCCCTGTCCCAAATTCGCCTCAGTCTCACCAAGGCAGTGAATCCAGGAGAGTGTTTTCACCGCAGGATGAAGACTGCGCTCTTTAATTTCCTTGCCATCCCTGTCATCTAAAGGTGAACTTAAATGCCGCTCTAGTATATTTTTATTTTTCTTGCGAAGCGTGCGCCGCTAATCCATGTCCAAACCAGGGAGCGTGGGCTCTTTGGTCTTCTGTTTGTTCGTTTTATTAACTTAAACAAGTGTGGTGCTGCTGGTGCGTGTGCTGGCAGGTCTGTGCTGACCCCACGGTGATCATCGCGCTCCAGCAATGCGACGTCGTCGAGTAAAACTCTTCCCTGCACCAGCCCTCTGTGCGGGCTCAAGCACGACGGACTCCCATCGAGATGGAAGCTGTGGCACAAGACAGTGTGCCAAGGTACTGTCGTCTTGGCCAGGTCCCCCTGAGCAGTATATAGAGATATATATATATACATACACCCCGTATAAATATATATATATATATATATGAGGAAGTTAGTCTACCAGAGGCTAATAAAAGAGAGAGAACAGAAACTGGGGAAAAACCACCGGCTTATTTCAGACCACTGAACACTTTGCAGGGAGATGTGATAATTAATGGCAGCTCTGCTGAGCCGGCTTTGAGCTGGAGAATGTTCCCTGTGCCATTAACGTGGTTGTGCTTTGGTTCCTGCCTGCCTTGGCACGGCACGGTCACCTTGCTCTACAACTTCAAGGCTTAAAAGAAACATTAAAGCATAACGCAGAAATTTTGCCCTCTTACTCTTTTATAACCTTATAGAGCTTGAGTTAGCAACCATGAGTCTCTTTCCCTCCCTCCTTCTGTCTCATAACCTTTAATTTGATTTTTGCTTTGTCAGCAGCTTGCTTTTACATACTTTCTATTTATTTTGGCTCCGTGCACAGTGCGTTGTGATAAGGCAGCACCTGGTATTCTCCGGGATCTTTCATAACGAAGATCTCATGACACAGTTTCCCAAGTCCGGAATTGGTGGCCAGACTTCCATGTCCTGCGAGGGGAGGCTGTCTAGACTGTGGGAATGACTGTGATGGTTGGACTGTTACTCCCATACTGCTTGGCATGGGGCATTCTGAAGTTATTCTGGAAACTACTGAAAACAGGAGTACGAGGCCTGATAGAGGAGCTTCACTTGGCTGTGAAATGTCTTTACTTGTTCTCCCCAATGTAATGATAAGTCATCCTCTGATGTGATCCTCTGCTGTGTGACTTCCCATAGCAAAGTGGTTAAAATCCCTATTGGTTATCTTTGTTAAGGGCCACAGCCTTCAGATTTGGTGTCTACAAGCCCCGCACTTGCCAAACACCTGAAATGTGCTTGTTTGGGGAAATTAGGAGGGTTTGGGGTTATGCCCATGGAGCCTGAGTGCAGGAATGCATGTTGTGCAACAGCAGTGCAAAAAAGAGGCTCCTGCTGGCCGCGGCCTTGGGGGAAACCTGGCACACGTGGGACGTTGGTGCTGCTGAGCCTCTGCAAAACAGCTTCGGTCTTCTGGGCTGCTTTTTCCTAAGAAATGTAGCGAGTGCAGTCAAGTTGTGGTTCGTTTTTGTTGTTTGACGCTTCATTCTGGATTCTGTCTTTGCCACCTAGTTTCTGTCTGATCTTGAAGCCTATTTAATTTCAGTGCCCAAATTGCTTGTGTTTAAAAGAGGCTTTGTTTGGGCCCTTCTGCTTTTGCATGATTCTCTCTCCGGATTGTAAATCTTTGGGGAAGAGGCAGGGTCTTACTAGGTTTGTAAATAGTGCCTGGAGTGATTCAGAGCCTGACAGTGCTCCAAAAATAAATAATCGTAAATAAGCAATAATAATAAATAAGCAGAGCCGTCTCCTCAGGCTGCGTGCTGAGGGGGAGCCTGGCTCGGGATGCGCCGTCCCTACGATGGGCACCTCGTAGCCACCTCCTTCCACCTTCCGATGGCCATGGGCCCCTTGGTGACACTGCTCCTGCCGAGAGCCTTCCGGAGGGCACCGGGAAAACTGCTGTTATCTCTTGGGAACATCCTGCTTCGGGTAGTGTCCGTTAGCAGGTGCCCTGAAGCAGCGGCTAGCAGAGCTCCCCATGTAAGAAACTTTTTCTCTGTGTGCTGCCGGGCAAGCAAGTAGCAATTCCCTGGAATTCCCAATCCCAATAAGCCGCTCCTGGAGGGCAGCTGTTACAGGACGCTGCCCTGCGCTGCAGAGAACAGAGGCTTCATAATGAGAAGCAGGTTGGAGCAAAGCTGGATGAGGCAGGAAGGGAGCTTTTCCTTGGCTGGGCCCTTTTCATGGAGCTACCGACCGACCCGGAGCACCCAGGGAAGGCGCGAGGTCCCCGGGCCGGCGCTCCCTCCGTAGGGAGGGATGTCCCCGGCTCCTGTTGTCATTGATCATGTTAATCACAGGATTATGTGGTTTCTCACCCCGAAGCAGAGCTGCTCGCCAGCCTGGTAGCTGCAGCCACTTCCACGGGCTTTCTTCACTCCGTGTTAAAAGCGAAAGAGGCAGAAACGAGGGGATTTGCACACTCTTTGATTTAAGTAGTTGAGACCTTCTGTAGGGGAAGACAGCTCCTTTTTTTCCTCTAAGAAAATGAAAGTAACTCTTGTAGTTGTCATCACTTGCTCTTAACTTGGAAAAAAATGATTTTTTTTGTAGCCATCTCATGTCAGGCAAGTCTGCATGATTACATGCATTTAATAGATAAGAATAATAGATTAGAAATAAGGGTTGATACAATAAAACACTTGCATTTTATGTAAAGAGATGAACTTGGAAAAGAAAACTGGGCAACTTGGGGCTGGGCGCTAGCTGCCTGGTAGCTGAGGTTGGTCCCTGACAACTGGCAAAGCCTTTCAAGTGTACCTGGTACTGAAAAGTCCAATAAAGACTTTTTGGTGGCAGCTCTCTTCAAAAATGCCATTGGAGATGTGCCAGCTCGCCAGTGACCTGCCGCACGTCCCCGTTGCCTATAGCTGCCCCTGCAATGCAAGGAGTGAAGGAACCTGAGGGGTACATTTGCCAGGAACCTCAGCACTAGGTCTCTGGAATACGTGCAAGGAACAAGCAAGTAAATAGGGTATTTTTTCTTTTACAGTTACTTTTTGACCATAAATGGACTCTGCAAGTGAACACAGAAGGAATTGTAATGAGATCTGACGTGTGCATGAGCAATGTTGTGCAGAGCCGAGCAAAAGGAAAGCTCTGTGGGAAGGTGCCTGGCAGTGACGCGGCGATGCTGGCGGTGCAGAGCAGGTTAGAGCAGAAAGGCAAAGCGGAGCGTGTGTGGGAAAGCTGAAATTCCAGAGCTTCCCAGAGCCGAGGGGCTCCGGTGGCACCACCGACCACTCCGAGCTGCTTCTCGTGTTTGGCATCGCTCATGTCCCGCTCTCCCAGCTGCTGTTCAGCCTTACGTCTATTTCGCTTAACTCCTGATAATCCTGGCAGTTGGTGGGGAATGGCATCCATGGAAAGACCAGAAGGTGAAGCAGGCCAACCTTTCCCACAAACATGTGCTCTCCTGGCTCGGGAGCAAACTCTAACTTTCCCCAGAGCCATGAAACAAAGTTCCAGGGAGGGACCTCTCCTTTTAAGCCCAATGCAGCTCTTAAGAGGTGCTTCTCTTATGCTTACCCTGTGCGTATCCTACAGCCTAGCTCCTATCTCACTCACAGGTCCAAGAGGGAAATGCTGGTTTCAACTGCATGGCCATTTACTCTATGAGCACTCCGTCGTTTAGAAAAGAAAACATTTATATCATCTAAAGAACATGTTGGCCAGTTAAAGGGGAAAAAATAAATCCCCTTGGGCGTAGCCGCACCGTCACTTGAGATAAGTGATGGCGATGAAGATGTCGCGGTGTCCTGGCCGGTGTCTCATGTCGTGGTAGGGCTGATGCTGGTGCTCGGTGCTCCATCCTCTGCCTCGTTGCACAGCCAGCAGGTGAGCTCGGAGCGTGTCCAGCAACAGGCCCTGTCCAACGGGCTGGCTCGGAGCCCAGCCGGAGCAGCAGCAATTCCCAGGAGCGACAGGCCGGGGCAGGGACCTCTTCTGCTGGTACCGCGGGGAAAGTGGAGACTTCCTCTCCACATGGACAGGGACGTGTGTCTGCGCCTTTCTTGTCCCCCAGGCTTTGGAAGGCAGAGCCAGGCTTGCACATGGCCCTTCGTTGCAGGCTTTGGAAAGCACAGCAGTAAATATTGCCAGTGCTGTGGTGCTTCGTGTGAATCTCCATGGGTCGGGCCACAGCTCGGCTATTTTCATAGGTTAAAATCGATACTGCGTATAAATAGCCGAGCTCCACTGAAATGTCATCTCCTGTTGTCTCTTCAGCCCTTCCTTGTCGTCTAACCTTTTGCAGTCTGGACTGCCGCCGCGGTGCAGCGAGGGGACAGGCAGCACAGTGCTAGGAACCAAGGGCCACCGTGACTGCAAAATCAGGGCTCTTTTCTCCCTTCTGTGCAGGCCGCCCTGCGGTGCTAAAATGCTCTTCTGCTGCAAGGTTTATGTAGTGCCTTACCAAAACGTTTCTTACCTGGTTGTAGCGGACATGAATAAACCTTCTGCTCCCGAACTGACCGCTGGCTGCCATCGTTTGTGGGATTTAAAAGCCAAGATCTGGGCACTCTCTTACAGCCTCCCTGAAAGTGTTTCTTAAGTGCCAAAAGCAAATAAGAGCTCTGGGACCGGCCTTCTGCCCAGAGCTTGAGAACTCCCTTCCCTCCTCTTTCCCCTTGCCCTCTCATAACATTTTACTTTCAGGCTGCTAAGTCTTTCGGGTTTGTTATATTCCAGCAGCATGAATAAAAGCAGCACTGGATTGGTAATCATACACTGTATTTTAAATAATAGTGCATGTCAGTCACGGGCACCGTTTGGTTCTGAGCACTAAGCTTGGGTACCTGTATTAATAGTATCAGGAGTGGTCTGTAACCACAGGGACTTACAAAACTTACTTATAAAATCCATGCCAGATTAAAAAAATAAAATCTTGAGATGTTGTTGGTCTTCTCGGGGACAGTGGGTTTTGCCTCTTGTTGGGGAAAGACAGCAGTAAAAAACATAACAGTTTGGATACCCTGCTCCGCTGCCTTAATGGCTTTCTTGCCAAAACACTTTTCCACTTTCTTTATTTACAAGCTTTTCAGCAGTTTTTCCAGACGGTTTTGCTGAAAGTGTTGCTGCAGGTGCCAGGACCGTGAGGTCCCTGCCAGAACGGCGCGCACGTCGCCGGGCCGCTCGCAGGTGAGGAGGAGCTGAAGCAGGTCTGTCTCCGTGTCGGGTTAGACGCGGCGCAGACATTTAGGGAGAGAACATCGTGAAAGGTGTCCTGATATTTTGCTTTTACCACCAAGATGGGAAAGGTTTACCTGCAGCAGGTTTCCTCTGTGGGATGCTGTGTTGTCTAGGTGCCATTTTCTATGCACGTGTTATTTATTTTTGACTTGCGTGCTTTTTCTCACTTGTATTTCATTTTTGTTTGCCCAGAATGGTTGGCTTGCTGCAGATTTACCACCTTTCTTTAGAAAGAAAAGTTCTTGAGAACGTCGCTCGGATCCAAGGTAGAATTTCTCATTAAATATGAGGTTGAAAAGCGAGAAAGAACTAAGTGTAGACACTATCCCACGGGATAAGCCATTGCTTCAGCCATGCCTTTCTCTGCACCACCCGACTTGCAGCCTGGCTCTCTCTGCTCCTCGCCACGTGCTGGGGATTCAGTCCCACGGCTGATTTATTTAAAGGGAAGCAAATGCAGTCGCGAGTGACACGGGCCTCGCGCTCGGTCGCCAGGACAGCGGGAGCAGAAGCTGCGAGGCCTTTGGCTGCTGCTGCGTGCGCTACCTGCGCTGCTGCTTAATCACTGCTGCTGCTCCTGACGGGGCTTTCTTATTGAAAGGTTATTTTATTGGAAGCTTTTCTGGGATCAGACCAATAGGAAGTACGAACTGGCATGCATAGGGTTTTTTTGTTTGGTTGTTTGCAAGTGGATTAATAAAGCCCTACTGTAAACAAGATACATTGGTTAGAGAGCTTATTTCCTAATAGGGAAGCGCTTTATAACATAGTGTAAAAATAACAAACACCTTTATGTTTGCTTAGACATCTTAATGCAACACAAGTCACCTTTACCAAAAAAAAAAAAACCTCTCTGTAGCAAGAGACTTGGAATTGTAATCAGCCATTAAAACATAATGGGTTTCAGGGAAGAAACATTTCTACATTGCATTACTTAGTATTTCCACTGTTTCTCATTTTGATTTTGACAGAGGTTTATTCTGCACAGTTCTGAATACCAGATACTCATACAAATGATCTGTCTTAATATTGTTTCCAAGTTTTTATTTGATCTTGAAAAACATTTCATTATGTTTAATTTAGGGAAATGAGATTTCTTTAATTACTGTCTGTAGAAGCTATTAAAAGCTCAATTACATTTGCAAATTCATTTTTGAAAAGCTTTATCATTTTAAGATTAATAATAATAAAAAAAAATCCATGATCTGACTGCGTGGGACTTTCCCATACACTGAGGAGTTTTCTCCCTCCTCTCTTCCCACTATCAGGAAATAATATGTTTAAAATGGAAAAATTAATTATGCAGAGAACTAAAGATCAATGGAGCCTTTGAAATCGGACTGCGAGTTGGGAATTTGAATGAAGAGCAATTGTTTTTTAGTGAGATGGGATTACCAAAATATTAATGCCTCCCTTCACTCACTGCTGAGAGCCTGAGAAGGAGGTGACCTCCCTGGACTTCCTGGACCTCCCTGGACTTCCTGGACCTCTCCGGGCTTCCCGGCCCTTTCCAGGAGCGACGGCTGCTGGAGATGCTGCCGTTCATCCTCACAGGTGATCCCTAGGAGCAGAGGCCGTCCCAGCACGGGTCGGCTCTGTGTATCGCTCACACGTGTCCAGGCTGCTTCCCAGGGAAGAATTTGGATTTTGGATTTACACCATTCTCCGGAAGACGATGCATAGGCTTGGTGGCTGTTTAATAATTTATTATTTATTTTATGTTATCGATGCCTCTAGTGTTTTCTACAGTGCTGCATATTTCATGTAGCAGAGGGCAGAGGGAGATGGCCAGGCCATCTAGCACCATCTCAACAACCTTTATAAATTATTGGAAGTTTCCTTGGTAAAACCGATGCTACCCCGTCTCCAGCTGTACCTACAGTCGCACACAACAGCCTAATGCGGATTAATGGGGCGCTCATGGTGATGAAGGGGCTGCAGCCCTGCAGTTACTCCGCCAAAGAGAGGCAATTAAAACCCTATCACTGCAGTATAAATACAGCGAAATTAAGTTGTTGGCCTGCCACATGGTGGCAATTTTGACTTGCTGCATAATGAAAGCCTGTGTCATATTTTATTCAGAAGTAGTGACTCTACCAGGAAAATGTTTTTAATTTACTTGAATCAGTCTGGAGCAGTGTTATCGGCAATGAATATGAAGTGTGTAAACTCCTGTCTTATTGTCACTAAAATATCAATAGTGGTAATAAATGTTTGCTCGCTCTCTATTCATCACGGAGCTAAGCAAAGCTGGAAGTTTACATCTGGAAATCATGGAATATAGCCTGATATGATGAAAGACATGCATTAGCATATTCAAATGTAGTAGGGGAAAACAAATTACTTGTTTCAAATTATTCAAATTAACTATTCTCATAGCCGTTCTCTAAAACTCTAAGAGAAATTATTGAGTCCCAGCAATTGGGTTCTCCCAGTTTATTGTGGCTGCCTGCCGTTTTGGGGGCCGAAAGCTGCTCTGAGTGGCCTTCCCTCCTCCTTTTTGCAATGAAAGGGCTCAAAGTCAGCCTAAAATCAAGAGGCTTCTTGGTATGCTGCTTGTTCTGGGATGTTGTAGGGCTTTTGGGGGAGTAAATTCATGAAATGGGATTATATCATGAAATATTGGGGTAGGAAAAAATCAGAGGATTAATAAAATTAAGGAACTTCTTCCTGTAGTACAAATTGCAAAACTACTGTGCAGTTTGAACGTAAAAAGAGAAATAGCATTAAACACGATGCTGCCTCTCCCTCCATGAACGTTCCGAGGACTTAAGTTATTGCTGTTTCTCTCCCAGTGTTTCCCAGTGCTCTAGAAACACCCGTACCTGCCTCCCTGCCAACCCGGGCGAGCGTTGGGGCGTATTGGGCGGTCGGGGCTCCCCGTGCAGCGGGCGGCAGGGACGAGGGCGCCCTGAGCAAGCTCTGGCTTCAGCAGCTGGCTAATTTAATCAAGTCTTGTTACAGCAAAATGATTCCACTGTAAGCAGCCTGTAAAAACTGTAATAAGCACAGTAAGAAATGCACGGGGTTTTTTTCCCCTTTGTGGTTTTTCATGCTGTCAAAGCCCACTACCAGGAAAGCCGCGACGTGCCGCAAAGCTGTTTGTCAGCGCCCGGGTTTATTTTTGCTGGGAAGTATTGATTGCGGAATGAGAAACATTTAGTTGAACAGCGGTCGATGAGGAGCAGGCAAAGGACGCTCTGAAGTTTGACCCGTTTTAATTTGAATGAAAACACAGAACCCGGGGCAGTTTAGGAGCACAGGGAGAAACAGGAGGCACTGGGAGAAATCGCCTCTCCCGGGAATGAAATCTTCCTTGCGCTGGAAAAAGGGAGACCCTGTTAGTTAAAGAAACCAGTTGGGAGAGGAGGACCCAAAACGCCAATTTCTGGTTCAGTTAATATATCATAATTAATCCTAGAAAAATGTATCCTGTGTTATTTTCTTCTCCTCGTTTAAACCCAATACAAAGTATCTGTTGGCAATCAATATTAATTACAGAGAAATCATGGCCCACTTTGGCAAATGCTTACAAATAGTTGTTAAAAAATTAATGTGAAGGTTAATAGACTGATTTCAAGCAATGTTTAACCTGTGAAAAATATTCTTATGTAGACTTTTGCTAACAAAATGGTTCTCCCATATTAGTGTAATGAATAATTCCAGAGTAAACCTGTTGAACCTACTGGGACAAACAAATTCCAGGGAAAAGAAGAATCTTACTTACATTTAAGCAATAGCAGGAATCTTAGTTACATTTAAGCAATAGAGGTTAAAAAAGAAGAAATATCTGGGTCATGCTCTTGGTTGGGCTCCCCTCTCTCTCTTGAGACTTCATTTTGACTTTTTTGTTTGAATAAAAATGGGTCCTGCTTGTGTAGATGAGATCGCTGCTGCTGCGAGCTGCTTTGTGCGTTGTGTGCACGAGTGTTTTGTGTCCTGGAGACTGAAAACTGCTCAAGGGTGGGTGTCCTTTTGCTCTCCTTCCCCCTCCCAGACTAGTTAATCTGCGATGTGGCTGCAGATAGCTCTGCTTTCTGCAAGGGTGGCATCCAGGCTGCCAGTAGTGCCCTCAACCTGCAGGGAATTCCTGGTCGCTGGGAAGAGGCAGGATTTGAGGGCCATGGGTTGATGCTTCTGTTTGGGTTCCTGCAGCCTCGGGCCTTGCTGGCCATCCCATTCCCTGCAAGGAGCCTCGGCTGGTACCTGGGGGCTGCCTCCTGCAGCGGGATGCTTCGATTTCTTAACTTCTCTTAATCGTCTTTATCTTCATGTCACTTAATTTCCCAAATCTTGCTGCTCTCCTAAGGAGAATTGGTTGTGGTTTTTGCTTGGTTGTTTTAAGGTGACTCCTGGGTCCTCTCCTGGTCGCTGAGCATGGATCGGTGCGTGTAGAGCAGCAGTGCAGGCTTCCCCACGTAAGCGTGAGGAGTGACCAGCAACATCAAGGCTCGTGATCCACCTGCAGGAGATCGATGAAGCCCAGAAATGGCTTCTGCAGTTTGTGCCTTAAACGCCAGGTCATCGCTGCACGTTTCTTTTCGTGGCATTTTCCTTGTTGCCCTCTGAAAGCCCTTGTAAGAAAAGATGACCTACAAGAAAAGATGCCAGGGACAGTGGGCGACAAGGGCCACTGAAAAGTGTAATTTTAAAGGTGGCTTTGATGGGCGTGAAGCTGGAGAGATGCCGAGGGCTGTGAAAGTCCCTCCTGTGCCGCTGGGCCGAGTCGCGCGGGGTCTCCTCGTGCTCGGGCCCTGGAGCCGAAGCAAGCGGGACCTCGCAGCGCCGTGTTTGTTCAGCATTAAGGACATAACTTAAATAATTTAACTAGAGCAGTGGATTTATTTCCAAATAACTTGTGTCTTGTTTTGAAATTTTCCCTTTTCCCGATATTTTGGCTAGCCAAACAGAAGCCCTCCTCTCTCTGCGTAGTCACTGTGTCTTCCCACAAGCGAATAGATATTTCATTTACTCCTTTGCCACCTCCCTCTGTGACATCTGCTTATTTATCACTGTCTTTAAGGTCCCTTTTGTGCTTGGTAATGTTCATATTTTTGGTCCCGTGGTTACTGCTATTATAAATTATTATCCAGTAAGATTTATAGCCGTGAGACTTGTACAAATAGTCTTATCTCCCCCATTTAATGGCTTAACGCAAAGAAACCTTTGCTATTTTCTAATGAAATGGTATGTAGAATTTCTAGATGCATTTTTGCAGATACGCCATAAAAATTTAAGTCTGCAACGAAACTACATCCGACAGCCTACAAATCACATGTGCATTGAGATTGTTCAGGGTATCTGGATGCTGTACCTGGAGTAATTCTACAATGTCAACAGTCACTGGAACCCCCATCACTAGGGAAGCGTAATGTTAATTGTCTATGTTTATTATTTGTTTGTTACCTCGTTTAAATGCACAAGGAAAAAAATCATTTAATTTCTGCGTGGGAGTCGCATGGAAAAGGCCATATTATTTTATTCCAGTAGCACGATTCATAAATTTTCAGTTCTTTCTCTTACTCCTCCTAAATCACACATGGCTACTTTAAAATAGGGTTTTGCTGTCATTAGTTTTGCTTTTATATGACATTTTAGTGTCCGGAACTAACATAAAAGAACCACTAAAGATCAGCTCCTGCCATGGTTGATTTATCTAGGTTGCACAGTATGTCGTGGTGGGTGCTGCGGCCCAGGGTTTCAAGAATTAACAACAGCCATAGCCCTTGAGACCTGATAGGAAAATTACTGACATTTTAATTTCTCTTGCATTTCCTTGCCTGGGTACCCCGTTTTTATAAAGCTTATTGTTTCACGTAGCATTTCAGCAGACAGGCGCTGCCCTCTTGATGGGAATGCTGCTCCCAGCCAAACCCAGGGATCCGGGGGCTGCGGAGTCAGGGCCCTGTCTGCTCCCGAGGCTGAGCCAGGCAGCGATGAGTGATGAGTTGTCCTCTGGATAACAGAAATTGGCCCGTTTCAGGCTGCTAGGGTATTACCAAGAAATGTTAAAGTTGCTTACATCTCAAGTATGACTTCTAGAAGTTATTTTGAGTAGAGATGAGGGAAAAAGGTCTTATGAAGGAGAGGAGTGGTTATTTCTAATTGCTGTTTTGCTGTTTTTCGGTAGGTCTGAGCCAAATAAGAGTCACTCAAAGTAATGGGGATATTTTATAGCAATCTGCCATCCTGCAGGTTGAGACTCCAGCAGATCAAAATATGATGGGTTCTTTATTTCTTTCTTTCTTTTTTTTTTTTTTTTGCAGTAGCAGTAGAGGAAAAATGAGAGAGAGAAAAGCAGGATTTTTTCACTGTGTTATGTTTTTTCACTGTGTTATGTTATCTTATGTTGAATTATTAAACTATAGGAAATGTTGAGGTTCTTTGGTTTGGAGTGAACACTATGTTTATTGTAGAGAATAACTCTCCACTATCAGGTGACAAAACTGGAAGACCTTCCATCTCTAGCCAATTGATCTATTGCCATATAAAACTGTTGGGATTGTATAGTTGGTGTAATAATTTTGGTTGCTTATTGATCTTTCCCAAACTTAATATCAAATTTATCATAAAAAGATGTTTTACATGTGCAGTTAATGAATAACCTTTATGCTCTTTCAGCGTGAGAAGCTGATACATGAGTTGGAGGAAGAAAGACATTTGAGACTTGAGAGCGAGAAGAGACTGCGGGAGGTGACGCTGGAGTCGGAGCGAAGCAGAGCTCAGATGCGGGGACTGCAAGAACAGTTTTCCAGGTATGTTGTATGAGTAGACTGTGTTCAGCATAGGGCAAGAACAGGCTGTGATACAAGAAGATTAATGAAACTCCTTGGTGACTTGGATGGAATCTAAGGCCAAAAGCGGCACCTCTGAAATTCCACAAACACAATAAGCGTTTGGCCAAGTGGCTGGTATCATCCTGTAAAACAGAAGGGGCTTATACCATTATTCTACATAAAGATGTGAACATTTCATTTCTAGAGATTCTTGTATTAGAATTCCCAGTATTTTTCCACAGGAAGTACAGGACTTCATGCTTCTCAACTACTGCATGCCATTGAGGAATTTGTTTGCTTGTTTTTAATTATTTGAACTGCTGGAAGAAAAGCTGTTGTCTTTACAATTGAAAGTAATGTCCCATTAACTGTTAAGAATGGGTTTGATCAGTCTAAATAATTGAAAAAAAATACATTGCCTTTTACCTGCTAGGTCACCACCTGGCTTGGACGTGTTCGGGATCTCTTTCTGCATTGACCTGAACAGAGTTTTGTGCTGGAACATTGCTCCGCTTACCAGAAAGCCGCCTTAGACTTGGGGATTTAAGACAAACTATTCAAATAACCACAATAGAGATTGGAATTCTTTATTGTTTTTATGATACACAATAATATCATCAAATACAATCTTTTTTTATTGCTTTATCATGTGATCAGAAAATAAAACAATCAGGACAGAATCAAAAAAGATGATGGAATTTTATGTTGTATATTTTCCATCAACATTAGGTATTAATTCATTCCTTTTGCCCCTTCAAAATGTTTGAAAAGCTCAGGTTCAGTTTAAAATGATGAAAACAGGCTATGGGGCAGGTATTTTAATTTGATTGCTTGTGTGTGTATGTGAGGGGGGATTAGGGTTTTCTGTTTTGGTTTTTCTTTTTGTTCAGTGTCTGCCATGATGCTCCTCCCATGCATGACTGGGTTTCTAGGCAACAGTGAAGAAGCATTTAACAGTAATAACAAAATTTGATCTGATTTTTTTTTGAGGGGGGGGAAATTTCCAGATTTTTTAATTTAAAGATTTTTTTTTAAAAAAAGCTTTTATAAATGACTGAAATTCCTTCCTCTAAAAATGCTAAAGCTCAAGATTTTCTTCCTTTTAAATTTTTTCTTCTTGTTTTATCATCTTTGAATTAAAATTTTAATTATTCTGATGAGGCTCCCAGAATGGTACACACAGGCATGCACACACACACACACACACACACACACACACTTAAAACCACTCTGAGTATTCTTAGTTATTTTGCTCTCTTGCATATTCGTCTTTATTTATGGAAGAAGGTCTTAAGGTCCTTGTTTTAGAAAAGTAGTTCTTGTTGCAATAACTAGAAGCCTTTGTGCTGTTTAAGTTGATGTGGCCCTGGTTTAACAAAGAAAGAGTGTGAGGGGAAAATAAACAGTGTCTGCAGTAATGTATCTAGTAACTTGGTAAATTTAAGGGCTGCACGTGCAGAACTTTACAGCATAACCTTTTGTTTTTCCTGTAAAATTGTGGCAGTCTGATTCCAGTATTTCCAAAAAGAGTGGCAATGTTATGGAGGTAGCATCCCTGAAGTCCACTGTCTGCAAATTAATCCATTTTTTCCTCCATTATTATTTACAACCTAGGTCTCTCTCAAATAATTCTAGCAAGAAGCAGAGAGATGCAAGTTGTTTGGTTTAAAGCTTGTTGTCTTCTTATTTTTGTGCCTGTGATTTCCATAAAGGTGAAACAACCTAAATCAGTATTATGTGCTTCTCATGACTGTGTACGTATTAGCTACAATGAGAAAAGACCAACTTAAACAGCACTTTTCACTAATGGCACCTGAACTGGGCCCTGTTGTTGCCAGTGGCACAAACTCCCATTGGCTTCGTTAGCGCTTGGACCAGATGCAAGGAGGAGAACGCGGCTCTTAGGCGGTGTAAAAGCAAACGAAGGGTTAGCTCTGTCATGATGGATAGTAGAGATTCTTCTTATGCCTAGTAGAATATTACAACATTATTGTACAAAACCAGACTTTTTTTCCCTAAACAAGTGTGTTTTTCTCACTGTGTGAAATAGCAGATAATGAAACTGGCAACGGTGCTGTGGAGGGATCATGGTCCTGAAGGGCTGGAGCCTTTCATTTTTTTCCAATTTGCCGTATGATTAAATGGGACAGGAGAGGTGCTGATAGGAGATGTTAAAATGGAAAGGGCTGTGGAAGAGGATGCCTAGGAAATAATTATCTGCACCCAAATTCTCTGCCTTTCAGAAGTACGAAATAGGTAGAAGACTAAAGTATGGACATAATCTTTTAAATTTGTGTAATTCCTAAACAGAGTAGATTTATGCGCAGTTATTCCTGCACTTGCATGCAGCAGAGCAGGGTAAGCAGTAATTTGGAGCATGTTTTTTTTTTCCATCTCAGACTAATTTTCTAAACATCTTTGAAAAAAACGAAACGTAATAGTATGTGGAAAGCTCTAAATTGACCTTTTATAATGGGGGAGAAAGATACCTGTTCCTATCTGAAGTTGTGTGAAAACTTTATTATGTAAGTGCGTAGCTGGAGTTTGAGGACTTCAGAAGGCAAGCTCTCTTTTTCTGATGTTTACTTTTTATTGACGTTTCTGTTCTCAGCAAGTAAGCAATATTCCGGCTAAGCCTCTGGAGTAAATCGAAGTCCTCTGTCTTAACATCTGTATAAATCTGTCAGAGCCTTAAAATGACACAGTGGCTGGTTTGATAAATACGTGACGGTTACTGCAGAAGGAGAAGGAACTTTTAAACGCAAACCTTTTCCTGAACTGCATCGTGATGAATGCATGTAGATGAAAGTTTGTTTTTTATCTTTATTGGGGTAATTGTGTTTAAGGTGTGGAGGGTCCTTCAGGGAGACGACTTAGTGCTGAAGCTGGGGTTTTGCTCTGTAGTCAGATGCAGTTAGGCTTGCATTGCCTCAGTGTAATCTCACCTTGGGGTGAAATCCTTTATGTTGCCTCTCAAAACCGCTGAGATCTGTTGCTTTTCCGCAGCTGCTCTGCAAGGCTCTTTGGCATGAGAATGTGCAGTGCATAAAGACTAACCCTCTAGGACTAACCCTCTACATTTCAGCCTCATTTCTTCGAAGACAGTGCCATGCAGTTCATCTTCCTTGTTTTGAAGGTCACCATTTAGATCAGTATGCGCTGATATCTCTGGCTGGTTATGGAGAAAAAAAAAAAAACATGGGCTAACCCATGTTGCATTTTATTTTGTTTCATTTTTATTAATTATTTGTCTTTTTGTCCATTGGACGACTTCTTTGGGGGCATTAGAGAAGAATGGGCAACCTCTGTATTTCGTGTGTCTCCTTGTTCTTGGTTTCAGCTGCATTTCCTCTAGGAAATTCAGCATCTTCCTACAGCAATATGTACAGAAATGCAACAACACCCCTGAAGCAGTGGGTGTGATTTATACTATCACTCTGAAAAGCACACTAATATACACACCATAAATTGATTACATTTCTGCACATCAGTAAGCAATACAAATTGTTGCTTGTTGAGTAAATACAACACACATGACTCCAAACTGGTATTAGATGTTAAAGCAGTAATGGAAATAGCTTTGGCTTAAGTTATTTTGATTATTGTTTTTGGTTGAATTGAAACAAACTCAATAAAACACAGTATTGTAAGGCATGTCTGTAAGCAGTAATTGAAGGTGCTAGTATCAAGTCTTTAAAATCCGCTTTGTGTAAATATCAAAAATCCTCCAGTTAAGATGACTTTTTATAAGTATTTGTGTCTGCGCCTGGAAAACAGTCTTGGGCTTTCCAGAATGCGAGTTACCAGAAAAACAGCAAGTGCTTCTCATTTGATGCCTCAGGGTCCTGCAGGTTGGATAGCTGTATTTCCCCCCTGTATTTTTCCTCATTTTAGCATTGCCTCTCGTCACGGTTGACCATAGGGTGGCACTTCCACCACAGGGAAACGTGACCACCTTGTATCTGAGAATGTTCGACATGCAGTGACGGTGTCTCCCTTGGTCTAAGCAGGTGCCCCTTGGTTTTCGCCAAGAACTGTTGATTCTTTCTGCTGTCTTCTGCCTCGTCTGCAGATGAGTGGAATTGAGGACTGTTTTCTTAGCAGCTGTGATAAAGCTGGTATCAAAGGCTGCCCTGTATTGTACACGCTTGGATTTTATTACATGTGGTTGTGCTGTAGGCACATCTCACTTGCCTGCTGTCCTCCAGCTCTGTTCCCAGCTGCAAGGAGTTGCTGGAACATGTTGGATACCTGGGTCTGAGGGTCCTGGGAGTGCTTGCCGAATGGGAGGTGGAGCTGGTGTCTGGTTTTGCAGGCCCCATGCTGAGGTTGGGTGTTTTAGCACCTGTGCAGAGTGCCTTCACCTAACCTTGCTTCCCAGCCCTGGTCAGGCTTGCTGAGCCTTGGGAGGTGGATTGAGCACCAACGATGTCGCTCTTCACCATGGATTAGATTTGCAGGAGTAGAGGACAAAGCTTCGTATCTGTTGGAAAGGTGAATAGTCCCGTTTTTAAATAACACATTTTTGAAGGTAGTTGTTCCGTATGTACCCTTGGCTTCCTTCAAAAGCTCACGTTCCAGTTCTGATGTTAGGGTGCAACTGATTGAAACGGAGGTATTTTTGCATGAAAGTTGAGCAGGAACAAAAGCGGTGAGGCCAAGGGGACTGCAGAGGGTTGGAGAACCGGCGTAAACTCAAAGCACAGAAATCGTGCAGAGAACAGAAGTTCTGACATGCCGGTGTGTGTGACGTATATTGACTTATGTAACCCTTTTAAAGAGCAGTAGATTGCTTCAAGCCATATTTAATATGCCCAGAAAGGAGCATGCAGTTCTTGAAGTCCTCTGGGCTCTTCAGGCACCCGAAGCTGCCGTAGGAGCCTGCCCTATTTCAGTGCTCTGACGTGCTAGTGAATCATGTGGAAGCCTTTCATGGCAGCTCGTAGCTGCTCTGAAAGCTTCCTTTGTATCTGCCACAGACAAAAGCACAGTTTTCTGTTTGCTTGGAGCATGCCAGGTTGGGTTTTTATGTGTGCACACACTGACAGTATGCATCATGCTCCTGTTTCTGGGAGGTGGCACCTCCTGCTGATTTATCAGAGCACGCAGTGGTGCTGTGCTCCCTCTTCTCCTTTAGCTAGCACTAAATTGCAGTAGGAGATAGTGGTGTTTGTGAGTTGTTTGTTTTTGGTTTTCCCTTTGCACAGGTTACAATGTAATTCTCCAGTTCCCCTTTATCATGCACAAGACAGTGCCAAAGCTAAAAGCAGTGTGGCAAAACTCGAACCCCAGTTCCACAGAAGGTCACCAGTGCCCATACAGTGGTCCAAAACCAGCATATAACCCCCTCCGTGTGTTACTTCCTTGGAATAGCAGGGGAGCTCACGGGGGCATCTCTCAGTCATAGATAGTGCTCAAGACTAAGGGCAGGGATTGCCATGTTGCGTTCCTTGTCAGGAAACAAGGCCCTATCCTTTTTTATTTTGCATGATAACATATATATTGTTATACATACCAACAACATAATAAATTGTTGCTGGTATTTCTAGCTATAGCCCATTCTCCTGTGTAAAATATGCTTATATTTATGAAATAAAAGTGCTGATACAGGAGCCAAGTACTGTCACTGTGAGCTGTTGCCACCTACCTAACTGCTGTGCCTTCGTGTATGGTAAGATGTTTTCAAGGTAAATAGTGCTGGTAGTTGTCAAGAGAACTTCTGTTACGTATCACCGGTCTGCAGTTCTTATTGATGTATTTTTAAACTTGCACTGTAACGGGCAGAGTACAAACACTGACTGTTTCTTTCCTGTGGCACTTTTCATAGTTTGGTTTCTTTGAACTTGTGAGAGCAGGCGAGTCATGTGTGTGGCAGACGCCGTTCTGCAGTTCCTTGATGCCATATAAAGTAAAGGGACTATTCAAACCCACCACATTCCTTTACATCTTTAATAAAAAGATCCCTTTGCTAGACATGATGGATCCCTTAATCCCAAGGACTTCAATAGGATGAGCACAAAACGATCCATTTCCCTTGGGTTTACTTTTTCCCTTAAGTCAAGTCATTTGATATTGATTAGATGTGGTTTCAGTGAGTAACATTTTAAAATGTTTTATTTTAACATTATATTCTAAATTCTGAGCCATTAGTCAGGAAAAAAAAATGCTCATGATTGCATTGGAATATCACCATCACTTCACTTTTTATTCATCATTCGCTTTGATGTCCCCATGTATTGGTACCCTGTATATGAAAGACCAAACTGCTTGGGTTATTTTTTTTATTTGGAAAAAGCCTGATATATACAAACATAAAAATAAGGCACTGTTGTGGGGATTTTGGGAAGAGTGAAAAATCATTTTAGAAGGCATAGGCCTACTCTTTACCACGAGATAGGGGCATGTAGTAGATGAGAAAGCAGGAATGCTTAGCAGTTGTTCTCTCTTTGTCTTCCCTAAAGAGAAACAACAGGGTACATATACAATAAAAGTTGCCAGGGACAATTTGAGGCCCCAAGAAAGAAAAGTGGAAGCAAGCTGGTTAAAGAATTAAAGTGACTTAAGTAGATGCAAGTGAGTTGTGTTTTTCCTGATTGTCCTCAAAGGCACCAGGTGAAGCAGTGAAGCCACCATGGACCTTTGCAGGCATAGGCAGTTAAGAGAAAGAGTGTTATCCCAAAAGATGACTAGGAGGTTGGATGCAGAAGGTCACAGACCAATTCAATATCTTAAAGAATTAGATGAGGTTCTACAATGTTCTTCATAAAGAAGACAAGCAGGATCCCAAAGTCCTAAGTCACTGTCTGACAGATATATCAAATGTATCTGTTGTCATGCAGCTACTCAACATAGCTACTCAGATTGAGATGGAATTTTTGGCATGATTTCTGTAGAATAATTCAGTAGGGGTTTAAAGCTTCAAATTTGTGTCCTAAATACCATTCTGAAAGGAGCCTGCAAGATAAGCTTAGGAAGTATATATGAGCATTTGAAAGAGAGTTCTCTACGTTTTTCTGAAAGGTAAGAAATGATTAATTCCTTTTGAAATGGGTGATGTATTGAAAGCCAAATAAGTGATTCTTGTTGAAGATAATAATTTGATCTGTTTAGCTCAGGCTAGTGTTGTAATATGTTGTTGTAGCTTAGACAGAAAATACCCCCATCACTCGCTCCAGGCTGGGTGGTGGGGAAGTGGGACAGGCCATTTCAAGCTCCATGGCACGAAACCACATGTGGGCTAAGGCCAGCTCAGACCACAGCGCGCTGCGATGTGATTTCAGTTGTCTACAGGATATTGTGCTTCCCTCCGGGTGTCTCATAAAACTCCTTGGACCCGCTCTTGTTGAGGCATAAAGACAAGTTGTCATTACTGAAAAATCTCTACTGCTGTCTAGACTTTTATTATTTTTGCTGTGAATGTTTTAGAAGCAACTTGCTTTTTTAAATTATGATTAAGAAAAAAAGTATGAAATAACAGTGAAAATTACTAAGATACTGGAAATAAGACCTAGGAGGAGAGTTTGGAGGAGTGAATATGAAGCTGAAGATGACAAAAGAGCCACAGTCATGTGTAAACATATATTGAAGGATGTTATAGATAGTAATTCTAAATATTAAAAGAATAAAAGATTGTAGCTAGTAGGATTAATCTTAGCTTCAATTAACTGCTAATTATAGTCGTAGAAAGAATAAACAGTTGTGGGAGTGACTTGAATTTCAATATAAAACCATATGCACATACTGCAAGGGAAATTGTGTTCGGTTGCTTTGCTCGAGTAAGTAGGTTATGAGAAAATCTTCCAGGAAGACTTTTTCATTAAGTGTCATGTGCTTTGGGGAGAGCTGCCACGTTGAGCAGTGCTCTGTGGTGAATCTCATGGAGAACTTTGGAATTTAGGGCATGGCTAGAGTGAGATGCTGCGGCCTTTGTGGCAGCTTCAGGTGATTTGCTTTTGGGAAAGCTTTTTCTCGATGAAAAAACAATGATATTGCTATGCCCTGAGATACGAGGGTTTCCCTTTCTTGACCCAGTAGAGATTTCTTCCAATCCAAAGAGTTTGAATAATTTTATTACAATGTTTTGCAGAAAAGATAGTAATAGACAGTATCTTCAAAGGTGACAAACTTCTGTCTAGATTGCAGTCATAAAACGGGAAAGCACTTTTGCTTGTTTCAAAAGTTCTTATACACATATTAAAATGGAGAAAATGCCTTCATTTATGAGACCACCAGATTCTACAAACTGTTTGCTTGTTAATAGCCTTTACTATTGCCATGCTCTGAAGGACTGTTTGATGTAGGAATGACTCTAAATAATCTGAAAATGCTTTAGTTTCTAGAGAAGAAGGCTTCTCATATAACTAAGTACTTTAAAAAAATCAGTAATTCTTTCTGTCACCTTTTCTACACAAGTAAATAAGAATGAGTTTCTTTTTTATGTGAGGGAATTCTGCAATGGATTCAATCTCCCCCTGTTTACATTATTCAGCGTGCAAGAGCCAGATCCATCCTTCTGTCAAAGCTGAACATAAAGTTCCTGCTTCAGATTTAACTGTGTGCCTCTGTCCTTTTAAAATTGCCTTCACTTCCTAGCATCTCTATAACAAAGGACTATTAAGAAGGAAATGGGAGGAAGGCATTTGAGAGAAGACAATGTGGAGATAGAGATCTGGAATCCTTGCGGAGGAGCGTATTGTCGCGAGACACCTCGTCTGCTACGGTTTGAATCCAGCACTATAAAGAGATCTGTCTAAAGGGAAATTTTGTCCAGTAAAATGATTAGAGAAATTAAACACAGATAAGGGGAGCAGAGGAGGAAAAAGGTGGTGGAGAATAGATGTTACTTCAGAGGCTGTCGCCAGTGATTTATGATAAGTTTAAAGGGCATCTTTTCCAAAGCATCCATCTGCTTTAAGCTACCAGCCTGTCTCCCAGGGATGTTTTCTGCACCAACACAATGACTCGATCTGGCTTTAAAGTCTTTGCTTGTCCCCATAGTCTTCTGCAATGGTAACTTTTACTAATTTACCTCCATCTTAGGAGGGGGGAAGGTAGGAAATGTCGGTGCCAGGCAAGGCTGGAAACCTCCCTCGCAATCAGACCTGCCCTCGTGCCAGCCAGTCCTTGGGCTCCCCATGCTCCAAGGCTCCCTCCTCAAAAGGCAGCATTTCCCTTGGTGGATAGAGACATATGTCTTAAAAATCAATACGTGTAATGATAGTTAAGGCTGACCTTCTAATTGTGTGGTTCGATTGCAGTTCACTACCCAGATAATATGGATTTATCCTATTTTAATATCGTATCACCACAATCGTATCATGCTTGTGGTTCCTTGTGTCAGATAATTATAAAACTATACTTAACTGCTGTGCAGTTTTCAGGTTATAGACTGTGTCTTTTTACTAATGGGGCAGATAGAAACATATAAGTTTATGATCAGATTTTTTGTTGGTGGTGGGTTTTGTTAGAGGTGACTAGAGGTAGCCGGAGTTAAGAATTTTCCTGTCCCATAAAACTTGTGTTATAGACTGTATGTGTGTCATTAATGAGCGGTAGGGTATATTCAGATTGATGGTTGTAGGTACAGAGCAAATTAAATTATGAGGGAATATTCTGATTAAAAAGCTGACATAGAGCTAAATGAACTTGACAGTGATACTTCTTTTATGAACATGATTGGAATCTTCAAAGGCGTTAGTCAGCTCAGCTTAAATTTTACATTGACAGTTTTACAACAAATTAAAACAGGGACGCCTGTGCTCCGTATCTAATTGCAGGCAGGTAAAAATTTAGTCCAGAAAAGTGCTGAACCTTTCTGAGGTCCTGGTGTGCCTTCTGCTCTCATTAAAGTCGAAAGGAAAGCGGCACTTCAAGTGCAGCGGAAGGCTGGGGCCCTGAGGAGCACAGACATGTAGATTGGAGGTTCAGGGGATACCAACATGAAACCCAGAATGTTTCCTGTCTGCACAGAATAACTGGCGAGTTCCTGGTCTTGTCTACATCTCACAACAAGGTTGCCTGTTACTCATGTGTGTATTAGACGGGGATGAGCAAGCAGTCCCCTAACAAACTCCAAAAAACGAAGGGCACAAGCAATAGCAGGGAAATACAGCCAAGGATGGGCCCGAGTTGGTGTTGCTTATTCCATCCTAAAGTGGGCAGTATAAGTTGGGATTTTTGCTCTTAAAGTCAGCTTGGAATCACTGTAGAATTGTATCTTTACTCACGTTTTGCACAGCTGACTTTGTAATGCTGGTATGCAAGTAAAGAGTGATCTTTAAATGTGACCAACGCGTAATTTGTGAATATAATCAGTTTATCATCTTGCTTGGTGTAACCTCTTAAGTTGATACAATACTAAAGGAAATAGAATAATTTATCTGCCTGACTTGAGGTGGCAATATATTTTTTCAGCCTACCAGCAATTTGTAGCCTGCATAGATTGGATTGTTTCACAGGAGAATTATTATGGTAATTTTAATTTTATCTTTGAACTTGCAATTATTCCACTGTATTGTTCCAATTAACAGGCTATGCAGCCGCTCGCTTGTTCTCACTGCTCAGAATTGGACAGCGCAACTTAAAAATTTAGCTTTAATCTTTTTCTTCTATCAAAACGTTTTGGGTGTGTAGCACATTTCAAAAATCATTATTCAAAGATGCAGCAAGTATATATAAAACTGAAAAGCTGTTAGGTGCAAAAGTTCTTCTAATTAGTCACCTCTTACACTGATATTCCATCTGGCTGGATGCCCCGTAGATATATCCTCAGAGATTTATGCCCTGAAGGGGTAAAGGTTTCTTTCAACTCCTTGTCTGCTGGTTGTTCATTTTCCTGTTACAGATGTGGCTTGGAGGAAAAACTAAAAAAATATATAGGTTTTTTATTTTAGGCCATCAGCAGCAGGACGGATGGAGAGCTCTGAGGTTCTTAGTCCTGTCTGAGGGCAGGTCTCAAGATGCTTGCTCAGTTTTGCTCTGGGTCTAGCTGAAGGTGTCACCCCCTGCTAAAGGCATGGGCATTACCCTTGTTAAAGATGAGAAAAACATCAGAGGACAAATGCTGCAGTTTCAAGTCATCTGACATGCTTCGAACTATTCAGCTAGGTAAGGAAAACTGGTGGCCATCTGAGGATCTGGCCAACTGGTGGCCTGAGGCTCATCAGCTCTCCAGAGCTGCTAGATGACTGCACAAAGTAACGGCATGATGAGGTTTCATTTTAGCTAGCATACTGCAGGAGTGCACCAAGTACTTACTGTGGGCTTTGCCACTGGATTTGGTGGTAAGAGTGCTGTGCTAAAGAACATGTGTCTTAACTCCATGTGGTTTTTTTTTTTTGCTTAAGTCCCCTTGATATTTTTGGCAGTGCCATTAATCACTCTGCAGTTGGTTGCAACATGGTTGAAATCCCTAACTCTGTAGGGTTTCTGCCGCCATTCCGTAACAGTCCCTGGATGCTGTTGCAGATGGCTTTTCTTGTAAAAGATTGCCAAAAATCTTAACGTGATTCTCTTTGGTCGCAATACATTGTATGCTTCAGTTTGCAGACACTGTAAAACAGACAGGTTTTCGTGACTGTTTTCAGTGTCGCGTGGTTTGAATTCCACCAGTGGTGCCTGCACTGTAATTTCAAACCTTGTGGTGTTAACCTTTAGTACAATTCTGTGTTAAATTGCATTAATAAAATATAGATTTCAGAAAGCACCTGTTATCCTCCAGACATGCTCTCTGAGAGCTATTGACAGGTTGTTTGGAAAATATTGCCTCAAGGATATCCCTAGTTGTGTTGCCTAGAACAGCGAGCAGGGGCAATCAGAGAGTGCTGGGGGAGGAGAAAGAGAAGCCACAAACTACGTTCAGGACAAATCACATTGTGTAGCAATGCTTTATTTTCTGGTACATGTGCTTAGTTTACACCTCGAGTAAAGTTTTTGTTTGTTTGTTTGTTTTACATCACTTAGTTTCATGATAAATGACGGAATCCCGGTTCAGTTGCTTTCTTCACGCTGCAGGTTTGGACTTTGCCTGGTTTTCACCCTAGAGAGCAGTGGCAGCCTGGCATGGTGCTGGGGGGTTTGGTTTGTCACGGGGAAGGTCAATATGGGACGAGGAAGCCTAACGTTGCGAGGGGAAGAACATTTCTGTAGTCTCTAGGGTGGGCACCACAGGTTTGGCTAAATTTGAGAACTTGGCAAGCCTTTTCAATCCTCCTTTTTATTGTTATTGCTCTGGTGTATTGGTGTGGTTTAATTTGCATTTTTTTCCCTACTAGTGCACTTTAGGCTTAGCAGGAGAGTGCATTTTGCCATACGGGGTGACTGCACAGGAAATAATCCAAGTAAAGTGCCTCTTTTGAACTAGGTTTTCTTCTTCTGAGAGTACAGATCAGATAATTAAGTTGTAGTGCTCTTATCAGTGTTTGCCTGCTGCAGAGTCTATTAATTGAATGAATGTGCCGGGAGCTGTTGCAGCATCTCACCTGATCGGAAGGTAACCTTTTTCCTGTCTTTAAGGATGAATCCCTTTCTAGAAACCCTGAGTTGATGGTGGTTTTATCACTGTGCTCCTTTTTGTCTATAGTTGGCGGAGTCTTTTGTCATTCTTTCACTAAATGTAAGAAAGCTAACCCTGAGTAGAATAATAAAGAAATAACAATAAGCCCCCGTGCGCATTCCTTTTTTACTGGAAAATCTAAAAATAAGGACAAAAGTGGGATATTGTGAGCCACTTGTGCATGAAAGGTAACCGCACGTGCATCATGATCGGTTACAATGATGAGGAGTTGACAGCCCTCAACGTTCAGCCTATGATTATGGGGTGTCGAAGTGCATCTGCATTAAAGAGTGTCTACAGTGGTCATCCTTCCTTTGGCTTGTCAAATGCAGATGAATCTCAATGCGCCTTCTGCTCAAGCCAAAGTGTTTCTTAACCTCAAGTACCGGGGGTTTGGGCTGCTGTCCTTAACACAGGTCTCCCATGTGTTCATCTCAGTCCTTACAGGGCAAAGAGGGCATTTGTCAAAGGTTGGGAGGTAGTGGGAGAGTGGAGAATGTCACGTGAATATAAATGTGCTGTAGAGCCTCTTAGAGCAAGAATGATGGATACTAACGTTTTTCCCAAATATTTGTGTTTGAGTGGGCCTATTTGGCTTTTTTTCTGAATTATTTGCTTAAGAGAATGTCAGTGTATACGGGGAAGAAAAAATGGAACATTAACTTCATACTTCATTGCATTTTCTTACTGTAACAACACTTGAAATACTGTTTTGTTCGGCTTTTGTAGTCTTGTGCTGAATTGCTGAAACTTATAATATTGCAAAATAATGAGCAATGTTTTCCCATTCCAGACTTGCTTACATATCATTGCAAGCTCTCTGTTGCATATTTTGTGACATATTTGGTGTTTATTGCTCTGCTATATGTATTTTCTCAATCAGCGTGTTGGTAATGGGGCAATTATAGTGGCGATGGCCCTGTGAAACACATGCATCATGATCCACTGCCACACGGGCAGGATGAGAAATGTCACTTGGGGCTGTTGTAAGAGATCCTAATCCTGCTGAAGTAAGGAGCGAGATTCTTTCTGAATCATTGCCATCTGGAGTATATAAAAATGTGAAATAACCATTTATCATTAGGTTGGCACATGTTACTGGAGCACTATTGGCACTGGTGAGATTCTACTGAAATTAAATACAGTGCACTGAGGAAAAACTCGCTACTTTATTATTTTGTCTGGGTTCTTCAGAACTCTTCCTCCCCACCAATTTATGCTGAGTAGTTAATAGCATTTTTTAAATCTAAAATACACAGGATCTTTGTTTAAAATAATATGGCAATTTATATATCAATTTTTATATGGGTATTAATCTAGTTACAATACAAAACAGCATGCAGGCATTAAGAACAATTTGGAATTCATAATATAACTGGGTAATGTAGTTCAGGCTTTGTGTCCTTGGCTTGCTGCACTTATTGGACAGGTATTTCGTGGCAGTAAGTTTCAGGGTCTGGAACGGGGCCGACGCGCTGCATCCCCCACTCGCGCGGAGCCGTCTTGGTGCCTAATCCTGCCGTAATCGGCTCGCGCCGGCCGCGGAGCGCTGCAGGACACCTCTGCGCACAGCTCCTCGCGGCTGGGAATACACAAGTGGCCTTTTTTTTTTGCTATTTTCTTGGTTATTATGCTAGGGTCATTTTGGAAGTATGTTTTCACTGACCTGTCCCCACTGAAACTTGGCTTTGAACATGTTTTCTAGGTGGGTTTTACCATTGCCTTGCCGGTGGCCTGATTACTCCAAGATTACTCCTGTAGGGATTACTCCCTACTAGGGTTGGAAATACAGGCGCATTGAATCCTAGGGTTGAGTTTACTTTTACTCTCTCTCTCTTTTTTTTTTTTTTTCCTTCTCCAATGTTAAACCTGGTGTGTTTCCAGAAACTTCCTTTTGATACATTGCTTTCACAGCAGTTTCACCTAAGTGCCTGCTTATATCTCTCCCATCTCTGCTTGAACATCAGTCCATGGTCCTGTTCTTGAACCCGTTGTTTGGTCACTTCTGTGCAGATCTGGTGGTGGAAGGAAAGGGCCCATGATCTGAGATGTTGGCAGGAGGGATGAAGAGGATATGATCTTGGAGGGGGAGTCATCACATCCTCGTGTGGCTTTTAGGAAAGCTTTCTCTGTGTATCAGCCTCTCCCTGTCTCTCGCTCCTCACCCGTGGCAGCAGTACCTCTTTTCCACCTTTCTTTCTACACTACAGGCAAGGATTAGCTACAGCAGGATTAGCTGTTCCCGATGGCATGAAAGAAAGGAGGCTTTTAAGCCCTGCTGCTCATCAAAGGGATTTCACAGGTAGAGCAGCTCTGTCGCTGCCATCTCCTTGGAGCAGATGATTTTCCTGTATCTAACTTAGGTGCTCACTTTTGATGGGGGAAGAATATTGGCAAGAAATATTTCTGGGAACTTGTAAGAAACACAAAGCTGAATTTCTGGATGCACCAGCATTGTAATTCTTGCAACCAAAGAAATGAATGTAGCTGTATCAGAAACTGAATTTCTGATGTAACTCCAAATCCCTTACCCTGTTATGTCTAGAGGCGATTAGATGTGAAAAAGTTTTGAGTTTAAGTGTGCATATATAAAATTTATACACATGCATAATATATATGCATATATATTTATATAAAAGATGGTGTTTCCACATCTGTGTCTTCTAAGCACTTCTGTTGGGCTCCCAGCAGTGCTTTGCAGTCATGGTGCTCTTTCCATGTGTCTTTTGAATGACTGGTGGTTATACTTTGATACACAACAGCTTCGTGGTTGCTCTTGTTTAGGGTAGCTAAAACGGTCTGGCACAGTGTGAGTTAAGAATACAGTGCTGACTCGGACAGGGAATCTTAATCGCTTTGAATCTTCAGTCTGAGTCTTACTTTCTCATTTGGAAGGGTTAATCGCCGTGGAATGCAGTGGGCTGGATGACAGTCCTGTTCATTCTCCAGATTAAACAATATGAGGGCTGAGAGGTAGGCCTGGATTTAGAAGATGAAGGATTAGGACTCTAACTAATTCTTTTGAGGATGCGATTTCATTGCATCTTGGTTAAATTGAAGTGGGCCAGTGCTTTTTTGGGGGGGAAGGGGTGATCCCATAAGTATAGGAGATGAGAATATAAGTGTTTTGTCTAGTTGCCTTTTGCTTATAGGCAACTCTAATCTAAGTTTTTCTGCAGTGTTAAGATGAATTAAACATTTAAAAAACGTTACCACTTGTGCCATTTGTATTTTATTTCTGCCCTATGGACAAATGCAGAATATTGCTGATTTTTCTTTAAATTGTATTGCTATCCGTTTCATGACTGCATAGGGATTAAATAAAAAGCTAAGCATTATTTCTTAGCCATTTACAGTAACAGTCTGTAGTGAGCCTCCAAAGGCACGTGCCCCTCGCTGTGTTGTGTGGGCATATTGCCCAGGCTGGTGCATAGGCGCAAGAACCGTCTAGGGTTCCCGAGGGCATGTTTAATTTTCCTTTTTTTATTTTTCCCCCCACTTAACTGTTTCAGCTAGACAGATGTATTAAAAAGCAAAAATAGCAGTTTTCTTCCCCACTGAAATTTTAGGGGTAAATCCGTGTTGTTCTGGTAGCTTCTGTGCAGGTACCTGAGCTAACTTTCCATGGCTGACAGACCCAGAAATAGTGTGGCTACTTATCTGTTCCCAAGCCTTGGTGCAGTGCTGTGGGTCAGGATCTGAACCGCCTTGTTTAAATAGAGGTTTTGATGAAGAACATGCATCCCTTGCGGGTCTAACATTCACAAAATTATGTTAGGAAGATAAGCAGTGCTTTAGAGGGCAAATTTAAACTCTACATTTGAAGAATACATTACTTTTAAAAAATAGAAGATGGATTCTTTGGTGGTAGCAATAGTGTCATTGCCTTCTAAGTGTGTGGGAACAGGGAGGATTTGTAGGGAATCGCATTGGCTTTTGTTACAGAAGCTGATACAAGTCAAATAATGTTATCACTTCCTAATAATTATGTACTTTTTAGAAGAAAAAAATCAGTAATAATAATAATAATTAAAAAAAGAGTCTCCTCAACTTGTAGGTTTTGTTTGGTGAGTATTTTTCTTGTTTTTTAAGAAATAGGATGTTTAAAAGTGGGAGCAAGAGATTACCCAGTGAGATGGGGGCAGGAAAGGGTCTTCCTGCTTTGAGGAAATAATCTCATAACCAGACTGCCTTTACCATCCAGTAAACCTCCCTGTCCTTGCCTCCTCGAGGAAGGAGGGACGGAAGACTTTTTCTAGCTTTTTTCATATGGAGTAGAGTTGGGAGTTGAGAGCTTCATAGGGTGCACATGGGACCAGGTCCTTCCTCACACATTGCAACCCTGCTTGAGAAAAGAGCTGGTGAAGACTATGAAACAGCATTGGATTAATCAAAATTATCGTAAAAAGGTGAAAATTACATGTGAAATACCAGAGTAGTGGAAGAGAACAGCATTGCTTGGTATCAGGAAAGTCTTTCCCCCTGAATTTCCACGTTGCTTGGTCTAACCACCAATATGCTGCTGATAGTATTTTTTATTTTTTATTTTTTTTAAAAAAAACTTTTTCTCTAGAGGGGAAAAATACCCTTAACTGAAAATTGTTTGAGACACATTTGGGAAGATGCCTCTCTAGCAGGAGTTGGGTTTGGAGTGAGTTCTTGCTGCCGCAGCAAGTGAAGACTCCTGGTACCTGTTGCTCTCAGCCTGACACCTCCCACAGCAGCTTAAGAGTAAAATTTTTGTAAAGAAAAGAAAAAATAAATCCCCTCTATAATGTTCTAGTGCCTAGCTTCATGTGGCGCAGATGAGGTGCAATGTTTTAACGCCCAGTTTGGTGTGGTGTAGAGCAGCACACTTCAATAACCGTGTTGCAGGTCGGGTCCAGCACGTTTCTTGCTGTAAGCGCCTTCTGACCGAGTTGTATTAGAGCGGATTTACAAGGTTTATTGCATTAAAAAGTTCTCCGGCGTTGCCTGGGTGTCTGCTAGCCGTGAGCCGCATCGCGGTGACCTGCGGCCGTGCTGCGTCCCGATGCTGTGGTGGGCGCGCGCTGGTTTTGCGGAGCGGCCTCCACGGCGGCGGCCGAGGCGCGGGCGCCGCTCGCTGCCCCTTCCCGCCCGCGCAGGCCGGGAGCGAGCTGGACTCCCAGGACGGGGATTAGCGGGAGATCCCTTCTCCTCCGCCATGTAGGTCAGGCGCTCGCCGGCGCGCCGCGCTGCCCGCGGGCACGGAGGAGCGCGCGGCGCGGCCGGCGCTCGGGGCGGCTGAGGCGCCGGCCTCCCCGCCGCAGCTCCGGAGGCTCCGGCCGCGCCGCACAGGCCCACAGCAACCATGCGGGCCCGACGGGGAGGACGGAGCCGCCCGGGGCCCGGCCCGGCCCAGCCCGGCATCGGCCGCCTGCTGCGGGAGGCCCTTCACAGGTACCGTGTCCGTTCGGACGGGCCGCACGCTGAGGTTCACCCCTGCGCCGCAAGCTCTGCTAGCGATATCGGCGGCTTAGACATGAGTTCGGGAGCTTCTGCCTGCTTTTCCGCTGTCCTCCCTCTCCTCTCTGATTTTTTAGGTTTGCTTTAATTTGCCTTTTTAATTTTTTTCTTATTTACCTGCCTCTTCTGAATGTGACGCTGAGAACTGGCTGCACATGAACTGGCTTTCTCTCATTCGCACCTCTGACTGTAGATCTTTACCAATGCTGCCTTTTCTGTAGACAAATTTACAGGTGTCATTAAGCGTGAAACCTATTTCTAATACTTTTTTCCCCCCCCGCACTTACAGTTGATTTTCTGTGGGTTTTGCTGCTCAACAGCATGTTGTTCTTTTAAGGGTTAGTAGTTAGAACTGTGATTTAAAAAAAAAAAAAAAACTATACTAATAAGCATTTTTTATTTATAAGAATAAAAAGTATTATCCAACTTTTTCTTCAGTGTCTTGCTTTCCCTGGCTGAAATTGCCCTGTTCAGTCATCAAGGATGTAGAATAGAAATTGAGAATTGTTTCTTTGCTCCCAAATCCCTGGAGTTTTAAGCTTTGACATCCAGGCTCTTTCTTGATATCCGGGAAGAGACATTATGCGGGTTTGTAATATGGAGGGACTTCCTAGAGAACGATAAAGTGCTTGATACATGACTGTGTAGTCTTTACAAGAAGCAGAAAATCTGTCAGACTGCAATTTTCTTCTCTTATTTCTCAAGCAGCAGCAACTTAAATAATTTCCCAAGCCATTTATAGTGGTGATCTTAAATTTTCAGAAAAGTTGAAAGCTTAATCAGTATCAGATAATGAAGTTATTATTTTCCTTATCTGGCTTTCCTTGTGTCTTCTGGACGGATGCCTCCTGAGACAGGCCAGGGTGGCTGACTTTCAAAAAAATGAAATAATTATCAGCAGTGTAGTTTGTGTGTTGGCTAATCTCACTGGCTGTGCATTTGTGCTGTTGTTGTAGAAATAGTTGCTTCAAGAGCTTTGAAGACTTCTGGGCAAGTTTTATTGTACATTGTTGTGTCCATCAGATATAAATAATATAATTTGCTACCTAGGTCTGTTGATGTTTTAGTCTACTTTCATAGCATACAGCTTTGATTAAGTGTCTGAAGAAGTTGTGCAGAACACCATATTTGTGTACAAAAGCAGGTTTCCCTTTCTCCACTGTTCTTCCAACTGTCTGACAAAATTATGCTGGCTGACATAAATTTTAAGAAGTTTACTGTTGAAATTTTGGTAATGGGAGTATTGACCCTGTGTTCAAAGCATGACATTTGGAGTCTTATCTTTGTTTCCTTTCTAGGGAAAGATTATATCTGCCCCCTGCAGGCGTTTTAGCAACTAATCTAGAGGAATCAAATTGTTCCCGCTGAGTGTAATTAATTTTTAGGCCAATCTAATACTTCGTAGGCTGCTTCTTTTGTATAGATTAGCCTGATTGCAATGGTCTTTGCACTAAGATTAATTTTTGGGGGGTTATGTTAGTCGGCGAGGCGCACGCCAGCCTGTCAGCAGATGTCTGTGGTGTGATTCCTCGTGATGGCACCAGGAGCTGGTGTTGTGCACGTTGGGGGAAACGCAGTCTGTCCGACCTCCTTGTGCTGCAAAACCCACAAACAAGCAAAAAAAAAAAAAAAAAACCCATGTAACACTAGGAACATGAGAAACAGTCTAGATCTATCCTCTGCAATATGTTCAGTTGTGATGAGCTGATAGGCTACAGCCTCTTGACAGCCAGGATGCTCTTTGCTTTTGTCAGTCTCCATGGACATACAATACATAATGGGATTTCCTCGTGATACCCCTCCTGAGCAATCCCTCCAACTCCTGCAGGTAGGTTTGTGCAAACAGCGATCCTGGCATAGAGCAGCTCCAGTGGTGCTGCCTACCAGGGTGCTAATAGGAAAATTAATAATCATTTCTATATATATCACAGCAATGCATGAAATTCTAATGGAAGCGTTTTCTACAAGTGTAGCCCTTTTTTGTTCTTGAAGGGAAGTTACCCAGGATGAAATTTAGTCTCTAAGGCTCCCATTCTGTAGGAGAAATTTTGGTGTTCATAAACCTATCCCAAAGCAAAACTGGTGGTTTTCAACTCCAAAAATGAAGAGAGACTATGGCAAAAATCCTAATTTATCCAGAATTATATAAATTCTTGGCCAGTTGTTCAAGAAATATGTTCTTCTGTCTGTTAAGAGCACAGCAAGTGGGGAACTTTTTTAATTGAACGGGCAAAATGCACAAAGTGAACTTCCCCTGTTTAATATATGGCTGGTGAGGGATTGCCTAGTTAATGCACACCAGTAACTTACAGACTTTTAGTAATTGTGGGAAAGAAAGGCAAAAGCAACACAGAGCTGTTTTGGTTCCTATAATTCACAAAGTTCACTTGCAAACGCTAAATCCAAACATTTTATGTAAATGCCATAAAGTTTATTGATTGTGAAATGTCTTCCTTATAAATATAAAGAAGAGCAATAAAAGGCTTTTCTGCAACATTCTGCTAAATATATCTAAATATATCTATCGGTGTTAATACACCTAGCAGTGTTTCTAATCTGTGAAGTTGAAGCTCGGCGCAGTATAAATGAGCAAAGGTTTAATATATTTAGATTTTGTGAAGGATTATCACCTTGTCCAAAGAGAGACACATGCCTGCTCCTGCTATTAGATATGCATGAGAGGAAGAATGGAGTTTTTCACCTATAACTTTGGAGAGGTTTTCTCGGTGAAGGCAGAAAAAAATGCTTGTTGGTAAGGAGGCTGAGCACCACTGTGGGCATCTGGAGAGCAGTAAACCAAGTAAAAGACCAAGTGCTGCTGCTTGGTGTTGCACACAGGAGCTTTCCTCTCGCGTTTGGAGGGGTTTGTGTGTTAGTTTCTACTGTTAATGGGTTTAAATTGACAAGGGCACTGCTGGGGCCTATGGAGGACTTGTACCAAGAGGCCTGTGGACACAAAAAGAGGTGAATCTACTTAAGAGCAATCAGAAGCCAAAATCTATGGATTACGGCCCTCGCCTCTTCCCTGTGGAGTGGGTAGTTGTTGTGAATAGGGGTGAGTAGATGCTGCACGGTACATTTATTGACCCTTTTTCACACTTCCATAATTCATAGGCAGGCATTAGCACGCATAGCCACCAGCCGTCCATAGTACTCCCCAGCCCTGTCTTTTAGCTGAAATATAGGTGTGAGTATGGAACGTAGCAGTCCTGCTGGCAATGGCTGAAGAGAGGAAGCTGCCAGTGAGGAAGGTAAATGTCCTTCAGCTGAGGGTGACTGTGGTCCTTGAGCAAGTTCTGCTCACACATGCTTAGCGTTTAATTTACTGCCCACTTGGATGAAAGTCCTTAAGCAAAACCTTTGCCCTGGAAGAAAAAATCTTAGCTGGAAAACCTCCTGTGATTCCAGTGGCAAGAGCCTGACATCCTGACCGAGTTTCCCAGATCCTTACTGGACTTTATTCTGTTGAGGAAAACTGCCTGCTGATCCCAGCACAGCCCTGTAATCCTGTGCATAGGTTTTGCCCCAGGGCTGGTTACAATTATAACATTGATGCTTTTGGAATTAAAATCACTTAAAAATAGTTTACTCGGAACCTATTGGCCACGTAAACATTTTTCAGCCTCTCGTTTGTCTCCTGTTTCCCACGACTGCCAAGGTATTGATGACAACGGAGTCGCATGGATTCGCTCGGTGATGCCCCAGCCCCATGTCCATGCTCTTAAACTTGATTTTGCTGGTAGAAGAACAGGCACTGGGTCACCCTGTTATATGTGAGAAATCCAAGGTTGTCTTGTATGGCCTTTTTTTGTATATAAATTCTCATTTCTGTTTGCTTTTATTGGTAGAGATTTTTATTTCTTTCTAGAAATCCTTTTGATCTGCTAGTGATAGTATACCTACAGGAGAAATCACTAGTAAAGAGTAGAGGAAAGATCAGGAGAACAACTGGCAGACAAATGTGTCTTTTCTTAATATTTCCTTTGGCAATATCCCAATTTGCTTCTTAAAAGGATTCTTTAACTTTTTCTTTTAAAATCCTCAATTTTTCCAAGCACTTGTAATTTATCTTCTTTAAGTTAAATGGCTGTGTTCAGCATCTATATGCCTTTATTTGTAATTATGTATTTTTTAAAAAAGCATAAAAAGATACTGCTGGGAGGTCTTCGATTTAAAGCTCATTATTTTACTTGATGTTGTTTAGTAATAGCCCACTGGAAGCATAAAACAGGATTCTGCATCTTTATTAATGTTTCACCGCTGAGCGTGCGTGTTGCTTTATTATTGGATTTTATGTTACTGGGCAAATGACAAGTCCATCTACTGTCTCCCATCGACTGAGGATCTCAATGTCTGGCATTTGGCCTGTATTTTTCTTTCTATAAGCTTTGGCAGGGTCCAAGGAGGAGGAGAGGTTTTTTTGTTCGTTCATTCGGGTTTTTTCGCCTTTTGCGTTCACAGAAGATTCGCCATTTTTCTGGTTGATGAAATTACTCTAATATGTCTCTAGCAAAAGGTGTCTTAAGACAATATAGTCTTTTCTGTTTGTTTTCCCCCTCTGTAAGGTGCACATGGACACACACGTTTTACCACTCTTTATGCAGAACGGGAGGAGGAGGAGAAGCTTTATGGAAATTACCTCCAAAAATATTGTTGGAATATTATTGTAATTATCTTCATCCTACAGACTTTTGTCTTCAGGATCGACTAGGGTTTTGGTTCTTCTCTGAAGTTCTTGCCTGAGCATCTCTCGCACAGTAACTGAATTAATAACGAGTTGCTGTGGGATCCAGCTAGTCCCTGGAGCTGCACTCAGTGCCCCGCACGTTTGCGCTGGAGGCTCCCAAGGGGCCGGATTCGGCTGGATTTGGGATTGATGGAGCTGCAGTCTCACCGCGAGGTCATGGCACGAGCCTTGTCCCTGTGTCACTGCCACGAGCATCTCACCAGCGGGAAAGGCCGAGCAATGAAATGTGGATCCCGGCTCCTCAGAGCGAGGAGGGGAGTTGCCGTTAATTACAGGAACAGAGTGGTGAGATTAATATCCTTACCTGGCTGCTCCCGCGTGCACGTAGTGTTGTATTAGCGGGAGCAAGAAAGTGCTCCCTGTTAGTGCCGCTTTTCGGGCCATGTCCCTCTTTTGTAGAGTTGGAATAGAGAATGGAAAAGCAGGAGACTTTGAAGTGAGTGAAAAGCACACCTGCAGAGGGAAGAGAGAAGCCCAAATTAGGTTCCCAGGCTCCATTTCTAGAGCACAGAGAAAGGTGCCTCTGACGGATGATTCCCGTGGCCTGTTTAGTATTTAAACAATGTGTAAGGAAACCCCTCTGAAAGTGCAATTGTATTTTGAAGCTGCCTACACTTTAGGCAGCTTATACAGTGCAAAATAAAATATCGTTCAGGTAGGGGGAGTTTAAACAGCAAAGCCGACTGAGATGAAAGTTTGCCAGACAAATGATGGTCATGGCCTGATGCCACACAGGCCTGACAGAATGCACAATTACCCTTTTTGTTTTATTATGCCTGCTTCAGATACCTGCAAGGTTATAATATTACCCCGTGAAAATGAATTAGAGTGACCTACAGCTAAGTAATGACATGAATAGTAACAGGAGATGATAGGTGCAGTGAAGAGCTAAGTGCTCTTGCTTAACCACTGACCCTTATTAACTGTGTATGTTACAGTATATTTAGTTCAGGTGTTTGGTTAACGTCTGTTTATTTGCTAGCAGCTCCTTGCTGTGGAGGGAGGTGCGTGCTGGGTAAGCACATTCTTTGGGCACGCAGAGTGAACAAAATGAACACTTTTGTGTTGCTGTTTTTGTAGTAGGTTCCTTCGTAAAAGTTCTACAAAACCTCTGCATGTAGCAGCAATGCAGATGGGTGAATATTTTATTTGAGTGATGGTCAATTATTGCTAGTCATAACCTACACGTGGGGAAGATGCAAAGTTTGAACTCCCAATCAGCTGGAAATTGTCAGTAAATCTTTGACCTTTCTTTGCTGCATTCTTGCAATGCTTTGTTGACAGAAGTAACTTCATGTTGCTTTTCTGCTCTTACTGCAAGACACCTGCCTTAACAGCAAAGCTGCGTCACCCAGAACACCAGTGTGAATCTCCAGGCGTTGCTCTACTCTCCAGCAGTCCCGCCGGGGTTTCTGCCTGTTCCCAGGAATGTCCCCGGCAGCTCCGGGCAGGGGCTCACTGACCTGCGCGGCGCTTTGCGGGGAGCAGTGAGACCCGTCGCTCACAACGTCCCCGGCCAGTGGCTCCGGTAATGACAGGGGAATCCTGAGACTAGGAAAATGAGCTGGAGGGCTTCCAGCCCAGTACTGGCCAAGCTGAGATGCGGAGCTGCCTTAGCAGAATCTTGGTGGTGACATTTTTGTGGTCGCGTTCAGCTGGTGATTTGGGGATGCTAATTACCCACCCTGAAGAGTAAAGTCTTAAATAAGTGTTTCATTATGATGCCCTGTGATTTCCAGCTTTGACAGTAAAATAGCCACTTATTTTTTTACAACAGGACTTCATTCTAATTAAAGAAACAAATAATATATGAATAATGTTTTGGAAGTGGCTACTGCTAATAATACTGCTAGAGCCTAACACATGGGCCGTGCAACTGGTGATTCTTCGTTGTGAGCAAGGCTTCTGCAGTGAGAAGGCTCGTGTTTGCTTACAGTGTGTTCTGAATAAGGATTTTGGATGTTGCTGATTTCTGTTCCAATTGCCCAGTGGACTGGGAAGTGGTTTCGTCCTGCCCTGCCGCTGTCGCGCCGGCGTTAGCCCTGGCTGGCGTCACCGTGCGCACCCGTTCCTGCCCGAGGTCTCCTTACAGCTCCTGTCTTCAAACCTGCAGGTTCAATATGTTGATGGCTTTGGTCTTGCAGAAAACTCCCAGGTAGTGAGGGAGGAGGCATGTTCTGCCTCTTCAGATGCCAAGCGCAGGGGCAGAAAAATCCATTTCATAGCTCAAAATTTGTCCTTAATCGCAATTAAGAGTCACAAACGCATGCTGTTCATTCTGCTGCTATTCAGCCTACCTTGTGTGACAAGAATTACTTGGAGAAAGGTTTTGCCTTTTCTCCCTTTCACCATCTTAAACACGGGATTTCTAACAGCCCTGCATGAAGGGTTTTTTCTGAATGACATTTGATGGCCCTCTTGCTTAGAGCAAAATAGGCAGAAGTTGCTGTTCCATGCATTGCAGATGCACTGAGATCAACCTATTGCCATTGAAGCTGAGGCCAAAGCATCTTTTTTTTTTTTTTTTTTTGGTACAATACACTGCTTCTAGGAGGAATCCAAAGCACACGTGGGCCACGTTGTTTGAGCAAACCAGTAGCAGGAAGCATCCCCAAGGAGGACTGCACTATGCTGCATGAGAAGTAGGATGCAGCAGGGACACAAACATTTCCAGCAGGAAGGTTGCTTTCCTTTGCATGGTCACGTCTCCCCTGCACAACAGGGAGATAATTTTACTCATTGTTACTTACAGATTCAAAGTGACACTAAGAACTGCATAATTGGAACCGTTGCAGTGCGTGGAGGACTCTCGTGATGGGGGATCATAAATGTTGACTTACGGGTCCCATCTGAACAGAGCCGAGCCCAGCCATCCTAATGAGGTGTTCCTGGAGTGTGTACACATTTCCAATAATTAAAATGAAATTGAATCCAAGTCCCATGTAATTACAACTGATATTATTTGATTATATTCCCCACAAAGAGAGTAGATACAAAGGGAGGCAGTAGTTTTGAAGCTTGGTGTAGTTTGTAGACCTTACTTTCCTTCAGTTTTGGAGAGTTAATGACTTTGGAAGTATTTCTGGAGTATTGGAAGTATTTCTTGCATGGCGTTCACCAGTACCCAGTTCCTTCCAGTTCCCCTTCATCCTTGAAGGATGAATGTGTTGACTTGGGAAGACTGGGGACCTGTGACCGTAGACTGAGGATGGACCAAAGTGAGCGAGCTTTTGCCTCTTGCATTCAAGTTCTTACAGCATTTTTTAGTAGTTTCTTTAACATACAACACATCAGTATGTGCAGATAAAAGGAAAGGGAACTGCAGAGCAGAGGGCAGCAGTCTCCCAGAGACAGGCTTTATTTTTTGGTGGTGACTTCTGGAGTGCTCTACATAACAGAATACCTAGAGCTAAGCAAGTCAGCAATAAAAGAAGAAAGTTTTATTTTTTTTAAAAAAAAAAAAAAGCATGAAGTTGTAAATTATTGCTAAACTGGTGTGAATTATTGGCTAAATTGGTGTGAATGTGTAAACTGTGAAAATTGTTGCTCCGCTGTTTGCAGGACTGGGCCTGCGTCACTCAACAAAGTGATAATGAAGGCAAATCTTTAGGTTAACACGGAATAAGCAGACTGGGCAGCTCCTGGAGAATTGTGTTAGTGAAGTTTATGAAAAGATTTTTATTGAGTGTTCTTAAGCATATATGCATTATCTAGTGCAGAAGTTAAAATATATATATATATATTGCATTAAGGTCCCCAAGCTTGCTTTTTACAGTGGAGCATGTACTTAATCAGTAGCCCTTAGAAAAAAAGCAAGTGCAATCCAAAGTTCCTGTAAAAATAGCACTAATTCTTACAGATGCCATTTCTTAACTATAGAAATAGAAGCAGCCAAAATATTTAAGGAAAGTTGGTCAGTCAAATTTTTGAAGTGATAAGCACATTTTTCTTTGCCATTCTTTTTCCTTCGATTAAATATTAAGTTCATCTTAGATTCAGGGGAGCTCAGGATTTGAGTAAATTAAATCTGCCTGTCACAGGTGTGACAGTGTCGTGCCAGGCAGAACCGTCCAACGCTGGCACTGAGCTGCAGCAGGAGTTCAGAACCGGAGCATCGAGACAGCAGCCCTGGAGCCAGATTGATAAGGTGACATCGTGGTGGTACAAATAATGTTCAGCCAAAGGGACAACGAAAGCAGAAGGTGGCAAAGAGAGGGTCGGAGTGTTTTATTTATTTATTTATTTAAAAGGATTAAACACCAAACCCTCAGCATTTCCTGACCCTGATCAGACACCACCTAATCTGAACTAGTATCTAGCTGATATCTGGCCTTCCCCTTTGCCCCGTCATGAGCATGGAGCTCTGCAGCGCTGCAGATACCACATACTGCTGAGCATCATCATTTTTTCCAGCAATAACTGTATTATTTGGCCATCTATTCAATTATCCAAAGTCTAACTTAGTTTTTCCACTCTGGGAAGTTCTTTGAATGTTTCTCAGGTGTTTGAGGGCGTGAGCTGAATTATGGGATTATTTTAGGAACATGTGTGAGTGGCTTTTTCTCTCTGCCCTTCCTGCCATGGAATACCAAGGCCTGGATGCAGGTGTTCTCATCCCAGAAAGCTCAAGCAGGAGTCTAAAGGGATTCAGTGTAATTGAACGCACTTTTAACTCATGTGCCTTTTTACTTGAAATGCATTAGTCTATTTTCTGTATGTATGTTGCTGTCTAAAATGCTTGTGATGTTTTGTAAGCGCTGGTTACTAACACAAGCAAGCGTGCTTTATAGGTACCGGGCACAGATACCTTCTCAAAAAAAATGGAAAAAAGCAGCAAAAATGAACACCATTAGATTAACTGAGGCCTTGTTTGTACAACCAGATCATATAACAAGTCTGTTTACAAGAGGTACTGAGAATTATATTAAAAGACCTTGGCTGAGAGGTTGGTTTTTATGATGCTTTGGAGGATGCTACAGTTTGAGCAGTGCCTGGAACAAGCATTAGCTTTTGGTGGTACAGCGGTGTGAGAAGTCCAGGTGATTTGTTGCTTTTTTATTTTTTTATTTTTTTTTAAATAGGCAGCTCGCACTCCCTGGTCACTGCACTTCTGGTTACAACCCACAACAGTGTCTAAATTTTACGTTTACCCTGCAGAAGTGAAGGGCCACTGTCCTTGTGTTTATAGTTCATAAAGCTTTAGCTGTTATTTGTTTCTATACATGGTATTTCATCTTAATTTTATGCAATGTGGGCACAAATATATAAATTTTATGAGGTGACCTTTCATTAGTATACATGCTTGTTAGTTTTAATATAGCATTAGTGTTGTAATTCAGCATAATCTGTGCAGTCTACATGGCTTGAAAACCTCAAGCAAACATTTGCATCCAAAAGTAAACACAAGTGAAAGAAAAGGTTATCTATACTTTTTTATGATGCTATTTTAAAAATAATGAACAGTTGGGACTGGCTGTTCTTTAGAAAAGTTTAATATTGCTTTCCATAACTTAAATAGATTGCAATTTCATGAAATATTTCAGCCTCTTGAATCAGATTTTTGTTACTTATTCACACAGAGAATAACTGTAAAACACTAGTACTCTCACATGTATGTATTAGTACACCTTCATATAGCACAATAATTGCTTTTTTAAGAAAAATGAAGAATTTTATGCACAAATTCCTAATGTTTATGTCTAGTCTAACATTCTGTATATTATATGAGCAGTTCTATTTTTTTCTGCCACTTCTGAAGCTTCCCCCAAGTTGTATTTCCCTGTGATTAATCCGAGCAAGTTTGCATTACTTGCATAAACCCTTTGTGCCCATCAGGGAGCAGAGTCCTTGGTTTTGCTCTGGATTTTGTGTGGCAAAATGTGACTTTGTGTCCGAGATGGGTGCCTGGCGTAGCTGCAGCGAGGGAAGGAGCCCTGGTGACCGGGCAGCCGTGCGGGGTGCGTTGGTGGGTGCCGTTTCCCCCATCCTGTTTTTATACCCCTTTCCATGGAACCTGTTTGACTTTTTGACCTGAAATCAAGCTCTCAGGAGTGACCCTGAGGCCGTATCTTTGAATGCTGAGTATGAGACAGAGGGTAGCCTTGTAAATATTCCAGCGGTTTAAATGTGTGGGTGCAGTCTGTCCCGATCCGCCGCTTTTCCTAGTGAAGCCAGCCGCCAGTCCTGCTTGCATCTTGCTGCCCTGGGGCTAGCACGCTTGCTCACAAATGTCCTCGGGGAAAGAAACACAAACTTCAGAAAAAAATGTGTTTTTATTTTTTATTTATTTATTTTTTATTAGCTTCCCTTCTTACTTTGCATTTCCCTCCTACTATGCATGTACCTTTAGCCATACCAAAACAGCGCAAATAATTAACTCTTATTTGTGTTTCTTTACCAGCAGTCAAGAATAATGTGCTCTGTGCTGTTCATGTGCCAGGAGAAGTTGTAGAAGAGAAAGTTTACAGCTGAGACAAAAATGTCCATTAGTTCAGCTCTAAATAATGGGATTATAGAACAAAGATCAAGCTAAACCAAAGAGCTCCAACTGTGTCTACCTGGAGGACAAAGGTGTAAAAGAAAGCTCTGAATGATTAAAGAGCATAGGAGGCGAAATAGAGTTGGTGTAAGTGGTAACAAGGGGCTAACCAAGCAGCTGGGTTTTGGTCGTGGCCTAAATTATTCACCCTGGGAATGAATTCCCCTGAAAGGAAGGTTGGGCCCTCCAGAGTGACTGCCTCGCAGCAAGTTACATAACGTATCCCGGGCCTCCTATTTTTATCTTATTTTTATTTCGGGCCACATATTTTTAATTGCGAAGGCTTCTCATCATCAGCTCTTGGAACAACTGGAAATTATGTCTGACTTTTCAACTGTGTGATTCTAATACTGTGTTCAATTAGGGGAAGAAAGGAATATCAGATACTTTATGTCATCAGATATTGTTCAGAACTTAATACAAGTGTCACTTTTGAATACACAGTTGAAGACTGACTGTATGTTTGCTTATTACAAGGCAAACTTGTAATGGAATTTCTTTTAGCTCTACTGATTAAGTACAATTTTTCAGGCATATAAACCATTTTTCAGATCTTACGTGCTTGTTAACACTCGTGGTTCTCCAGTTTGTATTCATCTCTGTGTTATTTGTAAGGCAGTCCTTCAAACAACTCTTTTATCAACAACAGCAGCTTCTTATATTGGCAGTAAAATAGTAAAATGAAGAGATGATTGCTTGTATTTTCAGTTAACAATAACTTATTTTTTTCCTTCTTCATATCCTCTGTAATTTTTCTTCAGTTATAGCCTGCAAGTTGCAAATCCATGCTCAAAGATGTGCAGATATAATCTACAAAACCAAAGTATGTTTTTGTTTTAACTTAGAAGTCTTCAAGAGTGTTAAGAGTCAGCCCTGGATGTGACCAAGTGTGGATTCCTCTTTCTCCATCCCTCTAGACTTTTTCAGTAAATCAATATAAATATCAAAACAGCAAAAGTGTGTTTTGCAGAAGAATGGTGCTTTTATTTTTTTTCTCCACAAAATGAGCTAGCATATTCCTCCAACAATTCCTAGTATTGCTGGATTTATAACTTTTACATTTCGAAACAGTAAGTTTATTTCTTAGCAGGTTTAGCTATGCAGTTTGCAGGCCAGGGGATTTCTCACAATGTAGCAGTTAGGATAATGAAGAATAAGGAAATATATTACACTTTCTTTTAGTAATCTGAAATTACTTTTGAAATGAATCATTAGCAGCAGACTTATAAAGGGTATAAAACTACTATGCTATCATTGCACTAATGAAAACGCTGTCAGCATCTTTATTTTATAATAATATCGAAATAAAAATGTATGCTGTTTAGAAGACACTAATAAAACAGGTGAATACGGATAATTTGCAAATTATTATTACAGCAGTCATTTTAAAAGTAAAGAGAACATAGGTAACTAAAATGACTTTGAGTTGTTTTAGATTTGCGCTTCCATGTCACAGTGAATCGCAGCCCTGGACTTCCTGCGGGACAACACCGTGTGTGTGTCAGGCAGAGCCACCGCGGCTGGGGCGGCAACAGGCAGAGCTACACCGGGAGCTCCGGGGTGTTCCCTATTTCCCGCCCTGGGCAGCGTTCCTGCCCCTGGTGGAACAGGGGCGAAGTGTCCGTCCTTTTGGAAGAACAAATGGAATTTTTTAAGCGCTGGCGCTGGGAGCGCTCCCAGCATGTTACACCCGGCCTCCCTTTCATGTATCATTCAGACCCTTTTTGCTGTTGCGGTTATTGCCCTTTTCCCCTCCCGGACACTGATATCTAAATTGGTTTTCCAGAAATCGGTCTCCTGCATTGTAATGGTGTATTATAAGGTAACAATTGTTTTCTTTCAACTTTTTGTAGTAGTTAATTAAGGATTCAAAAGTATCTTTTTTCTTTGTGTTGATTCTTGCTTACAGGGGAAAAAGAGGTCCCTCAGGAGCACTACTAAATTATTTCTTAGTGTAGCAGCTTACGAGGTTTTGTTTCCACGAGATTAACTAAAACACATGCTGGCTGTTCACATAAGTAGCAAAGGCTGCGATTCTGTGAAATAAATGGCTAAGTTCAATACAGTGACTTTTGCCCGCAGTAACCCGGTCTCACTGGAGTTTGGGACAGTGCAGCTCCGCACTGCTGGGCTTGTGGCTTTAGAGCAGTGTCCACTTTTGCTCTGTTGCGCTGCCATAAACTCAGTCTTTCAAAATGCTGAATTTCCCGTGTTACAAATCTGTACTATTTCCCTAGGTTTTCACAGTAGACCAGTGAGTCCAGTATCTGTTCTGTATTTCTAGGAATAAAAAAGCGCTTAGGTAGTTCACAGCTGAAGCATTCTGCTTGTTGAATGCAGTTTTTGAGACATTTCTGCCTAGATCAGTGTTCCACGAGCAGTGCAGGTGAGGCAGCAGTGCCAGCGAGCTGCAGGCACCAGCGGTGCAGCCAGCGGTCACCCCGCTCCTTCTTCTTATCATAAAACTGTTCTGAAACAGGTGTTAAAACATTGCAGAGGAGCAGCTGAAACAAAACCACAGGCGCATCCCATGGCAGTGCCAAGGTGGGAAGAGGGGCTTCCCAAACCTTCCTTGGATGCACTAGCTCCTGGGTTCTCCTTTCTGGAGCAAACGTGGTTTGAGCTGATCCTTTCCTTTGTTTTTGACTATTATGGAAAAAGTAAATCACCTAAAACTTAACACGAATATTTAGATTTTTTTTAATATAGAGGAAAGGTATCCATGAATGAAATACTAATGAACTTCCTAGTAAATGCTAGCTTTAAAAATTACCTTGCCTTTGTTTCATTTTAGGCGTGTTCTTTGAGAAGTAAACAGGATAATGTTCAGCTAATGCATTATTTAGAGATTTTTGGGAGTGTGTTTTTAAAGCCTCATCTGGTGCTGTATCCACAGGATTCCCATTAAACTCAATGGGAGTCGTGTGGCTAAAGCCCTGCAGAGCAGTTTGAAAATGTGTCCCATGCTGTGCTGAAGATGGATGATTAAAGAATGAGTGCTTGAGCAGAGAGGAGGCTGTGATGCTGTGATTCTCTGTTTAGGGCTCTGGTCAGACTAAAACTCCTTCTCTAAACCCTTCTTAAATGATCTTCTTCTGGAAATCCTAGCTAATAGCTGGCCTGGTCGTGCAGATGGAACAGCAGTACGTTACAAACGTTTGCACCTCGGTGATGTCTGGCTGGCCTCTCACTTTTTCTTTTCTCTTTACGTGTTTATCTTGTTTGTTTATTCCAGTCTTCTTTTTCCGTCTTCTTGCACTTTGCTTATATCTAACGTTTTTTTCTTCTTAAAGTCCTCTATGACTTTTCTGCTACTGGTATTGTCATTTCTGGGCTTCCCATCTTGTGCTGTTTTCTTCACTGGTTTCTTCCTCCCCATTGTCAAGACTTTTCCTCAGTGGTTTTTCCCTCTTCATTTCTCAGTGCTTCCTTGATTTCTCTTCTCCTAACCCACATCCTAGTTCATCCAGTTGCTGTATTGGTAGCCGAGTCATGGAGAATGACTTTCCAGGCCCCTTTTCCCTCCCCTTTTTTATTTTCCAAGTTGGCAGCTGGCAGTTCCTTCCAAGTGCCCTTTTCCTCCTTACAACTCGCCCCTCAAACCTGCTCGTGCTGGGGAAGTAGCTCAATGTGCCGGCTGTGACAAGGGGAGGAAAACGGGGGGGGTTTCAGTGCACACAGGGCATCTCTGCGTATTGCAGCTGAGAGCCTGCACCACAAAGCACCGCCTGCTCTCCATTCTCTTTATGCAGTCCTTTTCCAGGATGATGCCATTTAAAGAAATGAACTTCCATGGTGATGAATTTGGTATTTTGACTTTTTTTTTTTTCCCCTCCTCCTCTTTGACTTTTTTTTTTCCTCCTCTTGTTACTCGACAAAATGGATCGTGGCTGTGGTAGAATAATATGATGCTATATGAGAACATGGAAGCATGAAATTGCACCTCCCTATTTCTTATCTTTTTCTTTATGCACCTGTTTTATTGCTTTCTCATTTGCACCTTGACATTCTTTTCTCTTGCCTTCTCTTTTTCTCTCTTTTGTTCAGACTTGCATAACAGGAAGGGAGAGCATTAAATGTGATTAATGACAAAATATTTCTAAGTGCTTCTGATTCTTTTGTGACCAGTTCACAAACAGTTTAATTTAGCCCTTTCTGGTGTCCAAGATGATAGCGTGAAAGCTGATGATGCTCTAGATGAGGCTATTCCAGCCCTCTTCAGTGCGTATTGTCATGTATTTTTATTGCCTCATTATCAAATGCTTGGGTGTAGAAGAGCTGTCAATATCATTTTAGAGAGACTACCACTGCCTAATGATACAGATAATTAAGCCTTTGGAGACCATTATTCTAACCATATATTACTTGTTTAGGCCATTTTGCTCTACTGCTAGAATTTGGAAATCTGCAAACAGGAAACTGTTCCGACGCCTCTGCCACAACTTGCTTTCTTGCTTGTTTTCTAACCACCTGAAATGTAAGACCAGAGGAGTAGCTACTTCTACATCTTGGATTTCTTTGCTAATAGATGTTCATTGCTGTTTGCTGAATCTACCTAAATCAAATCTACCTTTATGGGCGGAATAAAAGGTAAATTTCTATTGAGCCAGGAACTGTTAGAATTATTATATACAGAGTTACTTCTGGCTCCAGAAAAATGGGAGGGCTTCCTATTTAAGAAGGACCTAGTGACATGGAGAGCAGGAGGCCATCCCCAGTGCCTCAGGAGCACAGGCAAAACGCTTGATCGTTGCTGATTGCCCAGGAACCGTCTCATCCCAGGTCTGCTGGACCTGGTCCGCTTGAAAGCTCAAAGCAGGCACCCTGCAGCAGAGGGAAAAATGAGAGGTAAATTCTAGCAGTGCCTATGACAGCACGCTCTCCCCCTTAAGGATTGGAATATTAGCATGTCATTAGCAGAGCCTGCATTCTCCATAGCACAGGCATTTCTTGGAAGAAATGTGTAGGAATATTCCACATTTATTGGTCTTGTACGTGGAGATTTTTAGCGTGTTGCAGATAAATTGAAAATCTCTCTCCCTCCTTTTTTTTTTTTTTGGGGGGGGGGTTATTATTTTTAGTATTGTTCCAGTCTATTGGCTAAAATTTGGAAAGGCTAAAGTCCAAAAGGTCAAAAAAAATTATATTTATTAACACTCCATGTTGTTTTTAAAAGTGTTGTTCACAAAATACTTTTGCAAACAAAAAAAATACTGTTTTGCTCACAGTTAGGAACCTGAATTGTTGTTCCTTGCTGTTGACTCTTGCGGGGGTGGGTTTTTTTTATTTATTTATTTTTTATTTTATTTTATTTTTTTTTTGTATTTCAGAGTGAGGTGAACTGTTCTGGGGGGCTCCAGGGAAATTTCCCAATCTACTCGAGTCCTGTGTAGTTACATCTGTGGGAGTTTGGCCTTCGAGCTGTGCCTGCTGCAGTCAGCTGTACAGTGTCAAGAAAGAATGGTGCTCTCCTGTGAATTTTATTTTTAATGAAAAATTTGGTTTATTGAACCAACCCGTGAGTGACTTATTGAATGATTATTTAGGCAGACTCCCAATAGCTATGTTAGTAATTAGTTTTTATAGGCATTAAGTTGAATAATGTTTAAAAGTTGAGTAATGTTTAAAAGGAAAAAGAACCACAGGACTCAGTGGAACTTTCCAGTCTTTGGCTCTGGAGGCATCAGGGCATATTGTATGGACTCAGTATTATAAAAATGTCTGAACAACTTTACTAATGTGCACAGTTAGTGATTACTCAAAAAATGCACCTTCTGTGCTTCCGTAGTAGACATGCTCAGTAGTCACTTAATCTAAAGAATTATACATTTTAAGTGTTTTTTTTGTGTGCGTTTGTGGGTGAAACAATTGGAAAATGTTGGCATATAAATATCTGTTTATATTCTTTCATAAGTCTGCCAGGTTTCCTTTTAAAGGCTGAGCAGAACAGGAGAGCAGAGTGACTAAATGATAAAAAATATAGAACTGTGCCTCTGATATCATGCAGCCTTCCAGATCGAGTGGCTTTTTCAAAGTTCTGTGAGCAGGAACATAAGCTATATGAAATGTGTGAAACATTGTTATCTGCAACAAGCTGCCAATTTGTTGGAAGTTAGTCAAATATTTTTTAAGATATGGACCTTAGATCGCTAATGGAAAGAGCTGAAGATCTGTTCAGTCCTATGAGCAAAATGATGCAAAATGAAGAGAACATCTGATCTACAGCTTGGACCAAGCACTGCGAGCAGTTAAAATCCTGGGTTCCAGCAGCCACTGACATTGGACGTGTTATTTAACCTTGCAGTGCCTCGATTTATTCACCTGTGAGATGGGGGTATCGTACATTATGCTGACCTGCATATGCACAGCATAAAATCTATGGAACTCTGACCTCTTACGAGCAATAATTTAGTGTATCCTGGGATGAGGCCTCACATCACTGATCTTTTTAATAGAATCATCATGTTTACCAGCACTTGGTGAGTTATGATAATTAAAGCTAATCAGATTTGTCAGCTAGAAGAGCAAAGTCCATTTTGTGATGTGTCATCCTGGGACTTCTCTGTTAGTTGTACACTAATGTGAAAATACCAGTACCTTGCAATGGATTTCCCAGACATCTGTGTGAATTAAAAGGGCGCTGCTAGTATTTTGCATATCCCTGGAGCTGCTTTAAAACTCCTGTAAGATTTTCAAGGAGGGGTCATGAGGAGATGAAGATGTCGGAGCTCATGCCCTCAGAAAGACTTGCTTGGAGAGTCCGAAACCGAGTCATGGTAATTATTAGCAAAAAAGAAAAATCTTTCCTTTCTGCGCTTTCTTGCAGATGCCATGTGTGGTGTCGTGCAGACAACCCGGCTGCGTGCGCTACCGAGGGCGCCCAGGCGGGCCGGGCGCTGCGGACATGTCCTTCGTCCTGCCCCTCGTCCTGCCCGGCGCTGCACTGCGCTCTGTGCAGGGTGGCAGCTCTTCCTGGGAGCTCCCGGGAATTTCTGCAGCCGTGTCAGCACCTGCAGGTGACCCTGGCACGGCTCTGAAACTGGGAGTGCGAGTGGAGCAAGAGCGGTGGTTGGTTCTAATCTGCGTAACGTTCCCAAGTAAAGGAGATTGGAGCCATAGCGCCTGTACCACAGTGCTGTGTACCGCGAATTACATATATATTTGGATGGGTTCGTAGATACAGCTATCCATCTATATATTTGCAAATGTAGGGAAAACATACATTTAAATGGTAGAAAATAAGAAAATTGGAAGTATTTGCTATCTGGTTATGTAGTTGTCTGTGATTTTTTTTCTGATGCTTTTAGATAAGCTGAAACACTGTGTGACTATTTCTGGTGCCTCCAGCATGAATAATATTTGAAATTATGAGCGTTCGCTTAAGCTGACATTAGAAAAGCTTTCTCTGCACGTCTGGTTTTATCCATTTATAGCTAATGAAAATATCTACTTTCCTAAAATCCCGAATGTGTTAATGGGGGGTTGTGGGAGGGAAACAGCCCTTCCATTTGAAAGCTCTTTCCATTGCCTAAGCTTTTTTGTGAAGCTTAGTCTCAGACTACTTTTTATTTAATCCTCCTTGTCTGTGGCTTAAAAATTGTATAGGGGCCTAGGGCTGGAAAACACCCATAAAGTCCCTATAGCATTTATGTGTGTGTCAACACCAGAATAAACTGGTTTGTGTTGTGCTTCAGAGGCTTTTTGCTGTGGGTAGCAGCTTTCAGGAGGGAGCTCTGCACAGCTGAGAGGGCAAGGGATCATTTCCAGCAGGGCTGACTGAGATGCCCCGTCTGCCTTTGCATGGGAAGAGAATTTAGACTTCTGTGGGAGAGGTGATGATGCCAGTGTTGAGGTCCTTTAAAATCCTACTCTGCCTACCTGATACTCAAGGTGGCTAATTGCATTGTTTTAGGGATACCTTCAAAATTTCCAGTGGATGCAATGGACAGTGGTTCAGCAAAGCAAATAGTTAATTCCTCTTGTGTGGCCTGGTGAACAGGGCACTTGACTACGCTGTTGACGCAAGGGAAGGCTCCTCCACCACTGATGGCAGAGCTGTCCTTGACTGCACGGTGGGTGTCCAGGTTTCGGCTTGTTTGGAGGATGTTGTTTGTTTGGAAGCTGTTGGCAGGTTAAGGAACTGGCTATAAGGAGAGAGTCTCAGGAGATGCCTTGCACAGGCTGGACCATCTCGGGGTCTTTGGAGTGGTCGGAGAAGTGAGATGCAAGTGTAACCTTGGAGGCTGCAAACAGTGTAGGAATGAGGTAACGACTTTATCTGAGCGCTGCACCACACAGCAGCTATTTGGAGCGTTGGGGTGTTAATTGGAGAGAGGATGAGAGGCTGAGGCAGGGGCACAGGCATCTGCCACCAGAGCCCCCGGAGACAACAGCAGTGCCTGCTGTCCCCGAGCTCCCTGACTGCCCTGGGGCTTCAGAGAAGAACCTGAAAGGGCTGGGAGTCCCCTGGAACGTGTCCCTGGAAGGCAGTGAGGTTTGTACAAGATTGCAAGAATTCCTGTGAGGTGCATTTGAAATAACCACAGAGTACAGTCGCGTCATCTTGAGGCTGATGCAAGAGGAAGGGGAAAGCACCCAGCAAAAGGTGGCTGCCAGCCTGGGGAAATCCTGCAGGAAAGAGGTCAAGGGAGACGGGGTTGAAGCTGCCACGCACCTTGGAGAGCTGCAGCAGCCACATGCTGCCTGTCCCTTGTGGGGACAGTTATGTTAAGGGCGGCATGGGAAGCAGCTGGGTAAGATGAGGGCTATTGAGAATATAGTGTCTCTGTGCTAGCTTTGGCTCCTTTCCACAGAAAGGCTGCTTTATGTCAAGTTTTAGGTCTGGAGAGATCAAATCGCTTTAAGAGACGTGCTACAGAGAACTGGAGAAAAGAGGGGGTTTCCTCTGCAGTGTGGCAGGATGCAAAGACCTTATCATACGCGGTGGAGAGGTTGATGGAGAAAAAGCCCTCAGCATGTGAAATTACAGAGGCAGACTATGAGAGACGCTTCTCAAGGAGACCAGAACAACAAATATGACAAAAAATGGAACTGGACAGCCTTTTGGGGAAAGTAGAAATATATGGGAAAGGCTCTTACAGGGCTGGAGGGCTGAGAAAACACTTGAGCATCCTTGTATTTGAGGGCACATTAATGCCCTCAAATTAATGTATGGTCTTAAAATCATGTTAGAGCCCTTAGAGAGGGCTCCAACAGAGTTGCCAAAATCTTTGGTCCATTTGAAATGACAGGACTGGGAGAGGCACAAAGTAGACAGGTTTTTAGACCGTTTTCTGAGTTGATGCAAAACACATCATGGAGGTTTCTGTGCCACCCTGGAGGCTTCCAGGCCTAGGTGCCCAGGCAAGGGACGCTGGCACCATCTCCTCCTTTCCACACAGGACACCAGCTCCCCTCACTCTGAGAAACCCTGGTACTCTTTTAATAGCACTGAACAAACTGTGTCATTAAAACCTAGGAATGACTGGTCGTGTTTCAGGAGTAGCAGCAAGTGTTCACCTCGATCATCAGCCCCAGTCCTCTGCTGTTAACCCTGTTAAGCACCTGATTTCATAAACTGCTCAACTTCTTAAGTGTTCTCATCTCATTACTCTGCATGTAGGCTCACTTTTTCAGTGGTTAAAAACATCCTAATTCCAGCCTGGATTTATTTATAGCCACTACGTTCACATTTTATTCTTTATCCGTGATTGCCCTTAAACGTATTTAATATTCTTTTCTTCCCTGATTTGCTTGCAGAGGTCATAGCTGTGTAAGCCTCTGTCCTCCTAGGGAGACAAGGTGCTTGGTCTTCTCTCATGACACAGACTTGGTGCTTCTGAGCAGCCTCAGAGCTGCCTCTCCACTGACCCTCTGCGAAGGAGCCTTGGCGATCGCAATGGCAGATCTTATTCCAGATGAAATCTCGACAGTGCCTTCCACAGCAGCATTAATATTTTACCTTCCTTAAATTCTTATACTCCTCAAATGGATTCTGGTCTCAGAGCGCCTCATTTCTTCTTCCATCTAGTGCTTTGAGAAATCTATCCTTAGGTTAGGGCTGGTGGAGAGCCGTCTTCCTACTCTAAATTGACAGTTTGTCAAGAAACTTACGAAGCTTCTCCTAAACGTGGGTTTTGCCTTCTTTCCTTGAAGGGGACTTTATTTTTAATTGAAAGCAACTGCAGTTTTCAGAAAACTTTTGTTTTCTGTCCAAATATTAGGTGTAACAAAATTTTAGGGGTAATAACAGAGATACATAGACAGTAAACAGAACCCTAGACAAAGGGGAAAATAAATGTTCTTAAATAGCATTGAAAAACGTAAGTTTGGGAATGATGAGACACTAGAAACTGTTTTTGCAGAATGTAACATCTTGATAGTTACATAAGATGCCTTGAATCCTTGGCAAGAAGAGCATTTCTGCATAGGCTGGAAAGCAGACAGACCACACGCGTGGGGCATAGTTATTATAGATATAATCAGCATGTGGTTGATGTTGGACTGGGTCCATCTGGGTATTAGAATCATAACCAAGAGAAGATAACCTTTAATGGTTTAGAAGTGAGAAATATATAGCTGATGTGTAGGAACAGCCTTTCACAGAGCTTTTAATTTTTCTGCTTCACTTCCAAAAGCTACGTGTCCTCTGGAGGCCTAGTCTAGGAAGCAAACATGCTCGTTCAAGTTAAATTTATAGGGGCTCAGTTGTTCTTCTGTTTTTTTAAAAGAACTTGCACTAAATCTTACTGCCTTGTACACTCACTGTGCAGAGTATTATTGATCATAATGTAACAATAGCCTTTTAATTAAGCTGTCATTAATTCAGGCTTCAAAGAGTCTAACTTATGAAGAATAAGACTCAATTATTATCATATACTACATTTGGTTAAGCAGTCTTCCCTAAAAAATGGAAAATTGAGATGCTAGCAAAAAAAGGAATAGCTTATAAACTGCAACAGCACTGGCCGTCAAAGCTTGGCAATACATTTGAGTATAATCATATTCACCTACTTGTTTGACAGAAACTCATTTTCTCCTTCCTCATTTGGTTATCCTGTGGATGCCTAAAGTTTCTAAGATCCTTTCAGTGGTGCAGACAGTTATGCCTAGTGGTTTAGCTTTATGACCATCAGCCTCTTACAAATTTTCGTAATAGCTACAAGAGAAACAACAAAAGCCTCTACAGTGTGTAACATAGCTCTTTGTCATGGTGCAGATATCACTGTTAATGGAAATACGAGTGTTCCTAGAAGGTGTTTCTAATTGCTTCATGAGACAGGTCAGTTCCTATAAAGTTGTTAGATAGGATAGGCCAGTTAACAGGAATACTGTTGGGAATGGACAAACTAGTTATTCCTTGACTCAGGATAAAATGACCTATTGAATTTAAGAATTCTTTGTAGTTACTCATAAGTATTTAGACTGATGATTTTAATATGCAACTAGACTATATGTTCATTAGGCTTAAACTGAAAAACTCCCATGATTTTAATATGCAACTAGACTATATGTTCCTTAGGCCTAAACTGAAAAACTCCCATTGATTTCAGCAGAAGTTAAATCTATCCTTTCTCTAATTTTTGCTTGTTTATTCCTGTGGAAGAACTTCATGGAGGACCAGAATTAGAATTGTGTATGCATGTATAAAGCATATTGCTTTAAAACAAGAACCCTATTACATTATCAACTTTTAAAAAAATTAAATGATGAACATATTATGACAAGAAATCCTTCAGTGAGAACTGTAGAGGAATTTATATCATGAACCAAAATGATTTGTTCTTTTATGTAAAAAAGGACCTGATTAAGGTCAGCTTGAGCAGAAATGGTTTCAATCTGCAACTGAAAAACTGTGCACCATTGTCTGCACTAGAGATTAGTCTTGGCTTATTTTTATTCACATTTGGTCAACAGATGGTCCAACTATTCTGTGAGCATTCTGGCAGTGTAGAAGTCTGCACATCAATGACAAAAAAATAATATGAATAAGTAAAATGTCACTGCGCATCTGAATAAAATGAATGCTTCATAATGTCAGCTTCTTGAAACGAAGTGTAGCTGGCTGACTTGAAAGGAGAAGTCCTAGTAAAACATTGTATTTTTTCTAGGTGAGCCACTGCCCTGCATTCTGATAAGATCGAAAGAGCAGAAAGACCATGAGGCATTTGTAACTTGAATAAAACCAAATACGGTTGTTCTTTAAGTAGGTAATATTAACTAGCTAATATTTGCTGTTTTACTGGCCTGTTGCCTCAGAAATAAAAAGCTTTGGCATGATATGAATCGTCCTTCTGCTCAAATCCATTTGCAAAGAGTAGCACCCGAAGGCCGTGTTTCCCCAGGCAGAGCAGAGCAGGGAGGCAGGGCCTGGAGAGCTGTCCCGTGGGATTTGCCTCGTGGGCCGGCCGCAGGGCTCGCGCAGCGTGTCAGGCAGCACCGCCGTGAGGCATCCATCCCGCTCCCGTGCCCTGGCGTTCTCCCCCTCTCCGTCACTTGCTCCAGCTGGGCTGTTCGGTGTGAAGTAGTTGAGAGAGCCTGAAATTAAAGAATGGGGATTAAGTGGAGGTGGGGCCTTTCGGTGGCGGGGCAGGTCGGTGGGACTCGGTGCGCTCGCAGGAGGGTGCCGAGGAGCAGCTGCAGAGGGTGAGGCAGCGGCGAGGCCTGGGGCTGCAGGGCAGCGAGGGGAGCTGTGCTGGAGCCCGCGCGCAGCCACCTGCTGCCTCGGCCCACGTTGCTGCCCGGGTCCTGCTCCTGGCCTTCCTCCTAACTGTGTTTGTGCGGCTGAAACCTCCGACGGTTCGTTTGGAGTCGATCTCAACGACGTCTCCCTGTGCCCTCTACCTTCCTGTGGAGCCGAATGGGGCCCACGTTCCTCCTGGTGGCCCCTGTTGTCCATCCTATGGCACAGCCACTCATTTGGCATCACCCCTGCTTGGAAGGGCTGGTGCTACTGCCCATTTTAGCGTGGCTGATGAATGCTGGTGATTTCCCTGAGCTGCTGGTGCCGGGCTTTGGTCTACGCTTGTTTTTGCCATCCCCTGGAGAGGGCAAAGCGAGGGTGAACGTGCTCGGCAGCTCTGTCTTCGTGAGCAACTGGCCTGGCACGTGCCACGGCACCTCCACCAGAGAGCAAACACGCAGCGTGTGCGTGACAGTCCACCCAAATTGCACAGGACTGATAATTGACTATAAATAGAGCGTTTTTTGGGGAAATCAGATTGGTTTTGTTCCTAAATGACAGTAATTTTCTCATGCTGTTTGGTTACAGCGTTGACAAGGTGCTGGTTTTTGCTGGCACTTCTTTTTAATGTTTGTAATGGAACTATGGTGGGATTTTAACAATTACACCTAATTACTGTGCGTATTCAGAAGATAAAAGAGTGCCCTTAATGTGTTATTCATAACACGAAGTATGAGAATATCACAAGGCCAGGATTTCCTTTGAATATTAATTTCATGGTAGCCAGTAAAATGTTACATTAGGCTCTTGGAAAGAACAAAAACACTGAATGCAAGTCTTCCAGAAACAATTCCACACAGTTGACTTTTCTAATATTTTCCCTCTCTAGAATGGAGGAGACAGTGAGAAACCTCCTACAGCACCAAGGATCCTCGGGCCCCAATGGAGAAGGAACTGTCAGCATCATGAAGGTGTATCAGGTACTGGTGACTCGTTACCTCTTCTTTTATTAATCATGTGCTCGTTCAGTGTGAGCTTTCCACACCAGCTGTATAGTTTCTTCTTGCTACTTGTGGCAGTGTCCATTATCCAACCTCCCTGGGATAGAGAGAGAATGTCCGAGAGCAGAATTTTGTAAAACAAAAATTATAGAGGTTTTGGAAGGAAGCCAGAGTTGTTTATGGGAAAGGAAGATTGTGTCGTAGTTTACATTTTTCTATCATATCGCTCTTTCGTGGAAGTAATGAACTTGGGATGGTGGAAGACCCTTTTTAGTCTCTGGAAGCAGGAATATCGCTTAATCAGGTATTCTGAGAATTAATTTAAAAAAAATGCTTAAGATCATTTTATGCTGTAGTTTTTTAAACAGAATCAAGCATTTCTTATAAAGATATAAAATGCTGAAATAAAATATTGAAATCTGGACTCAGTTGTAACCCTTCAGCTATAACACTTTTCAAAAAGAGTGGGCGTGTTAGTTTTTTCTTGAAGCTGACTGACCAAAAATACAGCTACCTAGCTAAACAAAAATATATATTAAAGAGTATTTGCCACCGTAATTGAATTTTCTTTTTAAGCTTGAATTGAACGGAAAAGAGTCTTTCAGATTAAACTTCCAAAGTAATCAATTTTCCTTTTTAAAATGATAGCCCAGAAAATTTAATTTCAGGTCAAATTAAACTTTTTGTTGAACTCATAATGAAATCCTGCGCTGTCAGAAACGTGTAATAAAAGCATCCCTATTTTACCCAGCGCTCATTTGCGTTGCAAATACGAGAATCGGTTCACTCTCCTCGGTTCACAGTTTAAATGTGTGCTCCTTACTCACATCAGGGCTGTGCATGGCTGCCCTGGAGTGGCCTTGGCTTCAGTCTCTACTTTGAGTCTTCTGCTCATCTGTTGATCAGGAGACAACCGGAATGATTTTGTTAACAGGCTTCCTGTGTCCTGGCTTCCCTTAGAAACCAGTTAGGTGGTACCACAGTTAGGTTGTAGCTTGCCTGGCTTTTGCTGTTGCGTTTGTCACCGAGAAAGGCAAAAAGAGTATTTTGTTTGCAGGCAAACGGGGGTTTGGGTAGTTTTGTTTGGTTTTGTTTGGTTTTAGCCATTTGTTTTCTTCTTGCTGGCTCTCTCAACCTTTCCTAAGAGAGATGCCCCAGTCCCTTACTCATCTCCGTCAGCTGCTAGACTCGCTCCAGTAGCTCCACGTCCCTCTTGCGCTGGGGAGCCCAGAACTGCACCCAGTGCTCCGGGTGCAGCCTCAGCAGGGCTGAGCAGAGGGGCAGGATCCCCTCCCCGACCCGGGGACTCACCGGGTCCTGTTACTTTTTGCTTTCTCTTTCTGGATCTGGGATTCAGTTCCTAGCTGGTCCACAGGGCTCTGAGCCTGTTCTCAGAACCTGAGCCTTGTTTTTGGACAGAGTGAAGTCACCTCTTCCCTATACCTGTTACTATAGGATTGTTTTTAATCTCGTACTCTGCATTGCATAAAAGCATCCTTCTCTTCCCATTCTCTTCTTGCTCTTACTGCTTTCTTTTGTTTCTCTCATAAGATCAAGGTCAGTTTGATATAGTGGTTTCTTTTATTTGTTTTCTTTTGTTTTTTAGTAATTCTAATTTCCTCTTGGAAAATCCTTACTGCCAAGATGCAAATTCCTTTGCTTATCCATTTACGTTTTTCCATTCCTAATTCATGACTCAGAAGCAATGTTTTTGTGTGTGTGTGTGTTTTGTTTTTTTTTTCCTTTCCTGAAGGAATAGCTGCTCTCCTGCATCATATACCAGTCTGTGATGGGTAAAATAGGTCAAAAATACAGACCATTTCCATGAACACGGTGTTTATTCTGAATGTCTCTCTGATTTGTTTGTCCTCACACCCCTTGGGTTCACACTTTTGACAAGCTTTTGAGCAAATAGCTTTTTGTTCCCTTGAAATTCGGAGGAAGTGGCTCTGTTGACTTGCCAAGCAGGGCATTCCTGCCCTCGTATGGATGTCTGGTATCCATGTGCAGGGCGGCGATGGGCTCACGTCGTGTCTGTTTGCTGTTTAGTTAGGCAATACGAACCGTGCAGAAGGATTTGGGCAACAGGCACGTACGTGTAATGACCAAAGCTGTTACCTCCCGGCCTCATCAAACCAAATAGTTGGCAAAGGCTCTGTGTTCTGAAGTGTCCCCGAAGTATTTGAACATTGGAAAGCATTAATAAGGCATTAATGTGTGAATAATGAGTATGTTAATGAAACCAACTGTGCAGAAATAATGGGCAAACATCCTCTGAACATTGGCAAGAGGCCCCGGTATTTACAGGAGCAACATTTCGTTTGTGACGCTCTAGATGCTTCCAGGCAGTGTCCGACATGGATCGAGCTAATCCACAGGCGGGAAGAGCACTTGGATGTGCAACCCAGGCAACCTGGGTTCCTTAAACCCTCGCGCCTTCAGCTGCTCACAGACATGGTAACCATATCCTCATCGCCCTGTGTTTGGAGGGGAAGTGAGGATGTGAGCTGAACTGCGAAAAAAGATTTTATTATGTGGAATCTGAGTGATGCATGTGTAAAAACTTGCTGAACGTATGAATGCTGCATTGTTTTGAAAGCCATTCTCTGCAATCAAGCAGCTGCCTTGCACCCTGTGTTCTGAATCACACCTCTTAATATATAATCAGTGCTCGGTGCCACAGAGGATCAGAGTTCCCTGCTGAGCTTCACACCCACATGTTTCAGAACAAATGAGGATATACTTTAAAAGATGTCCAGGGAGAGTGGACATGAGTCCCTGTTCTTTGGCACTCTGGTGTTAGTTTTGGTATATGAAGCCTATTCAAATTAATATATGAATACTCATAAAAGGTACTTCAGTGCAATAAACACTCTTGATCTATTCTCTATGTCAATGCGTTAGTTTTTTTGCAAATCTAATAGTTGTTCTGGCGTATATGAAATTGAGTGCTTGTTGTAACACCACTATGCCTCACTCCAGAATAAATATTATTACTAATGAACATTAAATGTTGCATAGTGAGCGTGTTAGAAGAATAGTAGTAAGTGCCCAGAGCATGCTGTATTATTGCAATACTGTTTTAGGTTTTGTCAAGCTTCTCACCTGAAGCAAAACAACCTACTCCTTCCAGAGAGCTAAGTGCCTACGGGAATTTAATTTGCTGGACTTACAGATGGATGAAGTAATTTCTTTAGGGTAAATGAATTTAGAAGCAGGCTTGCAAATGTAATTCTCCACAGTTTATAATACAGGTATTTTACATAATAATAACTGAGGGAAGATTTATAGTGAATACTCACCTAAATATAGAGAGAACATGTGTGATTTAAATTGCTTTGAATCATCAAACTTGTTGCTTAGAAGTTTTTGTGGTTAAAAGGCTATAGTATATCAGAGCTTCCATGTGCTCTAGGTGTCCCTGCTGGAGCAGGGGGGTTGGACTAGATGATCTCTAGAGGTCCCTTCCAACCTTAACCATTCTGTGATTCTGTGTGATTCTTTCACAGTGTTTTTAAGAGACATTATCCACCTAAAAATAAGGCCATGAGAGGCAAAACACACAATTAATTACATTAACGTTATTGTCATTCAAAACAGGAATACTTTACCTAAGAGGCAAGGTGATCCCCAGAAGCAACTGTGAGCAGTGCTTGAACCCAGGAGATTAAAACCAGGCTCTACAGGAACTCTCCTTTCTAGGTTGGTTCTTGTGACCTGGACAGCTGCAGCCTTGGGTCTGTCTTCCCTGCTTGGTCACAATCCTGGGTAATTGCATGGAGTCGTACCTGACTACAGATCACTCACATGAAGTCTTTCGAGTTTTCTTTTAACTCTGAACTCCTTTCGACTTTATCTGTCAGTGCACCTTGATCAAAATAGAAGAGGAAGAGAGTTGGTTGCAAGTTCACCATTTGTTACAATTCTGAAATGGTCAATAGGAGCACGAGAGCTCCAGGCAGTTGCATTCCAGGTACATCAGAAAGGAAGGATGAGCTGCTATTTAAAGCACTATTTAGAAGACTATATTTTAAATCCTTCATTTGCCCTAAACTTCTCAGTTTTCTTGGACAAATTCACTTTTTCTGTCCATCTCTGACCTTTGCCTCTAAATGGAAGATAACACTTTATCATTTTGTCTTAGGTGTATTTACAGGGTCTTCAGTGCATATGGGCTGCTCATCTTGTGGCAATGGGAACATTTGTAAGTACTGAGACAGATAATAATAGCTCTTTTATAAGTACTGAGACAGATAATAGCTTTTTGAAAAAAAAAGATACTTTGTATTTTCTTTTAAACTTGGAAAATGACTTGTTTACTCTTAAGACTTTACTTAGCATATGAACATTTCTAAAAGGCAAAGAATCAATTTTAGAGTGAAACTTGGGCAGACTTTAAGTAACATTTAGAAAACAAATGTGGAAGTGAGGTTTTGCTGTTGGGAGCTTGATACGTGGAACCGCAGAAAAACTTGGGGAAATAAAAAAAAATTGTGATGCCTAAAGGTGCAAGGTCTCCAGAGCCCTAACTGTGCCTCTTGGAGTCTTGCTTTGCAGGTGGACTCTGTTCTGGTGGCCATGTGCAGGTGGTGTACCAGCAGTGTCCACTGCAGCCAAAATCCTGGGATTTAGGAAAGCCACAACCTTCTAAGGGAGCAGATCGTCCCCCTGCTCCCGTGCCCGCTCAGAGCGTCTCCAGCTGAGGGGCTCGGTCACTTTGTGCGTTTCAGGTGCTCTTGTTGGCCACAGCAACACAGCTTCTTATGTGCATGCTCCATGAGACTCCAACGTGCAGCAGGTGCTGTGACTGTTGCTGTTAATTTGCACAGCTGTGCGCATTAATAGCTCTTGCATGGAAATAAAAACTTTGCCTGTTAGTAGTATAATTTTATCTCAACACAAAATTATACAGGTTTAATGTTCAGGACACTGATGTGCAACAGTTCTGTTTTATAGATGGGATGTTGCCAGAAGTTTTGATAGGGAAAAAATATCTATGTAATTTTTTAGAGTTAACAGGTGGATGACGGGTGGATAACCTGTTCAGACTTAGCAGGTGGGTGACATAAAGGTGTTGAGAAAACAGATCAGGCAGAAGTGATTATGGGACTGGAAAGCTCAGCTGGAAAAAAAAAGGCATTGGTTGAACTACCCTAAGTGGCACTCACTTAGGGTTTTACGCTACATCTAAGATAGAAGGAGGAAAGGTGTCCTTGAAATTAAACTTGTGTCTCTGTGCTGGAGGAGCTGCACTGTTTTCCATGTGGAGAAGTCCATGGCTAGCTCTATGGTAACTAATTCCTTACAGATTATCTTCTGGCAAATAAGCTTCTCCAAGGTGTAAAGATTCTGTTAAATATTTGGTCCAATATTTAACTAAATGGAGGCTGGGCTCTTCCCCCCTGAGGAAGGTGGTGGTGCTCCTTGGACACTGTTCAAAATTGTAGTTTTGCTGCAAGGAACTTGTGTGCAAGTAATTTTCCACTTCACTGTTTGCTTGCAATGCAGTAACAAAGCATCGGGGTTATGTTTAATGAAACAAAGTCTCACAACTAAAATTTGTAGTCGTGTGCCTCTTTCTCAGAAAACAAGCTGTTCTTTCCCAGAATCGTCTATCTATCTATAGTAACAACTGATGAAGGTCACGAATGATTTACTACACTTTTATATATTACATTGATTTGACTTCTACCTTTAGATTTCCCTCTGAAATATAGTAGATACATCATTTGTATACTTTTCTTCTAAATCTTTCTTTTGGAAAGAATCCATAAAAAGAACCTGTTGTTAGTACACTACTATATTTATTCTGGGAACAATTTGTGTTGCTGATGAAGAAAAGTAATTCTTTTTATTTTGGTTTAATGCATGATGTTTGACAACCCAGGCTGTTTGGCGTAATGTGGGATTGATGTGTTGTTGTGTAAAGATGATTCCTAAGCTTGGCTCATGAGTTGTCTCGAGAAGATTGTGAGACCAAGCTGCAGTTCATCAACATCCTCAAGGAACGTTACATGGTTATGTAAGAAAACTAACCTGTCCACATGCCACAGGCAGCCTTTTAGGTCTGCCTCTAAACTCATGAGAACTACTCAGTTAATGTGGTACCAGCATACAGGAATACTAGTTAATACTTTCTTCAGGAGGGTTCTTAAGAGCGTCTTTGGGGGTATTCCCTAGAGAAAAAAAGTGTGTGGAAAAGTGGGTCAAAAATGTAAGTGCTCAGGAGACTTCATCATGGCATGAAAACATCCACTCAGTGTGTTCTGTTTCATTAAATAGAAATTTGGCCTTCATCCAAATCGTGAAAAGACATTATTAAAGAAAAAAAAAAGAAAAAAGAATGAAAAGGAAAAAGTTGCAAAGGGAAGTAAAACTGGCTTTGTAGCAATTTAAATCTGGAGTAACGCCTAAATTGCCGCTCCATAAAATCTACCCTATTTAGTTTACAGTGGAATTTGGCTTGTTTGTACTTCAGCCAGAAGTGGCTATTTTAATACTGTCACTTGACTCAAGTGTAGTTACTCTCATACCTGCAACCCCCTTCAGGGAAGTTTAAGCGTGGTGCGTGCATTCCCTGGGAGGAAAGATAATTGCTTTAAGTATAGTATCTGCCTTAAAAATCACGCTGCATTATTCTTCCCATAGCATATGTAAATATGTGTGAAGAAACTGTTCAGCTGGTAGAATAACCTTTGTATTCCCCCAAAATATCCTTGCTGTTGAACACAGCTGGTCTTCGAGTTTGCAGAGGGTAACAGGATAACAACACAGCGAGCTGCTGCCACGCTGCCCTGCCATCAGGACCGAAAGGGGACTTGCATTTTGCTTGTGCCAGGTGAGGTGGCAGCTGTGAGGATGCTGCTCACTATGAAATATCCCTGCACTGGGGGCACGATGGTGTCGAGCTAGATTTGGGCACCAGGTTGGGGCTGTCCACGTGCACACTGGGGTCTAAATTGCATTTGATGACCTGAAGACAAGAAACTCCATCTGCTCTGCCTGGTCTGATAGGCTCATCATACCTGGTAAGACATGGAATACCCATTAGTCTTACCCCCCCTTTTTTTTTTGTATTTCATTTCACTGTGAAGGTTTTCTTCTTTTAGAGTCCCTTCAGATTGGAACATTTTCAGAGGAAATATATTTGCCTGATACATGGAACAGGCATTTAAGAGCATCATCATGAAATTTATTAGCGTAACTGCTGATCTGTTCAATAGGAGTGATAGTCTGGAATACTGAGGTGTGTGTTGAATGAAGAGCAATACGTAGAGGATTTAGATTGATGTGTGAGTGCTTGTAGGTTCATATTAGAGACATAAAGCAAGCTCTTTATTCCTTTATCCATCACACGTATTTAATCTGGGGGATTTTACTGCTCAGTTTGTTCATTTTGTAAGTCAGATCCAGAGATGAAAAAGAAGATTTTTATTTATTTTGCCTTAAAAGAGTAGTGTTAAACTGTGAACAGTTTGGGATACTTCTGTAAAATTTTGTGATATTTATGCATCCCTTTTTCTTCCGTCAGCTTTGGTCAGCTTGTTCTGAACAAAAGGTATCAGCTACACAAAAAAATATATTATTTTTTTATTTACTGATGTGCTGTCTAGACCTCAGCTATATTTTAGCCTACTCTACTGGGGAAAATAAAACAAAAGGACACAGCTGAATATATAGATTTCAAAACAAGGTGAAAACAAAAGTTATATTTCTAGCCTTCCAGTGAGAGATCATTTTAATCACACTACTAAGTCTTCTGTAACCTTTTTAGGATTCTAATTTGATTTCTCAGTTACTTTTCTTTTCCAGACCTGGGTCACAGAGTTTAATGAATTGAAAGGATTCCCATTACCAAATAAAGAAAACTAAAATAATAAAATAAACCTGAGGAAACAGGCAAATTGATGTCCCCTTGGCACCAGTGACTGCTGTCGTATGGGGCATCTTGCTGGAAACTGTGTGTGAATTCCTCAGCCTCCCCGAATTATCCTCCAAGCCTCTTAGGCACCCCGGGGTTTGCCGTGTGAGATGCGTTGCAAACGGTATCAGAAGATACTGCAAATTTCAAAGGGCATATTAAAGAGGGATTAAGGCACAGTAAACAAGTGTTAATTATGATTAAAGGGAAGAAGTTGAGGGGAGAAAGGGAGCAAGGTGCCGTTGCAAAACAATTTTCATCTTACTGGAATATTAAGGAAGTAGTACTTGGAGAAATCGCTGCCTTTTCTCAGCTCGAATTAAGCTAGTTGTACGTCGCTTGGGGCTGTTTTTCATGGAAGCACAAAGAAGTGCTCATCCGCAGTTTGTATCCACATCCACAACGTGGAAGTGCCCGTTCCGGAGAGCTCGCTCGGAGTGATGGGCAGGGCTGCTCCTCGGGAGCTCCGCGGCGGCAGGAGCATCGCGAGCGCCTCATCCAACAGCACATCCAGACTGCAGGATGGCTTGCCAAGAGACACCATTCAGGATTTATTCTTCCCTAAACAATTCTGTGTGTGTTTTGTAATTTGCAGCATGAGTATGGGAGTTAAGAGAGTGCCTTCAGAATAGAAGAGGGTGGTAGAAGTGAAAGGATCATCAAATCTGGTTGCTGAAGCCTAAGATAACCATGCACCTGCTGTCTCATCTGGAAAGTCCTTGGGAGGCTTCCAAGATGTTTTCATGGAAGGTGCTGAATGTGCTGAGCAGTTTCATTAGCTCAGGGAGGATGGGTTGAGTATTGGTGGGAACCTTGGACCACTGTTATCATTGCCTCTCTGTATTATTATGTGTTAGCAGCTACATTTTGAACAATCCTGAGTTTTTTAACTCGAGTCAATTATTATGAGCAATCACAAGCAGTGCCTCATTGTGTGTCCTGTGAACATTTCAATCTTGGGTTGAATATGTGTTTAAAGCGTGCTACTTGGAGTAAATGCAGCCAAGATCTTCAGAAGAATTTCAGTTTTTAACCACTGTAATATCATTGTTGCTAATAAATTTCAGAAGTTTGGTCCAAGTTCCTGCTCAGAGCTGACCCAGTTATATCAGGATTATATTTAGTTAGGTTAATATAGCCACTTGTGAAGGTGTAGATCTGAGTATCTCCAAGGGCTCAAAGATTCAAGGAAGTCTCTGATTCATATTTGGTGCGAGCTGGTCCCGTGGACATCTGTGTTAATGATTTCCGTTTTCTCAGAAGATTCTGGACAAAAGATGGTGCAGGTTGTTCCTGGATCTCCACTAAGTTAAAATGGGAACTTGGGTTCCCAGGAGACCGACAGGATCATTTCATATCGTTTACTTCTCCTGGTGCTCTTGACCCCGCGCTCCTGAAGCTGTGTGCAGAGTGGCAGCCTTGGCCTGTCCTGGGGTTGGAGGACGGAGTTTGATGTCTTGTATCTCCTTGGGAGCTTCCACATGGTCTTTCCTCTGGTGATAGCTACTCCCTTTATTTCCTTTATTTATGCTTAACTTTGGAAACACTTCCTTGTTCAGTATTCACAAAGGTGGGCTGCAGGGGAGATGTTGTGCATCTATATTTGGACATATTCAGGGTCAGTCGTCATTTGGATTTTCAAGTGAATTTCCTGCTCTCTTAATTCATCTTTCTTATTTATATTTCTTAGTGGAAATGGAGAGTCTTACGCTGCCCCCTCCTCCTTCAGGCAGCTGCCGAGCAGCTCTGTGATGAGCTGCAGCCAGGTCACTGCGCTCCAGGGCTTCCTCAGAGAACTGCAGCGAGGCCTGTGGGGCTTGACCAAAGGCCTCGTGAGCATTTCGCTATTTCTGTGATTTACAGGTCAATCTGAGCGCATAGGGAGAACAGGCAGGATAGGCTGTTGTTTTAGGTCTGCAAAATACTATTTCTTCCAGAAGAGCAAGGACAGTTTAAGCCATCTCCAAAAAAACTACCCATGTGTGTCTTGATGGCAAAATTCACATTAATTTCAGTGGGAAAGGGGCTACAGTGTGCAGCAAAATCCTGGTTTCCTTTTAATAGGATCTGAATATTTAATTTCTGTGTTTTCTCTCTGCTGAGATGAAGTATAAGAGGTATAGGTGAGCCTTTCCAGCAGGAAAGGTATCTGCCCCTTTTAGCCATATCTAAATCACATAGAATCGTAGAATGCTTAAGGTTGGAAGGGACCTCATCTCTGTCTACTGAAATCAGTTGTTTATGTTTGAATTGCATCAAAGTGGTGCCTATGTTTAATAAAAATGCAAAAAAAAAAACACCTTTTTTTTTTCAGTTGATTGGTATGTTTGTGTAAATGTACTCATCGTGGCGACTTGACAGGAAGGTTGTTTAATGCTTTTTGTGGATATTTGATTATTGCACCAGGGAGTAGCAAGTAAGAGGCAAACATAATATGTTTATGGTTCCTGTATGATGAGGATAACACTAATGCTGGGACCTTTGGATTGACTCTTTGAAGTCTAAGTTTTGAGGCTCAAAATGGGATTTGTGCCTCATGGTTTGGGTAAGAGTATTCAGTGATTAAGGCCACAGCTGATAAAATGGATCCTCGATTAAAGTTTTAACATGGTAATAGTCACTTTCTAAGCTAGTTAATTTTTTAAGGAGACATTGTTAGAAGTGTGATTCACAGTGTTTGATTTTTAATTCGGTTGTATTTCTGGGTTTTAATTAAGGAGATGTGCTGCTGTTAACTCTCAAAGAGTTATCACATACTTAGCAGATTACTCAAGCTGGATTAGTTCTTCACAAAAATATATATTTTTGTGCTTAGATGGTGTTTGCATTGCGTGTTATTTATGGGAGGTGCTCCTGAGGGTGCAGATTAGCCTGAAGATCATTGAGTTGTATCCTTTTGTGTATGTACATATCAAAAAGGCACACAGAAAAACTAGATGCTCTTTACAGATCTCTCTAGATTTGTGGCAGCACCTTTTATTTAGTATTGATTTACCCCGTTTTCCAACCTTAAACTTCTCATTAGTTGTCACACTGTGTCTGCTGGTAGAGAACATGGGTTTCAGCATGGAGTCAGTCTACCTTGTGTTGCACTTAAATGATAATTTGCACTGTCTTTCTGTGCAGTTGACCCCTTTTTCCCCTTATGCTTGTCCTTTTATTCAATATTTTACGTTGGGTATTTGTACTCATGATGCTTTGCTCACTGGTCATGCTCACCATCTCTCCACACATAGGACTTGAACACGTAACTAATGTATTTAATAGGACTTAGTGTTCAAACCTATGATTTTTATAGACCTCTTGTGAAACACAGCAGCCCTAGCCCACTCAACAACACCTATTAATATCCTAATCGATCTGACTTACAATAAATAGATTGGGACACTTCTGCAAATTTTGCTGTCAGTTTGAGTGTCCCGAGTTATATGTTAGCGCGGATCTGAAACCAATGAGTGGAATATACTTCCTCGGTAGCAGTGTGCTTGTCAGCCTGGTCTTTAGAAATTCAAATATTAGCTCTAGATGGAGAAGGTGAAATACATTAGACATAAACATATGTTAGCTTTTCCTGGGTAAATTGCTTTTTATCTCAGTGGCAGAACCTTTCCACTGAAAGCTGGTAAGCTCAATTCACATTGCTACTTTTAAAGAAGAAAGTGCGAGTTATTTTATTAACAGAAATGGTGAGTTCCATGTTTTTTAACTCTGAAGGAAATATAGGAGTTCAGTTGTGCATACGCTTCTGCTGAGCAGGCATGGCAGCATGTTTAACAGATCCTTCATTCCCTCATTTATTTAGTACTCTAATTATGGAAGTAGCAACTTGCTGTCTCTTTTTTCATTCATATACAAAAGAGATTTGAAGGCACTTGCATAGTTAATTTCATTTTAACCTGTGAATAATGACATTTCAAAAAATCATTTCAGGAAAAGCTCTCAGAAGACAGTAGAAAATGCAAAGAAGGTATGGAAAAAAATCACGGGGCAATAGATGAAGATTCGAGAAGTGAAAGCAGCAGCACCGAAGAGGAGAAAGAAAAGACAAAATTGCTGTTGGAGCGTTTGAAGGCTCTGGAGGTAAGAAATTAAACAGTTCCATACATAAAGTCTTCCCCACATCCTGTTCTTTTATTGGCACTGAATCACCGTCCACTAAGTCTTACCTTTTGCGGTTCACCTATACTCAATGTTTCAGAGCTTCTTGGGGTTTTTGATTGTTTTTAACTTTCAATTGACCTACCAAGGACAAGCAAGAACCTCAGTATCACAGCCACTGCAAGGAACCCTCTGTAATGTTAAGTGCCATATATCTAGCTTTAAAAAGAATTTTGTGGATAATTTTAATTCAGTTGAGATTATATAAATAGAAACTTGTTTTTACTGGTTTTGTTTCAATTATTAATAGTGTAAGACTAATAGCACTGGTGGTATAACAGCTATCATAAAATTGCTATTGCCTCATTGTAGTTTATTGTATAAAAATTAAGCCTGTGAATATTTTAATTTTGGACTAGTACAAAGACACCATTTCAACTTCTTACTAAGGGTTTGCTCCATTTGCTTTGGTACACGTCCATATGTTGTGTTATCCATACGGTAAGTGAATGCTGGAGAATGACCTTCGTGGCATTTTGCCTAGGTAAACAGAGACTTCATCACTGGGCCTCAGACTTTGGAGTAACAGTGAAGGGGTTATTAATTCCTTTTGTGTCATAAAAATTTGAAATGTGTAGGCAACCTATGTATTTTTTTTTTTTACTTGAAAGCCTTAGACAAATGTCTAAATACTAACTAACATGAATTCTAGATAGAAGAAATAGAATATCCACATGATAGGAAATTACCAAGGCCGTAAACTTCAGTAAGTGCTGTAGTTTACCATAGTCTTGCTCTGTCTGATGATGGAGAATGACTTGGGACTCCTTATGGTCTTTTATTTCCAAATATGCATGGTTTGTGTTTCCTTGGCTCTCTTCTTAATCACTCTGCGTGACAGTTTCAGTCCTCGGTGACCTCGCAGTTGATGAGAAGTGGTTCAATCATGTCACAGCCTTTTATCAGTTATGGCCAGTTGCCTAGATATATAACGTAACGTGATGGACAGACAGAATCTAGGTCTGGAAGGTCAGTGAGTAGGTTCTCTCACTGATCTCAACATTGTGCTGTAGCTTGTTAAAATGCTTATTAGTAAATGCTGATGCTTGAAGAATTAATCTATGTCGTCTAAGGAGCTATCAAAGAAAAAAGGAATTGCAGGACCAACATTAATTGTGGCCTAAGACAGTTAAAACAGAGTTGTCAGCTGTGTGGAATTTTTTTTATACTAGATATTCTGCCCTTGTTTTTTTTTTTTTTTTTTCTCTTGGAGGATATAAATTGTCATGTCAAAGACTCTATGGTTTATTAATTAGTAGGCATACTTCTTTAAAGCTATATGTAATTAGCAGTTCTAATTCTTCAGTATTTGCAGGGCAATTAGTCTAAATATTTCATTAGTCTATATAAAAAGGAAGCAAGATGGCTATTTGTTAATTCTTATGCTGTGGGTGTCAGAGTCTTTAATCTTATTTGCATGATTAGATTTTATTGTCTCATACACAGTTAATAAAATCTGCAGGGCTAATAAAGTACTTAGTAAAGTTGGCCCTCTGTCTGTCCGCATGGGAATCTTCAGACTGCCTATAAATGGAACCTACTAAAAGTAATATTCCTGTTTTCAAAATGTGGGACCTAATCTGCTAATATTTTTAATGCAATGAAATGAATATCAGAAATCTTTGAATATCTCCTCATATCACTTTTCTCTTTTATTCATTTATTTTGGTTTTGCTGCGCTGATAAGCGTAGCTCATACCGGAGTTTAGCTGCATCTGTGAGGAGCATTATCAAACTGTTCCATCCTTCTTTCTTACCCTTTTTCACTGCCTTACTGCTGAAGTGTCCTCCTGCTGAGATGGGAGGACGAACATATAAATAAATGTGTTTATACATATATACACACACACGTATCTCTGTGTATGTATTGGTGTGGCTATACAGGTATATGTTAGGAGGGTGTATATACAGGTGTTCTTCTAGGGAAAGATTTCAGCAAGTGGCATAACGTTTTCATTACGTGAACACAGATGTAGCAATAACTTTATTTTCTTTTTTTTTTTTTTTCTGGTACATTCTTTCGGCTGATCACATCCAAAAAAATAGATTGGCTAAATATGAACTAAGTTTTAGGGGAATTAAGTACCAAAGTAGAAAAGCTATCCACCGTCATAGACACAAATGGATGGTTAGTATAATGTAACATTTAATTTGCTTTCTTTGGCATATATATGAAAAAGTTCCTATTCTCTACATCACGTGAGTTCTTTCCACCCTTCCCTGGGTACTACCATGGTAGTGTGTGGTTTTCCTCAGCAATTTCAGGCACAGCAAGGAAGACAGTTGTCGTCTTGCACTCGCTGATGTTGACTGGCAAATTATCAGCAGTAATCAAAAAAGGCTCCGCTTTTGAGGAAACTTTCTTTAAGTGGTTTTCACGTCAGTGGAGTCGTGCTTAACGTTTCTATTGTTTTCTTATGTTTGAGTGCTGTCAAATGTATTGCCAAGTAAATGTCTGTAAAACTACTGAGGTTTTATTAACTTCCACTTAACCTAGAAATTTTCTCACTGAACAATAGCAATCAGCGTAATAAAGTGCCTTTGTAGTGAGCCAAGTTGCAAGCTATCATGTGCTTTGATAAAGCATATAAATATATATATATTCTCTCATTTGCTCCTTTTACCTATAATCTTTTTACTTCATCACCCACAGCAATTTCTGTTTCTACTCTACTAAATGGTTGTTGCAGTTCAAATGGCTGCAGCGACCTGGTTCAGGGACGGCACGGCGACCACCCCCAAAACACTCGGGCTATCAGCTAGTTGACAGCAATGTGGTGGACGGCAAATGGCGTTCATTGATGGGAAACAAGGTGTTATATATCTAGGTTTACAACGTCACATCCGTCTGCTTACACCATAGACTAAACACTATTGGCTACTAGGGGCCCTATCTTTCCGTACAGCACGATATCTTCCGGCCGCCGTTCCCTAACTATCTGCAACAACTTCCCCCCTCCCTATGCATAACAAAACTAGCTAAAATACAACTATCTTATTCTTATTACTATCTTATTCTATTCTTATAGTTATACCAATCTTAAAATTACATATCATAAACTTGACATAAAACATAAGGCACAAAGAAGAAGGCGCGTAAAAGGTAGGGGATGACAGGTAATACCAGGGTGTAGGAATAGGGTGTACCTTGGGATAACTTGGGGGTAATACTGAGTGGATATATTCTTAAAGCAGTTGTTGGTGTTCTACTAACATGATGTTAACCTTCTCTAGCTGATTCTTGACAAACGGCATGAGCTTATTCAATATACAGGGTCCAAAGATTAGCGTCATCATGATCATTGTGATCAGCCCTGTCAAGGTGGATATCAGGGTGGTTAACCACGGCGAACCGGTGAACAAAATTTTGTACCGGCTGCGTTTGGAACAGGGTTCAATGGGTGCTAGTTGGCAAGGCATGGCACTGAAAACTGGTGGCCCTGTAGTTATTTAGTTATTTTTGTACTAATTGCTTGAGATTGTTCGATCTGTTCAAGTACCCCATTTAAAGGGTTGGTGTGACTCTACCTGTCCTATAGTGACAAGCTGCAAAATTAAGATAACGCAAAGGCATCGCAGCCCCCTCTTGCGGAGGCTGTTTTGTTGTTTTCTGGATTCGGTCAGCGTGGAACTCGCAGGCTCGGGCGGGATGCTTGCCACCGGGGTGTACGGGTTACGGGGGTGTCCGATGATCCGGTCCTGTGAACAGAAACTCACAATTTTCATTAGTTTTATTTTGAAGGTAACAGCCACCTGAATTGGGGTCAGATGCTCTTCCTTTGCAACATGCTTAATCATGAATGCTCCCGCCGGTTTTTCTTTAATTCGGATGTTTACCTTCTTTTTCTCCTTCCTTAAGTTTGAATCGGTTGTGAGCCACTCGTCCTGACTAGTGGCTGATCCGGAGTCGGAACTCGACTGACTGGTCACTTCCGGGCTCCGGTACTTTTTCGTTGGGCTTCGGCGTTTTTTGAAATGTCCGCTCTCATCGGTTCTCCGCCCCTCCCTCGGGCTCGCTCCAGGTCCCTCACTCGGACTTGCTCTCGACCCCTCCCTCGGGTCTTCTCTCCGTCCCTCACTCGGACTTGCTCTCGACCCCTCCCTCGGGTCTTCTCTCCGCCCCTCACTCGGACTTGCTCTCGACCCCTCCCTCGGGTCTTCTCTTCGTCCCTCACTCGGACTTGCTCTCGACCCCTCCCTCGGGTCTTCTCTTTGTCCCTCACTCGGACTTGCTCTCGACCCCTCCCTCGGGTCTTCTCTTTGTCCCTCACTCGGACTTGCTCTCGACCCCTCCCTCGGGTCTTCTCTTCGTCCCTCACTCGGACTTGCTCTCGACCCCTCACTCGGGTCTTCTCTTCGCCCCTCACTCGGACTTGCTCTCGACCCCTCCCTCGGGTCTTCTCTTTGTCCCTCACTCGGACTTGCTCTTGACCCCTCCCTCGGGTCTTCTCTTCGCCCCTCACTCGGACTTGCTCTCGACCCCTCCCTCGGGTCTTCTCTTTGTCCCTCACTCGGACTTGCTCTCGACCCCTCCCTCGGGTCTTCTCTTCGCCCCTCACTCGGACTTGCTCTCGACCCCTCCCTCGGGTCTTCTCTTTGTCCCTCACTCGGACTTGCTCTCGACCCCTCCCTCGGGTCTTCTCTTCGCCCCTCACTCGGACTTGCTCTCGACCCCTCCCTCGGGTCTTCTCTCCGCCCCTCACTCGGACTTGCTCTCGACCCCTCCCTCGGGTCTTCTCTTTGTCCCTCACTCGGACTTGCTCTCGACCCCTCCCTCGGGTCTTCTCTTCGCCCCTCACTCGGACTTGCTCTCGACCCCTCCCTCGGGTCTTCTCTTTGTCCCTCACTCGGACTTGCTCTCGACCCCTCCCTCGGGTCTTCTCTTCGCCCCTCACTCGGACTTGCTCTCGACCCCTCCCTCGGGTCTTCTCTTTGTCCCTCACTCGGACTTGCTCTCGACCCCTCCCTCGGGTCTTCTCTCCGCCCCTCCCTCGGACTTCCTCTCGGCCCCTCCCTCGGGCCGCCCTCAGGTGTCCGGTCACTCCCATTGGTTTCCGGCGCCTCACTCGCGCCGGGGGCACCCTCGCCCCGCCCTTCCCCTTGTGGCTCGGCGCCATTTTGAGGGGCATAGGGTGGTGGCCTGGCCCAGACGTCACCATGCTCTGACTTCTTTTCAATGTTCCTGGCTTCCTCGGCTAGCTCGCTCCAAACAGATTTCGGCTGTTTCTGCTCCTCTGTAAGCGGGGCGGGGCTCGGGGATGGAGGGGATGTTTCACCCTCTTGCTGACCTTTAGGCTCAGCAGAATTGCCATCATCTGGGGGGTCCAAAGTCTGCGCAGTTGTCCCGATTCCCACTTTGTACGTGGCCAATAAACAGTCTTTTACTGCTACCCAAGTCTCCTGCTCTTTCATAGCTTTCTGTAAGGCTTGTACAACTTTTCCCCAAGCCTTAAGGTTTTTCCCACAACCTGAGAACATTGTCTCCTCAGCTAATGCCATAGTACATTTGTCCCACAGTTCAGGGTGGAGAATATCCACCGGCTGGTCTATAGCCTTAATTTTCAAAAGCCTTGTAACTGCAAGAGTAAAATCTTTTGGCTTACAATCAATCCCCCAGCACTTATGTAATTGCGATACGACCTTTATGAGGGCTTCCATCCTCCTTGTTGATTCGGTAGTGTCCCCTTCGCCGGGGTGGTCCACTTGCTCTGGCTGCTGCTCACGCTGCTCGCTCATCCAGGCGATGACGTTCCCGGGTTTCGGCACCACTTGTTGCAGTTCAAATGGCTGCAGCGACCTGGTTCAGGGACGGCACGGCGACCACCCCCAAAACACTCGGGCTATCAGCTAGTTGACAGCAATGTGGTGGACGGCAAATGGCGTTTATTGATGGGAAACAAGGTGTTATATATCTAGGTTTACAACGTCACATCCGTCTGCTTACACCATAGACTAAACACTATTGGCTACTAGGGGCCCTATCTTTCCGTACAGCACGATATCTTCCGGCCGCCGTTCCCTAACTATCTGCAACAAATGGTGAATACCAGTGTATTTCTAATCAAATGAAACAGATGACAAATAACAAATGGTTCATCCCATCTTGTATTCCCTTACACATACTTGAAATTAATTGTGATTTCTTGGATATCGAAACCCCTTTGTGCCTATAGCAGTTTTAGTTGGCTGCTCATGAAAGGCTACTTAATTTCCCTCAGCAGCTATGATCAGATATCTTAACTCTTACAACGAAAAAAAAATCTCTGATAACATCTCTGTATTTGGAGCTCTGCAAAGAAAGGAAATATTAATGAAATCCAGTGAATTAAAACTCTTGTCAGCATAAACCATCTGTTAAAATTTAGTTTTTCTTACATGCTTTCCTCACTGGAATAATTTAAAATTTCTGTTTGTTTAGAAATGTACTAAAAATATTAGCCAGAAATGTCCAAAAAATTAATTTATTCTATACTTTCATCAATCCCTGTACAGCTATTTCAGGTATATGTAGGTCTATATACAACTATTTTAAAGTGCTATTTAACCTGTGAAGTCAAACATTTATAAGTTGGAAATTTTTCATAAAAACTTGATTTGCCCTCCTGCGTATGTGGGATTTTACATGGTCTTACATCCTTACCCAGTCACAGTGCACAGTGGAAAACTTTGGGAATATTTTACATTGGAAATCCAGAATCTATAAATATCTTTTAGACTGTTCCAGGGCTTAGGTTAGGAGGATGTAGGGAGAATGGGACCAAACTCTTCTCAGTGGTGGCCAGTGACAGGACAAGGGGTCATGGGTACAAGTTGAAACACAGGAAGCTCCACCTCCATGTGAGAAAGAACTTCTTTCCTGTGAGGGTGACAGAGCCCTGGCACAGGCTGCCCAGAGAGGCTGTGGAGTCTCCTTCTCTGGAGATCTTCGAAATCCACCTGGATGCCACCCTGTGCCACGTGGTCTGGGTGTCCCTGCTGGAGCAGGGGGGTTGGACTAGATGATCTCTAGAGGTCCCTTCCAACCTCAACCATTCTGTGATTCATTAGCCGCTATGGAGCAGTGGGGTCCCTGCCTGGTTTAGCCTTCAAGGACTAAAATACATGCTGCCCAAGCACCTGCATGATTGCAAGTGGCTTAAACCGATCCGCTGAGTTAGTGTCAGTGCTCATCTAAGCATGTTTGTAAAAGCAGTAGTCATTTTGATTTGAAAAATCTAATCAATGATGAATACTGTGTCAGCTTTGAAAGCTTATTAAGGGTTGTTACTTGCACGGATGCAAATGACATCTGTGCAGTGAGGATAATTCAGCTTGAGTTAACTCTGTCTGGCTTATTCAGTGTTTCGACTCTTCCAGGTTTTCTTCTTCGCAGTTGCATCACTTTGCAACTTTCTTAGAAAGTTCTGGCTGGTGATGAAGAAAGGAAGTTGACTAGGGTTGTTCTGAAGGAAATAAATGGAGGAGTCCATGAGAGCTGTTTGGGAGGACACTTGGTTTTGGTAGCCAAGCAGATCTGGTAAGATACACAAATCCTCAGTGTAGCTCCTGCCTTGGCTGCAGACGGCCTGCACCCTCTACAAAGCATTTCCAATTTGTTGTGCCCCAGTAGCCCATCTGCAGCCTGGTGAAGAGTGAGAACACGGCCTGGAGTCCAGCGCCCTGGACTGTCGAGCTTCCTCCTGCCCCTGTGCCTGGCAGTGCTCCTGTCCTTCAGCTGGGGACATGGGGCAAGAGGCAACAGAGAAGAGGGCCCCAGGGCCCTGCGTTAGTCTGCTGCGGTGACTTATCTTTCACATGAAGCAAAGACGAAAACAGATTGTGGAAGAGTAGCAGGATTTAAGGTTTTGACTGAAGATGAGTGAATCCAGCTCCTAGTGCCAAACTGCCACGTGTGAGGAACACCTAGATTAGGAGGAACCCCTAGGTCCTTTCTGCAGGAAGAGCATGTCTGAACTGTCTCTGTTCACTCCAGGCTTTCCGTGCCGGCTCACCTGTGAGCACGGACAGGGGATGGTGCCATACCCATGTTCACCCCATCTCGATCACCCATGGGGGCAATCCCATTCTTCAGAGGAGAGTACTTGCCTCCTTCACCTGTGGTCGGGCACTGCTAATCCCATCCAAAAGCGCAGCGTTCGCATTCCAAGGAGGATGAGTGCTGTGGAGGAGGAAGCAGCTCCCCACATACCCCATGGCCTTCCCGGCCTCCTCACAGCTCCACAGCCCGCCCGGGCTCCCGCCGCCTGCAGCGCTGAGGACAGAACGCTGCTCACAACCTGGCATTTCTGCACCAAACAGCAAACCACTGGGGTAGCGTCAAATTGTAACCTTGAAGTTATCAAGTGAAAAGCCTAATTCATGTGTGAAAATCTCATTGCTTGCGGGTGAGTGAGACTCAATGGAAGTTGCAGCAAACTGAGCGGCAGCAGAAGGAATAGCTGCTAGGGAAGAGCCACACAACTGCTGCTTTCTAATTACAGAACTTTGCCCTCTTGCCCTTTGCAATTCATCATAGAAAGATGCGTTTTGTTTAAATAAATTAAGCTTTGGGGAGGAAACTCACTTAGGAGAAGTTAAACATTCAAATGTATTAGAGGGGTAATTTCCCTTGTACCATCGCCATTAAGCAGATGAGGAAGTATGTTAGATATTTCCCATGTTATGTTAGATATTTCCCATATTATGTTTTTATTACCCTGTAAAGAGAGAAAGAAAGACAGGATTTCAATGAGCTATACGATAAAAAGGAGATGGTAGAAAGGCACTATTTTCCTTTCAGTGAATTGAGAAGGCAGCTTCATTTTGAGGGGACCTTTTTGATGGTTTCTGTTTTCCTCTTACATGATTTTCTGTTGTTTCTTTTGTTTTTTAAAACATTTTCCATGGACTATAGTGTAGATGGATAAGAAAATTGATAATTATGGTGTTTTTCATGGAAGAAAGCATACAGCATCTATCATTCATGGGCAAGGAAAGTATTTCTGAAAAATGCTTAGGAGAGAAAGCTTTTTGTTCATTGGAAGACAACTGCTTAGTTTATGGGAAATTTGAATCACTTTAGGTAAATGTATAAAAAGATCACAAAACTAAATTAAGGGTTTTTTTGGCAATGTTTTAAATGCTTTGTGGCAACTAATCTTCTTCCAACCAATGCCTTTAATCTGATTCAGCCAGAAGCCTCTCCTTGGCCCAGTAGCTTGGCCGTTCACATCACTAGATTCATTATGCCGATCAGTCACCAAAGGCCAACCTACTTAATCCTAATTATTGGATTCTTTTAAATCTTCTTTTCTGTAGGAGACTTATATAATTGGTTTTCTGAACTGTGCCTAAGAACTTTTCTCTCTCTCTCTCTCTCTTTTTTTTTTTTTTTTTTTTTTAAATATAGTCAGGGTAGGAAGATGGATCCGGAAAGTCTCATTTCCAAAGTTATCCAGTGACTGCTGATGACTCACACCACTGATTCCAAAATCAGCCTGGTTTATTCCAGTCTTGTCAGAGCTCCTTGTCGCTAACAGTTTGGCAAACCGTTTTAGCTCCCTCTTCAATCTTAAAGTTTACCCGAAACTAAAACCCAATAGTACTATCGTGCTGAAGGCATTCTGTAACCTGCTGGTGCTTTAGCTCCTCTAGCGCGGGTCTCGCGTGGCTCTGTTGCTCCTGGTCTGCTGCCCTTTTCTCCTCACCTTTGTGCTCAGGACGCCTTTCCCTTGGCCATCTGTCGTCGCCCACGCCTGCAGCTGTGTCTCTGCATGCGCCTCCTTCCCAGATGCTTGTAGCCTCCCTCCTGCCAGCTCCTGCCCACTCCTGCTCTGCGCTTCCTCCCCTGCTTCCTCGTCCTTGCGGCGTGCTGCCGAACACCTGGCAGTTCCCGTCATTGGCGTGCCGAATTGCTTGCAAAGTTGATGCTCCTCAACTGTGGGATGTTAATAGAAATTGAGATCTTCGCAGAGAACGAAAGTATCTTTTGGGCAGGCTTCAAAATCAAAGTTTGTATGAGTACTGCAGCGAAGAGAAGGCACTTCTCACGGATAGCTAAGCTACTGAGGAACTAAAGGAACTTTTTTTACTTCCTCTCTGCTTTTTACACTCTTACCTAGACCAGACTAAATTCTTGGCATTTTTTTTTCTTTTCATCATGGGAAAAGCAAGGCAATTTAGTATGGATGTGAATGTACACCAGGATGTTGAAAATAGCTCTGCCCACTGTGCATAAGAAGAGCTCTTAAGATTTGTTCTCTTTCCACTGCTTTTCTTGTTGCTCTAGTTAGAGAGTGACTGGTGATTCCCCAACTACTTAGTTCAATGATTGTTTAAAATACTTCATTTGAAAAATCAACTGTGGTTCCTCCTGGGAGCTTTCATCTAAGACATTTGGTGTGTCCCCATGAAGAGCCCCAGCAGTGGTTCAAAAGTTAATTGGACTTGGATTTGGTCGCAGCACACAAGTTATTCATTCACATTAATATTTTAGTTGAGATACCGTTCAGAATATCCTTTAGCTTAGCTTTAGCTTTTACTCGGTGTCTAAGTTATGGTCATGCACTCATGAGAATTATAGGTACACTTTAGGATCTTCAAGATACTATATTGAGCACCAGATCTTTTACAAAAGAAGAAAGACAAAAGAGAGAAACATTTAAATGTCAGATTTAACACAGCCAAACATTTGGTTATGTTTTTTTCTGTTGTTGTCGTGAGAAAATAAATAAAGATTTTTCTGTGATATTTCAAATCCCAGTACAATGGCTTTTTCTTACAGCTCTTTCTCTGTGCTACTTCCTTGGCTGACATAACAAATACTCTTTAAATAGTTCAAAGTATTGAATATGGCTGTAAGAATAATGATTTGGTGCCAGGAGGTCTGAGCAATAGGTGTAGTCTGTGGAGAAAAGGTAAGCCACAGAAGTCAAGGAAAATTATCTTGGTTTTATTAAACCTGTCAGATATTCTCTATGGAAATAAATGTTAACCATGTTCTGCAAAAAGTCCTTGCAAAGTTGTAGTGAATCTGATATTTCAGACTGACTTTTATAATTTAAATAATGGTAGTTTTTTTCCATGCCCATCTCTCCATGTATAGCACCTTCCTGCACGTAATCAACAGATAATGTAACTTACTTTTTTTAGCAATCAGGCAGGTGATGCAATTGAAAATGCACTCTCTTCACTGAGCGAAATGAGATTTTTCCAACCGTGTGCTATAGATCTAGGTGACTGTGTTTATCCCAACACATCTATCATTTCAAGGAGTGGAACTCGGTAGTTTTTTTAAATAGTTTCTCTCAGGAGCGTGCCTGGAGGATGGTTCTTGGCAAGCACTTTTGGAGCCATTGCAGTGCTTGCTGCAGCTCCTGTCTCCAAGGGAAGGCTCGGGGGAGAGGGGTTTTAGGGTCGTGTCTTGTATTTTTAATTTACATAATGATGCATGAGATTTCATCGGCAGCAAAGAAAGCTGCATTGCTCATAAACTTAATAAACAGCTGAAGTTCATGTCAAACTAACGTTGCCAGGAAAGACCCTGTGCTCCCTGGACATTCACTGGCTGCATAGGAAATCCCAGTTCACCTCCAGTATTAGCACTGAACCTCTTGCAACTCTTACTCAGCAAAAAAATAGTTTCTCTCTAATCCTTTCTCTTTACTGGCCTTAGGAAGAGTAATGAGGGCTGCATGCTGATGTGCTTTTCCTCCATCGAATAGTGGTTTGTTTTTTGGACATCATGCAGATAGAGAAGAAATGGAGACTGTAGCTGAGTTTGGGGCAGAGGGAGCTCCACGGAGATGCTGCAGGTGCTGAAGCTGGGCACACTGCCTTCGTGTGGGAGTCCTGGCCCCTGCGCTGCCTTTTAGCTCCATATAGATGAGGTATACATAACTCCCCCTTATATATAAGGTATACTTAACTCCACATGTGAAATCTGTACAGTTAACACACTCTTGAAATTCAATATTCCCTGTATTATGTTGTCACTTCAGTAATTAATAGCAGAAGACACTCAAACGCTTATTTTTGAGTGTTCAATCTGTGTTGTTTTTAAGACTAGTTACAAATGCCTGAAGAGAGCAGATGTATCCAGTAGTCCGATGCGCCAGGCTGTTCTCGCTACTGATGGTGCCATAGAGAACCGCTTAGGCACCAACTAAACGTTTAATTCCAGTTAACTCCCTCTGAAATTAACAGCCTGATTCCGCAGGCTCCGGCGCTCACGTTTCCCTGCGCAGGTGGGGAGGTGATGGCCTTGGCGGCCCTGTGGAGCCGGGTGTGCGGCCGCCTCGCGCCCGTCCTGAGGCGGCGGCCGCGGCCCCGCCGTGCCCCTGTCCTCCCCTTCCTCCCCTGGCTAATACGGACCCCACAAGGACAAACTGGGACGTGGTTTCAGGAATATTCTGTTAGTAAGGGCAGTTCTTCACCTTCGCTGCGCCTGCACGTTTCCTAACTGCCTCCAAACAAGCAAATTATCGGTTCTCCCCAAATAATCTTTCCATTTCTAATGCTTGTGGTCTAAATGTCTTATTATTTCTAAGAATGTTCTTGTTAAAAGAGGAAGATGCAGTCTGTTGTGGTCAGCTTTTGAGAAATTGACCAGAGAAAAGAAGTATTTTGCTAGGTAAAATCATCTGCAGAGGGGTCGCAGCAGCAGCTGCAGGTGAGAGGGCTGCGTTCTAGGGGAGGGTGCTCTGCATTATGTCAGCAGATAAAATCTTGTTCTCTCGTGTTGCTTCCATTGAAATACTTTGTTTGCACTTCTCTTGCTGCTCTGTTGTAGCCTGGAAATGAGCTAAAACAGATTTTTCAATAAAAAAGTCATATGGCTGAAGTAGCCCAAGTTCCCCTTGCCTTGCACTGGGTCCTACTTTCTTTTGAACCTTGCAAGCTTGTGTCTTTGCCTCTTAGATCCGTGTCAGATAAAACTCCCTGCCTGCTCCAGGATAATTTCCTGCTGTCCTGCAGTGCTCTTGATGCCAGTGTACTTGAACCTCCTGTACTGATATTGATAGTTGTAGTATTTTTTTTTATTATTAAATAATCAGCGAATGTTCTTCCCGTTACCTTAGATTCGATCTATGCCATCAGAAAGGCAGTTTTGTGAGATCTCCTAGGGCTTAGCCAGTACCACGCCGAGAAGACTGCGCTAGTAAGTACATTAATTTGATTAAATTAACGCAGGGGGAGTGCAACAGAGAAAGAGGTCATCTTACAAGCTTTATAAACAGCATAGTCCTTCCATACAGTGCCTCGGGAGAAGGTAGTTGGGTTATCCGGAGCGCGCAGCTCTGCAGTTTGCATTTGGACTCATTAACTCGTCTTGGAAACCTGACTATTAGCCCCAGCAGAGCAGTGCGTTACAGGTACCTGCACCAACTGAAATAACTTTATTGCTAAGGATACAGCTTGTGTCTTCCTCTTGCCTCCTCTTTGCATGGCAGAAGGTTCCTTTTTCTGCCTCGTTCCAGCAATGGCGTTTTTTTCTTTACTTTTTACCCTGTTGTTTTGTCCTTCACAGTGACCCAAGGGTAACTCTTCAAAACTTTACCCAATTAGATGGGTAGAAACAGACAGTTGTAGTATATAGTCACAAAGGACATGCTAACGTGAGGAGGAAAAATGTATTTTCCACAGAGCAATTGAATGGAAATAAGAGAAGAGAAATTCTCATGTTTTTAAGCAACAGATTTGCCCTGCCTGTGACCTCAGTCAGGCAGGATATTTCCCAATTGCAGCCCGACCAGGGAGCGCAGTAATGTGATTGATCCTAGGTATATATTGCCTTGCATAGTATTTCACACATTGATTTATTTTTGTTCTCGTCCCCACGTTTTCCCTTTAGGCCAATCGATTAATCACTGATATTGCTCTTGAACAGCAGCTCGGAATAAGATAACAGCCCCATTTCCTCATGTTCAATACTAATGTTAGTGTATTTGGCTATCTTGTGTCAGATTTGGATGTGCAGTAAGTGGATGCAGTTCCAGTGGCTGCACTTGAGTTGTGCTCGCTTAGGCATGGTCTGAATTTGGCTGCCTATGAAAACCAGAGCAGAGCTGCTGGCTTCTCTAAGCTGCTGCTTCTTGCTGAAACAAGAGGAGGAGCCCTCCTGAATCTCAACAGAGTTTAATTTTATGTTTCACTCCTTTTCTTTAAAAAGAAAAATAAAAAAGCACATGATTCAAAGCAATATCTTAATAAATGTCCCTTCTCTAAAGTGCAAAGCCATTTCCTCTAAAGTGCAGAGCCTTTAAGAGAGGAAATGTTCATTTATTTCTTAAAAATCTCCTGTGATGTGTAATAGCCAGCCAGTTAGTGAGAACTTGTTTTCTTAGGAGCTCGTACAATGTACCACCTGCTGCCATAGTGTGCTAATGCTGTCCAGGGATTTCCTTGGGTGTGATATGGTTGCAGTTAACCAACAAATGCAGGGATAAAAGGCCAGCTCTATGATACCCTTTGAAATAATAAATTTCAATAAATAATAAATAAATTTCGTATGCTGAAGAGCCAAGGTTGAGTGAATAATTAGAAAATATTTCGTATTGTGCTGTGCTGCTCGAGGCGTGTTCCTTTCCTAGCAGGGGACATCCCTAGATCTGTCCCTGTTCAGGGTGGACCTGGAGGCTCTGCTTGTGCATCTGCCTTCGGCGGTAGCACGGGATGAAGGACTCAGCAAACCCAGCGAAAGAGCAACCACCAGCGGCCAACGCTTATAAATGCTCTGCAAATTCACTATTGGGTGCTAAAAGATTAAAAATAAAATGATTCGGAACTTTTAATTTCGCAAACACCAGCGCAGCAGTGAGCCTGGCGGGTGTCACTGTGCAGAGCGAGCAGCCCGGTTTGCTGCTTGCGGCGTCTATAAAAACACAGATGTATATTCTGAGAGCTTGCGGGAGAAGCACGCTGATGTTTGCAAATAGCGTTTCATTCCAGGCAGCGGGAGATGAACGGTGATTTTGTGATTCTGTTATTACGAGTGGGCTATTGGCTATAAAACAGTCGCTGCCCCCGAAATGGTGCCTGGTGCTCTGAGCCGATGCTCGCTGTGCGAGCCGGGGCCATCGCCGAGAACGTGCAGAGAAGGTCAGGGGGAGCTACCTGGGGCGCTTGGCGCACGGGTGACTTCTCACGGAGAAGGGGAAATTGCAGGAGATGCTGCCGATAGAGAGAACTCAATGCTCCGTGTTGCTGGAAACGGAGAAACTTGTTGTGAATTTATGTGCGGAGTTGTGAAACCGCCGGCGTTAATATCTTCGTGTGATGGAAGCCTTTCGACTGCAAGTGGTCAAAGGAGGGGATAAAATGATTTGTTGTAGGAGGAGGAAAAGAAAATAATATTGTATACTTTGTTTTGAAGAGATTTAGTAACACTTGATACCAATTACAGGATCATGTAATGCTTTAAATCTCACAATTATATAGCAGAAAAAACTCTTCTTTTTTGTCAGGGTTCATGTAACAATAAGCTCAAAAGTTATTTGTAAAACAAAAAGAAAGTAAAATATTCTCCAGTATTCTCGGAAAAGAAGAACCTTTCCCTCTTAAAGAATCTCTGGATAACAGGGAACTAATAAGAGTCTCACAGACGATGGATGTGACATTTAAGCAATTGAGTTCAGGTGACAGTGTTTGTTTAGCTGTCAGTTTGAATTACATTATATCATAATTATTTTTATTTGAACTAAATGAAGAAACTTAAGGTAAATAGATTTTAAAAAGTCTTGATTAAAGATTCAGCTTCCTCCTTCACCAAAGACAGGGCAAAACATGTTATTTCATTACACAGAGAGAGCCAAAATAAATGGGTAAAGAAGAGAATTAACAGTGCTGTCGTCAGTACATTAAAAGATATATGAGAGGAAAGGGCAGATGGACATGAAAATTTTGATTCTTTTCTTTCTGTTGTCAACTCAGAGTACAATAAGCAGCTTTTTTTTTTTTTTTTTTTTTGCTTTTGTTTTGGAGAGGATTTGTTTCTTCTAGATAACACCGAAATTTGGCCCAGAGTGGCACTGTTTACTATAATTTAATGATACACTTCTGCTGAGGTGTCTGGAGCAGCTTGGAAGCACCAGTTGTGGGATTAGGGCCACTGGCCCATGAAGGTATGTTTAAAATAAAGTTTTGTTAAATGTAAGGTATGGCTGTATATTTGTGCCTATATTCCTTGGCTTTCTTCTACCTGATTTCAAGAATTTCTACTTACTTTCAGTGAACACTATTTTTAATTTAATCATACTTTTAAAAAGAAGATACATGCCATCATTCTCTGCAAAATTACTTCAATTCTAAAATTACATTATATGCTGAATATGTCAGTGTGACCTGCCAAACTTTGAAAAGTTATATTAGAATTGCTAAAAAGAATATCTAAATTTTTGATTTTTACCTTCTCAAAAAGAAAGAAAAAAAGCATTAGGCTTTGCAGTTTTTCCTGTGCTTGGTGGTGTGGGTCTTGTGAGGATGAACTAGTTATTGCTTGAGTTTCTTTTTTCATTTTCTTCCCCGTGCTGTGAAATGATGGTATTATTGCCTGTATTTACTATGAAAAAAAATCCCAGCTACACAAGCAGGAAAAAAAGAAATGAGATACATTGGAAGGAACTTAGCAAAAGATTAATTTTCTGAAATAAATCTGAAATGCTCTATTCTTTTCAAACTCCACATAAGACTTAGGTTGGATTTGAATATGTGCTCTGGAAGGCTTAGATAATGGAATCATAGGAAATACAAAACTGTGACTGTGTCACTAGTGCTATGGTCAAATTTGCAGGGTTTGAAGTTGCCTTTTGCACTGCTGGAAAAATCGACCTGTAATCCTCCCATATCCTGTATGATGAGTCGGTCCACACTGCTTGCCTTTATATTCCTGCATTAATTCTGAGAATTCTTAGTTTTCCTTGCAGTAGTTCCTGGGTCAGGTGCTTCATTTGTAGTTCCTTGATGGAGAGGTTAGTACCTCCTGGGAGTATGTAGGGAAGCACCGTGACTCCGTCAGGGTGAAATGCCCTGGTCCTTAGGGACAGGAGATTTCCTGCAGCAACAAATTGTTTTAAAAAGGAAGAGAAAAAGGAACAAGATGTAACAGCTGCATCTGGCTCCCAGTTTGCAAGGGGAAGATAAATATTTGAAAATCAGAAAATAAACACGCTCTGCGAGGATCCCGTCACGCGTGACGTGGACACCCGGCTCCTCGCGCGCAACCGCAGGGCCGCGTTTCTGGGGCGGCACCGTGGCTGTGAGGCCGTGCTCCATGCGCAACCCTCAGGAAGGTGCCTCGTGTCCCCGGCACCTCGTAAATCTGGGGAGGGAAGCCTGAGGGTGCTGTTTATGGGAGATGATGGATTCGGGCCCTGTGCATGGCCCTGCACCGCAGCGAGCCGCACGGCTCGGTGCTTCGGCACCTTGTTCTGAGGAGATGAGGTAAAAACAGGAGCCTTCTCGGACCTCGCATCGGCTATGCTTGCGTTTCTGTGCTTTATGAAGTGTTTATGTGTTATACATACCATTCTGTACGTATTGTATATGTCTGACTTCAAGAAATGCACCCAACTTTGTGCTGCCTGCTTGTGTAGATCTATTTTACTCCCCCTCCTCAAAAATATTTGTGACTAGTTAGAAGAATTTCAGAAAAATGGCATCCTTCTTCATTTTGTCTTCTGTATACATTGGCCTGTAATGACAGTGTTTTACCTGTGGATGCATTGTAAAGCTCTTACATTCCTTGTAACTAATGCTAAAATTTTCTACAATCAGTAGTTTGCATGCAAGTACAAAAAGGTATGACTGATCCATCTTTTGGTAGCCCAGATGTTTATTTTTTAAAAGTTAAGCCTAGACTTATAACGTAGTTTGCTAGATCTGTTCCTAACCTGCTCTTTAAAATGTCAGCTGCAGACATTTCTGTGGTGTCAGAAGGGAAAATGTTGAAGGTTTAAAGTCTCATCATTTCTAACTACTGCAGAGTCAACAGAAATAAAATCCACAAATATTATCAGTCTTGAACCAATTAAAATTTGCCAGACACAACTTCTGAAAAGCAAACAAACAAACAAAGAGTCCACAGTAAATGTGTTTCACAGAGGAATTTCCAGGAATATGTTGTTTATTTTTAATATTTGTTTGTCAGTAGTGGTGTATAAATCTTGTTTGGTTTGGGTTTGGTTCAGCTTCTGAAGTTCAGATGGCCGTCCCTTATGAGCAGATTTGAAGGACTGAATCTCATTTAACCCTTCCTTTCCAAAGGCTTCAGCGCTCAAGTCAACACCCGCGTTTTCTTCTGGGATCAACCAGGAAACACTGAACAGACAGGGAAAGGGCTGTAGCTGCAAAGACCTTGGGCTACTTTTTGTTAGGAAGACTTAAACACGGTCTTTTAGGTAATCTTGATCTTTAGTGTCAATGGAGAATTAAAAATATATATTACTGAAATTTTGCACTGCAAGAAGGAGTCATTTCCAGTACTGTCTCATAAAATTTAATCGGACAGAATTATAATTAGTGCTTATATAATTCTGTATTTTGTTACTTAGACTTGCATGTGCATTGCTTTCATCCCATGCCATACTGGAATGTGAATTGAGCATTGGCTGAATATTAAAGTTTCAGCTAAGAAAAGTCAGTAGTTTTCAAGGGTGGGCTCAGGAAGACAGACCATTTTATCATGCCAAAAAGATGATCAGAAATGATGCACCCAGAACAGTTTAGCGCTCATGCATTAAGAAGCAAAGGCAGGAAATTGGTGTCATGGTCTTGATAATTTGTCTCCCTTTTTTTCCCCCATCTTTTATTTTGGAAGAGGAAACCAAGATTAGAACCTTTGGAAGAACGTGTGGGAGTAGTTTGTTGGTTTTGTTGAGTATTGCTCTGCTAAACGTCCCAGCGAGCGACCTGCGGTTCAGCGGGACCCTCTCCCCCTCATGCCAGAGTTGCTCTTTTGCTTGTGGAGAGCTCAAGGAGAAAGGTGGAAACAGCCAACGCGGACGGGAGGATCCATGGGGAGGCACTCGAGCCAACTGCTCATGGGATGCCCCTCTGTCCTTGCTTGGGGTCAGATGACATCAGCTGGCCAAAAAAAAGCCAAAGGACCCAAAAAAAGACGAGAGCAACAACACTTCCTATGGTACCAGTTACAGACTTTGTCCTAGGTTTTAACCTATCTGCTAATATGCTGTATGCAGCCATGACCACAAAAATACACAAAATCATGGGCTGAAAGCATGAAAAAATTGCTGAGCTCATTTGAAGTGCTTGGACAGCTGTTAATACACTGCACAGGTCATGACAAATGAGTGTCTGTGTAGATCAATAAACCTTTCTAGAAAGGGACTAATGGGTTAGTATGAATAACAAAGCAGCGCACATGGAAACCAGAGTTGCAGCAGTGTGTCAGGGATTTTAAAAGTTCACTGTCATAACTTTCTTCCCCTTGACCTTTATTGATGATTCCTTCAAAGCCGGTTGAGTTGCTAACTTGACATACAACCTTTAGACCGTATCCTTTGCCCATGGTGCAAGGTAAATGCCTTCTCTCCTTCCCTACACTCGCCCCCATCCTTTTGTTTTGCCTCGGCACTACAGTGGTTCAATAAGGAAAGCTGTTTTTACGTGCTTTTCTAGCCTTCTAGTAGAAAATTCACTGTTTTAATTCATTTCATTGTGGTTATAAACGTAGAAGACTCTACTGAATACTTCTTCATAGGTACATCAACTAATATTCTTCATGTAAAGACCCCCAAGGCACCCAGAATAGCCTGATTCATTAGGTATTTGGCTAGATAGCAAAGTGTTGTTATTCCTATTTTCCTGACTTTTACAATCAAGGCACAAAGAGGTGAAGTTTAAACTTTTTCAGAACACTTTAGGGACTTTGGTCCAATTCTTATATTCAGTCATGATTTAAGCACTTCACTGCTCTTTCCAGGGGCACAATAAAAATGGCTTTTGCAGGGTGTTAAATGAAAATTGTCCTCTCAAGTGCCATTTACGAAGTTGAAGAAGCAAGCAAATCTGATGGAGTCATGCACGTCCGTTGGCATTTTCACAAATGTGTCTGCCTCTTCTACCAAACACGTAGATAAATATTGAAGAAATTGTAGTTCAGAGATGATCCTTCACCTGGAGTAATGATTTCTAGAATCGTAAAGAGACAAGAGAGAGAGAAGAAATTGTTCTAAATGTGTGTATTGATGTAAGAGTATATTCAGAGTGATATCAGCTATCTGTAGTCTGATGTGAATATTTAGCTGGAAGTTGCCACGCTCCATCAGTAGTAGGTGAGGACTGAGCCCCCAAAGACTCTCAGACTCGGGACAGGGAGAGGGTCTTGGGCTCAGAATGTGTAAACCCAGCACTACAGGTAAGAAATACTTTTGAGGAGAAAGCCCTTCCCACTGTTTTTTGTTTGCTTGGTTCCTCCGAGACAAAAAGCTCTAGTTTCTTTTGCTGTTTAATTTGAAAAAAGGAGGAGTAAATATGATCACATTAAGTATATAATTCAGATGCATGTTTGACTTCAAATTCTTGTGAAAATCACCTTCAGGGGACCTGAAGTATAGCTGATTGTACTGACTCAATAGGCACTTCGATATTAGCCTTCAGTCAAGGCTATCATAGTGCTAAGTATCATCACCATTGTATAGATTAAAAAGAAAAGTATGATGAATTGTCCTAGCTTTACTGATGCAGGACATTAACACATTTTAGAAAATGTGAAGGATGTTAAGGCTGCCTTCTGTAGCAGGTCTTCTCATTTCTTCTAGCACCATGAGCAGCAAATTGTTTTGAACCAAAGAACTTCCTCTGACCCCAAATAATCATTAACTAATTTTGAGGAAACATTGTTTGAAGTGGAAACCTATACAGTTTGTTTCTTTTTTCCTCCTCTGTTTGCATTCCTGGGAAATAAATGAAAGTTGCCCAAATAGCTGCCCCATAAAAGAAAATACAGAATATTCTTAACCAAGTGTAGAGGTGAGAGAAAGCTCTTAGCTGGCATAGAGATAACCATCGTCATTACGAGGGCTGCATTTTCCATCCGGAAAAGAATCAAAGTTACAGTTGACAAAGTCTGTAATAATGACTGTATCTTGGCAATGGTGTCGATACAAGGCAGCCTCTGTTTTATACAGGGAGATCTTAAATGTTCACTTTCAGAATTGATTTTCCATAAACAGTCTCACAGTTTAGAAGAAAGTTGTCTCTAATTAAGGCAGTTGAAAGCTGCTTAGCATTATGCATGTCATGATTTAAATCCTTAAATTTTCCAGTGTTTGCAGAAACTCTTCTGCAAAATGATTTCTTCCAAATAAGAACTAGGAATTGCCTCTATTTTGACATTTGTAGGATCCTTGAATCCATAATGCTCCAAAAGCAACATGTCATGTTTCATTTAGTGGTGAGTTATGTCGCAGTTTTTTTTGGATGAACACAGGGTACTGTGTGTTGGGGGCTGACCCCCGAGAAAGGAGGCGCTTGCCCGTAGCTTGGTGGTGATGGCGCTGCACATCTGCAGCACTGTGCTTGGCTGGGTGGGTGCTGCAGGGCGGCTGTGTTTGTTTCTGTGTGCAGAGCACGATACATAGAATGTGCGTAAATTCCTGGAGGATAACTATCCCTAAGCACAGAATCTAAGAAAATACCTTTCTCGGTAATAATAGTGGTAACCGAGAGTTTCTTCTAAATAGGCCTACTTTGCTTTCGCGGGCAGAAGATGTCTGGAATGTGCAATACTGGAGTAGAGAGATCCCTTGGAGGGAAAAAAAAAAGGAGCAGACGTATAATGACAAAACGCAGCAGTTTCTGTTAAAGAGATGAAGGTTTGGATTAGGAGATGAGGTTTTGAGACCACAGATGCTATTACAAGTTTTGCAAATTAATGCTGTGCGGGGGAATGTGTGTTATTTATGTAGGATTCAGTCGCAGTATAGAGTGATTTAGTGTACTAAGTACTCATTTTCCCATCTTTTGGGAACAGGCACAGGATCGTAACTGAAGCTAGTGAAGTGTTCTCTTCTTCTGCAGTCACTATTACAAAAATGCCAAATAAATAGGCATGATTTAGTCAGTGATCAAGAAGCGCAGAAGTCAAGCTAGCATTAACTGTATTACATCCCTTCAGCACACTTTCAAAGCCACTGGTGGGAAAAAAGGCTTATATTGTACAGAGGTCTCCACTATGACTTGGTAAAAAGAAAAATGTACCTTTATTTATAATGCTGACAAATATAAGTTTCCAAATTTTGGTAACCTATTTCTTTAGGAATAACTTACCGAAATCAGAGATTCAGCTAAAAGACCCAACATGGCTTAGTGTCCATTGACAACTCACAGCATTCCAGAAACCAGCGCGCCGGGAGCCGCGGCCGAGCGCCGCCTCGGTCCGTCCTCCGGCTTCTCCTTCCTGACTGCTGCTCCTGTGGCTTCTGCTGCTGCTTTGCTACTGGCTCGGCGCCTGCAGAACGCCTCGCTGGGTGGTTTGGGGAAAAAATGCTGCAGAACATGTTTTTATCACCATTGCTGGCTTTGGTGGTACCTCCGAGACATCATATTGATTCTATACATTGTTTATTTAGACTTGTAAATAAGTAAGCACTCTGCCCTTCTTCCTTAGCTCCACTTCATTGTTTTCTCTTTTTCAAAACACATGTATGTCTCCCTCCTAGTATCTGATTTTTACAATTTATCTTGAATTTGAAATTATTATCAGTAGATTGATTTATTTGACTTCAGGATTTTCGCGTTGTTGGATGACTGAAATTACTTAACAGAGAAGAGGTAGTGGTTGTTCTCCCCATGAAATCTTTCCATATAGTGTATTATTTTTTTTTCTATAGAATTGTGAATGTTGACCATATTTATGACTCCTCTATCTTAACCACAGTTCTTTTGGAGCCTCATTTGTTAAACTTTTACAGATTGATGGAACAGTAAAAGTGAAGTAAATTGTGTAATAGCTGTAATTATCTGAGTGTATTGATTGCGGATTTATGTTTACGTGGTGTGAAGGGATGCGTTGGAGGCAGAGAGGTTTCTAGAGCCAGTTTTAAATCATAGATTTTTATATATTGTTTCAGTTTATCCATCTTCAAGAGAAAATTGGCTAAAATTTGCTTCTGTGTGTGCCTGATGCTTTTGTGTCCAGCGCACTTCAGAGAATTTCCGTTTCCACCAAGTATTCCTAAACTAAGGCCATAATGTACACAAAAATACACTGGTTTTGTGTAATTTAAGTATCAGGTTGTGCCAATTTTTTAGGTTTGCATGACGCAAAAAATCTGACTACCTTGAAAATTAAGGACAGATTAAAGGCACTACTACAGGGAAAACTTTATCACATTTGAACCAACATACGCTAGAGTGAAATTATCTGACTTTAAGATAGTCCACTCGAAAAGGGCAGGAAGAAAAGATGTACCAATATCTTCTGTGCTCTTTCTTTGCAGATATTCTTACATCTGACAAAATTAGGTAGTAGACAAGCTTAGCACAGCTGCTTCTGTGTTGTTCTGAACTGTAATGCATGCTATGAATAATCTCATAAACTAATGTCACTTCTGTTTTTACTCAAAGCAGCGACTTGCAGCAAGAATAAATTTTATATATCCATTTTTATTTGGGATCTCAAAGAGGCACATGAAGTATGCCCCCGAAGCTAGCTGTCATGCAGCACAACATATGCATTGATTAATTTGCACGTTTATTTATTGTATTTCACTGTAGGCGGAGAATTCAGCACTGGCTCTGGAAAATGAAAGTCAACGAGAACAGTATGAAAGATGCCTTGATGAGGTAAGGGGAATAGAAAAGGGGTCTTTACCTGCTACCACAGTGAAATGGTGAATGAAATTAATCTCTTCCTCTCTTACAAGGCTAATATTATTCTGCAGTTATCCAAGAAAATAGGTCTGTAAGTTGTATGTATTATGACCTCCTCTAGAAATGCTGCTTTGACTCACTTCTTCACCAAAAAATCTGTATCACTGTGAGCAGTATTTTGAATTTTCCATTTTTTTTTTTTTTTTTGTTGTTGTTGTTTTTTTCCTTAGGAGGAGGAAATGATCTCTTACCTGTTTGATTTTGTTTACTTCCACTTTTCTGTAGAGAGGAACACGGATGGAAGTGGCTCCCACTGCCGGGAATCCCCCATACTTTGTACTGTACTGTAGTCCATATTCAGGGAATTTAGCCTCCCTGCTCCCCCTTAGGCTTAACATACCCAACTTCTGTGTTGTTTTTTTCCTAGATGTCGACTCACTTAGTCCTCCCATTTATCCTGAAATAAGGCTTCCCGGTACAGCCAGGAGCCTGAAATGGACTTCAAGTAGATCAGAGTTGCCCTTCCCCTACTGATAGTAGCATAAATAATTAACTAGACAAGGGCACAAACCCAACTCCATTACATTGGCTTCCAGCTCTTCCTTTGAGAACAAGGTGTGTAAAGGTGCAAATTGCATGTAGCAGATGGCAATGTCTTCATGTCTTCATTAGCAGTTTTTTACATTTCTGATGACCATTTGCTCAGGCTTTACTGGACTGATCAATACATCTGTGGTACTAGTAGCCCTGAGTTTAGGCAGGTTCTCGTCAGGAAATCTGCACCCCTGTCAGTGCAGCACACATTCCTCAGGAGGCAGGAATGAACCCCTAGCAGATACAAGTTCCCACTGACTTGTGCCCTGTGTGTTCTGTGGGGCTGGGTTACTCACAAAGCCTTGGTCAACGCTGGCCTCAGTCACTCCCTTCAGTGCACTCTTGGATCTCTTTGCATATATCTGTGTATAGGGATGAAACTATAATGTAATTAAGTAATTATTAATTTTAGTTTAAATTATGGAAATTAACTTAAAGCTATTTTCTGAGCATCCTGAACAGAATCTGCCTACATAATTCATTTTGAAAATGGGCAAAGCACGATAACTGTCAGCCCCAAAAAAACAGACTCCATACAGATTACAAGGACAGAAGATATATTTGTTATTGTGTGTCTGCAGGAACATGATGGATTTCTGTTCCAAGACAGTGTTTCATGCACGCTGTTGCAGTTCAAAGAATGAATAATTATTTCAAACTACCCTCTGAGCTTTATTGTCTTCGGTTGTTGGGTTGTCTCTTCTCAGTTCTTCCATATTATCACAGCTGTATCCATCTTCCGCTGCTATCACGGCTTTTGTTTCCAGGAGGGAGTGCTTCTTATTTGGAAGTGACAGTGGCATTTGGTTTTGTGCAGTCCTGCTTTATTTTATTTTATTTTATTTTATTTTATTTTATTTTATTTTATTTTATTTTATTTTATTTTATTTTATTTTATTTTATTTTATTTTATTTGTCTTCTGTTTGGTGTGCAATGTCCAATGTCCCAAGGCAAGAAAAATGCATTTTAATATTCACAAGTTCTGCAGCCCAATTTCACCTTAGCAGCCACCTGAGTACTTTCCACTGGGAGAGCTTCACAGGAAAGCACATGCTCAAAGTCCAAACAAGGATCTTCCCTACTTCATTACAGTAAAAAATAAAGAGAATTGGAGATGAGAATATATATAATTAGTGAGTAGCCCTGGCAATGATTGTGAGAAGCTTCAGTTCCAAGCAGAGACTTCTGAGGTTGTAACACATGTGACGAAGTCCTTTCCAAGCAGGGATTCTCACTGGAGATCTTAGGAAACTAAAATCTCTTTCATGAATATTTTTATGAGAAAAAAAATATTTTTCCACTTGAAAATTTCTTTCCTTTCAGACTCTAAGTTGGATGCTTTCTTTTCTTCAGACCTGACACAAATCCCACTTCTCCGAAGTGAAAATTTCTTTAGGCCTTTCCTAGTTGAGGCTGTTCTTAAGGACTTCTTCAAGAATCTGTAGAAGAACCTTGTGTAACTGTATCCTGCTGAGCTGCAGCTCCGTTTGTCCCAAGGAGACCTGGTGGGTTTAAAGGAAGGAACGGGGATCTTCCTCAGAGCAAGAGGCTGTGATCACAACTAGGCCTGAGCTAGCTAGCCCTGCCACCAAGGAATTAAATGCCTACTACAAGCATTATTTTAATTTTGCCTTTTCAGTCCAGGTACCAATGAGTGTATTGAACTTCTGGGCTGGCACACAAGGAATGCCACCCTCCAAAGCTGATGCTCAGCCTCTCTTTCCAAATGTAGAAGGCTTTGAGAAAGACATCCACATAGGTGCTTGGGGTATTTAATAGACTCTGCAGGTAATGCAAGTTGAGATGGACACTTGGTGAGCTAGAAGGCTGCAGCTCCTGCACTCGTCTGTGAGATCCTCAAGTCGCTGCTTCTGCCCCTCTGGCTCAGGAAGGCCCTGCTCAGGGCGTGCAAACATCACCAGGACTGGCCACCGTGTTGGTGGCCCCCGTTCCTGGTCCCCAAGGCCTCTTCAGCAGTGTGATAAGGACACTCACCCAAGCGCAGAGTGATGGCCATTAACCCCCATGCAAAGGAAGAGAAAATCACCACCGTGATTCATCTGGCCGTGCGCAGCAAAAAGATATTAGAGCTGATTTTTGAAAGCCTGACTGCCGTTATTTCTCTGCTTTATCTTTTTTTAGCCATTTATTGTTACAGTTCTTTGCTCGCTCATGCCCCGCATTTAATATTGTAATGTGAGTGCTTGCACTTGCAGCTTAAAAAATGCATGTTCTGTGATCATTTTCATGGTAAAATTCAGTGAAACTCAAATATTCATGGAGATGAGATCTAAAAAGAATATGGGTCTAGCTGAAGTGTGCCCTTATGAATTTGAATAAATATGCACTGATTTTTAAAGTAATTGGCCATCTCTGAAGTGTATATATAAGCATCTTTGGAATAATATTTGGAAGAAAGTGGCATTGAAATATTCCAGTACTACACAAATAAGGAAAGAACTCATTTAATTCCAAAAACACCCCGTATCTTTCTGTCTCTAGAAAATTTAATGCCAGAAACAGGATTGTCTTATTGTGCCTTGGGGGTTTGAGGTTAACATGCTTAATCCTAGTTTCCTATTCTGGAATTCAACTGTCAGTCTACTGGCAAGTGGCAATGTCATGTTTATTCACATTACTTTGCCAACCCAGATTTCTGTCAAGCTTCACTATAGTTATGTGCAGGAAATTGTGCACTTTTGGGTAGATGGTATTTTTGCTGAAGTTTTAAGTGTTAAACAACAATGTTACTAAATACATATCAAATTAGCTAATGAAAAGCATAAAGTCATCTTAAAAAAGCATTCTGCCCTTAAGAGTGAAGAAAATATAAAAGCTTTTATTTTAGCACATGCAAAATGCCTTTGCACATATGAAATCATACATTAAAAGACAGAGTTAAGTAAAATCTCAGTTCTTATAGCAGGTATAGTAGTTGTTGTACCAGGATCTCCTTTCTCTGATTCATTCTTTTATAGCTTTTTTGTTAAGACTACTTCACAACATGTATATGTAAATGCAATTGTGTTAAGCAAAAGTGAGGCTTGATCTCTTATTTCTTTTACTGTAGTCCATGAAAAGAAGCCTCACATAAAAATCTTCGCTCTGAACTTGAAAGGGAGGCAGACAGTGTGAGGGCAAGCAGAGACACCCACTCCAAGCCCCCAGCAGACTCTGGGACATCACTGTTCTGCTTCTTGTTTTGCCTCGAGTTTGTGTGCGAATCACAGGTCAAGTCATTTTGCAGCCTGTTTCTTCCCTGCTTGGCAGCAGAGGGAATTTTCCTAGTTCTGCACCCCAGGAGTCAATCCTTGGCGTTCGGTGGGCTCCGTTTCCCCCATTTTTGGTAGTTTGACTCTCAGCTTGGTAGTGCTGCCTATAGGTTGTTCATACCTGTAGCGTCTCTTGATACCTGTAAATAAAAATGGTTCAAGTGTGCTAGCTTAGCAATTTGTTGTCTTCTGCACACGAGCAAGGGCTGTAAGAGTGGAACAGCAACATTATTTGAACTGCAGGAGCTTGGATATGATTCCACTAACAAACTAGTAGGTAACACCCAGTTTATCAAATTGCCTTTCACTAGATTCACTAGAATGAACTAGTTACATATCTTTCTTACAGAGATTTATGGGAGCTGGGGCCCCTGGCAGGTACTTTCATTTAGATACTTAACTTCATACACTCTTAAGTTAAAATTTGTCCCCTATGTATCAGCAAGTCCTTTATTTATTTTTGTATTTATTTTCATTTGGTGGATTATGCCATTTGCACTCCTCTATGCAATGCATAAAGCTGTAAGAATACTTTTCTAGGCAGTTCTGTTGCAAGTGACTTGTGCCCACTTAAAAGAACTTTTTAGCTCTTCTTGATAAAATAGCTGCATGTCAGAAAGTAAAGAAATAATGTATTACATGTGGTTTGTTCAATTTTCAGGTAGAGCAAACAGAACTCTGAAAGCCCATAGGGCAAGGCTCATGGTTTTCCAAAGCTGTTAGACACTTATTTCTGTGGTTATTATTGTTGTTGTATTAGTCTGTGTTTTCTGTTAAATCATATAGAGAGCTATTTTATGTGACCAATGTTCCACAGGCAAAAACAAAGGTGGACCAGCTTGGAGGAAAAAAAGATATATATTATGAGCGTATGAATCAAATGTAACTTTTGGATCTAACAGAACTAAATTATTTGCAGAAATGGGTTTGCTTCCGCTCTTTGTTTATGGTTCAATTCACTCGAATGGTCTCTTTTTTTTTATTTCACTAAGATTAAGGAGAATCAATGCAGTTTTGAACTTCCAAATGACATCATTATGTGCTTTTCTGTAATTTCAGAAAGCCTAAAACATAGAAATTATAACTACTTTCTTTTTGTGCATGGAATGAGATTTCTGGTTGCTCTGCTTTCAAGAGCAAAGATATAGCCAGACACACTGTATGATAGTATTTGTTTATACAGTTTTAAATTACATTAGATTATGGCAGTACTAATAAGAAATACCCAGTTTAGACATCAGCAAGAACAACAAAAAAATATCTTAGCTCCTCTTCCCCTGATCCTTTGGCAAGTATAATTTAGAAACTATATAAAAGAAATAACATGAAAAATTCCCTGTTGAATATATACTTCTGCTAATCAATGCGGTGTAATCTGATTCAAGTTAATTATGCTGTGTGCTGCGAATATCTTCCAACCACCTTCTGATGACAGTAGGTACTTTAATTTTCTGTGGCACTTAATGCCTTCTGCTTGTCATGATAGATGTACCATTTTGTCAATATTGCATCAAGAAGCAATAAAACTTCATGAAAACATTCAGGACTGCGTCCTCGGCTGGTAAAAGCCAGCTCTAGTGAATGCAGTCAATCCGTGCTGATGCCTACCAGCTGCATGTAGGACCGTGAAATTTTAATCTAGCCCAAAGAAGAGATGACAGAAGTTGAGCGAATGTCGTGTCATACTGCAATTGATAAGACACAGAAGTTTGGTTTGAAATGAGGACTAGCATAGAAGCAATTACTTGAATTTTATATACTCCTACTAGAAATATCTAATGAAAACACTAAAGTTAGTGGTGATTGTAGAAGTAAAGGCGCAGTATTGTCATGCATAAGCATATATGATAACATATTTAAATTATATTATTTATTTATTTATTTCAGGTAGCTAATCAGGTTGTCCAGGCTCTACTTACTCAAAAGGTAAGTTGTGATTTGAGTATTTTGGTATGACTTAAAGCTTGCAAGTGTTTATTGTTCACTTAGATGTATATTTTAATTTAGGATATATTTTTCAAACAATGTTATTTCTCTTCTCCCCAGCCCATTCCTGTGGGATAACAAAAATAAAAAGAAAAATCCCAGTCAATAGTTGACATTTTCACTCAGACATTCAAAGAAAGGAAAGGCTGCATGGTGTGGACCTGAGTAGAGGAGAAGTCACTGAATCCAGAGTAGAGATTTAACTGTTCCACTTATGGGCTGAGGAGCAGTGATAGATATCATATATTCTGTTTTTAAAAAAAGCTTTTGATGGTCTCCTGACCCATTCTCACAGGCAAGCAAGGGAAGTATCGTGTAGATGAAATTCATGCAGGGTGGTTGCAAATCTGTCAAAAAGAGAAGATTCACTAAGGCTTTCGTAAAGGTCTGTTATGTCTGAAGTGCTCATTCACACTCTAAATGATTGAATATAGTGCAGTTAACTGCGTTTGCAGATAGAACCTAAGGGGAGGAGTAAAATTTAAAAGTATCATGGCAAAAGGAAGGCAATCTGGAAAAAAAGTTGGATTTGAGAGAGACCAAAGGAAGCATACGAGCAGAATAATACATATGAGCAGAATACCTATGAGCAGAAATAATCAACCACCCAGGTAAAGAGTAGGGAAAAACCATTAGGGCAACAATTCTACAAAAAAATGATCTTGAAGTTGAGCATGAATCAGTGATGTCATTTTGTTGCAAAAATAAAGAAGGCAATAAAGATTTATAATCAGCTATGAAGCCTGCAGTATTCATGAAATGATCCTTCTTGAGATCTAGAGCACTTGATGAATGTGGAATTATTAAAATGTTTTGGATCACTAAGAAGACAAGACTGAAAGGGATGTAAATACATTCTTCCAGAGTGGATACTGCCAGGAAGACTAAAGCCAGCTTTGCCTATGCTGAATGATAGGACAACAAATAACGGGCTTAACATGCACCTTGAAACTGTGTATTGAGGTAGACAAAAACAACCTCCCCAAGCCCCAAAGCTCTCCAAAGGCAAGTAAAGGAATAAATGTTTGAAAGAGGCTGTCCAAAACCTTTGAGGACACCTCTGAGATGGGCACAAGGACCAGCTTCTCCTGAGGACCATCCTGAGCAGGGACCTTTTGATGATGAGCTAGGATGCAGCGCAACAAGTGTGGGTGTGCACTGGGTTTGGGGACAGCGCTGAGGGTCGGAGAGCTCTGGGGATCACCCCACGAGCCTGCGGGAGGAGGCAGCTCCAGGGCTGCTGTTAGTAGCTCCGCAGCTGCCGCCACAGCTAGGGATGAACCCATGGTCATTCCATCCCTTTGGGTTTATTTTGATGGCACCATAGAGCCTTTATTCCGTATGAGGGATGTTGCCCTATGGCACTGGGCGTATCGTGGCATGGGGTGATTTGTGCAAGCCCTGTGACATGAACGTGTCCTGGATTGCTCTGCGCAGACCTGGATGCACACATGCTCTATGTGCTGGGCATCATCTGATGCCTGAGGATGCCTGAGGTCTGACAGCCCCAAAGTTGCTGCTGCAACACCTTTCCGAAATGTAACGTCAGCTAGCAAAATACAAGCCGCCAAAACCTATGTTTTGATGCAGCCTAGCTGGAAGGGGAGGCATTTCTCCATCTAGAAATGGCTGATTCACATTTTGTAATATAAAACTATATGTGATTTGCTCAAGGGTTAGTCTAAATATATTAACCTGTTTTAGAAATATCCTGATTGCTTTCCCAATGAAGGGAGGAGCTTCTGAATCCCTTTGCAAGGGCATCAGGCATTTTAATGGCTGCTTACTTCTAAGTAATCAACGTTTCCAAACCCACAGGAATCAAGGAGTTCATATGGATGCAGTAAAACAGATTTGAATACATTTAATAGAGTAATTTACTAAGTATTGATGGGATTTAACAGCTGCTTACCTATTACTGAGTAATAGCAGCTAATTTAATATCCACTGAAAGAAAGAAGAGGGTGCTCTTCTAAATGCTGATGAATATTAACCGTTGCAGTGCTCTTGACACCCATCACGCGAGTTCTTTTTTCAGAAAGGACAGGCAGACAATAGCGCACAAAAAAGGGGAAATTGGACTCCTCGCGTTGGGTTTCTGAATCCAACGAGTAACTGGTAAACAGATAAACCTGCCGCGGCGCAGCTGAGCGCTGAGGCAGAGGCAGCCGCGCCGCGGAGAGACAACGCTCCGCTGCGGCCTAGTGGGCCGAGGGGAAGGCCGGGAGATTCCCGAAAACCGGGACGAGCCGCCCTGTGCGGCTACGCGCCCTGCGCCGGCTTTGGATTCCACATCGTCCCTCAAGGACTAATTACTGTTTAAATTAAGTGCGTGGTGCGATGCGACACGTGCAGCGCTGTGTACTCGGCAGCCTGCGGAGGGGCTGTGGTTCCACTGAGGGGCTCTGGTGACACAAATTGAGTGAGCGAAGCCTGAGGGATTTATCAATGTCATGGAAACCTTGCAATGGAGTTACGGGCCTAAATATGCAGCTTTCAAGTTTATCATTTATTACAATGCGTATAACATTTCCCTAATGTGAGAGTGATTCCTTTTTTTTTTTTTTTTAACTGGGGTTATGGAGAAACTATATGAATTTGTGATTTGTACTAAATTAGCCACACAGCAAAATTTTGCCATTTTATGTAGCAAAATTGTATGGGCATCCTACCACTTACTAATAGAAAATTTTTCCTCAAAGACATTAAGAAATGATAAAAAAAATATTTGAGGCAAATCCATATGCTGTAATACTTACTGGAAACCTCCATTCTTTCCGTCTTTGCCAAAAGACTTCTCATACCAAGGTAATGTGATAGGACTGCTGAACACTAGAGTTTTCTTTTTCTTTTTTTCTTCTATATAAGACCCAGATAAGCATTTTGAAATTTGAGTTACAACACTTAAAGAAATTGCTTTATGATCTATGGATCTGCACTTTGCATGGTAACCTTGGAGGCAGGAGGGTTTTCAGGAGAACATCAGGTTGCTTCCCTGGGTTCTGCAGGAAAGTTATTTCTTTTTCTTCCTCATCAGTTACAAAAAGAACTTAACTAAGTCTTAAAGCAGGAGAAGCACATTAAGAGGAAAACTGTGTGTTTCTGGAGCCTCTAGTGTCTCTGGCGCTGAGACCCATTTTGGAAAAGTGCAAGTCTGATACTCAAGAGAAGAAGGAAGAACAAAGATGCTTGGTTATTACTGTAGTGAGACCCTAGAAATATTTGAAATATTTATGGGATTATTTTCTTCATAACTGGTTGTTTTGCCCAAGGAGGGGAATTATATGCCTCAGATATTTGCTAGTCACAATTAATGGGTAATTTGGGGATTTTAACATGCCAAGCTCAGACTTTGTTTTACCAGAATACTCCTACCTTATTGTTCCACTTTTTGACTCAGTACTATGAGCAGTGTTGCCATTGGCACTGCAGTTTATAGCGGTTGGACTGGTAATTTACTTTCTTATATTTCATGTTTTAGCAAAAAGTCTAAGGTTTGAGAAACATAAATCTTACAGTTGTAAAACTGTAAGATAGGAAAGTTTTGCACGGAGGCGTTACAGAGATTGCATTTTTTTTCCTACGCTGTCAGCTTCCGTGAATCATTTTTTCCTTTCAGTGCACTTAGTGGGGCTGAACCGTTAGGCGTTATTGTAACAGCCAGGGCTGTGTTTTAAAATCTCTGCTTGTTTGTGAAAGGTAAATAGCGATGAGTCTTGATGCTTGTAGTTTCCTAATAGAGATTGTATGTGTAAAACCAGAGATAAGAGAGGTCTCACTGGCAAAACTAAAACTTTAGGTTTTCGCAAAACATCAAACTCAAGCTCTTTTTTCTTGGCACGATGGGAGGCTGGAGTCATTTAATTTGGACAGCCTAATAGTCACCTAAGTATTAAGATGAGAAAATGTCTGGAGAAAGTAACTATTAATTAATAGTATCTTAAAGCTTGATACATAAGAAAATATCTCTAATTTTCTGAAATTTTCAAGATGAGCTTGTTCCATTGTGTGTTTATCTCTTACAACCTTAGTACTAGTTGCAGGGGAGACCAGCACTAGGCAAGAATTTAGGCTGTATCTGACTATCTGACTATAATTTCCACCTCTGAGTTGTTTTTTCATATGGTTAGGTTGTTACGTTGATAATAGTATTGACAAGACAGCATATGGAAATCCAGAGGCCTGTTTCTCCACCTTCATATGGTGGAAAGTAAAATCAGCTAGGCAATACCACAGGGTAGCAACTGTCCTAATTTTAAAGAAATGTGGAAAAGTGGTTTTGGAAGTTAAAAAAAAAAAAAAAAGGATATAAATGATTGTTTTTCTATGTAAGCTTTATTAGGAAACAGCTCATCCTGATTTATGAAGCTCTTATACTCCAAAGTGGACAACTGCACATATTCTTTAGCAAGACTAAAGGTCAGATTTTGCTTTGTGTCTCCAAAATCCTCTTTCTCAGAGAATTAAGCAGCCAGGAAAAGCAGGTCTTATATTGAAGTCAGAAATAAGGGTGTGTTTTTTTCTTTTTTTTTTTTGCCCTATCTGAAGGCCATTACTGGGTTGCTTATTATGAACCTGGCTGAGCCTTGTCTGAAAGATGGGCATCTCTCAGTTTAGGCTGTAAGGTCATATGCCTTAAGATGGAGAGGTTTTACGTGCTCTTTCTGCTTCAGATTGACTATTTAAGGCCTCTTGGTACATCATGTTGCAAATGGCACTTGAGATCATATTTGCAACTGAATTTAGAGGATGTTTTTCTGTGTCCTGACCACCTCTGTAGTGACCAGCAGTGGTGGTGAAGATGCAAACCCTGCACAACATGTCAGGCTGAGCTAGTTACTCCAGGGAAAGCAGGGAGGAGATCAGATTCAGAAGAGCACCTTGAAGGCACAGTACCTCTTTGCACCTGGTACCATGTGGCTTATGCTTTTTCCACGGCTTGTGCTCCTTATAATTGCTCACATCTTAATTGCTGTGCTCTGCTTTGTGTCAGTGTGGCTACAAAATGAAACACATTGCTGGTAAAGTCACTTTTTATACTGATGGAACATTCCAAAGGGATATCTCATGTAACTTATATTTCACATTTCAAGGTTTTTTAATGTTATCCTATGATGATTAGAGAAAATGAAGTAGCACATGTTTGTGATTTTTGCTATTTTAAAAGTTTTATAATTGTTTCTTCTGGATTTCTGGCATAACATAAAGCTTTTTTTAAGTGCTTCGGTTAGCTTCTTTCTAATCTTTCTATTTCTCCTTGTGCTGCAGGATCTGAGGGAGGAATGCATAAAGCTGAAAACGAGAGTTTTTGATTTGGAGCAGCAGAACCGAACATTAAGTGTGCTTTTCCAGCAGAGAGTCAGGCCAGCCTCTGACCTCCTCCTTCAGGTAGGAAATAGCCTATGCAGAAGGAGAGCTATGAGCTTTACGTTTCTCACAATTATGAAGTATTTTTCTTCTTCAGGTTGTGTCAATAAGCAGGAAATGATAGTTAACAGATTTAATATATTATAAGAATATCAGTTACCTGTAATATGCCACCTTTGAACCTGAGAGTGTGCACCAGCAGACTGTGGCTGCATATCATATGCTAATGCGGGGAGAGGAGCCCACCTGAAGAGTAGCTCAATTTCTAGATGCTTCTTCATTATGATAAATGGAAGGATATGGGATCATTATCCCTCTACAGGGGAGAAACTTGGGTTTCTTAACATTCTGCTTGGTGGTGAACAGTATAATGTCTTGTGAGAAGACAGCCCATTTATTTAACTTTTGCCATATTTCTTATAAGGACTTAAAGTACTTTTTCATAAGCTTTTTTTAACCTTTAGTGGAAGAATGTAGCATAGGAACCAACTGACCTATCTCCTGCTCCTTTACCATTCTGGACGAATCAGAGATGCTTCAGTTGCCCTTTAGATTTGGCAAAGTCCCTTATATTATGGATTAATCTATCTTTTCATTATCCTTTTGTGGAAGTGGAATTGACTTGCAGTTTCTTCCAGAAATCTGACCATGAACCAAGAGAATAAGCAAATGAAGACCAATAAAAACTAAGCAGTTTTCTAGCTAGCAACAGGGCAAATTCTGGCTTTAGTATTGTGCAAGTCTTTGGTGCCAGCGTTAGAGAAAAGCTCATCAATATGTGGTAGGAGTTGATTGGGTAACGTCGGGTAGATAAGTGGGATTGTCCGTGTAATTACTTCAATCCTCTGATGTGGCACACACTAACAGGGTAAGATCTGGCCCTTTCTGTGTTGCTCCTGGGTGTTGCTCACAAGCTGCATCAAGTTGGGCCATTTGGTGAGGTATCACGGCCCACTCACCAACACATGCTTAAACCTAAGGGAATATCCAGCACGGGGGCAAAGAGGCTTCCCGCAAAACTCGAAGGCATGAGCAGAGTGACACCAGGTCACCAGTCACCCAACTTTGCCCTTGGTAGCAGGGAATGCAGCACAGCATAAATTTAGGCAGAATCTGCTCTCGTCGAGCAAAGTGGCGGTGGAGCAGAGTTGATGGGTCCTTGCAGGCCACCACGGGGCCCTAGCTCTGCTGGTGCTCCTAGCTCATGATAACGTGTTGATTGGGTGTTGCCAGGTCAGGACCCTCGTTATTCTGCTTTCTGCTCCCTCCCTGCTGCTTCCTGCCCTGATTTTCCATCCTTCCTGGATTCCTGGTTGCTGGGGAAAGCCAATTGCTCTTTATTCATTCTGGGTCTCTGATATACCCGCTGCAGCACGAACCTTTATCGCTTGCTTCTGCCTTTGGCTGTCACATCCCCTGCTTCTTCTTCCTGTTTTCTTCTTCTTCCCTTTTTCCGTCTCCTGCCTGCCTGACTCTGGTCCTCATTAGCCTTGGGTCAGATTGCAGCAGAGTCACATACTGCACATTGCTGCAGAGTTGGCTCTGCTTCCCAATTCCTTGTGTGGCAACAATAAAGCCCCGTTATTCTGGGCATGTTAAAAAAGTGTTAGGCAACACCTGCCAAGGAAGAGGGATCAAGGCCCTGCCTTGAGTTCTTTGCAACTGAATTGTGTCACTGCTGTAAAAAGAAGAGGTGAACCTGCCTCAAGTAGAAGAAAGAACTGAATAATTCAGTAGGTTTTCCTGATGGATTCAAACTATTTTTCATCATTGCTCAGCAGACAGGCCTCAAAACAGGATTCCCCCTCCTCCTTTTCACATGCTTTGTCTTCATTGGCTGAAGAAAAAAGGAGAACCAAGATCTCTCTTAAAGTCCAGGTCTCCCAGATGGCAGCAAAATGTGCTGTTAAGTCCCTGCACTTGCTATTCCCAGATTTTGAGGCTCTTGGGGAAAAAGGCAAAGTATATCACTGTTAAAGCACTTTGTATGTCGTTTCTACAGAAAAAGAAAAGAATAGTTTTGTGAGTTTACAGAAATTAATCTATCTTCTAGCTTTATGCTGGACTTGCATAAATGGTACATAGTCTTGCAGTCTGAGAGGTAACCTGAAGAAAGATTTTTCCTTGTGATTGAAATTAAGCAAATAATGTATTGATGAACAGTTAGGATTATGTCTTTCGGGTAATACTTAAATCTGAGGTTTAGAGCAGTAGCCAAATATTTGCTTAAAGCTGTTGTCATACAGAAGAGTAAAGATAAGGTTAAGGGTATTTCAGTTAATAATTCATGTCCATATTTAAAGTGAAAGGACAAATACTGCTAATTTGCCTTTTATACAGATCAATTTTACTTATGTGCTGATCTTGTACTAGGAGCATTCACACTCAGCACGATCACGGATTTTCAATAATGCTGCAGAAGTGGGTGCAAGTTAAGAAGTATCTATTGTGTTGTACAGTGTAATTGTATCATGTTAGTTACTTTTTTTGCATATCATCTTTGCAACTTTGTTGCACATGACCATCAAATTATTCTGTGATTGGCACTGGAAAACTTCCACAATAAAGATAAAGTTATTTTTAAACCATAAACATTCTTGACATCTCAAATCTCAACAGAAATATGGACATCATTCTAGTTTAGAGTCTGTATAATGGACATTACTGATTTCAAAGTAGTGACTCACCATTACCATAAATTTCTTTGTATACTTGATCTTAAGCAAAGTGTACACTCTCTGTACGTCTTCTTCTCTAAAATAAGTTATAATTCACAGTCTTATTGATAAAAGGGTTTATCCGAGCGCTTTAAATTTGACTTCAGAATAATGCCCTGTGTATGATCCTGATTGCACTCTGTTGCTTCTCCTCATGCTTCCACAAAGATCAAAAGAGAGACTGATTAATACTGATTTAAAAAAAAAATCATGTCCTGAAAGTTTTCACGATTGCATCAGGAGTCCTTCACTGCAAAACTATTATTTAGTATTACACTTTGATGCATTTGCAAAAAAAAAAAAAAGAAAAAAGAAAAAAAAAGTATTTGTGAAATCGCAGAGCCTGGTAATATTTTAAAAGAAATAAGCAATGTTTTTTTTGAGGCAATTGATTATATAGATTGCTATGTAAGTTCTTGGGCATGAGGAATTTTGGTGTACTTAGTGACCCAGGAGATAACTCATTCCTGTCCTGCAAGATTAAATAAGTTGGGACACACATGCTAAAGAGGAGCAAGAGATACCTCAGGCTATTTTGCATCACCTCTTTTGTACTGTAGATAACTTCAAGAGCCACCACATCTTTGTGGGGACTGTCTTGCTAGCTGAAGGGTGTGATTTACAGAGCCAGGATTAGGGTAGATAAATAAGGAGGGGCCTGATCACATTTATTTATTTATTTATTTAATTTTAATTCAACCCGTCTTCTCTCTGAAACGTCTTCCTGACAGAGAAGCAGCCTTGGAAGAAACCTGTTTCAGCAGCACCTCAAGAAGGTATTATTTAAGCAATGATACTAATTAAGGTCTAGCACTGAAGAGTAGCTCTGCCCTGGCAGTCTTCATTTTCTGCAATTACTGCAGCTGCTAAATAGGGGCGAGATGCTCTGTATCATAGTAAGAGAGGTTTGGAAAAGAAAATTGAGAACTACATTACTGAGAACTACATTTTGGTTAGTGGCTTTATATTTCATCTAACACTGGGAGAAACAGGATAACAGATGATGATTTAAAATTGTATGGAATGAAGCTGACAGGAAGTGAAGAGGTGAGTGTGTGCATGTGATACACGGGAGTTTGCCGAAGGGACCAGGTAAGGCCAAAGAAAGGATAAAAGAGTAGGAAAAAAAAGCCTCAGATGAAACTTCTGACTACTCCTTTGGCTATGTCCATGTACAGCATCTATGAAATATGTTTAAAAGTAGACATCAGTATCACTGTATGTCCTGCCTTAATTCTAAATGAAACAGTATACATAGAATAGAAATAGAAGCTTTAAACTATTAAAATCACCAAAATACATTTATTTCCCACTTTTTAGCTGTGATTTCTCACAAACCTCTTTGATTTGTTGGACTTGGACTGCTTGCTCTTGTGGCGTAGACCTTCTCTCAGATGTCTTCTGTTCTAGTTAGCTCTCTTTGTTCACTTGCAGCTGGAAATAAAACTAATGGCATTGAACCTGACTCAGAGAATACATATTCTGCTTTGGCTGCACTGATGACTTGCACAAAGTATGATCATCATTTCCTTATATTATGTCTCTCTTTTTACATAAATGTTAGCTGAATTATTCCCACAGATGAGGTCTTGGTTTCACTTTTTGCCAAGAGATTGCTGCCACAGGTGTTTTGAAGGCATGCAGGGAACCTTCAATGAAAGGTGTAAAACAGTGGCAGATAGCAACATTTATTGAGTTGATTTATTTGATTAAGTAAGTAATACAATTTCTATAGTTGGGAAAGCATAAAATAATATTACTAATCATAAGATTTACAGCATCTCTGATCCTAAACTATATTTTCCTTTCCATTTTTATTTCTGTCATAAAAATTCCGCTTTACTAACTCCGGAACAAAGCAGGGAGGGCTCTTAGAGCATCTATCTTTTTCCCTGTGTTTCCCTACCTAGTTTCATTCATTACTCGCAGATATTTCACAGTGTTTAACTGCACGTCTAGAATTTTGTCCAGAATGCTATGGCACAGTCGGCTAAATTCTCAAGAGGTTAATTTAAATAATAACTACTTTGTCATAGCTGCATTGACATTAGCTCTCTTAATAACCTGACAATTGTGCCCTGATATACGAGTGAGAGAGTAAGTGCACACACTTAGATGGAAACAGTTGTACAACTTAGCAGGAAGGGGTAAATTGCACCGATGACATTTTAATATATGGGAAGACAAAGAGGGCAGTTAATTGTCCTCTCACCTGACAGCAGGAGATGGAAAGTTTGGCCTCAGAGGCTGACCTCCCACTCAGGCGGCTTTAGACGTGATGGGGTCTGCATGCAGAAGGGTGGAAGGGAGGTTGCATTGCTGTACAGCTATTAGGTATTAGGTTAAATACTGCAGAAAGAAAGTGTTCGAGGGTTTGAAACTGAAGCTGAAGAACACCAGGTATTACTAGGAAACAGTTTGTTGGCATAGAAGCGTGTATTGAAATAACAGAGTCTTTGCCTGCTGGGCAGCAGCATAATTCATGCCTGGTGGGAGGCCGGCTCCCCGGCCTGCCCAGTGCCTCCTGGCTCTCCAAGGGCAGTCTGAGACCATGGTCATCAAATTATGCCTGAAGTCTAGAAATTCCTGCCCTTGGTCTGCTTATTTTCTTATTCCACATTTGTTGCATTGCATCCGTCGGGATATGCTTATTTTCACTTCATTCCTCTGCTACAATAATGACTTAAGTACAGAGCAAGCTGGATGTATATTAAGTATAAGCTAGTGGGTTTTGCCCCGCTGGTGGCTCCTGGCTGGATGTGACCTGCAGCCTCCTGGAGTGCCCTGTCAGGTCAAGGACAGCAAAGGTATGGGATTACTGTCAGGAGGATCCTGTCCCGAGAAGGGGAACGCAGCCCTGCTGCAGTGTACAAATGATACAAGCGTTTCTGTATATCAGATCCCAGATAGCAATCTTGTAAGGAACACTCAAATATTTTTTTTTTCAGACTCTCAGAGCAAATTAAGGGAGCGTTTCTTCATTCAGAGTGCTGATACCATTATTTCCAGCCTTGCATTATCTCAGTAATCTGGTCTGTGTCTGCTTTCTGTTTCTGTCATGCCTCTACTCAGCAACAGCATCTGAGAAGACAGAAATAAAAAGCTTTGAATCTTTGTATTTTATCTCGGCTTAAATCATCAGCGCGGAATAATGCAGTAAAGAAAGATATTTCTTACTACCCTGTTTAGAGCCCCAAATCTATGCTGGAGAAGCATTGCCCACGAATGATGTGAAGGATGCGCGAGAACCTGCTGGTTAGGTGGACGGCGGCCACCCTCAGTGAGCGATGCAATGCACCTCATCCCTATGAGAGAAGGGGTAGTTGATACGGAGAGTGGCTTTAACAAGATGCAGTGACAAGGCTGCTGTTATTTACTGCACGGAGGACATTTCCAAGGAGACCCTCCCGTTGCATCCCGGGGTTCGGGTTGGACTCCCCTGCTTTCCAGACTCCTCCTCAGGGGAGCCTGGGCGAGCTAGATGCAATCTTAGGCCCAGACTTGGTCAGCGGCTTGTGTTATGTGCACAGTCAGTCCCAGCAAGGCTTGCCAGCTGTTAGGTTGAGTGAGCTGCCTTCGCCAACCAGGGCTCAAGGGTCTCAGCCCCGAGGAGTAACGTTCGGGAGAGATCCCGGCATGCAGGATCTAATCTGCAGATCGGGATCTGCTGCATCTAGATCTAATTCAGGATCCCAGGGTTTTTCACATAGACAGGTCATATTCTTTGAAGGGGAGTCGGAGCTGTCGCTCACAGCATTGCGAACTAAAGAAATAAAGGACAGTTCATGTTCAGGGGAGAACAATATTTTATTATAAGAAGAGAATCAGATTAACTGACCTGATAGGTTTGCTCCGTCTGAATTTCTTTTGGTGATTTCCCTTCTTGTTGGTCTGTTGTCTCTCCTTTCAGCACCTGAATTCTTACCAATTTGCTCCAAAACAGAAAACAAGCATTAACTAAAGCTTGACAGGCATGTAGTTCTGCTGAGAATAATGTTTCTAGTACAAAATTGCTCCCAAAAGCCAGAATTTCTTATGTCCATATAGTGTAACTATCCTTAAGAGATTATACATGAAATAAAATAAAAGCACAGATAGGCTTTTCTGTATCTGCATCACATGGAATTTTGTGACCCAGTTCTGAAGACAAAATTCTCAGATACGATGTCTAAAAATGAGCTTTCTCCATCACCCTCATGATAATAAATCGCTAGAGATATACCAACAATAGTAAATAAAACGAGTAAATAATCTTTAGGAAAGACGGAAATGATCTCTGTTGAAATATTTATGGATGATTTTGTGGAGGAAAGCAATACTACGTAAGTGTAGTAGTAGTATTAAGTGTGGTGATGTGACAGGCCCGAGCCACAAAAGTGATGTTCTACTGCCTGTTATTTTAGTTTAGACAAGGAAAACCATTCATGAGTGAACTGTAGATTTCTTTTTATTTTATGCATGGATTTGTATTATCACTGATGATACACATGGTGGCAGGAATCCGATACGGCATTTGAGACCCTGGGCAAGGATGTGGGCAGAGTCATTAAGCAGAACAGTGCGTTTTGTGCTTTTCTGCTGTCAGTGTCTGCATTCAATATGGAAAGAAATCTGAGGAAATAAGCAAAGAATTACCATCGTATATTCCTTTTCAAATTTGCCCTATGCTTCAGACTTCTAATAAGCATTAAAAAGGTGCACCTTTTTCTGATAGCAAAAGTTAGCGTGGATTTGGTGTGGTTGTTAGTTGTGGAGGACACGCCATGTGTCACATCTAAGAGTGCAATTGTGTGTCATCGGGTCAGCTTTTAAAACCTCCCCATTTCAAATCACGCAGTGGATTAAAGTAGTAGCCACTGCAGGTCCTTCTTAAATACAATCTGCATAAACAACAGGTGTGCTGGGTAATTGTTTTCTCATCATGGTGCATATTTCACACTCCATAACTCCCAAATGAAATACCAAAAGAATGCATAAAATCAAATGATTCAAAGATTTAGAGGGTTTCTCTTCATTGCAATAAAGTGCAGGAATGTAATCATTATTATTACAGGTGTGTCATTTTTGTCTTATTGCACTAATGGAGCTAAATATGTAGGGTTTTTGGTATCTTAAAAATAGCAAAATCTAAATGAAGGATGACGACTCAAAACTGTGTATATGAAATAAATAGTAGTAGGTATGAGATTAATTTCATCTGTATTGTAAGGCATTCAATACATGTAAATCTTTGTCTATAATTTCCTTATTTTTTAGTTGCCTTTTTTATTCTTTATTTAAGTACAGTGACGGAATTTCAGCATCTGAAGAAATGTGGAACTGAGCTCTTTTACTTAAAAAGAGGTGTACCACTAAGTGCTCTACTTGATGACATTTAAGCTGCTTAGATTTTATCAAGTCAGTGTAATTTGCAAGTAATTTAAAATTAAATCTTATACATTTCCTTAGATGAATCCATCCAGCATTATGCTAAGTGGTTTTTAGCACATAGGATTACTCAGTAAGATTTCCTGTTGCCATCTGTTATGAAAAATACCCCACTTTTTTGGCATATTGTGGTATACACTCCGTATGTTTTATATACTATTACATATACCACACATGGAAGAAAGGCTTGGTAATTAGAATGAAATATTGCTCATAATGAATCATAAAACACCCAGTGAACCAACCCCGTCCTTCAGTATTGAATTTTACTAATGCTCTCCTTTGTTTCCCAAATGACCCATCGCCTTTACTGATGCTTTGGATACTGGTAAGATTCAGATCCTCATCCGAAGGCTGTGACACTATTGACTAAATCTGTTGACCTCGCTGAGAATGTGAAATACTGTATTGCAAGATAAAATCAGAATGAGGATACTCAGTGAAACTAAAGAGTCCATTAATGCCTTAACTCTTAAATTACTCTTTAGGTTTCTCTCTTGATAAGGACAAGCTAAATGGAAAAGTTACCTTCATTAATATTTTAACTCCCGTCAGAAAGTTACCTGTCATTAAATCTTTCCCAATGTGATACTGATGGGCATGAGTCTGACTGTATTTGTAGTTTTTGAGGGATTTTTTTGCATTTTTAGATGGCATTCAGGCTCCGTGGTGCCTCTGGATGTGAGGATGCCGTGTTTCATTAGTCACTTCCCAACGTCTGGGTGCAGGGAGGAGCAGTGATTTGTCTGTGTCCTGTTTGCATTACAAGGGCATCTTGAACATTATAAATTAAACTCCAGCTTACTGCATTAGAAGTATGAAAAACAGAGCATCAGTGTAATGGCCTGCTGAATTGATATTGTGATTTACCTCTCTGCAATAGATGCCCACTCTTTGGTTCATTTTCTGGTGTGCATCTTCCAAAATGAACTACTTCCTTTTGTAGTGTTTCAACATTAAAAAAAAAAAAATTATATTCAGTCCGATGTTAAAAACTGAAATATTCCATCCATTTTTAGAAGTTTCTTTTTACTCATGCCCATTTTTTTCCTCTAAATAAGCATCGTGTGCCTCTTCCTGCAGGGTAGGTACTAGGTGCGTAGGCACCATTGCTCCGTGTTATGGACACTGTAAGTGTGAATGTGAATCAGAGACTAGTGTTGCATTTTCAAGGCTCACTTAAATTTATTCCATAAAATGGTCCGTAGGAGATACTTGACAATAATTTGACATATGGGCTCCCTCAAGACACAGGGAATTGCCTCAGCACTGTTACTAGTTCGTGGGGGAATAACAAATGGAATTAACCTTTAATTTAGCTCTTCAGGCCCTTGCCCGAAGGAGCCGGGCGCTCATGGATGCAGGCCGTGTGCTGAGCTCTTCTGAAAATCCGGTGCCGACCTGGGAGCTGACCCCTGGGAAATTCCTGCTAATACCTCCTAAGCCCTGCTTTCATCTACGAGGAAAACTGCTCAGTTCCCAGGGCCCGGATCCCAAACGCGATGCTCCTTCCCAGCGCGGGCAGCTGCCGAACGGCTCCGAGCGGCTCCGAGACGGCCGTTCGCCACGGGCTGCAGTGCGGGCAGGACCCCCTGTGTTTTCTCACCGCTCCCAAAGGGCGCAGTGGGACCGCAGAGGCCAAAGGCAGAGTTTGAGGTGCTCATTCACACCTTCAAGTCCACAGAGCCCTACTTTATGCTGCACACGCGCCCTGTAATTTTTGTGTATCTGCAAAGTTGTTGCAGAGGTTGAACTGCTGCTTAGATCCATGGTTCCATTTACGGTTTTGCAGGATGACACAGAACAACACGCACATGCACACATGCAACAGAGATGCATGGTCATGGTGAAACTCCACAAGCCTCATTGCTTAAAAGAGGCAAAAGTTTGGGAAATCTGAGGAACAATCCCTAACCTGGCAGAAATTATTTTAATTTTAGTATGGTAGAGCCAGTAATTCGCATGAACTGGCAATCTGCCCATTTCTTCTTTTTAAACCATTTCTCAAATGAGTATTTTGAAGAAAAAAAGGGTTAGAATAAAGTACCATTGTATCCTAGTTGGATACAATGTACAAGGTTCAACTAAACCTAAAAGGTTTTTCTTACTTGAAATTATTCTGTCAGAGCCAAAAACAATGCATTAGTGTTGGAGAGAAAACAAGTATCTAAAAGCCTTTAAACTCACAATAAGGATATTTTCTTGAAATCTGCCTCCCTCTTTTCCACTTCCTTCAGACCATCTGACACTTCAGCAATATTAAAAAAAATGTGGAGGGATGGAGAAACCTTTCAAATGCCTAACACTGAGGCAGGGAAAATACGGCTTGTTCAACATTAACCTTGACAGATTCAGACTCTTGTCATTTGAATGAATGAACCTTTCCAGTGTCTAGCTTGCTGGACCTTGAGAAACCGCGATGAGGAAGGATTGTAAAAACGGTGCTCATCGCCCTTGAATTATTTTCCTGCATAAATGAGTGATTTGAGTGGAAACCAAATGAGGATGAATCTTGCTCACTTGAGTCACCTGTTTGCAGCCAGTGAACTTCGATGCAAAACAGTGCTTATCCTCTTCTGTTGCCACGTATTGATCTCAAATATCTTCCCTGAGCCTTGTCTCTTCTTTTCCTCCTACAGGCAAAAGGTTAGAGTTAGATAATAGTATTAATTTTCCAGACATCTGCACATGTTTTAATAGCCTTTGGAAGGCTTGAAATGGTTTCTGTTTGACCACCACAGGGCTAAAATACCATTAAAACCTAGATTGTAGCAATACATAACAATCATAGCCTTGTAGTTCAACCTAGCAATAAAAAAGCTAATTTATTTTATCGGAGATTTAAATTAATCTGATGAACTCCTCTCTGAACAGGAGCTGTAGCACCACTGTTTCAGCAATAGCATGGGCATGTGTATTTTGAAAAACAGACATAAGGCTGCAACAAACCTTGTGTACTTATTTGTTCTGTGTGCTTTGTGAGTGCGTGTTGGTGTGTGCAGCTAGTAGAACTAACCATTCCTGAGACCATGCTGTTATCCTTCCCATCATCTCTTCGTTCTTAGACCCATCAAGAAAAATCATGATCAATAGATCCAAGCCAGGCTCCATTCTTATTTCTTTCTATTTTTTTCAGCACTCTGAGAACTGGATTTTTCACACGAGCAAAAGTCATTCCTGGTCGGTAGATTGAGTTTAAAATAGCTTCTAAAACAGACACATGCAGCTAATAAGGATAGTTTTAAAAATCTGTGAAAGCGATATCTAGATCTGAGACAGTTTTCATTTCTAGCTGTATGCTAAGGGAAAGCTTCAGCTTATCCCATTATAAAGTGATAAAGCAGCATTTGATAGGAGCAGCTTCTGTGATAAAATGATCATGGCAGCACTGAGAAAGAATCTAATAGGGGAATTGATCTGTAGATTCCAATTCTGTAAGAGCCAACATCGATCAACATAAATGTCAATAACAAGATCGTACTGAGGTCTGCCTAATTCCTTTAGATGATTTGGGGACAAAATCAGAAAGCGAATGTGAAAATGAATTTTTAACTGTAGGAATCAAAATGACAAAGACCAAAATTACACTGTGCTGCCAGGAGTATCCGTGGCTGTCACGGTGTCAGCACTTCAGCAGTGTGCCAAAATCAGTGGGTAGCATTTGGTCAGAAAGTGATTGATAAGGCAGCACATATTGTATACATGAGAGTACTTAAAGAGTACTTTTAATCTGTGTTCCCATGTTAAAGCATTTTTTGAGTACGGTCAAAAGAAGACAACTGCCTTTTTAGTGTTAAAGCAGCGATACTGTGTGTAAGGCATGTCATAAAAGATTAATGCTATAGGTCTTCCTTGCCACGAAATTTTGAAGTATAAAATCATTTTCTAGACTGATTCTGACCACTCCGAAATGTTAAAGAAAACTGGGTTTGTGTGTAAGGTAACAAGGTAAGTGTCAGAACGTGCAGGACTCTGATGCTCACGTAATTCAGAGCACCTGTGAGATGCAGGCACTCACTCGGCAAAGTGGAATTAACGTATTAATTAATATTAGATCAGTGGAAAGGTATTTATGAAAAGCATTTATTGCTTTTTGTGCTAAATGAATGCAGAAAAAATACAAACAGATACTTAGTAAGAGGATTGTCTGTTCAACAATACTTTTTTTTCGTAAAACTGCTGTTGTACCATATGCAAGGAGTCTTCCCTGAACAAGCTCATTGAAAACATTTATTTCATAAATTATTTACATTCTGACTAGCTGATTATCAGGTCATTGGTGTAAACTGTTGACTTTACAGTAATTACAAACCACAGGGGATTTTATACATGTACTCTCCTAAGAAAATAAATTAGCTCATTTTATTAATACTGCGGTATTTACAGACCCCTACCGTCATGTTATTAAAATGAGAACTAAAAGTTGGGAGTCTTGGAGCTTGAAAACACTGATAGAGATATAAAATGAAAACTCGGATCAGAGAGGATTACTTTGTGGTTTTCAATGCAACTTTTATTTAAAGCAGTTTATAAAAATTAATAAAACTGGGGGATTTAGAAGAGGAGTAATTTTGGGCTTTGTGAACTCTCTGAAGAATACAGCGAGATTATGTTATTTATGTTTATGCATCAAATGTCTAACAAATACCTCCCAATTTATACCCTAGGACATCAGTTCTCAGTTGTCAGTTCTCAGTTCTCAGTTACGCTGGGGTCTAATTCAGTGATGTTGCCTGTCTCCAAATGGCTTGGTTAGAGCAGAGGGTAGCAAGACTGTAGCAGCCGAAGCAGATGCAAGCAAAACCTTTGTTTTATTCTTTGTGCTGGATTTGCCCTGTTAACAGGATTTTCTGATGTAGTCCTAGCACCCTAATCTTCCATACAAATGTTTGTAATGTCATACCCTTGTACTTCGTCTTGGATGTTGTCTGTTAAGTCTCAGCAAACTCGCCTGGAGGATTTGCCAGCAAAACCAACAAACTGCTGTTAATGCCGTGTTTGAATGTAAAGCCTGGCATCTTCTGTATCAGCAGACTTTTCGTTTTTTAGCAACTTCACCCTGACAAGAGGGCAAAAACATCAAAAACAAACGGAGAAAAAAATCATATTAGAACTTGCATGGTAATATTTTTCTAAGATTAACGGAAAATCGAATTCACTTGACTTGACGAAATTTCCAGAATAGCTGGAAGGAGCCTTTTTTTGTACTAAGGAATGGTTTAGCTTACTGAAATATATTTTACGCTTAATCCTTTAATATTCATTTTGCGTATGGCTCTTCCTGCTGTTAACACTGAGCAGTAAGGCTTGTGGTTCTGTTTGCTGCTGCTAAGACCAATAAATAGTCTCCAACTGCTCACAGAAGCCCCTGTGGGGCTATCCTGGGGTTAATTTACTGGGGATTAACCCCCCTACCTTGGGGAAGGGAGGAATAGTTTAAACTGGAAGGCTGTTAGTTTCCTCTTCTAATTTTAGCCCTCATTCTGTGCTAAAGCTCAGCCCAGCAGCAGGAGGAGGGAATTCCTGGAGAAGGAAGGTCTTGCTGGTGCCTTGTCCTTTCCCTCTCCCTGGGCTGCTCCTTGGTGCACAATGTTGGTGCCTAAGGGAGTTCTCAGGTAGAGGTTGATGGGTCACCTGCACTATAGGTACAAGTGAGTCCGAAGATTTGCTACAAAGAACCCTTTTGGGAACCCTTTGGAACCCTTATGGAGTCAAAGCTGTTTGCTTTACCCATAGGCATGTAACAAATTTGTAAGGAAAAGACCTAAATCTGAAAGTGTAAAATGTGGAGCTGTTGTCTTGCTCCCAGAAAATGCCACCCTCATGCTGACAACGAGAAGAATTCCTACCCGAGCCTGGTGTTTCTTCCCTTGAAAACCCTCAGGTATTTTCTCCCGTCTCTAGGACCAGCGGTTGTTCTGTTATTCTTCATCAGCTAATGCTCCCTCTCTTTCTTCATGCACTAGTGAAAATCTAGAGAGAAATTCACCTATATGGATATTTCGGCCTAGGAGGGCCACATTTTATTTTGAGAAGAATTATTTAACTGTGTCTTTCTGGGCAGAAATACATGAAGAATGTGAGCATTTATTCCTGTGCATAGGAGACCTGATCTCACTTAAAGGCACCCCTGAAAAGTGGCAACAAAAGTCTGAGGTGATTCAAATTGGTAGAATAAATAGTGGCTGCGTTGTGGGTTATTAGAGAATTAGGACAAAAAGAAGACAGATTTTTCCATCATGAAATGTCCTTGAAAGTGCCCTAAAGGGAATAGGTATAAAAACGAATTTGAGGTGGCATATGACATGCACAATAACTCTACCAGGAAAGTGTCTTTCTTCACATTCAATAAACTGCAGGAAAGATGAAGGAAAACTCCTAACTAAGCTGGTTAACGGGTGGAAAGCACACAGTGTGAGAATCGCTGTTGTCATTAGGAACTGTAAAAATGGAAAAAATAATTCTCTCTGTTTTTGTGATGGCCGTGAAGTTCTCTTTAGCTGAAGTAAGTAGTAGGAGAGCAGGACATAATTCTATTATATAACGACACGGTATAATAATATATAATTTCCAAGAGCTGAAGTTAAGTATTGTATTTTCATTACATCAATGATATATAATAAAACATGAGGCATTGCTTTATATTCACAATATGCAATTTCAATAACATTTCCTATATTTCACTACACTTTTGTATCATATTTATCTATTTTTTATTGACAACCATTTGTTTTGCTCTCTTTAGAAAGAGCAAATTAGATTTGCCATATGCCAAATGCATGTGCATTATAGACGCTTAAGTTGTCTGTTAAATGTTTGCGCATTCTGACATTGAGCTCCAATTTATTACTGTTTTTACCTTTTTTCCATATATTTAACTTGCATTTTTATTTCAGAGCATTTAATGTATGTAAAGTTCACATTTTACACTTCAATCACCTAGAATCACCTAGAAGCAGCCCTCTCTTTTGATGAGCCTCTGTTGCCCCATAAAGAACCCTTCTTGCTTTTTTTTTTTCTTCTTTTTTTGGCATGTTTTTGATATGGTATTTGGTAGAGTTACCAAATTTAGTAGGTCAGGCACAGAATGGGATGGGTGGTGTTGCTGCCTGTGCCCTTGAAAGGCTTCCTGCTTTGGGCAGAAAATTATTAGAAGTGTGGGGCGTGAAGCCAGCAAATATTTGTAGCTCCAGAGCGCTGAGGAGGAAAAAGTCCTCTCTGAAAACGTCTCCACGATTCCTTCCCCGTGAGTGATGGGCTTTGGCTCGCGTGAGAAAAGCAAAGCCAATTGATTTAATAGCAATTAACTCGTCCAATATTGGAGAGCCGCGTACAGTTTGGCATAATTCACTGAAAACTGTTCTGGCAGTGCTGCAGGCCATTAGGCGTTTCAGAGAAAAAAGGAGATGGGAACTGCTAGATATTCCGTAGGGATGGCAGCGAGATGCACAAGGTCCAGGGTCTCCTCTGACACGGCCTCATGCCTCCTCCTCCTTCGTCCTCCTCGAAACGCTCCATGAGGAGATTCCTGGGAGAGAAGGAACACCTTTCTGCTTGATGGATTGGTCATCTGCCCGCCGGATAATTGTGTTTCCTATTGCACCTGCTATAATAGGTTTCCACTTAAATTATCAATTACTTTGTTTTCATTTTTTGTGGGGCCTACAGGAGTTAATCCTGCCTTTGAAGCACGCTGCTCTGTCTCCGCTGAAAAACAAGCGAGGCAGGAGAGAGCCCTGGTAATCGAGGCTGGAAAATTGCTGCGGCGCCCACGCGCATCCCGGGGCTCCCAGCCGGCCCCGCTCCCGCTCCCGCTTTTCCGCAGGCCGCTGCAGCGCACGAGACCCGAGCACCGAGCGCGACGCTTTGGCCTCAGGTCGGAGCCTTCACGTAGCCCTTCTCCGTCGTGGTCGGCCACGCTGCCGCCCGGGCATGGCGCCTTCCGCGCTGTTCTGCTGGAAGCAGCAGGAACTGCTGGATCGGGACTGTCATCCACAACCAAGCGTGGAGCGCCAAGCACGCGGCCCGCTCTGCTCAGCTGAGAAGGAGTCAAGATGTGCACCTAGCGCAATCCGTCCCTTCACTTTAAGTGGATCATTAATGAAATCCTTTAGGAATAGTACATTTTTCCCTCTTTTTGAACCAGCAAGTGCGGAAGGGAGGAAAAATAAAGGAGAAACGATTTTCTTATCTTTGCTTTTGTAATTGGATGACTTGCTTCAGTGCTGTGTGTCCATATTTAATTAACGCTCTACCTTGGCCTCGGCTCCGCGGTTCGTTAACGCGAGGCGCTCGCTGGCTGTGCAGCCATTCCAGTTTATTTGCGTGTGTGGGGGGCAATATTTCCAACGTGAGAAGCTTTTCTTCGATACAGACATGTAATCACCTTATACTTCTTGGAGTGCCACTTTCCTTCCTTCTTCATTAATCATTTAGCCTGCCGATTCACTGTTATCATTACAGCCCTGTAGAGCCTTCCTTGCCGCGTGGCTGGGGCAGGAGCCCGGTCCACAGGGGTTTTTACTGTGTGCTCTGCTGGGAGAGGCTCTGTCTTTGGTGAATTTTGATGGAAATTTATTATTTCTAAGCGGGCTGGTCTCTGGCCTTAAGTCTGATCTGGACAGTAACAGGGGGCACTGAACTCCATTGGATGGCTTTATAAGGATATATATATATTTTTTTCCATGTTGAAATGCATGTAAGTTGTTGGGTAAGTAATGAAATATTCAAAATACGTTGCTTGGAGAAAGATGAAGAAAGCCTTACAAACACAAAGCTGTATAGCAATATTTCTAGAGTACTTTTTGGAGAAAATAGATACTCAGGGATTCATCCACCTCAGCTGTCCCCAGTCACCAGCCCTATCGTGTGGATCCAGCCATAGGAATTTACTCTAAAACATCTGTGAAGGCAGAAATCGGGCGAGCCGTTTCACTGGGGAAACTAATTCCTCTGCAAAGGGCAAGTACAACAGCTGTTCCTAACATCAGTGATTCCTGCTTCTGAAAGAAAAAAAACACAAAAGTGAAATTTTCTGGTGGTTCAACTATACAGCTGGGATTATTGTCAAGAAAAACATATGTACTACAGCAGTAAACCTGTGAGCTTGGAAAGGCTTTTTACCCAGAGCAAATCTTGAGCAAACACGCGACAGCAGCTCTAACAACAGCATCTTAAGGGGTGCACGCTGAATAGCCCGGGCATAGGCATGACTGGGGTTGCAAACTATGCATCCTGGCTGCAGTTATTGAGAAACACGGTGGATACTGAGTGCTTGGAGCACCTTCACCTAGTCAGTAATATGCTGGACGAAATGTGCTTGTACCAGACATGGAGCACTGGAGCCGTTTCCCATCATCTGCTGCAGGAGGATAGTACCTGCTAAGGAATCACTGTATAAAGCCTCAGATGAATACACAGCTTTGAGAACTGGCTCCCGGATTAAAAATCAGTGATTACAAAAAAATGACTAAACCATCTGGAATAGAGCCCCCTTTTTCTTTCGTGATGTCCTTTTTCACTGATTTCAGTGGGCTGTGAGTCAGATCCGTAACGTCTCTAACGTGTTGTGTTGGTCCCGTGGCTGACAAGATAGCAGGTACTCCTTTTGAAGTCATCAGCCAAGGTGTTTACATAAATCATGGGTTTTATTGAAACTGCAATTAAAACAACTCAGGCTTAATGCACAGTGAAAGCCTTGGTAATTAGTATACAGGTGGATACGAGGGAAATGGCACCGATTTAGCCATCCTCTCAGTGAAAAGTGAAATAAAGTACTGTGCTTGTAATCGGACAACGCGTGAATATTAATGCTCAAAATCCTCCGAGTCCCTAGTTCCCTGATGCAATTATTTTCTATTCACATTAATTGTTCCTAACAGATGACATGAATGACTTAGAGTTAAAATGTGTGCAAGGGAAGCCTTCACCAGATCAATTCTGTTTAAAAATAGAGTCGCTTTTACTCGATCATTCACTCAAGATGTAGCAGTGCCAAAATAAAACAACATTAACAGGTTGATTGATTTGTAAATGTTAATTTTGTAGTTCATTTATTTGCTTTTTTTTTCTCCTGAAACCTGTCAAACACTCAGGATAATGGTGGGATCCATGTTCATTTGTCATTGTTGCCTGTGGAATCGTGGTGAGCTGTAAACCAATGACTGGGAGAAAAAGGAGTTTGTTTTAGCTGAAGAATCATCTCTTCTTCGTAGAGCAAGTCCTGGGCCAAATGAGCAGGAACAGCAACCTCCCAAATTAGGACAAATCCTCATTAACTCCAGGGTCTTCATATCCCTCAAAATTTAAGCACAAAGTTTAGAATTGTAAAAATGCTGATGTGCTGCATAGCTGACATTTATGCTTTGGTGTTTCCCTTCTTCCCCCTCTAGAAACTCCATTCGCGCATCTTAGATCTCTCCTCCGGGGATTTGCTGTTGGAGGTGGAAAGGAACAGGAGCTTGGTGCCATCGCGGACTGCCGATGCTCAGACACACGTGAGTGTTTGCGCTGCCCTCGGCTCCCTCGTCGGAGCCTTCCCCCTTCTTCCCGCTGAAGTGCGACGTCGCGGGTGAGCCATAAAACCGGGCGTCGAATCGAAGCGCCGCCGGGGCGGATACCGATACTGCATCTTCCTTCTGCTCTCTGAAATTCAATGTTGTGTTCTCAGGTGATATAGTAAGCAGATACTGTCACTGTGTGCAAAAAAGCATAAATCTCAGCAGTGTCCCCAAGACACCTTTTTGGGTATTGATTACATCTCAGAATCTCTGAGAAATGGTCAAGGAGCTTTTTATTAAAGCCCATGTACCATATTATTCATCCTACTTTTATGATATATTATGTATGAACTTTTAAAAATTCATGTCTCTGCATTTTTTTTTCTAGATGGCGTTAGCGTTGTGCTTATTTGGCAAAACTTTAGCTGGTGTGGCTTTCATGTTTCATTGTCAAAGAGAAAAGTAGCTGAAAAAACAAAAGTCACATAAAGATAGAGGGAAACAAAGAGAACAAGAAGAGAACGTTGAACCTGTCCATGCCTTTGATCTTGAAGTACAATAGTGTCAACAGAAATGTAATCTGCTTTGTAATACATATTTTAATGAAAAGGCATTGTTTCAAAGGTTCACAAAGGTGCTAACGACCCTTTACATAGTATGTAATTTAGCTGCAGGGTTAGGGTTTTTCTGAGCATATAGTTTTGTCTCCATAATTGTTTGATTCTTTCAGTTCTCACTTTAGTAACAGTTAGGTGTTTTAATTGCTGTGTTGCAGTCAAGCTCTTGTATGCCAATTTCATTAAAGGTAATGATTTAAAACTCACGATTACAAAAAAAATGCAAATTCCATAATGTCATTTAATTAACTGATGTACAAGTTGAATATATTTAATTGATAAACATACTATTTAAAGTTCTTTCTCGGAGAGCAGAGACAAATGGCAGGAGAAAAATCCAGTCCCATTCTAATGATCTTAATGCAGTCTAGAAATAGGGTAGTCATCCTACTTCAGAATCTCTGGTCATGTGATTTTTTTTTTCAGATTTCTCCTCTGTTTAAACCATAAAAGTGATTACTGTAATACCCCACTTTTGCTTCCCCCAGGTTTCTGTCCGTTTTTCTTGCTGCAGGAAGTCTAGGAGCAAACACCTTTCTTTTTGGTGCAAAGGAAGGGGGTGTGAGCGAGGGGATGGAAAGACCAAGCAGGACACCCCGATCTCCTCTTTTCTCTTAATCTTGCAGGGGAGGATTATAGAGACATCCTTCCCTTAAGCACTCTGGTGCCCGGAACGTAGCCTAGTGGATAGTCTCCCATAGGAGCCAGGACACCAGCAGTAGTGGCTTGTATCAGCAAAGTCTATCCCCGAGCCCAAAGCAGAGGCATCATCCTGCCTCTGATGACAGGAGCAGGAATTCCTCCCAGATCGAGAGGATTTAATGGCTGGTGCTCCCACCGGGGTTTGACTTCCTTGGGGAACATGTACCAAGAACTCCCAGAGGTGAAACTTGCTGCCTCTAAATGCTGTTCCCATTCATAGGCTTTCCCTGCGACAGAAGAATGATTTGCCCTGTAGTTACGTTTGTCAAAACCAGAACACTATTATGTCAGCTGAGCAATGAACAGCTGTACTGATGAACTCCTTGGCAGGAAGAAATCTGCTCCCTGCCATTTAACTGAAAAAAAAGGTTCAGCCCTAGAGCTATTAAATGGGAAGAAGTGGGTGAGAAAATGAAGAAAATGGAAGGCAGCAAAAGTCCAATAAACACATTAGTGCATGAGAGGTGCCTACAAACTACGCATTTTTTCCCCAAGACTTGCATGAAGAGGCTGTGTCTCTACTGCATATATTCAGTTTTGGTAATTGTTTTGTGGATTCCATAACTAGATTGCTCTGCATCTTCCTGAATATAAAGGTAAAAGTTTTGTCTAAGCAAAACTAATATAGACTGTAATACATTTTTTAAAAAAAAAGTCAATAAATATTCTTTGGGATTGCAAGATTGTTTTCTGCCATAATGAAATTGAAAACAAAGTTTTATAAAAATGCAGTCATGTCACTGTCTGGCATTCCTGCTAATTAAAAAGATGTCTGATTCTGTAAGAAAGCTAGAAGCTGAACAACAGAAGAGCACAGGCACTTAGCATTAAAAAAAAGCTCTAACATTGTTAGGCACAAGAGTATCAGTTGGAAAACAAATTAAAGGCATCCTAGATACTCTTACAGAGGTTTAATATTTTACCTAAAGTGCTATCTGCTCTTCATTACTCTCTTCCTCAAAGCTGGCACTTAGTCACAGTCAGCTGAAATTGCATTTGGAGAGGGGCGATAACTACACAAGTACTAAAGGCAGCCATAAAGTGTCAATAAATTGCATAAGCAAGAGGCTTCAGCTGTCGCCGAGTGACACCAAGATGGATGGTCCTACGTCAGAGAGTTTCTTAGACAAAGCTTTGAACTAGATAGGAAACCAAAATTAGACTGTAACGGAGAGATTCCATTCTCAGTGGACGTTGTGCCTGGGACACTAAATTAATTTGCCTTGTCCAGTGTGTAGAGCCTCATCTGTTACATTGTAGGGCTATAATGCAGTTGTCAAGATGCACTTGTACTCTTATAACTTTGTTTTCTATATCTTACTGAAGTGCGCTGCTTACGTACGAAGCATAATTCAAATAGACTCAAAATGATCTTTTGCAAAAGCAGATTACTGGTTCAAGAATAAAGGAAGAAGCATGGAGGCCTGTGGAATTTGTCCAAAACATACGAAAAACGTAGCAATTTTTACTTTAGTTCTCTGTATTATTTTCCCCACATGCTAATGGCATAATACAAAGGTGCAGGTAGCTTACTTGCTGCGTTTTGTCCTGCCTAATCAGGGGGAAGAAAAGTGATCTTTTCCCAGCCCTGAGATATTTCTGTTTCTTCTCATGTTCTAGGAATGCCAGCAGAATGTGAAATCCAGTATACCTGTCTTGAAATGCCACAGTCAATTAAATATGACAGGTCCTAGCCGCCTGTATCCCCGGAGCAGCTGCAGCAGCAGTGAGCTCTCCCTCTCAAGTGCTTGCAGTGAATATTCCAGTGGTTCCTCCTACACTTGGAACGATGGGAAAACATGCAGCAAAAGGGTAAATCAAATTAATTTGCTTCATTTATTAGCTTAAGTTCATTTGAAACAAGATTAATTGAATGGTTGACTGTTTTTGAAATGTTTTTTCTTCTCTCCTATATATTTAAACCAGTTGTCACTACACTGAGTTCTCTCTGCCTTCCTGCATCTCCCCTTCTCCCTCTAATTTTCTTTTTACAATTCTTTTATCGCTACAATTTGTTCACAGTTTCCTCATGTATTCTGACATTTCTTCTATCTTTTATAATCCTGTTTATCTTAATCCTTTCATTCATATTGTTATTCTTGCAGGTTTTAGGTGTGCTGCACCCTTCACACCACTATGAAAACCTGCATTAAAAGAGAACAATGCTATTAATAGCAGAGAATGAAACATAATGCCCTATGTAACTCCTAATTCTCTTTACTAAGATGGTAACTGGCAGTTTTGAGTAATATGCGAGTTTTATTTTGTCTTAACAGTCATCCATAACCTGGGATAAAAGAATAAGCATTGGCTCTTCACTCCCAAGCAACCTCTCAAGTCCTGCAGATGATCTACCTCCAACTCGTATCAAGGAAAACCATATCCTACAAGGGCTGAAAAAGTTACAGAAGCAAAAAATACTGCTTGAGTCACCTTCAGTAATATCAAAATGGGGTTACAAAGACTGCATGAACTCCAATGAAGGCATTTATTCCCCAGGAGTTAAATGTGGGAGCCATAAAGAACAGACCCATTGTAAGCCAACAGAAATGGGAAATATTTGCGTTGAACACAACAAAACTTTCTCTTACGATTCAGATTCACACGATGACATAGACGACGACTCTTCGTCTTTACTGCTGCTGCAGGAAGTACCAAGCAAGGACTGCAGGATCTGTTGTAACAAATTAACTCACAGTGTTTCTGACAGCCTATTTGATTGGGACCTTAATAGGAAACAGTTGCCTGAAAGAAGCTCATATTTTAATTCAAAAGAAAGACCTGAAAAATTGACAAGTTTTGTCAGTGCGTTTCAGGCAGAAGTAAAATCGTGCAGCAGAGCAGAGCTGCCTGAGTTGCGGTTAGATCAAAGCCTTGTTAATACAGGCTGGAAGGACCTTAATTTTCAACTCTCAGATACTGATGACAATGAAATCTTGGATGAATTACATATAGAAAGCAGCGATGAGAAGAGTCCCTCAGATCTGTTAGCGACTCCCTTCCCCGAGAAGTACACGAAGACTGCTGACACGCTCGTGGTGGTGGAGACTTCTCAGCTTGTATCTGCTGACAGAGAAGACAAGCAGCCCCCTGCTCACTCAGATATTAGGCCAAAGACGTGTAACTTTGTTAAACAACAAAAGGTTATAAAGAAGACCTCTTCTGAAGAGTGCATTACTGTAATATTTGATGCTGAGGATGGTGAGCCTATTGAATTCAGCTCACATCAAACCGGAGTTGTCACTGTAACAAGAAATGAAATTTCAATCAACCAGCCACAAACTAGGTCCAGTGCAGAATATACTGAACTTATACCTCAGGGAATAGCTAGTTTGCAGACAGGACCCAACGCTAGAAAGTACACTGCTTTAGAAAGACCTGAAGATGAAACTGAGAAAAGGTCTGCAGAAGAAAACATGGGGAATAAAAACACCGCTGTCCCCATGAGCTGCAGTGAACCTTCCGGCTGTGGGAGAGCAGTACTGCAAAATGCTCCGCGACAGAAACTAGTGAAGCCGGTGTATGATGTATCATACAAGGCCAGCCCCAGCTCCACTGTGCATGCAGGCATCAGTCAAAAGCCAAACCTCACTAAAATACCCAGCAGAGGGAAATTTTCTCCTCAGAAAACCACGATGACAGAGAGCGAGGAGACACCTGCATCTGCGGGACCTGCAGCCCTTGAAAAATCGCCTGCTCTGCCACCTGTAAAGCTTTCCAGATTTAAAAAGGCACAAAGTCCTCCTCGTAATTTGGACTCAAAAGTCACCCTCCAGCTCCCAAAGTCCCCTGCCCACCCTCTGCCCGGCCCGAAGCCTCCAGGTAGAAGCGATGGGATGAAGAACCCAAAGAGCCAGAGCCCAGGATCACCACTGTTGCCTCAGCACCTTATAGAGCCCAGTGACTACAGAGAGCCTCCCACCAGAGATGTCCACTGCAGCGCAGCAGCTGGAGATGCCCGGTCACCATCACCTCCTCTTCCTCCAGGCAGGTCAACCTCACTGCTAATTAGGCCTAATTATGGTCATTCACCACCTGTATCTGTAAAGTTAGGAGCAGCTGGTTCCAGTGAAACAGCAAAAAATGTACTTAAATCATCACCATTAAAAGGGACTGTGAACTCTGGCTTTCATAATCAATCTAGTCATGAAATGCAAGCAAAAACTGTATCTTCTGGGGCCAAAATTGAATTATCTTACCTTCAGGAAAATGCAGAAGCAATTATGCAAAATAAATGCATATCTCAGCAAGCCCACAGCACATGCCAAGGACTTTCCAAAGTTCCCACAAAGCAAGTTTGCCCCAAAGCCCCTAATCAGCTGCCTCTCTGCAGGAACCGTGATTTTTCTAACACAGATTTTCCAACAGCCAGATCTTTTTCCCTAGATTGTCCATCACTGGAAACAACTTCTTCACCAGGCGCATATTCCAGCAAAAAAGACACTTCCAGCGACAGTGGGATAGATCAGCCACAAAAGATGCCAAACCTTGTCCCCGCACCCTCTCAGCGCCGCACCGCGAGCACGAGCGAGCCTCAGCTCTCTCAGGTAAACAGTCCCCCAATGTCAACACTGTTCCACGGTAATAATGCTGCAAATGCTACCCAGGGCTCTAACGAGAAAGGGCTGAGAGCCCGTCGCCCTGTAGGACTGAAATTATTTGTTAAATCGCCCCAACTTCTCCGAAAGAGCTCTACTGTACCGGGGAAGCAGGAAAAAGACAGCATCAATGCAGCTTCCAAAAGCAACGTGACTGCAAATAAGGGCAAGCAGGATGAATCGAGATGCACAGGCACCAGAGGAGCAAGGGACACTGAATTAAAAGACTCTAAGTCTGACACTGAAATAAAAGATAATTTTACTGGGGGACTTAGCATGGATGCAGCGTCATCGCATTCACATGAGAACTGCAGCGTGGTGGTGGACAGAGGAGATGGGTTAGAAAACAAGTTGGTGAAGAGATCTCTTTCCTCTAGCAACAAGTCGCACTTGAAACCGGCACTGGGCATGAACGGAGCAAAAGCTCGGAGCCAGAGTTTCAGTGTTCACCTAGGGGAAAAGGCATCTGCCCTCGGGACAGAGGGGCTTGGGAAGGTGCGGACCCAGATCATTACCAACACCTCGGACAGAGGAAATTCCCTAACGAGGCAGAACTCGGCCATGGAAGGACTTCAAATCAGGGTTGTTCCCGGCTCGGCGGCCACATCAGAGACTCTTTCAGCCGTTCCTAAAGCCTCAGAAAGCTCTTATTCTAGACAAAGTTCTCTGGGAAATGCGAGTAACGGCAGCAGCCAGCATGGAAGCCCAAGCAGGCTGCCGTTCAGATCACCTCCAAGGCTGGACTTGTTCCATGGTGCTTCAAAGGGCGATGGACACAAACCACTTGCTCAGAAAGATGCCCGCGGTCTATCCATCCTGGGTGAGAAATGCAGAGAAGGTTTCAAACACGAACCTCTAAATAAAAAAAGTGCCGTCCAAGCCGCAGAGCTGGAATTCACGGTGTCAACTGCTGTCTCCTCTGAGCAAATTTCATCCTTTCAGAGCGTGGAAGGGCTGCGGTGTCCTCAGAAACTTGAAGCAATGAAGTCGCAAAGACAGCAAATGTCTTTGCAGTTAGCAGAAGCCTCTGAGAAGGTTACAGGTGTTTTGAGTTCCCCTGCTCTACAACCTACAATAGAGGAGAAAGTCATGTTGTGCATCCAGGAAAATGTGCAGAAGGGTCAGGGACAAAGCAAATCTCCCACTGCTGAGACTAAGCAAAAAACTGGGCCCTCCCTGGCGAGCTGGTTTGGCTTTCGGAAGAGTAAACTGCCAGCCCTGAGTAGCAGGAAAACTGACATTCCTAAAACCAAGCTAGAAAAAAAAGAAGCAAAAGTCTCTGGGTTTGGAATTAAGCAGGCAAGAGTAGAGAAAAAAAAGGAAAAAAAGAAAACTGACCAACACTGTGAAATGGAGAGTGAAGTTAACAGGAAAGCAGACAGCAGTGACACTGTAGATGATGTTCTGAAGAGCAGAAATATGAGAGCTTCCCAAGACATTCCTGGCCAGCCTGGCTGTGAGCAAGGCAAGGGCTGCAGCCCGGCTGCGTGCTCCCCAAAGGACAGCTTTATGAGAGAGCTGTTAAACAGGTAACGCCCGGGGAGAGGGTTTGGGATGTGCCAAACCTGGCACCTCTAGGCGCTAAGCTCAGTGTGTGCTGCCGACACGGCCTGGTAGCGAACGTTTTGTGCTCTGTAAGGGACTTTAAAGGAAAAGAAATGAAGAGTGAGATGTTACTTTCGTTCCTGTTACTTTGTTAGCTAAATCAATGGTCTTCGAAATTAAAGAATGACAAGTTACATCCACGTTGATAAAAATTCAAATGATTTCAGAAATCAAGAATCTAAACAGATGGTGTGAAAAAAACAGAAGATAATTAGGTACATATTTTAATGTATTCCATTTTCATTTATTATAACCAGCAAGCACGTATTTGGTAACTAGTCAGAATTAATTACATTTACAGCTCCCATAACCTCAGGTCACAGAAAAACTTAACAATTACTGTGCAGCATTTTCATGTTTGCCCCCGGCAGTCCCAAATATAAAATAAATCATTACATGTGAAAGAGTAAATTGATATACTGCCTGAAATTGCAAGTGACAGATTTGATCAAGGCTAGTTAGAAACATTTATCACTCAAAGGTCTAGAGACAGAAAGATACAGAGAGGTTACTTTAAACATTAAAGGAATGGGAAAGTGGAGTGATTGAAGAAGGGCAATGTAATTTATCAGAGGAATCGCTCTCTACCTGCAGAGTTGATAAGGAAGCAGCTCAGCAGACAGAAAGTGGATCAAATAATGTTTCCTACAGGAGTGTGTCGAAGGGCAGCTCCCAGGGCTCCTCTCTTCACGACAACTCTATCAGCTCTCAAGGAATCCACAAGAAAAACAGCAAAACAAAAGCTGATATGGAAATGCAGAATCAGACCCTGGTAAGTGCTTTAGTACATGAAAACAATATTACCTTCTCTTTAACTTCTGGAAGTGTTCTTTATTGCTGGTGCAGGCAAACAGGATAATAACTGTTTATATATGATAGAAAAGATTGTGTGTAGCTAGAAAACGATGAATTAATACAGAAGTTGGCAGCTCCACTGTAGGCCAGGTTATACAGCTAGTCGTGAGGATCCTACTGCTTCTGCTGGCAGTTCAATTCCAGGGGAAATATATGCACAATGATGCTGTAATCATGCTGCTGTGCAGTGAAATAATAGGGCCATTTTCTGTTTTTCCCCTTTTTTCCATTTCCCTGAAAATTGCATGCCACCATTGAACATTCCTCTGAACGTTACTGAAATCGTTAAGCCTAAAAAAAGCAGTGCTGGTAGGAGAGGGCAGAGTGTTTGATCACGACTGGGGGTATTTGTCATGTGAGAGGGAAGCTTTCAAAGCAGAGGCATCTGTTAGTCCCTGTACCCCAGAAAATATCCCCATTAATGCCTTGTGGTTCTGAGCCTCAACATGGTGCTAACTCTACCTGATACTTTAATTTGCTGAGCAAGCAGGAGTGTTGCAATTCAGGAGAAAAGCGGGGGTTTTTGGTTAGCTGCTAGATCCTGGGTTATGGGGTGGTTAACTTTTGTGTTTTCTGAAAAATGTGTGCACAGAGTCTGGGATTATAACTTAAAGTCACACTGAACAGGTGCCCTTCCTTGTGAAGCTTTTAATAATTAACCTTACAATTTAGCAAGCAATTTCTTGCCTAGTAGAGGGCCCTTCCGATGATGTTTTAAAGTTCAAGCACCAGCAGAACTTGATCTTTCATAATTCAACTTCATCGACATTCTTTCCTCATTTCTGATAGCAGTCTTGACCATATGATTGCTATTAACGATAAGCATAATTTTCACAAAATAATTGGAAACCTTGTGCCAAATCCATATACTGAACATTAAGTTGAGGCTATTACTTTTGTTGTTCCGATAAAAGTGAGTCATTGAAGTGCTGCACTTGCGACAGTTTCACTTGAGAGAAATTGAAATACAAAGTAATTATTTATTTGGGAGATGTTTCAAGGGTAAAACATCTTTCCAAAGGCTTCATAGCAGCAATTTGAAAAACTAGCAGCTTAGTATTGATGTTTAGGGTGCTTATAGTTACAGTATCATGCACGATTACAACTTCAGGCAAATGTTTTTTTCTTACTTTCATGCAAATCACATCTTTACCAAGAACATCCACAAGGTCATTTTTGCAGAACTTGCGGGGAGCACAGGCAGCCTGAATGTGCTGCAGAACTTTTTCCTTCTGACTCCTGTGGTATCATCTCTTCTTTGAAAATGTAGATGTCCCCTGCATTATAAAACCACAAATTATAAGCATATCTAAGGCTGTCCTTGTAGTGTCACTGAAAGGAAAGAGAGAGAATGAAAGTCTGGAAATGTGCAATATGCAGGAAATTCAATCCAACTGATCTAGAACTCTGATAGCAAAGCACAGCCCCTTATCAGAGCCACTCAGTTTAACTATGCCCCATTTAACATGGTCCTGACAGCTTAGGGTATATCTTTGCTGTACAGAAGTGCAAAAAACTCTTCCCGTTGCTCCTACAATTTCTTTTTAGCTTAATATTTTCTAATGCTGCGGTAATTTGCTGTGCTTTCTCTCTGTCATTTTGTAAAGTCTTTCTATTTGCAACAATAATAGTCACTTAGGACTTTAAGTATATCTTCAAAAAACATTCTCCGTTTTATCAGGGAAGTACAAAGACTGTCCTTACCGTACATAAATAATGGGGGAATGTTAATTATTCTGTTTAGCTTTTAGGGACAAGTTAGCCATAGGGGAAAGGCATTACCTATCCCATATCATGCACTTTGTTGCTAAGTGGAAATCAAGGCTATATTGTTTTTGAAGATTGAATTATGTTATGTGCATTATCTCTGTGAGTTTTATATTATGTTCTTGTTGCATTTAATTCCTATAAGGTCTAATGCCAAAAGACAGGGATCCCTATAACAAAGAGAATACAAGTATATGCTTACAGTTCTTAAGGCTAAGATATGCCTAGGATTGCACAGTGTGTAAGGTTTTGTCTTGTCCTCCCAAGTTGTACAAGAAGAACGGTGGAAGGTTTCTAAATTCGAAGTTCGTGCATCTTATTACTATTATTTTCAGTTACTCTTTGTGTTTGCTTACTTTGAAGCAGATTGCAAAGGATCAGGAGCTATCTGTGACTGAAAATGGTGGCATTGGGGTGTATCATGGCCCATTGTGCTTTTTTTTTTCCTTGTCAAAAAGTCAAAATGAAAGCTTTTGGGGAAAACAGCATGAGTCTTTTGAAAAGCCCTGGACTAAGAGGATTCCTCTTCCTTTGTGAACAATGTAAATGCATTCAGAGATAAGGGACAGTGTGGAAAACAGTGTATTTCAAAACAGTAATTATATATAAATATATATATATATAAAACAGTATTAAATATATATTTGGTTCTTTAAATTTTGGCCATAACATTTTTAAACTTAATTTTTAAGGTTTTTCTGTTAAATGTTTATTTTTTAGCAGTTAGATCTCTCCTCTTGTGATGCGGCAAGGTAAAGACTTGGAGCACTATTAGGCCCTAACATATGCACCCATTACCTCTGATTTTTGCTCATGCAAAGAGCATTATTGCTTGACTGCCACTGAATTTATGTAGAAAGCAATGTTCCAGCAATGGCAGCCTTGTGCATTCACCTTCAGAGGGATATGCTTCCCGTTAGTGTTCATCAAAAAAACACTTGGTTCTAAAGGCCAGCCAGCAGAGATACATAATCCTTTAGCCCACACCAAGGATATTCCACGTACTCCAATACTTTTTCATGTCCTTGGCTGGAGCTTAAGGTGAGACACAATCATTTTTGTGCTGCACTGCTTCATTTCATCTTTGTGAGTTTATTACAGCCCCGTAATTTAGAAAAGCCACGGGCTCTTCCTTTGTGAGGGGCAGGAGTGGCTCCAAAATCAAGACACTGGGAGATTTGTATCGCCCTCTCTGGCTGCAGCCTGCGTGTTTGGGGACTACCCAGAAATCTGTCCCAATATTGTGAAATGTCACATCACTAGCAAGGCACAGGCCACGACGCAGTCTGCAGATGGGAAAAATTGTCTTACCCGCAATTCGTTGCCAAATGGTCACATATTCTCCTCTTCATTTTCCATAGCCTGAAGAGCCTCATTTCAGAAGGAAAAAAAAAAAGATGTAATCAAATCTGAGAGATTAAGAGATTATAAATGACCTTTGTAAATATGGAGAGCAAATCTTCCGTGTCTTCCTGAGGCTTGTCACAAGAGGTCAACAGGAGCGCTTGTGTAAGACAGGCAAGCAGAGTAGCTACCATGATCAAAGATATTAAAGGCATGCAAATGATGCTAAATACTTCTGCTTTATATTACAAAATGTATTTAATGTTATTCTGAGCGTAAGCAGAATCAAACAGTTGCTTGAAATGGTTTAAAGCAGCAGAGAGCGATTGAGAAATAATTTAAGAGGTCTGAGAGATTGAAAGTAATGTTTCCTGCAGGGATGGCTTTCTTACTCTCAGGACCCTGGAAGTATCTTCATTCCTCTTTGATTTTTATATATTTACTTAGCACAAAAAAAAAAATCCCTGTGTTTCAATTATGGCCGATAATAGAATATAACTGGGGGGGAAGGAGGAGTCACTGGATCTTAGGAGGACACTTACTTTACATGTGCACTTGGGAAAAGAGGATTGGGGAAGAACAAAGCAAAAATATGTGTTCTTCCAAAAAACAGAAAAACTAGGGTGGTCGAAATAACACATACTGGAAAGAGATATAAAGAGACTGAAATAAGGGCTCTTAGTGTGCACTGCATTCTTAAATTAACTTTTGCTTTCTGTTTAGCTAATGAAATGCTTTTTAATAGGGATGGAAGCAGAGGCATGGAAGTTAAACAGTTGCAAACTGAATTGAAGAGATTCGGGATCACATATCCAGCTCACCTTTCATTAGCACAGAATATGAACCGTGATATTTCACATAAACAGTCTCAGATGTTCTTCACTTTTGTTGTACTATGCACAGGCTAAAGTAGTCACAGAAAACCTGCAAGAAGAAGAGGAGGACACCATGGCAAGGACTACATGTCAGAGTCGTGTGATAGGTACAAAATTATATTTTACACTGGATTTTATTGCTGTCTCGGTGTGGGGAGGGAACGGTTTCATTCTCATGACTCCATTTGTTTGCTCACCTAACGCCTTGCGGCACTTGCTTAGCGCGGTTCAGGGACGGGCAGATTTCTCCAGCCCTATAAAAGATAAGGACCTGCTGCTGTCTGTGGTGGCTCTCGCTAGCAGGACGTGGAAGCTGCCTGTGAAAGACCCTCTTGGTTCCACACGGTCCTTTGCCTCCGGGGTGGTTGTGCGAGAGCCTTCCTGGTGTTCAGCAGCGCTGCCGTCTGCCCTCCAATTAGCTCTGTCTGCAGCCAGGTGCCAGGGTCCAGTTCTGCACAGCTGAGTAATGACAGTGACGGTCTCTCGGCCGGGTCCAGCCCAGGTGGCTGTTCAGAAGGGACGTAGCCCTCGACACTGCAGATGAGTTGCCTTTGCTGTATGCTTTTTGGAAGGGCAGCACAGTCTTGATTGGTAAGTGCTGGTTTTTAGCCACAAGTAAAGTTCCAGTGCTTGCTCAAAGATCCGCTTGGCAATGAAGGACAAAGCAGAAGTCTGTCAGCCCGGGAAGAGGGGCTGAACAGAGGCATTGGGTTGAAAAACATCTCTCTAGGGTAGGAAGATGTTGGCAGTGTTTTATGGCTTGCGAATCCTTTCCAGGCCCAAATTCCGCCAAATAATCTCAGTCTGTGGTTCTTGCAGCAAGGCCAAAGGTATTCCTAAGCTCCCTGCTCCGCAGCACCTGGCCATGGTTTGGCTCCATTGCAGTAACTCAGTAACAGGAACTTTCTGTAAGCTGTGAAAAAGGGAATTCTGCGACTGGGTAGGCACTAGAAAAATGAAACGCTGCCTCCTCACTCGGCATAGGGGCCTGCATCTCTGTGTTATTAGAAACGGCCCAAAACTAAATGAAACAACTCACTTAACACTGTTTAAGGTGATTTTTGCTCCGCCTGAAAGAATTGCTTTCCTTTCCCTGCCTCCCCTTTTCATGCCTGTATTCTGAAAACTTTTACTTTGAGTTGATGTGAAATGTTTGGGTTTAATTTTTCAATCTAGCTACTGAACTAGAGGAAAAAAAAAGAAAAAAAAGCACGAACAAAAAAAAATGAACAAAAAAAACCCCAGCTATTTGCAGAGCCTTGTCCTGAAAAGACTCCAGTGCTTTCTTGGTGTTCCTCGGTGTAATTGATGCTCATGGCTGAAATCTAATCACTACATATTTTGATATATTACTTTGTCAGTGGGTCCTGCGCTATGTTGTGCTGCTGGGCTTTTGAGGGCATTCGTGTTTTAGTCCTCCCACATGCACGAATCTGATCCTGTGCAGGACAGGGTGGTGCTGGGGCAGGTGCTGCCGGAGCCGGGTTTGCAGCTCGGGTTGTGGCTGCACCTCGGGGAGCTCCCTGCAGTGGGTGCAGCTCTCCTGTGCACCTGGGTCCTTTTCACAAAAATGCCCTTTTATTCCCCGTTTTGCAGTGCCAGGCAGTGCTGCCCGTGGGAAACTCCTGTAGCTCTTACAGGGACCTTTCCATCTTCTGAGTTTTGCCAGGAGGTAAAAATCACAAAAGCGGCTTCTTTTCCCTCGGCAGTAAAGGCTTGACATAGGATCCCATCTATCCCTGCTCTGCCGTGTTAGAATTAACTCACGGATTTTGCTGGATCTGCTGGTCGATGCCAGGAAACTCTCTGGTGATGGGAGACATTATATTCTACAGGTAGCACTGACACAATGAAAATAAGAGACGTCTGAAGAAATCGGTGAGCACTAGCGCACGGATTCCTCTTGCGGAACGTGCCAGTCGGGGAAATGAGGAGCATGGTGCTAAGTGCCCTTCCCAAATATACCTAAATCAGTGTCCTGATGGGCTTTATGTCAGGGCTGTGTTTATCCTTGCATTTGTATTTTTTGCTGCTGGATCTCAGCATTTTTTTTTTTCTTGTGGATATCCAGCTTTACTAACTCTGGTTCAGATTTGCCTCCCAATTTCCTTTTTAGAAATTTGGGATTTTTCTCATTATGGTTTCGCAGCCGCACACCGGTGACCTTGTTCTACTGCTTTTCTTCTAAAATGTTAAAGATAGTGTGAGAGAGGATGTAGAAGGGCTGTGATTAAGCAGGGAAGATTTTCTGCACTATGGTAAAGTGTGTGCAGAAAAGACAACTGCTGTATTTGTCAGTGTAAAATACCCAAATTGACATCAGTTCTGCCCAGTTAGCTGATAAACAAGATACTTAATACTGAACAGCCTTCGAAGTTGGTACCGTGTACGACAGTGCTGGGTCATCACTTTCTGATGACGAGATACTCCTGGGCCTGAGAAACAGGAAACGTGTAAGTTGCCAACTGCTATTTTTTTAATTTATTGTCATTTAGTGATCTAAGCAAATTTAGCTATTTTGCTGGTGCTTTGGATTTGCTAAATTGAGAGAGATTACAGACTGCACAATAATACACAATTTCCTATTTTGTTTTCTTACGCATATGTTTGCATGGACATGTGATCATTTACATATTAAGCACTTACTGCTATTTTGTGCATTAGCACATATTTGATACGTTTTTAAACTTTTTAAAAGAAAAATAACGGATACCCTGAGTATTTTTCCTGCATGGTCGGTGGGGATGCCACATCAGGCCCTGAGGAAACAGAGCAGTCATGCAGCACCGTGCCTTCCTGCAGAGGGTAATGTTAAAAGACCTGGCTGCAACATCCCCAGCTGCAACGCTAACTGGATAGTGCTGGCAGGAATTGCAGTGCTGGAGTCATCTTGCATTTCCCCATTGGCCAAATGGCCAAAAAATTATAAGGCAGTGACAAATGACACCTTTTCATGCTGAAGTTAATAATTGGACGTTGTTCTGAATGAGCAACCACTCCTGGAAAAGGGTGATCATATTAATTATGACATATTAAAATATTTCATTGATAAATAGCCTAAAGGGAAAAGCCAAAAGCCCTTGGCAGAAGCAAACAAATGCTAGTACTGTAGAAGTCATTCCCACAGACAACTTCACGTGAGAATACTGTGGTCTATACTGTGGTCTATGGTACCAGTTGTACCAAGGACAGAGTTTCCCTGATTGTAATATTCATATGTTATAGCTAAAACACAGGCAACATCAAGGAGTAAAAGTATTTTCAGCTAGACAGGCCCCTGCACAAGTGAAAGGATTCTTGTCCTTTTTTGTATTTTTGTAATGAAGGGGGAAGTTAGCAGTAATTAATCATATTGTTCTTCACTGTTCTTATAAACCAATGTGGAGACATCAGAGGACGAAGAAGAAAAAAATGTCTGTTTTTTAGTCAACGCTTCTGTGATTTACCAAGCCCCTTTTTGAAAGCAGAAGGATAATCCTTTCTTTAGTTTGCTTTTCTCCTTGTTTCCCCAAAAAGGTGCTGCTAGAGGAGTAAATCAACATGGAAAATGTGTTTTGCCAATGCCCAAGCCTCATAAAACACACAATCCCAGCACATCTTCACCAGCCTGAATAGGCTGATGAGAGGTTTCTGGGAAGGTTTCAAGTCTACTCTTAAATTTATACTCAGGTTTCAACATCAAGGAAAAGGATCTTTTTTTTTTTTTTTTTTTTGTCCCAGATATTTCTGCGTGTAAAAACCTGTATTCAGCATACAGGAATTCCAGTGGTCAGTATGTCCTCAGCAATTCCCAAATGAATCAGACAAGCAAACGCCTCTGGCCAAGAGCACTGAAGTTCAAGGCAGGCATGAAAACAGGCAGTTCATCTAAGAGAATTCTGTCATTGAACTGGTAACTTCTTTGCTTTCAAGTGTTATCTTTAATATGCCACTGATTGAACTAAAGGGCCAATTTCATTCCTTAATAAAATCATGCTGAGCTTTAACATCAGGGAGAACACTGCAGGTAGGTTTTGTCCTCTGGGTACTCAGAATTACATTACTGGTAAAAATGAATTAAAAAAAAATTCCAGCTTGCTTTAGCACTGAGAGTACTCTACAGAGCAAATCTTCATTATGCAGGAATTGGCAGCAGTAGTCCAGAATATTTCTGGGTGTTATTGGTATTAACTGGTCCACTGGAAGCGTAAGACACTACCTACTGAAGTTGTATGGAGATTTAATTCCCTGAGGCAAGCGGGATTAATAGAAGGATTCACAGTTCTTGGGATTTAACCGTGGCACAGGCTCCTATTGTTTGTATTTCAGATGAAATCTAGAGCCTGGTGAAAATTAGGAGGATAAATGTAGTCAGGATTTTTGGAACTTTTGAAGAAAGACTTGAGTCTAATTTTTGTCAGGTTTTGGCCAGAGGTTCAGGTCGGTTGCTCAAAATTGATTCATCCAGCATTAAATGAGAACCTGGTAGACAGTGGTATTTCTATAATAAGGAGGAAAAGCCTACAGATACTTAAAAGGGTTTTGAAAAGTCTCAAAGTAGATGGAGGGTTGGTCATCCGCACTTTAAAAGCAACATTAAAAGCTTAGCTACTTTGTGCTGAACAAAAATACCCACGGAGGTCAAGGGAAGCCTTTGTAGTGCTCCTGTAGCCCAGTGCTCAATTCCATTAAAGTTCCTGATAATCATCTACCTTAGAGCAGGCTTTATCATCATTTTTTTCCTGCTTTCCAAGAACAACCTTGCAGAAGGCTTTGGCAGTTTAATTTAAAGGCAATGGGGTCAGAAGAAGGAAGCCCTGTCTTTCAAGCAACTTTTTATAGGTTTCTCTTTAGAGAACTTTGGGTTGAATTCCATGGATTCCCAGTGTTCCCGAGAGGAAGTGGTCTCAGCAGGGTGTGTGTTGCTCTGTTCTGGAGTTCTCCCCTTGCAGCTTTACATGCAGGCAGGCAGACAGGCGATCACACGACATTCCCCGTGGCAAACAGCAACGTCCTTGACTGGGAGGCTTCCCGATAAGTTGCTTGCAAGTAGATAGCAATTTTGCAGATACACTGATAGCAAATGTACGACATATAAAATGCTGGAGATGTAAGTGGGTTTGACTTAAAATGAAATGTCAGCATTATAACTGTTTGTGTGGAGGTATCGAAATACTAAAGATGATGGCACTATCTCTGCATTCTGATACTGTTTTATTCGGCACCCAGTAGCTTTACTATAAAACTGTATATATGATAATAAAAAAACAGATCTTTCAATGAGAAGATCCTACATTCTCTGTAGTACTCCAGCTAAATTCATCTGTCTCTTGCTCCCTTTGTCCTTATGGTTCTTCTGTATAGTTTTCCCATATATCCAAATACAAATGGATACAAATATCCATATTTACTGCCAAAGCTTACAACCCTGGTTCCTCTATATAGGAATCAAGTCCAATGCCAGTTGATGTAAAACTTTCTTACGCCGTATGAGCAAGAAGCAACACATGCTGCAGGGTATAGTTTGAGAATATACATGTGCCACTAATCTGAATTAAACTCGCCATCAACCTCCAAGTTACAGAGGAGGCGAAGGACGTGGCTTGACCAAAAGTGGTTTAGCAGTCATTTTTGTGCAAGGATTGCATCCATTTTCATTGTGGGACACAGAAAAAATGTCCATAGTGACTTCCAGTGCTCTTTTCTCCCCTTATCCCTCATGGCTATTGACCTGCATCATTTAAAACTGGCACTCACTCTTATTTTTTTGCAGAATGTGTGATGTCCCAGCACTGCTGATCGGGATTATCTGAGTCCCCTAAAGCTAGACCGTGATACAGAACCTGCCTTTTGCTTCCATACCAATACCATTTTTGATCAAAAGATCTTTGCTTTAATAACATCTGTCATTTTTATCTTGGATAGGGTTAATTTCTTTCTGAAATCTAGATCTGAAATACACTGGGGCTGGAAAAGTGTATGTCAAGTGCTGTTTTTGAATGTACTATTTAATGCACATGTTATTCCTGCTTAGTTAAATGACTACCAAAAACCTATTCCAAAGCTTACTGGAGGCAACAGCAGTTTATCATCTCTTTTAATGAGCTTGCATGAGGTTCCAATAAGGGAAAAATATTGGACACCTCCCTTTCCCAAACAGAAGACCGGGTTTCATTCAGCATTTTGTATCTACCCAAACTACCTGGGTTTTTACTGGAGGACTAAGTAGTGACTTAGTTCAGGTTTGCTCATTCTCAGGGAACGGAAATAGATGTGAAGGAAGCAAGCCTGATTAATGTGGTAAATACATTAAATCTGGCATGCGTCATCCTAAAACATGTCCATTAAGTCTGACATATTTGAGCAAACACTTTTACATTAAAGAACCCTGAAAACCTGGAGACAGATTAGGTGAGGTCTGTAATGAATTACTGAGATAAGTGTAACAGAGTAAGCGACGGAGGAAAGATGGTGAACAAATTGCTCTGCGTTACAGCCCGTGCGTTCGGTACAGAGGGCTGATCCACATCACTGTGGAGAGGCAAAAGGGTAATCCAGAAGTTGCTTAAATGTCAGGCAAATCCTTGGACGCCTCTAATGCATTTAATGAAGAGCAATATTCAACTGATAAAATGTCTTTTGACTGCTGAAGAAATCCTCGCTTGTCATGAAATCTCAATGCCGGAGAAAAGGACTTATCACTGTCAGTGTTAATTCCTTTCATCAGGCTATTGATAGAAGTGGAGAAGAACCATTTAGTAATCATCTTATCACTGATATAACAGTTGATTCCTTCATTTACACATGATCAGATAAGGAAAAAATGTTTGTTTTATCTTCTCCAACATCACCCAGCAAAGCTGTGCCTTACCTAGAGGTCTCAGCAAGTAGACTGTAAAAACAGCCAAGAGAAACTAGTTAGCACCGAAGAGGTTTCCAGCCTGAGTCTTTGGCTCACAGGAATCTGCCTGGTGGAAAATGTTATGTTTTGATAGAAATTCCAATGAGGTACCAGATCTTTTTTAATTAATTCCTTGTATGTGAGCAAGGGGACAGGTACACGTGTATTTATTTGTACGTCTGCAGCAGAGGCAATTTCTTTAGCCCTGGGCGCACGTGGAGGCGTTCAGGTCTGAAATCCAGGGGTGCTGCTCTGCTGGGGACCAGCCGAAACGCGAGGCGGAGGGCAGTGCTGCAGGGAAGGGGCTGTGTGCGGCGGAGGCTCCGCGCGCCAGGGGAGTCCGGGCGCTCCCGCGTGGCGCCGGCATTCCTGCAGGAACTCGTTCCCAAAGGGCAGTCTGGAGCAGTCTGCGATAACGCAGGGAAACTTTCCCTGTATTTCCGTAATTGCTCCTTGCCTAGCCTGAAGATGATGGAGAACTTGCCAGTGTGAATAATAAGACACTAACATCCATTAGTGTCTCCTAATTTCTGTCAGTTTACCTTCTTCACAGTCTGGCAAGGACAAATCATTTCTTTGTATTTTAGCCGTTAGGACGCGGAGCACTTGTCTAATTGTCCGTTCTTCGGCAGCACCGTTGCAGCCTCGTGTCTAACTGTCGTCCTTCTGTGGAGGGTATTAATGTTTTGGATCAACACGTCCTTATTAGCCACAGTGATCCGCATTAATTTCGTTCTTTGTCATTACATTTATCCACACAGAAATACCAAATGATTTAACTAGATGGGGAAGAAGCATGGTCCTTTATACATGGTATTTAGGTTATAGCCTGATTAGTATTCAAGGTAGGGAGGATCTGCAGGCCTCATTCAGGCTTAAAATGTCAATTAAACGAGGCGGCCGGGTTCCTCAACTCCTATTGCTGCTGTGTTGATTTACACTACTTTACAGCCTGCCCCAATCTGTACTCAATTTTATCTCTCAGACTGGGACTATACCTGATTATCATACTTATTACAGGATAGTGTATGCCTGTATGCTCACTATCAGTATGATTTCTTATATTTGCAACTTTTCTACTTTACATGTTTTTGCTTCGGGCTAGGACTGTCTGTGGACATTTCTATATGGAGCTTCAGTCATGCATTTCCTATTAACTGTAATTCGTGTATACCTGAAGTAGATTTGAGCAAACTGTGCGAAGCATTTGGGATGAGTTTGTGTTCAGCTGCTTTAAGCAGCAGTTTCAGCTGTGTCCATGTTGACTTCGTGTTCCTTTTCTACAACCATGTGCAGGAGAATTTTGATGAAAAACACATTTTCACTCGATTGCAAATTATATTTCAGCAGTATAGAAACAATATTCACATTTCTTATTGATATATGCCTTATTAAATCCATTCTCTGAGGACTGCATGCCTATTTTTAATTCTGTTGTCATCTTCACCACTTTTAATTGAGTTTGAGGAGCTTTGCTTCATATCTTCAGTCAGAGTCCTGAGCTGTTGTCATTTAATTATGCAATTACTCATCATAGCGTATCATAGAACAATGTGCTCTTAAAATATCGCTATAACGAAGAAATAATGTCTATACAGTTAATGTGTTTCTCTGCAGTTCTTAATACTGGGTGAACCTGAGAATTTCTCAGCACTTGGAGAATCTGCTGTGAGAAAAAGATATAGATATATATATATATACACACATGTATTTACAGTGAATACTTTGCCTACTTCCTATGTTTAACAGGCAGAGAGATCCAACATGGTGTTCCAAAATGCTCATTCTAATAGTGTTTCTGAAAAAACAGGTAATACCATATGCATTTTTTAACTGCAAAAACACAACCTTTCTGAGAAAAAGTCACTGTTCAGTGTTCTGTTTTAAATCATGTTTCTTTACAATTGCCTCCCTGCAGTTTGTTTCAGAGTGATTGAGCTGGCCTGGAGGAGCTTGGATACTGAAATGTGTGGATTAGAGTTCTGCTAAAAGTCACTCGAAGCTCTCTGTGCTCACTGTGTTAATGAGTTTTTGCTTCATTAGTTAAGAAATAAAATCACTCAGTTTCAGGTGTGCATTTATATATGTAACTGTTTAAAACTAGTACTATTAAGTAAAACCATCTGCAGGGCAGAACTAAAATTATTTAAAGCCTTTTTTAATATGCATGTGGCTTTAATTTCAGCCTTGATTTACACTAATAAACAAAAAAATAGTGCTGTTACTAAAATAAACATAGTGTCTTCTCCTGTGCATTCTCAAAACCCAGAGCCTCCTGTGCACAGATAAATTGGCCTGTGTTTACAGGAGGTAGCATTTATCCTTAGGGACTATCACTAGTCCTGTCTGTTGGGAATAGAAGCTCCAAGGAGGTATCACAGTGTAAGTGAAACTATACTCTAGTGACAGAGAGATTTGCTTAAGAGCAGGTAAATCAGAGCTTCCATTCCTTTATCCTCAAGCACTTCAAGTGCACCAACAGCGGACACAAACCCTGCATAAAAGCAGCAAATAAAACCAGCAGCAAACGCTCCCTTGGGCAGCATCTGCAGCCCGTGTATCTGCAGTGCTAAGTGTGGCCCTGTCTCTTTTGTAGCCTAATGGAGATATTCCCCAACTAACTTTAAGTAGGTGCCTCTGGTAGCCTGAGCAGCAGTAACTACCTGAATGCTTCTTGGAAGGATTTTGCAGCCTGCTCCTCGTTCCTAAGAGCCTCAAAAGCAGCTGGATGAAGGTGAGCTCGGGTGTTTCTGCACTGCTTCAGCTCCCGGCTTCCCCATCCTCCCGGGTCCCTGCGTGGCTATGAACTGTGCTATTCCAGAGGTGCCGCTTCTTCCCGCTGGGATGTGAGCAGGGAACGATGGGGAGCATCCTTGCCTGCCTCAGCTGAGCCATCCTCGATATCGAGGGTGATATCAAGGAGCATCGACAGGAGAGCTTGTAGTCATGTGCTCCCAGTCTTCCCATTTCAGGGCACCAAGGTAAATAGGGGGTTCCTCTTCCTCAGGTGTTGATTTTATAAATTTGCTCTTCACATCAATTAGAAATTTCAGTATCCCTTTTTTAGTAAGTTAAAATGCATCCGTTTCTAATCTTCTGTTTCCTGAGAACAGTGCGTAGACAGTGTGAATATAGCTCTAATGCAGAGAGCTCGTTACAGCATTCATGGGTTGTGGGACTTCTGCAGCTGGGGGCTGAACGTAGACTTCTGTGTTTAAAAGGCACTGGTAGAAACGGACTCAAAATTGTCAAGAATTGTTCTAATTTCTATTCCAACTCTTTTATACTTTTGTTCTTCACAATATCCCTTTTTCAAGTAGCTTGTCAGCACTGTTCTTATGCAAGGAAGGGCTTTGAAAAGCCTGGGGGAACATGAAGTACTTATCACAAAAAGAATCAATAAACTGTTGATGTGAAGTACAGGATTATTAGTAACTAATGAAAATTAATCATTTAACTTAGAAGCAGAATTGTATTTTAAGGATGAATCTGAATTAAATGGGGCAGTGGCTGTGTGTTTCAGCTTGTGAAATACATGTCAAAGATAAGATTCTGGTCAAGGAAAACAGCATGACAAGAACTGCCATGGTCTGGGTCAAACGACCTGTTGAATGTCACAGTGTTTGTGAAAAAATAAAAAACTTGATTAGGAAGAAGCAGGAGACAAAATAGACAAAGACTATATTTATAGTGTCGTATCATTGTTGTTGCTGTTATACATAGGCCTCAACTCTAGTCCTAAATTTAAGTGGTCATGAATTTGGGTCAAGCTGACATTTAGATTTGTCACTGGAAGTGTGCTACACCGCCTTGCTCCCATTTACCCTTCCCCAGGATACATTAGAAATAACTTCATTTCATTAGAGCTGCACGCAGGGGAGAATCAGGGCCATGAAAACCTCTGTCTTTTAGACTTTTACCTAGGATAAACCTTAGCCGTACGCACTGATGGTACTTCAGACCCACACAGAAAACAACTAACGTGTTCATCTTCGACTAATTGGATCAAATGATGGTGTAAACCCAGAAGGAATAATCTACTTTAAAACTGACATTGATTTGGCAGAAATACATACTTTCTTTCTTTTTTTTTTTTTTGTGGTTACTTTAGCATTGCAGATGAAGAGAAGGATGTGCAAATAAAGAGATCTGTTCTGCCATCTGTAGTTTAAGTTCTTCCTGCCAGTGCCACATGTAAGCTTAAAGATGTTTATTAACTGGTATAGCAATTTTTCAGAGACCCATTTACATTGACATATTATCAGAAAAAAAAAAGGCATTAAATAATAATTTGGCATGTTTCAAAATACTGCAGAAATAGTGCTCCCTTTCTGTGTAGGAGGAAGCAATTACCTATGCCCTGTTCCATGTGTCAGTTTAATCTTCAGTAGAAATTCCTGGAACTTCTTAATGCAAAGAAAGGTCATTTGTCAGAATGTTTTCCTTTATTCTCTTGCGGATTCAAATAATGCCCTTTCATTTTTACTGTCTTACCAGTGATACTTCTTGGCAAAAGCCCGTTTAATGTTATATCCCTCTCAAAACCTTCTCTGAAGTCCTTAGTGAGTCTGCAGTTCTGAAAAGAGCTTGCTGGAAATTTCCCAGTGAAACTGTTCATGATGCAGAACTATTTTTGACGGATTTTTTTTTCCCCTTGAAAACGCCTGCTTTCTGCAGAAAATTCTGGTTGTTGTTCAAAGGCTTCGGATGAAATTTGTGTCAATCATGTGGGGTATTTTAGGCCCAAACTTGAAAATTTATGTGGGGAAGAGCTCCAACCAGCTGTAGGGTGAGCACAGGGGAGAATTCCATGGTTCTTGTCAAGTGGGAGGCTGCTGTGAAAGAAAATACCTCCCCGGGCTCTGCTGTGGTTATGCAGCATCAAAGTTTCTTAAGCAGAGCTACCTGTCATCCTTTCTGAGCTAAAATACAGTTGGCTCTTTTGCTGCTGTTGATTTTAAATGTCAGGGTGGATTGCCCAGCACAGCTTAGTAAATGCCCAAGGCTCTCCAGCTTTAGTGCCTTTAAATAGGAGCTGCTGGGTCGTGGCGGGGGGTGTCTGCAGGCGCTCGCTGCATCGGGTCCCGTCCGTGGGTTTGTGGGATGCTCCCGGGAATGTTCCCGTGCCAGCTCTGCGCCGCACGGCACCGCGTGGCCCGGAGCAAGGCCTTCCCGTGCTGGGAAGAGTGCTGGGAGCCGCTGCGCTTCCCTTGCAGGGCTGCAGCTCCTTCCCTGTGCCCCGAGAGCCAGCGCCGGCCACTCGTGTTATGTGGGCTGCGAAACGGGTGACTTGTCCGATCGGTTTGAACAGGGTTGTGTCTGTACTTGAGACAAATACCTGCCTAGCAGAATAGCCGATCTAGGCCTTATTTTTGGATCCTGTAAAGATTTTTATGCGTGTTTTAAGTATCATAATAAGGCTAATAAATTGTTCGTCCAAATAATGGTAGGTGAACGTATCAACTTTGAAAAGTAAAACTGGGTCCTTATGCAAAGAATGATGTGTATGTTATTTGTGAATACACTACACATCTTTGGGACTCCTTTTAATACACAGCATGAAGAGACTATAATGGAATGTGACTCTTTACTATTTACTTTACCTGAATAAATATTTTGAAATACTGTCCAGTTATTCAGTTAAAGGTTTCTTTACAATAGTATGTGCCATTACATGCCCCTTGGTAAAAGTATCCTCTCATGTTACTGAAAAGCACATATAGAAGCTCCTTTTAAAAACTATACCTCCACTTTTTGACTTTTATTATATGAAATCCATGAAAGGTCCCAGAAATGTGCTGGCACTCAACATTGCTTTGTTGAAGTCCATCACTGGAAAGACTTTTGTGTGCCTGATCTTAAAGCGAAAAAGGTTTTGCTCCATGTCCATTTTGAGTCATGCCCTGTTTTGCAAGCGTCAGTGTTAGGCTGGAAGCAATTCCCTTCATGGTGTCTGCTCTACCCTTTATTTTATATTTTTATAAAAAGATATTTTCCTTTCCCAGGTATCCTATAAAGAGAGAATGAAGCGGGTTGTACAGAGGTGGTAGCAACATAAACCAGTACAGTTCTGTATCAGACTAAAAGTTCCTCTTGCTCGCTGCCCTCGTTGCATCCAGTGCAAGGGATCCAGTGCCAGAGAAGGAGCCAGAGCTGCGGGCAGCGATCCAGCCTTCCTTGGGGGTCTCTCCCAGTCTCCAGTGATTTGCAGCAAAAGTAGTTTCCGAGGCAGAGGTGGTAGATACAAATGTTTCAGAAGCAATCAAAAAGGCTGACAAAGAATTAGGTTTATTGATCTATTGTTGGTATTTTAAGGTGTGTATATGGATGATCTACGCTCAGGAGAATGCCCTGGCAGACTGTGCCGTACTCTAGGCTGTCAGTTCCTGTCAGTGGGCTATGGTTATTTCCAGCTCTTAAGTTTTATGTTTCAGAGGAAAGTATAAAAATCCCACAAAGGAACTGTTGTTTCCTGCTCCCGTGGTGAGCTCTGAACCGGACTTATTCGGACTTCACGTTGTTCTGCTGCTGCTGGTACCAGTGGTACCAGCAAACCCTGGAAAGCTGGCAGTGATGCTGGTGTGCACCAAGCCTGTCCTGCTGCACACAATATCAGGGTGCCAAGTGGAGGCAGGACGGGGACTGGATGATGGTCTTCCTGTGAAAATGTTCAGCCTAAAATTATCCAGGAGTAGGAAGTCAATCAGACTTCCACTTCAGTGTTAATTCCTTCTGCTCAGCGGCTGATGTTTTCTCTAAGGAAATGGTGAGAAGCTTCTCAGCTTTAAAGGTGTTCATCAGGTTGTCCAGCACAGATGGGTAGGATGGTTTTGCCAACTTTTGCAGCATCCTGTCATGAAAAGATTCACAAGCGGCAAGGAGTTCTGTGCTCTCCAAGAAGCATCTCTGAATCTCTTCTTCATTTCTGTCTTCAGTTTTGAGAAAAAGAAAGTTTTGTCAGGAAAAAATCCCAAGCAAGACGCTGCAGTTCGCTCACATGGTCATGCAGACTGTGCTCAGAGATACCTGCGTGTTTGTCGTGTATCAAATGAGCTTTAGGAGGTCATTGAGTCATTTGCTTTTACTGGTGAAAATTTAACATCCAGTGCAGATGTTGGAGGCACTGTAGATTTGGGCTAGATTTTTCAAAATTGATGAATGTGTTTGAGTACCTGGATTTTTCGGAAATTGGCCTTCAAATGTCACGATGGGAGCTGCTGAGGACTTTGAAAGCCAAACCCTTTCTGCCATTTGCCGAGTATTAAAAATTAGCTGTTTTAGAAATCTGTGTTACCACATGGCATGTGTTCGCTTTATTGTGGATAAAATCTCTGTGAAGGAAGGCTATAATTGATTAAAACTATTTTTCCTTTTAATTAAATGTGACACTTTTGGTGTGTTCCTCCATTACTCCCTCAATTATTTTAGCAACAGCAGGAGACTCTTTTCAAGAATCATTTCTTGGCAGTGTGGCCCTAGTGTTCATTTCTCTTGATTTTATGTGGTTACTTTCATGGTCCATCACTAGATATACAAAGGCTAACTGTGGGCAAGACAGATCCTTTGGACATAGATTATATCATTTGAAGAAAGATCAGCTTAGAAGATAAAATACTGATTATCCTTCAGTTTGAGCAAAGGACTTTGCCACGGTGTTTGGCGTACAATGTGAATCTACTCAATTTTCTTGCTGTAATTAGGTAGGACTGCCTTTTTCATTTCTGAAAGGATGCTCTAAATGGAAAAAAAAAAGAGAAAAAAGAAAACCTTGCAGAGTCATTCAGAGAATCCTAATGCAGGTGGGTGGTGGGAGCGGGCCCTGCGTTAATCTCGCAGTCACCATTTGGGATGTTTTGTCTCGGATGGTTCTTTCCATGGTGCTCCATGTCTCGGCAGCCCCAGCCGGGTTGCTGTTGTCTTCCTTCTTGTCATGCAGAAACTTTCCTACTCGCCTTTCTTTACTTACAAACTCTGTCACTGATCATCCTTAGCTAAAGCGCTGCCTGTCCGTGAGCTACAATATTTTCTTTGGTAAATCGTCTCCAGAGGGATTTGCAAGGACTGACCCCCAGTATTTCAGCTTTTCTGTACTCAGCCGTGTCCTCAGAGGAGAAGTCCAGGCAGCTGTAGCTACAGACTTTACTATTAGAAAACAAAATAAAAAATATCTTAGGGAGAAGATAACTATGACAAAAGAGAGAGTTCAGTGGCCGGGGTAATTCCCTTTGACTTAGCCTATCCAAATCTAATTTCCTTTTTCACTCGGTTCAAGTATAACCTTCTGCAACTGCTATGGTCATTATGGCACATTAGCTCAAAAATATGATGGAGGATTTAGTTGCCACCTGGCCAGGGCTCTCAGACTGGGTCTCCTTTTGCTACCGGCAGAAAGAAGCAATTGGGGGATAGTAATTGGATGAGGGAAATCATCTCCTGCAGGGTCACTTGTTGCCCTTTTTAAAGAAAACGCCTATATGTTTTTGCAACTTGGCTAGGCCCTTGAGGTAAATGTGCTCGAGACTTTCAATCTTTCTGCGATCCTGAGCCCTTCCTTCCTAAAACTGAGTGGAAGATACTTCCTTTCCTCTGAAGAATGCTGTCAGGAAAATTATATTTAAGTGAGTCAGATAAGTTAATGAGGGCCATGTAAGCATAAAGTGCCACTCTTTTGACAAGAAGCTGGAAACATAAATAGGTATTTAATATATCTGCGAGTAATTTCTTCCTTGCTAAGGCATAAAGCCCATAGAGGCTAAGCTATAAGCAAAAAATGAACATGTTAATGTTATTTCAGAAGAGAACAGGCAAAACCTGTAGAGGAGAAATATTTCCAAACCTCTGAGAGCAGCAGAAATGCTGCAGAGGAAAAAATGACGAAAATTACTTGACAGAGCATTGCTAACTACCACGGACTTAAATAACAAATGAGGGTATCATAAAAAATCAATACTCAAGAACATAGGAAATAGAGATGGAAAAGATATATTGGGCCATATTCTGCGTCCCCTGCTAGAGCACAATTGCTCACTGCAGTTTCAGGTCCCTTATTCAGTCTCACCCTGAACTGCTTGAGCAAGGAACCTTCCCCTGCCTCCCTGGGGAGGCTCCACCACGGATCTCACTGTCAGGGGATGTTTCCAGTCATTTCAGCTAAATTTAAGCTAAATTATGCTCATTTTCTAAGCAGTAGTGCTGAAGTTGCCTTGCGGGTGGTTATCCCTATGGAAAGGATGCTGCTGTTGTGGTTCTTCCCATGTTGTTAAGAGAAGCACTAAGGAAAAGAGAGGTATGGGGGTATGGAGGAGACCAGCTCACATGCACGGTGGTTTTGCCCAGGAGGGAGGTTTCGCTGAGGAAGGAATATGTCTTGCTCCTCCATCCCTCATTTCTCCTGCTGCTTTGGAAGACTCTCGCACAGGTTTTTTCCAGGCTTTCTGCAGGCCTTTAAGATAAGTCATTTAGAAATTCCAGCTGTGATTACTTTCTAGTCTGTGTCCCTCTTATCCATTATCACATCCAAAGCCTGAAGCAGGCCAATTCCAGTGTCTTGCCGTGTGTTAGTTAGTTTAATTTCATCCGAGCAGGGCTTGCCTTTGCATTCATCCAACAGCCCCTGCGTGGCGGGTCACAGCATGCTGACGAAATCCAGGTGCTTTTCCTTCCGTAAAACCTTCCCTGGGAGCTGCCCTTTCTCCCCGCAGCCCCTGTCGCTGTCCCTAAAGGCCAGCGAGCCCCTGGGGCACCCGCCGTCACCCGCTTTTCCTGTGCTGCAGGGTCTGGCTGCCAGATGAGGACCCTGGACAGCGGGATCGGCACCTTCCCGCTGCCGGACGCCGGGGCCCGCGCGGCCGGGCGGCACCTCACCAGGCAGGAGCCTGCTGCGGACGCGGAAGCACCGGAGCAGGTTCTCCTCTCTGCTCCTTCGGCAAAAGCCAAAACCCTGGAGCGAGAAGTGCCTTTGAGTGCCAGGAGCCAGGACGCGGCGGGAAGCGCCATCAGTCACTCCACATCGGATCCGGCCATGAGCGCCCAGGGCGGGCGGCCTTCCCAGAGTCGCCTCCCCAAACCGGCTTCCTCAGGTAAAGTGCTAATTGCCTCAAGAAACTTAAGGCTATTGCTGCCCTCACATCTGTCCTGGTTAGCGCTCTTGTGAGAATGGCAGTTGATAACAGGAATGCTAAATAAATGCAGAGCAGAAAATAGTCGTGATCTGAAGCATTAGGTTAACAAGTTTGTGACCTGTTGTCGCGCAGAGCGCTTATCTGTAACCCAGCAGGAAAAACGTGGTAAGTGCTTAACTCCTTCTCTCAAGAAAAAAAAAACATGCAAGCCTTGGAATTGAACTGGAATGGGAAGGCAGGTGGTCAGCTGTATCCAGGATCTGACTTGGCCCCAAAGTGCATAAGCACGTTGTGGCATTACGAAAAGACCCGGTCATAAAGTCTTCTCAAACTAGACTCAGGCTATGGACTCCGCTGGCCTCTGCAGGAATTCGGTCCCACGGACTCTACGGCCTTGACCTCGAGCGAGACTCTTGCTGCTTTCCTGCATCCTACAAATTATTTAAATATACAAACATAAAGCAACTTATTGTCGTTTATCCGTAGAGTGTGCATTTACTATAAACTGTAAAACAAAAGCTGACAAAGCAGTAAAGGCACTAATCCAGAAAAACACCAGCAAATAACTTTACATTGGTAAATAGTTCTATTGAAGTCTATTCAAATCGTTATAAATGCACGCTGAGCAGCTGCATGCATTTTTTAAGGTTTTCAAGTCCCTAATGTATGTGTCAATAACAACAGAAGTGATTACATATAGCATTTATATCTGTAACAGACTGATTTTCATATTCCAATGGTAAAAATGTTACAAACCTGAGTAAAAGTAATCAGTTTAATGGGGAAAAGTACTTTTTACCTCGTCCAATGCAATGTCATTTATTTATTGGTGTTACATTAATGCAAGAGCTGCTCTCAAGTTACGAGTAGCTGAATAAATGCAGACGCAGAGGCTCTCACCCCCCAGACAACTTCTATTCCAAAGGGAGACGTAACTGTGAAGAAACCTTCCTCTCAACAGTGCTTTCTGGCAGGATTTAGCTTCAAGGTAAAAGTTGTCAGCCCTTTGCCAACGTAAGCATTTGTTGCTCTTATAAAACTTGTGTTTAACTTGCATAAATCCCTGTCTCTCTAGCTCCAAGAGAGGATCCATGTAATTAACATGTGAGGTTAAATATCAAGTTTCAGCTTAGTTTAAGGCGGTCAAATATGTGTTCTGCTAATAAGCAGATGTATAAATTGAGCCTGGAAGGGAATAAACCTATTTTATACATTCATAAGCGGTGTAAGAGAAGGATTCTAATTAAACTCCTTAGAAGTTAGTTGATTTAGCAATATTCCCAGTGCAGTTTTGCAGTGGTATAATGGACTGCAAACACGCATTGTATGCTTCATTGAGACTCCCTGCTCTTTCAAATCCAAGCAAAATAAAAGATATTTTAGTACTTGCAATATTTTAAAATAAACGTACTGTTAATTAATGGTAGAGCTAAGAAGGATTCAGCAGAGAAATCGTGGTTATAGATTGTATGCTATATGCTTGAATAGCCACATGTGTGACCTCCATTCAGCAGTGCGCTATAGGGTAGACTCCATGATTAAACACTGTCATTATAACAAATTGAATAGAAACTGCAAGCACGGAATTGCTTCATAAGAAGTCAGTGGCAGTAAGATGGTTCTGAGCTTAATGCTAATACTCACAGCACCAACCTTGTAGGGTTTGTATCTTAATTAAATTGTTATGAAGAGATACTTAAAAAAAAAGCTGTATACATCAGATGGTGGGGTCAACTCATACTTTACCAGAATATTTTCATTTCATTTTCATTTCTTTGCTGCTCCCTCACTTTTTCATCCAAATTACAATTATCATTTTGTTTCACATGCACCATACATCTTCTTTGATGTTTTGATTTTCCATAGTGCCAGTATAGCAAGTAGAAAGATGAGCTGATTGAGAATTTCTGCTGGAAAGGTGCTCCTAATTATATTTATGTTAGCAGAGTGTTCTCTCTCTGAGAATGTAAAATAGCTAAACAGATTCTGCAGTGCCTTGAAATAGTTTTTGAATATTGTTTATTTGAAAGCAGATATTTTTTAGAATCTAATAGAGGGATTTAAAACTGTGCCTTCCTGTTTGCTTGTTAAATGGAAAGGGCTTTGGATCAACTCCTGCCATGAAAAGTCCTGAAGTTACCTTAATAAGCAAACAGTTGCTTTGAACACTGATGTAGTAGTTGATGTAGTAAAATTATCACAACTTGCCCCTGTTTTCTACTGAATTATGACTGACATGCCATCAGTAAAATGCCGATGAGACCCACAGCTAAAGTAAGTCTCTTAATGCAGGAATTGTTAACTTTGGAAAACAAAATAGTCGTGAACCGAGCTCCGAGACTGCTGCCACATTCGAGCATTGTGAAGAAACTGTTGAAAATGGGGAGGCTCTTCCAGACTGGACCAGCAAGAGAACGACTCAAACACAGGTATGAATGAAGGGGCATCGTCTGTTAAAGGAGAGAGGTGCTGTAGCAGAAGGAACCAGAAACAGTGGATGTTTCTGATACAGTGAAAAGAGTGATTAACAATCTCATAACTGCATTTGCTTTATCCCCCTTCATCAGCAATCTCATTATTTATTAATAATAATCCAGTACCCAAAGGTCCCTCGTGCACACACTTTACAAACATGTTGTACTCAATATTCTCCCAGGTCCTGCATGAACATGGAAATGGAGGAGCTTCGGCCAGTTTGTCACTTTAGGAAACTTGATTCCGTTTGCTTGCTGGCTTTTAGAGACTCGGATCTGTTTTTTTTTTCCCAGGTCTGGTTTCCTTCTCCGCACAGCTGCACAGTAGCAGGCTTGGAGCAGCTGTGCTATGAAGCAGCATGAAAAGGAAAATATTCTTACATTTTTTCTGAGTGTTTTTGGTTAATCCTTCCTTCAGTCTTGAATCTGGTCCTTCAATCTTGTTCCTTCAATCTTGAATCTGAAAACTGCAGGAAAGAATAAATAGGCAAACACATATGCATGCATAAAAGGCACCACCAAGCTGTTAACCCACAGCAGTGCCAGGCTGCCAAGCCCTGGGAGAAGCTGAGGACGGGCAGGTTGGCAAAGGGAAGGGAGAAGTACTCAGGAAAGGGGGCATCGCGGCAAGGAAGCGCTCAGGCTGCCAGCTACTAAGCCTGGCATTACGAGAGCCTTAAAAAATTGCTTAACTGTTCTGCATGTCTGCCTTCTCCACTGCAGTTTCATGTGGCTTTTTTGTAGAGCCCACGCTCTGGGTGTTTTGGAGAGAAACAAAGAAACTGCTTGGTGCCTCTCGTTAGGCAATTTGGATTAGGTATTTGGTGCCATTTGTACCTTTAACCCGCAAGGCACTAACTCAGTCTCAGCCTTAGCTTGCCCACCCCCGTTTTCTGGGTTTTTTTCTACCGAGTGGCTGCTCCAGAGATGCTCGAGTCCTTCTTGGGGGGGAACCTGTCAGGACCAGCCATCCTCTTTGCTCCCAGAGCAAAAGCCTTCAGGGTGAGGAATCATCTGGGGATTAAGGGCTTTTCATTACTGTAACCTAGATGCCAGGACCAGGGGGCATGAATTTGGGCTGAATTTAAGAGTTAATGCTCGGTATGGAAAGTGCAAGTCCCGTCCACTGGTCACCCTCACTGGTTGCCTGCAGAATTTCTGGCATTGCTTCAGACCTTTGGGTGCTGTGTGAGCATCTTGCACCTTCCAAATCCCTCCAAATACTGCTGATGCTTGAGAGGTTTTAAGCTTGAGCTTGGTGGATTAAATTATCTGAAAAAAGCAGGTGGATCTGATGAGTATTTACCGAGGGATAAGCAATTAGTTATACTGGTAAAACAGAGTTCTCACCACTTAAACTGTGTTTACACTGCCTGATGAATATAAAATGTTCTATTGCTAATATCACCGTCCGCGCTGTTCTGATGTATGTGGCTCATGTGAGTGATTGCAACCCCGTTACTCGTGCAGGACCGAGCTCTGAGGCTGTGCACTTACTCTGCCAGCAGCAGTGACGCCGAGACGGAGCCAGACTATGAAACAAACTATTTTAGAGCTGCAGGACACAAGTTAGCGGAGTTAACAAAGAGCAACAAACAAGGTAATTGAAATTATGTGCATGAGAAATGTGTATCCTTCATCTCCATGCTGACTGCGGCAGGTAGTGTTCTTCATTGGACAGTGTCTGCAGAATTTCCACTTTTTAACCTTCCATTATGTGCCTTTTATTCCACGTGTTACACCTTTTTTCCTCTCTTCAGCTGCTTTTGCTAGCTTAACCTATAGGATTTTATGCATAAATCCTTGCAGTGCAACAGTCTCCCATTACATTAGTACAAAATTTAAAAGATTAATGTAAACTTTTTTTTTTTGATTATATGAGCAGATTGAAACAACCCAGTGCAAAGCCATAGCTTTCTAGCTTCTGCATCAAAATTGCTTTGGTTTTGATGCTATAGGGAAGACCCTGTCAACCTCCTTCCTATATGTTGCCCTTTTCAAGTGCCACACTTTTTTTGCAAGAATCGATGGCCACTTGGAGTTTACTGAGTTCGGGTAGATGAAAGCTTTCTGTGTGTGTAATAACCCAAGAAATTGCTGTCTCCTCTTGGCCATGCCACGCTGCCGCTGCCCTTCGCTGCAGCGCGCGTCCCCCTGCCCGGCTAAGCAGCCGCGGGTGATAAATCCTGGCGAGTGCGGAGGCCAGCGCCAGGTCTTGGCACCGCCGAAGCCCCGAGAGCTTTAGCAGCGTTTCGGCGAGTCGGAGGATTCGCGGTGCCCCTCGGCGCTGCGGAGAGCTCGACCTGGTAGAGATGAGCACCTGGGGCAGCTGCTGCTGTGAGGAATGCGTTAAAAACACCCTGGACAGACAGATACTGTAGACACACTTACCATGCACTTCAGCGTCTCCTGGGAGCTTGACTTAAACATTTGGCATTTTCAGAGATAATCCATTTTATATAAGTCCCCACAGAGAGAACAAGGTAAGAAGCCAGGACCATTTATTTGCATTGCTCCTGTAACTTTGAATTTTTAATCTGTATGAAATGTTGCAGGTAATTTAACTTGGCTAATAAACACTTTCGATACTTCTTGCAAATCATTCTCTAATACAAGAGAAATGTGTTTTGTCTTGGAGGTAGATAGGCAATTCTTTCTTTATTGATTACAATTTGCAAAAAAAAAAAAAAAGAGAGTCATCATGGTAATCGTGTAAGCTGTTGCATTAAATGAAAGTTGGTTCCAAGTTAAGTGATGTCTAAACATGTTTTGAGGCCATCACTTTATTGAGCAAACCACTATTTAGTATATATGCCCAACTAAGTTACTAAATTAATATACTTAAATTCATATATTTAAATTTCTGTTTAATACAAACAAAAAGACAATTATGAAGTATTATTGCAAAAGTATTTCTGCCATGGTAATGCCTTTAGGATCAGGATTTCTGCTTTTTGCTCCATTAATGCAATTCCCATGTCATATTAATAACAATACTTTATTCCATCCTGTTTTCAGAGATCTCCATTTCTTTATGCACACAAGCGATATAACCTCAAAACATCCACAGGAGGCTGAGGCAGGGACTGCAGCAAAGCAAGGCACGGAGAATGTTTTTGTATGCACAGATTGTTGTGTTAGATGAGTCTCCAGAACATTAATGAACTTTCTGCTGTGGCGCTTTCTGTGAATTTTCTGTTGCAAAGTTAAAACAAAGTTATTTTCCTTTTCCATTTCCGAGCAGGCAGCTGCACAGCTGGGAGGCTCCCTGCCTGGTGCCACTTGAGGTCCCTGATAAGCCCTTCACTGGTTTGCTGGGCTTTACAAGAGATTCCCAGAACATTGGCCAACATTAGGAAGTCACTAAAGTAGTGGGGAATAAACCAAGTATTCCAGGTTCTCCTGATTCAGCCTTGAGAATATTTTGATTCGGATTCCTCAAGGATTTTATCCCAGTGCAGTTCTGCTGGAGGCACTGGAGCCAGGAGCTCTTCCAGTGCTCCAAGTCGAAGGGTAGAGTTGAAGTTTGTGTAGTATGAGGAGAGAAGAAGGAAGCAAATCTCTCTCCCCTGTGCTGGTTCTTGAAGATGCAGGAATTTTCTTTTGTTTTGTTTGGATCTTTAGTATGAGTGTTGAGCATTGGTCTTTGGAGGCTGAGCTTTTACTCTTTTTTTTTTTTTTGAATTCCAGCATGATCTATAACGATTGCATAGTGCCTGTTTCTTATCTTGTTCATGCATATTTTACGCTATTGTTTCGTATCAAAAAATGCAGTGAAAAGAAAAGAATTTTCAAAAACAGACCAAAAGAGGTGCTAAAGGAACTCAACACATCTGCCCGGTAAGGCTTTTGAGAGAGAAGTACAAAAACTTACAGCAAAATGTAAATAGAAAGATCCTCCCAATTTAATAATCACTAGTGATTCCAAAAGACAGAAATTGCCATCTTCATCACCTTGAATGGGAGGTATAAGCCTCTACCTGTGTTAACTGGAGAGTTAGGAGATAGTATTTTAATGCCTTTATTACTGTAAAATTTCAGATGCCTTAAAAGCACTCGAAATACATTTTGAAAAGTGTAAAGATTACATGATGATATTATTTTTAATATCTCTTACAGCTGGTCAAGAAAAACAAAGTCAGAGAACGGCTTTTCTGGGGAACCCCATGTCAATCTTGGATTTATACCAGCACAGTCTCTATGGCCATTTTGGAGAGGAGGGACCCGAACACTTGGCCCATTACAGTCTGATTGAGCAGCTCAGCGGAGCTTCCAGTAAAGAGAGCAAGGCCAAGGAGAGGCCCCATGTGAGTTACTGTGACTTTTATGACATTGCTTCTCATTCCCTTCTTGATTATTTATTTCATTTTTAATTATTTTATTATTTTATTTGTTTATTTATTTATACTCAATTGTATTTTACTGAATCCAGGAAGACCTGAAAGAAACTGTATGACCTGCAGAAGAGTAAAGAGCTAAATATTTTTCAGAGTGTCGCCTTCTGATACACATCTGTTGTAGATTAAGACTTCTAAAATTAACAAGGGAAGACAGGCTAGCGCTAGCACTCTCGCATAAGAGGGCAGTTGAAATTCAGGTTAGCAAGAAAACACAGAATTTAACTGTGTGGCTGCTCTTTGGCACACAGACAGCTGGTATGTTCAGCAGCACTTGCAGTAAGGGACTGAAGCAGAGTGGCTGCAAATTCAAATGGAATCGTGCTGTGAAAGTCGGTGAAAAGTGTGCGGCAAAGTGCTCCGTGTTGGGTCTGGAGCTGCTGGTTTGGGGGTTTTAAACAAGCTCTAACAAGGCTTTTCTATTTTGCTTGACAATAGAGCCTCCAGCCATGATCCACTGCAATCATTCTGCCTATATTTTAAATCTCTTTCCCTGACTCTTCTTTTTTATTCTGGAATATAAGTTCTTTTACTGCACTGTGTGGTACTGAGCACATGTGGGGTATGTTACAGTATAGACAAGGGTGGTAGAAGAAAATAACAAATGAGCTGCTGCTTGCAGCACCCTGGTATAGATCAAAAACAAAACAAACAAAAAAACACAAAAAAAGGAAAGAAAAATGTAATTTAATCTCTTCCCAGACCCCAGTCTTTGGCAGAGATGACCATTCCCTTCCCCAGAGCTGGGGCCTGCAGCCGTCAGGGCCAAACGTGCACAGGGGTGTGGGGAGCAAACTGGCAGTGCCCCTGTTTGTCCCAGCCCCACCGGTGGGAAAGCCCTGCCTGACTGCTCATAAAACTGACTCCCCAGCTTCAAAAGGAAGGAAAATGCTGAAAGGTACCTGCCTCCTTGCCCAGTCAACCAGATTTCGCTAGTGCCTGGATCGCGACTCATGTTGAATATGTTTTGAGTTGTATTAGAGAGCAAAAGGTAAAGAGTCTGGCTTCAGAGTTGGGAAGAATAGGGGGAAAAAAAGGTAGCAGAACAGTATTAAAAAAGGACAGATCGGAGAAGAATCACCTGAGCATCCCCTGAATTCCTCCTCTTGTACATTTAGAAATCCACAGCTCATGCTGACAAGATAAACTTTATACACACACACACATATACAGCAACATACATATACTTCAGTTCTGCCTTCTCAAGCAACATATATATATTCAGTTCTGCCTTTTCAAGGGCAAAGTCTCTTGCTATTAACACAGCAATTAGATTGGATTTCATTACAGAGAAGTGGCTAAGAATTGCATTTGTTTTTAATTTATTCTTCTAGTGCATTTCTTATACGTGACAGATCTTTGTAGAGTGCCCAATCAGCACTAAAACTTAAATAAAACTTGTTAAAATAGCTGTAGAGTCCGTGTAAAAATCCATTATTAAATGAGAAGGTAACAGGTATGCTCAGCACTTGCATTTGTCATGCATTAGGTTGGGGGGCTTTTGAGATTACTTTTTGAGGATTTGAAATAGCTCTCCAACCAGTATTGCCTCTCGGTGAACAGTGAAAGCTCAATAAAGCACTGGAGATTTGCTTATTAGTGTTAAGCTTTCCAGAATGACAAATGAGGAGCAGCGACCATGAAGAGCAGGTTGCCACCAACAACTTGTTTGAACCAGCACAGCAGATTTTTCTCAGCTGTAATTTGTCCAACCCAAGAAGATCGCCAGTCTGTGTGTGATCTGGAACATTGCACACAAAAAAAGGGGGGACATCAGAAACTTATGGCCAGCAGACAAATTTTGAGGGGAAAAAAAAGAGCAGTTTTCGTCCATAATATTTGGCATTTTGGAAGAGAAAATGCTACGTGCTTAGAATTCAGTTCCAGAATGGTGTGTGTGAAACCTTAAAAAAAAAAAGGCAAGTGTCCTGCTGGACAGAATGAGCTTCCTGTGCTCGGGGAAGCGGCTTCTTCTGCTTGTGCTGGATCCGTGACATTGGCCCATGGGCACCAGCAAGTGGTGGTGTCAGACTGGGGGCTCTAACGAGATGCTCTGTTAACCCCGATTTACTGTCCCCACAGTACTCCCCCTCTCCACAAACATGTTCACCAGGGTTAATCCCCAAAGCATGCACACGACAAGCAGTTTTATCAGCCCAAAAAGTGCTGCACAGAAGGGTTCAGAAGGGAAGGCGGTCGGTGGGCAGCGGCCGTGAAGGTGGGCACGCCGCTGGGCAGGCTGGCGAAAATATTTATTGCTCCCAGTTTTTATGTCTGCCGAATCTTGAAGGGTGTCCTGGTTAAGCTGCCTTGCACTACAGCACACTGGGTGATACATTGATGTTGACTGGGGAAGCATGTTCTGAAAATAACGTCGTACTTTTGTAAACTGCTGCGTTTCGGGCAAGAAAAACAAATCACAGTTTCGAAGCAAGGAATAAAGCACATTGAGTCATGGATACGGAACTTGCATTTAATTAAAGGCCATGGTATATTTTTTCCTCCTAGAGGATTTCCAAAACTGGAAACACAATTATTTTTATATATAATAATCAATTAAATTAATTTTAATTAAACGGTGACTTCTCAGATGCAATAAAATATGTGCAGCACCTGAGCCCACCATTGTTTTGCCTTGGGCAGGCGCCTGGGCAGTGAGATTTCAGTGAGGCCAAGAGGAAACAGCCACTTCTCTGGCTTGTAGCAATAACTGGTTGTGCCTTGAACAGTTTGTGGACATCATGGTCGCTACTGCATTTTCGCAGTGAAAAATAATTTCATATGTTAATTAATTTGCTTGTTAGAGTCCAAAAGCCCAAGGATTTTTTTTAATAATTATTGATGAACATATGATTAAATGAGAAGTGATTCAAGACTTCATTGTCTTCATTTGTTCCCATGGAGAAGGAACTGAGTCAAAGATTTTATTACTTAATCATCCCTTCAGTCACAAAACATCCTGAAGAATGACTTTTCCTCTCTAACCTTACCAACTACCCCGTAGTTTTTGTAATACAGCTTTGTCCTTCCTTTTATCCCTAGCTATTATTCCACTCGACTCATCATCCAGACTTTCTTATTTCAAGGCATGACTTGATGAACACTTTAAAGATCCTTTACAGATCCTTCAAGGTTTAGAAACTACCAGTTTCTAAATCCTGTTGCTTTCCCTCGGTTACGAAGATGTACACGAGAAATGGGAGCTTTTGCTCACGGTCGCAGTGTGAACCCGGTCAGCAGCTTCGCTGCAGGCTCAGTTGCCCCGTGGCTCCTCCTTGGCACAGCAGCGTTGGCGGGGGACGTGCGGGTGCTTCAGGAGGGAGATGCGATGCTCGTGTCACCGTGTCTTGCAACCCAAGTAGATTTTGGAGCTTGCTGTGAAATTGCGGTGTTACAGCACAGCAGTAGTCAGAGCACAGGTACTAAAGCAGATTTGTTTCGGGGGGACGGCGTGCACCGTGCGTTCACAAGGACCTAAGTCTTCCACCAACCAGATAGTGTAAGGAGGGTTCTGCTTATCTCATGTGAAAAGGCCTGCGATAAAGATTTGGGTCCTGTTACCACTTGGGCACCAGCTGCATCTTAAGGATTTAAAGCAGGACAGAGATGTTGACCCATGAAACTGCCTCCCTCTCGGCCTTGACTACAGGGCCAGCTTGCAGCGGGCGCCCATCTGCCATCCCGAGGTCGGCAGGATGCGTCTTGCCGCGAGTGTGATAGTGTGGGGAGCGGGGAAAGGCAGCTCGGGCAGCGCCCTGAGGGGAAACTGCCCCTCTATGCACGGGTGAGCACCGAGTATCCCGTGACGGTGCCGCTGTGGGGACAGACCCAGGTCGGCGGTGGTGCCGCTGGCGCAGCCCCCGCTCGTGCCCGGCTCATGGCTTCCCCACAGGACCCGGGCGTCGCTGTCTGTAGATGAGGAACAACATGGTTTGCAAAAAGTGCAAATAAATGGGGATGAATCTCACCTGGCTGTTGTGGTTTAGGGTAAATACTTTTATTTCATGTAAGGAATTGGTGTACCAGATGATTGCATAGGTTTAGGGAGCTGGTTTATTCATGTCAACATTAGCTGAAGCATCCCTAGAAACACAGATACAAATTCAGTCAGGATCAGGTATCCTGTCATCCTCCTCGCCACTGAGAATGACATTTACTGTATTTATGCCTTGGTATCGATCTTCAAACATGAGATCATGTTGGCTCAGGGTGGCTATGAAAGATCCCAGAGTGGTTTTGAGGAGGGCAGCTTTACAGAGAGGGGGAAATGGCACAGCAGGCTCCTGGATCCACGTAGGGCTCAACAACTCCCTGAGATGGGTTCTGTGGCTTCCGTCCTGTGTAACCCAAGGTTTCCGAGGGGCCATGCAGCACTCACCCACCACAGCAAAGGCTGAGTAATTACCCGAGCTGATGCAGGATCTATTGTCAGGGGACTCTCCTAGGAGTATTTGGCAACTCCTTTGACACAGGAGCACAGTCTGGTAAGAAAACAGAGTTTACCATACCACGCATAGGAGTATTACAGAATTAATATTTTTTCTAGCCACAAGTCTGATTCAAGTGAGTGTGGGAAAATATTAAATTAGGCTAGGATGTCTCCAGACATCAACAAATCCCATGTCTCTACATGATTTTTTTCCCCTCCACAGGGTACATTCGCATTCCGAGATCTGCCACAGTCTAACACACCTAATCAGACCTTATTTTTTCTAGTGTCTTGCCATCAAAGCTGCCTCCAAAAAGAAAAGAGGAGAGATTGCAAAACAAGCAATTTGAAGGCTGCCAGGCATCTCCTGGGACCACAGTCTCGCTTGACGTGTATCATTTAAAAGAAATGTTGTGTAGTGTGGGAGAACACTCTTACAGTTAGCCCGAGGTGCTAGCTTGGCAGCAATAAAAAGCTGCAGTTACAGAGACTCATTTCTCTCCCCATTCCTTTTGCTGAAGCAGCTGGGGCTTCTTACACTGCTGAGAGTTTTGGAGAAGCAGCATGGAGGTGGTCCAGCAGCAAGGACAACAGCATCCACCATAGCTTTATTACGCTTTTTAGACAGCCAGAACAAGGCAAAAGGCCATTCGAGAGTCAGAGATGACCAATTAAAAAAAATAAAATGTTTTGCTAGTGCTTTTTATAAGAAAAACACACCCTAGAAAACCTTGCAGTTTTAACTTTCGCCGTGTTTCTGACACTGAAGGGGCTCTGCAATTTTAGCACCATGCCGCCAAAGCCCATCCTGGCCAGCCCTCCAGCTGGTGGAAGGCTTCTCTCCATCTTACATTTGTCCTGGGTATTTGTGGGAATGGGTAGGTGGCAACGTTCAGCTGTGTGGGTATCGGCGAGGAGCTTGGCGCAGCGCAGCACCGGCTGCGAGCAGAGCGCAAGGCTCGTCCGGATGGAGCCAGGAATGGTCCTGATGGAGCCAGGAATGGTCCTCATGGAGCCTGGGAGAAGGGACGGGGCTGCGCTTGGTTCCCCGTTTTCCGCAGGTTTGGCAGATGGAGCTCCTGTGATTTGCAGCCACGAATGTTCCTGGTGTTTGTAACCAGAGCCTCTCCCGCTCCCCCTCTTTGGAGATGAAGCTTTGGGTTCCGTTTCCTCCGTGCCAAACTGAAATACCAGAATAATTGCGTAGGCCCAAATGGAATTCAGGGCGCATTAATAGCAGCAAATGAAAAATATAAGTGAGCTTGTAAGGTAATGTAGTTGTTGTAATAGTGGAAATGATGTTAGTAATAAAAGGAAAAGGTAAAAAATGAATTAAAAATAAATACAATAAACACTGGATTGACTTGATCAAGATAAGAGCAGTAGGGCACATGAGGTGCTCAAGAGCTCTCGGTTTTCTGAAAGTGGAAAATCTTTTGACTCAGAGGATCATCTATCAGCTCAGTTAATTGAGAAGAAAAATGCTACAATAGTTTTGTGAATTATTTTTCCATCTGAAACTGGCCTTCTTCATCTCTAATAGTGATGTGTTTTTTTGCATAATGCACTCAAACATTGTGAACAGAGGAGAAGGAAATGACAGATCTCTTAATATGAGAGTTATATTCTCAGCAGAGTACGTGAGGGAAAAGTTGCACCGTTGATACTAGTGGGAACTGTGGCAGAACAAAACGTACTAGGAAATTATTCCCGTTTTTTTTTAAGAGCATGCTTTTTCTTTTTATACATACACAGGAGATACTATCCTGATCAACATACAAAAAAGAAAGCAAAGTTTATGTCAAACATCTGCAAAAATCATATTCAAATATTTTGAAGTTGTTTCTGGCTTATTCCACCAGCTATTTTCATCTCCCCGAAGTAATTCACCTTTTATTTAATGGAAAAGTTATATTGGATTTTATGCACTATGACAGCCAGATTTTCTACCTCCTGATGAAAAATATTAGTTAAATATATTTTGTGAACCCAAACACTCTAATTTGTAGGAAGTCCCAAAGTGAAACATTTTATTTTTACCATATATTCAGTCCTTGATGCATGAATTCCATATGGATGAATGCTCCATCCGTATTATTTTAATGGAGAACAATGTTAGTATTTGGTAAAAGAAACAAACACGGGATTTAGCAGACCTAAGAGCAGTAAGTGACACAGATTATTTGGGAAGTTTATGTGATTTAGCCGTATGGTTTAAGCGTCTTCCATAACCATCACTGCGATACATCCCGGCAGCTCCGCTCCCAGGCACAGCCCTTCTGCTCCGCGTTCCTCCAGTCTTTGCTGGATCGGTAATATAAAACTTCTGGATATGATCGAAAACTGTAGCCTTAAGAATTTCCCTTAACTGCTTGTGTGCCGTTCTCAATAAATACCCACCCAAGTGATTATTCGAAGAGGTATCTAAATAATTGGCAGTCTAGCATGTAAAAATGATTTCCCTGGCATCCTGATAGGAAGCCCTGCATCCTGTCTGGATGGCAGTTACGGAAAGCTGGGGACACGGAAAGTGCCCTGCAAAACAAGGCCTCAGATGCATTTGCGTGGATGAAGAGTAAATCAGAAGTGGGTGGGAATGAAGGAGCTAAATAAGAATACATTGCCCAGCTGAGTATTTAAACATGTAAGTGTTTGCCTACAGTAATGGTGCATTTCTCATGGCAGTTCCTGAATTCTTACCTAGACACTTTGGCTGCTGGGTTTTCAAAGGTAAGAGAAATCTGCAGCTTCTGCTGATGTCTCTGACAGGTTCACATAGCTGGAGCTCATGGAAGTCACGGTGTTTGTGTAGGTGTTCCAAATTTGATGTAGATATTCTCCCTTTACGTGAGAGACTTGGATCTGTAGCATCCAACGTTTGTACTTGGGCTCCGTGTCCTGGAACCTCATGGACATTTTCGCGTAGCTTAAAGGCCAAACTCTATGTAGTTTGATCTGTTCCTACAATCTTACAGTTAAGGTCATTCCATAATAAGACTCTTTCCACTTTTAAGCCTATTTCCTTATTGCATTTCCCATATTATTAGAGCACTGGCAACTGCAAAATGCCCAAACTGTACCACCTGGGTAACTTTAAAGGCTTTATTATTATTATTATTATTATTATTATTATTATTATTATTAGAACACCATCCTTCCTTTTCATGTGGCTGATAACCACTGTAACGGGCAGCAGTACCAACGAGTTTGTCAGCAGTGCAGCATTTCTATAAATAAGTTGGACGGCAGAGGCATGGACGTGGTGCTGGGCTGTCGTTAGCAGCGCGGCGATGAGCACGGAGCAGTCGGCTCTCCTCGTTATCCGAGAAAACCAGGATCGGCTGCGGAGGCTCTCCTGGCTTATGGGAGCTCCATCGCTCCTTGCGCTGATAGTAGAAGACAAACTCTGCAGCTGTAGAGGAGATTCCAGTATGAAGGCATGTGTCTTCCTGAGCTGTTCTGCAGGATAAATACTGTTTTTCCTGTTTTCTCTCCCATTATGTAAGGACTCGCTGGCTGCTCCGTGTATTTGCTAAGGGGGAAGGGACCTGGTGCTGGTGGAAGCCACCAGTTACACACACGGTGCAACTAGCTGGGCAGGGTCCTGTCCCCATTGCAGCGCTCAGGAACTCCCTCGTGCTCCACCACAGCCTAAAACCTCCATACGAAGCGGGGAACGCTCCACAGCCCGCGTTTCATGGAGCTCCTGCCATTCCTGTGGGAGATAGGGTCTCTTTTGCTTCCATATCCTGGTTCCCTGGGGAGATGTATGGCATGGAGTGTGGAAGTCAACAGGTAGGAGGACCTGGATTTGTGAATGCATCTTTATATGGATAACTGCTACCCGAACGTACACAGGAGCAGAACTAGTCACTGCCCACAGGTCCTAGGATAGAGACCACAGAACTTCTCCAAAGCATCTGCAGAGTTGAAGGATGTGCAGAAAGAAATGCAGAGCCCTTACTCGGGGCAGTCCAATAGAAACAAAATCAGAGACAACTTCAATTGATATATCAGAGTCTGGCCTGCTGTTGCTGGTGGCATCAGCATTTGCTAACCTGTGCTAAGCCAATTTTGTGAGTCAGCTGGGAGTTTAACAAACCTATTTCAGATTGTGTTTTGGAAGAATATCAAGCATGGGGGGAACTGGTTGTGTTCTGCTCATTGCAGCAGATGGTATCCCATTTGGTGTTTGTTAGCTTTGTTTGCAGCTCAATATTTTGTTTCTAGGGGAACTCAGTAAGTTAAATAATTTATCTCTCTAATGCATTAGGAGTCTGATCCAAAGTCTACTGAAGTCAGTGCAAAACATTTGATTAGCTACCACGTGTACTGGTTCAGATGCCAGGTCCTGTATGGTGAACTGCATTTCAGATGCTGTCTAGTGAAGAGAACAACACAGGCCTCTGTCTCTCCATGGAGAATTTTCCGGCAGCAAAGAAAAAAATTAAATATTCAAACAGTGACAAAGAGCTTTGCAGTTACAGTGCAGGACTGTGCAGATCAGATAATGTTCTGGCTGGCTGCTACACATCTCTTGCTATTAAATTCTCTGCCTTTAAATAAAGAATATAAACAAGACCCCCAGTTACACTCAGGATTTAATCCAGTAGTGCTAGCAGGTTGCATTGAGGTCTTGGAAGGCTAAGCAAATAATCATTATCATTTAATGTTCCCCTCAAGCATAGGATCGGATCTTGCACTGCAACTGCAGAGCACAGACACAGCCCCTTGACCAGGTGCTTTCCCAGCGTGGGAGCAAATCCGCAGCCACATCCTGCACCAAACTTTTGTCCAAGTTTGCTGTTTATGGCACACTTGGTCACCAGCAGAACGAGTGCTTCTTAGCTCTGCCGAGTGTGTGCATGAATTCTAGTTGTATTTTAGTCCTCCTAGTGGCCTGCTCTATTAACAATATTATAATCTTTATTGTAGGCGTAGGAGCGTGTTCCATGTTACTAGTATCTCCAACAGTTTGCAGTGCTAGTGCTGCAGTAACACTCACATGTTGCTAAGGTTAATACATCTTTTAAATCATATGTCCAGCAAATCCACTCAGGCTATCCATCACTTAGACATTTCTGGCTTTATACACAAATTGTAGTAAAATGGATACATAAAAATACTGCGTTATCCTGCCACAGTAGGGAAGCCTGCAATGAGGACAGGGGACAGCACCAGGCTCCTCACACTGAATTCCCGCTCCCAGCCTTTTGGATCCTGTTGGGACCCTGGGAAGGGAAGGGAACGCCTGGGTCTAGGGAAGGGAAGGGTGGACAGGGCAGGCTCTGCCCCGCACATCGCTCGTGTGTTCCTGCTGCAGGACTAGGCTCTTCTCCAAGTATCTGCAAGCACCAGTGCCTCCTCCCGGCCCTGGCCATGGGTTCGGGGCTCTCCTGACCTGCAACAGAAGCCTCCAAAGGACAAAGCAAGCAAAACTAAAGCCATAGACATAAGTAGAGTTTCCCATTTTGATATGTTTACTCATCAAAATATATATTAGTGCTTGAATTTTTTGAGACAAGCTGAACATTTTATGAATCTCCTGGCTATGGGAGCTTCACTGGCATCTCCAGCAGTGGTTTTTCTAGCACAGCATTTCCCTGCTGGTTCACAGAGATGTTTTTTGATCATCCCTTAGGGCTGAGACGAGACAACATCGTCTCCTACCTGTGTTTGCTCCTGACCTGCATTGCGTATTCCCTTCTGTAGTCTTGTCCTGCTCATTTCCTTGTGGCTTAATCCAGCTGGGTCACTGCCAGGACTCTATCCTGGTGTTGATGGGTAAATATGAGATTAATTCCATCTGTATTTTTGTCCATCAAGATATCTTTCAGTCCATTGACTTAATTTATTAAATGTGACCTCGGCCTGTCTCCCTGCTCAGTGCTGTCACCAGCGACACCGGCAAGTCATTCTGCCAGCGGGTGACAGCTTTACCCGATGCTCCGAAGACGCGGATTCTCCCAGCTGTGGGGCACACGTTAATGTTCAGCCCTACGGGATGTGCTGGATAGACCAAACAAGGACGGCTGCTCCCCGGCACCGCAGTGGCACGAGGCAGGCGAGGGCACTGAGCAAGGAGGGGGGCAGGGAGGTTAGTGCTGCCCTCCTTCACCCACTGCTGCTGCGGTTCCCGTTCGCCTTCTAGCAGGAGCCCTCCAGGGCGAGCCATGAATTTCACCACTTTTAACTTGTATCTTTTTTTGACTTGATTGTTTTCCAGCATTTTTTTTTAATTCTTGATTAATTTTTGGCTGGCTTTTTAATGCATTGTCTGGTTAACTAATTCATGCAGCAGTTTATAATTACTGCCTTACTATAAAATGGTCTTAATGGAAGGTTGTTTGTTTTTTGTTTCCTTTCCAGTAGAATAACAAGTTATTTTATTATTCAAACAGGGCTTACTTCCTGCTGTTTTCAATAAGATTTTTAATAAATATGTAAATTTAAAAATTAATTTACTGCAACGTTTGGCAGCATGATTCTTGAACTGACAAAAGTTTGATGGATTGTAAAATTATCCCCCCTAAAAATCATCAGTCATAGTAAACAAAATTTATCAACCTCTGGTAATTTTACAGCTTTTTCTTCATCTTATCTTCTGTTAGGAACTCACTTAAAATTGATTATAATACTGTATATTTCTAGAACCATAATTCATTCATAGATTAATTAGATTTTAGGTTAATATCCTATCATACTATGGGACATGAGCCAAGAGTGTTTTGCAGTTGTTACAGATCTGCAGTGGAGAAACCTTGATTACTGCTCCCATGTGGCTTAAACCGCCAAGACTAATCACTAATCAAATTCAAACCACATAAAATGGAACATCCTTCATAGCGTTTATTTTCTAGCTGACTTATGCTACAGGCTCTCTATTGATAGGACTAAGTATAGCGAAACAAACTAAAAGTTGCAAGAGAGGATTCCTCCTTTATTTAATTTGGTCCGCTGCCTTTAGTTGAAACTTTTGCTCTGATTTTTGTGCTTCTGTCCCTCAAAATATTTTGTCCTGCAGCAAGGATAAATAGTTTCCATAGATGCGTGTAAATAAATGTCTTCTTGTGTTTGATGGAGGATGAGTTTCAGCACATGCTTCAGCGCTGCAGCTCGTGCTCTGAACCCGCCTGTCTCATGAGGGTGGCTGAAGAGGTGGCAGGTGGAAATGCAGAACCAGCATCGTGTTCTGCATCCCTCTACCCAGTTGTTTTGTTGGAGATACAGGAGGGACTAAACCCTGGACAGACAGCGTGGGCAGAGTGGTTGTCTGGCCCACTTCCCTGCAGGGTAAAATGAGGAAACTGTTTGCTGTGGAGCTCGCTCTGTTGTTTCAGTGGCTCGTATGACTCATCCTTAAAACTTTAGAGGGTGTTGACACTGCTTCCTGCCCGTGCAAATCTTCCAGCAGACACCAAAGACCAAACGCCCTCCTCGGCGCATAGAACAGGCCGGTTTTGGAGCGTGGGGGATTACGTCTACGCAGGATTGAAGGGGCTGCAGGCCGCGTGGACGTCGCGGGGCCCACGTCTTTTTGCCCTTTAGGTCGCCCGTGTATTTTGGGTATGCACAGCCTCACCTGGGGAGAACCCTCTGTACCCAGAGAGAGGGCTGCCTGCTGAAAAATCACTACGTGCCACAGATTGCCATTTGCAGCGCCGTCCTGAGTGCAATTCCTTTTCCATCAGCGTGCGGGTGACGTGACGGGGAGCGGGGACTCAGCGGGGATAAATGTCTGTGTAATTACCAAAGTAAATAGACTTGTTCCGAAAAGCCAAAGGTGAGAGTGATAGACAGGTGAGAACACAGCTAATGCTTGGGAAGAGGAGCGAGAGTAGTTTCGGCCATACAGAAAAATGACCTGATTGCTGAAAATGTCACTGAGATTATGTGTTTGTGCTGAGATGAGACTGAGATTATGTGTTGTGTGAGCATGAGCCTGCATTTACTGCATTTGAGAGGTTTGGGTTCCTGGGATTTTGGTTGGTTGGCTGGGTTTTTTTTTTTTTTTTGCTTGTTTGTTTTGTGCTAATGTCTAATGTGGGATAGAATGCGTCTCTTTAAGACCTGCTTTTCTTAAACCTCAATAATCTTTCTTGAGCTATGCATTTTCCCCTCTTCATTCAATTCTAACTCTGTGTGTAAGTATATATTCAAATCAAAAACTTCTAAAATTTTAATTTATGCTAAAATTGAAGCCCCATTTTTACAAAGTCCAGCTCTACTGAAAAAAGCAGCCATACTTTCGTTAAGGTAGCACCTCAGTAGGGCAAACCTGCATATACTTAAATGCCGAAAGGTAAAATAAAAGCCGATGAAGAACGAAACAGTAAAGTTACTTAGGAATACATAGTTTCCACCAGCATGCAGTAGGTTTTCACTGGCAACATAACCCTCAGTGTAATTCTATCAGGGAATAGTATTGAACTTCAAATGGTTCAGTCAAATTCAGTAACTTGTCAACAGTCTCACTTTTCAGCCTGAGTTTTTGTTTTACCGTGATTTTTTGAACCAGTTTGTTACTTAGTTCCCTCCAGGAGTAAAGCCCCCCAAAACCTAAAATGTTAGTTGTATCCTGTATGCTCTCAGATTCTAAAAACTGAATTTCAGTCTCCTTTCTCACCATGGATATTTTTCCCTTGTGAGAGCCTGTGACTGCACGAAGCTTCCAGGGAATAGAGCCCCTCTGCGAGAGGCAAAATTGGGGATTCCACCAGCGTGAACAGCGCGAGGCCCCGATTGCCCTCTGGAGAAAGCAGCAGTCTTTAATTGCTTTTCTTTTTAATAACTCCCCTCAACACACTTGACTGAGTACCTGCATATTGCACTGTGACCGTTTTCCAAAGCAAATCCACTTGGAATTATATTTTCTTATTTAGATTTAAATAAACGTTGCCCAGGTATAGTAGATGCACCGTGGCCATTCCAGGGCACTTAATGATGACGAGTCTCACTTGTGATATTCAGCTCATAACTGAGCAGAGAGTAAGGAGTTAGATCTACCTGACTTGGAAACTGGGGTCTGAAGTTCCTGGTTTATTGAAATATGCACTCGTTCAAAGAGGGTTAGTAGGTACCTACTTAGGTCAAAGTGTGTCCTGTCAATGCAACAACCATGTGCGTTGCTGAATGGTGAAGACAGAATTCTTGGCATTAGTCATGTGCAGGCACATAGTCGTCTTGTCCTGTTAGGAAAATTGTGCTTTTAAAAGCATAAGGCTCAATTCACTAAAAATATCTTTTATCTTCCAAGCCACACAAGGATTCAAGCCACAGATAACCTAAGTCTCAACGTCTCCATCAGCTCTTCATTAAGCAGTAGCCGTTTTGTCCACATCTGCAGCTGTGAATCATACACAGTTCATGCTAATAAGTTTATTTCCTTTACAGTAACTTATTTAAATAACAGGACCATCAAAACTACTGTATGTTTGGAGGTTGTTATGTTCCTAAATACAGCCAGCAAGTTTGGGTTTTGTTTTCATTGTTATATTCCCCATAATGTCATGTGTGGACGCTATTTACTACCTGTGTTTGTATTGTTTTCTCATAAACTGCTGAACAGACTAATGAACTTATAAATACTTCATATCAATGCATTTTTTTTTCTGGGAAAAGAAATTGAGACTTACTGTTTATCTTGAAAATCTGATGGCATTTCTTTGAAAAGGTCATTGTCTGTTACAACAAAACAATCATGGGATTTCTGCTCAAGCAGGAAAAAAAATGACTCATTATTTCAAAAACTGTTTTACTGTCAGTCCAGAGAACAGATGAAAGTTCCCGACAATAGATGAGGGAGAGCAGGGCTCAGCTGGGTGTTCAAGGCTCTGCTTTGCCGTGACGCTTTGGCAAAGCTAAAGAAAGATGCGCCGGGGCAACGTCGCTTGTCCACCCCCGGTCCCGTCGCTTGGGCTAAATGGGACGGGGAGGCTGTTCCCTCCCTGCGGAGAGGCCGCCGTCGCCTCCTGTCCTGCCAGCTGAGGGAAGCTGCTCCCTGTCCACGTGGCACCTTGTTGCACAGCACAGAAATCTGGGAACCTGACATGCAGCCCCGCCGAATTCAGTGGGAAGCGGTTTCTGATTAGACCCGCATCTCCCCAGTCGAGAAGACTGCTCTGGATCTCAACACTCCTATTTTACAAGAAGCAGCTGTGGCTTCAACTGCTGTTTCCCACTTAGAGCCCTCTCCTCATAAATACAAAGCAGTTACGGCACTACAGAGTATCTCAATTAGTGAAGCCTGGATCTAAACGAGTAAACGGGAGCTCTGTGGGATCACGATTACCTTGAAGGTGCACAGGCAAATGGAGACGTGCACAGAATTTTAAAATGGGGAAAAACCTAGAAAATTGTTTTCCTTCACAATAAAGTTTGAAATAATAACCAAAAAGAAATACTGTGCACACAGTGTACCTCCTATTAGAGATCAGATCTAAAATGAAAGACCTTGAGTTATACAATTAAGTATTGACTTTGTTGATCTATATTTAATTCTCATAGCAATTTACTTGCTTTTACCCAACAGTGTTTCGCAGTTATACTTCACTTGAAGCAATGCCCTTTTTGCTTTTGTGTTAATCTAAAAAACTAAATTGCCCTGTGCATGAGAGCCATAAATAAAGTTCATTTTATTCTTGTGTGTAACTGATTCTGAGCCCCTTAAACTGCTGGGTAACTAAACTTAGACAACTGGAAAATACATTTATCTTGTAGGAAGGCTCATTGCTAATTCTCAGCTCTGGATGCCCTGTAAGCAAAGCCTGGTTCCAGGCAAGGGGAGTTCTGTGCGTTGCGGAAACGGCCTTGCTGCTGGATTCCTTCAGCTCCGAGCCCTTTCTACCTGTGCCCATCCCACCTTTCCCTGTGCCTTTCCATTAGACCCGCAAAGTCTTTGTGCTGTTCAGGAGGGAATGCAATCTGCCCACGTGTAGCCGCTCGTTTCTAAAGTTAAAAGAAAGATCTAATTTGATGTAAGCGCAGAAAGAGCACCTATTTATGCTGTACCAGTGTGACTGCGGGCGAGCTTTGTTTTCCTCATTTGCTGTGCTTGAAGTGACATGCCAGATTTTATTGTGTCACTAATGGGCTTCAGTTATTCCCTTTAGGATGGTGCCGGCAAGGAAGCAGTATTCCAGCTCGTGACTCACCGGGTTGTTTGGAAGCGATGACTCCTCTCGAGTGTCTGTGCTGGGTCAGAGAGTCTCTCCTCTTCTGACAACCACTCACTGCTCTGGCTGGCAGAAAATCTGCTACAGACTTGAACAGCTACTGCTGCCCCTACCTAGAGGCTGTAAATCCGGGGTGGTATGCATGAGAAATGCCTGTTCTTAGCACAATTAGCTTCAGGATTTTCCATGTGGAAAACATAGTTAGCGTAAGTAAAATAAGCTCTGCGCCCATGTGCTCTAGGACGGTGACCCAGTGCTGTTTCCTTGGGTGGCAAGACCCACAGAGAGCATCGCTGCACAGAGGGTCTGGCCACCCACCAGTGTAAGACAAGAGCCCGTCAGAAAGGCTGCTGGGAGGAACCTTTGCTTGGTCACTACTCACAGGGAAAAGATTTGGCTGGAACCAGTGACCTGGAGCCTAGGGGCTCTGTGCGCGATTCCCAGATACCGCCCAGGTCTCTTGGATACACGACGGATGGATCTAAATACTCTCTGGTAATAACTTTTCCAAATAGTGTCTTTAATAACTAGAGAAACAATTATTGAAAGGACGGGGGGTAACTCTTTCTGAGACACCAAATTTATATAAATTATCAATGGCCTTTCACCTCTAGGAGTGTACATTATTTCGTTACTCTGCAATAAGAATGATTTGATGATTATGGAGCTTCTTAGATTAATATTTATACTTAGACTTTTATTTATTTTTGCTCATAGGATTCAGGATGGGAATGAGCTTATTTCTGTATTTCAGGGACTTTGTATTTACAAGTAGCATTATATAACATTTTATTCCAAATATGATGTAATTTAACAGATTATTTAAGTGCAACTATGCTCCTAATGAGAATGAGAGAAGTCCAGTCTAGATGATACAGCTTTCTTATTTGATTATAAAATTAGCCGTATTTGGCCCTAGATGTCATAACAATAGGTCCTAAGTGGGTTATACCACTCTCAAGTGAAAAAAAAAACAACGAAGTATGAGTTGCCAGATTAGATGAGCATTATTATTACATGATACATTTGTCTTGCATGCTATTACAGTAATGTGTTAAAGGAAAAGATAAATATTTTTGACAAAGTGATTTAAGCGGACGTTAAGACATATTTAATGAGGGCAACTGTATGTTCTAAAGCATCTGTAACTTATTTCCAAATACAAAATTGTCTCTATTTTCATAATAAAAGTTGCTATAGCAACTTTCGAAATTACTTTTTTCTTTTGTTTCTTGGTGCATAATAGTAGGTGTTATAGGCTAAGAACACCTCTCTGCATTACATTTATGAGTCTCTATCATAGCGTTCACTACTCTGTGTGTCTTTTGCCAGCAGGTTTTGCTTCAACTTCACTCGGCTCACGAACTTTGCTTAAAATTTTTAGTGAAGAATTTTGTACCCTGCAGTTGTTCTAATATATTTTACTAGCCTAATATGAAATGGCAAAGCAGGGTGTGATTAAGATAGGATTTTAGTTCAGACTGTGCTTGCAGGCTATAATAAACTGCTGATCTACATGTATGTAGAGCATATGGATGAATTCATGCCAGTCTCCCCAGACCCGTGCAGCCTACGCAGCTCCTCGTACCAAAGAGTTGAAATTGGCCTCCAGTTGAATCGATAAGAGTTTTAGCCCAGACCTAACACCAGTATTGACTTCTTGCAGACCCTAGTCTTTGCTAAGCAGCCAAGTTCAATTTATCAAAAAAGACCTGTGAAGTGGGAAAAAAATGTGTGCAAAGAAAGATCATTGAGTCATTCATAGGATAAAGAATGTTAGATTTAGTATTTCAGAGAGTAAAGAGTGCTGGAATGTGTTTTACTGATGCTATGTCTGAGAATTTTCTCACTTGGCCTACACAGAAGTGAAGCAACTGTTCTGTTTCAGTAATATATCATATGTTAAATGAGGGCAAAAAGAAGAACTTTTAAAGCTAGGAAAGTAAGGAATTTCTGTTCGAGTGCCCTAAACTTTTATTAGTCCTTATCACCAAGTGCTATGTTCCTTTACTTCAGAAAATCCTGTTATTACAGATATTAATACCTTAGTCTTAACTGTCATTTAAAAGCTGCATCTAACGTAAGATCCCGTGGATTGTTTTGGACTGTACATTAATGAATGAACCAACCAGAAGAGTGCCGTTTACTACGGCTAATGTCTCTTACTGCTTCGCTTAAGTTTATCCAGAATGTTTGATACAAATACTAGCCCCAACCAGACAATTTTAGCTTATTAAAAATGAAAAAAGGACAACATAAACAACCATTAGATAAGCGTTTTAATTTTTATCTAACTAGCCATAAAAACAATAAACTACTATGGCCATATACTACGTAATAGTCTTCCTTTTGCCCACAATTTCCAAGGAATAGCAGCACAGCTGGGACAAAATGCGACTTATTTGAAACTGGAATTTTTCCACATTTTCTAATGACCCTTTTTAACTGTGTATTTATTGACCCAAATCATCAATGTATCTGATCATGCTGTATCATTAGTGAGCTTAGGGGGGAGAAAAAAAAAAAGAAAAAAAAGCATTTTATTTTCTATCTAAAATAGTAACGCATTGGACTGACAGGGATTTACTAATTCAGTCTTTGCTACTTAATAGTAATAGCAAAAATAAGGAATGGTTTGCACTCTGACAGCACCTTCGATAGTCCTGCGTCTACCTGAGAGTCCTCTAAAATGCTCAATGTTATCTCACATTCTGTGATAATACTATCTGTAACAGGAGTTACACAGATTAAAAAAAAAACACTATATATGAAAAGCTGGTTTTTATTGAACTTCTCCCTAAGCAACAATTCCTTGGTCAGGGCTCTGATTGAAAAGACCAGTGGCTAACAAAGGGATAAAATTACTCTTGCATAATCCTACTGTGTGTTTTTAATATAATGCGCTAACACGTTGTCCGGTGTTCGGCAGAATTACAGCACTTCCCAAGGCCGACCCCGCCACTATCTGATTGATGCTGGGCTGTGGGGATCCGACCAGTCCACTGTAATTTCCTGTCTTGTTCCTTTCTCTTCTGTTAGAGCTGCTTTGGGTTCATGGAAATCAATAGGCTTACAAATGCAAAATGTGAGGTTATTTTCTAGCAAGTTTCCCTTGTATCTGTAAATTATGGAAAGTGCTGTTTTCTCCTCTGAACATGTCTACTGCCTCTTTTTCTTTCTTTCCTTGTTTTTTCTCCTTGGCATAATGCAAACTCTATTTGTAGATGAATGCCCATTTAAACATACACCAAAAAAAACAGAAGTATTTCCTAAAGGAGTAGATGTAAATTACTGCGAAGCTGCTGCTGATACGTTACACATACAAATTCCAGGATCTGCTACTTATAATGTTGATGGCACTTAACTGCTTCGCAAATGGAGCCTTATTTGTCTCAGCAGGATCATTAAAGATATGACTTGTCCTAAAATGGACAGTATTATTCCACTTAATTATGACAGAGGCTTAAGTATATAACAGTCTATTTTCTTGAGCCCTGTGAACTCTGAATAATAATTAATGATAATGACACTAAGATAACTTTTTTTTTTGTAAGAAATACGTTTCTAATACTTTCCTCTCTTATTTCAGAAATCGAAGCAAACCGAAGAAACAAAAGGAGACTCTCAGAATAGACTATCTAAAATTTCCCTGGAGTCTCTCAATAAATTCAACAGCAATAACGTACTTTTATTAGAAAAGGAGAAGAACTGTCTGAACAAGGTTGAAGGACAAAAGGAAGAAAATGGGAAGAAAGAAGAGGCTTCCTTAAATAACTCAGATCGGCAAGATGTAGACAATTTGGAATCCTTGAGTGATTCTTTATACGACAGCTTCTCCTCTTGTGCCAGCCAAGGCTCTAATGATGTATAAAGCCAATTCCAGTGGGCTGTGAGTGGAGCACTTAAGGAGCTGAAAGAAAGAGGGAAGCCAGGAAAGGGGAGAAGAGACAATGGCTGAAAATTCTCCCTCCAGAGGGTTGTATTCACAGCAGGGTGTTCCTGGCTTTATTTTTTTATTTCTCTTTTTTTGTCATGACACAGCAATAAGGAAAGGCGGCGCTGCATTCATCATGATGCGGGAGACTGAAAATGGAAGAGACAAGCTGTTCCACACACACAGAAGAAAAGTCTTAATTTTGCACTTTTATGAATATTTGTATAGATGTAAATATTTTGGAAAAATATATTTGTAGGGATAAATGACAGCAATAAATTTTAAATTGGTGCTATGCTCCTGTAATGGCAGATTACTAACTTAAAGGAATTGATGTTAATATTAACAAGGAAAGTTAGTAGATTAAAAAGGATTTATAATTGTTTTAGTCTTAAAACTGTATGTAGAAACACTGCGTTACTATAAACCTGAGCCTGCCAAACTTGTCTGTAACAAACTTTCTCGGTCTCCCTTTTACAAAACCCATCTGAATTTTTATTTTTTAGTGCAATGCCCTGTATGTTCTCCAGGGAGGTAGGCATTTGAGTTATTACAGTTTCACGACAGGTGTCTTATTTAAAGAGGCTTCTGACTTTTGGCACAGCGAGAAAATGAACAGGTGAGAAGGCCTGGTCCTGCTAGTGCAAATGCACGTCTGAATTGACTCCACAAATCATGGGCAGAACTATTGGAAAGATCAGGGTCAGAGGAATTCCCTGCCCAAGCAAATGGGAGTCGCGGACGAGAGAGACCTTCACAAACTACCCTTTAGTTCAGACCGCAGCACAGCCGAGCTACTCGCACCTCCTCCTCTGCAATCGTTTCCTGCGGATTTCTGAATGTAGCATATGGTGGTACCCCTTTTGTAGTCCCCAATTTGGTCTTACTTACTGTAAATCCTAAAAAAAATATATAAAAAATAAAAAAAAGGAAAAAGAAAAAAAACTCAACTCCTATTTGTGAGCTACTTAAACAGGATGTTGGTGCTAACCAGTACTAGTTGAAACATATCTAGGAGCAGGGGGATTGGTGTGTGTTGTTTGTTCGTTTTTCTACAAAGACTGTTTATATGTAAGGGAAAGTCTATTTCAAAGGTTCTGTGTATTTTTTCTAGTTGTGAAGTATTTATAACGGCATTTTTTGTACAGCAATCTGTAAACTAGATATATTTGGGATATTTCTAGCCCCTACCGTTTCTTTAGCACATGCCTGTTAATCTTTGAAACGATATTGTATGATCAGTGTTAATATTTTGTGCAATTTGTTACTTTTTAAAGTAATTTCCAACGTAAACTTCTATTGTCTTTTTTTTGACTTAAGACATCTTTCGTAAATAAAACTCCTCTTAAAAATATATGTTTAAAGAGATATTTATATATATATATTTGGGAGTGGTATTGCATAAGGAAGTAAATTTTAATGGAACTTTTGAACGTGAGTTATCGACTTAAAGAAATGATTGATGAAGATGTTTCTGGTAAGTACATTTTGTGGGAAAGAAAACAAGAAGAAGCCTAGATCGATGGTGCAGAGGGTGTCAGTTCTCTGATGCCACATGATGCGAGCAAACTAGTTCCCTTCCAGATCCCTCGTTTCCCCTGCTTCAAAAGCCCTCGCGCCGGTAGATGAATTCGCAGCACGGCCCCTGAAGGGCAGTCCCCGCTTCATGCGGACTCCCTCATGGCAGGCAAGGTGTCGAAACGAGGAGAACTGCGCGGGTTGCCGAGGCGGGGAGCAGCCGCCCCCCTGCATGGGTGAACTCCGCCAGGAAAGCGCCGTCTCGCAGAGCAGCGGAGCGCGGCGCCGCTCGGCCCCGTCTCGCTCGTGACGCCCATCGCCTCACGGCTCCCCGCGGCCGTTAACGGCCGCCGCGCCGCCCCGCCCCTCTAACGGCCCCCGCCGCCTAACGGCTCCTGCCGCCGCAGCCGCCTCCCGAAGCGCCGCCGCGCGGACGACCGAGCCCCGTCCCCTCGGAGGGGACTGGCGGAGCTGCCCGCTCCCGCGCTCGCGAGTGCTTTGATTTTTTTAACGCATCAAGCGCCATCCGGGGGCTGAGGCGCCGCCACAGCCGGCCGCTGGCCACAACACCAGCACGCGCCGTGCGACCAGCCGGGTGATCCCCCCTCACGCACGCTCCGCCGGCCCCGCCGTGGGGCAGAGCCGCCCTCGGGGGGCGAGAGAGCAGCGGGGAGGGGGAGCTCTCCGCGGGGAGCGCGGCGGGGCGGGCGGCGCGGGGCTCCTCCCGCCTCTCCAAACTTCCTCCCTTCCTCGGCGCGCGCCGGGGAAGGGGGCGGGAGGGCGCGGGCGGCTGCCGAGGTTCCCCCCGCCCCGCTCCGCCGCCGTCACATGGTGCTGCGGGAGGAGGGGGAGCCGCCGCCGCCGCCTCCCCGCGGCTCGCTCAGAGCCGGCGCGGCGCTGCGCAGGGCAGGGCGCCGCCGCCCGCTGCCGGGGGGAAGCGGCGCGAGCGCCTCCGCTGCCGCCCTGCCCGCCGCCCATGCCCTGCACGGCGGCGGCGGCGGGAGGATGCGGCTCTTCCTCCTCGCCGCAACTTTCTGCGGATGGTGCCTGCGGACAGGTAAGGAGCGGCGCGGCGCGGCTCGCTGCCGTCGGGGGCCGAGCGGCTCGGCGCGGCGGCTGCCCGGCACGGCGCCTCCTTCGCGTGGCGGGAGAGGGGGCGAAGCAGCGATGAAGGCGCTTGCGGGGCACGAGCGGCTGAGCGAGCCCGTCGGCAGCGAGAGGCGCGGGGCAGCCCCGCGGCGGGCGCGCTCGGAGCCGCCGCCTGCTGCTGCCCAGCGCTGCCCGCCGGGTGCCGGCTGCGGAGCCGCCGCGCTCGGAGCGCGGGGCAGAGCCCCCCGGGCGGGCTGCCTCCCTCCCCGTCGCACCTGCGAGCGGCCAGATGCCCAGGGCCGGCAAGGAGAGGAGCAGCGAGCGCCGAGGATGAGCGGCGGTTGCGGCACGTGTTGCTTCTGCGCGGGCATCTCTGCATTATTATTCTGAGCAAAACTTGTGTCTGGTGCAGGCTCCGCTCTGCAGATCCAGTGCTACCAGTGCGAGGAGTTCCAGCTGAACAACGACTGCTCCGCGCCCGAGTTCATCGTGAACTGTACGGTCAACGTGCAAGACATGTGTCAGAAGGAAGTAATGGAGAAAAGTTTCGGTGAGAGCTTAGTGACTGTGTCCCCCTCAGCTGGTACTGGGTCCCGTCTGTTGCTTTTGGCTCTTTGTGGTCACAGTGTCCTGCCTGGAAGCTTATGTTGGCATAGTCCTGCTGAAAGGGACTTCCGATGCAATTTCTCAGACTTTTGAGGAACTTTGCAGCCCCATAGTGTTAATCATTTCCCTTTAAAACCAGTAAAAAATGAAGTGTCCAACTCAAATGTTGATTGAGCTGTTAATACACAGTCTTATGGGTCTCAGATTTAGTTTTCCAGCACTGGGAAATTAATAACAAGTTAGTTTAATCTCATTACAGTTAATTACATGGGCTGTTTCCCCAAGGGATGGAAGGAGCGAACATTAAATTAGTAATTCCCTCCTTTCTGTTATTTACTCTAGCAATTCACATACTCCAAAGGTTCATCTCAAGAGAAGAAAAGTGTAGTCATTCTTGCTTTCATCCATAAAAGAAAACATCAAGAGCGAGAGAGCTATAAAGAACTTTCTCTTTCTTTCCAAGGAGCACAGTATTGATTTTTCTAAGTCAGGGGGCTTTTCCCTTACTGTAATTAATTTTAAGTTAGCATATCTACAGATCAATGTGTTCAAGAGGAAGCAAGCTGAGATTCTGCTTCTCTCCCCTATTGTTTTTTGCGCTGTGCTATACATTGATTTTTCTTGTTTTTTTTTTATCTGTCATATGATGGAAGGTATTTGAGATTTTGAGAGAATTGTCTTGTGTTTTAGAACACCCAAGTTAGTTGTTCTGTAATGAGTTAAGTGAGGAGAGGACCTCGACTTCATTAGAGACCACTGGGCTCCGTGAAGTAACAAAAATATTGTTGTGTGATTTCTAGTTCATTTAGCTTCCTGCTCCTGGTGCAGTAGCCCTTAAGATGTTATAAGCACAAGATGTTAAGTGTAAGGGCTTTGCCCCTCGCACACCAAACCTTCCCCAGTAACTTTCATAGGTTTAAATGGATGATTTGGCTGTCTGAACCGCTTATCAAATTGATATATAGACAAAGGTAAATCTTCCTCTGTTTAGAAAAGTCAATTGTTCTCACTTCTAACACTTTTAACATCTTCCCTGATGCCCTTTTGTTTCAGTACACTCAATCTGCATCAGTTTTCCAGCAACATATCTGTAATCTTCCCTTCAGGTGACTGTGTTTCAGTGGATTAAGCCCTTCATAGGTTAAAGAGGTGCACATGTGCACATATACACCTGGGCATACCTTAAGACCAGCCTAGATCCATACCCTGGCTGCAGGCAGGTGTGTTTTCTCAGGCTAGCAAACACGATTGTGCACTTGCCAATGTGACCGTGACGCGTTGAAAACCCTAATTGGAGCCATTTTAAAGATTGGAGGCGTAGAGGGCTGTGTAACTTGTGCTTACTCCTATGAAGAAATCAATTTGCAAGACACAAAATAAGTAAGAAGCTTTTTTATTTTATTTTTTACATGCAGTGTTTGAATTGGCTCTGGGATTTGGATTTTTCCCTTTAGGAGATAACTATCTCGCTGTACATAGAAGGTACTACTGTTCTGCTTTACTTGATTTAATTCTGTAAATGCGGCTCTTATTCATTTTAAGTTGAGTGATTATGAATTCCAGCTACAAAATATATATTTTTTTAACTATTTCAAATTGAGTGACATTTATATTGCAAACTCGGTCTCCCTCCTACCTTCAGTCAATTCTAGAGAGGATTAGTTGTAAAACATAGACAATTCAGTTAATCTTCTTCTATTGTTTTTTTTTCCTAATTGATATTTAAATGTGTGTAATGTAAATGCCTTACTCTTACAAATTTTATTTAATAATTCATTTTACTTCTGCCAGTGCATTTCATAACTTGATTCTTTGGGTTGTTGCTTTTTGCTGAAAGCTCAAGTATTTCAAATATTGATTTTAATTTATAATAGACTTGAGTTTGAATTTTAAACTCAGAATATGAATTTGCATTTAGTTGAAAGTACAGTCTCATAATTAGAGGTTTTTCCTCTTGACTAGGTACAGTCAAAGGAATGTAACTTAATTTCTGTTACCTAACCCATTTTTGCCCTTAATATAGCTGTGTCAGTGAGCAAAATGTTACAAGTTCTCCTAAACCTTATTTAAAAGTTAAATGCAGTATTTTTAGATTAAGTTCACGATCAGAATGAGTAACCTCATTGATCTAGTCTCCAGTCCTTTACAATATACATTAATCTATTTGTTTTGCAGTGAAGGGGATCACTGATTCACGTTCTGTGCCTACAGTGTAGGAACCAGCAGGTAGCCAGTGATTTTTTTTTTCTTTCCTTTCTTATCTCTTTGTTAGTGTTCATTTGGCTTTGCAAAGCCAGCTCTAAATTCAGCTTAATTTCTATATTAAATTTTCTATGAGTGCTTCAATGGAAAACTGTATGCAGCTTTTTCCGTGTATGTTGTAAACAGTTCCTTACACCTGACCATAGCTAATGAGCAGCTCCTTTTCCATTACTGTGGAATCAGGATCAGTGTTTCAAACATCAGTATGTCTCCTCAGAACATTACCACAGTTTATGGGGAGTCAGTCTTAGGAAATAACATTGTAGTCCAGGTGAGATATTTCATCCAAGCAACTGTTAAAGTGACAATCCCTGATGTGAGTAGCCAAGAATGCAGATATTAGTCATGAATATTTTGAATTAGATCAGCAGGCAAATTATCCCAGCAGTTCATAATACCAGATAGAAACCAGCTCCATTGCACAGCTTAAAAAAAACAAACTGAGAAATGAGAAGTGCTTAGGCATGTATCTGGCTAAGTGATTATGTGGAACTAGTACAATTCCACCTCCCCAGCGCACAAGCACTTTGTTATGGCAATTTACATTTCAGTTGCACTTTGAGATCTATCAGTGTGCAGAATTGGACACTTTGTCAGGTTAATGACAAAACATTCCTTTTCTCACTGTAAATAAAGCTTAAAAATGCTAGAATAAGTTTTATGCAGTTATATTAACATTCTGTACTAGTGGGAGATGCAGAAGAATAGTACTTTGCCTGCAGTGCAACAACAAATGTAATTTAGTAGTTTAGTCTTTAAAAAGAGATCTGTGCTCTCTTCCTTTATGGGGAAGAATGGTTGGCATGGCGAGTGGTACTGAAGACTGCACCAGATAATTTTAGTCCCAGAGACAGTAACACGAGTGAGGGATCTTTAGTTCATGCTACAGCTAAATAATCAGGTCCTTGAAAACTCTTTGTGAAGACGGAATGTTTGATGAAGGGCCAGAACTTTCTTATAAAAATGCCTCTCCAAAATACTTGGTGGAAATACAAATGACAGATTGTCCCGCTTGCCTCTCCTTCCCCTCTGAAGTTTCCATGCTGAGACTTCAGCTCTGCTGCTTTTTAGAGTGAATGTAGGAACCAAAAATCCCACTGGGTATTGGGGCCAGGTAACACATCCCAGTGATACATATATGAATTTATTATGTTTACATGGTATATATGAGCTCTATATATAAACATATATACATACACATATATAGAAAAATACTGATAAACATGCTAGTAATACTCACACAAACCATACTGATAATGAAGTTTGCCTCTTACTGAGGACAAGAGCAATCTAAGCCTTAAGGCTGCTCTAAACCTCCATGAAGGCAGAATGAAATGTGCAGTATGAATAGCTCATAAAAATGTCAAATGTGAAGGGGGAGAGAATCAAAGCAGAAAGTTTAGCAAAGGCAAATTTCAGAGAACTTCCTTTAAATAAATGTGTTTTTGTAAACATTTTAAACCGTGTAAACATTTTAAACATTTCTTTCTCTGGTTGTCTCCCTCTGATGTTGTGAAGTTACTTCTGCAAATATTTTTCTTTGCGGGGGGAAAAAGCATTTCCATGATAGAACGATGGGTATTTTAAAATTTATTTTTACATAAAACTAAGGTTGTTCATGAATTTTGCTTTACAATTGAATTGGAAAACAATCTAATTGTTTCTATTATTAATCTGCAATAAGAAACTTCTGTTATTTGCTTGGTTTGCAGTGGCCTTTCTCATGTGTTCACGTTGTATAAAATCCTGCAATGTAATTAAAGCAATTACTGTAATTGTACACTTAAAAGCAGTGCATGGGAACATCAGGAACATGATGATTGTCTCAATAGAGAATTTTAATAGTGCTTTTTCGCCTTTATTTTAGGACTTCTTTTTCAGTACTAATTTCCTAGTTATTTGTTTTATCAAGCAGAGGAAGGCAGCATCTAAGTTGTGCCATGATTTGTACTATATAAAATTAATTACCTCTGATTTTGGAAGCTCAAGTTGCTTCATATGTGACCATTTAGGATTACAGGAACACATACCCCTCTCCATTTACATGCATAGCCTCCATTAGTACTAATATGAAGGGGAAATTATATGTGCATTTCTTGACAAAACGATTAAAACAACAAACAAAGTTTAATGCCCTTAGAATTACTGTAGGCATTAAAGTTTTATAGGTAGTATCTGTACCCTCAGTATCCCTTTAAAAAGCAGTAAGGAACCTCACCAAGCCTGTGTTTTTTTTCCCTTTGATACTGACTCTCTTGGTCAAAGCTTATGAAAATTAGGGAGGGGGCTGCTTGTTTTTTAAATCTAAGCAGAACAGAATAGATATTTATTGCCAGCTTAAAAGAAACTTGGTGTGTGACAGTGGTTACAAGTATCTTGCACTGTCAGGTGCTGAATGAAATGAAGACGTAGTAACCAATACTCAAAACAGGTAGTTTATTTTTGATGCTAGTGTGAACAAAACACTTATGTATGTCATTAATCTTCAATGTAAACTGAAAATTTAGAGCAGTGGATCCATTAGTATTACCATTTAGAAACTATTTTCAGATGCCAAGCTATAGAGCATAGTTTCTTACTAGTAAATCACTTGCAAACTTTCCATTGCTCACAAAACTTCCAAACAAATAGAGGGTAAACTGGATTAAATACATTAGCTAAGGTAAAATTGTGGGCAGTATATAACAGATTGCTGTCTTGAGCACCTTCAAATACAGAAAAGCAACAGTGGTGTTAACAGTTGACTTCATGCAGTTTATGACTTGAAAGTCACGACAAAAATCTAAATGCAGAAGTGATGAAAGGCTGCATTATTTTAAGGAAGTTGTGATATCTGGTCCAGTGAATTTCATTTCCCACAGGACACGGGCAATAGCTTTTTATGTTTTTCCATTTCTTGGACTTGTATGAAAGATATACAAATGTATTTTGCAGGGATAGTGCCCACAGCCAGTTGTCTCTTAAACCGCCTTTAGGACTGTCCATCCTGTGCTTTGTGTTTCACAAACAAATGAATCTGAGTTTCCAAAGACTTTTCTCTGTGACCCGACCGTATCTTGTCTCAGCTTCTACAGGCATTATCAAACTTTAGCAAGTGTGTTTTAATCAAATCAGAATTGTTTTCATCTCAGTTTTCCCTTTGTAGACTGGTTATTTGTTGGAAAACCTGAGAGAATCTCTTTTGCCAAATTAGTAATGGTTCTTTCAATGTGGGGTGGGGGGGAAAAGTAATTTTTTTTTGTTTGATTGTTTGTTTTTTTTTTTAAAAAAAAAAAAGGTAATCATGTTCTGAAGTTGATCAGGCTATGAAATGGTAAGCATGAAAATATGTTAAGATTTTAAATGACAAACATTACAGAAGCTGGCTGGGCTTCAAAGATACTGGCATGCAGGCTTAAACATGTGAGCCATTCTGCTGAACTTGATAAGAATAGTAATTAGTAGGCTGCAAGAAGACTATCGTGTGTAAAAAAGTATTTATGGGACTTACTACAAAGGTGTAGCATTTTATCACTTGTAAAGGCGTTAGGACTGCGGCTTTCCAGCTCATTTCAGCAGGTACGATTATGCCAAGAAAAACACTAATATCTGGTCCTGAATGTTAAGTCTAAGTTCACCTCTCTTGCTAGAAAATAAAGTGTATTTTGGTCTTGATATCCAAGGCATTTCCCTAGCTTTGTAACAGGAAAGCACAGCTAATGGGACACTGTGAACAGGCTTTGCGTGCAAGGGTGTGTGTTTTCCTTCTTGGCTGTTGGTCCACATTAGGGAGCAGAGAAATGGGTTGGGATGGTAGAAAATAAGAGACACACAGGTGAAAGTTGAGTTTGACTTTCAGTTTGTAGCTTTCTATGACCTTAAAGAAAAATTGTCTGAAAATACTAGCACTAGTAGCTGTACTTAATTTTCTTAGTCTATGCATTTTTAAGCAATTTAATGTGTTGCTTGTGATTTGTGATGCTGTAACAGTAAGAGACTTTCTTGTGCTGATTGCATTATTAGCAATGTACTTTTCCCTCTGGTTTCCAGTATGAGAACTAGAAGATGTGACTTGATGCCTCATTCCTCAGCTTTATAAAGAAATGTCCCGATAATCCAACCCCTTGTTATAGACAGGGTGCCGTGCATCCTATTATGCTTAGTTGTCCAGTTTTCTAAGAAAATCTAATTTCTGCATGATGTCATGACAGTTAGGGTCCAAATGAGAATGCTGAAGGCAGTCTTGCATTGTCAAAAGCCATCTATAAATTCTGAAAAAAATGCAGTTTTTAAAAGTGACAAATACATGGAGCTAGGATCATACTGAGTAGATTTTTCATAGGGATTTATTCAGAAAATATGCTAATATGACAAGGTAAGTTCTTCCCCCCTGCACACTCCCAAGAATTATATACTCTATTATAGCCTAAATGCATGGATATGCTTTCATCTTGTCTACCAATGCATCAAAGAGAGGAGATAGCATGAAATAGCTGTGGTCCTAAAACAGGATTCAGAATCAGGAAGCTGTTACCCAGCTTAGATTTCAGGTTTATCTAGCTTATGTTTCAGGTCACTTAATTTGTGTGCCTCAGTTTCTATGCTGTTTAGAAATCAGCTATTTAGAAAGGAACTAGTAAATTTTATGAGAATTTCTAGCAATGTGCAAATTATTTAAATGACTGAGTTCCAGAGATAATGTTGAAGAAATATGTATGGAAAGAACTGGTGTAAAATGAAACACAGAGGACATAGTTGGATGCAGTTACGATTTACACTGGCTTAAACCTTATTTTTTAAACAATGCATTTACGATCTTATACCAAAGGTGTTGAGAAAGCCTAACATATTTTACACCAATATAATAGTAAACCATATACCAAAAAACAACCAATATAATAACAAACAAGATCTGATTTTAAAACATGGCCATTTCTGGAAGAAGCCTGCAAGAGCAATCATTTTCAATACTCCATTATTTTCTAAAATATTTAGGACCTTATTGGAGAAAATGTTTATAACCACTTTTTTTTCCAGAAGCCAGAGGGCAGATCCCGATAGGACTTAATGCATCCTGTGACTGCATAATGATGGATGTAAACAGGTACTAGCTAAGAAATAAGAAATAGACTGTTATCAAGTGCCAAACTACAAAAGGCATAGAAAGATGGATTACAAAACCTCACCCTGTTGGGCAAAGCCAGACTAGAACCTAAAAGAAAAGTAGAAACCAGAACTGAAAAGCCTGTTCATGTGTGGCTTGCAGCCCGATTTTTAATTCATTGATATAGTAAAATCTATCTGAACATAATCACACTGTATATTTTATATACCTCAGACAAGGATATTAAATGTTTAGCTAGTGTTCTGGTCTTGGAATAAGTTCTCATATTTCAGCAGGATTGCACAAAGAGTTTTTGTTACTCCTAAAGGGTACTGTATTTCACTCAAGTGGAGGGTTAGGTAGTGACACAGTTTAGGGGAAGAAATAAAGAGTGACATATATTACTGAAACTACAGAGAAAATACGGCCCTCAGCATTAAAATAACATCCAGAACAAGTAGCATGCCAAGCAGGAGAGCATACTACAGCTGGGGTGCCTGTTACATGTTTCACGTGGGCTGCATGTTCCACATTGTGAACTGCAGCAAATACATACCAGATTTGTCTGAGGGAATATAGGCAAGGAGGAAGGGGATGGAAAAGCTGCAAATGGACCAAGGACTGAATCCATAGAAAGTTAGGTTCACCTGTAGATGCCTTCCACATTTCCCTGCAAGATATTTGTAGATCTAGCAAAATAAGGCACATACAAGGATATTTATATCATAAGGGTATTCCATAAGTTATGCTTTCAGCTTTCATCCTATGTGGTCTAAAACTGTCACCTGATGTTGAGTTTTCTTCCTTTTCCTTGGAGGAAACGTGCAAGAAGTTTTTTGTGTAGTCAACACGAACTCCCTGGGGTACAGCCACATCTCAGAGCTGTTACTGCTGCTGACTGAGAAGCCCAGAGGACCCTGCACAGCAGCAGCAAGTGCAGCAGCTTGTCCTACAGCTCACAATCCCAAAACAGGGCTCTTTCCCAAGAGCGTGGCACTGGGTCACGTTAAGTTATGAAAATATGTCCTCATCTTTGCTCACTTGTATTCCCTGAGGGACAGTGATCTGTGGTCACTACAGTGCCTTTTTTTTGAACCCAAAAGACCATCTATTTTGGTAATCAGATCATTGACTTAGGAGCCGGTATCTTAGTTGCCTATTTCAATTTCCAATACTCTTCACGTATTTTTCATGTAAAGGAGCTTTGAGAGTACAGGTGTGTACAAAACTTATTCATTCTCAGCATTACAGTGGGCTGTTAGGTTGGAGTCATGCCTACACTTGCTCTTTTTTCTCTACCTGTTATAACCAGAAGAATTTGAGAATTTGCTTAATAGGACTATTTTCAAGCAATAGGAAAAACAGGCTGGATCTGCTAGTGATTTCTCAATACACACAGAGTAAGAAGCATCTGTGATGTCACTTTTTTTTTGGGTTGTTCCAGTCACAAGCTGTTACTCAGTGTCTAGAGAACATGTACTCGGCTCAGCAGACAGGGTAGATGGAAGAAGTCTTGGGTTTGGAGTTTAAATAAATTATGGCATGAATTGTTTATTACTGTCAAGACTAAATGGATCTGCATGTGGCTAAAACTGTGTGCCAGGGTTTAAATGCACAAGAGTAGACAGTGGCTAAGCAGAGATTTGGAGTTTGGCAGTTCTGTGCAATTGTGTGGAATGGCTCTAGGCAACTTTTTTTTTAGTAACAGAAAAGCTTTAAGATTTTTACCTTCAGCATTTCAGTGTATGGAACGAGATAGAAGTTGCACAGAAATGGTAGTCTGTAGGCCTTGATACGCTCTAAATGTATGATGCTATGTGGGGCAGAGAAAGGTATGAAGATGGCCAAGTAAATTTTCAAAGCCTGCTGTTTTAATAATGTACTTATGGTGCCTGGGGAAGAAGAAAAGATGGAATACTACCGTATTTTCACACAGATGCCTGCCTTTGCTAATCCCCTTTCTTTTAAAAAGTACTAGCATTTGAACTAGAGCTTTAATCACCCCCACAAATCTGGGGCCAAAATGAATAAAGGATTCATAGTAAAACTTCTTTACAGTACCTATACCTACCATGGGCAGAACCTACAGTCCAGCCAGGGCTCTGCTGAATCAGTGAAAAGGGCTAAATTATTTGTTCAGGACTCGCCCATCAAGAGATTGGGCAATAAAAATACTTAGCTGAGCATTGGGTAGGGAGGTGGGACTAGTTCTGTCCCAGCAAATGTTAAGTTCATAGTCTCCTCACCAAGCAAGCAGCTTGGAGCGAATTGAGATAGGAGAACAGCTCATGAGGAAGTTTGGCAACTCTGTTTCTAGGTGATGTATTAACGTATATGTCAAGCTGATGGCACAATCAAGAACACCCAGTAATGAGCAGTATCATCTATGGTATGTACCTCATGAGGCAGATAACCACTTTGCATCCTTATCTGCAGGTCAGTCTGCTCGTGGCAAATAGCTCAGGAAGATCTCAGAAATAGATTCAAAAGTGGCTCAGCAGCTCAATAAACCATCTTTCTATCACTTAAGCAAGGAGCCTTGAGGAAAGACACTCTCGAGGCATAGAAGAAATTAATCTTCTAGAGCTAGAAAATCCAGAGGAGAAGCTGCTGTCTTATCCCCCAGCTGGACTCGGTAAGCAGGGAGTATTAACGTGTTTATTGGAGCGAGGCCAGTGCTGCCCCTCGCATCGCAACATGGATGTCACTTGTGCTAATTTCCTACCACGATTAGGACTCCAGGATGGTGGAGAGAAGGTGAGTGTCCTTGGACTGTTTAATTCTCACTGTTCAGGGTGTCATGCCTTTCCAGCACTCACCATAAAAACACATGAGGTCATGGCTGCTATGTTACAAAAATAAGCAAGATGCTCCTCTGGTGATAACATTCTGTTTTGTTTTTTTTTTCTTTTTTTTTCTTTTTTCCATTAATCTCTGTGTCTTTCTTCGTTACGACTAACTATAAAGAAACGACAGTTACGGAGGGGAAAAAAAAGAACACAGCCTTTTTATCCTGATCAAATTTAGCTTATACATGGCGGTTCTTATAATCTGGGAAACGTAATTAGTGTATAATAGCAGCTGATTCGCAAGCTCCAAATGCTCCATCAGTACCTAAAGAAAAAAGCCCCTTGGATGTCGAGAGTGCCTCTAGTCAAGCAGATACCTCAAACCCGATAAAGCACTGACTTTTTTTTTTAATGTGAAAAATCTTATTACAAGTCAGATTACTGTAGCTGGGAATGAGAGTAAACAATCATTTAGGAGTGAAATTTCCTATTAGAAGAAATATTTTTACAGAAAAGCTGCAGGAGAAGCATAGCAATGGGATTTATTACTTGCCAGAGTGTTCCTTCTATGTGGGCACAAACATGGTCCATCTGTGCATGAAACTACAATGCAGAAGTTGTATTATAAAATATCAATCTGTAAAGGAATATTATGTTTTGATTTCTAAAAGAGCTCAGGATTATTCTGTGGAATTTATCCTGGAGAACAGAAATCTGGAAGGGCAAATCTGCATGGAGGCCTGAGCTGGGTGTCTGTGTGTGCATGGAAGCGCTCTGTGCAAAGAGCTGGGCGCTGCGTTAGAGAGGGAAGCACAACCACTGTGCTTAGTTTGATGGCACACAAGAGCAAGGGATGGCAACAAGCTACTCCTGGCCATGGGAAGGGTCACATTTGCCTCTGTCCTTGGAAAACTGGGGAAGAAACATAGACAAAGGACTGGGTCTTTGCGGGAAATGGAAGCTGGGATTTCAGTAGCGCGAACCTGACCCTCAATGTGGTTGAGGCCCCTTGGCAGCAGTAGCTTGTCAAGAGAAAACCCACTCTGCTGCTGCTGCAAACGAAAGGCTGTGCCTCGATCCGCCTGCCTTCGCTGGTGAGGGTAGAGCGGCCTGGAGCTCCTCATCCTCCCTGCAAGTAGTCTCTGCCTGCCAGGCTGATTGACTGGAGCTCACTGGAGTCGGAGGAAGATTTGACACTGACTCTTCACATACCTTTAAATTTTAACTAGACACATAGTTGTAAACCATCTTTCAGAGCTCAGGTTTGGGAGGAGGGTGGACACAGAAGAGGGAAGCCCCCTGCATTGCTGGTGTGGCAGAAATGCTGCAACAGTGCCAAGGAATTGCTTTACTTAAAATCATTTGAAGCCAGGAAACTCAATTAACCAGTACTCTGTTGCTCTACACAGCTGTTAGTGGCACGGTGGCAGGCACTGCTGCAGAAATATGCGCAAGACTACAGGTGCTATAATGCTGGCTTCTTAAGTCCTGGGGATTTAACAAATATGTGTATGCACTATAAGTTCAGTACTTACAGGGCATATTCCTACCCCATTCCCTGCAAATAAGTCTTTCTAACTGTGTATTTAAAAACTTGGTGGAGCTGTGCTTCAGGATACGGAGGTGTTATTCTTCATGGGAATCCTGCAGCTGTGTCCTACCCAAGGAAAATGACTCTTGCTCTAGAAGGTGGATTCTCAAAAGTTTTGTCATTATCCATACAAATATTTATCTCTGTGTGTCCCATTCCACCCCTCAAAGTAACATGGGCAAATCTCCACTATGCCTATGTGTATTAGATGCTGTTTTCCAACACCAGTTTCTAGCATATCACTTACAGGAAAATTTCAGAGTAATGAGAGGCGGAACTGCCACAACTAATTCCCCTAGGAAGGGGAGAAATACAACCGTATTTTGCATCCTTTACGAAACATTTTAAAATAACAGCTGTGTGCATTGGGAAGTACTCAGTTTCTTCAGATGAAACCCATTTGAGAAAATAGATTTTAAAAGGGACACTTCCAACTTTAAAAAAGCCATTTTTTTTGTCTTGCTTTTTAGAACTCCAAAGATGGCAAGAACTAACATTCCCTGGGAAAGTGTTTTTTCCTTCAAGTTTTGTTTTGTTTCAAGTTCTGCTGCTAGTCATTCTGCTTTCACTGTTGTCTTTTTTTTTCTCTGTGGTAAAGGAACAGATATATATATATATATATATATAAATTAACAGCATAGGAAACTGATTTTGTAGACATACTTTAAGACACTTCAGATGTGTTCAGCACAAGAAACCAGACTCATTTTCAAACTAATTCCATTTTAATTTTAGTTACTTAAACAAGTTATCCCAAAAGATAACATTTTCTGTTTATAAAATACACAATGTGAATCAAGTTTAGAATTTGCTTTGGTTGCAACCAGACTTGAAGAAGGGGGGGGGGGGGAAAATAAAAAAGAAAAATCCAACCAAGAGTGATTCTCCTAGCAGTGCAGAACTTTATTGTGTTGTAACTAAGGTGTGTGGCTGAGTCCCTAGACCCAAGAGTTTTCAAACGTGAATCTTATTGTAAAACAAAAACAAAAAAAAAAAAACAAAAAAAAAGGAGAAAAAAAAAAAAGAGGAAAGTGTCTGTCAAGCTAAGTACCCTTTGTTCTGTGTCCCAGGAATCATGTACCGCAAGTCGTGCGCATCCTCGGCAGCCTGCCTCATCGCGTCTGCGGGATACCAGTCCTTCTGCTCCCCGGGAAAGGTGAACTCTGTCTGCATCAGCTGCTGCAACACGCCGCTCTGCAACGGGCCCCGGCCCAGGAAGAGAGGGAACGCGGGCGCAACGCCTCGGGCACACATCGTAACCACCATACTGCTCCTTACATTGGCTCTTTCGGCTGCGTATTGCTAAACTTTGAGCAAAGGCTGTGCTCTCACCAGAGGTTCTCCTCCTTTCTTCAAAGACACTGCAGTTATTTTCTATTTGCTTCCAAATCCCTATGAAAAGAGAGGGAAGTTGAGTGGTTTGGGGAAGAGATGGGCTGGTATTTTGGGCAGCTAATGAATGCAGTTAGCAGATTGAATTTCCAGTGTGCACTGAAAAATAAGAAATCCCAACAGCAGCATACAGAAGGCCTGCTTTTTGCATATTTGGAAACAAATCTAGCTGTGATAATACTTTTTAAGATGCGGTCAATTCCTCAGTCATTTTAATTTCTGTGCTTTTGAGTTCATTACTAATCATTAACTTTGCTTTGCAAAGTCACATCTCATGTTCACAACGGCCATTCTGCGCCTCCGAGCTGGGGTCCAAGCTGGTCTCCTGCGTCGCTCCGTCCTCATTGGGCTCCGGCGAGCCAGGACGTGGTTCCTGCGCCTTGGTTTCCCCCTGGAACGTGCTCAAGAAAACCCCGTGAGCGCTTTTGGTGGAAGAGCCACGCTTGGACGCCCTGAAGATGAGCGGCCGCAGCGAGCGGCCGCTGCTGGCGGCGGCGCTGAGGCGGGCCCTGCGCAGCCGCTCCGCGTTGGCGTGCTCGAGCGTGAGGCGGCAGCGCAGCACCTGCACGAAGACGCTGCGGAACTGCCGCGACGACACGTTGTAGAGCAGCGGGTTCACCACCGAGCTCAGGTAGAAGAAGGTGTCGGCCACGGGCAGCAGCGTGATGTACGCGCGGAAGTAGGGCACGGTCCAGTCCTGCTTGGGCTTCGCGGCAGCCATGATCCTCCTCACCTGGTTGGGCAGCCAGCACACGGCCAGCGTGACCACGATGAGGCCTGGGACGGAGAGAGAAGAAAGAGTGTCTGTGGGAGGGGGAAACATAACATATTTAGCATCACTTCTGCACTTACTTGTTAGGAAGTAGTACCGATTCTTCAATGTTTTGCTTGACAGCTTTTTCTGCCGGTAGCATTTTGGTTGTTTTTTTAATAACTGTTTCAAGGTCAGTGCAGCAATATGCTGGGATAAAGACTACATAGTGCTTGGATGGTGTTTATTTGTACCTACCATCGTTCATTAATTCTCAAAGTGTTCTTTCACTGATACTTGTATCTTTGGAAAGAATGGATTTTTGTTTTGTGTTTTTTACATTTCTTATGTTTTTCCCTTTATTTAAAAAACAACAGCAAAATAAATAGCAACCTATAGCCATATCAGATCAGGCAATACCCAGAAGAGATCAGATTCTTGTTTGTACTTTACAAAAAAAAAAGTATGCATAATAATATATTTGGTGTTATTTTTGGTAACTTTCCTCTTACAGAAGATATTTTTAAGTAAAATATGTACGGATCTTTTTATGGTAGTGACGATATGTTGGGCTTTCTTAAAAATCAAATTCCAGTGGAATTAAATGATGAATGTAAATGAGAAAAGAAAAAAAAAACTAAGCCTGATCATGGAAGTGTAAGCACTTTTAAATTATAAAGTATGCTTCAAAATGTGATACCTGCCCATTTTGTATTTCTACCTGTGATACCGATGCATGTCGCTGCATCACTAGCTGCATTAAAGAGGGGGTGACTGAGCTGCTGGATGTGTGAAGCTCCTGCCCGGCGGCGTGGGCCGCCCTGGGGACGCTCTGCTGCAGGGTCCTGGCTGCCATCGCCCCTGCCCGGGCACGTAAGGCGAGCGCTGGAGAGCCCGACGTCTTGCAGGAGCTACACGGTGCACAAGTAAGTGCTGCTCAGTCCCACCCCTCCCCAAAGCACCACTCCTGAAACAAAAGCACATTCCACAGTTCACTCTTTCCACTTTATTTTTCTCTTCCCAAGACTGTGCCTTATCCGAACAGCTGGGGGGAGCGGGCATCACGGACACCCAGGACAGCAGAGCGCATCTCCACGGAGCACAGCCTACCGTTTCGGCAGAGTTTAGTTACCCTCATCCCCTCCGAAGTCTGGCTTGCTTTACTGACACCCAAACCACGGCAACACTCACCTGCTAGAACAAGTCAGGTTTCATATCACAACCCCATTAAACAGACTACTAGAGGAATGCGATTCCTCTCATTTGGTGCTTTTTTCAAGACAGAAAATGATACTTTGCTGGAGGGAAGAAATGAAGGTGAAGAAGGGTGGGGGCAGAAGAAAGACAAAAGATGAGTTTGAAACTACCATGGCTTGAGCAGGGTGTGCTAATGTATCCTCTTTCTCACCCCCAGTCAAGCAAAAAGATGTGAAATTTCAATTATTTTTGAAAGTAATTTTTCTTCATGAAAGTCATAATGCATTGAACAAATATTTGACTTAATTGTTGTAATACCAAACAGAAGGTTTCTTTCTGAGCCCTTGCTTCCCTGATCACATAATACCACATTTAATTTTTGAAGTGCATTATTTTTGCTAATAGCATACTCTTTGGAAGGATGGAAAAGTAGCAGATGAACGTACTACACTGGCATGACAGCCTTGGGGAGGGAAAAAAAAAAGACTGGGAAGGGTGTTGTAGCAGGCTAAATGCAAAGGAACACATAAATGCCTTTATCTTTGTCATTACCTGCTCTTTACCTCCTGTAATGCTCCTTAGCCCCAGTCTCTATTCCATCCCATTCCCTTAGCTTAGCCAAGGGGCTCTTTGAGCTCCAACTCCTGCAGATTTCTGCAGATTTTCCAATCTTCAGAGCCTTTCTTTTGCCGTCAGCCCAGCAGCCGTCGGGCTGGCTCTCCCGGCAAGGGGCTCCTGCTCAGCCTGGTGAGCACAGAGCCAGGGGCGCTACGGCTTTGCCGGGGGCTTAAATATTGATAGGCACCAAGGCCTGCAAAATCCCTTTCTGCTTTTACCAGATGATCTCTTCCAGGGAGAAAAGTAAGTTCTATTTTGTAAATAAAACTTTATCTTCTTAATTAGAAGATGTTAATATACAGCTTCCTAAATTACAAACACTGTTGTGAAAAACAGTGAGCAAACAGCACATGCACTCACTTTAAGCCCAACTAGAGTGTGCTGAGATGTCCAATTTTTCTCTTGTATCTGATTTCTATTGCCACTGACCCTTTTCGGTTCCACTTGCCAAATATTTTTGAAACATTTCTGTTGTGGAGAACTTAGTGTTTCGCTATGTGCACAGCCAGTGAACAACGGGGCTGCTGGTGCCCTTGCATAGTACAGGGGTTTGGTTGGTCCTCGGACCGGGGAAGCAGTTGTCTTCCTAAACGTTGCATTTTTTCCAGGGATCAGTAGTTGTTCATTTTCACCCTTGAAAAAGCACTCATTGTTTGAAGGGAGCTGCATCATGTAAATAAACATGCTGGAAAAAAGAAGAAAAATTGATTTTTTTTCTAACTGTTCACACTTGATTCAGAGGTATGACACAAATCTAAGTATATGAAAGAAAGGTCTTTCTGGTCTTACTCAGACCATGGCATATTACATATTTTGACTGAATCATTGCTGCAATCACTTGGAACTTCAGGTTCTAGAAATCTTGTTTTTTGTAATGTTACATGCAGAAGATGCTTAAAAAACTTTCTACCCACTTGCACAAAATCCAGACTGCACCTTCTGCCAGCACTGATGCGTTTTCCCCTAGACCTTGATGCCAACTGCCTGCGAGGAATTAAAACTCCTACACATTTTGTCTCACATCCAACTTCCCCTTGCACTGATAAAACTGAAAATTAATGCCTTTTTTTTTTCAGTTTTCCTGACTAACGCGCTGAAGTGACACTAGCTAGTGGATGAGAGCACACGTTTATCCTCCCCGTGTTAATGGTGTTGATAAACACGGTAACGCTGCGGTTCCTCAGCTTCCATCGCTGGTGCTTGCAGTTTCCAACACACCTTGGAGCAACGGTGCAAGGTTTCAACTGCACCAGCACATGGTGCTGCGCAGGCTGAAGCCAGGAGACCCGGCGTTGTCCACCTGGCCCTGGCCAAGGGAATGCACCCAGCCTTTAAGAAAACGTTGGAGCTTATAATTCACTTAACATTGACGCAGATGGTTCAAGGTAATTCAAAAAAATTAATGTAGGAGACATGAAGAATGATAAGAGATTGATTAGAACCATTTTTAAAGATCATAAGCCAGCCATGAAATAGCTCACCCAAAACAGGAAAAGGCACATTCAGCCATTAATTTGCCAAAAAAAAAAAGGAAAAAAAAAAAAACACTCTTCAAGAAGAAACAAAGTACAAATATAACAATGATTTAAATTGGGAATTGTTATTGCAGCTTCTCAAATGTGGGTTTTACGGTATTAATTCTTAATATGCGACAAAGGATCATTTAGGTAGTAAAGCAAACCCGGCCTTTAAGTGCCAATAATGTGAATATGCATCACTGGCACAGAATAGGCGGTTGGCAGTCATCGCTCCCTTAGCAATACTATTTTATTGCTCAGAACATTCCTCTGGGCCATAGGGGACTGAATTAAATTCATTACGAACTTTATTGGGAAGGATTTTAAGCACATGCTGATGTCTGGATGGGTACAGAGGGCGCCTTCTCCGTCCTTCCCCACTTTGCTGCTTTTCCAGAGTTTGTCTTCCTATTTTTCCCTGCACGTGAGCGTTTGTGCTCATCTCCTTTCACAGTCTAGAATTCCCATACACTATCCTGGCTGCTCACAGCCAACATGAGGAATGTGGGATGGTCTCCAGGATTCCCAGCATCCCTAGGAAGCAGCACCCACATGTGTCCCTGTCCCAGCGCTCACCCTGCAGGGGTTGTGGCCCTGCTCACTGTTAGCCCGAGCAGGGTTAAACCTCAAACTCTGTCTGTTCCCAGGATTAAATGAATGGAGCAGAGGAGAGTTCTCAACATCTGCTTGTAAACTGGCATTTAAATGGCAATTGCTGGTGGAACAGGAGCATATGGTGAGCGGAGCTCGGAGTGGAGAGCAGCGGCAACGCAGCTGCTTCAGAGGGAGAGTTTTCTTGAACGCTCTCGTTTCACATGCGCATCCTTGGCCTGACTTTGTGCACCAAGGTGGAGCGTGACGTTCATGTCCTCTGCTCTACAAGGCCTCCCTGCCACCAGCGGTGCTGCCAGCTCCCAAGGCAGGGAAGAGCTGAGTCCGCCCCGGGGATCCAGCTCCCAAGGCAGGGAAGAGCCGAGCCCGCCCCTCGGGATCCAGCTCCCAAGGCAGGGAAGGCCAATGCCTGCCCCTTGAGATCCAGTTCACCCTCGTGAAGCAACGTGCATCTCCACGAAGGATATTTAGCGCTGCTAAAAAAAACAAATGGCAATAAACACAGGCAAATCCTGACACTTTTGCAGCTCCCTAGCAAGTCTGTGACATCCAGTGCCACCATCTCTATGTCCTTTTGCCCTCGTCTGGGACAGCTCTGTCAGCCTGTTCGCCAAGCCCTGGGACCGGGACCACGGTGGGGATAGGACAGGACAAGGGATCCCCAGGACACGAGGGAGAGCTGCTCTCTTGCCCACAGCCACTTGCTGCCTGGCCCACGTGTGGTGGCCCAGACAGACCACTATGTTAGAGAACACCCACAAACATAATGTCAGAGGAAAGCAGATGCCAAACACCACAGAAATCAGAGGCTTCCTGAAAGAAACGAGCTTAACACCAGATTCCCAACAATGTTGCACTGTCACTCAAACGTCAGCATCGTCATTTTGCAGGCAATGACTCGCTGCAAGTAAAAACCTTGTCACTTCATGCCTTGCACCCCCTGCACATCTCCCTTGCTGTAAGCCCTGGGGCACGTCCTGTTTAGCTCCCCACCATGGAACTAGTCTGTAAAACCCAAGCGATGGCTCTTCTGTGCCTGCGCTGGTGACAGCTAAAGTCACATTCCCCCCAAAACCCCCTCCTCGGTGCTGTCCTCCCCAGCGCATGGAGAGCCACAGCCACCAGCAGCGTCGTGCTCCAGTGCGGACCGCAATGTGCGAAGGCCCACACAGCAAGGGATCAACCATCGGATGAAGTTTAGAATTGGATACTAATGTAGATAAGCCCCCCGCCCCTTCCCCTGCACTGCAAGAACATATTAATAATAATAATAATAATAAGACAAAACACATATTGATATATGGCGAGGTGGATGTAAAAATGTATTAACCTGAGAGATAAATATCGACGCTGCTTTGTCTGTGTCACTAGTCAGTTCAAGGGACAATAAATTTTGACGTTCCCTGAAAATAGTCACTCTGTGCATTGCTGCACCCGTTTTGTACGAGCTCAAGTTATGTGGCAGCTCTGTCCCTTGCACCCACCCCTTGCAGAACCACAGATTTGCCTTTCAGAAAGGGAAGGAGGGGATACGTGAACTGCCCTGGCAGTAGCTGCAGAGGAGGCATGAGCAGGACGCGATGGGTGCGTGTCTCTACCAGACTTGTTCCAACCACCACGGGATCTCCCTTGTGATCCCAAGCTGGATCCGGACGGGGTGCTACGTGCCCAGCAGTTACCTGCTGTCCCTGTGCTGCGAGCCCCTGTGCCGGCACCAGAGGGTTCCAGGAGCAACACCAAATTGGATAAAATCCAGCCCCTTCTCCTGCAGGTGGCTGGACTGCCAGGCCAGGATAACGGGGGAAAAGGAGGTCGCAAGACAACGGCTTTGTCACCAGCACAAGCAGACAAATCTCCAATGGCCCAAAGCCAATGGAGCAGCAATTCCCACATCAACTTCCAAAAAGCCAATGGAGCAGCAATTCCCAGAGCCTTCAGAGGGACACGGATACATTTGGTGTCTATTAGCTCCTCTTGGTGCCTGTACAACAACAACACTTCTCATTAGCAGCATGGTTTGGCGATGGGGACCGTGCTGTCCCAAAAGCCAATAAATGAAAGACACCGAGCAGCACCACGTGGCCTCCTGGTGCCACATATGTCGCAACACTGCAAGGTTTTGTTAAACACATTGCTGTCCTATCGCACGTGGAGGTGTCCTTCCCCCAGCTGAAGACACCACTGAGGGGCTGGCGAAGTCTCACGTGTCAAGGAGCTGCACTGTGATCTTCCTGTAAACAGCAGCGCTGTTTCCAAAGCAGCAATGTGCTCAAGTGGCCAGAAATGAAAACACAGGGAATTTATTTTTATCCCTATTCAAAGCTTCCCTAGATAAGTGGAGCTGTCAGGGGCATTGAGAAGAGTATCACGGAAGCATTTGCTGCCCTTGGCAATCTGAAAGTCACCCACAGCTGCTTTTGATGCTTCGTTTCAGAGGTGCCCAGATGCCAGTACAAGTCATCACTATGACCCAGGAGATGTTAGCACAGGCTCAAGTTTAGTCGCTCACTTGGCTCAGACTCTTCCTCACCCATAAATTCCCTTGAGGACACTACTACATCATTGACACCAACTTGGCTTGTCAGAGGTCTACTGGCCCAGTCTTGAGCCAAAGCAAAGATGCAGCCAAACAAGTGCAGACAAGGGCGCTCTGCTGGCAGCCCCTGCGTCACCCACTGCTGCCCGCCCGTTTTCCTTCTCCTTGACCATCAAGGAGGAGCATCTTGAGGCTGGAAGCAGCACAGCAAGATTGGAAGAGCCGCTCGGAGGCAAAGGACAAGGCTAATTTTGCACTGCCAACAACTCCCCTGTCTAATACTTGTCCAGAAGCCCATGAGCTTTGCTGAAGAGAGAGGAGCCTTCCATCTCCTTCGTGCTTTAGTCAGCTATATTTCCTGCTTATAAAAGCTTCTAGATTCTAATTCCTATAAAAATTTCTGGCAGATTGGGCTAAGAACACAAACACTGCTGATAATCGAGGAGAGCATCACCAGAGACTTCCATGGAGCCAAGCCATAGTTCCAAGGATCTGTCCCACAAACTCATCTTCCTAGCTGGGGCTCCCAGGACACTCCGCATACAGTGAAATCTTTCCCGACTACAACATGACAATACAGCAGCTTCTAGGGATCCCTCCACACACTTCTCTTGCCGCTGGCAGACAGAGTTCTTCAGAGGACGACGCTGTTTTTGCCGTGCACTGTCACTCAGCAGCCCCCGGCTGCTCAGCAGAGTGATATTGGAAGTACCTGAAAGCGCCAGGAGAACGCAGAAACGCACAATATAATTAACCAGGACACAAGTGTTCAGCCAGTTAAAATACCTGACAATTATCTTCAGTTCTTAACAGGGTCAAGATTTGCTTCTCCAGTATTTTTAAATAGTGCCATTTCACAGCGCAAGCTAATAACAAGCTAAAAACGCTCAAGGAAGTCTCATGGCAGGAGGACTGTGACTGTACACGAGCCGCCTTCTTGCAAAAAGAGTCGTTCAAGTCCTTTTACAAGACAAGCATGAAAAATACATTCCGCTACTGGAAATACAGTAGTGGAAATCATTATATTAAAATAATTAGGAGCCGGGTACCACACTTACTGTCACCGTTACACAAGTCTCCCCTACACAAGTTACTTCTAGGAAGACGACTGACTTGACAGTGACCACCCATCGGTCCTGCTCATCATACTGGAGTTTAGGCTTCAAATACGGGTTTACCTGATCACTCATCACCCTTCTAATTTCCAGCCTCCTCTTGGCGCTCGTCATCAGCTCTAACTCACTTGGCTTTCGAATCGCTCATTTCCGTCCACGGAACAAAGGCTCCAGTAAACACACACACGCGCAAATTAATTCAAGGCGATTTTGAGGAAAAGAAGATCAAATGTGTTGTGCAAATACACATATCATCACCACCTGAAGGCATACTGTGGTATAATAAATACATTTTAAATTGTTCCTCTTTCGAAATGTGAATGTTGTAGCTGTCAGAAAATACATGTTTATCAGAAACTGTCATTTCTGCACAGAGAAAGTATTTTAAAAAACAGTAATATGGACAAGGGAACATGTTTTAATGGATGCTCCTTCCCTGCTAAACAGCTTCTTGCACTGGTTGCTTTGACTTGGAAGCGGCTGTCATGGTGGGGAGCAGCAAAGCTCCTCCTCGGCAGCAATGATGTTACCAATCTCCAAGTCCGATTTTTGCACTGAAAACCATCAAATGGAAGAAAAGCCCCTTGCTGCTCCATAGCTAGCAAGTTGGAAATGGAATTATTGAGGCGCGAGTGGCAGCAAGAGCGCAACCGCCAGCTGCTTTGGAAAGCAAAAGCGACCGGCGCTTCATCAGCCGACCTGAGACAGGAAAACAAAGTGAATGGCCACAAACACGACCGGCAGCTACTCAAATGCCTCAAACGGGGAGCACCAAGAGCAGAACGTCGCGATGGCGGCGTGAGGGCCGCCTGGCCGGGCGCTGGGTGGTTGGGCCTTGGGCCAGCCCCCAAGTTCTCCTCAGGCTGCTGAGGAGGGAACGCTACGGCCTCAGCGCGGGAAGGCCTCCTGCTGCCTCCCACCCGCACGGTTTTTTCTGACAACAGTATTTTACCAATCTGAAGAGATCCCTCATCTTTTCAGAGGGAAACGAGCAAAAAAAAATGTGGTAGAAATAAAATGTGAAGTTTCACACATCTTCAGAACCCATTTGTTTTAAGATTTAAGGACGATCATAATCTGTAGGAGAGTTACGAGGCTGGAAACGCTGCCATGAGAAATGTGGCATTTCAGAGTGTTTCGGGCTATCTTTCACAAAGAGAAGGGAAACGGGGGGAGCTCATTCAGGCATCTCCAGTCTAGTTATGGTGGCAATTACAAAAGTGCAGGCGAATGAAGACCAAATCCCATTCAGTGCTACCTGTGAGCATGTCGATGGAGGAAACATAAAGTAACTATTAAAAAGACCACGACAGCTTTATTCTTTAAATTAGATCTGTCCTTTGACAACACAGAGCCTGCGTCCAAGTACAATCTTCCTCTTGTATCTCAGCATTAGAAGATATCAGCTCAGTCTACTGATTTTCCTAATTTTTTAAATTAATTTATTCAAAGCAAATCCCCTTATAATAACTTTTAGCTTTAGAAACAAGCAGCAGCCTCCACTCCTTTTGTTATCCCAGCCTCACAGGGTACATTTTTTGCTCTTCTTTTACCGCTCTCTAGTTTTCTGGAGGGAGATCCACAGGGAACTGGGGTATTCCGGGGGAACTGGAGCCAGCTGCTTTCCCTATCTTTTGTAGCACCTTCCCAGGAAGCACTAAAGACTGCAAGATATTACTGCAGACTTGAGGAAACTAATTAAACCAGCGCTCCAGCTCCACAGAGGCTTCCCGTCCTCCTCCTCCCCACCCTAGGAAAAGCAGGAACGAGACACTGTGTTTTAGGGCAAATCCTATTAACACAGACAAGAAGTCAAGACATAACCAGGCATTTGATTCAGTTATGCCACTTCTAATGGAAATTCGTCAATCTGGTGATAATTGTGATCATTTCCAGCGCACAGTGAAGCACAGGATTTTAGCAAGGCCACGACACTCATAAATATTCCCTGTGCTGAATCTACACTAAGTCACAAAACACATTTCTCCTCGCAGCCTCATGCAGCTGCTCCAGCTTTGGGCACACAAGACCACAGGGATGGAGAAAAGACTTTTGCAATAACCCTGTCACATAAAATAAACATATGACTATGAACGAGAGGGGAAAAAAAAAGCCTAAACGTCATTATCTACAGCAACTGAAAGGACAGCATGTGTGGTTTAGATTAGATTATGGATTAATGTTCATAAAAAAGCTTTAAAAAACCCTAAAACTAAAAGGAAGCAATGCTGCTGCCTTGCTCAGGATCCTCTCCGTTAGCTCGCTGTTTGTTTGCTTGCTTGTGTGATTCCTTTCTGCAGTTACAAGGGCCTGGGGACTCCGGGACTGGCGCGGGGCAGAACCGAACGAGGACTCCCCGTGTCCCTGCGGCATCGGGGGGCTGCGCTGCCCCCCGGGTCACACGGCTGCTCCCACGGCCCTTCCCTGCTCATCCCCGTCCCCAGAATTGCTCAAACCTGTCAAATGGGTTTGTACTCTCGTTCCTATCATCTATCCTGGGAGGAGAGATTCCCTAGGTTCCTTTTAGTCCGTTCATCCTTGCAAGGTTTTCACCTGCTGGAGAGCAAACCTCGGACTCCCAAGAGCTCCCAGAAGGAAAATTTCTGAAAATATCCAGGATTAAGAGATATTTGCCTCTTCTCTCCCGAGCCCTGGGCAGTAGTGCTGCTCATTCCAACACTAAAACCAGGGCAGGCTCCCGCAGGGGCTGCGCTGGCAAAGCCTGTGGGGCAAAGCAAGGCATTCTACGATGTATTAATCTTAAAATCCTGCCCACAGTCAATCACATTACTGTGCTCTCCAGGAGGTTCTCACTAAGCACTTACAAAAAAAAACCTCCCATGCATAGAGTATAGAAAAGCACCGCAGCGTACTATGAAGACTCATGCTTAATTTTACATTTTTTTGTTTGGTCAAAATAGTATTTGTTCTGCACTCAAACTCATATTTGTAATGAAAACACCACTCGGCTGCTCATATACTAAAGAAACAATTCATGACTGAATAATGTACCAATTCAAAAGCAATCTCTCTAAGCTACAGGAAACCTCTTGAGCTGCTAGGCTGAACAAAATGAAGCCTCGACAAAAATGAACCTCTTGGAAACTAAATGAGACTTTAGCAAATTGATCTGAACGGCAAAATCTTATGTACAATGCAGTGTTTGTAGCCACAATAGAAAATGCTGTTAGAGGCTACCTTTGGATAACAAAAGAAATCACATCAATAAATCAGGAGACGGTGGCACTGCTTGTTTGCTCATACTTTTGAAGCAGGATATTTCACCTTATAAGGTTTATAGGTTTGTGTTTATAGAGCGACCGAAAACAGCAGCCCTCGAAAGAGACAGGAATGGAAATTAGGGATGTTTTCTTGAAACGGATGTTTCAAGATGCTCATCTTCTGACTTTACTTTCTGGCCGTGTTCTGGAGCACGTCAAGAACCTCTAAGCCCCAAAGACGCTGTGGGAGCAGGGCTTGAGTCACCTTGGTCTAAAAAAACCCACTGGTTTAGGCACTACCAGAAGGAAATGCAGCCAAACGACTCCGGTTCGGAACTACGAGGCTGCTGGAGCAGGGGGAACACCCGGATGAAAAGCAGAGGGAAGGACGAGACGCAGCCGGAGGCGCCTCCAGCAGCAGGACGGCGCCACTGGAGGGTTGGAGGCAGTGATCGCAGCCAGAATCGCTCCTTTTCCTAATTCTTATTCCGTTTGTTCAAGTAAATGATTCTGTTTTCCGTAGAGGTGGCTTCAAGTAAAGAAGGGGCTGCTGGAGAGGGCACAGAACAGGACAACGAACAAAAGGTGAATTGGGAGAGGGGGGCAGAGGGGAAACCCTTTGGGAAGACACATAGCTCAGCTCCACTTAGAAGGACCACTAGGACAGGAGATGGCAGCAGCTGCTATTAGGTTTCTTTGTTTCTTTTTCTTTCTTCCTTTCTGTTTGTTTTTCGTTCTTTTTTTTAAAGGAAAAGGTACAATGGAACAGGCCCTGGGCTAGGAGGCAGTAGTGCTGTTTTGCACTGGAGGAGTGACAGGGGCTGCTTCACAGATTGAGGCACATGCTGGGTTTGGGTTTTATAAAAAAAAAAAAAAACTATTTTGCTGTCTGGTCCCAGGGGCAAAATTAAAATCCTGCTGCAACAAGGTGAGCGGCAGCATTAGGCGTGTGGGGCTCGAAGGGACATTCCCCCCTCCGAAGCATTAGGAGGAGGAATTTTCCGTGTGCATTTGCACGGCACAGGGGATTTTCCTCCCCGCTAACGAAGCGGGATGGGCACCTGCAGATCGCACAATGCTCCCCGCTCCGCTCGGATTCCGGATTACAGGTTCACTTGGAGCTCCCCACCTGGAAGCAGGAGATAAATCAGCAATAAGGTGCCAGGGCCGGTGGCGAAATGGAGGGCCAATCCAGCCAGACTTTGGATTAACGGGTCCCAGTGCCAAGGGGACGGCAGAGGCACCGGAGATGCTGCAAGGCCACCCGAAAACCACTTTTCTTGGCGAAAATCGCCCACGGCGACTGCAGAGACACATTGAGTGGGTGTGTGGGGGTGACAGGAGGGACTGGCTGAAGTTGCTCAGAGGCCAGCAGAGCTCCTGCAGGACAGACGAAAGCTGGGAAAAGGGAAAAAAAAAAAAAAAAAAAAAAAACCCTCCAAGTGTGTGAAACAAAACCCCACAGAGAAACAGGAGGCAGCCGCCGAGATCGAGCCCTGTCTCCTAGTAACAGAAGCGCGGGAACGTGTGGCGGTGCCGATCCAGCGGGATCCTTCGCCTCCTCCGGCCATCGGCCGCCCTGGTGCCCGGCCCCCAGAGATTCCCCAAGGAACAGGGCTGGAAACCTGAGTGTCTAAATAAATAGCCAAAAGTCCATGCAGATAAAACAGAGCCACCTAAAAGCAACCCTCTCCCATCCCGAGGCCAAGGGGACGCCCCTCTCAGCACTGCACGCAGGAACGCCGCGGGGCTCTAGCCAACCTTTCCATGTTCAGCTCGTACACGATGAGGCAGCAGCGCCAAGAGAAACCACAAAATGTGAGTTCACCTCCGATTAGGAAAACAGCAGGCTCGAAAGCTGCGACAGGTAATTTTCCTGTCTTCTTTTTCGCTAACCAAGAGGAAGACATCGCTGACATTGAGACATTTGCCCAACATCTCCAGGGAACCACCCGGATCTCCAAGTCCACCATCCATCTTGGCATCGGTGTCTCCCTGCACACGCTCACAGAGATGGGAAAGGGTCACTGCCCTTTCCTATGGGCAGCACTTCCTGACAGTGCCGGCAGACTCCGTTCAAGCAGCTTGGAAAAAGAAAAACCACAATCTTGCCATTTAATTAACAGCAAAAAAAAAAAAATCTTCCATAATTTACAGAAGAACGTCTCTGTGCTTGTTGGATTCTATGTTAAATGCCTTAGCACGACAATTAAATGACTTGAAAACAAAACTAAGTGGCAGGTATATTTTTTTCAACATCACTGATCTTTCAACTAGGGGAAAAATACCCCAGCTTTAATTGCACAAAGCTGCGTATCATATTTCCCTCTCTTGAGGTTTCATTATAGGCTCGAAACCAGAGAATCGCATTACAAGCTCTTGCCTGCTCTTCCAGCTATTTCTGGGTTTTAATAATTATTCATTAATTGCACACTATGATAAGATCCTTGCTGTTTTGAAACATTTTCCCTCTGGCCCCCACACTATTAAAGACCCTGATTGCCTGCCAACAGCGTAAAATTAAAAATCAAAGCGCCACCTCCGAGAGGTTTAATACGTGCCAGCGCGGCGGCGCTGTGAGCTCGCGGCGCGTCACCGCGTCACCGCGTCACGGGCAGCTTTTGTGACACCGCCTGCCGAAACCGCGGCCGGGCGCTCCATCGACGGTCCCGTTCCCCTCCGTGCGCGCCGCTTTTCCACGGCCTCCCACGGCTCTTGGCTTGTCCGGCAGCTGGGGAGGGATGGAGGGGCCTTGGCCATGCGGGTGAGTGGAGATGCTCTGCCCTGTGGCGAAGGAAGAGGCTGAACACCAAAAAACACCAATAACCAATAACCCCCTGGAGCTCTGTGTGAAAGGTCTTCTGAAAAGCCTTAGGTTTCAATATTTAGTCAGCAGTTAATGTGTGGGAGCTACACCCCGTGTCAGTGGCCTCCTCTGGAATGCCGCAGTTGAGGGTCATGTTCCTTTGGTGGGATGCCCATACCTCTGCAAGCCCGTGGATTAAAAGGTTGGGCTATTTGTATCTATATGCGTTTTCCGCAGCAGACAGGTCCCGCGTACGAGTACAGGTCCCACAAGACAGACCTAACGCGCGTGGCTCTACCGAGGCCTGCAGAAAGTTGTGCAGTTGGATTTGGACAAGAAGGCCTCGCAGATGGGTCTCACACAGATCAAGGAACAGTCACAGTAAAGATGCTGTTTGGCTGCCTTTGGTATTTACAGTGCTCTTTCCCAGAAAATGGCATTCTTTTATTTTCATTTTGTGGACCTTGTCAATATCCTGAGTGCCAAAAGTTGTGTTTAAAGCCTATAAAATCATGCCTTAAACCACCATACCTCTGCAAGCCCTCGGATTAAAAGGTTGGGCTATTTGTATCTTTGCTCGTGTTCCTACATGTACTTTTTCTAATTCAAAGCCTTGGACCTGCCCTACTTGCTCTGCTTCCCCTACCGGTTACAGAGGTTTCACCTTCCCAGCATTTCTGAAATTAGCTCCTGCAGAGCCTCCCAGGGAAAGCACTTTGGCAAATCCCTCCCTTCCAGGCAGCTGTTCCTCTCCTTTACTCCCACACCAGCACAGCAGTTGGGGGACTCTTTGGGTTGCGATCAATGAGCACACTCAGGGAAGTACCGATGAGGCAGATGATGGAGCTGCTCCATAGCGGGATAACCATTAACTTGAGGGTACCTTAAGGTAACCTGAGGGTAACCTAAGATTAACACCAAGGTGCTAACCTCATCCGTAAGCCTCATCTGCCCCGCGTTGACAGGGAGGGAGGTTTTATTTCGTGTCACAACGACAAGTCTCCTCTGCTGCAACCTGGTGCCGCTCGCACAGATGCAGAAAACCTAAGAAAGGTCAATGTTCTTGGTTTAAAATAGCCCCCAAAGCAATTACTCCCAGCAGGACACCCGGAGCGGACTGAACTTGAAAAGGGCCGTTCGTAGCTGCAGGACGGGCTCAACAAGGACCCAGGAATCCTGCGCTTCACGCAAGAGGAGTAATTGCTTTGGGGGCTATTTTAAACCAAGAACATTGGCCTTTCTTAGGTTTTCTGCATTGCTGCGACTGCCTTTTTTCTTCCACCTTTTTAAAAAGCGACTGTGAAAATGTCTCCGCTAACTCCTCGGCACTGCGGTATCGCGAGGGGCTCCCCGGTCCCTGTTAACCAGCGGTGCCGCAAGGACCATGCGGTCTTGCCTTTCTTCTGGTGGAGTCCAAGGAGAGGAGCACAAACATTTGAGGTCTTTGGTGGCCGCCCGATGAATAACAAAGGTTGTTAATAAGCAGGTTAACGGGGTCCCGCTGCAGCAGCATCTTCCTGAGCTCTGAGAAAGGCTAATCTGTCCCCCTCCTGCGGCGGGGCACGCACCGCGTATGGGTAAGATGCAAATCACCCCTTGCAGAATTAGTGAGGATGACACGGGGATAAGAGAGGAAGGGAAAGACTACAGTGCATTTTTCCTTTACCAGTCAAGTGGGAACATTTTGCATAATCACATTAATAAAAACCTCTATGGTACGTGGTGCAAGCAGCTCTGTCTATAAGCCTTTATGCTGTGTTGAAATTAAAAAACATTTTTTTTTTAAACAACTAAAACTTCCCCAAGCCCAGCAATGTTTCCAGTTTGTGCAGGTATTCCCATTCACTCAATAATTCAAAGGACTGTGTTATTCTCTGGTCACGTCTCTGATTAATGCTAATGAGATTTTGATGAACCCAGAAAAATACCAACAGTTGTAACATGTCACAGGTAAAATATCTTCCCTTTTTCCCCCAATATGCCTGGAAATGAGCTTGAAAGATGTCACTATCTTAGCAGAAAACCATCTAATGGGATGTGTACGCTCGGGGAGCGAACTAGCACAGTTATAATTAAAGTTTCATTATCATTTCCATTAGAAAGTAGTTGCTGAGGGATTTGACTCCACAGTAAAAATTGGCTCCGTGACGGTGCTTTGTATGCAAGGCCTCTCCCTGCGTGTCAAACCAAGGCGGCCGTTCGGGGCCGGCCGCGCTCCTGCCCCGCGCGCAGGACGGGCCCGACGCAGACGTGGGAAGGCTGCAGGGTCTCATGGGCTCCAAAGGATCGGGATGGTGCATCCCGGCTTTGGCAGCCTCTCCCTATGGAAAGTCTTCTGCGGGCAGAGGCCATGGGCAGGACACCCAGCACCGTACTGCGAATACTCCTGCTCTTCCAGGGACGGATGGGGAGCCCCTCAGGGGCATGTTCACTTGGCAATTAAAGAGCGCAGGAACTAAATTAAGGAATAGCAACAGTTTGTAAGATGGAGACCCTGCTCTTAATAACCATTAAACCCAACAGGGGTCATTCACCCAGTACCACCAAGAGCACCCAGGTCACTGGGGCTCTGGCTTCGTTCGGAGCCGTCGCTGGCCGAGCCTTCTCCTGAAGGCGGAGGAGCAAATCCACATCCAGGCTCCCTAGAGGGAAGGAGCTGAGGCTGAGCATCCCTCTACTTGTAGCCCTGCTCGTATGCGGCCGGTTATCCGGGATCCGCAGAGCCCCGGCAGCGAGTCCAACAGCAGGGATGGGGCCTCCAGGTGAAGGATCTGGAATTTGCTCAGGATTTTTGCTCGGGATTCACGCATGCAGGGTGAATTTGCTCGGGAGCTGCAGGCCTGATCTGATTCAAAACTAACCGAAGATGTATCCGCGTGTAATGGGGTCCGCGTGACAAATCCACGTGTTCTGGTAATGGAAGACCAGACCTAAAGACTTTTCCCATGAGAATAAGAAGAACCAAGAGCCAACACTACAGCCAGGTTGGGAGGGATAAAAACCTGTTTTAATGTTAAACCGTGAAAAATGTGAGTCAATGAGAAGCCACTGCTTCCCATATTCCAGCACCAGGAGCTCCTGCTTCACGGCAGCTGTCCCATGGCACAGGAGCCGTGTATAAGGCAGAACATAGGGATGTTATTTAAAGGTCACCCGAGGAAGCCGGGCAGCGGGTCCGGCTCCGCTGCGGATCCCGCAGGTCTCCCTGGACAGCCCCTGTGCGGGTCTGCACGGCTGCCTCGCGCCGCTCCGGCCTCTCCGCTCATCCTTAAAGGAAACGTCCCAAGCAGATCGCTTCATGTTGCATTGGTCTTTTTAAAATTTTTATTACTTTTGATTTTTTGGAGTGTTGCAGAAGACAGTGTGGATATTTTACCATCTCCCTCTTGCAGCAGCACCGAACGCTCCCACATTAGTGTTATTAACATATGCATCAGCTCAAGCCGATCCACTCTCCCAGCTGCCCAGTGAATCAGATACCGGTAATGAGCGTCTTAATGAAGTTCCTGCCGTGGAAGCGGGAGCCGAGAGGGGGGCGTCGAACGCACATCCTGCATCCTTGAGGAGGATGCACAGCCAGGATTCATTCAGTTTATTGACTTACTTGCTCACTGCTCAGCCCCAAACTCCTGCTCAGCCCGTGATGGAGAAGTGACAATCCTGCAAGCCAGTCTGAATTGAAAAGTGGCAAATCAAAGTTAACCGGGAAGCGCCTTTCAGCTGCCCCCGCCAGCCCTGCTCTGCCCTGTGGAGGCTGCCAGGGCCGGGCCTGCCTTCCCATAACTGTCCTCCTGCTCCCCCTTTCCTCTTGTTCATCCCCAATAAATTGTTTCTTTCACTCATTACTTCAGTAACATCATTTGCTAGCACCGTGGCAGATACTGTTTCTGCAGTTTAATTAGCATTTCATGCTAATTCATAAATCAATCATGGTAAAAGTTTCTCCCACACATCAAAATATTTAAAAATAAAAATAACCGTGGACTTAGGAAAAAAGTTAATTAGAAAAAAACTCCTCCAACTGGACCTGCCAGGAATTGTTTCCATGGCAGTCTGCAACTGCAGGCTGCAAATACAAATACAAATACAATACAAATACAAATAAAAAAGGCCAGACCTGCAGTAATGCTACTGGGAGCCTCCTGTGTGTCTTTATGGAAGAGAACATTGGGAGAGGGGTAAAGAAGTGAGGATGGGGCAAACAAAACCAGCAGTCGGCACCACAACAGCAAAGCCCCAGACGGGCCAGCCGGGAGGTCCGTGACATGGGGCCGACCGCGCACGGCGCCGGCTCTGCCGGCAGCGGCAGCCTCGGTGCTCGGACGCCTTTCTGGGACAGGACGGAAGAGCTGGGCTGGGAAATTGCCAGAGATGGTTCATACAACTATCATGCAATGATCATAAGTCACTCGAGAAGCGACTCCCCCCGAGAAGTTCTAAAAATCTAAAAAAGCAAAATGAATATTTTCAGTCTTAGAGTTTTGCTGGAGATTTCTTAAAGCAGCTCAGCCTTTTCTGACTCCATCCTTCCTTCTTCCGATCACTGGAAACACAAACTCCTCTTTCTCCTTCCTGCAGGACCCCACCGATCAGCCCGGGCCCCCTCTTCCCGCTGACAGCTCAAACGCAGCTCCTATTTCCATGGTGACACTCAGATCCGCCTCTCCATGGCAGCCCTGTCTGGATGTGTCCAAACACGACGCCTGTCTCCCTGTCTCCCTGTCGCACCCCCGGTGTCTGTTCGTCAGCTCGGCATCAGCGCGAGTGCAGGTTGGTGTCACCCTCTGGCCACCACCTTGGTCACCACCACCTCGCCGCCCATCACGCCGGCCACGTGTCCATCCTGTCACCAGCCCGGTCCCCCACGCAGGCCTCATTCCTGCAGAACATCTGGATCAGGGTCTCTATTTCCACCTGCAGACCAGAGCTCCCGGCATGTTGCCCATTCTGCACTATTTCCTTCTTCAGCCTCAACAGCCACCTCTGGATTTTAATGAGCAGCTTGTGCTGTTTCCCAGGCTACCCCTCACACTGCAAACATCTGCAAAACGCAGCTCAGCCCCTGCCAGCATCCTTCCAAAATCCCTATGGGAATTACATACCTCTAAAACTCATCACTGCCCCTCCGCTGGGGGCCCTGGTTATGTGGCCGTGGCAGCTGCAAACTTTGGATAGCTACATTAGGAATACTGCCTGGAATAAAATCATGTCTTTCAGGAAAAATTCCGTGTGTCCAAATCCCGCGCAGGCTCTTCTGCAAGCCCGGTTCATAGTCACTGCGTGATTCGGCACAAAGCAGGTGTAGAAGTACCCAGGAGTGCTACCAGCAGCACCAAATTGCAATGCTGGAACGGCTCCATTTTGCTCCGCTCGGTGATGAAAATGATGAAGAATTGTAACTATATGTAGAAAATGTTTATGTTTCAAATCCTATGGCCACTGGGCTGCATTTCCTTTCTTACTCTAGAAACACAAACATTAAGTATTTTATTCCCCACAAAACAACCTGAAGAAGCACTCGGCCCTGCAGAGAGGAGGAGAGGGAACAGGAGCACTCGGGACCTGCCGAACGTGGCCCAGTTGGGGTTTTCCCTCCTGACACTTCCCCCTTGGCTAGAAGGAAAACAGTTTCTGAAAGCAATAAACAGCAATTTGGTTAAGGGGAATAGATCATTTCAGGAAATTCTCCAGGCATATCCCCAGGTCTGCCAATTCGGTGCATTTTGAGAGCAGATTTCCATTTACTTCCCAGTAAGCGAATCCTCCAAGCAAGGATCTAGCGGCTCTGCAGACACCGTTGGAAGCAGAAAACCCCTCTGTGCTCGACCTGCAGGAGCAAGAACTGTCACTTTTACCCCCTGGCTCTGCCCAGCATCAGGCTCAAATGCAAAAATCTTCATTACGCGACTGGCAGAACGATGCACCAAATCTCCTGAAATCTCCATAAACCCGCGACATTTTATAAAGGCACATCTTGAGCCTAGAGGTTATTTTTTAAGCTCATCTGTGGCTGTTGTATTTTGATTTCTTTCTTCTCACACATTCTTTGATCTGCTTATTGCACCTTTTCTAAAATAAAAATGAATTTGGGGACTGGTGTTGGGTTTTGCTGAAAGCAGCCTCCTGTTCCATGCGAAATATGCCACAAGCTCAAGAGAGTAACTTGTTTATACTATTTATGCTGTAATTATTGTTGGAATTTCAGTATTATAGTACATTCATGATAGCAACTTTATTTCTGAGACTTCTCAACCTAGAAAGAACGAGGGTGTTGACAGGATTTTTTACATTTGAAGTATCAGACACAGCATCAAGAACTTGTCTTCTGCTATCTAGTTGGTGTTGTGAACTCTAAGAGATGATGAATGAAGGAAAAAGAATAGCTTTTCCACACGATATTGGTTTCTGTAGGCATCTGATGGCCCCCTGATCCAGCATGGAGGTCTTTCCTTGCTGTATCAGTGACAGATGCCAGTCACATTCAATTAGTCTCCAAGGAGTGATTCTTAATGCTCACATTTCCAAGTATAAAACTAGAGATTTTCCTTTTTCTTTTTTTAGCAGCCAACTGCTTTTTCCACTGAAACTGTCCATCAATCAATAAGAAGGGGGGACCTTCGAGTGATGGCTCTGGATGTTCAGAGGAAAAAGGGTAAAACAATTTGTAAGTAAGAAATTGCTTTCTCCACTGCTTGAAGTGTCTACCACCATGGGAAGTGGCAAGCAGTAATGATTAGTTCCTGGTCTTTTCGTGGACAAGGCTATATTAACATCTAGGGCATGTGATGGCAGCTTGCTGCCCTTAACCATACAGTAACCTTGAATATTATATACCCTCCAACACCTCCAGTTTTGAGAAACCAATATTTTTTGGAAGTGCAAATTTCAGAAATGAAATTAGTAATGGAGCAGGTGGAAAGCAGGTTAAATACAAAGGTGCCCGGCACTATCCTTATGCCAGCACATTTACAGCTTAATATGCCATTTGAAAAATAACAGTGCATCAGAAGAATACAACATTTCTCTGTCCTCAGTGTACTCTGGCAATTCAGAGAGAATTGCTAAATAGAATATGTAGGAACATAGCACTAAAGGGACATATAGGTCAAGGAGCCCAGTCCCTTGATATTGGAGACAACGACATCACGTAATCCCTTTAATAAACTGATTAAGATCCATCTGCAAACTAGTTAGGTTTTTGCCCCCCAAATCCCAGTGAAAGGCTGTTCCAGAACCTCACCTCTTCACTGATTAAAAAGCTTCTTCTAATTTCCATCTGAATTTCCATCTGAAATTTATTCACGGCCAGTTTATTACCAATTTGTTCTTGTGCCAGCAGTGTCCTTTAGCTGAACTAGCTCCCTTCTCTCCCTGGTGTTTACCACTCTGATGTATTTATAGACAGCAATTCACATCCCTTCTCAAGTTTCATTATGCTGGGATAAATAAACAGGCAATCCTGATATCTTCTTGCAGCAGAACTGCTCTGTCCCACTGCTCATCCCAACATCCTTTCAATCCAAGTCCCTCTAGTGAACACCAGGAACCCCGTAAGTCCCCACACTATTCCAGAGCAGATGTTCCTGCTGTAAAAGTCCCCGTTTTCCCTGACTTTATTGGAACTTTTACCTTGGATCACCATTTCCTCATTGCTGGGAAGCCTGAAGGAACCCCCTGTAGATGTAGGTTGCTCGGCTGCATTTGCCAGCCACGAGTCTCCTGTTCAAAGCAGACTCATTCGTTGTGGATGCTGCTGCTCTCTGGACGTGGGACACGGTGCGCACAGCAGCACATGGAGCATCATGGACTATTTGGACTCCCTGAACTGAAACGAGCTGAGAGTCATACCCCTGGACTGGATCCCCTGGCCAGCCACAAAGTGGCCTTTCCTCCACCCAAAAAATCCCCTGAGGAGCTTAATTAAGAGCCCAGCAAAGAGCTCTCAGAGAGCATCTCCCTCCCTGGGCCTCAGGGAAGGCAGTGCCAGCCCTCTCCTTACCAAGCTCCCTGAAGAGAAGGACATCTCTCCTTGGGGCAGTGCTAGCTGGGATACAAAATTCCCTCCTTTAATTGTGGGGTTTCCAGCTTTCCAATAACTCATGGAGAGACTGAGCTGTGAGCTCTTCTGGGCTACTTAATGAACTGGGATCTTAACGAAGGAGGCATCTTGCAGTGAGGTCCAGTGAGCAAGGAAGGTCATAGAGAGTAGGATGGGCCCAGCCCTATGGCTGAGAACTCACTGAGGTTCAACCACAGCTCCCGACACCTATTTCTGTGTTATTAAACATTAAAGGATGCTTATTATTATTGTCAGACATCAAAGGATGCAGTACAAATCATCCCATTATGGCTGCTAAACTCCATATTTTCATCCCTGCTGAACCTCCCACCCCAACATCAGAAAGGCAGTTTCACTGAAGCCATGACTGCTCCTATAGCAACTTCTGTGGGTGGGGGTCATCTTCACACAACAGCAGCTCCTCCCTCCTGCTCTCTCTCTCTTTTCTTTTTCCTTTTTTGACTGTCTTCTCACCCTACATCCTTCATTTGGATGGACTTATTCTCACCTGCTGTGGTGTTACACTTTGATATGCAAAATGTGCCTCATTCCAGTCCACTTCCCATTTTTCATCTATGTCTTAGTTTAAACCCACTTTCCTTCCCCCCAACAAATTAATGTCATGGAGAAACAGACAATGTCATCATCAAGAAAGATACTTTGAGAGGAAAATGCAATACTCTCCATAAGTCTTAATTCAAAAAGCTCTGATTCTGTGACTGCACATACAGGTTGAGACTTTAAGAAGTCTCTTATTGCTTATATACCTCTTATTTTCTATTTATTGCTCATGTGCTTCCACGCAGAGGTGCATTAGGATGAAACTGCCCTTCCAGACTTGGCAATTCCTCAATGAGACCCTTCATGCCTCTCTGCCTTCTCCAAACATTCAACACTTTCAGCCTTTACCACCACCACCTTTAACAAAAACAGAGTGGACAACCCAAGACAAATGAAGACAGACAGTGATCAAGACAAAGCGAGTGCTTTAAATTCACTATTAGACTCCTTCCAACGCTGGCAACCAAAAAGACCTTTTCTGGCCTTAGGAAAATCTCAAACTAACCTGCAGGCCAGGCACTCCAACAAATTTAGCTGAAAGAAAAGAATTGGTTTGGGATGCATCCTGGCATGCTGGGAAACACTTGCTATTCCACACCTAAGAGCACTGGAGCACCTCAGAGAGGCTTCAGAGTTGAAAGACCAGGCAAGAGGCATCGCTACAGCCACAGCAGAGCGGCTGCGGCCGAGGAGGTCTCCTCACTTCTTCTCTGCTGCCTGTTCCGGGCGATGCAGCCCTGCACATCGGCCTCAGAGCTGCCATTCAGGAGCAACATCTTTAAATTATCCCCATCTGAAACAAGAGCTGTCCCCAATACATTTTGGAGTTTTTTTTTAAAAAAAACTTCTTTTTTCAGTGGTCTTTCAGATTCACAACAAGTCGCTTAAAACAAGTCGCTTAAAATATAACAACAAAAATAGCATTGAACACGCAGTGTCTGTTGTCTGTATTTTCAGAAAACAACTTGTATAGGTCCCACTGGAATCACAATATCAGAAGACTTTAAAGCAGGGATTATTTTAGTGGGAAAAGTATATAAATATTTATTTTCTGATGAAAAAAAATCTTAGAACTTGTCAGGATCTCCCTTGCACACCTCCCCCTCAGAAAAAAACACTTATTAAACCTACAGCTTATAGGAATAGATATATACATAGCTTTAAACAAAACTTTCCCCAGGAAAAGATCATCCAGTCGCAGGGGAAATTTCTGATGTAACCAGAGAGATTCAACCTCGAAACAGGCAACAGTCTGGCAGTTCAGACTAGGTCAGGGCCCTTGCTCTGCTGCTCATCTCCAAGAGCCCTTGCCAGCAAATTATGGGTAATGAGGGATTTCTTCTGAAGGAGCAAGGGGAGGAAAGGTGGAGGGAGTTCAGTCTAGCGCGGAACAGCAGAAAAGCACCGATATTTTGAAATGGAAGAGGGAAGGAAAAATAGGTACTTAATTTAGCCATCCCTCTTGTTGCTGCTGTTTTATCAGAGCCTTCGGTTTCTAAACTTCAATCAAAGCACCCACACCTGCAGGGAAGCATTTGCTATCTTCAAATAAAACCACGTTTAAATTGCCCTCGTCTGTCCCAACGCGGTTAGTCACCGAGCACTAGTGACAGCCACACGTCGCAGTGTCACGCGTCACACCAGACCCGTCTGCTCAAGTCTCTGTCTTCACTTTCTTCTTAAGCACAGATGTCACTTCTGCAGATTACTAACCCCAAATATGACTTGCTTTTCTTTTGAATACATTGCTTTCCAGACTCTGTTCTTCTGTTCCCTCTAATTCACTCTCTTTAGACAAAAATGTCAGAACTACATCTTGTAGCTCTTACCCCTTTTTTACTTCAAATAGGAATATACTGAAGTCAAATTCCAGTTTTAGCGCCTTGCTCAAGAGCTCAGTACAGCAGCAGAGTCGGGTTGCAGTAGGACAGACGGATCCTTCAGCACATGCAGGAAACGCTACCATGGAGGCTAAATATCAGCATTTCAGGGAAAACGTTAAAATATTCACACAAAACAGTCACTGAAAACAGAGGCACTTCAGCATCAGAGTCTGACATTTCTCAATAATCAGAAAATCAAGCTGAAAAGCTGCATGTCAGGAGATGGAGACCAGCCACCGGTGTTTGGGGTACTGAGCCCATTAGCCTCCAGCTGAATCTGAATTCAAGTTTTAGTATCATACTCAAAAGTAAAGGATATTTTTTAAGCGCTTTACATTGTTTAGCATGTACATAAATTTAAAAAAAAAAGGAAAAAATGAAAAGGTAATGGCTGTTTTACCATCTACCTCCTTAGAGCTATGTCCATTAAGCATAACTCTCAAGCTGTCTAAAACCAAACTTCACATCTCTTAATGCACTGCAGGAACCTTCTTCTGTTCACAAGATTTACTACAGATAAACAAAGATTAGGGACTTGGGTATTTTACAGCACTGTTCCCTCAGAATTTTGTTTCCAAAACCTCTAATATGCACCTGCAGACTAAGCAGCTCTTGTCTTGATGTCCTTGTCCCACTAGACTTCAGAACTAGCAATGGGAATTTCCTTCCAGTCCACAGAAAAGACAATAATATAAGATCTGAGCTTCCTTCACAAACCTCCTCCAGGATTTTCCTCCTGCATCCTCCTGCATGAGGATTTTCATATAGAGGAAAAAAGGCAATTTAAAATTTCATGTTTTCATGCTAACAGGCATCCCAAAGACTATTTTAAGTACTTAACATGCACAAAACCTTTAATACAGGGAGAAGTATGAGTGTAGAAACATCAGTTTGGTGGGTTTTTTTTCTTGTTTTACTGTCTACAATGACTTAAAGTAACTTAGATGCTAAAGCAGTTTGTCCATAAGCAAATTCTTCTAAATCGTAGGCATTATACTACAAATGAACCCACTGATACTGATGTAACTGATAGAGTTCTTATGTACTTAGCCTTGTTAAACTCTTAACTCCCTCCATCAAGCAATTAAGGCCACTTGTAAATGTGCAAAGTTGATTTGGTTATTATAAAAATAAAGCTAATGGACTCAATTATAATAAATGCATGGGTCAGTGACTGTAGCAATTTCTCAAGCCTTCCTCTAAACCAAGGTTCGACTTGGTAACAGACTCCATCTCCCACTAGCACGAGTATGGCAGGGCACCCACACAGTGGTCGCTCCTTCCACTCCTTCCTCCACAAAGACTCAAGAAACCTATTTATAGAGTAGTTCCATTTATGCTGACTGTTTATTTCTTTCTGTTTTTTTTTTTTTTATCCTTCTCTTGCCTGGAGTTTCTTTGTAGATCTAAAGACCCTGGTGATTTTATTCTCCTAAACACATCTGCTTATTCCCAGACTGAAGTCCTCAAAATCCTTTTTGCAATGTCACACTTGGTTACTGAGAGAGTGTTTTGAAGCAAGTAGAGGGTTTTAGCTTCAGAGAGTGAACAGCAGGAGATGATTAACACTTAGGGAGCAAAGCTGTTTATTGTGTTTTAAATAGTGCAGAAGAGTTTGGTTTTTAAATTGCCTCTAATTAGTGTAATGTACTTGTGTGTGCATGCGTGCACCTGATCTTGACTTCACAAGCACCAAGGTCTCTATCAGACTATTGACAGAAGTGTCAAAATCCAGAACATGAAAGAGCTGCTGCTTTTTTCTGCTATAAATACCCGCTCAGGTGGTCTCCACAGGTGAGGCAGGAGGAAAAAGGAGGACACAGAGGGAGTTGCTCATCCTCGCCAGTTCTCGACGTGCATCTTGGACAAAGCAAAGTGCAAACGGCAGGTTAGATCTTCAATGGAGTGCAGTGACAGCGTGAAACACCAGCGGAGCCCAGCAGTTCTTCCTCTGTGTCGTGCTTGTTCCTCGGACACGTCGCTCCAGGGATTCTGGAGAGCTTTCTGCATCTTGCTGCTGGGAGTGATGCAGCAAAAGAAACATCAAGGGTTGGGATGTTCTGCTCTTCCCCAGCTGCTGCCAAAGAGCATTTGGGCCCATAACTCGTTGGCTGAGGATCACGATGCAGGTTGTACGTTGGGAGCCCCAATGCCTCCTCCACTCTCAGTTCTTCTCATCATTTCTCTCCTCCTTGCTTTACTCACACCTGCGTTTGACTCTTTGAGAAGGGGCGCTCCCTTGCACCCTCTCCAAGAGCCACCAAGACCTGGGATCACGCAAACCTGCAGGATGTAAGGCGAGAGGAGACGGCCCCATGGAGCCATACTCAGACAACTGGACCACGCACCGCGCACAAAAGCCCAGTAAAACTAGTCCCATCTCAGCTGCTGCCCTTGGGAAAAGGAGAAACTTGCGCTCACACCACGATCCAGGTGGCTTGGCTTGCCCTGATGCAGTTTATGCAGGAGCCACAGTGCTGACCTACCAGTGCTTCCTTCAGCTGCGCATCATTCAGCTCCCCATCTGGTATTTTACTGAAGGGCCCGGGAGGAGAGGCAGAAAGCAAAGCCCTCACCCACCACAGCACGGTGTTTGCCAGCAGCAAGGTCCATAATCCATCGCGTTAGGTCATTAATCAGAAAAATACTCCAACATCTTGCTACCAGTAATCCATGCAGCTTAAACGACATCTTGCAGCAAGCAGCAAACCATCGTTATCACTATCTATTAGCCCTACAGGTACCTGATAAGAGGCAAATTAAAAAAGGGAGATCAAAGAAATGGAAAATGATATTTAGCTGGCTCATATTAAATAAAGTTTTTGACTTGGGCTCACTGGAGAGTGATGCTTAAATTGCTACAAATGGAATTGACATAAAGACAAAAGAGATTATTAAATCTCAGTGCCAATCATTTAGATACAGGACCACAGCTCTGCCTTTGAGAGCATTTTTCAAGAAGGGAAGAGTGAGTGAAGGATATGAACAAAATCTAACCTAAAGACTTAAAACAGCCCTTGGTACCCATTCGAAGTATCTGGAAATCTTTTTCAGAGGTGCTCTGAATAAAAGCCACCTTAAAATAAACATTTCAGAAAGAGAGGCAAAGCCTAATTTAGACTAAAAGTATATATTTGCTCATGAAAAACTCAACCACTTTTCTTAAAAAAAATACAGAATAAAATAAAATAAAAAAATCAAAAGCAGTTTATAAAATCACCAAGCCTGGGATTCACCCACATAAGTATTGGTGGCCCCTCAGATACAGGTCTAATTCAAAGCCTGCCCATGCCGTGGGACAGCTGCCCCGTCCTTCCGTGCGGTGGCAGGAACAGCACTGCCAAAGCAGATCACAGACAAGCGTGGCCAGATAGAGCCATCCCTTTGGTTCGCTCTAGTGAAGTGTGACAGGTCAGAAGGCAGATCCGTGTAACACAGAACTGGTCATCACAGACGGAATAAATGCAAGAGATGAAAAGGCAAGGCTCAGCTCGGAGAGGGGTGCACGCAGCAGCACGAACTGTCTCTTCTACACCTCTGAGTACACAGGGAGGGAAGGTAAGTGTCTGGAGGGAGAGAAAAGTATCTTGGCTGGTTTTGAGAAGAAAACACTTGTACCAGAAAACAAGGAAAAAAAATATCCTGAGTCTAGCGTGATGAATCCCCCTAAGCTTCCTATATGGCACATGAATAAAACAGACATCATGGATAGGACTTGACATATGTTAAATTTCCTCCTTTGATGGAGACCTAAAGAATACAGAACATCTGTATAGCTTCGCAGTGGTACTGTGCTATCCTCTTAATGGTTTCTAATTATCCTAATGATCCACTTCTCTCTGTAGACTGGAGATGAACTACGTGATCAAGGCATGGCTGAAAAAGTCACATTAAATTAAAATTAAGAACTAAATAACAACACACTGCAGCTTGCCCTGCAGTGAGACAGCGTTCAACCCCCGGGCTCTTCATCCCCCAAATCTGGGTGCTGAACAGTCACTCTTGGCCAAGAGGGAAAGACCTTGGAGGTGACTTCTTTTTTAAAAAGGAGGCACAAAGGAGTGAAACAACCCTCCCGTGTGATAGTGATGGGGTTGCTACCTGGCGCTCCAGACACCCCTTGGTCATCTTCTTCCAGGAACAAGGACTCCAACAGCTGCTCCTGTGAATGCAGTTGCCTCCTTCATTGCTCAAACACATGTATTCTTATGAAAACAAAATCATGGAGCCTTCTGGAGGTGGTGGCACAGCGAGCACCGTAACCATTCGCCCCGTGGACCACAAGAGAAGTGCCCGCAGCACCATGTGGCACCTCAGGCTGTGCCCAACACTCATAAATCAGATGAAAGTAAATCAGCGCCGTCTTCCCGACTGTATCAAATGTGGAGTTATTCCTCTGCAGATATATCATGGGTATTTATCGAGGGTAACATCAAGGTTAAGATGATTAAGTAACTAATTTCATTAACGATGATAAATGTTAACAATGATAGATAGGGATCGTGGATGCATCTGCATAAGAGTGGGTTGTGCTGAAGGACCACTAGTAACCCCTGTCACTAGGTGACAGTCAGATACGTCCACCAGGAGTTAAAGAACCATCTTCTTGCACTCAGGTTTTGCTCCCAGGTTTTACACTAGAGATGCTTCTACACTAGAAGCAGCTAGCGGGGATCTTGGGGACAGGCCACCTCCTGCACGGGGACAGCGGGTGGGCTGCCCTGTCCTGGGAATGTCCCTCTGTCCCCTCCCATTGCTTTTTGGACTAGCTTTTCCTGTCTCCATGGACTAACGTTCCTATCCTGTTGCCCTGTTCCAGCAGGAACCTTCCCTCTTTCTCTCCTGGAGAAGGTGGAGGCCCGAGCAGCCAAACTGATGGGTTAGAGAAGAGCAGAGAAGCCAGATGACCTGCACTACCAGCCTCACTCCTTCCCTCCTCTCCAACGAGAACAGCTCTGGGGTGCAAATTATTCTGTGCAAATAGGGTTTTCCCTGCTGAATTTCCCACCGCCATCTGCTTGCACTTGAAAGCAGTCACAAAACAGCTTAGAAAGGAGGAGGGAAAAAAAACAACACATGCAAACAAGAATAAGGAGCACGTGGAAAACCGACGCCTGCCTTCAGGGAAACGCTCCCATCCGCAAGGCTGCGGCCTGGGAGACAAGGCCCCGCTGGCGACAGGGCCGGTTGAGGCCATCGGGGACACGGAGCCCTCAGATGAGGCTGCTGTTCCAGAGCCCTCCAGAAGCATCTAGGCTAGGGACACTCAAAGGCTGGACACGAACTTCACATTCGGGTTAATTTGTTCGTTATTTTTAGCCATCCAGGGCTCTATTCCCAGCACTAACATCAGCCGGGCTCATGTAGTGATGGACAGGAGCTAACGGCGCAGGGTTTGCAGCACGTGCGGGCGCCCGTGGCGCTGCCGAGGACACGCTGGCACCGGGGGACACGTTGTGCCCCAAAAAGAGGATGCCTGGTGCCAAGGGGCTGTCTCCAGAGCAGCGCTCCGAGCCAGCGGGACACCCTTACAGACACCACACACCTTTTTGCTACCCTAAACCCAAGGGTAGCTGCCCCCAACCACGTGGATTTAAAATAAACCAAATTACTTCAAAACTAAGCATTTCCTATAGCACCACGTTAAAAACTTTGCATTTTGCTTCCCGATATACACTTATTTAAAAGGAAGGAAAGCAAGCAACTTTCTTCACCCATGTGTGACCAAAGTGCTTTAGCAAGGCAACTTTAACTGAATGCAAGAGCCTCCTGGCGATACATTCTTAAATACTCAAAGCGGATTCAGGTTAAAAGCATTCAGGGAAAGGAAAAAAAAATAAACAACAAACCGAAGCCACCTAATGTGTGGACATGAAAATGCTGACTTTAAAGCAGTCGCAGCTTAAAGCATGGCACCAATTTTCTCCAAAACTTGGAACTCTCCAGTGAGGGCTATAAACAAGCTAATTTGACATTGCCGGCTCCAGCCAGCTTAGGCTTACAAGGGTGCACAGGTTTTTTTCTGAGGATATGGGGAAAAACACATTTTCCTCATGCTTGCATAAATCAGAACCAGCGGAACCAATGTTGCCTAAATTAAGCGGAGAGGAAGAGCAAGGAAAAGCCTAAATACAAAAGCTTCAACTTGTGGAAAAGAAGAGACATATAGAGCAACCAGGAAATGCTCAAGGAGCACTTCATGGCACACACTGCTCTGTATTGTTCTAGGATAGGGTTAACATCCCAACGTCATTGAGAATCTTCATGTTTTCTTCACATTACATGAGCAAGTGCCTAATGTGCTATACTAAATCTTCTCCCGTTTCTACATTTAGTTATTTCCTCTCCATTTCCCCCACTTATTCCCTGTTCCTATGGAGCCTCCTGGCTTCTCACCGTCTCTTCCCCTCTTCCTTCCTCTTTACCATGGTGCTTTATCCCCACAATGTGGATATAGGAGTCTGCTCTCTGTGCCAGTCCAGGTGGATCCAATTCCATCTTTCCCTGTCGTGCATGGAGACCTTTCTCATTTTTGCACAACGCTGCTCGAAGTCTCCCCTGCTCTTATGTCCCCTTTTCTCACAGAGAAACCTTCCTAAGCGGGTTTGCAGAGCTGTGCTGTGGCTGAGCTACCTAATGTAGGCACCAGCTCCCATTTGGTTATTTATGGAGAGGTATTTGGATCATGGCTGTTTACGGGAGATATTTGGATCATGGTCATTTATAAGAGGTATTTCATCTCTACCCCCTCTGTTTTGCTAAATAAGTGTGCAAGGTGCCAGTTACAATACTGCATCCAGATTTTAAGAAATTCAATGCAGGAAATGTAAATCACTGAGTAAATGAAATATTAAGTGATCATGAGAAGCATTTTTTACCATGCAGAGCTGGTTTCATAATAAAAATGAGGGCCATAATCCTCCTTTACATATAATTTTCTGCAGGGTTGTGTAATTTACAACTTACACAAAGCAGCGGAAAGATTAAAGACACCTTTTGAATTAAAACTAAAGAAGCCGGCAGACTTCCCACAGTAGCAGCTTATTACACCCCATGCAGCTTTGAGGAAGGAAAGAGAGTCTGCCCAGGGCACAGAGGGGGGCATTGCAACATATTTCCTTGGAAAAGGTAGGCGCAGCGGGAATAGCCCCTTCCCAGTTTATCCCGCATCCCGTCCTGGACGTCTCCTAAACTCCTATCTGACGTGGCGGCCCCGCTCCTTCTGTCTGCTGCTGCCCCCTTCTGCCAGCGAGGACCCGGAGCCTTGGACGTGTCCAAATTCCAACCCCTGCCCTCGGAATTTTGCCCTTCCCGGTGTGTCCCCTTGCCCGGAGCGCGCTGGCTTCTCCGCCTGCCCTACGAGGGACCCTCAGGCGGGTGAATCCAGCGAGATGCAGCGCCCTGGAAGCGGCTGCATTAGCAAAACGAGCCGTGGCCATTAGGAGAGCACAAAATCCCCCAGGAAGAGCGCGGGTCACGAAACGAGGGCTGCTGCAAAACACCGTGTCTGCAGAGGGCTGTTCTCCAACATCTCCCCCCAGGTTCTCATGGGCGCTGCTAACTCCCCTGCTCTGCTTTGAGGAAGAAAACGACCGCAGGAGGCAATCTTTAAAAAATTCCCACTGGGAATACTACTGCATGAACTTGCATGGGGGAGTCCCATTCGCAGACCCTCACTGTAGCTTAGACAGTTTCTCTTCAATAACACCTTTTCTATTACAAACATTTCATTCACACGTGTTTAACAATAAACTAAGTGAGCTAAATGCCACCAAGATGGCAAACTCCTCTCACTTGCAAGTAGGAGGATGCCCCAATCCCTCCCCACCAAAGCCTTTAAAGGGCTGGTGGATTGAGGAGAGATGGAGGGAGAAGAAAAAAAAAAAAAAGACTATTTTCAGCACTGTCTGTTGCAAAGGTAAATAAATCATCAAATGTTTAGTTAAAAATACAAATTCATATAATGAGTAGTTAGGGTCCAAGGTATAGATCACAGATCTCCAGCGATCCAAGCAAAGTCGTCTGCTCTCATGAATTCAAAACCAAACAGATTAATTAAATTTTTACAGGTCTCTTAAGTAAAAACATCACCTTAAAAACCGCGCGGGTGCCTTTGAGGCAGATCTAAAGGCAGTCGGCTCTTCCCAAAGCAGCTCAGGAAGCTCCCGGGAGCCTCCCAAAGAGCTTCCTCCCGAGCAGGCAGCGGGGCTGCTCCCGAGAGCCGGCTCTGCCGCCTGGGAACACCCGGCCACGGTGTCTCCCCATAACAGAAACCTCCTGGGCACCTCGGTCGTACTTTTAGCTTTTAGCTTTTGCTCAGAAAATGAGACTTAATGATTTTGAGAGTTTTTCTTTACAATTCTCACATTCCTCCAACAGGAAAAGCCACTGAATCACACAGTATCATTTTCTACAAAAAAAAGAGTATCTTAGAGGAAAAAAAGGCTAAGGAAACAATCCCACAACACAGTGCGCTTGCTCATCACAGACCTTTGCACCATAAAATATTATATTCAAATAAGGAATAAGCTAAGGGCCAACATAAATTTTCTGCAGATTTTTTTGCAGACTTGAAAGCTCGGTGAGCGAAACCCTAGGCACACGGTGTGGGAGGGTTTTGTTGATGGCACAGACTGGTTATTACCCTCAACACAGAGCTTTCCTTAAACCTTTTATTGCATTTTATTCCATTTATTCCCCTACACTCTATGACTTGAGCTATGTTGTGGTGTGCGATTGCCAGCAGGTGAAAGAGCCCAGGTCTGTGTTATTTGGTAGCCAGCCATGGAGCAATTCCCACTCCAACACATCAGGGCTTGACTATGGCCACTATGCCCTTGGAGCAGCACATGGGGAGCACCAGGGGTCCCACAGGACACATGGCCCTTGGATCCTCTGCCCCGAGGCGCCTCTTCGCTTAACACGTGGGATTTCCTGCACCGCGGGCACAAGCGATGCTATCGTCACATTGCTTTTCCTTAAATCATTAATTACTGGGAATAACGATGGGTTCCATGGAATAAAACGCTCTACGTGGCTCCCTCTCCAGCAGCACCCACCTCTGGTTTCTCCTTGCAGGAGGTCCCATCCATCCTGCTCACCACAGACCTCCAGAAGAGCCCGCGGTGCCTCCGAGAGCGGGGAAATAAATATAACATTTCTCTGCTTCCTGTAGCAGCTATGTTGAAGTGTTGTGTGAAAACAGCACAAAAATGCACGTGTACTAGGGTTGCCTTCTGTGGGTGACTTGTTCCAGAGGTGAAAAATCAACCCAATTACCAGCAGTTTAAACCTGGCACAAATAATAGTCCAATAAAAAAAAATTTACTGGAAACACCTATTTAAGTTTTACTGGAAACATCTCCTGGACACAGAGAGTGAAGGTATTAGTGCTAAGCTCTGATTTTCTTGGGCTGGCAAAAGACATGTCATCCTTTTCATTTAGGAAAAAAGGGCTGAGGAGGACAGAGGGAGGGAAGAGGGAAAAAAGAAAAAATAATATTGAGACAGGCTTTCCAGTGGTTGGGTCTCCAGTTCCCATCATTTATTGCATTTTTTTTTTTTTTTTTTTGCCAATCTGATTACTGGAAGGCAACCTCTAGCTCAAGCAGAACACCCCAAAAAAGATTTAATCTAAACCACCCACCTTCTCTAGGGTAGAGAAGTATTTCTAGGGTAGAGAAGTCCTTTCCCCTCCCCTTTCGAAGCCTAATCCCATCCTGAGGAAGTAGAGCTTAAAAGGCCAGCACAATCCCTAAATTAAACATAGAGCAATTGTAACAGTTCTTTAGTATTTGTAATTATTTTTCAAGGGGAAAAAAATCCTTCTATTATAGGTGTACACAGAAGAGTAAAACCTGTAATATGAATGAGGACACAGCACATTAAAAATGTAAATTAAGAATTAAAAAGCAAAACAATGGAGTTCTGCCAATATTTTTATAACCATACAAATTGCTAATCAGTATCCAGTGTCATGTTGGCAGACTTGTTCAACAGGGAGCACAAAGCTGGAGACAAGATGATGGACTATCCTCTCCAAAGGACGCGCTCTCGGAGCTACGTCCCTCCTGCTAGACGCTTTCATCCTTCAAAGCAGAGAGGTGAACACACCGGTAGCATGAGTGATGTGTTACAAAAGGAGATTTTTTTCCCCCCTCCTTGTGAAAAATTGGACCCTGTGCTTCGTGGACATTCATCTGTGAGCTTTTGTCATCAGGAAAGCAACAGTGCCCGTTACAAAGCTGCCCAAGAAGCACTGCTGCCAAAACATTAACACATGCTCGAAGACTTGGTTTGCTTTTTTTTTTCCTTTCAAATGACAGGGAATTTAGTGAATGCAACATTTTTATGCCAGCGCCATAGTACAGAACGCAAATTCTTGCATCAGAGGAGCAGAGTTTGTCAAAAACCTAATCAAATAATGTATGTGCATTCCCAAATCTCTTTTTTTTTTTCTTCACACAGTGGAGAAGAACTGAAAACTCTCATGAGCCATCACCTTCCTCAGTCGCACACCTTCCTCACCAGACCCAGGTGAACGTTGGTCAGTCAAGTGCCCCAAGTGTCTCTGTCACGCAGAATATCTATACATCATCTTTACACTGTGGTTTAATAAACAGGGAACCATAGCATCTATCCAGTTGCTCAGTACAGTTTTCATGGTTTTGCTATTGATTTTCACCTACTCGCTGAGCAAGTGAAGCATTCCCAGCCATAAATGTGGCCACAGGAGGAAAAAGATGGCATGTGTCTTCATGTGGTTTGCTCTCCATATGCCAGTTTGCCTTGGGAAATATCCCCCCTAGTTGCAGTCCATGTTCCACAACTTCCCAAGGGAAACTTCCCCCACTGTCCTTGCATGCACAAAATAATCTTTACTAGTCCCTCCTCATACATGCAAAGAGAGAAGATCAGCCAGAACTGGGGGAGCTTTAGGGCTACGGCTCAAGTGACCAAGGGCAGGATGAAGGCAGAACCTCAGAAGCGCCCCTCACCTTGTTCCAGTCCTCTTAATGCCTCTCCATGCTACAAGCTCACTAATTTTTCCTCCACGCTCTGCCCTTCACATGCTCACCACGCCACATAAACATGCCAACCTGATTAATTCGGAAGCAAAACGCTGCGGTGGCCAAAGCACTGCCGTGGGATGGGAATTCAGCTCCCGGAGGAGCCACACATTCCCCATCCCTTTTTATCAGGCTCTCAAGTCTACCTGACACCGCAATTCCCTGCCCCACAGCACGTCCCGTGCAAATCCAGCCCGGAGACAGAGCTGGAGCGGCAGGTTTAAGGCAACTTTTGATTCCAAATCCCTCCCGCTTACATCCAGCCCGCGAATCCTGATTCACTGATAAAAAGGAAAAAAAAGAGATGGAAGTTCATAACGCATGACGGCTAAACAATTCTTAGAGATATACACTGATGACATTTTAAATCCCAATGCAAACACTACATAATTCATGATGCTCAGTATATCTAAGCACGCTGGAAAATGAATGTGCTGCATTTCTCTCGAGGACTTGAATTTCTCCATCATTAAAACACTTTGGAAGGTGGGAGGAGGAACCTGATAGATTTAAGGTTTATACTTCTATCCCAGTACATTGCCAGGGAGATAAATTATTTAGTGGCTTCTTTTTCCCTAACCATATTTTTGACAATATGCTTCATGCTCTATTTGCCACAAAAGTTGTGACACTGCAGTCAGTCTTCAAAGAATAAAATATGCATTTTTCATGGCAAAAGATCAAAAAAATCTCATTTTTTATTACCCTGCCATTGGTTAAGTCAAGCTCTGATAATTAGGATATTGGATATTTATGAGGAGCTATTCTGCCTTTATTATTGCTTTAGGTGCCTGTTGACAGATGCAGCAAGACAATTTACACTGATGTGTGAATTTGCCAGTATTTCAGTAATAATATCCATGTCTGGGTCTATTAGAAAAAGGGTCCGTATCTCACTCTCGGAATATATATTTTCAATTAATTCTGTTTCCGTAGCGTTTCCTCTGGCACCCTGCCATGGAGGGGCTCTCTCACTCGCTCGTTCTCTGATCGAATATTTGTTCAAATTAAAGTGCAGAGGGTAACAGGGCATGAGCATGTTATGAGATCACAGAGGCCACGACGGCCTCGTGGTCCGACCTGCTCAATCCACACAAGCCCTCGGCCTTGCCCAATTAATTGACTTGCCGCTGAGCAGCACTTGGGGGCTGCCCAGTTGGTCTCCTCTGTGTCTCCCCCAGCATTTATTTTATTTTATATTTTTATTGAGTTTTTAATATATTTTTATAACTTTTTATATATTTTTTTTCACTTCCTAAATTTAAGGCTGAGGTCTGCTTACAAATACTTACTGCATGTAGAGGACACAAGCTGTCATGTACCTCACACCGAGCCCTATCAGGCTCCTCATAACTGCAAACAATTCTTTTTTTTAATCCCCAAGAAGTTTTCAATCTTGCTATTGACGCCGTGTGATAAAAGCACACCGATCCGTTCCAAGTTAATCCATGTCTACTCTACACACAAATGGTTCGATACTTCCTCTAATGAGCTGTACATTTAAGATTTACTTATGCCCAAATAAGCCCTGGCAGAAGTTTATGCCTGCAGAACCACGAAATCGAGCACGGAGCAGTATATAATCGCAACGGTCTATATGCTAGAGACCACCAATTTAAGCAGAGCTGAGTAAAACCTTAATGCCTGCATTTATGGCACCCTTGAAAGCTCCTGCCCGTCTCCCACATTTCCAGGGAGGCTTAGGAGCAGGAAAGCCCTATCCTTACACCCACGGTGTTCATGTCAGCATCACCCACCTTTCGCGCTCGCTGCTCAGGACTTGCAGAGGTGCTGCCCAACGTTTGACACACGGGAAATTTGTCCCTCCCAGCCGAGGTACCTCGAGGCCCCACGTAACGTGCAGAGAGGAGCTCGTGCATGTAGAGACCCAGAAGGGCTTCCTTGCCTGTGCTGACGCTTGCAAGCCCCAAGAGAGAGTTTCTCAGTGCTGAGGATGCTGCAAAAGCAAGTGCTGACTTTTAAAGTGGGATAATTCACCCCAACGATGGCTTTTCTTACCATTTTCACCATCTCGCTGTTAAACAACCTCTTTACTCATAAGTATACAAGAAAAAAAAAAGAACGAACAACAAACACCAATAACCAAAAACTTTTTTAAACACACATGCTGTCTGCATCATGGCAAATTACTACTAACTACTCTAAACCATATTTTTTAAATAGGGCAAAATGTGAAAGCATCATTGACTGTTGTAAAAATCCTAATCCTCAACACATCTTTTTCTGCAGGAGGCTTTTTTGTTTTGTGCTGGCTTCCACCTGAACCACTTTTCGGGGTCATTTCCAGCCAGAATGATTAGAAAAGAGCCTAAAAGGAATAGGCAAGTTAAGAATAACCCTGCTTCTTACTTGACCTTTAACTGGTTTTCAGAGCTTTAATATATTCTTCCAGGTTGGATAGCAACTACACTTCTTTGGCCTCATTGACACACTGCTCTGTCACTTGAGTTGGTGTTGAGGGGAACGTACACATGGGGAAAGCAAAGAGCAACGTCTAACCCTAGCATACGAATTACATTTGAATAAGCTTTTCCCAGCTTTCCTGAGCTGGGAAATGAAGATCCTCCAGGCAAGAGAAAGGACAGAACAGGTAGGAAATGGTAACTCCATAGGAAAAAGAAAAAAAAATAAAAAGGCAAAAACAAAAACACAGATTAAAGAATTTGATTTATTCATAATAGCCAGCCCTAGAAGGATCACACAGGATAACGAAAAGACTCCGTTATCACCACTTCTCCATACCACATTATTTTGCATGAATTTGCCTGATCACATAAGTAATCATAATAAGAAAACAGGTTTTGCCCTTTTGCTGCCTCTTCTCCTTCAACTGATAGGATTAAATAGGCACAGCAGAAGCTCTGGTTCATGTTAACAGGTTTAGTTCTACCCCAGTAGCCACTTAACCAAGCAAACTTCACAAAATTAGTGGTAACATTTCCCTTTCATTTGAATAACCAGGCTTCTGGTGGGAATTGTTGGACCCCAGTAAGATATAGCACCCAATAGATTTGAGATATCAGTAAGGAACAAATGAAGGATCACAGGGCAAAGTGTGTGTCACCACAACCACCCATCTGGCTTTCTCCATACTGAAGCCTTTGCCGGTCACAGACCATCAGGAAGGCTCCCGATACCTTTTCAGGACATTGCAACCACCTCCCGAGTCCCATATCAGACAGCAACCGCCCAGATGGAAGGAGACCTGCAATGGGATTAAGGTTGCCTGGCTTCAGAGCCACAGGGAAGAGTGAAGCTTTGAGGAGCCCGAATCATGAGTTGAGGCCCAAGGGATGCCAGTCATGAGGCTGCCGGGCAGAGCGGAGCCTCTGGCACAGCCCCACTGGGGACCTCTCTTGGGTTAAAGCCAGAGCTTTTGTTCAACACCCTTGTGATCCTTCTGTGAAACAAAGGCGCCTGGAAGCACAGCAGAAATGATAGCAAAAGAGCTCATTGCTCCACTCGCAGTCAGCAAGGACATCAGAAACTTCCATTAGGGAAGCTAGCAGCTACAGCAAGATCACTCTATTTGATGTTTGAATTAGAGGTTAAGGGCAGAGGAAAGGAAGAATTTCCCTGCTTGTGATAAAACTCATCCTTCTCTCTGGATACTGTTAAGCCATCCCTGGCAGGGATGGACTTTTATCCCTGGCTCAGACTTCTGAAGAACAAATCTTTTTGCATTTTCAATGCACCAGATGGCATGTCTTTACAAAACTGGCCTCCAGGGAAGATACCTCTGAAATCCCTCCCTGCAAGGGCTTCATCCCTCTCCCCTCCCAAATTACTCTGTTCAGACACTGAGTGATGCAGGACAGAAGCACATGCCTTTCCTTTGGCAATTGCATTGTGTTATGCTATTAAGAAATATGCCCGATCTGCCTTCTTTTCAGTCCTGTATATTGTACTTTTCCTAGATTGATGTATACCTCAGACCAAATAGTTCCGCATGGCCTGGACTGGGGTAATTGGATTACGTTTATGTGAAACTCAAAGCGCTAGACATTCTCAGGAGTGATTTTCTTTTTCAGACTGCCATTAGAGTCCCAAGGAAGCAAAGTACAAAAGCTAAACTAATTTCACTTTTTTTTTTTTTTTTTTCTCTTTCCTTTTTTCCCGATCAGGATGCACAGGGAGCTTGACTTCTAATGGGAGCTGCACAGCTTAGAGAGTAACACGCAGGAAAAAAACCATCCCACAGCTCTATGCCCCAAGGAACAACTGCAAAACAAGGGCAGAAATGTGCATTAATGCCCAGACACGTGCTCGGGCTCACCCTGCTGTGCCCACGGCTGCTATAGCTGCAGCAACAGAAGACAGCAGAACCGGACCCTGCACAGTAGCAAATAAAACACATGTAGGAAGGAGTCAGAAATCGCTGCCCCCGCTGTACAGATGCATCAGGGACAGAGTGCGGCCGTACGGCTTGAACAAGGTCACTCAGTGGGACCACAGAGGAGCCAGGACCAGAGCCCAGGGCGTAGATTCAGTAGCCACAGCATCACAGAAACGTTACGGTTGGGAAAGACCTTCAAGATCAAGCCCAACTCTAAACCCATCACCACCATGCCTGCTAAACCATGTGCCCAAGTGCATCATCTACACATTTCTTGAACACTGCCAGGGACAGTGACACCACCAGTTCCACGGGCAGCCTCTCTCAGTGCTTGACTACTCTTTCCATGAAGAAATTCTTCCTCATGTCTAACCTGAACCTCCCCTGGTGCAACCTGAGGCCATTGCCTCTGTCATGGGGCAACCCCATGGCAGCTTGGGTGGGCACTGGGAAAAAAAAAAGATGACAAGAAACAGGCAAGTTTGCTGTGCTAACTTTGCTGTCATGATGGAAGAGGAAGAAGCTTCCAGTTTGAAGTTAATAAAGCAAGATCCTTGTGGAATATTCTAAACACCAGTTTGTGAAGCATTTTGCGCAGCTACTACAAAAAGGCCGGTGATGCGTTTAGATGTGTCTGCTAGGAAACACAGGGAAAGGAAAGCACCTCTCTCACTCCTAATTCGCAAAGGACAAGTACTCAGAAAGCGACTGGAACGGTGCCACGTGGATGGCTCAGGACCAAGGTGATTTCTTTGAACTATGTAATTTCCAAACTTTAAATAACCATTTTGGACCGTGACAGTATTTTGTTACATTTCCAAAGAAAAAAAAAAATTTTTTTTTTTTTTTTTTTTTTGCTTAGAAATGCAATTCAGAAAACCCTTTCAAGGCTACTTTGAAGCAGGGAGGAAAGCACTCCTTTAGAGACATGAGCAGTATTAACTATTTTCCATTATCTTACTGATAGTCTCATAACATCCCAGCAGCATTTATTGTTCTTAGTGCAATGCAACTGAATTACATGTGAAAGGAGAGCAATTAGACTACTTTGGTCTTTCATTTTGTTCCCCTAGTGGACTCAGACCTAATTTGAGTTCATCATTATTTCCCTTTAAAGCCCCGAATGCAACTGCAATGATATGTACCATATCTGGGGATGAACACCAGGGAATATGGACCTGCAGGGAGATATGAACAAAAAAAAAAATACATAAGAATCACAGTAAAGTGGAATAAGAAAAGCTCTTCTGGCTAGAGGTATGCTTGCTTCTCTGGAGTGGGAATACTTCAGTAGGGAAACCACGCAACCTGTTTCCGAAACTAGCTAATTTGTAGACTTTTGCATGAGCTCACAACCCACATGAGAGCCTGCAAAGATAGAGCGTATCGGGGGAAAAAAAAAACAACCCAGCAGCAGACGCACAGATCTAGAGCGCTTCACATTCAGCTACTGCCAAAACACGTTGGGTACAAACCTTGTTGGCTGCTCATATGTGCAAAAGTGCAGTGCTCGTGTAGAGACTTTGGTTCCAAGCAGACAAATACCTGTTTCTTTGAAAACCAGGCCTTGTAAATCACCGCAGAAAAAGGTCACCCCAACCAGCTCCCAGGTGCCAGCAAAGCACAGCGTGACCAGAGGAACATTTGCCCTGTTTCGCCTCATGCCTCAAGCAAAGGCACTTTTTGGGTGGCTCCCCAGGTGCACTTTAGAGCTCTAACAACTCCTCACTTCAAAACTGGAAGCAAGGAGGGCTGATTTGTCATCAGCTTGCTGAATTTCATGGCAGAAAAAGATGTTAACAAGGGCTAGACGAGTTGCTTTGTACACAGGGAGAAGGAATAATCCAGCTTGCAAGTCATGGAAAGAAGCTTGTTGGACCATGCCTGCCTTATTAAAAACCGCATATAGAAAGTACCTAGCGCAGTAAATTACTTTTGGCTTAAATGCTGTATTCCCAAATTTGCTCCAAACTGAAAAAAAAGCTAGTTCAACCCCTGAGCAATACAACTGAGCAATAGAATTAACTCGAACCTACACAGTAAGAATATTTAACTTGTCTGTTATCATTAAAAATATTTGCTGTAAGAAATATAGCAATATGACAGTCAGATGTATCAATACCAGATTTACTGATGCATCTATATTATGACAAACATAGAGATCTACCTGCACTGCAATAGAGAACTTCTTAATAGGTCTTAACAGTTGGGTTTGGAGAAGCCAAATACCAATAGGGGGGAACATTTCTGTGTTATTTAAATAATCTCCCTTCTGCCGCTTTTCGAAAGAGAAGCTTGTTGAAGAGATTTCCCAAACTCCAGTCACATCTTCTTAAGTTCTTGTCCAGTTTCTGTTACTACAGAGAGCTTGAGGGCAGAGGGAAAGTCCCTGAGTGTTTAGGGGGTTACAAATTCAGCCATGTTATTGCTGGTAAAGATTTCTTTCAAAAGGTATAAAAAGCCTAGTTTATTAAATAATATCCAGAACAACTGCAGATGGGGTGGGGGAAAGATGTATTTTAAGTTTTTACTTTTGAACAGGGGGTAGAAGGGGAGAGGGAGAGAGAAACTGCTACTCCTTAGCACTAAAAAAGCTGCTGTTTGCTCAATAAGTGCAGAAGGCTGAAACTACTATTGGTTTTAGAAATCTAATTGCAACCAATTTAAATAGTAAATAACCCTGGCCACACTCTTAGCAAAGTGTATGCACATCAGCTATTGGGGCAAGGAAACAATATTTTAAAAAGGCAAAGCCTTAGTGGGTTCCCAAAAATGAGGGAAGACAGTTGGACAGTAGGGTGAAATTTTAAAATCATAAAAGCTTTTGGGTGCAGCCAGAATCCTGAGTTATGAAAGGAATAAAGTCTTTAGTGCACTGTGGATGGGCAATTTCCTACGCAGAAAAATCTCCTGCCCAGTGCTTTCCATCATTAATCGTTCCTGTGTTTCAGATTACCTTCATCTGTAATGCTTAACAAGTGATATGGAGCAACACGAAGCTGCCACCTTTTCCTCCAAAGGGAGGATTAAAAATTCCTCTTCCTCTGTGCTTATGTCTCCAGCCACTGCTGCTCACCTCCAAGCAAAGAGCACAAGGATGAGGGAGGCTGTAAAAAGCCTCTTATGTACGGCCAGGTCCCGAGAGGGGGACAGGGATTTTATGACCATGAGACACTCTGGGCTTATAGGATTATTTAAGTCATAAAGAGCAAGTTGTCTTAGAAGTGTAAAGTGGTGGGCCCGTCACAATTGCCTGTGATCAAGCTAAGCAAGGTCTTAAGGAATTCAAGGGGAAAAGCACCCTCTGTGAAATCACAACCTATCTAATCCTATTTTCCACACGTATAAACCAGCAGATTGAAGGCAGGAGAGATGTTTGGGCATAAGAAACTCGCTTTGTAGCCTTGTGTATTACCTGCGGGTGCCTCCTTGCAGCCCCCGTTTCCAGCAGGCTCAGGGGGCAGGGACTGCAGGCAGGGCTGAAAGGAAGTGCTGTGGCCACCAGCCAGTTCATGAGTCACGTTTGGTCTCCAATCTAGTACTAGCTGTAGGCAGCACACCTTATCCCCCATGGAGATCCCGCGTGTTTGCTCAGCGCTGACTGTGTGCCGTACGCAAAGGGACGTGCCAAGGTGAAGTGTGAGTCAGCAGTGGGGAAAGGAAGAATTTCTCCCTCTCAGAGGAAGGTGTTTTCCCCATGGCTTGACTGAGAAAACACCGCAGTCCTCAGCCCATCTCAGCCCAGCACAGGTGGGGTTATGGCCAAGCAGGAGCTGGGCAGAGCCCCCATAGCGAGGGCAAGCGCTGGGTCCAAGCCCATGACACAAGGACAAGCACAGTCCAAACCTGCATCTTTCCACCATTTCTCCCGACGCTTGGGATGACTGCAAAACTACTCATTTGTGCACCAAGTGTGAGGTGAGGAGGAGGAAGGGAAGAAGAGGTTTCAGCATCATTTCTTCACATCTTCATATGGTGCACTCAGAAAACCTGTGCTATTAGTACCAGGCACGGTCTTCGCAGAAGTCCAAAATACTGGCTTGTGTGGCAAGCATTAACATGACACTTACATCACTCATACAAATGACTGTTCTTGCAGAGTGATGTGTGCCTGAATTAAACCGTACAGTTTCATTGCTCCCTTAATTTTTTTCCTACACTCCGTATAATTCTTTTGCACGTGAAATTGCAGACTTATTAGAAATTATAAGCCTACACCTTACACATCACTGGGAACCTGCCAGCCTAAGCGCATAAACGTGGATATTTAATGCACCAGCAACATGAATGCTCAGGACCAAACAGGCTGCTACCAGCTGTCTCCACGTTATTCCAAATGGACTGAACAGACTGACACCCGAGAGGTCTCTAACACCTCAAACTGGTCTGTCCTTGACCACAGATCATCTTTGTCCACCAAATCACGATGAAAAACTTGAAAAATTAAACACATGGAGCTGCTGATAAGAAACAGATAATGGTGAGCTCTCTGAAGAGAAATAATTGTTAATAAAGCAAACACTCGTGCCAGTGCATTTTAAGGAAATGCAAAATAGGCTGACCTAAATCATGCTACGCAGCTCTTGCACTTTTCTTCTGTAAACAAATAATATACCACAACAGTGTTAATAAAAACAAGGAACATCAACTTTATCAGCCAGATTTCCTTCCCACCATTCTTTCCAGTTCTAACTCCGTAGACTGCATGTGCTTTGGCACATTTGTAGAAATCAGTACTTACTGTGTCAAGCCAAGATTGGCTGTTTAATAGCAACACCCTTACTAGACAGCAGTGGTTTTAAATGATGGGCATCCAGCTGCTTTGGATTCTTTAAGCTGCAAGTATAGCTATAACGGGCTGCTGGCAGAATTACATTTTATTCATGAATTGTCTGCACATCTGCAACGTAGAAGATTTGTTTTAAATGTATTTATTTATTTATTACAACTGCTCTGGGATAAAATGCAACTTTGCCATAAAGTTCACCAGCTGCAGAACTCTTTTCTGGCCTGTAATGCTTTTTAGATGAGGTTCAAGTGCCTTGATGAGAAAACGTCAAGATTCATTTTGATTTTCCTCTAGCCTGTTTTAAAGCAGCATATGCTCCTCCATGGGTGCAAACACAGAATTTGCAAATATTAATGAGAGCTATGCATGCCTTCCTGTGGGAAGAGTCTTAATGCTGAAACTCTCTGCTCCCTTACGCTGCTCATGTTGACAGTTTCGTTGATTTTGGTTAGAGGTGCCTAAGATTTAGTTATTAATCCTCACATATAGTTTTCATATTGAAGCGATAGCTAATACAAGGTGGTGTTAGTTTAAAATAGCAATATTATGTTTTAAGAATCTCAGTGTTCCTTTCCTTCAGGCACGATTTTCCATGACTTGAGGGACAACTATCATACATACAGAATTTAAGTGCTTCCTGCACAAACTAACTAACTATTGATAATATCCTAAACTATCTAAATACCTAAACAAACCCAGAGGACAACTTTTTGCCAAGTTGAAGGGATTTGTGTTCAGCATCTGTCTTATAAAAACTAACTCAGGGAAAGAACGAGCCCTCAAAGTCTTCACAACCACATTGGTCCTGGCAACTCCCACCCGCTGCTGACATTCCCTTGCTTCTCCGTCTTCTCAGTCCCAAGGATGGATGAATGGGGTGAAGGAAAGATGCAATTTTAGCAAAGAGAAGCTTAGACAGAGTAATCAAATCTGGTTGCCATAACCAACAAAGGGGAGAAGAGAGCAGAGAATAAATTCTCATTACAGTAACATAACAAGAAAGGCCTACACATACGAGTGTCATGATGAACTGCTGGAAAAATAGTTCTCACCCAAGGCACCCTGTTCCATATAGCACCACAATAAAGCAGTGCAGGTTCACCCATTTTAATTCTTTTTATTAAAAACAAACTGTTTTGTTTTGCTGAAGCTATCAATTTCTAATGCAATTATGCTGAATATTGAATTCTACTTGTATAAGCCCAAACTGTCAATACAGTATTTCACTCCTAAGCATTTCAGGTCCCTTCCTGTAGGACAGTGCATCTGAGTTTATTGAATTTCTATAGCATTGCCCAATTTTTATTCTCTTCTTGAATATCAAAATTAGCCACTGTAAAATACTTACTTTGAAACTCCGTTGATGACAGAACTGTTGCCTCAGTGCAAACAAGAATACACACACACACACACACAAAATCCCGACCACAGCCTTCAGAAATAAATAAGTTGCATGTTCACGGTATAAGAACTACAATAATTACTCAGCTTCTTTAAATAAACTGTGGAACATGATGCTAATTTGCTGTGGTAACCTCAAAATAAAAAACAGGAAGTGAATGTGTATTCACTTATATTCATTAACTAGGCAGCTTTTCCATTTTAGGAAAGCTGAAGAGTTATCATAAGATTGTTGTTATTTCTCCTGCAAAACACCAGCCTTTGGATCAAAAACATCATGTTTCACTTCAGATAGACCTTCTCCTTTCTCAGAATTTTCCCCTCAAAACCACGTTGAGCAAACACGATCAGAACTATTGATATACTAAAATAATATGAAAATTAAGTAAGGAAGATTCATGTCTTGGGGACACTAACTTTCTCAGTGTTGCTTCAAAGGATAAAGCATTTGAAAGCAGTGGTATAAAGGTAGCAATTATTCCTGACCTGAAATAATTTGAAAATCAAAGCTCAGGGACTTGTCAGCAAGATTTTGGACATCAAAAAGACAAAATGCTTCTATCTCCTGCTGAGTTTGGTTTCAAGACCCCCACTGCATGCTGACAAGCACAGGACAGGCCTCACTTTCTAGTCTTTGAGACTTTTGTTGAATACAGCATCTTTCCAAAACGTGGCATCTCAGGCAAATTGGAGCTAGAGTCCTTAAGCTGAGTCTCCTTAAATAAAATAATATTAATAAAAATCCCATTGACTCAAAATGAATCTTAAAAAGATTGAGGTACATGAAGAAAGGCAATTATTCCAGACCCAATTACTGTGGGCTGCTTGGTTGTCAACCAAGAGGGCTCTGGGCTGCAGCAATTCCCAAACAGGAGGAACCTGCGTGGCATAAAGAGCACGGCAGGACCAGCATGGGACAGCTCATGAATGGTTTGGTAAGCACAGTGTCTCTTAATTAGCCATTACAACCAAGAGAACAGTGTATATTCCTCCCAGATTGACAGCTGATGTATTAGATACTCAAAAGGGAGCCAGGGAGGGAGGAAGAAGGCAGAGGAACCGTATGAAGAACCTTTTCAAATTACAGCCCATACAAGGATGCTCAGGGTTCCAGTCATCCCATCGGAAGACTTCTTTGCCTACAGACCAAAAGGAAGATTTGCTTGAGTGCCCCTTGTGTGATCAGAGGCAAAGAAAACATCAGGGCACCTGTTTTTTTCCATGACCTTCCCATACTAGTGATTGGTGCTTGATATCCAGAGGGCTCCCCAACACCAGGAACTTTCAAGAGATCAAATTCCAAAGTACTTATACTTACTAATCAATTACAGAGAAAATCTTTTATTACCGTAAGAAAACCCAGGACATCATGGCTATTCTTGAGCTATTCACGGCCACTTTGTACTACTTTCTGTTGCAAGGAAGGGCTGGCTGGAGAGGCAGAGAGAGCACCATAAATTCCCCAGTAATGAAGAGAAGAAAACCCTCCCCAATGCATACTTTGTGTTCTAAGACAAAGAGATGAAAAAACACTAAGAATCCCAAATTACCATGAAAAATATACTTTTTTTCCCTTTTTCTTGCTCTCTCCATTAGAGCACCACAGACCTTCCTGTCGATGAAAGTACTGGGAAATGTTTCAGAGAGGCAGAGTGGCCAAGGGGGTCAGGCTATCAGTTTAAACTAATATAAGAAAATTGAAGTGAAAACTGATATATTTGAAAGAGAAGAAATAAAATGCAGAGATCTTTCCAGGAAGGTAAGCCAGAAAATAGCAAACAAAGATACATGAACAACAGAGTCGAAAGGGGGTAATTGCCTTGGCGTTGCTATGGAGGGGAGCCCAGCCCTGTGGGTAGGACTGCACGGCACACGGGACTACATCCTGCAGCTACTTAGAGCAAGATTAGGTATCGAAGGTTAAACTGCTTTAATTCTCTGCAGATGCTTGTTAAATTGCTTTAATGTGGTAGAGCTCCCATGCCCCGGCAGGTGCCAAATAAAGAAAGGGGCACAGGCCCTCACTCCAAGACAGGATTCACAACAGAGCTCTGAGGTCTCATCTGTTTTTGAGCAATTCTTCAACTTGATCATTACAGACCAAAAGCAAAACCAGCCTAATCAATTGCAGCACACAAGACCCAGGAGAAAATTTAGAAACCAGCTTTCAAGGCCAGCATTTCAGCAGAAATAGATCCTGCTGCCAAGGGGCCAAGCTTTGCAGAGCCGAGGGCCACGCTGCAGAATGACAATGCTGGGTACAGAGAACATGAACCCTCTGAGCTGATTTGCAGCACACCGAAGGGTTAACCTGCATTTCATGACCAAAGTTAACCCAAATAAGGTCTATGCTATTTGGTCTGGAGGGAAAAGAAATCAATTCTGGTTCCCTTGGGTAGGATTTCAACACTTGATTAGAGAAAGAAATGAATCTTTAAAGTATGCTTATAGGAAAGGTATTTGCCATTTGCATGAGAGATGGGAATGGCTGCATCCCCAGTTAATGAAATCCAGTCTCCTGTGCCTGTTTGAGGATTTCATCTATTTGAATTATGCAAATATCAAATATAACTTCATTGTATAAAACTTTAAAATGAGAATGCTGCCCAGGCATCCAGGGAGGCCAGCATGATACCCTCAACTCCCCTAACTTAACATTGTTTGATTGAAGGCCAGCAAGAGGTTGGGATTTGGTCCTACAGCCCTGTGTTCACACTGTGACAGTCAACTTGGAGGGCATCTCTGCCTGTCAGCAAATAAATGTTAAGTCACTTTAAATCTCCCCTCCATTTGGTAAGTTAAAGCAATGCTGTCTTGGGGAAAGGCACTCGGATAGCAGGCTAGCCCCTGGGCACCAGGTGGTCACTGGTGAGGTGCCCAAGGCAGCTCTGCTGCAGAGAGGGAGCTTGGCACAAGCAAAGGGGCAGAACAGCACAGAGAGCACCTTGGCCTCCCTTTGGTTCACAGATCACAGCCCTCAGGAAGCTGGTCCTTCATCTCCAAGCCAGGAACAGTGTGTGTATATGCTCTGCAGCCCCAAGCTGAAGGTCTCCCTTGGGCAGCAGGTTACTTGCCAAGAAAGCGTTCAGCTTGGGTAAACTCTTGACACCTTCTTCGCAAGATCAGACCCTCCCACCATCCACATCAGGGGAGATGTCACCCAGTAACAAATCACAGAGTGAGAAACGCAACCAGATTCTTGCAAGCCAGTGGAGACCTCCCATCACAAGCAACCACCTTGCAGACTTACAGAAATGATCACATCCACCAGGAACAAAATCAGTCTGGTCCAAGTCTCCACTCTGAAGGCTGTCCTTGAACATGTCTTTCCAATGATTAGAAATTTTCTCATTCCTGACTGCACTCACTCATGGTCCCCATAGACCTATTAGTTCTGGTGCTGACACCATCATTTAGATCAAGGCAGAGAACATGGCAATATTTTTTAATATCAGAGTGTTTGCACTGCAGGACAATGTTTCCCAAATCGTGAATATGCGCCTTATAATGGAAAAAGATCACATTTAAATGTTGCTTGCACCAGAAGACAAACAGAAATGGGACATTTGAATTGCAAGTGACTGTCAAGAAGCCTTTTAGAATTCAGCAGCAGTGAATGCACAAAGGAGCAGGACCATGGAGGAGAACCCAGGCAATGGAAAACTTCAATCTCCAGACATTAATTTTTAACAACGAGCTCCCAGGGTTCGCTTAGAGTAAACTAGGTAGGGAAAATATTTTAAGAGAGGGCAAAAGAGAAGAAGTGAAAGAGAAGAAGGGTACACACTCACAAACCTCAGCAGGAACTGAGATCAGACCTGCTCTGGCTTTGCTCAAAGGTTGCTGTGAATGCCAGGTGGCTTCAAAAGAATCGTCTCTTTGAGCTATTTTACTCGCTGCACATGCACAGTGAGACCAGACTGGCTGCCCTTAGAGTCACTCTGCACAATCCTGTTACTGAACCAGTTCAGCACCATTTTTAAAGTCGGGTACAAAACAGACTTCCTCTGTTCTTTCCTTTCTCTTTACTGCTCCAGTGTGCTTACAGGAGAGCCAAATGCAAGCTAAAATTTCAATTGCTTAGCTGGAGTGAATAGCCATCATTTTTAGAATTCCTGCTCCCTAGTTTTTCAACTGTGCTACCCATTCTGTAAAATTGCAGGTTTGAGTATTAACTTGTGAAAATGAAAGAGAAGAAAACAATCTTTAGTCTGTTAGTTGGCAAGATAGTTGCTACTCACTTTTAAGACAATTTTTTCCTGCAATAAACCAAGAACTTACATAGAATAAAAGTTGAAAGCTTCACATTAATAAACGCTCTCTTCCATTAAAATTCACAACCTAGCAATCATTGTTTAAAGATAATGGTCTTAACATCAGCTAGAAAAAAACGGAAGATTTAATTTTGTGAAATGTGGTATAATTGGAATATGAAACAATAGGGGAATAGATAACGCATTTAATTTTCTACAGGTGAAGACTTGAATAAATCGTCTGAAAACTTGCCAGAAATGAGTCTTATTTACTGAAACTAGGGAGTTGTAAGAGCAGTCTGCATTTGAGTTGGTATATGGCTCAGAGGAGATGTCAAGAAAACATAGATAAAGTGGAAGATTAATGCTTAACGCAATAGTCTCTTGACCAAAGGATGAAGGCAGTAGTCCAGAATTGAGGGAATGCAGTTATCAAATGCAAGCGGTCTTAATTTTACCTGAGGACTATCTCTGTCATCTCATCCTTGGAGCAATTCATACTTGGAACAACACCTGTATTCCTCCACTTCAAAGGATATAAATCTTCTTACTTCCAAGGCAGCTTTCAAGGTTTCTACTAGTGGGAAAATATGTTTTAAAAGGGGTTTGCTGTGAGCCAATGTGTTTTCAGACGCTGAATTTACACAGCCAGACCTCAGCTCCTCAAACCTGGTGCACATCTTCAGGGGCTTCATGTGCACAGAGGTGAAAGACAGGGGGGTCCTCAGAGAGCATCAGCCAGGGTCTCATAGATGGATAATTACGTGGTCTATGCCATAGATACATTTGGCTCTATCTACTCTATGCACAGGGTTGGGTTACTTCTAATGCTGCAGACTTTTCATTTTGAAGCATTTTTAAGTACTCTAATGCAAAGTATAATCACACATTGATTTTTCCATTAAAACTACAAAAGTTTTAAATACCCTTGGGGTGCTGACTTCAATTAGTCCCTACTCGTCCATTCTTTTTCTCTCAGTACCATTTTGCCATCCCTCAGTGTAGGAGGAAAGAGAAACCATCTATTTAAGCAACAGCACAATCTTCTATTATGTGAGTCCAGGTAAAAGTAGCTGTAGATAAATTACTTTCTGTACAATGGGGAGGAAAATTATGCTGGTTCTGGTTACGTTCATTTTTAAATTACAGTGTGGGAAAACTAAACACAGAGATATCTGAACTTGGGAAGTTTGCTTCAAGTCTAATTTACTGTGAATGCGTTTTGGGATTTTTCTTAAAAATCAATGCAGGTCCCACAGCTCTTCGGAGGAGGTTGGTTGTACATTGTCACCCCTGGAGTGGTGTATCCCTAGTTGCATTGTTGTTGCCGAATTGCACAGCTTAACTTTTGTGCTACCAGCAGTCAGCAACATTGATCGGTTTTGTCATTGACACCAGGTTAATACCGCTGTGAAGAGGAGAAAGGCAAATTTTACCAAACACCAGCAGGAAAATCCTTCACTCAGACTTCTAGTTGCCTTGTGAAATTAGAAGCCCTACTCATGGAAACATGGGGATGGAGACACTGTATAAAAAGCAGAGATGAAGATAATATCCAGACTACAAGATAAGCATCTTCAGGCACCTCTCCAACACAGTCTCTGAAGGAAAGCAGCCGAGTGGAACGATTAAAGAAATGAACTGAAAGGAGTCAACGAAGCCGAGTCCAAACTACGCGCGTTGGAGCTGTGTTCTTCTGGAATCTAATCAATTAGGTAGTTCTTTCAATTTTTATTCCATCCCAAGCTTTACCTTTTGCAGTAACAACAACAACAAAGCCCGGCCAATTTCCAGCCTATGAAGAAGCATCTAATTTTCCTGTAACAAAAGTCCTACTGTTGTCAAGCTACACTGTGCCTGAGCCATCTCCAGATGACAACCACATATTTTTAGCAGACTACTCGAAGTAATCTGTCCTCCTGAAAACCTATTTGCCAAGTGCCTTATGAAATACATTTTCTTAGTGATCTTTGGAAAAGCTATTTCTACACACAATACCTTTATTCTGAGCAAAACATTAATCTGCCAGTGCTAGTGCATTAAAAAAAAAAAAAAAAAAAAAAAAAAGAGAGAGAGAGGAAAAAAAAAAGGGAGAGGATGTTCCAGCTTAAGTTCTAAGAAGTTTTATCTTTCTAATCTTTTTCTAATCTCTCATCTTTCTAATTTTCTAATTTAAAGAAAGATTCTTGTATGGTCCACTCTAAGTTTTATCTAGCTTTACCTTATAGCCAGGTTCAGCTGTTTGCATGGTATTTACAGTGGTATTTGGTGTTTTTATAGCATAAAACATCTTGCCAGCATTGTAACAGCCACTTCCAAAAACTGGCACAAAAGGGGCCAGGCAGCCCAGGAGCAGGGCACTAACCCAACACTGTGCAGATGCTTCAGTGTTTTGTTCATGGCATCTGTGGCCTTGGTCCTCCACCTTGCAATTCCTTCTGCCTTTCCACCCCTCCCTTTGCTAATTATATTTGAATTTAGGGGCAGGAACTGCCATCTATGACACTTGCTGCAGTCTTACAGTCTCTGGCTGCTATTGTGTTCATAAGACTAGAAAAGAAGCTACCTGCACCATATGAAACCACATGCAATCAGTTTTGATACTGTCTTCAGGTGGAGACTCACCCCACGTATTTGACAGACATACGTAGGGGTTAGACCAAAAGTTAGGAAAAACAAGTTTTAAAAAAGTACTGTTCAAGAAGAGGCAGTGCACGCAGATTATGACAGGCAATTCCCTTTCCTGCTTATTAAGGAAGCTGGAGGCTATTTGCTGTCCAGGCACGTAGGCAAAATTCATCTTCGAGCAGAAGGTCCCGAAAGCAGCACAGCTCCAGTTCCGTGGTGATGGGAGGGAGTCAGCGCAAAGAGCCGATCTGCTCCTTTCCGTACGGAGGAGCCGCCTCCGCCGGCCGGGCCGGGACCAGCAGGGTCCCAATTAGGTAGAGCTCCAGTTCCAGCTCCAGCTTTGGCCGCCTGCATCCGCTGCGACGCGCAGCTGCCTCAGCGGCTGCAAGGCTTTGTTCTGCCTTCCAGATGCAAGAGATCAGGACGGGTAGAAGCCTCATCACGTTCAGGAGACAGAAAATCCAACAAAAAAAAAAAAAAAAAAAAAAAAAAAAAAAAAAAAAACATGGATGCCAACAGGCACACGCGTGCAACAGTACCCAGCAGCCCCCTTTCTGCCGGACAAGCCAAGAAAATCATAGTTTCAAAGGGCAAATTGGAGGCGTATGCAAAGAAAAGTGGAGGTAATGTGGCAATACTAAGGGACATTCTTATTTCAACTTATTTACTGTAGGAGGCCTGAGGCTGCTGCATATGGAATAATTAAGGTTTTTAGCAGAAGAATAAAAATGGAATCTGCCAAGGGAAATATCACAGAAGCTTTAGAAGCAACGAAGTTTTCATCTGGCTTAGTCATAGCTCGCTTCATCACAGGGTGTACGTTCAGGTCAATCAGATATAGTTTGATGACAAGCCATATAGTCACCCTTGCGTAAATGCAGATCCATGCAGCCTCACAGCAGAGAAGAAGACCTGCTGTCCCAGCACGAGCTGCCAAGCCTGACCAAGGACAAGGATAATCCACATTGTGTATATTGGACTCCGATCTGTTCCGTTCGTATAGACAGACCCTCTGGTGGGGTTTCTCCACATGACTCAGGAGAGGTTTAAGTAACCCACATGAAGAGAGACTGCAGGAACTATTGCCACAGCCCAGGCAAAACCACTGAATACCTCATTTTAGGAGCTGGATTACTGAGCAGAGACTTACATGTGCTACAGCATCTTTCTGGAAGCCAATAGCCATTCTATATGAACGCATAACACCGAGCAGCCTCATGCATAAATGCAGAGCTGATTTTCTCCAAAATACTGGAAGAAATCTGCCAAAAATTTGTGCAGAACAGGGCCTGGAAGTTCCCCGTGCCCAGTAACAGGACCGGAGGTGTTGACACGGCCGCTGGCCCAGTCCCTCCTCGCCACTGAGCACGTAGCGAGGTACCCGGGACAGGAGGAGCAGGCACCAAGGATTTCAAAGCCTTGCCTGCCCTCAAGTGTTGCTCAGCCTGTCCCCAAGCTGAGCAGGCACTGCTGAGCATCCAATTCCTACGCAAAAAGTGGAGCAAACCTGGGGGCACAATAACAGGGCAGGATTGGACCCTCCCCACTACCTTCCTCAAGAAGGAGGAAAACCTCAGGCTGCCCCAGCACAGTGGTGTCCCCATCGCTCAGTCCCTCTTTGCCTCCCTCCTTTGTAGCAGTAGGGTCACCCCCCTTGCAAATCTGTCCCCCAAGTCACCTACTCCCTTCCCCAGCAGGGCAGAGAGCAGGTTCGACCATCATCAACATTCACAATTCATTCCCATAAATTATTTCAAATGGCTCAAAACAGCAGGGCACTTAAAAAGCACCAGTTCCTGCCTGCATCTTTTTCCATTTATCTTTTTCTCGTCGCCTGGAGATTTATGAATTTAATCTCTGTTTTATAGAACTTAGCACTTTTAACAACTACAAGGAAAAAATGCTAAATTGTTTTTATTGCTGTTAGATGTTCGAAGACATCTTGCTATATACTGTCATTTACATTTCACATTAAATGTGAAATATGTTGGAAATGAGCAAATATTTGTTTTAATTTGACCCATCTGTTAAATGAAAAACAAAGAGGATTTCTAAATCACTACATTTAAATGCAGCCATTTGTAAACAATTTATATTGTCATTTCATCTAGGTTCAAAGTACCCTAAAGCATCACTCTTATGAAGTCTACACATGACATTGCTTTCCACTCTTCTCCTGGATGTGGGCCACACTTTCCTACTCCTCGGTTTATTAATCTATTTCACAACCTCAGTTAATTAGCAAGGCTTATATTAAGTGCCATCTGAAAAACACCACAGAAATCATGTTGGAGAATTCACGAAAGTATCTACCGGCTCCAGAGAGCTGTCAGCGCACAGAAAGCATCAGATATTGGTGCTAACTCCCTGAAGATGAGAGACGAAGCAGGGGCTTTCATTAAGGTCACTATCACTTCTGCAAGCAGCCTGGCCTGACCTATGCCTTTCTGGACCACCACGGAGGAAGAGCAATACCGAAGGAAAGGCAGAAATGCTGCAGTTATTTTGCCCTCCCCTCACAACCTATCTAGAACTTCTTGCAGGACTGGGATTTTAGCCTGTGCTTTAATGTAGCCAGGATGATAATTTACAAGGAGAGCAAGTTCCACAGACATTTAAGGATCCCACAGTAGCTCTTAACTTAAAGAGCAGAGCCCTATCTCTCACTTCACTCTGTGCGATGTGCTTTATTTAGCATTTATTAAGCTTCGGTCCCAGCAGTCAGTACATTTCAGTGGACTCATATTATCAAGAGCCCTTCTAATCACCCTAGCACAAGGCTCCAACTCCAGCACATCCCCATACGATTTGCACTGCCAGCAGCCAGCCAGCTCAAGGAGCAGATTTCTTCTTCAGCAGCACAGCCCAGATCCAAGGAATTGCCCCATGGAGCATCAAGTGTCTTATCTCCCACCTGAACCCTTGTCACCCCCTCTGCCAATAGAGCCTGCACCTTTTTTTTTTCCCCCAAAACTCTTCAGTCCTAGGCCATGTCAGTCTGATTTTTCACTGTGTTCCTCTAGATGTGTATTGATGTTGGGAAAAGAAGACAGATGCACCAAGTTTCCTTACCTGCATCTTCATATCACAGACACAGACTTTGGAAAAGGGGGACTAGCCAAAGAAGCACAGGATGCTCAAAAATCAATTTACTGAAAGTCTTACCAGTGGACAGAGCCACAAGCTTCAATTTCCCCTCTGGAATACGAGGCAGAGCACTGAAAAGCTACACAGAAATCCTAGGTCTACTGTGCATTCTTACACAAGCCGCTTCATTTATTATATCCAGTATCATATTAAGCAACCTAACAAAACACGAACTAGCTGTAATTTAGCCAGGGCATGATGAAGGGTACCTCAAAGAGCATCAACAAATACAGAGACTACATGGATCACAGCCCGGAAAGATTCCAAGCTGGTGAAATGACAACTTGATTAGTTTTTGTCTGACAAATGTGGTGAGAGAGATCAGAATCAAACATAATTCCAAGGCTATAGGCCTTCAAATAAAAGCAGGGGTAAAAAAAAAAGTCAGAGGGCAGCAGTAAACTGCAAGACCAAATCAGCTCTACAGCCCAGCTTTCGTGATGCTTGAATGCAACACGGCCACAACTGAAGTGGAGCAAGTGCCCTCTCAGGAGCACAGGGAATCAACAGGGACATGTCTTCAGAGCAGGACAAGCTTCAGATCTTTATCTGTACTCTCTCCTCCATCAAGAGCCTTACTAAATATGCACATATTTTTAATTTAATGGGAAAAAATGCCAATAGAGCTACTTTATAACCAGGCTCCTGGGCCTATCGATATTCCAAAGGTTAAGCAGCAATACCTATTACCCGTTTGCATTTGTTTGGAGGGATAGACATGCAGGAGTGTAATCTGACAACAAAAATAGAAAGCAAATTGGATTTTTCCATCTGCCTCCATTCCTATCTTTTCTAAGGACAAAAGAGTTAGTCAAACACAAGCAGGGAAATCAGGGTGCTTAAAATATATATGGCTGTAATCAAAAGCATCCCTCTCTCTCGTTTTGGCTCAGTTGTACACCCAGCTGCCCCTATTTGGGGGCTTGGTAGGATAAGTTTTCCTTCCAGTCTGGGAAGGGTGGCATGGGAAGGAAGAAGGGAGACAAAGCAGGAGGGAGACACGGCTCTTACCGAGGAATAAAATGATCTGTCTCCTGGAGCTCTTGCTGTCCGAGCTTTCGTTTTTCCTCAACTGCTGTTCCTGGTATCCATACTCTCCCTTCACCGCAAGGGTTCCTTTCTTGTGGATCATCAGGGTCTTCATCATGCTGCGGCACATGAAGGCCACGGCGCCCAGCACGATGAGGTACACAGCAAACGCGCTGAAGATGCTGGCCTGGAAGACGGGCCATTTGGAGGAGAGGTTGGTGCAGATGGTCATGTTGAGCCTCAACTCAGGGACGTGGTGCCGGGGCGTAGGCTGGACACAGGCTGTCACACCTTGGTAGCCCTCGATGATTTCCAGGGGATATTCTGTGCCCACGGCAAAGAGCAGGGGCAGAGCCACGAGGACGGACGTCACCCACACGAAGGCGATGAGCAGCTTCACCTTGCGGGGTCCAGAGACTGCCTTGAACTTGAAGGGGTGGCAGATGGCCACGTACCTCTCGAAACTGAGAGTAGCCACGTGCAGCACTGTGGCATAGCTGCAGGCTTCAAACAGGAAGGAGTAAAGCTTGCAAACCACATTGCCATTGGGGGTGGAGAAGGGCCTCCATATGGCACTGAGGAATTCGCCGGGCATGCCGAGCAGGATCACCAACAGGTCAGAGCAGGCCAGGCTCACCATGTGATCCGTGACCTCCTTCTGCAGGTAACCCTTCTTCTGCAGGATCCTGGTGGTCCTGATAGTGATGCTGTTGCCCAAGATCCCTGCCACAAAGACCAGGAAGTAGAGGATGGCCATAGTGATCTTGATCCATGGTGAAACCTCGAACTCAGGGACATGGCTGTGATCAATGACCTCAGAGCAGTCCGAGGGGGACGTTTGTGCTGCCATGCACAGGCTCCCTACGCCCTCCGACACTCAGAGCCACCCCAAGAAGATTCTTCCTTCCTTCACCCCTCTGAAGGCAGCTAGGTAAGAGGTAAATCTCTCAACTAGCCACACCTGAAGCTTTCATTCGTTATTAGTTATGGTGGCTGAGTCAATACACACAGCAAAAGTGCTTCAGCTGTTACCTGTTTTTACAAACGGGTCTTGCTCCTGTGCCGTTTTCCTCCTTTTTTCTTGTCTAAGCCGAGGAGCTGGTTTCCCATGTGCCGTGCTGCGAGCTGCTCTGCTTTCGATCTTCACTGCTGGTCTTCGCTACTTCCTCCCAGCGCAGAGGCAGCTTCGGTCCCAGGCTGGCCAGGAGGAAGCAGCGCTCCGGTGTGGTTGTACTGCTGCGTTAACCATTAACCTAAGTCTTTGCTGTCCCAGTCACTGACAGCAAAGCAGGGTTAGAAAGAGAGAAAAAAAAGCCTTAGATGTGACACTCATTTCCTGTAATTGGATCTGCTGCTCAGGGACAAAAGGAGGAGGTTTCTGCTGGGTTAGGGTGAGGCCCATTACGTGGCCGGAGGCTGAAGGGTGACTATCTGCACATGCATTTAATGTTAATCTGGCTTCATGCTTCAATTCTGTATGTGCTAACAGCAACGTGCTCTGCTACTTTGCATTTCGTTTAACCAACATTTCAACATCCTCTGCAGCTTTTGTGGCCACCAACTGCTTTACATCAGTGGGAGGTTCTGATTTTTAGTTGTTGCTGCTGAACTGGTGGCTTCTTAAACTACCTGTTTAGACCATAATGAATCTTATAAGAACTTTTAAAACAAGCTGAGCTCTAGATTTAGACACATTAATAGTCTCTCTTTAAATTTCCATCTCCTTGTGCTAGATAATGAAAATAATGAAGTTAGCAACCCTAATTGTGCTCATCCTTTCTAATAATCAGGAGTAGCAGGGGTGAAAATGCACTGCCCCCTCCTGTGTCTTACCCAAGGGGGAATTAATTTAATATACTCTTTACTTGTAGTTTCAAACCATAGCGCTGAAGGCTCCTAAGGTAACCCCTGGGCACATTTAATTCGGGTGTGTATATGAATTAGAAAGCCTTTAAATTACAATGCAAAATGGCAGAGCAGCTTCTGCAGTTATAACCAGAGAGGGGCCCAGTGCAGTGATCTACTGCACTACCAAATCTAGGAAGAGTGGGTTCACAAAGTGATTTTTATTAAGTAGACAAGCTCATGTGACGCCTTCCCGCTCATGATAAAAGCAATATATTAGAAAGCTGTTATTAAGCAGTCTCCTCATATTCAGCGGTTACACTGTACCTCAGCAGCCCAAGTGCCTAAGGAATAAAAGAGGCCCAAAACAGGATAATCAGCACCTGTTTCAATGTGTTATTTATACAGCCCCATTTCAGAGAAACCACCTCAAACCTTGCACTACCTCAAGTCCTGTAGTCCCACAGTCATCTTTCCTTCTGTTTGATAATTCATATTTGTTCTGCTCAGACAAGCTTTCTATTATTACCCAATTCCTTTCACTTAATTTTACTTTATAAAAGTGTGAACGAAGATTACATATGCATGACTGAATTGTGGAAATGAAGCTAATTAAAATTTGCTGCTTAGCATCAAAGGGGAAAAAGGCAGAGAGAGAGCAAAAGAGAAAGAAGAAGGCCCAATAGGATTAGATCTCCCCTTTCTTTTTTTTCCTACACCAATTATAAAATACAGAACACAATTTTGGAGTTTTCAATATTATCTTTAGAACATACGCAAAGTTTATTAAGTTTCTAATAAAGAGCTGCTGTTGCAAAGGGGATAGAAAGGAAAGAGACAATTTTGGATACTAATAAACTGAGGCCATAAAAAAAGATCTTACTGGGGTTACCAGGCTAGATAAACCAGCAGTGAGTGTTCCAGAGATAGGTATAAAATCCCTATCATGGAAGGCTGTAAAAATGTGTCTTCCTGGAGGGAGACATTTCTCCCCAGCTAAATATGCATAATGTCTCATTGTGGCATGAAGGTTGAAAGCTCAGAGTTATCCTAGTAGTATGACAACATTTTATAATCTTATGATTTGTGCAATGGTCCAATTTTAAGATTTCATTATGCTTTGCTTGGTTATCTTGCAGCAATGATACCAAAGGTTAATTTTTATGTTAGCACACCAGTTAACTTGACTACCAGATACAGTTGTTGGTAAGATACTACAGGTGGTGAGAGCCAAAGAAACGTAGATAGGTAACATGGATTATTGTTGCTCTTTTCACTTCTGGAGATAATAAAGTTGCTGTGATTACCTGTTCTGGTCCTTATGCAACAGAGGCTGCAAAGTTGCCTGAACGGTTCACTTGGCTTTTTGGCCTAATCCTTGCTTAATGCTCTGGTGAATTGTTCATCCCTGCAGGCCCTGACTGGAGGACAGAGGACAGCACATGCTGGCAAGCCAGAATGACGTCCCCAAAACGTGTGCACAGGCTGAGCGCCTGGAAGCAGCAGCTAAGCCAAGCTGCAGCTGGAACTAACCTCAGATCAACAAGCTCACCTGGTGGGTGCTGTTGCATTTTACATAAATCAGCTGTAGATCAACATTTTCCGGTGTGCAGGGACATCGCATCATTCCTGTCTTGCAAATAAATACACTACGCTCGCGTTATTGCTGCAGAATTGCGGCTTGATGGCTGCTTGTGCATATGCAGATCCCCCCAGTGGTTGTGCTTGTGCCAATGGCACTGATCTGATGGGGGACTGCTCTCAAACTGCTCAAGCTACTTGAGGACAACAAAGAAACTCCCTTGTTTTCTTGCTTCCTTTGGCTGGAAAAGTCTACAACTTAAATGAAAAAGGGGAGCTATCTCAAAAACAAAGAAAATGAGGCTGTGAAAAGGATTAAGGTTTGTTTTTTTTTTCAGGTGCCAGCCTTTGCCATTCTCCATCGCTTGTCTGCTGCAATAGCTGTCAAACCTCCGTCTTGCTGGGGTTTGTGCAGAGGAGAATCCGTGGTGTGTTCAATTCTCCCTGAAACACAAGTAAACAAGAGGAGATTGCTGTTCTGCAGCTCCTCTGATCTGCTTGGGCAGAGGGGATAGGGCTGGGGAAATAAACGGGGAAAAAAATGAGCACAGACAACAGTGAGGAGCCTTAATGCTTTAAAACATTTTCAAAAATCAATTTGCCTGAGAGAGCTCATGTTGGCTTTTTAAATTATTTTTCATTAAAAATTTAAATCATTAAAGACCAAATTCAGCTAACTGAAGGTTTTTTTCTACCATCGCAAATCTAACAAGCCTATTCTTTCCTGGCAAAATCGCTCTGTTTTTCTTAAGAAGATTTTTGAGTCTCATTTTCCTTCAGATTATTAGCATTTTTACTAATATAAATGACAATAAGTCACTGCTTCTAGCATACACAGGAAGATGCATAAAGTGATCTACAAATAATTCAGTCCAGATAAACTGATGGAGTCCAGCACTTTTTCCAATGTATTTTACAAATTGTCAAGATGCATCTAGAAACAGGGAACACTGACAGAATGGGTTAGCCAAGATTCAGCAAACTGGGAACCCCTGAGCCTCCCTGCCAATAGCTTGGTTTTCACCTACCTTCATGTGACTGGCAGCAGAGAAACCAACAGAGAAGTGTGCTGACATAGCTCTTCATTAGCTGCTCGGGTGGTTTTATCTAACACGAATTCACAATAAAAATACACTTGCAGCGGCAAAACATGGAAAAATTGTACTAAGACAAGAGCTAGAATTTTTGGCTAATACACCATCTGTTTTCTCATCACCTTTGTAGAACTGAAGACTTTAAAGGTGTTCAAATCCTCAGTCAAACACCATGTTGTCTGAAGCAAACCAGTCCCACTACGGCGTGTGCAGCAAGGAAAGGGAGGATGCTCCTCTCTTTCCCCTGATATTGCAGCAGCTGCCAGGAGACCACACAAAAGTAGGCAGCTGTGGCCCCAAACTGAGAGAATCTGATTAGAAAGATTGGGTTTGGTCACTCACTGAGAAAAGTAAATCTTTCCCCAGATTGGGTCGATTCTTTTTGCATCCTTGGGGAATATGGTATATATATATTTATTTATATCCCTGCCTTGACAAAGGAGCGGTAACTTTAAAAACCAAAATTAACACACAAGTCCAAGGCTCTGCAGTCATGAGCTGACTTCATTCTTCTCGAAATAATCCTTTCAAAATCCCCTTTGCCTGTGACAGTGGCATCAGAGCGCATCATGTGGCTTAAGAAATTGCCACCTTTAGCCTTGGGGCACAACCCCTAGGCAGTTGAAACAAACACAATTTTCTCTGTGTAACTTTTGATTTGTCCAAAAAGACACTTTTAAAATAAATGTCAAAACTCCTGTTTAAGAACATACTTAGTTTCTTATGACCTGTTTTGAAGACGGCAAATTAAGCTCTTATGGACAGTTTACTTTTCCAGCCTGTCTTGTTACTTTGCCAGTCGGGTTCCTTCTAGATGTTGTCATGCTACGGCTCTAGGAAAAGCTTCAAATTTCCTTCTCAAAATGTAGCTAGTTGCTTAAACTTACCATGTATGAAAAGCTTCTGTAAAAATATATTTTCTCATAATTGGAATGCTCCATAATTTTTGTTATGAATCTCTAAGACTAAAAATCTATGGAAATGGCTATTACACGCCGGCACCAACACTGCAATTCAAAGTACAAGCTCTTTGTTTGCTAACAAACCGACTAGGGATGTTCTGAAAATCAATGGTGCTTCACTCTTGGTATTTTGAAAACGCTGTTTATTGGAATATTAAGCTTTAGCAGTGCCAGGAGAAGCAAAAGAAATATTCCTTGCTCCCTTCTTGTGTTTGCCATCTCAGCACCACCAGGATTGCACTCGTGCCCAGCTGAGCAGTTACAGAATCATTTTGCCTCTCTTCAGAACTCGGCTGATTGGTTTTAACCTGGAGCAAGCTAATGAGAAGGCTTTTTGACCTGCTTCTAAGTAGGCCTAGCAGCATGTCAGCACAGCAAGAGCCCTTCTGTCACCTTGTTCTTTCGCATTTATGATATATACATAACACCAAGTCTTAAAATATTCAACTTCTCACTTAAAGAAAATGGTATTTTACTGTTACATAGTTCCTTTCCTCGCGGGGACTTCAACAAGATAAATGTTGAATAGCTTATAAAAAAGAAAAAAGGAGCAAATGCTTCATGTACCGCTGAAATGATGTAGCTACTTTTGCAAAGAGGGGGCCAATTAACATTACATAGCAATTTATAGGTGTAGAGGGGATCACATCTGAGTTTGTACATAAAATACTTAGAGTTTGTCCGATTTAAAATTTGGCCAAAATGGAAACTTCAGTTCTTGCTCATTATAGGTGTAGAGGGGATCACATCTGAGTTTGTACATAAAATACTTAGAGTTTGTCCGATTTAAAATTTGGCCAAAATGGAAACTTCAGTTCTTGCTCACTAAGAGAATTTCAGCAGTTTTAGCTCCAGGCTGTTGTCGTTGTAGGGTTTGTCAAGCACTGAAACCCCAGCTTACTTCTCCAGTTCTTTACAACATTTAAGCTGTCATCGAAACGCAGAGGCAAAGATAAACAGAGTAATGGGGTTATTCTGCAATTTAGTACTGTAGTGGTAAATGAAAGTCAAACAAAGAAAATACCCAGTAAGCAACCATGAAAGTGAGCAGGTCTAAATGTAGAGTGCAGTGGTTGTCTCGGAGTCGATATTTGCCTTGTTTGCAGTACTTATTTCCTATATCCCTGAGAAGGGAGTGCGGAGGGTTTCCTTGTCTGCTTTGGACACGTGGCTTTCTTTCCTTCTTATGTAACTTTCTTTACTTTTCAAAATCTTCTCCTAAATGTTGATGATATAAGAGGCAGTTTGCTCACTATCTTGCAAACTGGAACCCTGAAATGAAAAACTAAATAGGAAATGGGTTCCAAACTGTTTTTTTTTTTTTAACAGCAACTCTGGAGCACAGCAACTGCTATTATACAATTCTCGAAGAATAAAGTTTATATAAAATTAATGTGGAAATATTTTAGTTATCACTTTTTTTTCTCTTTGCTGTCTAAATTCCTAATTCTCTCCCCCTCACTCTGTCCCCTCTAAGCAACAGTTTATTTCCTTGTTCCATAGTGTACTATTAAACATATATTAAATAGCTAGAGATGTTAATCTCTCACCACCAAGAATATTGTGACATCTGACAGATCACTCTAAGATTGCTTTGTCAGTGAAGACCTTGCTCAGTGACACCAAGGCCTGATGGTACCTGAAGATGTTTAATATACACGTGAAGCCCTAGGAGTACCTATTTTTCTCTGTTGACAAAAAAGGCTCCTAATATGAATAACAGCTATAGATATCTACACTGTAGTGACAGCATGTAAGGGCAAGTGAGATAAATCCAATCTTTTTGTATCATTGACAAATCTCATGTGTTTTGTTATTTTTGTCACACTGTTCAGTGACTTTTCTTTGCTATTGTGGCTTCCATTTTAGCTTCACTTTGGCCTAAGAGCTACCAGGAAGAATCACTGCACCCAGAAAAGAGCTAGCAGTACAGACTACTCAAAAGTCATTAGTCTTACAGAACTATCATTCAAATATATAAAAGACTCTGCTGTAGGCCAAAGGCAATAATTCTTCCATGACAAGATTTTCCTGGATTAGTCCCAAATAATCTGTGGTTGAGGAATAGAAGTTCTTCAGAGATACCGCCCCAGAAAGATACCATCTACAGACAGTGTCTCCAGATAGTACTGGGCAAGAAGGGATTGGAATTCATAAAAATATAAAGTTTTCACTCAGATTTATGTGCTAGCTGGAAGAATACTGTCTAGGAAGAAAGAAATTTGGAGCCATAATACATAAATCAAAATCCTTAAAAAGGTTCTAAGAATCCAGAAAATTTAACAGGAAGTGTTATATAGGTGGTTATAATTTTAAAGTCTGTCTTGGGTTTTGTCTACATGTAAGTTAAATTAAAAAATGCATTTTCAACATCTGAATGAATCTTGTAAGGAAGTCTCCAAATGAATGATGGATTCGGGGACCCTGCAGCTGCAGAGGACCTGCAGGACTTCCAATAAACTGCATTCCACATTTCAAGATCTATCTCAAGTTCTCAAGGAGAAGTGTGAGGTAGGTTGCCAGTATGCAAGACTATTCTTAGAAAGACAAATCCCAGGGACTTTTTTTAAAAGAAAACACAGAAAACAAAACCAGGGTAGGATACTGCAATTTTATAAGCATCATCCTCTCCTAGGTGAGGCAGATGTTAAAGGCAGTACACACATAATTTGCTGAAGAAAAGAATATAAGTAGTGAGACTACAAGAATATGAGAAAGAGAGAAATGAGGCTTTCTGGATGGTAGTGAGTTTTATCTTCTGTCCAGACCCTGCTGGACAGACATATCCGTAAGGGACTCATGCACTTGGTTGGCGTCTCTCGTAACCGTGGGCCTGGCACCCTTGGGAAGTGGTGCTGGGTCTTCTCTCTTGCTCTGGGTTGTGCCTGGCCCTCCGGAAACCTGTGTGAGGTCTCACATTACCAGCAGTGAAGTCAAGTCTGGCTGCAGGGGCAGAGAGAAGAGCAGTATGTAGTACCACAGTGAAAATAAATGTCAGCTCTTAATGCAAGTACTTTATGCCTTTAACAGCACTATGGGCAGAGTCCAGCAAGGAGTTGAGGAAACACGAGATGTGGTCTAAACAGCCATTTCTTTTTGTTATGTGAAAATACAAGCTCTTTTATCTGTTCACTTTGTTGTTATTGACTGAGATAATTTGCCTCCCACACAGAAACATCTCAGGCCTCTTCCCTTTTCCTTACTGTGCTGCGTGAAGCTCCACCATTTCCCACCCAGTTTGACTGTAGCATCCCTTGTGGAAACCGCTGCTTCCAAGGCACTGTCTCTCCTATTTTTATGCTGTGAAAAATTACACATCTTCTCAAGCTGAGGAGAGGCGCGTCCATCCCTGGGATGCAGCCCTGAGAAACAGCCCTCTCCACGTAGCCCACGAGGAACCTCGGAAGCAACTCTTGCCATCCTGAAAGGCTCCTGTGGACTGAGGGATTTCTCCCTCTGAGCAGGGAGCCAAGGATCTCTTCCCCCTTTCTCATGGGATGTGCTATGGGATGGAGGCAGGAGTCAACTCAGTTTCCAGATGCTGAGAGGAAGGTTGGAGCCAGAGGCAGCTTAGAGTGGTTGTTCCATGCTGCTCACGGGGGCACCTTATCCAGTCCTCTTCCCACCAGCTGAGCTCCTGGAGCTACCAGCAGCCCCATTTGATACTAATTCTCACAACTGAAGTCAACAGTGTTATTGCTAAGACCTCAGTCTGAGCAAAATTGCACCTTCTTTATGGCAAAGTGTCCATCTCACACACTGGCAACACTTATCCCAGTAGTCTAAATGGCTTTTTTCAAATAGTCTAACCTTCAGGAAGAAAAATATTGTGCATTTTTATAGATGTGGGGGCTCTAGCAAGTCTTCCCTCTTTTTCAATCATAATATTTTTAAGATCATTTATGTCTCTACTGTGCCATAAATTGCTTAATAATTGTTCTTGACAGGTGAGCGTAAAAGAAAACAATACCAAGGTAGTGATCTGAACAGGTCAGTGATTCTCTTCCCAGTACCAGAAAGCCTTATGTGACACAAAAGATGCAAATTCAATCAAGGTATGCTATAACACAGGTTAAAAATGAAAATTACTCCTTAACTCTATAGAATCAATCAGAACGCCCTTTTTTTCTGTGAATTCAAAATTTACAGTATTAGAAAATAAGTGTATTAGAATGCTTTGGTTGCCTTAGTAGCCTATAGAAAGGGTGTAATTCCTTTTTATCTCCTGCAAGATTCTTCCTGCAAGGATTTCTCCAAATTATACTGTCTGTCTCCTCAATGTTGTGGATTAATAACAAAGTGAAATGCTGCACTAATGAGGATTAGATAGGTCAAGGATTCTCTGATGTGTTTAAGGCAGCATTTGCATCCAGAACCACCAACTTTTTTCAGTTTTCAAAATACAAGAATTATGCTGCAGAACTTGACTATGCAAAATTTAGTCGTCTTCCATGAAAGCTCTGCTTTTTCATTCATTCATTGTTTAAAACTTAAGACCAGAAGTAAATGAGCTGGATCCCATGACAGTCACCAAGTCCCTCTGCACTGGGTGCGTTCACTTATGTTTCGCTAAAATACCTAACTCTAGTCCTAAGCGGAGGACCTCAAGAGGAGGCACTGACACTTTTTTGAGGTTTCTTGAAAAACATGAGTACAATTCATTTTTTGCACTTGTCTTTTTGTCTCCAGACACTGCTTCTTTATGTGATTTTAAGTTAAGTAGCACTTGAAAGAGTACTTACAGTCTAGTCACTTATATATTATCACCTATATGTGGTCTTTCCAGTGCCGGTACCTGATCCATCTTCTGCTGTCTAGTCCTGGCTCCTATTTCTCTCTCCTTGGCTGTGGTCCTTGATTTTTAATCCTGTTACCTGCTCCTTGCTCTGCTCTGTCATGGTGTCTGCTCCCAGCTGTCCCTCCCCTGCTCTCCATCCTGGCCTTGCTCTTGCTCCATTCCTTTACAGGGGATGTCCCATGGCTTCTGAGCATCTAGTTTTGGTCTCTGGCACCCCTCTCACTTTGACCTGCAGCCAAAGCTGTGAACATTTATTTCTAATCCCCTTGGTTTAACAAACATCCAAGCTTTTCTGTTTGCCAACTGGGAAGCCAGGCTGCAAACCCTCCATCACCCCTACTTATTAGGTCTATCTGTCACATTTTGAGATACCATGGACCAGCTCCACTAAAGTACTTTAGGAATGCTGTAATAATTGTCACTGGTACCTTATTTTTAAGATCTATTCATTAGCTCATTTTTAATGCAAGTTTTAATGAAGTTGTAGAATGCAAAATTCTCATCAAAATGTACAGACAACATTATCAAAGTCTACACAGCCACCATCATCAACCACATTTACAATCTTGTTCAGAATCAGGTTTGCTGAATAAGCTGTATTTTTTCAGAAAATAACTGTGCTGATTAGCATTTATTATATTTCTGTCCTTTAAATCTCTATCATTTAAATCCCTTATTAACTTTCCAATTATTTTGCCAAGGATTGACATCAGGCTAAGAGCACTGTTGTTACTCACATCAGATTTTTGAAGCTTTTGGAATATGTTATTGTACTAGCTATACTACCCCACATTTCAAGGTTAATATATACATATATATATATATATATGCATATATATAAAATAGGTGCAATTAGTATCAGGAGGCCAGAAAAGTCTCTTTTTTATAAAAGCTCTTTTTAGTTTTGTGGAGTGTAAGATCCCCAAGTCAGCTGATTTAAACCTGTGTTCAGCATCCTTCAGTGATATCGATCGAAAAGCTTCACACTGAACATTTCTGAATCATTACAACCAACTTTACTGTCTTTGTCTGAAATCAGCCTAGTGCTTGAAGAGGATCTGAAGGAGGGGGCTATGAATTCATTGGGATACACCATCACACCAAGTGGCTTTATTTCATTTCTAAGCTGTTTCCCTGCCTGAGTAGTAAAGGGCTGAACAGTACAATCCTACTGCAATCAACTGCAGTAATTCCTTGACAGGTTTAGGTCCAACCCTGAATGAATTATGAATGAAAACCGCTGTTGAAATGAGCTTTTCCAGCACCCCCACATCTCCTTACTATTTCACTTTTCTAAATTAATAGTAGGAAGCCAGTGTCTATAAGAGATGAATCACTTCCATTTGCAATTTTGGCAAATTGACATACTAGGTTTGATCTAGATTTTCTTGGTCTTGTAGGGATTTGGGTAGTAATATTTTTTTGGTGGTAGGAACGCAAAGAAATGGAGGTTGAGGGCGACAAATTTCTGCTTTGCGTCTGACAGACAGATGTATATTGATGTACCAGTAGGTAACGAGGACTGGTTGCCCCACGAGGGAAGGTAGCCCAGGAGCAGCAGTGACCCCAACAAGCAAGAGCTGGGGACCAAGCAAGAAGCCTGGGTGGAGATGAGGGCAGAGGCGCTCAGAGCCAGACGCTGCTCAGAGAAGCCTTTGCTGAGCCCCCAACCTTAGGTGCCTCCTCCCAATCTGCCAGCAGAGGCCCACGTGGGGCAGAGGAGCAGCAGACCTCAAGAGATGCCCATCTGGGACAGTGACACGCGCTGCCCTCGCAGCTGCTCCCGCTCCACCAAGCGTGGCCTTCTCCTCTCCTCTCCTGCAGTCAGGGCTGGGGGCTTTGGTTACACACAATACCTACATGCAGGACAGCGATTAAGCACATGTTTAACTGGCTCGCTTTGGGTGAGATCCTTAAAATAAGGCAGCTCTTCAGCATTGATTGAATTGAGCAACATCCCCATGGGTGGCAGAAGCGGCACATCCCCAGCTCAGCTATTTCTGGGACACTCCACGTAATCCAGAACATCAGGCTCCTTCTTCTAACATGAAGACAGAAGAAGGATGAAGGAACAGCTGTCCTTATCCTCTAAGGACATTTGGCTTGTCATGTTGATACCGTCAATTTTAATGATCCTTATCGTCCCCCATCCCTTCCCTTCCTTCCTGCAGAAACCCCAGTCAGCTCAGTGGAGAATCAGGAGTGGACTGGTGGCAGCCCACACCTGAATTTCTGAAATAGATTAAGCATATGATTTACCTATTGAAAAGGAATTTGACCTTAAATAAGAACATGCAGATTCAATTTAATAGTCATCTAGAAAAATACCTGCACATCCACGAAAGAGCTCAGCAAATTGCTTCCTTCACCTTTGTAGTGGTGTAGCCCCGTGCTCAGCTCTGTGGGCATTTGCTAAGACTGCCGCTCATTTTAGACAGTTCTTGCCATTTCAGCTCTGGAGAAACCTCACTTTTTACACCTGTATGAAGTATTATTTAAAAGTCAAAGACTGCTGGTTACCTGGCAACCTATAAATGAACTCTTGGAAAAGGAACCTGAAAGGAGGAACCTATTGAGTATCAGTGCCCTTTCTACACTGTAAATGAAACTATTTCACAAAAGATGTCAAATATAAATGGATCTTTCCACTCCGGGACTACTTTATAGTCAAAAGTATTAGCAAAATACAGAAATATAAATATGCTTATATGAATAAAGATGGTAAATGTTTTCCACCATCCTGCCCCAGGCTGTCACACAGTACTAATTTCAGAAAACCTTCAATTCCAGTGCCTGGAAATGTTTAAGTAACCTTATTTAACACTACTGGCTGGATGAGTGAGCCTGGGAACTGGAAGCAGGCATTTCCATCATAGGAAACTGCCAGTCTGCCTTGACCTCCCATCAGAAACACATCAAGTCTTTGCAGATGACTTCTGTCCAGTTATCAGTATGTTGATAAAACACTTTTTTTTTTTTTTTTAATTGTTCTCAAAATTCTGAAGCATCACCTTGACTGGATGGGAGCTATGGCTACTGGAGTAAACAAGATGATATATTGATGGTGAAATGCCAAAAAGACCTTTCTGAATGGGGTGGTGAGCACAGGCAAGAAGTAGAAAGAGCATGAATGAAGATTTTCTTCCTTTTTGTTGTTCATTGCTCCTCCCGCCTCTTAAAAATTAAAGCAAAGATATACTACAAGAAGCTTAAAAAAAGAGCAAGCAAGCAAGCGAGCTAACACCACCAACAAAAAGCAAAACTGACTGAGGTATCATAGTTGATTGCAAAGGCTTTTGCAGAGCATGTAAAAAAACTGATTTAACCAGCCACATTGCTTGGTTAGGTGAGGATCAGACTGCAGTTAATGACTATTTTTCTAAAGAAGGGTGGCGAGAGATTGGATGTTTCCTTTCACAATTCCCATCAACAGCCATCCTCACCCTCGGAGGTGTTCGTTGGCTGCACCCTTCACCACGTGCTGCAGGAAGGAAGGTGTCAGACAGCACTTCTTACAGTTCCTTCCCAGGGATACAAGTGGTGAAGCAGAAATAATAAAAGTTAGAGACTGTTCAACATACTAGCACAATTCAATGATTCAGGGCAGGATGCCTGTACTCTTCCTTAATGCTCACATTCTTAAGAGAAGGACTGAAAGTAATTAGAACATATTTTATACGTGTTCCCTTTGAATCACAGGAATCCCTAGGTAAAAGTGCAGGCAAAAAAACAAACAAACAAACAAACAAACAAAAAACAACAACAAAAAAAACCTGTCTGGCTTAAGCTCACCTGTAACAGTCTTCTGAACAATATTCTTCTTGGAAAAATACCAAATAGATTATTTTTAAAAAGCCTCATCCTCTTACTTCATCTTTTTCTATACGAACAACAAGAACAAAGGGGGCTTTGCAGTGGTGAAATCAAAATTCATTCTTCCTGTGGCTGCTTCTTTGAGTCTGGCTACAGACGTTCCCATGCTGGAAGATGCTGACAATAAAGAGAACTATTGTAAGGTTTATTATCTACATTATAACAATGGCAAGTTCATCAATAGAGTTAGGAGAAAGATTTGTTGGAGCTGCTGTTTATTATACAGGACTTTCATCTCTGTCAGGGGAAGAGGACTAAAGAATCCTGTGGGAGAGTAATTACAATAACGTCAGACTCTATTTACTCATCCAGGAACCCCCCCAAACCCAGAGCTGTTTTTCCACAGAAATGTCACATCCCACAAATATCATAATTACACTTCATGATGAATAAGATGCTGAATTGCTGAGATCAATACAGTGCTGGCCTGGGCTGCATTACTGGTGAAAAGATGAGAAACAATCGGATCACTCTTGAAGACTTGAAAAGCTTAGCAGGAGGCTTTGCTTGTAGAAACAAAAAAATAGAGCAGAGCACTAGGATTTTACAGTCACTAGGGCTGCAATGATGGAAATGTTTTACTTGGTTAGTGGGGAGGAAATAGTTTTCTTGGTCCTGAATGACAGGTCATGTTTAGGTGGATATGCTGGTCAGATCCACCGGATAAACTATGCAGGAGAGAAGGGTAATCAATTTGGAAATGGCTTCAGGCTACTGAAGTAACAAGCTAAAAGGCCATCAAGTATCAGTCAGCCTTAAAAATACACAGATGAATGTAAAGTGCTCAACCTATATTAATGAAGGTGACATGCCTAAACCGCAAAGACCTCTTATAGCACTTGTGCAGCTGAAATGGAAACAACACTGCAGTTAATTTTAGTAGAAGACCATAGGTAGCCCGTACAGTATGAGTCATATGGAAACTGAAGGAATAAAGGGATGGGAGGATACTCTATTTTAATAATTTTCATTTTTCTATGCAACAAAGCCCAAGCAAATTACACAATCATATTTCAAATGCCATCAGGTACACTTCTTCACAGAATCCAATAAAAAAGTTAACAGAATGCAGCTGAAGGCCTAGAAGATAGTACTCTGCACCATGCAGTGCAGTAATTATGCACAATTAAAACCCACTGTGCAATTTTGTTACCATAAACGCTGACTGACTCACACCAATTAAAAAAAACTAAAACAACCTGTTACAGAGTCACTTTCCATCCTTAAATGCCAATTCACAATTTTGTCTCTGTAGCCCCGGTACGTTTCTCAATTTGGTCTGATCTTTTCACAGTTGTGGTGTTTAAAGCTCAAGCGCTGAAAAAGAGGAACAAGAATTAGCATTAAAATAGCCTTGGGAACACTTCCATGTTTCATTTCTAGGAAATACACTTCTAGCTTCACTCTTGGAGTCTCATAATAGGTACTGAATAATTAAGACAAGCAGGATGCTAAGTAAAAAATAAAATCTTATAAATACAGAAAAGCCGTGTTCACACTGCAGAACAATGAGAAGCGTATATTTACTGTCTGCTGTGTTCATGCTGTATGACATTGAACAGTTTACGTTCATTTATCATATGAAATCCACAGTGTTTAAGGGCATTCAAAAGAATAGACTACACACTCACTTGGAGTAACTATACTACAGCAGCGAGCTCAGTAGGGTACCTTTTGGAATACATTACGGAATTTCTAAAGTGTAAAAAAAATCAGCCACTTGGCAGAACTTGCTAATAGGTACTAGAATAAAAGATGGAAAGGGAGAAAATCCATGAAGATGTAACAGATGCCTCTCTTAATAGATAGCTTCTTAGATCTCAAGGTGATGTATAGGAAGAGATATAATATATGCACTTGTATTTATGGATGCCCAACATTTCCCAGAATGGTGGTCTTTTATCTCGGCCTCAGGACCAGTGTCCTCCTCCGTGACTTGGGACACTGAGTTCTACCCAGTCAAGGCTTATGAATAAACGAGCAGGAGCAATTGTGCAGTAGAGATCGGAGATCCATTTGTCTGATACTTCTTTGAACCTCGAGTTGGGTGGATTTCTAGCAAAGCAGTGGCTCAACCAACTCCCCAAGGAAAGCCTTTCTTTTTATACTCCCGTGCCTAGCTTAGTCAGGTGCTATCAGTTAACCCGGATTCAGGTAGCAGTTTGGGACAGAGGCAGCCTCAGTTGTTGGAGCATCTACCTGCAGTAGAGGCTAAAGCAGAGCTTTCAAGCATGGGCCACACTCATTGCTGTGAGCAGCCCATTGCTTGCCAATCTTTTAAACGAGCCAAGCAAAGAAACACTTCCAGCACTACAGTCGCAGGTTCTGGAGAATACCCTGAAGGTGAATTCTTGGATTTCTCAAAGAAAGCACGTGCTCGCAAACTTAAGAAATGAATACATTTCCTAGCCTACAAAAGCGCACCCGTTATGTAAGCTAGTAATTGTTATGTTTTACCAATTAAGTCTGCTTGTTTACATGGTTATGTCGATTGTTAAAATGATCACAGCATGAGAGCTGTTCGGGCTGGTGTTAAGCTAAAGTCAGTGGCAAAATGAGTTTAGTAAGCCTGTACGCCTGGCACATTACAACGTCCACATGAAATAAAGGCACTGTCAAAGGACGTCTGTAGGGACCACATAAGTAGATCAGCATGAAGCAGCATCAGTATGAGCTTACGTTAATAAGATAATGATTTCAAGGCAATATTTTGGCAGGTCCTTGAGAACCACTTCATGTCATTAAGGCAGCAGGCAAAATACATTGTCCTTAAGAATCTGTGGATATGCAGTTTGACTACAAGGTCACAGAACAAGGTTACAGAAAGACTGTAATACCACATGAGGGAAAATATGCTAACAAACCAAACGCCTATTCAATGGTTGACCCATCTCTTAACTCTGAACTGTACTACAAACCACCTTGTATCTATACATACAAGTCTGTAACAGGAGTCTCAAAAATCCCCCTCCAGGGATACGAGGATCCGACATTCTCAGGTGCTGAATCTCTGTTTCCTTAAGTCAGGCTGATTCCAAGTTTTAATAACTTCTGAGCATGGTGCCAAACTCAACTCCAGAAATTAGCCTTAGTGGTGACTCAAGCCTAGAATCCTGAAGAACTACATTGTACTGCACAAAGGTAAAATATACATATCACTCAAGTCATAATGAAGACTTATGCTCAGCCGAGTCTGCTGTGGAAGAAAGCCATCCGAATGACATCAGTGTGTTCCTAACTATCTGTAAGTACATGGAGAAATAGAGAGCTGGACACCAGGTTTCGCATCAGCCAACAGTTTAGACTTCTTGTGTTTGTCTTGTAATAGTCTGGATATTTTAATAATTGTGCATACTATGATATTCCTGCTTATATAAGGCAACCAATACAGTATGTATTTGATATGATCTCTGGGTGGTAGTTAAACACTTGAAGAGTAAATCATCACCCTAACTCTTGCTTTGCTAGAAGGTGCCTTCATCTTTCTTTCACTTGGGACAAACAATCATTAAATTGAGTTAAAAAAAAAAAAAAAAAAGCCCAAGAGTCTAAACACCAAATCAACCTCCTAACCCCAGGAAATCCTATATTGCTCTGTCTGAGGAAGAAGGAATTTTACACTGTCTAAAGCCAAGTTGTATACCCTTAGGTCAAGAAACTGCAGGCAAAGAAATTTGGCAAAACCTGTATTTAAACACCAGACACCATGACCATCTGTAATAGCCATGAACAATCAAGCACATTTAATTTAGAGTAAATACTTCTTAAATGAACTTTCTGCAGATAAAAGAGCTAAAATATTGACAAATACCTACTTACTTTATGAAAGGATCAAGACCATCGACTTGAAAACAAATTTGCCCTGCAGAAAAACTGACACAGTATTAACATAGGCGAAATGCAGTCTGCCCTTCTGCTCTCCTAGCCTGCTTCGTTATATATTATGATATACAGAAATTCAAAGATAAAAATTAAAACCTCTCATTGCTTCTGGTGAGTGGACAAAAAAACAAATTGGGTGTAAAGAATGAATTTGTGTGATCCACTGTCTCATGCAATCAGCAAGGAGACACACAAAATTATCTGTTGCTGCTACTCTCATTTTCACCGTAACAGGGAGCCCCATGGACGTTTCCCCCTTCCAGCCAGATAAACTTTGATTTGCTAAGGAAAAAAAAAAGTCTACAGAAGCGCTGAAAAATCAATCTTATAGAAAATAGGCATAAAGGCAATATTAGAGGCAGTTACTTCCCAGTGTAGGCCTTTAATGAGGATTATTCCTTAAAATCAGATTTTTAATTGATGTAAAATATCACAGCTCCATTCAAATAAACTGAGCAGCGTCTTTCTGTACTAGCTGATGATCCCGTCTGTAACACTCGTGGAAGAAGTGGGATTTTGTTCACCTGAACAGAGACCCAGTGGGAAGCCTCTGAGCTCAGGGCTGAAGTCATTGCTCACAGCAAGGAGAGGTTTGAGACACACCTGCTGAGAGGTTTCAGCTACCTTGAATTCTCCAAAAGCCGACACTGTCTGGAAAAAAGAAAAGAAAACAAAAACAAAGAAAACCCCCCAAATCTTACAATACAGCAGAAAAAAAAAAAAAAAAAGAAAAAAATGGAGGAGGGATGGACACCCTATATTTAAAGCCCATAAAGTGTAGAGAAATCTTAGCTCAGTGGAGGGGTATGTGAATATGGGTTATTTTTTAGATGTATATTCAGGGAGTACCTGAATAGTCATGTATATAAATATACGCAAGTCTTTAAAGGCACTTTGGCCTTTCACCTTCCATGGTTCAGACTATCTCCCGGGCTTGTGTTTGCATATGAAGAGGTGAGGGGGAGAAAAACGCATGGAGTTTGTGTCGCTACCGCCTGGTCAAAGGGGAGAAGGCCATGCTGGGCCCACCTTGCACATTCACAGCACACCAACATAACTGGCCTGGTTCTCGGTCTGTGCCCGGCACAGAGGGAAAAACACGTTAATTGTTAAGATTATTGAGTTGCCTTAGAGTAAAAACACACAGTTAGTGCTGAGCAGCTTACATACAGCAACCTTTAAACTGAACCTAATATCCCTTACTGGGGGAGGAAAAAAAAAACAACAACTAAGGAAAAAAGTACAATACATGTTTTAAAAACAGGGTTTAAAAAACAAATACTAGTATGTGAAAGCAAGTCATGTTATTAGGAGCTTTCTTGAAGATACGCTTCCTCAAGACAAATGTACACTTTTACATTCTAACAGTCTGATATGCCAAGGGAAATATTCAAAGCTCACATCCCTGATTTCTCTGTACCTGTGTCCATATATTACTGCTAGGGCGCCTCTGTTGCCAATTTTGTGCACAAGCAGACACCAAACAACCTTTTCTCAAATGCACTGGGGAAAATAAAGGGATGAGGGAGAGAAAAAAAAAATCCTAAGAGGAGACACAGAATACACATACTTTGCAAACAGAGGAGGTAGATGAGCAGGCATTGGCAGTCCAGTACCAGACACACATAACATTAGAAGTATTAATTAGTTGTTTTAGAGGAATTACTCTGCATAGAGCCAAGGCAACATCAGTATTATTTTATGGTAGAAACCCTGTGTCCCCAAGGCAAATACCTATTTTTTTTAAATAATGAAACATTTCTATCATTTGTTTTGGTGCTTTTTTTGAGCATTCACGAGAAAAGACATAAGCCTAGAAGGTGACCATTGCCTTGGGAAATACTTTTGAGGGGAATCTTTTTCCACCTATTCCAGGAGTAAAACTATTCAGGATCATACAAGCGAAAGCCATGATGCCATGAATATAGGAATCAACCCAACTCCATTTTTAAGCACTTCTTGCTTATGAGAACGAGCCACTTGCAATTAAACAGGACTGCTTGTATACACCAAGACTTATTTCCATTCACTGGTGGCCAGTCATATGCAAATTCTCCATGGGAAAGATGGTCACAAAAGAAGCCGTGACAGATGGAGATGGATCCGCTTTTATCCAGTGAGGAACAGGCGTGGCAGCAGCGAGAGCCGGCACTTTTGTTGAAATGCATTTTTAACAAAACACATTCGTTTAATTACTAATACACTTACAGAATGCTTTAAATATTTATACTGTCAACTAATGATGTCCCCTCAATTAGTGAAATGAGCTTTCTGCACACTCCGCTGGGAGTAGGGAAATGCATAAAAAGGCAAGAAAGGCTTGGGGAAAGCTGCTCATGAGACAGAACTCCGTACATCTGTGCTTCCTTCCCTAAACCACTTACTCCTTCTCTTCCATTCCTGCCAGACCACAGCATGCCCCAGAGCTAGTGCCCTGCCTCGGGGGACACGGCTTTTGCTGCCATAACCCTATATTGCCTGCAACCCTGTGAATTCTAACACTCCACAAAAAGCCTCAAAAAACAGCTGCACATGAGCTGATGTGTTTCCCATTCCCCAAACTCTCCCGGCAGAGGAGCTTCTGGGCATGCTTTCTGAGTGGAACTCCTCTATGTTTGCAAACTTCCTTTGCATTGCATAAAAACACATACTCGCAGTGTAATCACAGGCTTTTCATCATCATTAACAGCACGATTCTAGTAATTAAATCAAAGCAGCTGAGTAAATGACAAAGCACAGGAAGGTTTCCCACAAAGAATAGCCAATTTAGGTAATTAAGGAATCTTTATGGGATGAACATCTTCATGTCGCAGTGATTTGTTGCACGGTAGGTAACACTCCCCCAAAACTCCCAAAGCCTGCAATCCTCACAAACTGCAACTGGATTTTCTTTTACCTGAGCTTGAAGTAGGTTTATGAGTAGAAAAGGAGGAAAAGGGGTTCATGTGGAGGTAAAAGGTGATAGTTATTTGGAAACTTCAACCTTTGTCAAACCTTTTGAATAAATATAAATGGCTTGCTCAAGGTTGCAGAGGTAGATTGATACCAATCAAAGTCTTCAACATACTTTCTCTTTCCAAAGATCAGTACTATGCTTGAAAAGGAGGGGGCTAAGTCATCTTTCTCAGAAGCTTTAAGCTTCATCTATCAACAAGAGACATTGAGCTTCTGGCAAGAGGCTGTTTCACATATGAAACATCTCCTTATTTTCAGGGGACAGAGAAGTTTAGCCCATGCTAGTGTCATGGAATATGAGCCTGAGACTTAAAACAGTGTATAGAAATAGCATACAGAAACAGCTTTCCATCTGGGGCATTTAGGTCAGTAGGTTCCCTCCTTCTAGACTAGGAGATAGAGGCAAAGCGCTGGCAGCCCCCCGTTCCTACTGACCACCTCTGCACACTCCTTCAGCTGAGGCTTTTTACGGTGGTTCTGTGACCTGGGCCGTCGAGGTGGCCAACTATCCACTTCATGACCTGCTGATAGAGCCTAAAAGAAACAAAAAAAAAAGAAAAAAAAAAAGTGTTAAGTTGTGGACAGCGTATGGTTTGGAAAGACAACCAAATAGCGGAAGAACCCCCCCTATGTATTTGTATCTGCTTGACCTATGTATTTGTATCTGCTTGACTTACAATGGCAGGCCTAAAACCATTCATTAGGCTGCCACAAAGTGGAAGAGACACATTGGTGCCAAGTTCTATCTGCAAGTATATAGATATTTTGAGAATAAACTTACCTCAAGATCTTTCATCTGAGTTCCAGAATTCTTATTGCTTGCCAAGCAGTCCTAAGAAATGAGCTATGTCTTAATTAGCTAAAAAGCTCTCCCCAAAAGTATATAATGAAATGCACTACTAAATTTCTGCTATGTTAAATGTCTTTAAAGTTCTTCCACCAATGGTGAAAGGCAGCACAAAAACCTTTCCGTATTGCAGACACAGTACACTTAAGTCTCTTCTGTGCAAGAACTTACACTTGCATGAAGTTTCACCAGAACTTTATAAACATGCCTTAGAATAGCAGTGTTACCCAAGGCAAGCAAGAAAGCAAGTTTCTCACCTAAATTTATTAGAAAAGCAAAGACAGACCAATACCACTCCAAACACACGCATACACAAGCCTCCTCTTCTCCATTTCACCAGGTTTTCCAGCCATGAAACAAGCACAAGGCAGCACAGTTTTGGTTAAACCAAGTTCCACAAAATACTTACTGGGATTACACCAGGCTTTTCCTTACAGGCATTAGGATACTACTGTAGCTACTACTGTAGCATGTAAACCTATGGCTCTTCTAAGGGGATTTGTGAAGGTGAAATTCTCATAGTGGAGCCCTGCTTGCACAATGCACTCCCAAGCCTTCAGCCAAATGACCATTTGTTTTATACATTCCTGCTTTTCCACACAACGACTGACACTTAACTTGAAGTTTTCATGCCTGTGCTTTTCATTTTTCTAACAAGCCCTTGTCTAAAATTTTATATTAGTGGATTTCTACCAATAGTTTCAGGAACATCACTGTCACATTTTGCATATTTTAGCAATGTCACTGCAAGCACCTATTTCCTCCCATCCTTCCAACTGCTTAGAGCAGCAACACTGATTATCAGAACTGTGAAAACAATTATAGCAGTACACAGAGTTCTGCTGTGGGTAATTTAAAAAAATAAATAAATCAGAAAGGCATGCGGAAGCAAAATATTTTCTAATTTTTCTATTAAGTATTTAGGTGGCTGCTTATGATTCCCTAGAGATTGTCAATAAATAAAAACACAAGTTCAGCTGGACAGAACAAGGTCAGTGCCTGGTCCTGGGTTAATTCTAAGAATTGAAGTTGATGAACAGATGAGTTGAGGTCTGTTCACTGCTTGTGTAATTTCCTAAGCTGGAGTTCGGGAGAGCAGTAAGTAGATGGACACTACAGTAGCTCCCTCTGCTGACAAAAACATGACATTTCTCTTGGATATTTTGTACTTTCCATATTGGCAAGTAAAAATCATATGCAGTGAGCAAGAGGTTTAAAAACTTACTCTTTTTAACCTGTTACTTGAATGGAGAAGAGCAGTCTGAGATCAAGTTATCACTCCACATCCTAGACAGCTTGAGGTAAAAATGAGACATCCTTAGACTTGCTTTTAAGGAGAAAAGGGTGTTAATGAGGCAAATTCTTTTACCACCGTACTGTCCTTCCAAGGCAGCCTGCCCCCATAATGACTATTACATTTTTCTTAATCAATGATATGCAAATATATTAATTCAAACCAAATACTTATTCCTGATATGAAAACAAGATTTATAATCTTTATTGTTTTACTTACATATAATAAATATGATACAGACCAAAAACATCACGCCCATTGATTGTATTACACAAGCTGTTCATCAGAATACATTTTTTTTTCCATTAGCCCTTTTATAGGGTTTTGGTATTGGATATAAAGAGAATTTATATTTTTAATCTATCAACACAAGAACCATCTTCTCATTTTCATCTTTATACATGTTTCAAATAATCTCACACATACTGATTTTGTTAAAAATATAAGCAGTGTTTGATATCTGCAATATATGCCTATATTTTCTATTCTTTAGACCTCTGTTCATAATATCAATTTCAAAATAATTGATAGCTTAAATCTGATTTTAATTAAAAATATTCTATACTTTTCATTTAACTGAATCTCTCAGAAGACAAAGTGACAGGACAAAGAAACACCATGCAGAAAACAAGGCTTGCTATTAGAAATGAAGTGTAGAAACTCTGGTCTTTACGTCATCAGTATAAATTTGGAATAACAGATACCAATTTGGTAGGAAGAAGAAAGGAAGGACCCAGAAGCCACCGTTTCTGAAGAGATCCACATCTTCATTTCAGAGCTGCTACTGCCATCCTGCTTTTTTTTCTTGATTTAAAACATTGTGTCAAGCCATGATTGCTTTTCTCTGCATTAATATATGCTCATCTTTTAGTGCACAAAATGATTTAAAAGTTTAACAAAACAATTAGTATAAACATCCAAACAAAGATTTTTCAGAAACAGTTTTGTTTTACTGATACTCATCTCAAAGAGAATGCGGACACATTTCAAAGAAATTTTAAAACTACTACAACACAGAGTAATTTAGCTGTACAGGGCTAACATCCGTATCACATATTCCATACACTCCTTTAATTCCACGCAGATAATGTCAACCTGAACAAGTGGCTAAGCTTTCAATAGAGCTTTGTCTAAGTGGTCTCTCATGATTTTCAATGAATAGAAACAGCATTTATTTGCAACTGGATTGCATGGATTTTGAGGCTTCACAAAAAAGCATCAAAAATATAAACAAAAAAGCTTAGCATGTACATTATTTCTCCAAATATTTTTTTCTTTGATTTTTTAGAGACTGATTCAGCTTTAGTATAAAATGATGACAATTAAAATCTCTACATTCTGTATTAAATCAGGATCAACTACAGAGAGATCAATCCAATATACAATTATTGCCAAGTTAAAAGCAAGCATTTCCTATATGTAATTGTGCTGTAAGAATTACTCCTACGATTTTATATCTGATCCCAAAATGCTATCCAGTAAGATTCTTCATTTCCATTAAGAATTTTATAACATCTTTTTCCCCTCTTGTCCCGTAGGAGGGGGAGACTGACTGGGCCCATCCTGTTCCCATAGCTAAAGCGAGGGGAAGGGAAGAAAAAAAACAGGGAGCAGGGGTTCTAGCTGCTTTTTACAGAGTTTTTAGGAGAAAAGAGAAAATGTGCTTTTAAGAAGTGGAAAAGACAAGGCAGAAGCTGTGGCTGCCGTGGCCACACCATGCTTGGTGTCCCACAACAGGTCTGATCACTTGCTGCGCTCCGCGGAACGATGCGATCCCGCGTCCTGCTCAGGCCTGATCCAACTCTCCCCACAGCCACGTGGAGCTTCACACCTGCAGTTTTTAACCAACAGGGCTGCCACAGGCTTTTTATTTATTTGTTTTTTTAAGCCAGGTTTGTAACAGCTCTGAATCAAGACGGCCAAAACACAGTCACCGTAGCTCTAACTGGAGAGGAAACGCTCTGCTGCCTTCTTGGCTATATGAAGGCAAGTGGAAATGCCAAATACAAAACCATGAAGAGGAAACTGATCCTTGAGTCTCTAATCCTTTGCATCATTGTCACTACTGATAAACAATTTCCCCTAGAAGTACTACAACCAAGTCATTAACATCTCCCATACTGCTGATTTTGAAGGAGTTATGTAGCAAGACAAATTCACCATTTAAATAACTAAGCTGCTAGAGGAAATACCTTTTGTGACCAGTTACAGCTTAGCATATTTTACAGCACCAAATCCCTACATTTATAAAACAGAAGTCTTAAACCACTCCAAACATATTGTACAGTATTTCTATCGTGCAGATGGAAATACTGTAAAGACTTTGAGATCAACCTGATTGCCAAGATTCATTTCAATAGTTTTATTACTGCTGTCTATGACTCTGGTGGGCTTTGGATCAAATCCTAGTCTAGTCAAAGTAACTTTACTGGAAAAACAAAAATCCACAAAGTTAACAGACTTCATAAAAACTTAATGATATAGATGAATATATTTATGCTAGCAGGTTTATACTGCTGCTCTACCCCAGGATCAGATTATATTTTACTATAGCATTGTCTAACCATGAAAGTTAATGTCATGACATATGTGTGCAGCTTTGAAAACTGCAATGCAACTATGAATTTATATGGTGCATGGTACAATAAAGAGGGGAAAAATGCCCAAATTGCAACATCAATTGCGAATAAAGGTTTGTCTGAAAAGTAATGAAGTATTGGGCAAAGTGTATTTTATTGCCACTCTTAAATGCTCTAATACTCTCATCATGATTCACCAAATAAATTAAGGGAAATTCAACATGTAATCCATGTGATGTTTGAGTGAAAGCTGAAAATGGTTTGAAAATCACCAATTAGTTATTGACTCGAACATCGCATAGCATCATCCACATTCCCTGAGAAAGCATGCCATGGGATCACCGTGTGAAACAGAAAATCGTGTTAATGCAACCCTGGATTAAAAAGGAAAAAATCATGCATAATAAACCGAGACCCATCAACATTTAAATGCAGTTTTAGCTATTAAGTTTCAGACATTACATATGTTATGATGTACAGTTGTAACAAAAAGGGTAACCACTTAAACTTCCAATGAATAAAGAAAATCGATTAAAGCACCATTCTGTAGTTAGCCGTATCAATTGACATTGATATTGATATCAGTTTGTGCCTTGATTTTTGAGCATGCTATTTCTTATCACTTTATTAACACACACGCACTCTGCCTTACAGAGGCACCGTGTCAAACTGGAGACTGTGCCTGTGAGCTCACTTAATATCTCACTTTTAACTCCTTTTTTCCTCTCCTCATGGCTGCAAGTTCAGTAACTTCATTTCCCCAGAGTAAAATCTATTTAGTAGGGAGTAGATGCTGAAGATAAAGACAGATGAAGTCAAGAATTAACGAAATCACTTTACCACCTTATTTAAAGGCAGACAGAAGAGCGGAACCTATAGCCACAGCAGCCCTAAGGAAGGAGGGTGCCCTACTGCCACAGCGTGCACCAGGACGGGTGATTCGGGGGCTCTATATGTTACAGGGAGGTATGTGATGCATACGGTAGCATCCTGGGTCAAGGACCACGTGCAGCACCGCAGTGGGTTACGGGAGGAATCCCACTGCTGCACCCTGATTTCAGCCAAGCCCTTCAGCACTGGCTACCACAGGTCCCCAAGTCCTCGGCTCCACGGGTAGGAAGCCCACAGCAGCTCCTGCTGATGAACACGCTTTTGCCATGAGCAGAGAGCCAGAAAAATACACCCAAACCCTCATTTTCCTTAATGCTGGACTGCAGAACACAGTACACTGAACTCTGCAAGATGCACCCGTACCCTGAAAGCCAAGGTTTGCTAAATGGCATTTGGCAAATTACTATCATTTCCTCCACACATAAAAACAAATAACTCCAAAACCTGGGGGGGAAGAAAACAAACCCACTGCTCAAGCACAGGGGAAAAAAAAAAAAAAAAAAGCCAAAAAAACAAAAATCACACACACCAAAAGACTGATTGTCTTATAAGATTGCAGGAATTCATTAAATTCATTTGCTTATTTTGTGTTATTTGAAGTACATGCACTTCCTCCAAAAACTAAGCCAGAATCGAGACATTCCCAAGGTGAAACAAGAACAGTGCCAGTTTAGGCGAGCACAGAGGGGTAACGAGAGCTTTCACACCAGAGAGCTCCTTCACATTCCAGTTGTGACTTGGGATGGGGAAGAAAGAAAAATAATAATAATAAAAAAATCACCACTGTATCAGCGGTACCTGAGAATCAAAGCTAAATCTCTTGTGCATCTATCAAGCACCCATGAGAGAGCTACACAAGTTACATTTCAAATAAGACAATATATTTATAAAATATTAGTGTACTAAAAATCACAAGATTTTATAGAAAAATTCATCACATTCTATTAAATGCAGGAACAATGTTACATGTCATAACTTCAGTAATTAAAATTATAACACATTTCTCGTAACCACAGGGGCACCGCTGTTTAAAAATCCATGGCCTTTCAGGAAGGATAATTTGATATACATCTTTTTTTCTATAAAGCACTGCAATTAAGTGCAAAAGGACAGCTAAAAATCTCTTACTGCCATTAAGTATATTAAAGATGTCAAGTTTTTTTTTTAAATCAAAAGGACAGAGTGGGCAGGCCTTTTTCCAGTTTAGCTGAACTCTAAGATGATTCAACATCTGCATAGTGAGACACAGAATACTACTCTCTAATATTTTGTTTCTCAAACTCTAATGCAACAATGCCACTAAAGTCATATAGAGATGATACTAAGATCATCTTTAACTTGTCACATAGACATAAAGAAAAATATGGATAGCAACTCCCTTATGTTATAGCTCCAATTTTATGAGTCTAGTGATCAATGACTGACTTCACAAAAATAACATGGTGACTTTCCTCTAAAAATACTGTAATTGCCTGTCTGAAAGCAAACTGAAAGCTCTGGCAGGTTGGTTGCTGGATGTGAACTCATCCAAATTCGCTTATTAAAGCCTGGTATTGTAGATTCAGGAGAGATTTCATTCAAACGTAACTGCAAAAGAGGACATGAACACTTGCCATTTTCCTTATTTCGTCACAAAACAGAGACAAAAGAAGGAAAAACCTAACAACCTCCAATTTGTCATAATTCAAGAAAAAAAAATGTCACAGTAGAAGCTCCTCTTATCAGGAAAACAACTGAAAATTCCACTGGGATCAATATAAAACTTGTTCTACATACCAATTTAAACCCCTTTACTCGTGGATCCAGGGAATTAAAACCTGAGATTTTAAATGTCTGGGTAACTTTAATGAAATTATGATTTAAAAAAAGAATCCCCATTGCAGGTTTTCAAAGAGGGACTTACGATCTCTCTCATCATAAAGCCTCATACTTATTTCAGACATTTCAAAGAACTGAAATACTGAAATTTGTAACATAATACAATATTAAGAATGGTGGGAAAAAGAATCACGAAGATGAGGTATTTCTGTTTAACCAGAATCTTCCTTTTCCATGATCACCCATCACTCCTTTTCTCTACCTATAGAATTTTGCATTATATTCTATATTGCTTAATCAATCCTTCTAAACAGAGATAGGTATGCCACTTTCCAGTAGTTGTGTCACCAAACACACTGTTGTTATAAAGATCATTACTGAGGGTCAAAACTTGGAAACATATTTACAATATGTTACCTTTTTGCATCTATGTGGAAGGATAACAAAAGTTTGCTGTTATTAATAGTGTTATGTGGAACGCCATTAGTTGAAAACCCATCTTACGTTTACTACTACTACTACAAAAAATTCACCCAAATTCAAAGTTAACTTTTTAAAAAAAAACTTTTTTTTTTTTTTTCCAAAAAAAGTAGTGCCTTACAGGCCAGAAGCTGGAAAATGATATTGATTAATCAAAAATATTTAATATAATTATTCACAGCTTTTCAGTCTCAAATAGTACAGAAGTATGGCAGTGGAAAAAAAAAAAAGAGGTTATAAGGACAAGAATAAGATTTAGAATAAATTAAATACAGTTGAAAAAATAATGCAAACATCAAACTTTTATATTGTTTAGCAGATTATTATTGGCCAATTGTAGATTATTGTAATGAACTGAAAACCTAAGAAATATCAAATTAACTGCTGAAAGATTTCTTTTTTTACCTAGTTTCCCATAATCAATAATTTAGACTAATGATGGTTTCACATAACCAATCTATTTAAAATAAGTATTTTACACCAGATTTACTGTATTTGGAAAAACTTTGCTAGCCACTAAAATTTTAAACGTTCCAGATTGCAAGGTAACAAGAGATTTTTAAACATGGGCACCCACTGCAATTACAAGGCTTCCCAAAATGGAGTAAGACAATATATATATTTGTAGTCTTCCAGAACCATACAAAGATCCTGCCTGCATAATTACAGGAATGCACTTAATAAATTACTTCTCTATTTTCTTCTATTAATATGCAAATAGATTTTATACAACATAAAGTTAATTTGTACCTACTACAGGTAACGTATGTATTTCGCTTTTCACCTGAAAGCCTGTAAGAAATGACGACCTGCAAACTTATTTACACAACTCATTTGAAAGTATTTTTTTAAAAATAATATTGTCCAGCATTTAACAAAATTGTGAGTTTAAAAAAGAAAAAAAATCAGGAACCACCTAATAGCATTCATTTTTTGATTTTGTCAAGTAAATTCATCAGCTCAGTGTTGTAAGGCAGGTTGGTTGCTTAGATGAACTCAGACTCCCTATAGCAAATATGCATGTAGTAAAGTTGTTCCTTTATAAAATCAGATGAAAGCAGGAAGAGGAAAAGTTTAGAGTTTCAAAAGAACTGAAACTTCTTATTTTTACTACAAATTCAAAATAGGCACTGAAACACGATTCCTTAGGGACTTTCCAGAAGATTGTCTCTTCGCTGGGCATCATTCCATTTTTAAACTAAGGGAAGAGAAAAAGAAAAAAAAGAATTACTGGGGCTACAATAAATGTTATTTATTTTTTCTATGTTATTTATAAATGTAAAGGATATTGCTCATGTGCCAAAGTTTAAGAACATATCACAATTACCGTTGGGTGGAATATTTTTAATTTCCTTATTAGATGTGGCCAGCATTACAAAATAAAAATCTTCTTCTGATCAGGTAAGTCTCGAAAATTCAGAGAGGGACTTGAACTAAACCCATCTCTATGATCCAAGACAGCATCAACAAACGACTTGTAAAATTTCTTTTAGGTTTGTGCAACCTCCTCTTCGAAAAGCAAGTTTTGCAAACACTCCAAGCATCCTACTCTTGGGAAATATTTTCCTTAATGTCTAATAGAATTTAGATGCTAATTTTTGGTGTGACAACCACGAACATGAGGGTTCCTTCTTGACAAACCATGTTTCCAAGGCCTATAGTGATGGAGACTATTGATCTTCAAACCTCTTCAAATGGCTCCCATTTTCCACAAAGTGCAAGACCTCGAACTGAAACCTCAGTAGCCTTGGAGCAGAGTGAGAAGATTACAGCACGTCCTGCAGACTCACCACAAGATACTCTGTGCCTCTTCTGCAACAACCTAGCTTTTCTGAACTAAGAGAGCTGTTGTAATATACTGTGCTGAAGGGAAAACCCTCCCCTCCTTTCCCATTAGTAATATTATTTGGGGGTGAGGGAGGGGGAAGTAAAGCTTATTCAAAAATCACAGTACTGGGAAGAAAAACAAGGTTTATTGCATACAGAAGTTTCCCTGGAACTTCTGCAAGGTACAGAGACTCTTTCTTGTTAGATCACATAAAAAGAAATCCCTACCTCTACCCAACAAAAACAAAACAATAAAGCAACCAAATCAGCCACAGGAAAAAACCCTAATCCCCCCAAACCAAAGTCTTGTCCCCAAAACAGTAAGACTACTTAAATCTCAAGTAAAAAAGCACAGTTTACATTTTAAACCATCAATTCAACTAAAAGGGAGAACGGCATAAAGATAAGAATGCTTTGTATGAAGTAATGACTTAATTTTGAAAATACTATTCAAAACTCTACCCATCCATTCAGAAAAGAGTGAACTGTAGGCTGTGTTGAAATGTGTGTAGGATATGCTACCATAAAAACTGCTGCTCACCTTTCCCCATACTGTGAGTTTTGTTAAACATACCTTTTGCCTATGAGCAACTTTCTCCATCTTGAGATACATTATGCATAGGAATGAGGCTTTCGCACTGCTCACTTTCCTCTGGCATTCTTAAAAGAAACAGATTTTTTTAAAAACTACACGGCAACAATAATAATTGAAACCTACAAAGCAATAATGATAATGATAATAGAAACAAATATGGCAGAAGTATTTTTGCTTTTAAAATTTTTTTCTTTGAAGAGGTCAGAAGATTAGAAAGGCAAAAAAAAAAAAAAAAAAAAAAGGGACATGGGATTATATGTTTTAATTGCCCTACCTCTGAATGCGATGTTTTCTACAGATAAAGGCAAAAATTCTTCGGATTCCCACCATCACTGGATCCCAGTTGTTATAATGACACAAGAGAGTTGCAATGAAAAAAGAAAAAAATACAGGAATTGCCCCTGCAAAAAATAGCCAGGAAAACTGCACCTGGAATTAAGAGACAATCGTTGTTCATCCAATAACAAAGTAATAGTATACTGTATATTTGGAATTCATTACTATAAAAACAACTTGCAAATTTAAGATGCAGTTTGCTACTCTTATTTGGGTGACATATTAGCACAAATATTTTTACAAAGTATTTGGAACAACTTCCATTGCCACTACTGCTACTAAAACCAACCAACAAAATCTGTTGTGTTCTACTATATTCTTTAAAGCAGAATATACTATTTCTGCTATGGTATAGATGAAGACAGCTACTCCAAATTCTAAATGTCACTGAGAGTTTTATTCTTTGACTGGATAAAAGGTCTCACCTGAAACATCTGTGCTCATGTTTATGGGCTATGAACTTGAATTTTATTTAGGGCTAACAGAACAATTAACCACAAGCAAGGCTCCCTCTAGTGGAAGAAAAATAACTGAAGTTGAAGACTTGACCTTTCATTCTCACAACTCTAGCAAACTACAGCTGCCAGAGCCTTTTTTTTTAAAAAAAAAAAAAAAAAAAAAAAAAACCCTCTGATTTCTAATAGAAGTTAATCGATACAGAAGTTACCAAAAGGGGTATTAGTGGTTAAAAAACTTGTTCGTAAGCTTCAGAATTTTGTCAATGACTACAGAAAAAGCAATAAAGATCCAGAAAGTTATTATGTTAATAAATTTTTATTACTCAGTAATTACCAATTTTATGAATATATACCATCTAATTACTGTATGCTAAACTTTAAATTATTAATTTAAATGCAGAGGCATTCTTATACAGGCCCCCTTAAATAAAAGGTAGTATAAGGAAAAGGGGCTGCTCAGAAGTAGTAACTGGAAAGCTTAGAGTTGGAAACTTCAATTTTTGTCAATCTAGTTTGGACTTAGGCAAGAGCAAGGCTCTTGCAGAGATTTAAGATCTGTTGATGTCTGAGACCAGAAGATTAAGAGACAAACTTGTGCCAACAACGTCATGTGTCCAGGGAGGCTTGCCTTTGATTAGGGTCATTCATTTGTGCTTTCAATACTAGCAATAATAAATAAAAAAGCACAAGATAAAAGGATTTGCCTCCGAATACTGCCTTTCCACAGCAGGACACTGACTCTATTGTAGAAGAGAAGCCTTGACAGTTTCCCAATGACTTCATGCTGAACAGTTCAGCTAGGAAAAAAATTTACATACCCTCGGGCATACAAAAAAAACCACACAGGCTAAAAACAGTAAACAAAAGGAGAAGCCAGGATATAATGTAACAAGCTCTGGGGTGGGGAAGCAGGAGAAACAGCAGTAATACAGAATGCACACAAAACTTAAAAAGCAACAGGAAATAGAAGAATTCATCTCCTCTACAGTTACTCCCTGAGCATGGCAGGGGGTGCGTGAGGCCGCTGAGGGACGGCTGCATAAGGACAGCCTTGCTTTGCTGAAAACAGAGCAACCTTTTCATAAAGGGAGAATAATGGGAATTAAAAGAAACGGCAAATAGCAAGTGTATTGGGCAGAAAAAACAAAAGGAACCAGGAGAAAAGTGAGAACCAAGATTTGTGGGCAAAATGGAAAAGGAACTAAGATTCAGATTTATGAAACTTGTCAGCAGATAAAGTGAGCCTGCAAAGGAAGAGGAGATTTAAGACAAGCAATGTGCAAAGAGCAGTAATTCTAAGTGCATTTGTACTTTTATAAGTGTCAAATACTTATCAAATTGGACAAATGAATCATAGTGATAAACTGTAAAGGGAGTTAAAAAAACATGGACTGACAGTCACTCAAAGCTTTAAAGTTGTCTTTAAAGATGTTATTTTGAGCTCTCTTATTGTTTGAATAAATGAATAATAAATTCAGTTGAAAGATTAGGTTTCTGTTTACTCCTATGAAACAGTCCAGAGAAGAATTTTTCCTGAGAATTAAGACAGCATATTCTGTTTTTCAGCAAAGTCTAGATAAATCACATATATACACATGCACATACATACATACATTTTTGTATATTACAGAGAGAGATCTTACACATTAGTGAACTGTGAGGTAAGACTAATGATCTTTTCCTATTTCTTTAAAAACTCTCAGTAAGCATTTATACTCTTGTTACAGTTTGCCCTATTTGTATACTGCATTTACTTTAACAGCAACTTAAATGCTGTTATCTAACCAATGCTTTCTAATAAGAGGAATCCCTGCAAGGTTTGACTGTATTTCAACGTTGGAATGAATAGCCAATTAATACTAAGGATGAAACATGTATTACATTTGTTACATGACTACTTATTCAGTGTTTTAATCTTCTTTTATTTTCTAATTTAGTTTTCAAGAAAAGGAAAAAAAAGTCATGCGCCCTCTACCCCCTTTTTCATTAAATGTCTGTGGAAAATTATCAGAGTTGAGCTATTCATTAAAATTTACATTTGGCTGTGAAAATATTTCTCTGAAGAAAGCTTTTTGGCAAGAAATATTTTCAGTTTAAGTCTTTTGTACAAGAAATCAGTCAAATTCTGTACAACAAGCACAACCTCAAAAGGAACAAAAAGAAACTCAAGTGTAACAATTGAAAAAGAATTAAGGAAAATTAAATCCCAGGTAAACCATTTGCTCCAAGGAAGATGCCACTCAGGACTCAATTTAAGCTGCATTACAGCTATAGTCAGATCTTTTACCCCCCCTTCCTATATTTTTGCATTTCTATTTGCACAGAGGTTACAAACCAAGCAAACTTGTATTTTGCTAGATGACCCAGAAGAATATCAAAGCAGTGCAAACAGGCAGTAATCAGCAGAGCAAGGCCTGCACTCTCTGTTCAAAGTTTCCAGAAGTATACCCTGTTCAGCCCAGAAAACACTCCAGAAAACACTCATCTGGCTCACATTACTCCCTATGGTCCAAAAAATCCTGCATCCTCTCCTTACCTTGTGGCTACATTGACATCTATAAAACTAATGAAATTAATTTACTTTTCCTTCAAGCTGCATCTCCAACAAATATATCTGAAGTAAGCACTTAAAAGCTACCATACTTATGAATATTAAGAGAGGGTGAATTACAGTGCATTTCAATAATTATTAACAAGTAGCAGTGGAAGCAAAATACTGTTCATTGTAGATATTAAAGTGATCGTTGTCACTGAATTATAAGAAACACCAGCTCTAGCCTGTGAATAATGCTCCAGGTTAGCATGTTACCTTCTGCATGCACATGTCGGCGATGATGGACAGAGGTATCGTAAGGCTGAGCGCAAGCGTGCCTATCAGTGATGAGGTAAGAAAGCAGCCCCTGGGGAGAGGAAAAAGAGCAATAGTCTCATTTAAAGATTAAAAGGCAGCTCAAGTAATACATCAAACTGCAGAGCACATTTCAGCAATCAAAAATTGCGAGTGAGCTTTAACTTCCATATACATCTTTCAAGACAACTGAGAATTCACTGCTCTGTGGTGACCTCGGTTAGCACAACCTGCAATTAAGTCTGGTTTGGCATAGTCAGGTTAAAAAATAAAAGAATATTATGTCCAGAAATGCCTCTGCATAAGAAAAGTATTTTTGGTAAGGCCACATCTTTAAAATTACCTTACTCTTAAACAACACGTTGTGACATGTTGGGTAACATCCTCTAACTCAAACTGTACTTACAGACAGCTAGACTGCAAAACGGCTACCTAGATATTTTGACATCTCAACATCTGAGAAACAGGTAAGGCAATTTATGGGAAATATAGGCAAAGTAAATAGCACGCACCACAACCAGAGGAACTCTGATAGAACTGTTCCAATAAGGCCATTAATGACAATGCACATCCATATGAGTTTGTTGGGAAACTCAAATGCTTCAAATCCAGTATAGTGAAGCAGGAAAAATCCTGGCCATAGCAGCAAAAGATTAAACAGCCCTACAAAACCTGCATGCAAAAACAACAGTAACAGAAGTAAATCACAACGAAAACTTTTTAGCTTCTTCAACACTACCATCTCCACTAAAATCCACTATTTTGACAATATGTATACTTAAATTTTGTTATCACTTATTGGTCTTTTAGATGAAGGCAATCAAGAAACTTTACTGGAAACTGCCCAGAAATGCTTTGGTCAGATATTTACAGTTTTGGTATTTACAAGATCCTCTGGATCTAGGAGGGCTGCCTGCACTGTGATGGATAATGTTACCTTTCGTCATTGAGACTATAAGCATGAAACAACCATACAACCAGTCTAAAGCACCAAAAATGATGGAAGGAACTGGGTCTTCCCTACTTCCATGTCGTTTCTGGGCCCTTAGACACTTATTATATAGGCAAGTGCCTGCAAGCAGTTTAATAACACGCTGAATTAAAAACTTTCTTCATTAGTGTTATTAATCTTACCAAAGAACATTGGTATATCGAGCTTATCTTCTCTGTCTACTTTCCTTTTTATCATTACTATGTACACAGCATACAGCATTGCTCCTATAAGGGACCAAAGGGAACCTGTAAAGATGAGAAATACAGACTTTAGATGTGTCAAATGTTACAAATATCACATTATTTTAAACATAATAAATCTCTATATGACAGTTTCAGAATTGTTTATTACTGAATCCATTACTACAGGAAAAGTGTTTAAAAAGGCAGAGAGCTTGAACACCTAGAAACTCTCTTAAGTAAGCTATATCCAGAAAAATCCATCATCGTAAATGTCTAGTTTCAGGATCTATGAGGCCAGAATGCAAGAAAGAAATATATATCTTTCTATATGACCTTCCGAGTATTCTCAAGTGTTTACAATGGCATCCATCACTACGTATTTCAGGGTAAGAAACAAACAAACAAAATACCTATTGTATCTCTTCCAGAAGATCTCTCAGATCCAGAAAGGTTAACAAGTACTACACCACCAATGCTAGCAAGAAAAGAAGAAATGCAAAATTCTACTTAAGCCAATATCCTTTTTTTTTTTTTTTTTTCCTTTTTTTTCCCATAAAAGTGACTTTAAAAGAACAGGGGAAAACCTCACAAAAGTGCTAAAACTTTACATATTTTTCATTAACTCAAACACACTCCTGGTAAAGCCAAAAGAAATTTTCTATTTTTAAGGTCTGATTCAAAGCTTAAAGCAAACTCTTTACTGACTTCCCTGAACAATGCCCCAGGCATTTAATGAAACAGGCTGACAAGATTTTAAGTGTCAACCTCTTTCTTCCCATCTGTGTAAAAACCCCAGCATTATTAGAAAACAAGTCCAAGAGTTTCCTACAGAAATTTCATTATTTTAATTTACAATAGGAGCATGGGCAATTGTTCCCTACATGAAGTGTTTAAAAAGACTTCGTGCATTTGCTCAACTTGTTCGTGAATCAAGTATTTAAAAACAAAACAAAAAAACATGCACCCATAAAAAGAAATAAACACCACACTGAGGAATACCATATATTGTCACATTTAGCGCAGGTATATTCGCTCCCTCATTACATCAATAAGACCTTAATCAAATGTTCCATTCCACATCCTTACCTTAAAATAACAGCTAACAATTTGGAGAGGGTAAACCTATCCCCACTGTTACTGGGAAAGACTGCAGCAAGGATTAAAGTAAAAAGTCCTGCAATAGAAAATAAGTTTATATAACCAAGTTTTGTTCAGTAAACTGCACCGACATTTGCTCTTTACACAAACACAAGCTCTAAACACAGGCTTACATTTACAAATAAATAGCAAGAAAATTTTTACTCTAATATATTCATGAGGAGTGGGGAAGGGGAAGGTGGAGATAACACCATCTTTAAGCCTAATACACTCCATGTACAGCTATTTACTTTACAGACGTAGCCACAAAAGTATAGCAAAAAAACAAAACCGAGTAGCAAAGAGGATGGCATCATGACGCAGGCCCAATAACAGTGACATTTTTAAATAAACATATTCAATGGTTTTAAGCATTGCCTTCCCCCATACCACAGGTAAGACACACAAGTCCAATGTAAACCAAAAGCTTTCATGCTATAAACAAATTTACAAAGCACATCTCACAGTGTAAACAAAACTTACCAGAGGTTGAAGACAAGATATTAACTATGGCAACCTGTGTATCTGAGAGAGCCTCTTGGTAAGAAAAATTTGCCAAGAACCACTGGAGAAAAAGAAAAATATTTCAGTAACCATATGGATAGCAATATAATTGATGTTTGTCGGTGCTTTAAAAAGCTATTTAGAGAAGACACAGTTTCTTCAAAAATATAAACAGAACACGGCAATGAAATAACACACTTTAGAACTGAAACATAATTAAATAATTTCATTTGAATTATTTAATTTTGAATTATAATAGCTATTCAGTAGTAACTAAAGGTACAACTTGTTTTGGAAGTGCTTTGAGATGATTATTACACTGCAGTTGTAAAGAAATTTCTAGAGAAACATGGGATATTAATCAACCTAATGAGTTTCTTGGTTTTCCGTTTTAATAAAAGGACTACTGAAAACCAGCACTGCTTTCCACTCTAAAAACATTATATACCTGGAAGTTATTTTGGAAAGACTCATGCCTGTAATTTCCTTCACAAATATAAAAACAGCTACTATTTAAACATTATGAAGATCTCATTATGAAGATCTTTGATACAGTCCCAGGAAAGCTATCTCTCTCTTTAGTCTTAAACAGGATTATGTTGCCCAAGAAATCCACATACACACCAGTAAGGGAAGGTTACTAAGAGCATTTGTTTTGAATCTAAAATAATGATTCTTGAAACAACCAACCAAAAAATTCCCAAGTCGTGCAGCCCTTGGTGGAGCGGAAGGACAGATAACTTATTGTCATTTAAGGGCATGGTGACACAGAGTGAGGCGTGAGGTGTCACTCTGTCTATGACAGCCACAGAGGAATTCATAGCGATATTTAAGCAGAGCAAAATAATTCACATAACCTCAGATCTTGCTACATACCTGCTGCAAACATATCTATATTGGACAGCATGACATAGCTTACAACTGACTTCACAGTTAGCTTGCATTCACAGGATCTTTTTGTTTTACGTTTTATTCCTGGGTTTACTTTATACAATGTTTACAAAATGAGGCATAAAGAATACAAGGCACCTCGATATTGCACAGATGAGAATTTTCACTATTAATATAAATTTAAATTACTTAGTTTCTTGAAGGAAAAGAGCACATACCACAAAACAAAAGAAAAAGCTGATTTTTGCTACTTGAGTTGCAGTTAGTTTCCCTACAGTTTTTAATATGGATTCCTGCTCCTTAACGGTCGGATATGACATGCGGGACAGCTTGGCTTCCAGTGCATGGCTTGCTGGGAGTTGGCGAATCTCCATGATGTTACTGAATCTTACACGAGGCTTTTTAGGAGCTTAAGAAAAAAGAAACAAATGAAAAAACAACAGTTGCATATGATCATTACACTTTTTAAGCCAAAATAAGACAAAAAAAATATTACTATAATACTGCATTGATTACATTACTTCACAAACCATAACAAGCTTTTACACAAATTAGACTTTTTTAAATTTATGATGGCAGTATTTTGCTATCTTATAAGCTGCTAACAGGACAAAGCACAATTACTGTTTTAAATCAGTACTGTTGTCCATACATAAAAGCCTCACTGAAAAGTACCATCCCTTCCACCTCCCTGGAGGAAAAATAAAATAAAATAATTGCTGCAAGGTAACAACCAACTTCTGAGCCAGAATTATTCTGTATGGATAACATTTGTATATAAGATATGCACCCAGAAATTGCACACAGCTGTAGCTAACTGCAACCTCCATCAATAACTACTTTGCACACCAGGATTGAACTGCTGCAGATTTTATTTATAAGAGTACTGCAGTGTTATTAGTATCCCAAGTGAAGAAAGAGCTGCATGCCACTTGCAAATATTAGCCTAATTTAATATGAAACAATACTTCATTTTCTAAAGAGGAAAGAGGAAAGGTTCTGGCTCGAATAACCCTTAGGTGTTTGGTGCATGTTAGCACAGGGGAATAGCAGAGACTATCAAAATGGTTCTGATAGGTGACAGCTCACCTAGAAATTAAAATAAAAAGAGACTTTTCATAAGCAGATACTTTTTTTTCTTTCTTTCTTTTTAAACACAGACTATAATATAATAGATCTTTTGGATAGCCAACATGTCATTAGTCACCTGGGACAGTTAGGCCCGTTTCAGCTACTATCACAAGATAGGGAAGCTTAAATAAAATGGAATGCACATAGACTGTTAAAATTCTTACTTTGACTGCTTTGCTCCTGCTCTAAAAGGGACAATAGTTTGCTTTTCCAGAGGCTGACTCACTGCTGCTGGTCATACAAGCCCAGAAGGAAAGAATCACAAGTACTGAACCCAGTTGGTCCCTTGAGATAAACATAGGCTGGATCTGTAGTGACCAAGAAAGGTAAACTGAACAAGAAGCCTATGTTTTCTCTACCTGAAAGTAAATATACACAACTGCAATGCTTGTAATGAAGGATTTAAAGGAGTAGGGTGGAGAGAGACACAAGACGCCCTGCAACATGATAGAGGCTACACCAACCGACAGGAAAACAACCCTTTCACCAAAGAACTGGCATTTCAGCATTCCAAAAATCTTTACTCACTTTTCTCTGCATCACTATTATTACTGCCATTTTTTTCAGTTGGCAAATCATGAAACTTTACAGGAACATATAAAGGTTCACTCTGAAATGAATCAGTATAAGTAAAATACAGTTAAGCAGGATATTTAAATTATAAGCTGTAGAATTAATTTAGCATGTTAGAAAACTAAATACAAGAGAAAAGCTTGGTGAAACATTAACAGAACTAAGTTTTAATTGGCACATTTGATAGGCTTGTTGTACAATAACTACATTTTATGGTAAAAGGCAGCACTCAATTATATATAATTGGGTGCTTGTGTGTTCATAAGGGTACGTACAATGCTCATCCCCTCAAAATTCAAAACTTGAATGAAAAAGAAAAGCTTAAATAAAAAAATCACACAAGTTTAAGTAGATCTATAGCTTTTGTTCAAATACTATATTAGAAACAAAATACAGAAACAAAAAATGTGTAGGTATATACAAATATAAAGAGAGTCACTAGACACTAGTTTTCACCTTGTGAACCTGAGAAGCTGAGGGACTACAGCTAAATGTCATACAAACTTTGGGAAAAGAACTCCAACATACAGACACTCTTACCAGATGTTTTAATTGTTTAAATACTTCCAATAAAACAAGTATTAAACTACTTATTACAACCGCAAGAGTTTTTAGATGCAATCTTATTAGAAACCAGAAAAATCCTGAGTGTAGCCTCTGATTTAGGTATCCAGATTAAGCAGCTGTCTGACCAGAGACATAACAAGTCATAATTTATGGATGATAAAAAAAACATTGCACAATTGCAATGTGGCAATCCAGCTTACTGGCAGAATGCCAGCACTGATACTCGATTCAGTAAGCTGGAATCCCTCCCTGTGCACTGGCAGGAAAAAGGCAGCTCATTTCTCATTCACACTGCAATGAGGATGGCAATGTGCAAGATGCTTGGCTAACTGAATGGTGCTGTTGTATGCCTTGGTCTGGAGAGACGTTTGGCTTTGCCACTAGCTCACCACACACTGCTTGGGCAGCCAGTGAGCTGAACATGCAAAGGCTTTCTTTGTACGCCATAAATATTTCCTTCACAAACTATGAGGGAAACATTCAAGTAAATATTTTATTGAGCTGAGCATCTTATTTCTCATAAGCTGTAATGTCATTATTCACAACATTTGTTACTAATGTTAATTATTTTCACTGTGTTGAAAGCAGCTAAGCTAATCCCATTTGCTGAAAGACATTTTTTAAACAAGAAGATAGAACAATGATGTTCTATTACTAAAGAGTATTAACATTTGCAAATTATGGAACTTACCAGAGAACTGTTCACAGCGTTGTCTGTTGCACATGCAGCAAAATACCCCTCAGCATCTGCAAACTAATTTCAAAACCTTAAATGTAACGAACTATTAAGACACAATAGAGTTATTACCAACTTCTTACAAAAAAGAAAAAAGACCTTTTTAATACCTTTTTCCATAATTCTGTACCATTCTCTTTCCCCACCCTCAATACAATGGAAAAACAATAAGGTTTAGAAATTAAGAACTTCAATTTAGGAATTTCTTGTCCCTCTTGGAAAACCCCAGTGGCCTCAATTGCCTATTCACATATCAGTGCACGCTCAGGATGTTAGAATGCCAAAAACTGAAAAGTGCAGCCTTAAAAATCACTGCACTATTGAGCACATACTACAACAGCACTCTCAATTATTCATTCAATTGAAGCAAGGTTCCTTCACGTAAAAATCTGGAACGCTGCCTTTGTTTAAACAAGGCTTAAATTAGGGTGAGCTCACACAGAATACTTGTCCCTGTTCCCTGATCTGCAGCTTGCTGTTCTACTATGCTGGTAGAAAAGCTTTTAAACAAAGCTTAAACTAACTTAAATTAATATACAATAACTTAAATAGATGATCATTCTTGAAATATTACAAAAAATACAAACATTTTTGTTCCAGGTTGACAAACACAACACACCTTAAAAGCATATACATTCATTATAAAACTGAGTATCTAAATATATTCTTTAAAAAAGAATATTCCTGTCTTATTTCAAACTGCAAACAGGAGTCCTTGCTCATATTGCTCCTTCAAAACATGTTGGCATCAAAGTTATTGGCTATTTCCTATGAGTTATTATAAGAAAAAAAAACACAGCATAAAAAGAGGAAAAAACGGGAGGGGGATTTCAGTGTGAATCCCAAAATGCCACACGTGACCATGGCAGATGCAGCGCTCTTACTCACTCTGCCCAGTTAACACAGAGGATCACGTTAGCTCCTCCGCGTGACTGCACTGCGCTGGATTCACCCCACCTCTGCTCTAGGCACGAGCTCTGCTCAGCTCGAGTCTTCCAGGTTTGCTGATGGTTTTATCTCTCTGCATTTTGTTTACATGGGCCAAGTTTAGTAAAGCTGAACAGCCTAAGTGCTCTATATAATTGCCAACTATTAAGCATTTCCTTTTGCTACTGTTTGTCATTATTATCAATAAAGAAACTGAAAATTCTGTTTATTTCCACATCCCTATTATCTATAACTAGTAATAACGTCAAACCTAACACATGGGCCATGCTACCCACAAACACTTGATATCAAAGATTGACCAAGTAAAAATTATTTTGAGGTACTAAATAGTGTATTGCATTTTGTAAAAGATTTTGTTTACAATACAGAATGCTGTGTGCTGCAACTGCAGTGTTGTAAAACATTAAGCCAAATGATTTTAAGCACGTTACAGCTGCAACTATAAACCTAAATATGGCTTTAAAACAAACAAACAAAAACAACCTTCAAAACCTCTTAGCACACAATGCATAGCTCTTCCATAGAGAAGAAAAAGGTCATGAACTGCAATGCTAGTATACTGACTTCACTGATTACAGGTGTTGCTGAAATAAAGAGAAAACACAGCACAGAGAGCAGTTAAGGCTCAGAACCTCTTCTTAAAAAGAATTATCTAATCATCTCCTGCAACTACCCAAAAAAAAAAACAACACCAGTCTAGATGAGCCAATGGCCTGGCCCAATAGTTCATTTCTTATGATTCCTGCTGTATTTCGTACTGCTTTTTCATCTTATTTTCTTCAGAATACTACTACAATCACTATCTTTGCCTTGGCAGTGATTCAGCTTTTATTACTTCACAAGTATCTGAAGTTCATCTGTCTTTTCCCTCCTACATTATTTTGTATTATGGTATACACACACAAAGATCACAACATTTATGAAGTTAAAATACTTACAAAAGCTGCATGCCTTCCACGAAACCCACGTGTACATTGTTGCCTCCATGGTTTCCAAACAATAAATCCCAAGAGATACAGAACAAACATGGATGTTTTTGCAAAAGTACTAAAAAAAGGTTTGTTGTACTTCGTAAAAACATACTGTGGAAAGAAAATAATTACAGTAGACAATTATCCACAAATTAAGTGAGAATACACAAACAGTTTTAAGTCATACAGTCCAGAATAGCCTGGTTCCTAAAAATCTGAATGCCACAATACTCGCACATATGACCAAAAGAGACAAATGGCCCTACCTATTCTGTTGGTGCCCTCTCCCAAACCATCGCTAACAAAGAGGCATAGACCCATTTTATAAGATATTCTGCCACCAGAAGAAAGTTATTTTTACTTCTATTTAAAGAGGCAACAAATCCATTTGCTCTAGAACTAAGAGAAGTGAACATACATTTACATACAAATATTTTCTAAATCAAAGACCACATATGTAACGAATATGACAGTAGTCATAACCAAAAGAAAAAGCCGGACTTAGCTCCAAGACCTAAAATTTAGCACGAAGTAGCAAATCAATTTGAAGAAAGCAAATACATAAACTAGTGTATTTATAGTATAAACTGGTCTGCAATTACATTAGCTAAGCCAGTGACTTTTTGGCCCTTTGGTCCTAGAGTGTCCTGAAATAAGTGTCCCGAAATAAAAATCATGGAAATACTACCATACTCCCTAGCTTTTAATGCTACAACTCATTTACTTCTTCCCAGGAAAAGCCTGTGCATTATTATGCACTAGTCACTGAGTTGTACTTGGTCATGACTTCTGTAACCTGACTGACACTATCTCCCTCTCCCTCCACCAAATACTGAAAAGAACACCGAATATTATGCTAAAATATTGATTTTTTTGAAATACTGTAACTGCCCTGGGATCCTCTCTTATACAGGCTTTTATTTTAAGATGCATGCAAAAATACTTACAGAAGTGAGTTCTGAAGAGGCAACCCATATCACATCAACGAGAAGAAGAATGACAATTCCTAGAGCCATTCGCCTACGTTGAGTGGATGAATTGCTCTGGGAGCTCATTCGATTCATGATAAAAACCCACACCATTTGTAATCTATTCAATACTAAAAAAAAGGAACAAAAATAAAAGATTAAAACAAGAGAAATTGTGTGTGCATGTGTGTGAAATCAAATGTTTCACATATACGAAATGGACTCAACAACATGCCAAGAAACATACGCTCATGTTGGTTAAAAACAGACCGTTAACTGACTGGCATGAGATTTGCAGACATTAGGGACAACTAAAAAGTAAATTCAGACTTTTCATTATATTAACTTTGCAGAAAGATTGCCACCAAAGCAAGCAAAACCAGGTAAGACATGCAATGCCTTTTTGACAATTCTATACTTTAAGTTTGGTAAATTTTGAGATTACTGCATTTTAGTAGATTCAGATACTGAAACTGCAGCAGGTATTAGTTTGATGAGCTGGGTTGAACACAATTCCACTAAAGATAGTCAGAAACTTGCATGCTTAAACCTCAGCATTAGCCAAATATTTCTGAAAACACAGCAACACATTTGGGTACTGTTAGAGAATACCCCCCATCGTCTCAAAGAAAAAGAATATCCGATTCTAAACTCACAAGATCAAATTGCACGTGCCAGTGAATCTCACTAAGATTCATATTTTCCTCAGTTTTGTTTTTCCACTACCATTTTTACATGGATATAATTTAGGAATCAATTCAGTTAATTAGTTAAGAAAAATAGCAAGGATTATTATGTAAACATCATAGAAAACTCAAGAAACCCAAGCACTTGTTATCTCCGAGAGATCTCTCTAACAAACTAAAAACTAATCATCTACTATTGTGCAAAGAAGCATGACTGCCAAAAAGATAACCTGATCTAGCCAAGCAAAGTGTAATTTAAATTACACTTCATAATTTCTGCTGTACACACCAACATGCAACCATTCATTATGTTTTCATTATTTACAAACTACTTATGAAGGAGACTGTCCTGCAATGTCTTCAGCAAGGAAGTAGCTGCATGATTTTTTTAGTATATATCAGCCTGTATTTTAGACTAATGATTCAATTTAGATATGCACAAATGCTTTTAGAGATCAGTTTTCCACCTTTGACTCATTGCTCTCCTTTGCTGTATGGTCTTTGTCAAATTCAAATCTTGCCACTTTTTCCTCCTACACATTTCAAACAGCTTCCTTCCAGAGATCTACAGAGCTACTGAAGTATAATTGTATTACCAGAACTATGCTGATATATTCCATGTGTGGGCATCACTTCTGGATAATTATCCTACTCTGCTGATAAGGTAAGGAGTTTGACAAAAGAAAAGCTTATAAGTAGATAGGAGCAAAGTTATGGAAAACTCAGCAAGGAATGGCAGGGCTTTTTAATGTGGAATAAAGAAAACACTTGTTCTCAAAAAAAATAACTGAGCATTATCTTAAACCAGGGCGAGCTAACAGTTTTAGTACTTAAAAAAAAAAAATCCACACAAGTTTTCAAGTTTTATAAGTTGGTCTAAAAGTTGCTATGTATTTTGTATAAGCACACATCCTACAAGCCATTCACATGTTTGCATGAAATGCAGCCAAATTGGAATTTGTGCACAAAGGTGTTCCAAAAGAGCTAGAAGGAAGAAATCTCTTTCTTTCTCAGGCTATGGAAAATGAAAATCAGTCTAGTCTGTGGTCACTGATGTGCTGCAAGGTAACAGCAGCAGAGGTGGCTACAGACCGGGAGGAATCCCAGCAGCCTGACTGAACTGTTTGACATTTCCACATAACATGACAATTCCTCTGTTCACAGCAGCTATATGCTGTTCTCTCCAGCATATATCATACGCAGACTGTTCATGGAGTCTGTGATTATTCTATAGTTACTTAACATTGTACTGAACCGACATTAGACTTGCACAAATTCCCTGCATTAGGATCCCTCAAAGGGAGAGAAGTATGGCAGAATTTCAAGTACTTAGCAGATAAGAAACTATATACGAAATTATCCAGTGTATAAGTACATGTTACATCATTTCTTTTTCATCTATGATCAGCAGTGTTAAAAATTCCAGTTAGAGAGGCCTCAGATTAAAAAAAAAAAAAAAAAAAAAAAAAAAAAAAAAAAAAAAAAAAACCACAGTAACACCAGCTGCAATTTGTTCATCTGACTGCAGTGTCTGCTTAACATTCCAACCTAATATAGGTCCCTTCCCCTTTTTCCTATAACAAGGGCAAAAAGCTTAACACGAAAGAATGAAAGCAAGTCTACAGTGTCTTGCAGAGACAATAAGAGGCATCTTCAGGCTATCTTCTGAACATAACAAACAAAAGAGACAAACAACCAAATAACCAAACACAACAGCAAAAAAACACAACCTAAAGTAGCAATAGTAAATCCAACCCACAGTTAACCAAAATAAATAAAGGAAAAGTACACACCATATTGAAGCTTATATCCCAAGTTTTAGGATAGAACTACCACATGTAAAACTTCACGCAGAACGTAAAGATGGATAAAAATTGTGTTTTGGGAAGTTTTACACAGCCATGCTATCCCAGTTATTAACAAAATGTCACTATAATTAAAGAACCGTGAGGTTTTATTTCATTACATTTGGCTTCTGCACATTGAAAGCAACATACTCTGGTAAAAATAAATACAAATATAAGATTTTTCTTATACACACCTTCCAGAGTAATTTCAAAACAAGATAGAAAACTAACATACTTCACACATCACGTCAAAGTGAAGGCAGTCTCCTAAAGAGAAAAAAAAGAAAAAAGTGTGATAAACATATAATATGTATATATCTTTGTAAAACATCTTGAAAATCCAAAATCAAAGAGTATCTGCTATAGTTCAGGTCCTTATTGAGAAAGACATACAGATACAAACCCTTAACAATTTGGTCCACGTGAAAAACGCTAACAGGACAAGTACAAGGAAACAAGATCATTTATCTTTGCTACTTCAAAGAACACTGTCCTTTCCTCATTAATTAAACAGAAGAGGCTCACATGAGAATGAGGTTGATCATGTTACATTTAAAAAAAAAAAAAAAAAACACTAAGTTGAGCAGAGGAAGAGAAGATATGTAACCTTTCTAATAGAACAGAAAGAACCTTACTCTTCAGACTGCATTTTTAGGCAAACAATGTAAATGTTAGATTCAAGAAGAGGAGAGAACACACAGGTTCTTTGGCCTTAGGGAAAAAGGAAACACTTCTATATCATTTCTGCTGCAAGCCCAGGACCTTTGCTTAAAGAAATACTATACATGAGAAAATGAGGAAAGCCATATAAATAGTAGCCCATCTAATCTGTCACTATTTGCCAGTCCATGTACAGGCAAATATATAAGGCTCAAAAAGGAGGTACAAAAACCCTGCCACTGTCAACCAAGAATAATAAAGTCATATGTTTTAATGCTCAGAATTGCTGGAAGTTTTCTCTTTCTTATTCATGGAAATGTCTAATCCTTTCCAACGCTGCTCAGCTCTTTTAGGGATATTCTGCATCAACAGGATTCATATGCTGTATTAATGTGTTTATCCATTTGGAACATCACACATCCTAGGCTGAATGCTTATCCAGTTCAGTGCCCTTGTACATAAACAGTAGCTGCTGTCATATTTTCCTCATATTATCAGCCTAAATGGAGATTAAGATCAGTACCTCAGATAATTAAGAACAATAAAAAAGGACATTTACCCATACACAGTTTGATCAGCTTGTGCATGCCCAGTGCAACACACCCTGAAATAACTGAGTATGTTAACAAAATAAACAGCAGGCAAAAAGATACTTAAAAACTCTTCTCACTATCCATAGTAAACTGCATATTACTATATACCATTCAGCTAACTATTTTCAGCCCTACTTATTCCACATCATTCAAGTAACTAGGTGTGGAGTTTGCATCTAAATTTAGTCACTATATAAAGCCTGATCTGGCCCTCTGTCAGGATACTGACTTAATGGGGGCTGAAGTCCTCAGTGGAGCTCATCAGAAAAAAAAAAAAATCATTCAATGTCGATCATCAATAAACCCATTTCAGGACGAGTAACTGCAATTATGGAAAACAATTCCCCTAGAGAACATGGCTGCATAATTACAGGACACCCAAGTGTCTGTGTGTACATTCAAGTACACACAGATTTATGATAAGTTTAAGCTGCCAGAAGACATATATGCTGAAATAAAAACAGATTTTAAATTAAAAGCAATATTTTTATTAAAAGCAGTAGAAAGTTTATCCTATGTAAACCCTCTGTTTCCATTATTTCCATTATTTGGAAACAATGCTTCCCATGTGTTATAACTTCTGACTTATAAGTGGAAATTTAGACATTTGGATTTAAACATCAACTTTAAAAGATATTTCTCAAGACCATTATGATTTTCAATGAATAACATGGAAGTGTTTCTTGTTTTTTTACCATTTTAACTGTCTTAGAGTTGGGATTCTCATCCTGGGGAACCATTTTTCAGCCAGTTATCTGAAGACCTTCTGCTGAAAACAAAGAAACAAGAAGAAAAACCCTTAGTATTCTTTTTCATGACACCATTCTTTTTAAAAATATTCTAGAGTATCATATTCCAGAGGGTTTCAAGTCACTTCTATCTTTTTAGAGTGGCATAAATTAAAGAGATCCTCACTATGTAGAGTTGTCTAGAAGAGTGTTCACCCAGCTGATCACACTGGCTGAGTAGTTTCTCCAAAACATAACATTTTATTTTATTATAAAGAACATGCAAAAGGTGACTTCTAAGAACAGAGCATATAGAATTTCACAGCTCATACTGACTGCACAACTCTATTTCTATAACACAAAATGTTTCTTTGTAAATCATGACTTTTTTTCACGTTAAAAATTTAACCCTAAAAGAAAAGATTATAATGAATTCAGAAAATATAAAATAACCTTTGCTGTGCTAATGGTTAGGGAAGCATAATTATGAGCAAAGAAATTATCAAATCACTACAACATAGAAAAACAAAGGAATTATCAAGTCATTACAACATAGGAGAATTGCCTTTAGCTGCATTATGAGAACAAGGAAGAGGAAGGAAGGGGGAAAAAAAAAAAAAAAAAGGGCACAAGACCCAGAACAGCAGCTCAGTCACAACAAACAGTGCTGCAAGATAGTCAGAGTGGAATCCTTCCTTTATTTTCTCAAGACTACCCAGGGTAAGATTTGAAAGTCAACCTTTCACACCAAGGCTGGGTTTTCATGTACAAGAAATGGCTTTAGCTTTTCCAGTTATACCGGCTGCTCCAATAAGACAAGTTCTGGAGCACAAACCCCCTCCTTTGAACGAGCACTGTGAGCAGGTGATTCTCATTTCATACCTGATTACTGACAAAAAAAAAAAAAAAAAAAAAAAAAACCACACACCACCACACAGAGCTTGTTGTTTCAACTCAAATTGGGAAGAGTCTGAAAGGAAACTTATGGATCATTTTAGATCTTGGAGTCCTTTGCTTCATTATGTGGGGAAGAAAACAGAAGACAGTTTTCAAGACAGTATTTACTGAGTATTAGAGGTAGAGATCACAATTCCCAACTGGAGTTATGCAAAATTAAAATATGCAGAGAATGCACTTATTTTTGCAGCAAAATAAGAAAACTCATCTTTACAAAAAGAAATGCTTTAGGAATACACTAATAGCATTTACTTAGAAATACAACACTTGTAGTATCAAAGTGCCATGGAGCCAGTGGTTCCTGGTATCTAAGAAGTAACACGAACACAGCAATAGTTTCCTACTCAGCCCTTGCTCAGATAGTTTGCTTTAGAAACACAGTTTTCTTACACGGAAACAGGAGTGTTCAGTATTAACCTGCCACCGGCTGGTCACTATTTAGCAGCTAGGGCAGTTCCTAACGCAGCCCCGTGAGGCTGCAGCACCCATTTCCACAGCAGCCTGGAAACGCAGCGGTTCCAGCTGGCAGAGGGAAAGCCAGCCTCGACCTTGCCCTCCTTCCCACGTCCCTCTAATAAACATTGGAGGAACAACTCTCTCGATAAGCGCCCAGAGCCTCTCGACGTTACCGCGCGGCGCAGCGGGGAGCAGGAAGCCAAGAAACCTGCCCAGATGCCCGAGGGGACGGAAACACGGCCCGAGGAGGAAGCGGGGGCCCTTCCCGCCGGGAAAGGCGAGACCCGCCGAAGGGCAGAGCCGCGGAGAGAGCCGCGACCCTCGGGGCCGCGCGCGAGGCGACACCGCCCCCCCCGTTCCCTCAGGCCCCGGGACAGACCCCACGCTGCCGCTGCCCGTCCGCGGGCGCACGGAGGCGCCGGGCGGCGCGGCCGAGCCGAGCCGAGCCGAGCCGGGCCGAGCCGGAGGTACCTGCAGCCCCGCGGAGCCACCTGAGGCCGCGCCGGGCCCGCAGCTCCGTCCGCGGCGGCGCCGCCCCCTCTGCCCGCCCCCTCCAACATGGAGCCGGGCGCGAGCGGCTGCGCAATCTATCCCCGAGCGCGCGAGCGAGGGCCGCGCCGCCCCCGCTCTTTCGCCATCGAGCCGCTCGGGGAGCCTCTCGCCATGCCTGCGCGCTGCGCGCAGCCGGGGAGGGGCGGGCACCGTCGCGTGACGTCATCGCCGGGGGTTAACGGCCTCGCGAGGCGTTAGCGGTGAAGTGGGGCTGTTGTTGACGTCATTAACTGAAACGAAGAGTAGCCTCTTTCTGAGGGCGTTTCGTGAGGGGGAGCTGTCCCTTTCCTCCTCATCCGCTCAGCAGCAACCCACTATGGGGTTTAAAATACCTGAGGTGGAAGTGCACTGTCCCGGTAATTAACGTTTTCCTCTCGTTTTCCCACCAGGAAGGGCGAGCGGGAGGGGGTCTCCCTTAACCGGGACACCCGCCGACGGGCAGAGAGCCCGTAAGTGCCCCCACACTAAGAGGGGTGCGAGTGGGAGACTCATGTAAGGAACTGAAATGAGGAATAAGCGGTGTAAGTAGCTGCATTTGTTATGCACCCTGGTGTGCTGCTTCTTGTAAAGTTGGTAATTTTTTATTGTTGCACCAGTGGCGTTTCAGCAGCTACATTGGAGCTCAAGCATTCAAAACGTGTAGTAGATCTTTGAAGAAAAATATACTTAAGGTTTTTGTTACTTCCATTCACCACAAAAAAAAACTTTAAAAAATCTAGTTATTTTTTGAGCACTGTGTAAGTAGTAAAGGGATGCTCAGTAAGGCTGGCTTGGATTGGAATGTCAATTGGGAGGTCAGCATTGGGGCGGTGAGGAGTCCTGGAAGAGCTGATGAGGCACAGCATGACCCTCAGGATGCTGCTCAAAGCCTGGTGCGGGAAGGCTGGCAAGGAGACAGGTGGCCTTTTGCTTTGCAAACATCTAATTTTGGCAAAAATCAGTTGTGTGTTAGTATTTAGGTAGGGAAAGATCAGCAGAGCTTTGCCCTGTCCTCGCTGCGGTAGTATTAAATGACATGGGCCAGTTATATATGGTAGTTTGATATCAGAGACAATGCAGTTGCTTTTCTTAATTTCTGCTGGGATAATTTCCTCATAAAGGGTGGGGAGAACTTTCATCTGTCGGTGTTAGTTTTTTTTAAAGAGAGTTTATAACACATGCGAGAAAAGCCCTCATCAGGCCAGAACTGAGGGGGATGGCTGCATTCAGTGTGGCCAGAACACTTATTTTGGAGAAAAAAAAAAAAAAGGTAGTAAAACTGACCTTTTGTTTATTTTGCCAGATATGATGGGGTAGTTCTTTGTTACACCATGCAGAATAGTGGTAGTTATGGTCCTCTGCAGAATCATAGTCTTCTACATTTAAATTGACATCTTTTTAACAAGGGAAGGCATGGGATAGCTTTGACAGAGGAGAATTTCTTTTCACTGGAAGTCATTATTGACCCTGTATATACAGTCTCCTCTATATACAGTCTACTTCAAAGCAGTTTGAGGTGGAGGGAGATAAGCAGATCAAAAAAAGAGAGGAGAAAAAAGAAAACTAACAGGAACAGCATGTAAACTAAGGAACTAGAGAACAGAGAAGTAGGATGGAGTTCAGAGCTAGCATGTCGTAAGGGGGGAACAAGGAGAGGAAAATGATTAAGAACTGAAGAAGTGATAAATGTCCTAAAATACGCTGAGATGGTGAAATCTTTGTTTCATAATTATGGTAATCTTCATAGTTTGCGATGCAGTATCTTATAAAACCAGGAAGTAGTAGCAATTGAATGAATTCTTAAATTAGATACCTACTTTATCAGCACACTTTTTAGGATTGCATTTAAAAGATATATATATGAACTGCATTAAAACCTAGTTACCTTAAGCTTATTTTTGAGATGCAAAAATTGTTGCCTAACCAATCTGCATTTTAAGGTAAATTTCCCTAAGCATAGATGAGTTTGCAAAGTCTGGTAATTGTTTGTATTGATTTTGTAGTCCATGTTAATACCTTGTAGTCATTGTGGATTAGTATTTAAGAACTAGGCTTGTAATAGCAACCTACTTATGACTAGTAGTGCATCTAGCACTTCAGTATTTAAAAAAAAATAACATAAATGCAACTGTAAAATTGAACTGTTACGTGTCTGAATTTGAAAGTAAAAATTGGTAGTAAATAACAGTAAACCACATATGAGTGGCATGCTCAATAACATTTAATTGCAATTAGGTAATATATATGGTGTAGTTGCAAAGTGAATTTCAGTGCCATTCACTCCTATGAATTGTTGAAATAAAGCAAGATATTTGTACTTTCTTCAAGTTAGTGATTAAAGACATCTATGATCTCTTCTATAAAATAATCAGATATAAACTATTTTAAGTCTCCTGGGTGAGTGTTACTGTTTAACTTGAATTATTTCCTATATAAACTCATAAACTTCCTCTTAAAGCGGTTGTTAGAAGTAGTAAAAAGCAATCCCAGGCCTAGAGTGTTTACAGTCTGAACAATACCAGGAAATGCAGTGGATTATGCTCTTTTTGAAGTAATCTGAGCATATATTATGAATTATATTCTATTGATCTAGTGTCCTCACTGCCTTTGAGTCAAAATATGCAATATGGTGCTTTTGTGTAAAATTTTACAACTGTGGAAAGAGATTATAGGCTAAGTGAATTTCTCTGACCAAAAATGAGGGAGAATAGCAGTACTTTTGAAATGATGCTTTGTGTTGATTTGGGGAAGTTGAAAGTTACATAAAATGAAAGTACAAAAATATGCATGCACCTCACAGCATCTAGTTTTCTCTGGTCTTGCACATCCGTCCTTTAAGTATTTATACCAGAACAAAGCAGCAAACCAACGACAGCCAAAGACTTATGACTACAATAGTCTGATCTAGAAAGTGTAAGTTACCCCTATTTATAGTTGCAGCTAATGGTGCTTTTACAAAGCATAATTTATATTAAAATGGAGTAATTTTTCAACCTATCTTAAAACCAAGCTCCCTCTGTGAACAGGGAGAAAAGGCAAAAACGGAAGTGCAAACTTCAGCCTTTCCTAAAACTGGCTTAAGCTGCCGTAACTATTCATGCAGTGGTAAAAAAAAAAAATCAAGAAAAAGTGAATTCTTCTTAAAGGGCTTAACATAATAAAGATCAGTTTAGGTTTACTGCACTCAGCAAGCACTGCCCAAAAATGAGTGGCACTGCCTAGTGTGAGGGGTGGAAAAACTTCTGAAGATGCACAGTGTAAAAAATATTTTTTTCAGTCTCCTTTGACACTAGAAAGTACCTCAAATTCAATCCTTACAAGACCAAAAATGGTCTTTCTAAGGATAGTTCCATATGTCCTGTCCTGTAGAGCTTCCTTCTCTATATTTTATTAGGCAGCTTCACCTCTATGCAGCAGCACAGCTAAATTCAACCTGTTCATGTTTTGATTTAAAACATTGTCTCTGAGAGGCTGAAAACAGAAAATTGCTGTTTCTTAATGTAGAGTGCCAAACTTTTCTTCATCACAGGATGAGGCACTTAGGCTGTGGTTCTTGAGGCATGTGAAGAAAATGGGTCAACATTGTAAGAAGACCACAAGATTGTGTTTTTTAAACTTAAAAATATCATAGGACTCCTGTATTTTTAGCTCTTGACTTAACTAGTTTGCTTCCTATTGTAGAAGTTCGTGTGATGATCTTGTGTCTTCTCTGAAAGAAACTGCTCTAAGACGTTTTTTTCCTCCTTTTACACTTGCTCTTTTTTTTCAGAATGAGAGCTTGAGTCTCTCACATGTTGAAATAGAATTACTATCTATGTATATTACAAGTTATACATATTGCATAGTTTATTTTTTGTTGCTGTGAGTAATATTAGAGAATATAAAAGCTGCATTTCTAGGCAAAGCAAAATTTTACCTACTTTCCAACAGCACTGTAATATTTTCATGAAAGAAAACATCCTCAGTTGTATTTTACAAATATAATTATTGTTTTGTATTAATAAAGGAAATCAGAATTTGGTTTCTGCTCACCTACATTCTATTTATGATAATGTAATTGCTGATTTGGATGAAATAGTTCAGAATCCCAGGCATAAAATTTAATGCTCCATAGACCCCATAGTAGATATCTATATTGAAGTGAATCTGCTTATTTTAGAGAAATGCTTTTCTTCCAAAGCGTTTGAATCATATCTTTAATGAGCAAGATGTAAAGAGCAAAGCAGAAGAGACAGTATTGGCAGTTAAACCAACAGAAGAGTCCGTTTTGATCAGTTTGTTTAGTCCTTAGGGGAAGGGCGTAATCCGAGTGCTCAGGACGGGCTTTATTGCAATGTGCACGATGGCAGAGTTCGGCTGGGTTAGTGTCCAGCTACCCCGGATCCAAGTCTCTGCAACAAGTGGAAATGGATGCTCCGCAACTGGAGACAGGAGAGTTGCTGAGATTGTTCCCACAGTATTCCTGAATGGTTCAGAGATGTTCAGAATTCAACCAAGAGGTTTAATAGCTCTTGATGGAACTATGAACTTGTATAATTGAATTGTAAATTCTGCTTACCCTGAAACATCAGGTGCTACAGATTTGTTTTGCAGAAGTTTCACAGTGAGCTCTCCATCCACTTTGGCTGTTCATTTGGAGATGATGAGATTAAAACATCTCAAATTGGGTATATTATGAGTTAATCTGATGATGACTTCCATTTTGTGTACAGTTCTCTTCCACATAGTTGCAAATGTTTTGTGATTTTGACGCATACTGAGCTGGTTAAGTAGCTGTTGTTACCTGTTTTATATGGTACAGTTCTAAGAAACTTCAACACTTTATTTTTGAATAAAATTGCTCAGTTAAATGAAAACAGCCAGGATTTACAGGAAAAAAAAATATTATGCTGCAGCTGTATTATGTGCAGAAACCACAAACATTTTTGCAATGTAGCTTTTTATCAAGCATTAATCCTCATAGCCGTAAAAAATCAACTAGGATCCAGGGCTTTTTAGGCTGTGCTTCGGCTGAATGTTACTTGCAAATATTAACTAGTAATAAGATTACAAGCTAGTAAAAAACTAGCTTGAGAAAGTTATCACTTATTTGAGTCTCTACTCTGCTTGTTTCTGGAATCTTAACTGGCAGTGGGATTTCACAGATGGAGAGTATGACTGAGTTGCTACCACTTAATTTCAATAGATAAAAAATAATAATCATTTCTTAAAAAGAATAATAATAAAAAAGAAAGAAAAAAGGAAGCCTACCCAAGCAAAACTAAAAGTAAATTAAAAGCAAATCTTGAAAAGCCTTCTGACCCCCAGATTTACTGTGCTACTGAGAACAGTCATAAGAGGGGACTGTGCTGCCTTCATACATGTTGACAAATAGGAAATCATTAGAATATTGTAGCTAGCAGAATTGCTGGTAAATGCTCTTTGTATGGAGATTCAATCCGAAAACCAGTCCTCAATGCAGTATCTAACGTGATTTTTGCTTATATTGAACAGACCTGTAAAAGCATCTTCCTAAAGGTCGAGTCAGGGAGTTTGTTCAGCACAGAACTATAATAGCACTGGATGCAGTCTGATCCTGTATAGCCTGGAGAACATACAGCAGCTATTTGTGCTTGGGTACATTAGGGTATGAATAATCACACTGATTCACTGAGGCTAATTGTGACATAAGGTACTATTCAAAGTCAATTGCAGTATTGCCCAATATGGTCATAGTTAACTGATGCCTAACTATAAATGCATAATATTCAAGATAAATCAGGTAGCCTCATGAGAAAGGCATAAAACAAAGAAATAAATGTTCCCGTATTGATTCTTACACTATTAGCAAGGGAGATGCTCTCTATATAAGTTTCTATATATAGAACATGGAAATGGAGTCAAGTGGAGTCAGACAAATGCAGGAGGAAAAGTCCTTTAAATGAGTACTGTTTTTCTCATCTTGTAAAATTACATGTTGATTTTTCAACAGTCTCTTAAGTCACATGAGAAAAATCAAAGTGAAATTGCACTGACAAAGCTATTGTTTTTTTTTTTTTTTTTTTTTTTTTTTTAACCAGTGCATTGTGTATAGCTTTGAGATTATACCCATTTTTGTTGTGCATGCAGCATTATCACTAGAAACAGATTTTTTAAGGAAAGCAGTATTTTGAAATGTTTCCACTGTTGACTGGTTTGACCTATAAAAGTTCACGGTTTCAAAACAAATCATGCATCTTAAAAGAAACTTGGGCTCCAGAAAGCTGTGATGATTGAAAAAGATACTGCACCAGCTGTTTGCTGCTGTGCTCCAGCTCTGCTAGAGAACATGCCTCATTCTGCTAGAGGGAATTATTTAAACCATGAAAGAGGATATTTTTAGTTATCTGTCTCGTTCTGTCAGGAACAAATTAGGAGGTGCTTATTTGCGCTTCTGTCAATAGAATTGTGAATGCTCCAGTATCCAGTAGATCAGGAAGACAAGTACCACCTTCAGCCACTATGCTTGGTGCAGAAGAGGACAATTGTCGAGGATTAAGTTCCAGTTTCACCTTCCCATGAAGTAAATATTTTTTAAAAATGGCAATATGACACAGCTTGGGATTTAGTAGCGTTTAACATTATTGTCTTGGCTGCTAAAATCTAGACTGAAGAGTCAACATTTTGGGTTTTTCTTTGTGAGGTGTTTCTAAAAGATTTTTCACAAGGCAATTATCTAGAATGATTCCTAAACCATAAAACAGAGACCTACTGATTTGATTTAGCACATGAACAACAGTCATTTTTAAATAATAGAAGAAAATCCATTAAATAAAAAGTGTTTTTACATAGGTTTGCAGGATATCATTTGCCATATGCAGGGTCCGTGACATGGTGAACACGAAGGTCGAACGCCAAAGTACAAGCATTAAGCACATTAGATTATTACTTAACACTTTAACATAATGGAGAACCTAAGTCAGCTTTAAGTCGCTGTATAGTATCTAGAAGATTTATTAAAAAGGTAATACAAATTCATTCCAGCCAAGGAGGTAAATAGATATATCTCAGAACACATAAGGATATTTGTTACCCAAGAAAGCCTGGATTTCCTGATCTCGACTAATCCGTTATTACCATGACTTGGCTTCTAGTTGTGACAGTGTCAAATGAATGTGGTGTATGCATACAAGAAAACGACAAAGAATAGCATAATGACAAAGAAGCATGCTCTTCTGGGAATACCGCTGCCATCATTCTATTAATTTATGCATAAAAACTTTATAAAGGAACAACATGTAATTCAGTGGGCTTTACATTGAAATTCAGTGTTTCTTTGGGCAGCCTGACTTAACCTGTTGTAAATTTTGCCCTGTGGAAAACAGCAGCAAGTTCTTTAAACTATCAAGTTTTCAGACAAATCTTCTGATCTGTATCTTTATGTATATCTGTATCTATATCTATATATTCTCCATTCTGTCATTCCTAACAAATGTAGTGGATGAGTGGTGTTGTCTAAGGATATAACCAAGCCTTAAATTCCTCTCACCTAAACAAACCTTGCTTCAGTATATATGATATAGTAGCTGTTTCTTTTTTTTTTATTCGTTACTTGAGAAATATGGTCAGACCAATTATATTTTGAAAGCGAATGTTTTTGTTATCTAAATCAGAACTCTTGGAGAGAAGCCACACCAAATGAGAACCTGGTAATATGCCATGATTTCACCATGCAGAGAAAGAGAGCTTGTGCAGCTCCATTAAATACATGCCTCGCATATGGCTGTTGCTATAGCTGTACCAAAATCAACCAGTAATATTATAATTTTCTTGCCATCTTTCTTAGAAAAATCTATGTATGTCAAATATCAGAGTAGATTTAATCTTTTCTTTTTTAGGTCTGTTGTGTAATTCAAGTTACTTTTAATAAAAAGCACTTAGAAAATGATGAGTAAATTAACCTAGGTACTTATAAATACTTATAATAAATAAAAAAAAATGTTGTTCAGGACACGACCTAAATCCGGTTCTCCTTTTTTCGCTGACTTTTGTTGTCAGTTTTACCTGGGCATAAGGGATGATCAAAGCGTTGTAGTGGCAGTTCACCCACCTTCTATGTATATTTTACATTGGTCTAAATTGCAGCATGCTGACCCAGACATTTATTTTACTCTTTCTCTCCTGAGCATTTCCAGAATCCCTGCAGCCTTGCAATTTTGACTTCCTTTTATTTTTCTTTCCTGTGCTTCCTGCGCCTTAATCCATGTAAGGATTCACAAGGTTCTCTATGTGCTCAACAGCAGGTCATTAACTGCATGGAAATCATCCAGAATGAGCAGGATTCTGAAAAGCTTCCTGTGCCTCCTATCTTAGCAAGTGATCTGCACCACTTTTTTTCTGTGTATGCACTTCAGACCAAAGCACTAGAGAAACTGCAATATGTAGTGTTGCTTTGCAGGAGATTGAGACTGATACCTGGCTAGATTAGGACCTTCAGAAAAGCTTCAGAGCATTAACCATGCAAAACAAGCAAAATGGCTCTTTTTTTAAACTGCTGTCTGGAAAAGAAATAAGTTGGAAAACATTTCAATATAACAAAGTCTTAAAATAAATTATTTGACCCTACAAGCCCTCTGGATGTGGTTGAGCTTTAACTTTATAGGCTCAATTTTGTAGTTTAAGTGCAAGATTCTTCTATTAATAATGTCCACTAAGATAATCTATATGCCACTGTATGAAGCTGCAAAGGATTTTTAGAAGAATTGATTTGTAATTTAAATTGTTTGATCTACTTGAGTTTTGATGAGGAGTACCTCAAACTTGCATGTATGATATAACAGTGTGGGACAGTATCACGTAAAGAGGAATCTTGCACCTCTAACGGACTGGAGTCTGCTTCTGGCAGGCCTAGTGAAAATGAAACATGAGACCTCACGGATAGAGTTTAGTCTTTCAGTTCTTCTCTTTCAAAATGTTAATTGACTTGGCATCTCTACATTGGGAGAAATCCTATGCCTTCTGAATTCCTTGCATGCAAACTCTGCTGCAATTTAGTAAGATGAAATGCATCGTTACTGCTTTTTTTCCATATCAGTCTTAATGGACTGAAGTCTCCGAACACAACCTGATAGGATGAGATCGCTGTAGAGTTACTTACTAGATTTGTTTCACTTTCCCTGTGAACTGTAGCATTTTCTTCCTACGAGCACACTGAAGACACTTGAACTCATGAAGCTGGGGGAAGGGTTAAATATGAGGAAGCCAGCTGTGGGATGTTTTCTGTAGAGTACATAAAACTGCTTGCAGGTTTGATTTAATATTTTCTAGTAAAAGATGCTATGGATAGCAGGAAGTCATCAGCATGGTTTTATGGGGCTCTATTTCTGTCTTTTTAAGTTTACTATTGAAATTCAACTAGACTAACGAGGAGTATTAATTGGAAACACCAGGTAATAAAGGAGAGGCAGCCACAGCACGCTAACAGGTTGCTCAAGCTGAACATGGCTCTGATAAAACACGAGCGTTGAAGACACCAGTGCCTCCCCTGCTTGCCCAGCGCTTCTCCACTTTGCCTGGACATTGGGCAAGTTCATGGCAATGAGGCAGGTCCAAGGCCAAACCAGGAGTTGAACCTGCATATGGGGATGGGGTGTCCGGCAAGGGCAACCTGCATCAGACACATCCCACAACTGGTCAACATGGATGAAGCCAGGCTGGAAACCAGCCCGCAGACCAGCAGTGCTGACCTTACATGGGCTCCTCAACCTCTGGCAGAGCAGGTGGGGAGGCCCCAGGTGAGGCTCCTCAGGGCTTTTAGGCCCACATGTGCACCTGAGACAGCTGCTTTGATGGGTCACCAAATATATCTTAGCTGTGATGATACCTCAAGCTCCTTATCCTCATGTTGCTGAAGCAGCAAAGGAAGGACTGAGTAGACCTGATGGTGACCAGAGCAGTATTGGCCCCATGAGCTGCCTACTGCTTTTCTGCTACAGCACTTTACTGGAGAAAGCACCCAGCGGGTGACATGTGCTGGAAGAAACCAACTAGATGATTCTGCTTTTCATGTAGAAACAGCCAAAAAATCAGAAGGAGAAGTAACTACTTCTGCGTTTGTATCTACTTCTGCATTTGTGATACAGTTGCCCTGTTCCTGGAGAGGGCTTTCGGGGTGCTGTGGGCCCCTCAGCCGTGTCTGGGGCATTTGGCCCTGTGCCTTACGCCAGATTTTCCTCGTTATCACATGATTCCTACCGGGAACGCGAGATAAAGCCGACAAGCTGAGGGGAAAAACCCGCCCGCCCGCGTCTCCCGGCGCGCCCCTCGCAGCGGCGAGGCCGCGAGATCGGGCGAACGCTCCGCTTGGCGCGCCCGCCCTCCGCGCACGCGCGGGGCGGGTCGCGTCGGCCATCTTGGGCCCGCCGCGCGGGGGAGGAGGGAGCGCCGGGAGGCGGGCAGGGAGGGAGCGCCCGGCTTGCGGAAGCGCCCTCAGTGCCCGGAGCCGAGCGGAGCGAGCCCGGCGCCGCCCGCCCGCCTGCCTTCCCCCAGCGACGCCGAGCAGCATGGCCGGGCGGCTGCCAGCCTGCGTGGTGGACTGCGGCACGGGGTGAGCGGCCCTTGACAGCTCGGTGCCGGCGCGGGGGGAGGGGCTGGGCGGCGGCCCCGCTCATGGCGGCGGCCGTTGGGGCGGGGGGGGGGCGATGCCGGTCGCCCCCTCCGAGCCCCCCGCCCGGTGCACGCGGAGGGTCGGGGAGGGCCCCGTGTCCCTCCTTACTGCGGGCCCCGGCGGGTGTCCGCCCCGGCCCGGAGCTCCTGGCGGGCGCCGCGCTGCCCCGGGCGGCTGTGCCGGCTGGAGGGTGTCGCTTGATCTGCATCGCTCTGGGCCGCTGTGGAGGAGTAAAAAAAAAAAAAAAAAAAAAAAAGAAACAAAGGGGGAAAAAAAAATTAAAAAGGGAGAGGGGAAAAAAAACCACCCTCCCCCTCTAGTGAGCAAGCGCAGAGGAACTTCCTTAGTTTTGTCAAAGCCTCTTCCTGCTTTCAGGCTTTTATACCTTATAAGGCAGTTTTCGGTGTCAAACCTGAACCAAATCTTCCCTGCAAACCGTTTTTCTCGTATTCAGCGGCTGCCAGGTGGTGAAGAGGGTGAAGTGCCGGGGATGGATGACACGGAGCGGGTTTGGGCAGCGGGCTGCGGGATTTGGGGACCTTTTCTGCCGTTGTTGCAAGGCTTTCCTAGCCCTGGGGAGGCGGGCAGCAACGGCCCGGTGTCTGCGGAGGTGTTGGGGCAGCACCGAGGAGGGGAGTCTCTCCCCGACCTGCTGATGGAATGGTTTATCTTGAATAGCACGTACTTTTTTATTTTATTTATTTATTTTATTTAATAAAAGGACCGGTACCTTTTGGAGCTCTCTGCCTCAAGCTAGTTCAGTTGACGTCCTAATTTGTAACACTTCTTTGTTTCACTTCTGGTCAGTACTGCTAAAAATAATGGAAGAAACGTCTCGGCGTGCAATAGACGCAAGGTCTTTACGACATTCCTGGGTGACTTGCTGCCTCCAGTTTTTTTGGATTCCGGGTGTTTGCTAAGTGACAGGCCGTGCTTGTCTGCTCTCCAAAAGGGTCCACCTGGTCTACAATGTTAATAGTTTTGTTTATTGTGTTTATTTAAATTAACATGTATATATGCATCTGTACTGCCTGTATATGCAATAGTTCTGTGGGAATTTCACACCTGTAGGTACTGCAAGCACTAAAAATTTTTCATTTTGGGGAGCGAAGGGGAAGTTAACACAGGAGGCATGTGTGTTTTTTTGCAGAAGTATACATCAGTGTACACATCAGTATGACATTGTATATATGTTATTTACATTCCTTAAAAGTGTGTGAAATTTGTAATGCATTCGCCACAAGCACAAGGTGTTTCCTCTCATGCTAGAAGATTGTGTGTGTAGTTCCCTTAAAGTCAGTGATTATATTTTTGTAGATTTGCAAAATACAGTTTTTTAACCATGGGTGCAGCTTGCACAGAGCTTTCAGTGATGCCAGGCAGAAGCAACATAACAGAATCAAACTGGATATGAAACTGCTTTGTCTTTTTAATGTGAGAGGCCTACCAAGGGACCTTGTGTTAAAATAAATCTTCCTGAAGAAGGTCAGTGTATGAGTGTTCCATTAATCAATTTTGGTGCCCAAGGGCATATGCTGTAATGTTCTTTCCTGTGATGCTGGCCAAATCTTCTTGCTTCTGTTTTCTTCAATCTTCAAAGATCTGAGATACCTTTTTGTTCTACTTCTCTCCTGAGAGGAGGAGGACGAGGAGAAAAAAAAAAGGGGAAAAAAAAAAACCCCACCCTCCTCTGTCCTCTAGGTTTTCCTTTCTGATACACTTGGTAGTCTGAGGTTCTTATTTCCTGAAGTTCTGGTTCACGAAATTTTGGGCAAAATTTTTAGTGTTGGAAATGCTATGTAGAAATGAGGTCATTGGAATTCATTTTTTTTTCTCATTTTCTCCCTAATCCCCCCAGTAAGCAAAGGCTTGATGTGGTGAATTTATAAAGAGGAAAAAAATCTAATTCTCAAAGACAACTAGGGAACAGCTTGGCAGCTATATGGTGGAAAATGACTGTAACTGCATTTGTAGCTGGGTGTTTCTTTTTATTTATTTTTTTTATTTATTCAAAGTAGCCTCTCCATCCTTCACCCTTAAATCTGACTTTGTGGATATGAGCAGGGACACTACCTACAGTTGATTTAACTCCTATGCTCTGGGCAGCTCGATTAAGGCTTCAGCTAGAGTGGTGTTCTGGGTACCAAAATGTAAGAAAGCAGACAAATTAGAGGTGGTCCGAAAAGAAAGCTAGTTTTATAAAATAAAATTAGTAAGGAAAGGTTGTCTAGAATAGGTAAAACTATAAAAGTGCACAAATATTCCAATAAATACAATTTTTAGAGGATGATTTTTCTATATGTTGAACATGAAGGATAAATTACCTTAATCAGCAAAAGGGAAGATGTAAGAGAGATAAGAAGGGTGTCTTTCTCCACCTCTTGCACATGTAACCAGAGGTTCAACTGAATCGCTTGTCGATCTTACTTTTTCTTTTTAAATGTTTATGGTTTTCTTTTTTCTTCTTTCTCTCCTTTTTCTTCTCTGCTAGCTGGAGTCAAGGGAAAAAAATGAATGAGAAAAGTGGCAGATGGTTGAGTTATCCTTTTAAGGATCAGTCTGTCCTTAAACAGATTGGACAAATTAAGAACTTTCAATATACATGAGTAATAAAGCTCTGGAAAAGGTTAGGATGGAGTAGTGCTTCTTACTAAAGGTTTTAGTAACAGGTTAATAAAGCATTTTAGAGATTGTCAAGTTATATGTAATATGGAGTTCGAAAGTGGGTGAATTCAATGACACAGAAATCAGATCCAAAAAAAATCTTATTCTTTGCTTAATATAGGGTAATAGATATTGCAAAAAAGAAGTTCTTTTTAGGATAAATATTTATTTGCTTTTGAAGCAGTTTCCCCTTAATTACATAATAAAATTATAGATACGCAAATGAAAAATCTGAAGAATTTAACTAGTGAAATACACTTGTTACAAGCAGGTGGATTCCTTTCTAGAATTGATAGTGTTGTCCAGTTAATTTTAGATGTCCTTTCTTTAGGAAATCTACTTGACAGCATCATTGTTAATATTTGATTTCACTCTGCTATTCTGTTTTCCTTCCCTTTCTTTTCCTTTTCCTCATAAAATTGAAACACCGCGTCCCCTCAGAAATGTCTGTGATAGTAACTTCATGCTGTTTTGTATGATGCGCACTGATTTAGTATGTACACTGTGAGAAATATTACTTCAAACCATGCAGTATCTAAGGACATTTTGCTGCAAAACAAAAATACAAAAATAGACGAGTAATGTGGAATTATATCCATTAAATGTATGTATAGCGCACTAAAGAAAGAAAAAGCCTCTTACTCATTTGTTAATCTTAATAAGTTGCAGTTTTAGGTGCTCAAATACTTCTTTTTGCCTATTGTATCTGTGAACGTGGGACAGTCTGAAAGTCGCAATTAAGTTCTCTTCCTACGCTGCTTCAAAATTTAGCTTGATTAACTTGACAGCTACATCTTAGCTGTGTCTTTTTAGAATGGTGGTGAATGTGTATTATTTTTTTTTTTTTTTTTCCCCCTCTTGGGTTCAACTTGGTACAGTACTGAAATAGCTCATTTGTGATGACAGATAACAGTGTTCAAATTAATGGCTCTTCAGTTGAGTTGAAGTGAGTGGCTGTGTATTTCTAAACTACTGCAGTTCCAAAAATAAGAATTTTAACAATGAAAATGTTTCTAAGCTTTTTTTTTTTTTTTTTTTTTTTTTTTTTTTTTTTTTAGTAGGGTCAAATATCCTGATTAGCCCTCTGTTGAGTAAATTGGTTATGTCAAAGTTTTGGATCTCTCGTTGCTTTTTCTTATATCTTCTTCTATATGCTGCGTTAAGTTCTCATTTCAATTTTTGTAACTTGGGTAGGCTTTTTTTTGTTTGTTTTGTTTTTTGTTTTCCCTCCCTGAATAATAGGGAAGAATTTAAGATTTTGAACCAAGCCAATTCCCCGATGGGAGTATAAAGGCCCCTGAAAAAATAATGGCAGCCCCAGGCTTTAAAGATGTCTTGATCTCCTCTAATACGAGAGCCTGGGAAATTAAGGCTGCTCGGGATTTCCAAGCCTTCTTCGTGTGAAGTTGCAAAGTATTCGTCAGAACTAAACATGTCACTGAGACTTTCCTGGTTGTTCAGTTTCTGTAACCAGGTTGCTATAATAAGATAAAGATATGTTTCAAAATGTTAAACCTCAGGGATGCTGAAATTCTGTTCAGCACTGAGTGCTGAAGTTGTGTGCTACAGAACAGACATTTAATTTGGGAACTGCTCAACTGATCTTTCTGCTTGATTTTTATGCAATACCTGAGTACTTTCATGCTGTTAAGTGGAGCAAAGTACTTGTAAGTTGAGTGTCTTTTGTAGTGCAAAGTTATTACAGGATTTTAATGTTCTGTTTCTCGTTTGGGTTTTGACCTGGTAATGTAAATGAGTACAAGATTCTTGAAGCTAATAATCTTCACTAGACAGCAAAGGTGCATGAAACAACAAATCCAGTGTAATAAAAACATGGTAAGGGAAAACAACAGCCTATGTTTTACATTCACTGCAACTTCAGTAGTCTAATTTTACCTGTTGAATGTATTTTTTTAATTATTATTTTTTCTGACTTCCCAAAGATGGAATTATTCCCATCAGATTTCAAAGAGTATCTCCTATTTAGTATAAACAGTTTCAACACTGTCATATTTTAACAGTTAATATGTCAGTTAGACTTTTTGTTATGACTTCTATTAATGGATTCTAGTCTTCATGAAAACACACTCTGTGCCACTTTTTTTTTTTTCTTCTTTTTAAGGCACTTCTCAGTAGAGGGCAAAATCACTTGGGTTCATGGGTAGAGGCTGTTCAAAGTTAATAATAAATGAACTACCTCTTACGTACAGCAAAGCTCCTACTGGAGCATATGTGGGAAACTTGAAGAATAACTGAGAACAGAAAGGGCCCTGGGAGTGATTAAATGCTTGAGGGGAGGATATGGTTGTGTGTGTGGGTCATATAATACATTTTTGCGTCTTGCTTCTTGGTTGCTTACTGTTATTTCCTGGCATGAATGTTCTACTCAGAAAGTATTTTGAATGCAGAAATGTGATGCACATTTGGTCACCTAAATTAGCTGAAAATACAGCTTCTAGGAATTCAGAAATATTGCATTAGTTTTTCAAGACATATCTAGTATATTATTTTATTGGCACAGATAAGAAATTTCATGTTTGGTCTGTTGATTTGTGTTCTTTAAGGGCCCATGAGATGGGTATTGTCAGTGTCAGGTAGATATATATTCATAAAAATAGATTTTGTAACATGCTTCCCACCTTCCCAACAGAAAGCCACTGGCTTTCTGTTAGCTAGAATTTTAGGACTAGACACTGAAAAACTCTAGTTTTATTTAGACTTTTTTTTTTTATTTAGACTTTTTTTCTAGTTTTATTTAGACTTTTCTTTTTTTTTTCTGGAGCTTCCTTTTTCTCTTTATTCCCTTGTGGTCATTGCAAGTGTTTGCAGCTGTTCACAGGGTGTGTTTTGGCATGATCAGTCTATAGAGAGCAAGATGCAGACAGGGAGGATGTCTATTGAAAATATATTTTGATTATACTCTAATATTGATGGATGAATCTAAATTTTAATACTCTATACAGTATCTCTTATCCATTTTTTTTTTCCCCAGGGAATATTAGCATTTCATTTGTCAGGACTTGCCTTGGATTTATTGTGCATGCATTTATCGTCTACAAGAACTTTCACAATCAGACTCCTTGTATATTTCCTGTCAGACTTCAGAACCTGTGTGGCTTTATTAATCTGACCACAGTTTTAATAGGACTTTTTTTTCTACATGACAGCTGATTCTAACTTGAAGCTCTTTTTATTAGAAGTGTGGTATAACATGCATATATATAGAACTAGTATTGCTATGCAAGGCAATTCTTGATAGAACACATTTGGTTACCTACTGAAACGCTGAACTGTCAACTGATGTACTGATTGGGCTGGAGATATGCCAAAACAGCTTCCTGTTGTGCTTCCTCTTGGTTTCTTGTCTCCCGATCCATCATTTGTCTTCTGCTTGGATTGTAATGGGGTGTTTGGGGCGAGGGGTGCTGTTGCTGTAGGCACTCATTATGCCTGGAGCTCTTGGGTATGAAAATAGTACAAATAGCAAGCACAAAAGATATATAAAAACACACACACACTCACATAAGAATAGATATGTGGAGCATTGCCTTATATTTTTAGACACTATGTTGCATTTGTTTGGAAAAATCTCAAGTTAAATCAGGCTAACCTCAGGTTAGTTAACCTTAAGGTTAAATAAAATGTGCCTCTCTGTTACATGACTCAAAGCTTTTACCCATTCCATATTAATAGGCCCTCTGTTGTGAGGAGCTTCTGGTAATAAGGATTTTCAAGTGTGAGATTGTTCGCTAGGGAAGTTCTAGTCCCTATTCCATTTATAGAACTATGTTGTTTCTTATTAGTAGGTGTGTAAGACGCTTGTTGACCAAAGTGTTTTAGGGATTGGTATAAACAGATGCTAATAAAAAGGGGCAAGGTAGAGATGTGGAAAAGATAAGTATGTTTACTGAAGGTATGAAATAATATGAAAGATATGAACCACTTTGAAGTCTCTTGCTATCTCTTGGTTTTTCAAGGACATTACCCTGGTCTGCCTCAGGAGGAGCATTGCCAGCAGGCTGAGGGAGGGGATCCTGCCCCTCTACTCACCTCTGGTGAGGCCGCACCTGGAGTATTAGGTGCAGTTCTGGGCTCTGCAGTGCAAGAGGGACATGGAGCTTCTAGAGAAGGTCCAGCATAGGGCAACAAAGATGATTAAGGTACTGGAGCATTTGTCATATGAGGAAAGACTAAGCGAGCTGGGCCTGTTTAGCCTGGAGAAGAGAAGGCTGAGAGGGGATCTGGTCAATATGTACGAATACCTGAGGGGAGTATGTAGGGAGGATGGGGCCAAACTCTTCTCGGTGGTGCCTGGTGACAGGACAAGGGTACAAATTGAAACACAGGAAGTCTCATCTGCATGTGAGGAAGAACCTCTTTACAGAACGCTGGAGCAGGCTGCCCAGAGAAGTGATGGAGTCGTTCCTTCTGGTCTTCTTCAAAACCCACATGGATGCGATCCTGTTCAGTGTGCTCTGGGTGTCACCGCTTGAACAGTGGAGTTGGACTAGATGATCTCTAGAGATCCCATCCAACCTCAGCCATTCTGTGCTTCTGTGATTTGAAAAGAGATAATAAACTAGTATGTTATGCAAGTCCCACTCTTCTCATAATCAATTCCTTTTCTTCACGGTTTACTCATGATCTGCTGCTACTTAACCAGTCTTCACCTGGTGACAGAGTTGAGAACCTTTTGTGAAGAGACAGGATGTCTTTACTCCTTTTCACCATCCTTTTTGTGTTACTTCTCTTCACAGAGTATTGGAAAGTAAATGTTCCCTGAGCTTTCCAGTCTTTTTGTTAAAATAGCAATTTTGTTAGGTTGCGTATTTTGGGAGAATGTGTTTACTGTGGACAGGAAAGAAATGGAGAAAAGGAACAGCAGTCATGGCTTGTGGTCTGTAGACTCAGCTCTTTAATGGCATTCTCATTAAAAGTTCTTGCTATCAATGCTGTTTCCTTTTGGCTTTAAAATTGTCTGCCTGAGTGGTAAGTAACTTTCAGGGGAATTTATTATTGCTCTCATGTCATCGTTTTAGAAACATTTATTCTAGGTGAGAGAGCATATAGGAGAAATCACATTAGTGCAGTTGAAAGCATTTAAGAGCCTTTTGGACATCCTTCCAGAAATCTCTTCTCATGCATATCAGTACAGAACTACTTTTTTAATTTCACGGTGTCGATTTGAAATGAATGTGACTTTGTAGAGACTTTATTGATAGTTAAAATTGGCTTAGTGGAGTTAGATCATAGCAACTTTCCTTAGCACCTCATTTTGTGGTATAAATGTCTAGAAAAAAATTATATTCATGTTTGTCACGTTGCTATAACCATGCAAGCTGGTAGCTGGGCCAGCGTTGAGAACTAATCAGCCTTTTGAGGAAGTTGCAGGGAAATCCCTGGGAAATCAGAGCCCTTAATTTACACAAACTGTGCAGGGATATGTGTATTTTCTCTCTGTTTCTCAGATCTGTCAAGATGTTGTGGACTGGTTGGAGATGCTTAGTAATTTACGCTGCAAAGTAAAATAAAGGGAAACAATAATCCAACAGAAAATGCTTTTTCCCATAGGTCTTTTTCCCCCGCTTTTTACCCAAGCTATTGGGGCTGCAGAAACACCTTAGGGTAGATGGACATGGAAACGAACTAGAAGGGAAAACCAGAACCAGAGTGACCAAGTGCTGCTTGTTATCTTTGGGATTTTGTTAATCAGTTCTGTATTACAGATTTTAATAGAAGTTCTAGCTTAGCTGATTTTTATATCCATCTGCATACTACCTTGTTCTGCTAGAAGCTCCAAATTCTGTGTGGGAAAGTTAAGTTTGTCTCAAGTCATGTGTGTACCTTGCACTACTTAAGTCACTCCTGTGACTTTTTAATATGACAAGCAAAAGATACAATTTACTAGGCAAATGTGATACTATATTGGTACAGCCAATGTGATATATGATATTTTTAATATCAGAATTCACTTCTGTAGTGACAGAAGCGACTTAATTGCTGCTCTTAATAAGCCTGGGTGTGTCTTATTGAGCCTATGAATCATACGTTAGTCAGACACTTTTTGCTATGTATGAACTGCTTTGTGGAAGGCTTCTGTATGTGCAAAATACAGCTTGCCCAAGATATCACTTTTTTTCCCCAGTGATTTAAATATTGTTTATTTTATGTGGCAATGGTTGGATTCAATCTGCATAAAGCCTTGTTTTTGCAAAAGTTCTTGGTTTTAAAACAAATTTTGTCTAGGTATTGCCTTTGTATCAACCTGAATATTTGTATCAACTTTTTATTAATGTACTAGATCATTTCTTACCTTTTTTTAATCTCGCTTTTTTTCTATAGACTTCATTTTCTGTCCATATGATTAGCTATAAAAATTAAGTTTACTGTTTTATTATATGTATTACGATAGTCCCTAGCAGCCCTAGGTACTGTTCAGAATCCTGTAGTGCGTCACTGTATAAATACCACAAAATGATCGTCTGTGCCACAAGAAGTTAAGAGCTGTAAGGAAAGGCTTGAGAAAGCAGTAGGTAACACCAGGTTATTGCCCTGACTGGTGGGTAAGTGGTATCGCTAATGGGGAAGAAAGAATGTGACAAGGAAATCTTGATGTAGTAGAAATGCGAATCCTTGATTTGGAGGCTAGTTTAGGCAGTTGCTGTTGCAATCCTCTATTATTCAGCGACCAAAATCCGTGTGTGTTATTTTTTTATTTTTTTAAATCTTCTTAAAATGAGACTGCTCCTTTCCTGAGTCTGAAGTTTTGTGTATGTTTTTGTTTTCTTGCTGAGTTAGCCATAGTATTTTTAGATATTCTGATTTTATGCCTGAATACAGATGTGTGTGGTTTTTATTTTATTTTTTTATTTATTTAAAACACATCTTTCATTTGACTATTTTTCTTTCAGTCTGCTGGATGTGCATGTGTATGCTGGATGGTTTCCCACACCACAAGCAACTCAGCAACATGTTACCTGCAGCAGTTCAGTTTTATGTTTCTTTGAAATAAATGCCATGTTTGATCATCAAAGACTTTAAATGTGGTGTGGTCTTTTTTTTTTTTTTTCCCTCCCCTTCCCCCCCATTCTTTTTTCCCTCTTTTTAGGGCACTTCTGGTTTATTTTCAGAGCTCCTAACAGCATGCAGAGTCCCAACTCTGTTCAAATAGTGGTTTTATTTATCTTCTGATTCTGAAACTGAGCTGCAGTGCTATCTGAAGCTACCTGAGATTTAATAGTTAGGAGGTCTAAGGTGTTACGTAAAACCAGAAGTTCATAAAGGAGAGTGAGATTTATTAATTACTGTGAGATTTGTTACTTATGTTATTTACATGCGTAGCTTCATTTTACACATGCAAATGGCGCACAGGTGTTAACCCTGCAGACAATTTTATTTTTAAATTAGAATCAAAAGCTTTACTTGAGGAATCAAGACTGTGTTTGATGGCAGGGAGAAGAGAGGAGGGTAAATGAAAGTGCATTAATGTTGCCAGAAACCGAATGCGTTTTGAGGAATAGAGATGCTTAATTTTCAAGTATTATTAACTCCACTTTGTATGTTCAACTCCAACAGTTGGGATCCTCTCCCCTCACTTCACAGGAAATTGTGGAATTGTTTGTTATGACCTGAGTCTTCAGTGTCAAGAGTTGCATGTCCTGATCTCCTTACCAGGAACTAATTTCTTGCTGGCATTAGATTTTTGTCATTTTCCAGTATATATAATATTTTGTCTGTGAAGTTTTCTTTTTCAGCAAACATTAATGTTGATCAAAATAAAGTATCTTTTTTTTTTTCTCATGGTTCCTCCCAGTTGTTACAATGCACTATCGACAAGATGGAGTTTACCCCCTCCTTTTAAATACTTCTCTTGCAAAGCATGCTGATGTTAGATGAGGTCCTGAGCTAATTGCTTTGTTATTTAGAGATAAATTTAACTTCCTTTTCATCGAAAATGGCATTTCTCCTGGCCCAGCACTATTGTGCACAACTCATGTCAGCAGCTGACCTTGTGTAGACATTACTGAGCGTGTGCGCAAATTGCTGCATCATTAGCATCCTGGCAAAGCCTCCTGCAGCAGCGTGCCTGTTCTCGCTGGTCTGTTGGTGCTGCTGATAAAGATTTATGGCTTTTGTTACAACTAGTACTCTGTTACATTGTTTAAAGCTTTCTGGGTTTATATTTGAGAGCCAGAAATTAAAGAAATGTAGCTGCAATGTCTTATGCTTTTTGCTGATCCTGGTAATGTAGTTGCTACATTTGGCTACTTCAAGAATGAGACAGTTGTTACATGTGCGTCTGTTTAAAAACTTGTACATGGACTGTAACTCTTAAATGTGCTATGCATTTTGGTTTAAAGGTTTTAAGATTTGTCTATGCTGTTGTCGAATCTTCATCTTTACTTCTAATAGTCCATCCTCTGTGGGCGGCAAAGGGGTACTGTTCTAATTAGGTCTTTTACTGAAAACATTTTGTATGTCTGAGCACAACATTTCTAGCGACTTGATAGTTTCAGTACTTCATTTCTGTAGTCATTTTCATTTCTTCATTTTTCTTCTGAATAAATGTGATGCATGTATCCATTGTAAAATCTGGAAGTTTGATTGGTGGAGGTGTGTATTTTTTTTCTTCTTATTCTTGTTGACCTTTTTTTTTCTAAACTATTTTCCATTTATTAAGTGGAATTTGATTGCTGCATTGCCAGCTGTTATACCTAGCTGTGGCAGTGTGCCTTAGGAAGCATATTTCTGAAATTATCATTATCAGTCCTTCCTCAAGTCCAGCTGACAGTCCATTGGCAAGGGAATTTATTTTCCTGTAATTAGCAGTTATAGAAACACTTCTGCTATGGGCTTCTATTATGTGGAAATGTTTCTGGTGAACTGCTAATTTTTGAGCAGGGAAGAGCATCTGCTCTAGCTCTACATTTTTCTCCTAAACACTGAATAATTGGCTTGTACTTCATATGTTTTGTAGGAAGCTTTTAACTTGTGTGGAATTTAGCACTTGTACCTACCTAGTGGTAGGAAGCAGTGCTGTTACTTTTTTGAAAAGGAGACATGTTTCTGTGATAATAAAAAGAAGAAAATCTTTTTTTTTTAGTGTGGGAAGAGGCATACATTTATTTAAGAAAAAGTAAAATGTATTTGTGGTATTAAATACTATCATTTTGTTGTTTTAATAGGTATACAAAGCTCGGTTATGCTGGTAATACTGAACCACAGTTTATCATTCCTTCATGTAAGTATTTGTTATTTGTAAATGAGCACTGAAATTACACTTAGTGTTTCTGTAACTTGCTATGTAAAAAAAGCAGTTAAAATGAGTGACTTCAAAAATCATACGTCTCATTGTATTTTGCTAAAAGTGATGACTTTGAAAGGTAAATTCACTAAAATAATAAAGGAATCTTTCAAGTATATTTCTTGCAGCTGAGACCATGTTAATGTAGAGTAGCATTTATATATTTACTTTTTAGAAGGTTTCTTTGCCTGTTGAGTGATAAACCTAATGAAACTTCAGTTGACTGTAACGATAAATATTTCTGAAGTGTTCCTGCCGTGTAAAGCAATAGAGTTGTAGAATAGGGAGTGGAACTCAACCAATTTCCTTTAGAAATACTTCACCTTTTGACCTCTTATACATCTTAGCATTTTATCTTTGTTCACCTGGGCCAAAGTAATTAAGTAAAAAGGAATAATAAACAAACACAATTTTCTATGTGAATACAACATGAAAAGAAAGCTATAAATAGTAATAATTAGGGATAATTGCTGCAAATTAAAACTTGATAGATCAAGCTGTCATTTAAACATTCTTCAAAGGCAATTTGCATGGAAAGCTAGAGTAAATTCAGAAAATACATTATCTTGTTTTTATGCAACTGAAGAACACTCTCAATTCTGCATTGACTTTTAATGTATAGTTTTTCATTTGGTCTTCCAAATGAATTTCATTTGGTTTGCCTCTCTATTTTGCTTTATACAGACACACATTTTGCAGTCTTGTTTTTCACACAAAAACTCTAGCTTTGATGCCCTGCATCTTAAACCTAAACTCCCCAAAAAGCAATGACATGCAACAGTATCAACTAACTACTACTGCAGCTGAAATGGTTTTGCCTACAAATCTTAATGAAAGGATGCAATTTTTTCCTCATTTGTACTCTAAGCCAGCTCGGGTAACTACACTGACTACATGATTTTACATTAATTCTCTGCCTGAAATAAAATAAAATAGCACTAGTGCAATCCACACTAGAGAAATGAGGAATAGAATACAGTAGTAGTTAGTTTCAAAGTAAAAAAAAAAAAAAAAAAAAAAAGGACCCAAAAATACTTCCTGTTAAAACAGTTCTTTATTTTATTTATCTTTGTGATCCACACTTCAAATGAATATTGTAGCTTCTCGTTTTATTTTCAGTAGTGGTGATCGAATTTTTATCTATGTAGTTCTCTAAAAGAAATATTTGCTGTTAAACAGGTTCAAGCAGCATTCCTCCTCTGTTGTTCACTTGTTTCTTATCTTACTCCTACTCTTAAAATTTTATCTCCCACTCCTTTTGCCTTGTGTGCTTGTTTTAATTTTGAATATCTTCTGCAGAAGTAGCAAGTGCTTCCTTGGAGAATGGACTAAGTAAGAATATATAGGGCCTGTTTTCTTCAGAGACTGCTTCATTTCCCCTAGCATGTTCGCTGCTCTTCTCCTTGCTGCTTATTAGGTCTCTTGGATCATTCATCTTAGGTGTTTTTCATTCGCTTATTTTAAACCCTTTCTTAGCTTATATTAACACTGGAATCAATTTATTTCTGATTTGCAGATGTTCTAATTCTTTCATCATTTTCAGATTATCTTTTATAGTTTAAATGTTAGGCAGCCTTTTCTTCACATGTATATTAAACAAAAGGTTGGAGCAGTGGTTAAGAAAAAAAATGTTTGCTAGAAGTATATCCTCTTTTTTTTTATAAAGCTTTTTATAGTTTTTCCAAGCATTCTATGACATTTTTGGATTGCTTCCCATCTTCAGACTGAATCGTAATGTAGCTCTTGTTTTAGCAAGATTTATTTTCCTGTTTGTATTTTCAGAACGTGGTTCTTGCTTTTCTTCTGACTTTCAAAAGCAGCAGCACAGAGGCTCCCTTCAAATCTGCAGTAAATGTAGAGGCTGGTAGCAGCACGTAACTTTAGCTTGAAAGTCTCTAGAGTGGTGTGGCAGGTGATAGTATCTTACTTGAAACTTCTTGAAGATAACACATATCCAGGTAGCTGAATTTCCTAAGAATGTATAAGCTCCTTAATGATGACTGTAAAAATACTTCGCAAGATTGATGACTTGGCTTCTATGTCTCCCCTCAATTTCAACCTCCAGGCTTCCTCTCTCATAATATGTTATGCTACTACAGAAGTTACAGTAGGATTCAATTTTCTTCCTAAAAAGCTCAGAATAACTTTTTTTCTGGCTTATTCTGCTCAGTCTTTCACAATATTTAGCTATTTATACATTTCCTGACTCTTATTGCTCCCATCTCTTATTGGTCTTTGTGGGGAGAGAAGGAGAAGGATTCTGCACAAACTAATGGTGCTTTAACCTACTATGCTGTAAATTACCAAAACCTGTAGCTGTGTAGTCCCTGCCCTGCCAACTTGAGGCCACAAAAGCCATTTTAATAATGTTTGTCTTGGACCTAAGTGTATACAACTTCTCACTTAAGGTAAGTGTGAGCAAAAGAATTCTGCCTTTGAGGAATCTTAGCGATCGTGACCTTTGAAAAATTCATCCTAATAATAATGCTGATAATTCTTAAATATGTGAGTTTTATTATTTGTGTAATGGCTACTGTTTTAAAGGTAATAAGTAAGGTTTGAAAAAAATGAGGCATTGCTGGTGCTGTAGGCCTGATTACCTGGGATCAGGGCAGATGAAGATCATGAAGGGAACATCTGTGTTTTTCTGAAAGCTAATAATTGATTTGTGTTTTCAGGATCCTGTGTTTAGCCTTAGTCGATATTTTTATAATTAGCTTGTTTTTTTTTTTTTTTTTCTCTCTCTCTGTGATGGAAAATTATCCTGGTAGGAATAAATTAGCAAGACACAAACTTGAGTTTTGCCAGGAGAGATTTATAATTTTGTTCTTTGTTTCTCCAGTGTATTCTCAACAATAAGATACTAATAGAGTTAAAAGGACAAAATTAAACATCTGTAGGCTTTGTGCGAAATCTGTATTAAAGCAACCAAAAATGCATCAGGTAGCCTCATACACTTGAGAAAAAAAAAATCCTTCTATTTTCTGAAATAGTAATGCATGTCTTATACTTTCCTGCTTCCTTCTATTTTTTTTGTTGTTTGTTTTTTTTCTTTCCCTTATTAAATAGCTTTTCAGTCCCTTCTTTTTATGCCATATCTCACTATAAGGTGTCTGGAAACCAAACTAGTGAAGTAAAAACTTTAGTTGCCAACTAAAGTGAGATCTATAGGAATATGCTACCTCAGTGATTCCTTTTGTATTTTTATCTTCCTGATTGTATGTTGAACATCTAACAAACCTTGTAGTTAGGTCTGTATAGTGTTAATTTATAAATCTTAACTATGTTTACTTTGGTTCAAATTTAAGTTATTGTTTTCCTATTTTACTTCGAGGTTATATTATAATAAATATTGTTTATCTGTTCTTTGTTAAAGGTATTGCTATCAAAGAATCAGCAAAAGTGGTTGATCAAGCACAAAGGAGGGTTTTGAAAGGTGTTGATGATTTAGACTTCTTTATTGGCGATGAAGCAATAGAAAAACCAACTTACGCAACCAAGGTATTAAGAGAAATAATCAATTTTCTAATACTCTTTAGAAAGTTTCAGCTATGTAGTAAATAGCTTCTGATGGATATTCATTGGATAATTATTGGTAACAATGTTTGTTATCATATAAGTTTTTGCGAACTTTCAGGAGTTTGTGGGAATTTGCAAAAATGTGTGAATATATGTTTCTTGTGAAGGAAACTCAGAGTTGGTAGTTGGAAGAGTGGGGAGTTAGTTGGGTTCTTTCTTGTTCCCAGGCATCCCCTGTCAGCCATGCTGGAATTGGGTTATTGGACTGGGAGAACCTTTCATTTGTCTGGTACCAACATGAGGGTTCTTTTGTTTGCTTGTTCTTTTTTTGTTGTTTTTTTGTACTGGGTAAGTGCCATGTTGCTGTCCCTGCTATTCAAGGTCAGCAAGAGAATCTGAATTTCAAATAAGTAACAAACTGGGGTAGGGAAAAAAACACAAGGATCTTAGATGTAGACCCAGACCTTTTACAACAGCTAAGCAAACAGATTTTTCTTTATGTTTATATTTCACTTTATATTTTGATATTTTCCTGCAACAGTGGCCCATCCGCCATGGCATAGTTGAAGACTGGGACCTGATGGAGAGGTTTATGGAACAAGTAATCTTTAAATATCTAAGGGCGGAACCCGAGGATCATTATTTTCTTTTGGTAGGTAAAGCATGCCTTACTTAACATTGTTACCAGTCTTAAGAAACTATTTATGTTGGTTATGTAGTAATTCTTAAATATGAACATGCTTATTTTGAAAGCTCAAGTAAATGTGAACTACTTGAAACTTTCTGCTCCTGCCTTATCTCCCCTCCAGATTGTTCTTTTAAATATCTAAAGATATTAAAAGTCTGAGTTTCTAAACTGCAGGCTTTTCCCTTTTTTATTTCCCCCCACAGATGCCTCTGTACTCCTTTTTTTAGTTATCTGCTGAATTTAATAATGATATCACACATGATTATTAAAACTTTGAGTCAATTTCGTCGTAAACCTGTGCTTTTTGGCTTTACATAATTGCAGTTACTTTGACTTTAGCAATGCTGCCACCTGCACGGTGTCTAGAGATTTTTTTTTTCTCATTTTTCATGAATTTCAAAGGATCGAGAGTCATACTTGGACAGCTTAGATTGAATTGAGGCCAGTGTTGTTCTGAATCTTCTGCTGTTCCTTGTATTTTATCTAAGATGCTGAAATAGGTGGTGTATTTTAATGTGAAGTTTATAGATGTTTGGAATTGGAGGTCTTAGCTATTCTTATTAAAGCACACAAATAAAATCCTGGAATAGGTTGGAAGGGATCTCTGGAGGTCATCTAACGTAACACACTGCTTGAAGCAGGTTTAATTAGGTCAGGTTGCTTGGGGCCTCGCTTAGCGGGGTTTTGAGTATTGCTAAGGGTGGAGACTCTGTAATGTGTTTGATCCCTTTCCAATATTTGACAATTTTGTGGTAACTTTTTCCCCTGCTATCTAATTAGGACTCCCTCTTTGCAATGTGTGTCCAAGGGCTCTCATCTTATCACTCAAACAAGGGAGTCTGGCTCCGTCTTCTCTGTTCCCTTCCATTACCTTGTAGATGCAGTGAAAGAATATTTTTTCAAATACTCGGTAATGCTGTTCAGAGTGCTCTTTCAGGGGAGAGTTAATAGTTCATGTCATGATGAAAATGGCAGCATACTATTATTACACATTATATGCTGTTACACAGCATTACATATTATATGCTCCTCTTAGTCAAATTTCTACAGCCAGTCATAAACTCTTGTTTTGTAGTGATTGCCTAAAAAAAAAAAATCCCACTTTTTAATGAATGGCTTAGAATTGTTTTTAAATAATTGACATTCTTCAAATGAAGTGAACTGCAGCTTTTGCTATTTTAGGTTGATGTTGCTTGATTCTTTCAGTGAAAGCAGAAATTTAATGAGCTAAGCAAGTCACAAAAGAGACTATCGGGATATATTCTTAAACAGTAGTAACTATTACCTTTTATCTCACTTTTGTTTCCTGTTTTCATACAAATCATCATGCAGTGTGGTTTGCATAAATTCTCTTATTGTCAGAAGAGTTGTTATATTTTCTGAATTGTGTGATTTACTATTTGTCTTTAGAAGCACTCTTTGCCCATTATTGCTTTTACACAGTCTAGTCATTTAATGACTCATTTTTCCAAATTTATTTCTTAGTAATTTTTGAGAAATGTCATGTGTTTCTTTTGAGTTTAGGTAATTACTTTCTTGTTTGTTTTTTGTCCCACAGACTGAACCTCCATTAAATACTCCAGAAAATAGGGAATATACTGCTGAAATCATGTTCGAGTCTTTCAATGTTCCAGGGCTGTATATTGCTGTTCAGGTAAGAGCAGGACTACTGAAAGCAGAGTGACAAGTTGAGCTAAAACTACACTGTAGTTCACGTGTTGCCTGTTCCAGTATTATTGGGAGCAGTTAGTGGGAGGTGCAAGCCAGTGCTGCAGTTAAGATTCCTTTTTGCCCGTTCCTTTGCCAGGCTGTCCTTGCCTTAGCTGCCTCTTGGACGTCACGACAGGTAGGAGAGCGGACGCTGACTGGCACAGTTATAGACAGCGGGGATGGTGTCACTCACGTTATCCCTGTGGTAAGTATGCATCAAAACTATACGTAACAACTGAACTGGAGGACAATCTGTCCTGTAACCTCTGAGGTTTCCATTTATATGGAGCTATTGTTGCTTTATTCAATGGTATTCTCTGACTGAATTATGGTAGGACTCAAAGAAAATAATAATGTTGAATATCTATTCCAATATAACAGGAGTCTAAAAGCAAAAGCACGTTATTAAATAATTCACATTTACACTTGCAGTTTAACTGTGAAATTACTGTTTTCTATGTATTTAAGAGTTCCCATTTACAAAGTCATATAGTTAGTGTTACAAATGGAGCATTTAATAGTGTTCTTATTCTAAGTAGTTGGAAATATGTCTTCTGCCTGCCCTTCCTTGATGAGAAGAATGTACAGTTGGAACCAGATACACAGTATTTGGAGGTTTAAAAATGTCTTAGACAAGAAAACTTTATTCTGCCACTATAACCTCAATTTCTTAGTGATTTTTATTATACAAAATAGTAGCATTAGTCATGACCAAAACTTATAATGCAGCAATTTTCTGTTAATCTTGGTAGTGGCATGTAGTGGCAGTTCATCTGAGGTGGCTTTTTTCTTTTAGTTAAGACTTAGTATGCAGTTGAGATTTCCAACCTTGTAAAAAATGTTGTTGTTGTTGTTTTATTTTGTTTTATTTTTTTTTTTGGGGGGGGGGTAATTTTTTAAAAACAAATTAACTGCAGTAGTATGCTGCTTTAATTCTTGAAGTAGATAGCAGAAGAAAAAGCTCTACCTTTTACAATGAAACTAACTGTAATTTTTATGACTCTGTGAACAATTTTCTTTGTTAGGAAAAAACACTTTACGTGTATGTAAGGTACATAAGGAATTTTAAGCATTTGCTACTAATGCACTCTCTGAATTCATCTGTTTGGATGTTATTGTAGCTGATCTGGTGAGGTCGGATGCAACCTTAAATGCTCTGCAGTTGGACCAGATGCTTTAATGCCCAGATTCTGGCCTCTGAGATGAGCATGACTTGCAGTGTGGGCCAGTGTTCTGAGCCTTCTCTGTTTGTGCTGATGTATTCTCCTGGCCTTTGGAAAATTAATTTTGGTTCATATCAATTGTAATGTCGTAAGTGACTGTTACTGTAGAGCCAGGTCATTTATTCTAAAATAGTATTGTATGATACAAAGTTCTTTGACAGTTTTGTTAGGAGTAACCTCATTTAAAAAGGAAAACGAGGACTAGCAAGTCCAGCTGCGTTATGTATCGGTGGCCTTTTAGGTCTTCCTGACCTTGTACGAACTGTGAACTGAATGCAAAGCCTCAAAAGAAAAAGATAGAAAAAAAATACTAGGAACATCCTTATATTCTATCAAAAGATATACTGGTGAGAAGCACTTGAACGAGTAGAGTAAGGCTGCTGATGAGCTGGAGTTACGGCAGTTAAATGAGTCAGTCCTAAAGTGCTTCAGCCTCCTAGCCATAGGTAGTGAGGAGGAGTTTACAGGCTCCATCCCTCACTCCTCCTCCTTTCTGAGATTTGGATGGGTTCCTGTCAACATCCTTCTCCCATTTACTTTTATTGACAGGCTGAAGGATACGTGATCGGCAGCTGTATCAAGCACATTCCAATCGCAGGCCGAGATATAACGTACTTCATCCAGCAGCTGCTGAGAGAACGAGAAGTAGGAATTCCTCCCGAGCAGTCCTTGGAAACAGCTAAAGCAGTGAAGGTAACGTGACTGTTGCAAGTGCTTAGCTTGTCTTAGTGTAGGGCTTTAACAGTTTCTAAAGTACAGTAGTCTCCTAAAGTCATTACCTTTTAAAGTAATCCTAAATATAAAAATCTTGACATGTAATGCTTTAAGGTTTTGTGCTTATATTAATCTAGAATTGCAGCCTTCCCTATTTCCTTCCCACCTCCCCCACATTCTTGCTGGGAAATGTAATGTAAAGAGCTATAATTACTTTCTCTCTTTCTGAATTTTTGTTTTGTTTTTGTAGTACAAAGCTATTCTAAAAGGTATTCAACTAAAGTACACTTAAACCCAGTTTCTATGGCAATTCTTCAATGTACTTTAGATCTCATTTCTCATTATTGCGGAACTTTGTAGGGGAAAAACAGAAGAAAAACAATTTAGCCCAGCACGATGTGCTGCTTTCAATACTATTCGTACCATATCTTTTACTATACTTAACTATAACTGCATATGTTTATTTTTCAGGAACGCTTTAGTTACGTCTGTCCTGACTTAGTAAAAGAATTTAACAAGTATGACACAGATGGTACAAAGTGGATTAAACAGTATACTGGAATTAATGCTATCTCAAAGAAAGAATTTACCATTGATGTTGGCTATGAGAGATTCCTGGGACCGGAGATTTTCTTTCACCCTGAGGTAAGTTGATTTGAATGTGTTCAGTTTTTGTTAAGGACATTTTAGTGGTACCATATTATATTTGCAGTGGTACCATGTTGTGTTTGCAGCTTGCTGAAGAATCAGCTATCCTGATTTAAATTTCTCTTTGTTTATAAATAAATGCCAGGTATTGTTATAAGTTAGGGTGGTTTTGATTCTTGATCGTTGATAACCTGTATACAAATTTATATCTAAACACAGCATGGTATTTGGAACTCTTAGATGGATTACTTAAAATATTTTTTTCTTCTTGCCTTTTTTAATAAATTGCTTGGTTTTACCACATTATTTCTTGTATCTATCTGTGTCCCTTTAAATCAAGGAGACTTTAAATATGCTATCCTCTTGCCTGTTTGTGCAGTCGATCTTAGTCTTGCCTATAATATTGAGGAAAAATGGGAATAATGCTTTTTTTTGTCTGCTTTTAATCACTATATATTCTGCTGTCACACCTTTTCCTTCTTGCTGGACTGTTTTGCTGCATTGCTCCGTGTCTGGATAGGGTGTGTATTCCTTGATCTGTTACAGTCACCAAGATAAGAATAGCTGGCAAAATAGATAATATGGGTGCATTACCTTTTCAAACCTTTTTTTAAACAACAGCAAAAAATCACATCCATTTCCATTATTAGTTAGTGCTATGTCTTCAGCACAGTAGGAAAGTTCCTTCTGTTCCCCTTCTTTTTAGTTTCAACTCTGACCTTTTTCTGTTTTTTTCTTCTTGATCTTAGTTTGCTAATCCTGACTTTACGCAACCCATCTCAGAAGTCGTAGATGAAGTTATTCAGAATTGTCCCATTGATGTTAGACGTCCTCTCTATAAGGTCAGTAGTTATAATGTTATGTATTTTTAAAGTACTTGTTTTTGAAGGATTTTGCCTTATTTTGAAATAGCTATTGGAAATTTAGTTAAACTTCAAAAACAGAAGCATTCACTGGTTTTCTGAAAATGAGTCTAATATGTGAAAGGCTTTGTTCATATATGTTTGCACGTATGTTTCAGTATGTGGTGTTTGTCTACTCAATTCTACTTAAAAGAAATACAGGAAGAGAGAAATATGAGTGAGGGTGCAGTGGGATATAATGTTAAAATTGGCTGTGCGTTTAAAACCATTTACAAATTATTTGTGAATTCATAATCTGTTGATTTTAAGCATTAGATCAAAGTAAAAAACCTGTTAACTGTAATTTTAAGAACTATATTTAGAATCTTGGAACAGGGTACAGTTGGAAGTCTATGTTTCCAGAAGCAATCAGTAATTTTTGTAACTGCCTTTATGTGTTTTAAAGAGGCAAGGTATTCGCAAGCAATAAATGTGTGTCCTGGACTATTTTCAAATACAAAGTGCCATCATGCTGCTACAGATGGAGTAGCTGACAAGAATTAAATGATAATCAGTTTTAACTTTTTAATATATATATCTACATATTCAAAACAGAATATTGTCCTCTCTGGAGGCTCAACCATGTTCAGGGACTTTGGTCGCCGCTTACAGCGAGACTTAAAAAGGACTGTTGATGCCAGACTGAAACTTAGTGAAGAACTTAGTGGTGGCAGACTGAAGGTGAGTTCTTGTAGCCAATGCACTTAATAAGCATTATTTAGTGTCTAATTAATTGGAAAATGTACAAATAATGTACTTCAGTATCTTTTAATGAAAATGGAAGTTTCAGAGGAAATACTAGAAGCTTTATAGAGATTCATATTTTTGTAGTGAACAGAAGGCTAGCTATAGAAGACATTGGTATAAGTCTTTCATAATAGAATGCTAACTTGCTCTTTCCCCAGATACTCTGTTTCACTGCTGATCTGATTTTGGTGATCTGAACCACAAAACTCTTACCTAATAAAAGGATAGGGTTTTGATGTGAAAATGGTTGGTGAATCTCCATTTTGAAGAGGAAAGAAAAAATACTGTTGTACTGGAATAGATTTTTTAATTTTTTTTCCTTGCTGAAATTCCATTACATGCACTGCCATTTTTGATAAGTACAGGTTAGGATATAGTCTTTTGTAACCACTCCGATTGGGAGGGATGAAAACTTGTCTGGATATAGAAGCAAAGAGGCCAACTAGAATGAGCTTTGTAGTTTGGAAAAGCAAAATTGTGGTAGCATTGATTCTTGATAAGTTCTCAGTCAGTCTGTAACTAATGCTTTATTATGAAATTCAAAAACATGTTAAATTTGGAAAGGGTTAAGTGTGTGTCTACTCTTGCAGTTAATTAACAGTTCCTCAAGAAACTTAGCAGAAAACTGAAAGGGGATAAATTGGAGAGCAGAGTAGTAAAAGTGTGTATTTTCATATCTGGCATTTTAGAAAATAGCAAATTATGAAAAGCAGTCTTGGAAGATGCAGTTTGTTACCTGCAAAAGTGAATTTTAATGTATTCCTTTTTTTCCCCCTCTTTATTTTGAATAGCCTAAGCCTATTGATGTTCAAGTCATTACACACCATATGCAAAGATACGCTGTTTGGTTTGGAGGATCTATGCTGGCTTCCACAGTAAGTTGGCTCTGAAGCTTTAGTTCTTTTAAGTGTGCTTTGGGAATCATTTTTCTCTCCTTTGCTTTAAATGCAACTGGAGAACTGGACTGTTTCTGACAGTCCTCAGAAACAAATTATAATCCCTGCCCCTTAGGTTTTTTAGTTAGGCTTTAAAAAATTTAATGAAAGCATAATTTTTTTTTTCCCTCCAGTGTGAGAATTTTCAAGTGTACCATTTTGATTTCATGGCCACATATGTTGTTCGCGTCAGTCTTTAGCTATGATGCAATACTAATTTCAGGATTTTCAAATTATCTATTTCTTGCCCCTTTCCCCCCTCATTTTCAACATGAATATCTGTGTTGTTATAATATGGTATGCACAGTGCTGACTAATTGATTTTCTGTCTCTCGCAGCCTGAGTTCTACCAAGTATGCCATACCAAAAAAGATTATGAAGAAATTGGTCCTAGCATCTGTCGTCACAACCCCGTGTTTGGAGTCATGTCTTAAAGCTGACCTTGGAGGGGTCAGGGCTGGGGAGGTTGGGAGGAGGCATCTCTCTGATTACTTGTTTGTCCGGTGGCCGGTATTAAGATAACAAACATGACTTGACAATAAGAAAAAGACCAAACACAGATAAACGGGAGTATTTTAATAAGTGTCTCAACATGCGGATGTAGTGGAAAGCCAAAATGATTGTTTTTTTTCTTTAGATTTGATTATTTGAAACTGTGCGTTACAAAACATAAAAGTGGATTTAGTTCTTTCTGTGCCCTGATATTTTGTATATTAATGAATTATCCAAGATTTGATGGGATTTGGCGGTGTGTAGATAGTCAGCTCTCTAACGCTTCAGTTGCAGCCTTTCATGGGTGCAATGCAGGAGCTTGTTTATATTTCATACTTTTTTATACTTTGAGGAAAAATACAAATTAAACTGTAATATTTGAGGGGGAAACAATTACCAGTCACCTACTTAAAAGTAAATTTAAAAACAAGTCTTACGACTCATTAAACTAGTTCTTACAAATTATGACCAATCTAAATCCTGGGTTCCATGCAATACAAATGCTTTTGGAACTGAGAAGCTAGTATCTTGGATTAACCAATGCCTGCTAGTGCTTTCTGATTACTCGGTGCATTTTCACTCTATCTCTTGCTTTAAAAAAAAAAAAAGTAAAGATGAGACTGTTGGACCAATATTGCAGTTCTGTAGTGTCATTTCTAATTAAAACCAAATAATCAGATGATCAAAATTGGTGTATTTAAAGCCTAACACCATTCCAATAAAGGCACAAAATTTCTTTTTATGTTTGTGTCAGACTTGTTAATCTCACTATGTGGAAAGTTTCTACGTATCCACTATGGTTTTTGAACAGGAAGATTGGTTTGTAATGTAGGTGGTATGTGCATTGTATCAGACGAAGTGCGAGGTGTTTAGAACTGCAGCTTATCATCTGGGTAGCACTATAGCACTTAAACGTGACAACATCTCAGTTGCTAGATTTCTTCATGTATTACTTCCTTCTATAACTTTTTTATCGTTTCCTTTTCAACTCGTGATATAGAAGGAACAGCTTTGGGTTGTGGGTTTTTTTTTTTTTTTCTTCCAGGAAAGCACCATGCAGATAAAACAAACTGAAAATGTTCCTTTTTATTCTTTATAGGCAGAAAGCTTTCAAGTGTTGGATGGCATTATTTTCAATTTCTGTTAATATTTGATGATAGTAATCTCTTCAGACTTTTCTGAGCTCGCAAATACGGTTAAACTTGTTTACAGAGAAGATTACAAGAGGGGCATCTCTTGGTTTCTTCTCCTGAGTTAAAAATAGATTCCTCTTTTTTATTTATTTTTATTTTTTCTCAGAGAGAGAACCTTATTAACTGCCAGAGCTTTCAGTTACTTCAAGTCATGGTAAATGAGACTCCAAAACAAGAATAAATATGAAAAGTTACTCTCACGGCAAGCATTATAAAACTCTACATGCTGGAATCGAATAAAACCTTGGTGCAAACAAAATGCTAAATAATTTTATTACTGAATGATGTTGTTAATTTCTCCTGACCAGTGGCTGTGTGTACATGTAGTTTCTGTACCTACTTTTGAGAGTTCCCCAAATAGTGACTTTCTGAGTCATAAGCGAGGCTGATTCATGGCAGCCCAGGCAGCAAAGCCTTGAGGGCAGTTGTTCATTTTGCAAATGGCTGTGCTGGTTAAGGCAAATATTTCCTGCTGGTGGGAATAAGTGATCTGAGCAGTTCCTTGGAGTGCTGAAGGCAACGCTAACTGCAGAAGCAGACAAGGGGATCCTGCAGGCTTGCAGCGACTCTAATGCATCCGCATCCGGGCTGGCTTCCACGCTGTGCTCCTAAAGGAGCATTTTCTTGGCTGTGCAAATTCTTGCATAATGTTTTAAAACAGCTGAGATACCAGAGGAGGTGGGTGGGGGTAATAAGACAGACCCTCCCTCAAGAGATGGTAGCGGCTGGTGGGCACAGATAGATTTGTTACTTAAAGTGATGTTCATAAAAATACACATGATGATAGGGAGCCCTCTGGAGGTGGATTACGGTCTGGCACAGTCATGACTAGTGTCATAGGGCCGTTCGGATGGGCCCTTTTTGACAGGGAAGGGGAGTGACTATGTCTGACCCGAAAGCTTTCAGGCTGAGAAGGGGCATCCTGCCATCCAGGCACGGGCATGCCTGGGCATCCCTTAACCTGAGGTACGCCGGCTGTCAGAGCTGTCCTGAGTTTCAGCCGTTCCTATTCCATGCAGTTCTGGGCACTTTCTGCACAGAACCTGTCCCTGTGCACAGAGCTAGGAGTCTCGTGCCGCAGAGAGAAGCTACATGGTTTTGCTGTCATTGATGGAGCTCAGCCCTGAGAAATGAAGGTGACATGCGTACCCTACCTCCTGCTTAGCACCCCGTGCCCTGCCTCACTTGTTGGTGACAGAAGCAGACAGTTTTGTCTGTCTGCATGCACATTACCTATAAAATCAGACATGTGGAAGTTTAGTCTTTCACTTTGGTCCAATATGTGTATGTCTTTCCACGCATCCAAGAATGAGGCTTTAAATGTCTTTGCAGACATTTGAATGGAAGAGAAGGAAAGGGACAAGTACTCTTATATGCACACCCTTATACAACTATTTTTAACTGTACCTGGAAAGAATATTAAGGTTCTCATGGAATGGAGTAAGGGTGAAAGTTTTAAGCGTGTATTTTGTAATTTTCCTACCATGGATCTTGGAGAAGGCTGACAGCCCTGTCTGATGTTGCTGCCCTGGTGAACTACACGACCCTTGTGTGGCTTTTGCTCGTGCCTTGGGCTGAGCAGAGAGCGTTGTCAGAACTTAACCACGCCGGACATAATGCTTGGAGCCACTGTTCGACCTGGAGAACCTCCTTGAAAACAGCTTGTCTATGTTCTGCCACCTTCATCATGAATCAGAAACTGGCCTACAATTGCTAGTAAGAAAACTGAAGCGCTCAGGAGCTTAGGAGTAACTAATTAGGAGTAACTAATGCCGAAGATCAAAAAAACTGCTCTTGAACTTGCACCTTCCCTTGTTCTAGGGTTGAGCTCAGCTTTAATTGCAAAGGCAGACAAGTTTCAAAAAGGTAGAATGAAGTAATGCTTCCCTCAATGTTTTGCTATTAGGAAAATAAATAGAGAAGTCTGTTATAATTTGGGACAGCTAATTTACCCACAGAAAAATCCATGGAAGTTTTAAGTCTGGGCTACCTGCACTTGACACACATTCCTTGTTTCTGATTTATCCTGCTGGAAGAAGCAGAAACCAGGCTTAATTGGCACTCTGTGATTAAAAGCTGTTATTTACATGCAGCTGGATTTGCAGGAAATGACAGGTCACTGCCGAGTCAGTCTAGCTCATTTTACCTTCCGTGAAAACTTGCTTTTCTCCTGAAATTCTTCGTTGTTTGAAAGATTTTCATTAAAATTGTATTTGAAGGTATTTTCATGAAAACCTGAGTGCTCAGACTGAAACATTCTTCCTTTGAACACTTGTGATCCAACCATTAAAGTAGTGTTAAGATGAATAATTCAGCATTTGAAGAGCTGACAATGCATAACCAATGTAAAAAAGGTTTTGAAAATCATTTTGATTTACCAGTTTTCCTCTAACAAAGTTTCAAAATGACCCAACGTAATTTTTTAAGCAATAAAAAAGTCTGGCAATTAAATGTGTCTGCTGTCTCACCAAAAGCACAAGGATACAAACCCTGCCAAAAGTGCAATAATTCTCTGCAGGTTTAAATACCTGAAGAATCTCCTTGAGATTTATTTTATGGGATGAAGCTGGACAGACCACGGGCACCTGCTGGACTTGCTGAGCTGGGTGTTATTGCTGCCAGCTGGTGGGTGAGACTTTGTCTGAGCTTTTCATCATCTCTTGCAAAAAAGTCTTGCAAAATATTTTTGGTGGTAAAACGACGGGCACTGTGTTTAGTGTTACGAGCAATCAGTCAAACAGGCTGTGCCGTGGTGGCTCTATAGGACATTGCTCTGTTGGGGAATCCGCTCTCATCCGGGTTGCAGTTTCTAGAGCTTCTGCTCGTGGCACCGCTGCTTCTCTTCCTCGCTGGGCAGCTGCAGTAGCGGGTCTGAGAGGCCCTTGGAGGCCACTTTCAGCAAAACAAATAGATTTACCTGTAAAAAGAGGAGACAAAAGCACCACCGCACAACTTTCTGGGCCACTTGAGTTTGTTTTTACTCCCCAAGGAGGAAAAAATGGAGAATGGGGTTTTCAGCAGGATACTTCAGGGCTGCTTTGCCCAAGTCGTCGTTGAGAAACTATTTAATTTCTCTCCTTGCCAAAGTGATCTCCAGCTAGAGCAACTGGGCAATTTAACTATTTCATATGTGTGCGTACAGAGAGCCTCCTAAATGTCAGCGATGGCATGTTTTTGTGCTTGCCATAACAGGTAACGAATAATGCAAAAGACTCATTTTTGTGGCTCAGTGAAACTGGAATAGAAGCAATTGACAGGACAGGGCTTCCGATAAGTCCTTTTAATTATAGTATTATAATACAGATATTTATATATGTGAATGCATATAGAAAATTCCGTGCGCGGTCACAGGGCGGCGCTCGGCGCTCGGGAACGGCGGGAGTCTCAGCGTCGCGGTCGCCCCGTCCCGTCGCTTCCGAGGGGGCCGCGCTGCTGTAAATCCGGTTCGTCCCCACGTTTTGGCAAACGCCAGCGCGTTTTACTCGTGCCGCAGAGTGCAGGTGCCTCCAATTCCCAGGTGCGCCGGTGCCTGCGTTGTCGATGTCCTGGCAGTATTTCCAAGCGGGGAGTTGAAAAATCCAGGTGTTTTATTTGCACGTATCTTCTTCAATTTCCGAGCAGGAAGTGGTCAAGAAACTGCAGCTTTGGAGACTCCTGCCTGTTGCCGCTGGCAGGAGCGCAGCTCAGCACCGCGAGCGGCCACCGTCTGCCCGAGCCTGGAGTCGAGACAGGGTCCGCTTGGGGCCGATCCATCTGCTACCGCAAACCTGAGCTGGGGACAACGCTCAGGAAAACAGGGAATTTAGGAGCGGACAGGAGGGAAGCACAGGAACGTGGTGCTGGAGCAAGTCGACGTCCAAGACTACCCCCATCCAGGTCTGCATTTTGGAACCCGGCCGTGGGGGGCAGCTCCCAGCCTGGCTTCCCAACAGCAAACGGGGCACTCGGCCGGGCAGCTCGGATCTCACCGAGGGTTATTGACTCTCTAAAGGACAAACCTGCTGGGCCCCGGCGGTGCTCACGCGTCCAGTTTAGCCAGGCTGCGAGAAAGGCTCCTATGGGATCACTGGCATTCGCTGATGCTTTTGGGAGAACTCACAGTGGCCTAATCTCGAGGAAAGGGACAGCTTTACTATGTACCCCCTCAGCTGGCCCAAATGCCAGGTTTTGTGGCCCAGTAAATGCCTGCTATTTCCTGAGGCTGCCTGCAGCTTTGAGAGGACAGGATTAATTTTGCTGGGCAAATACCCGGGGAAATTTTTTTTAAATTTCATGCAACTTGCATCCTTTTGAGACAGGTCAGTATTAGTTACTTAAGCACATTGGGTGTCCAAAACTAATAAAAATGGGAGATTTCATTGAAAAGATGCTGTTAAAAACTGTGAGGGCAAAGCTTGCACCTACGGCTGCAAGTATGTCCAAATCTTCAGATGTAAAGGGGTGATCCCAACAGCAAAGTGTCTCCGTCTGATCCTGACCAGGATGGAGAATCAAGAAAGACTTTTCTGTAATGCCTGGAAATACCTCAGTGACCACTGAGAGAAACACAAGGTGCTTTTCAGTCCTAAATGCCTAAACTGAGGTCTTGGACAGGACACCAGGATGGTGTCTACTACTGTGTGACCAAGGCCTTGGCCTTCTGCCACCTGCACCAGCGACAGGTCTTTAGTATCTGTGTGCACAGCAAATAAGTGTTGGAGTTTCTTTTTGGCCTTTTCTGCTCCAATAATAACTGAGAACTGTAACCAAAAGAGTCTATATTTCAGCAGAGCAATAGGTGCTTGCTGCTTTCCACAGTGAATAAAAAGGAGCAAGGGAATACAAAAAAAGGCAACAGCAGAGATATGAAAACTAAATTAATTTTTTTATACAGTGCTCACATTTATCTTAATAACAGCCTTGGATTGCCAGCAAAATCGCACACAGACTTAAGTGAGCGTATAAAATGCTCTTGTCAGCTAGGTAAACAGAATTGACTTTTTCATGTTTTTATATTGATACGAAAATTGTATGCAAGCAGTCTTGTAGGCGAAGGATGCCTGGCTTGTTCATGTCTGGATCGCACACCATGAAAACAGGTGGTGTGTATCAGCGCAGAGAAAGCAGAGATGCTGATAGCTGCATACAGGTCCTTTTTAAGCGTGGAAAAAGAGTGTTTAAGATAACGTTAAGAGCTGAGGTATCTGAGAGACCTGGTGGCATGAGCTACTCCTGTCTGTGTGCGTCTATTAACTGGGCTTCATGTGCAGTTGAGCTGCAAGAGAGACCTTGAGCCTAACCAATAATAATAATAATAATTCATTAGGGAATACAAATCATGGGAATGCGAGTACAGTGTAAAGCCTTTTGCTAGATGGACTGCAGAGCCTCGGTGTATCCCAGAGGATTTCATAAATCTAATGGAGCTTTTGCACCTTGGGAGCCAAGGCTGCAGCTGCAGGGTTCCCTATCCATCATGGGATCAATAGTGTTGTTAAGTAAAAATCACCTGCAGATAAAGGACACAGAGCTGGCAGTGCACTCATCCCTCAAAGAGGAAACAGAACAGTAATAATAATAAAAAAAACACCTTGGCCAGCAATTTTCAAGCTCATGGCTGCGATGGTGCTTTTCCCAGGAATGACCCAGCAGTAAATCATGATAGTGGTGGCACAGATAATCTCATGGGCAGTGGGAGCCTCTCCTGCAGCGGGGAATAGTTGTGCAAAGACTGGTGCAAGATGCAAAGGCAGTTTTCAGACCTTGGCTGCTTTTCCTGGCCTTCTCACTGCAGGGCACAATACAAGTCCTGCAAACCAGGTCCTGAAATAGCTGCAGCCCTTGAGTTCTTTTGGGGAATCAGGGAGCTGGATCTCAGCTGTCTTCTTGCTCAGGAAGGGCCAAGCTTAGAAGTGCCCTTTCTCATCCCTGAGGAAGAGCAGAACAGCTCGTGGAAGTTCTGGGTCACGGAAACCCTCTGAGACACTTTTTGGCAGGAGATGGGTTTGGAGCATGTGCTTAACAGCAGCAGTTTTCTTTCCCTCTTTGGTTTGCCTGTCAGCAGCTTGACTTTGGGGGCTGCATCTTCAGGGGATACGTCAAGAACAAGATCTGGCAGAGGGTGGTGAAGACCGGCAGCACGAGGACGGCCAGGGACAGGTGGTGCTTGTGGTGGGTGCTACCTCGGTAGGTGTCATGCGTGACCCTTAGTAGGGTGTCACTCCTGGGAATGGGTAATAGAGCTGGGATATAAAAATAATCTTCTTTCATGGGAGTGTGATTCATCCTTCCATTCTAACCGATCACAAAAATACCTTGGATTAATTTCCTAATGCCTTGCATGGTAGCTTGCTGTGCAAGTTTTCATTTGCGTTTGGCTCCAAAATAACTGCTCTTTTTTTTCGTGTAGTGCAGTGTGAACCTGCCAATGGTCAAGTGACAATGGTTTAGTCCTTTGTCTGAAATGTGCCCAAAGTACACACAAAACAAAGCAAAACTATGGGGGAAGACCTCCAGGAGCTCCTCTCCAGGAAGAGGCAGGCACAGTGGCAGGGATCTCCCCTTGGCACGTCTGGGCTTGGAGACTTTTTATTCCTCGAGAAACTCCAGATTTCTTCATCCAGCATCTTTGCTTTGATATAAGATTTTTATAGAGGTCAGAGGAGGGAAGAACTGCAAGGAATAATTTTATAGCTGACTTTGCCATCTGTCAAAGAGTTTTATTAGAATTTACATTGTTCATATACAAAAAAAGGTGGGGCTTTTTTAAAGGCTGTTTCATAGAGACTTTTTGCAGATGATTTTCTTATCCTCTGGGCCGCAGCGAGCACCCACTCACCTGCGCGTTGCAGCTCCGTCTCCATTTCTGAGCTGAGAACTGTCCTTTCTGAATCACTCTGTCTGGAACTCATTGCTTTGGATTCAAGTCTGGGAAATTAACTGCAGCACTGATGCAAACCCAAATTTCACGGCCCATTGGGGTCCCTTGGTGCCTCAGTCTGTGTATCTAGGGTTGTGAGGGACATGACTGCTTGTAGGAGGAGATGGGGCTTCATTGCCACCCTGCCTGCCAGCCTGGGCCTGTCTGCAGGTGGGAAATTATCTTGAAGACACAAAGATCTGTCACTAACATTTCTACCTCCTCCTTTTCTCTTTTGCTTCAGTTTTCAGCCTGGCACCAGAGCTGAAGCATCTTCAGCTTGTCACAGCAGTCATGGCAGCCTGGAGAGGACGAATGGCTGAAATCCATGAGATCTGCTAGTAACTGCTTAATAACAGAGTATTCTTAAATGCTTCTCTGACACTTCCAGTTTTTTATTTATAGAATGTGAAGTACATGCAAATATAGTGTCTTTGGGGTTGCACGCTGAGCTCCAGTGTGTCGGCTGATCTGAGCTATAAATCTGTACTAAAGCAATGCACACTGTCTGCAGTAGCCTCCCCGTTGTAATAAACGTGGTGAGTTGGCTTTTTCCACGCTTTCCCTCATTCATGATACCACAGATTCCTACTGTCACGGTAGATAGAGCCAGGTAGACCCGAAACGATGGTCTAGAAATATCAGGAAGATGCTGCAGCTTTGGATGCTGACTCCCTTGCTGGCGTAAGAACAGCAGAAAACAATTGTGTTAATCACAGGCTCGAATCTGTCATATGTTACTTCTCTTCTAGTATCTTCTAAAATCCTGTATGTGAAGGCACACATGAGCTCATTTGCATCCAAAGCAATTCCTAAAGCATGAAAAGGGGTCACCATGCAGGGAAATGAGAACATGGTACCTGGAGGGGAAGCGCTGGCAGTGCTGCAGGAAAGTCACGTGTGGGCCCTGTAGCAGGGAAACCCGAAGTTCATCTGTTCAGCAGTGAAAGTCACGGAAAATCTGAACTAGGCTGGATAAACACAGAAAATCAAAAACGAAAAACAAGGAGAAAATGGGCTCTGAGCTGGAGGAGGCCAAAACAGAGCGGCTGCCCCTTGCAAGCCACCACCGTGACCTGTCTGCGGAGCGGCCGGAGTCAAAAATCAATTCCTGTAAGAACCGGGCCCTGCAAGAGGCTTCGCCCGGGAAAAAAGGAATGAAGCTGGGAAGGCACAAATTTCCCTGCAGAGCGGAAGGAGATTCATGGAAATGTCCCCATGCTGCTGGGCCCTTCTGCTGCTCCAAACTGGACCAAATTTTGTGGGGGAGCAGGCGCTGCATTTGCCCAGGGTTAATGTATGTGGAGGAGAAGCCAAAAGTTGCTTGAAGAAGGGGAAGGCTGTTAGAGCTAAGCTCTGCTTCCCAAGTGATCTGCATATTTGGCCAAAATGTGTTTTAATACGATTCTAAGGAGGCTGATCTATTTTAAAAAGGATAACGTAGAGCACCAGTGGGGATATAGCAGAAAAAAAATAGAAGTGACAGTCTTAAAGAGTTTAAATTGCTTATATTACCAAAAAGGACCCCGAGAGGTGACTCGATTATGGTGTTAGCATAAATCCATGGGGAAAAGGTAATGGCTACTATAGAGTTAAGTGGCTCAAGAAAAAAAGGGCTAAAAAGAATGAAAGCCACAGCTAGATAAATTCAAAGGAGAAATCCAACATGGTTTTGAGTGGTGAGGATGATTAATTGCTGGAACAAATTACCAAGTGAAGCAGTTGATTCCCAGTGTCCTGATGCTTTCAAATCAGAGCTGCTCGTCTGGAGTCATGAGTGGGTGTCTCCAGTTAGGCAAAAATTATTGGGCTTAATAGAGAGGTAGCATAGACCTGACGTTTCTCTGCAGGAAGGGATTGGGCGTCGCAGATGGACAAAACCCTCCTGGAATCCTCCCAAGTTTTAGACATGATTAATTTCCCACAGAAGCACCTCAGTGGAGGGAGGATGTATCTGTGCCACAGCTGGAAATCAGCCTCTTTCTACCTCTTTTGCCTCTTTTGGGTTCCTAAGAAAATGTAAAATTTCATTAGTTTGGGGGTATTTCACAGCCCTTGGTTGGCCCTGGATTGCTTCTGCATTGGTTATGTGACAAGTCTTGGTGCTGCCAAGTGTCCTGGGCTTGTCACCATCCTGCTTTCGCTTGAGGGCCTTCAGGTGAATGCACCCTGGTGCCTCTGATCATTCTCTTTCCCCTTATTTTATATCCAGTTTGTGTAAGTGAGCATTCAGTCTTTGTAAAATTTCAGCAGCAGCACAAGATCTAAAGCATATTTCTATTTATTCTCATTCTCTGTGTCTATGCATACATACTTACGTCTATATAGACACATATAGATGTTTTCTGTTCTTGTTTTATCAATGTTTAAGAAATATAATGATGCTGTTCTGCTTCCAGAATACTGTGGTTATTTGCTAAAAAAAAAATGTTTTATGAGAACTCTCCCTCGTACATCAAATATTTACAGTAGAATGAATGAAAAACTGGAAAGTAGTATGAAAATTGTGTGCAGTTGTTTGTGCAGTTCCTAACTAGTGAAGAAAGGATAAGTTATGAGGGTCAATCAGGTATTTCTTAATGTGAAGGCAAAATATCCTGCTGTGAAAAGGGGTGGGGAATTTGGTAAGAGATGTTCTTGGTTAAATTGTGAGCATTTTAGTGATCCAAAAGGTAAACAGGACTTGTTACAGCAGTTGTAGTGTAGGCTATCAAAGATGCTTATAAAGAAGTCACCTTGCGTTATTTTCCAGCAGTTCTGCTATGAGAAGGAAACCATGGATATCATCCTTGAACTCCTTTCCTCCCGCACCAAAAAAAAAAAAAAAAAAAAAATTGTAGTATCATGAATAGGGAGAATTGTGGCATTTAAAATGTTTGAAGTAGTCTTTACATGCTGTTCTCAGCTGGTGCTTGGTACCATCCATAGTGAGAGGCATGGACACATTTGGCGCTATTGAAAAGAGATGTATGAGCACAGACCAAGGTGCTGCTTCTGCTTCAGAGGAGAGGGGATCAAGGGATGACCTTAGACCACAAACAGAGGTGAGAAATGCCTTGCAAAGAGAAAGAAACTGTTCCCATGACTACTTCAGGTAAAGCAAGGGGCGCTGGACTTAAATTTTGGCAAGCTGGACTTAGGCACAGGGAAGACATCTGTTCTTCTGCACTAAGCAAGCACAAAATGCTCTGGTTTGAGGAGGAATTCTCAAAATATGTCATAAAGTCATAAATATACAGTGAAAATACAGCCCATATTAGCACTTCTTGGGTTGCAGGTGGTTAATCTGCTGCTCTCCCTTGAATCTGCATGGTGGGCAAAGGGATTGTGCGGCGGGGTGTTCTTCTTTTTCCATGTCTGTCTTCTGTTTGAACCAGAAGTTTGTAGGACTTCTGTGCTGGGATTTAAAGAACAGGTTAGGCAGACATAACTCAAAATTAGCAACCAAGTGTAAATCCTAGGAAAAAAAAATAAAACAAAACAAAAACCAAGACCATTCTGGTCTCAGTCCCACCTCCACAAATTAGGAACCCGTAAGAGCCTGACCACACTTGTGGGCCTTTCTAACTTGCAAGGTTGGAAACAAATTATCCTGAGTGTGGATAGCAGAAACATGGAAGTTCTGGAATGGTTGCCAAAGCTTGGAGATAACAATCTTTTTCCAAGGAAATCTGCCTGAGATCGAAGGATCATGGCAGTGTCTGCCTAGATTTCAGCTCCGTTCTACTCCAGGAACTGTGCCGAGGATTCAGAAGAAGTTTGTTGAGCTCAGGATGTTTAGAGAGAAATATTTCAGTGTTCCTGGCCATTGCTATCTCCTGATGAATGTTCCTGATTAAATTTGACCGGTTTATGGCAGTAGCTGTTTCTTGCCTCTGATCTTGGAAATGCATTATTTAATAGCATTGAATTCCCTAGGAATCGGCTGGGGCTTTTGATATGAGGAAAGGCTCCTACTCCCTGAAGCGCTAAAACTTGTATATTCCTCAGAGGTTTTCTGGGCAAACACTCCTTGCACCGGATGAGTTATGCCGGTACAGCAGCCTGAGGTGCTGTGAATAAGGACATATTGTAAAGACAGAAGGGTTGATCATCCTAAACAGTATGTCTCTAGCGGCAGGGAATGCAGAAGTATGAAACAAACCGTGCTCTAAATAATTCAGTAAATGAATTGCAATGATATCCTCTGTTCAGCATCTTCAAAATGTGCTACCTAGGGCTTGCCCACGCTGGTAGCAGTGGAGATGGGGGTGCTTGCAGTGCAGGGTGTTGGGCTGGTGGAGCAGGAGGTGGCCGGGACAGCAGGGTGGGTTGTGTCCCTGCAGCGGGTGGGAAGACAAGGAGATTTGGTCATGCTCCTGGCTGTGGGAGGCCTGGATCTCCATGATCCCTCTTGTGCTGGCTGCTGATTCACCGCCATTTCCTTGGATATATGGCATCAGATTGAGGTTGTGGTTGTAATTGTAGAGTAGGGGGGTTTGGGGCATTGTGCTGGCACAAATGATCAGCACGATTAAGTCCTCACATCTCTGGGTGCTCCAGCCTGGTGGCTTTGGTAGAGAGGAGACAATTGACCCATGGGAGACAACAGAGGGGCTGGAGACCAGGAACTGTCACCTGGAGCAGCTGACCGTCCTGCTGAGGAGATGCAATTCCTCCTGTGAGCAGGACCCCAGGCAAAGACCCTGCAGACCTTTTCTTTTTTAACAGCCTGTCCAGGAGTGTCTGCAGATCCATATATTGTTTTGCTTGGATTGACTCTTTCCAGAGAAGATTGGTGTGCTCTTCCTTTGCCATACTCATCTGATCTGCTTTGCCCCATACTGGCTGAGTGACAAAACATGGAGGTGATTTACTAAAAAAGACTTGAGACCAAGCTTTTAGTTATAAATTTAAAAACAAAGGGTTATAGGTAAACAACTAGAATTGCAATCTCAGCTGAGATTTAACAAGCTGATAAGTTTCTACTTGCGCAGCCTGTGGTCCCTAAATTAAGTCCCTGTCACTGGAATGAAGATTCAGGGAATAGCACAACACTTTGTCTTCTGGATACAGATCTCCATTTGGATCTAAACTCAGCCTGGAAAGCTGTTAACCTCTTCTGGGTCACTTCACTCTGGGAAGTCAACTCTGCTATCACTTTCTCTCACCCCCTGGGAGTTATCTTAGCGATATATATCAGTGAGCACTCCTGGTGCTCCTGGAGTGACCTTGCTAGAACCTGGCTATAGGTGACCCTCTCCTCTTTTTCCCCTGTCCTCCAGCTTAAAGTGCTTTTTTTCTTTCTTCCTTCTTTATTTTATGTTATTTTATGTGTTTTTTTTTTCTGTGATTTTCAGGCCTTTGGGAAACTGAATTTAAGAAAATAACCTTTCTTTCTTAGCTGTGCCTGAAGGTGTGAATAGTTTAGGACTTTTATTCCTGGATTGTCCCTAATGAGCCTAAGGCCCAGGTGAGAAGATTGCCCTTGGGGCTGTTCCCAATTGGGCCGTTAGCTCCCCTTGTGCAGCATGGGGATCTCAGGGCAGCTGCAGGTAATAGAAGAAACAGGGAGGGCTGGGGAATTTATAAACCCATCTCAGTCCCCAGATGGCTTTTTGCTATGGGATCTCTGGGGAGTCAACAGCTGAGGCTGAACCGGGAGATTTTTTTGGGTGTGGAAAGATGGCCCCACATGTAGGGAAGGAGGATGGGGAAGCAGGAGCTTTGAGGAAGGGAGATGTGAGGGCATGTGCCTTGGGTGGATATTTGCCTATCACGGAGGAAAGTGCTCTGCGTTGTGTGCTGGCTGTGCTGAGCCCGTCTCTGCAGAGGTAAGAGAAAAAAAAAAAAAAGATTTTCTTCTATAATGTACAAAACTTTTGAGTGAATGTTGAACTATGGCATTGTGGTATTGCTTACATATGCATCTTGTCTGGGAGATGATGTATAACTGCACATAGCAGCTTGGAAATACTCATCTTCCTGCTCACAGGGGTCAAGCAGTGTGGGAAAGCCATGGGACTCGCATGGCCCTGGTGCTCAGGGTGCTAGAAAGCAGTGCATTGACTGGGCCCTGGGACAGGAGATGTTCCTGGGGGTTCCAGCATAAAGCATGGGTTGCCCACTTTCTTTAAATGTGTGTGCTGTAATGGAGCTTCTGTACCTTACAGATTTTATAAATCCGAATGCACCTGAAAGGGACTACTCAAAACTTAGCTCATTAAAAACATGTCTGAGAAACTTACTGCCTCTCTTCTTTTTCTATGGTTTCCTTCTAATACAGTGTTATAAAAAGGTCTTGGAAGTGATGGTCACTTCAATTTTGTTCAGCTTGTCCCCAAACAGATAGCTCCTGTAGTGCCTGGTGTGCTGCAGTACTTCTCACTGATGCAAATGCTGTATTTGGAAGAAAAGTAAAACCATGGAAATGGTTTGGGAGTATCTTTGTGAGGCCCGTACCTTTGACTATAACTCCAATGATTACACAGTTAAAATGGTTATGGAGGAAGTTGGTTGAAGTACAGCTTTAAAGACTTTTAAGCTTTCAAATAACAATATTTGCACTTTAATTTATGTCATCAGTTGCATGGAATCAAAGCTTTCATATATTTCCTCCCTTACAATGGGAAAGAGAATATTGCTGAGTGTGAGGAGATGATATTGTGTCACTACTAGTATAACTGAACTTGTCATTTTTTCTAATGTAAAATGTGGTTTAGCATCCGGGCTGAGTGGTCTAACAATTTATCATCAGTGTGGGCATTTCCAGTAAAAGAGCAAATCTAATAAACCATAATTACTTCTTGGTATTGGGATTGCTATACTGAAACTTATTATAGCAGACATTGATTTCTTTCTGTACAGAATTGTACTATTTGTTTAAAAAATAAAAACATTGACAAAACAATTTACCTGGTGAAAAAAATAGATTAATAATAATAAAAAAAACCCTCCATAATAAGGGAGCAGTAGAAATTCTTAGGTCCTAGTGTCTGTAGCGTGGCTGCAGCTTTGTGTTGGCCTGTGTAGTAATTTGTTTCATAAAGCTGAAAATAGTGAATGGGATCCAATTCAAATATAAAATGTTACAATTGGTAACAGCTTTCTAGCTTATGCTTTTTTGGTTTTCTTTTGTTGGGTAAATGTATTTCTTGTTAAATGCATTAAGTCTTCAAGCTTTCCTGACATTGTCTACAAAATGTCTTCAGCTTTTCCAAGGTTCTGCTTTAGCTCTGGTTATGACCTTACCCAGTGAGGTGGTAGGAAACCCCAGTAATGAAAGGGCTGCGGTCAGGAAAGCTAGCATGGAAAAGCATAATGATAAAATCAAGTTGCAGAATACATGAATCTAGATGTATTCTCTCTCAAAACTAGAATTGCACTGGTTGAAGGGAAGCAGGGATTTTTAAGTCTAGGTATCATTTTTTTTTTGTCTTCCAAAAATAAATAGATGTGTTCAGTGTGTTCAGCATCATTTGATGTTGTTGTGGCAAGGAGCTCTGCTCAGCAGATGCGTCCTTCTCCTGCTGAGTGTCATAGGATCTGAGCATATCCTTGGAGCTAGCAGGGCTCTGTTGGCATGAGACATAATGACCTCAGCCTCTCTTTCTTTCAAAAACCCAGGGGTTAAGTTACCCATACTAAAAATTCCATATCGTAAGAGATAAGCACATGTGGTGTGCTAGTGGGTTTGATAAAATGCTCTTTCCTGGGACACATCTCTCCTTTACACATGAGCAGTGGCTCCGTGTGGCTGTGGCTCTAGAAGAGAAGCTGCTGACAGCTGCTCCCAGGGTTGATGATGAACCTCCCTGCAAGTGCTTTTATTTTTTTTATTTATTTTTTTTAATGGAAGCGATGGCTCCGGGGTCTGTGTGGTGTGGCCAGCCCTGTGGCTCTGGCAGGTCAAAATACCCCTTTCCAAAACTGCCTTCCAAGCACCTCGTAGAGGTCTGTGGGCACCAGGACAAGGAGAGGGGGCTGTTGCCTCCTCCAGCTGTGCGGCTGTGCACAGTTCCTGCTCTGGATGTGTTGGGATGTGCTGAGACAACCCGCGGAGCTTTCATGGAGTCTGCTTAGCAATGGAGAGGGATGAGGGGAGAAATATTGCTCTGGAGTGGTGGCTGGGAGTTGTTTGGAGCAGGGGCCAGATTGCAATTACAGATGTGCCATGCGTGCTGTCAGCTCTCCTGACAAACCTGGTACCCATGCTGCTTTCTGCAGCATCCATTTCACAGAATCACAGAATTTCACCTGGTTCAAGCTGTAAAATGTTCTGCCTATGAGACTTAGAGCTTGGATAGCTATGCAGATGCTGACACATGCCAAAATGCTTGTTCCCTGTGCAGGTTTGCACCATTGCTGTGATGAGGGGAACAAGCAATTTGAAAATTAAAGTAATGTTGATATTTGCTTCCCCCTATAAACTGTGTGCCTTTCTGCAGGCTTGGTAGAAAATTGAAGCTCTAGCATCATCTCTCTGCACCTAGGCTGCTCAGTTGCTCTTTGCATTCTCAAAGCGTAGTATTGATCCGAGCATGTTATTCTAATTTCAGTATTTTCTCTCTCATTTGCTCTGCATCCAATTGTTTGATTAGATATTTTGATCACTGCTGTGCCTTCAGCAGGGATTTCATTGAGCTACTTGAGAAGATGCTTTGGCAGTTTAGACCTTGCAATATATACAGGCAGCTCCTGCTTGCCTTAGTCAGCAGTGATGCTGTCTGCTCTGTAGCCATAGAGAGGGCAGCTAAAAGCTTGAAGACTTGCTCCTACTAGTGAATGCTCTTAAATGCATCTTTTTCAGGTGTGCCAGAGATGAGGAAGGTTGATGCTTTATATAAGTCCCTCTAAAAAATTAAACTGTTGCCAAACACTCTAGACACTTGTTTAGTTCCCTCATTGGTTTATGAAAGTCCTGTCTTAAAACTGATTGATCTGCCCATTGCAGGAAGAATGGGCTGGCTTAATGAGACTTCGCACATAGACATATATATGTATATATTTCCTGGAAGCAGATTTTAAGTCTTAATGTATAATGGTGATATAGTGAGTGCTTGGAGCAGAGAGTTCCTTCGGAAGCTCCTCAGCCATGAGTAGGCTCTTCAGGCAACCTAAAAACAAAGTTCTAACACTGGTTCTCCTGGCTGCAAGGTGTTTTTATGAGGACTTGGCAATGTGACTTAGCTTGGCAATTGCTTTGTTTCCACATGTGAAGCAGACGGGTCAAACTTCTCTGCAACAACATCCTTCCTATGCTCCTGTATTGCTCTGGAAGTTGTTTTTGTTGGATGCCCACTTTAGCACAAGTGGCTCAGACTGTATTTGTTGTCAGTCAGGAGGAGGTGATTTATCACTGAGCAACAAATAGCAACTTTGACCAATTCAGCTGAATTGCAGTTGGAGAAAGGAAAAGACTGGAAGGGAAATAAATATCCATGATGGAGAGTACAGCTTTCTCAGGGTAACTAGGGAGGAGCCTGGGACAAGGGGGTGGACTTGCTGCTGGGGAGGCTCTGATAGCTCCCATGTGTCACTTCTGCTAATTTTTGCTTAAAAGAAAGCAATATAACAACAACAATTTGAAGCTTAAGACTAACAAAACACTATTTTCTTCACCTCTTTTGTTAAGGATCATTTCCAAGTTTTATTGCAGAGTTATCCCCAGGTTTGTCATGGTTTACAAGCTGGACTGAGTTAAAATTTGACATGCTGAAGCAGAAAATTCTAATTCCTGCTCTTGAAGCTGTCTTAATTAATGAGATGTGCCTTCATAATGTCATTTATGCCAGTATGTAGAGCAGGAACACTTTAATTTACAGTCAGAGCATTGTTACTCTAGGTAAAAATGCTTATGATGCAGTCAGAAATACATGTTAAATTTAAGCTATCTCAGTGTCTTTTAGGATAATCTGCTCTGTATAAATTAAGAATGTGTAGTGCAGTATGTTGACTTGAAATTATTTGATAAGTTAAATGTTTGCAGGACAACTTAGGTAGGAGTGCTGGCATAGTGCTATACTTTTCCCAGATTCTCTCCATGAAGGTACTTCCCGTTCTGTCTGCAGTTCTGAATTTTGTGCAAGCAGAAAAAGGCATCTTTCAGAGGGATTACCCCCCATTAATGCCAATTTATATCAAAATGAATTGTACTTTTGAGTTTCATCTGCCTGGAGACCCTTTTCCCCCTTTTGGCAGTGACCTGAATGGTACCAAGGGGTAATTTTTAGCTGTGTATTAGGATTTCTTACACTCCAGTTAACATCTCCTCTGTGGGAGAGGAACAGTGTAACAGTGCAGAGTGAGGGAATGGTGGCACTGGGTATTTTGCCCCTGAAATGCACCGAAATGCTCAATATGGAAATTGAGAAGCTGGATGTTTTTTTTTGCTCTGAAGTGACTTTTTTTTTTTTCTCTCTCTGAGGCTGTTACTGGGAATAATGTGGCAGCACTAATAATAAGAGTCCATTTTTCAGCCTTGTCAACATTGACTTTCCAGGACTGGTCTCTTGACATGTCGAGAAAAAAGTGATGATTAATCTACAGTATATACCAACAGTCCTATCTTCAGGAGTCAGAGTTCATATATGGATAAGAGTTTTTAATCCTCCTCTTTTGTCATTAAAAGCCTATAGTGAGATTTAATATGAATAAGTTTAATTTCCTGAAGTATTTTTTCTTGATATAATCTTTCATGTGACTTGTAAATATGTGCTGTATGCTACCAGGGAAGACATACATGGGAAGCCCTTTTTTTTTTTTAAAAAAAAAAAAAAAAAAAATCAAAAATATAGGTAAGGAAGCCAGGACAAGGTGGCTGGTGTTAATAGTCCAGCAAAAGCTGTGGTGTTTGAGCAGGTAGGTGCTGTGGGGCAGCTGGGATCAGTAGTGCTGGTTGGAAATGCTTTGCCTAAGGAGCAAGAGTTTATGTATTGGTAGCTTCTGCCTGAGAATGAGAGCAGATTTCACTTGGTAGTTCACGTTTATCAATACGATTTCTTTCCTGGTAGTAATTTCATTTTAAAATCCAATCAGTGCTCACAGCATTCAGTAAATGTTTATGTACTGATAAATGGGCACTTCAGGTCTGGGTAATGAAGATTGGATTACATATACACTTACGCTCAGTGCATGATAAACAAAGCTATGATTACATTTTAAAGTTGAAATGCAGTGTCTAATATGGCACCTTTTAAGTGATAAGCCTCTTATTAGCAATATGTTGTAATAATATGGTAGTGCTGTAAACAGTTGTACAAAGAAAATATCAGATGGAAGCATGCTGCTAAGTGGCTGCTTGTGAGAGAAGTCAAGCAACTTCAACTATAACATGAAATTTATACAATTATTTGCTGTTTTCTTAAAGAAGAAGTATAGGCTGCTTTCTTGTTCCATTTCTAATGGACTTATATGGAACAAATATTCTGATTAAATCAGAAAAAATAGTGGCTTCATTATCAGATACATTTTTATTGTATTATAATTCATTTACTGAAAATGTCAGTAAGATATTAGGAGGGCAACTTACTAGTTGCAAAACAGATGAATTTCAAATTCTAATGGACAGGAATTGATTTAGGTATCACTTCAGAATTTCTTTAATTAAAAGAAAAAAAAAACACCAGACAAGTTGGGAAAATAAATGCTCTACTTCTTAAACATTGATCAAGGCCTGCAGTTGCAAATCATGGAGGTAAAGCTCTCACCTTCCCTCTACCCCTTTGTTCTGAGTTTTGATAATTTTTCTACTTCATCTCAGGTTGCTTTCCTTGAGCAGCATGTCGCTGTAATTACAGCATGTCATTACAGCTTGTAAAGAAGCTGTAATGAAAATTATCAATCCGACTGGCTAATCTGGCAAAAGCTATAAATGAAAATGGTGCTGCTATTAAATACACATACCTGCAGTGAGGGTGTGTGTTGACATGGGGGAAAAGACTTTCAGACTCCTCTTCAGTAGCTGTGTAGGAAGTGTCACAATAAAGATACATCAGTAACACAGGCAAGTTGTGTACAGTTTAAGCAATTTAAATAAAGAAAAGATCTTGGAGGAGAATGCGATATAGGATAAATTTTTGGTGAGATCTTCTAGAAACAGTTCCTAAGAAGCAAACCTGTAGAGGACTTGTTTTAGTAAGAAATTTCTGTGTTGAACTCTGCTATTGCTTTTCCATAGGTGAGCCCAAGTGTATTGGTCTAAAAGTTTCCTCTTTTCTAATCTGTTCCCAGCATCTGTTTCTTCCAGAGGTGATGACTCCATGCAGAGTCTTCAGGCTTCTAAGTGTGTTAGGCCTTAACACTTCCCCTTCAACTGCTTTTAAGTGCATCTGACACTGTTTCTTAAGTACTGAATGCTTGTGTTTTTCCTTTCTTTTGTGCATAATGCTTGTAAAAACGAGTCCCTCAAGTAGATCGTAATTCCAGCAGTGATGCACTCAAAGAATATACACTTATGCTAATTATTTAACTGAGAGGGAAAATTGTTGTCGTGGAAGCTCTCATTTTTCACTCAAGATGTATTCTTAAAATGTGCATCAATCATTTGTGGTTTTCTTTTCTGGATGTGGCGCTCTACAGATGTAACCTTTCCACTTCATGCGACAATTGTGGAATTAAAAACAAAATCACTGTCACTTAGTGCTTTCAGTGCAGTTTTACTGAGCTTTGGCCATTTAAAATGACATTTCACAGGTAGTACAGGGAAAAATCATCAGCAGGGCAGTCGTGTTTAGCTGCTCATTAATGAAATCAGTGTTACGAAGCATGGATTGGCAGGATGAATAAAGCTAAAGCAATTACTGAAGTCTCTGCAGAAATGTGTGGGAAATTGAGGGTCTTGTTTAAATTGTTAACTTTTCACCAGTATTAGATTTCAACAGAGAAACAATTAATGTGATCGTTTGCTATACATATTAATTTTATTGGTGCTGAAACAAACAAGATGTTTCTCTTTCAAGGGTGTATCAACGAAATGAGAGGTATGAAAATAACACTGTGTTTAGCAGCTAGGGCTGTTCTAAAACCTGGAAAAAATGTATTGAATCACATTTTTCTTCCCTTGAGCACCTTTCCACCTTTTTGTTCTGGTTTGTCATATAAGATGCTTGTATAAGCTGTTTATCCAGCTCTTTATTGAAGCTCTTTTCTATTGTATCTATTGCTCTGCAATAGCAGCTATCAGTGTTTTACAGATAAGTTCTACTGGAAGACAAAGTAGTGATGTGCAAGGAGTGTAATGCTTTGCTTGGACAAACCTTTTAGTGGTATCAGCCCAAACATGTTGAACTTGTAGGAGGTCAGCTCTACTTCAGTAATGCTTTTAGATAATGAAATTAAAGACCAAGACCTATTGCCTTCTTTTTTTAATGCCGTAGGCTCAGCGTTCTTTGGCATCCCTGTTTCAGAAGATGCTTTTCAGCATTGAAAAGGAGGATGTGTGGTAAGCTAAAATTAAGACTGGGAAAGATGATGTGGAATAAGAAGCTTTTTTTGTAGTAGTAGTAGTGGTGAAAGGAGCCCTGGACAGGGCAGTGGCCTCCCTTTAAGGTGCTTCTGAGCAAGGGCTGGGGGGCGAGGAGCATCGAGCATGTACAGAGATGTCTTAGAGGTCCTTGAAGGTGTTTAAAGGTAGCTAAATTACTGATGTCTCACACCAGACTAGCCAAGTCATTAATTTTCTGATTAAGAACAATTCCCTCAAAGACCAAACTCTGCATTACTCCAAACATAAATCTATTGCAGTGGCACTAAATTGGGTGGGAACTAGAGAAAGCCCGAATGAAGTTCATACCTTGTTAACAGGCTGGTTAGATAGGCAGGCCATAACTTTCGAGCTGCCTCGAACAAATCTGTAGCATTTATAGTTTCCGACATGCCTACATTATCTATTGCTTAATCAGTAGTTGTGTAAGAAATCACTGTGGTTATCGGAGCAGAGGAAACAGCTTTACTGCTTCCATTAAGAAGTACCATTATGCTATAGCAACGCATTATCTTCATAAATCATTTGTACTGGGAATATATTTGTCAGGTTTCAAACAGATTGTGTAATTATCGCATAATTTTATTTCAAGAGTTTATAACAGGGAATTAGATATGACATTTGGTAATATAAACAGTGCAATTGACTTGCAGAGCAGTTAGCCATAAATGTTTAAAGAACTTGGCTCTAAAGGATTTTTATACTGCTGTTTGACAGTTACTCCTTTTTCCAGGTTCTTGATGTTCACATGGTACCTACAACATGTATAAGGGTTGGTGGATCTGTTCACTGGTGTGTGCTGGGTGGTATAAGGCAGATGTTAGTGCTATGTGGGATGTCAGAGCTGCAACATGGTGTCCCCAACACTTGTGATGGAAAGAGCCAAAGGGAGGGAAAAAAAACAACCCCAGGAGAAACTAGAGCTCCAGAACTTAACACTTAATGCAAAGAAACTGTTAGATTTGATAGATTTGGAAGTGTGCAGTAACCAACTGGTATGATGACCAGTATGACTTATTGATGACCTGTTTGGCCATTGCTACTGCTTTATGCATGCTGGGCTGGTTTTCCTAGAGCTGTACAGAAAGGCACAGGCTGTGTGGTGTGAAGGAGAGATGAGATATAGGTTAGGTCCCTGACTGCAGGGATAAAGAGCAGCCAGGGTCACAGTGTCTGCTGTGGGAGCCTTGGAGGAAATAAGGAAGGTAAGGGATTTTGCAAGAGCTGAACAGTATTAATCCACATACTCTTTACTCTTGTATTCTTTGCTGTTAGTGGAGGTAGCAGTGACTCATGGTGGAAATAAGCATCTCAAGAATCAATCCAATTTCTTCGGTTATGTCACTTATTTTCTGGTGTCATTTATTTTGGTAGTGTCATTAAGTATGCTCTGTCAAGTTGCTTGATTTCACTATCACTAAGTCTCTTCTGTAAACTGGATATAAAGTCTTTTGCCTTCTAGGGCCAAAAGGAGCTAAATTAGGTGAACTGGTGTCTTCAGATAACTGTGGTGTAGATATATTGCCTTATTTCTACAAAACAGCAAGGCTATATGGCAAGTTTACAGAGTGAGAAGTTATGTTTGCAAACAGCCAGTGTTTTCCCCAGCTCCCAGGCCAGCTATAAGGCTGCAAATAAACAGGTTTTATCAAGGCACATCCTGTTTTTCTGATTGTGTTATGCTGGTAAGTCTGAATGTACTGTCTTTTCAAAGTAGCAATTTCCCATCTTGTTCTCCTGGTAGCCTTTTAAATCTGTGATCCGCAACCAGGGAGCTGATAGTTCTAAAATTGATATGTTATTCTGAAATGCTATGATGAATTGGTTACTTTTTAATAATCCTAAAGTAGAGATTGCTGTCAAAATGGACATCTGCTGTTGGACTGCACCCACTGGAGTGACAGCAGGATGCAAATAAAAATGACCGTTATTAAGCTTTTTCTAGAAAACTTTTGCTTCTAAACCCCGGCCTTTGCTGCTTTGGAGCTGGTTTCTGTGCTATGTGGGCTGAGCTAGAGCTTTCATGCTCTTTGGCATTTATAAATTAATTAGGGGCACTGATTCTAATTATTGCTGCAGCTTTGTGTAATACAACTGTAGCAGAAATGGCTCTTTATTCCTCACACTTGCATAGGTGTTTTAAGCCATAAGCTTTGATAAAACGGTAGTGTGTGGTGTAAATACATGCTCAGCCTAAAAGATGCTTGGAGAGTGTCATCTGGCTGTTTGGTGTTCAGGTTTATTTGTTTAAAGCAGGTGTGCAGGGTTCCAAGTGATGCTTTTTGTTGGTAGGTTGGGTAGACTACAAGGCAAGGGCAGCTCCTGAGGGTCTCCAGATGGCTTGTGCTGCCTGGTTTTGCTATATGTCAAACCTTGCTGTATATCTAGGTACCCACCTGTGCTGGAGCTCCATGGGATATTTTGGGACTTTCCCTGTCTGTGTTGCCTGGAGCTGGTGCAGCCTCCTGAGTATGTGAGCTGAGTCCTGTTGGATCGAATGGTTCCTGCAGTGTCCCCCGCCATGTAGGACCCCTCAGAGGGCTCTACCCATCCCTCCTGGGCACCTCGATTCTGAAGCCATCCTTACCTTGTTCTCAGCTGATACTGGGGACCAGGTTCAGAGTTTGGGCCAACCTGGAGCTCATTTGGGTGCGTTTCCTCTGTTTTCCATGGTATCCTGTTCTATCTGCGTCTTGCCAGGTTTCCTAGTCTCTGACATGTCTCAGGCCCCTGCTATTCTGGCTAAAATTATTTGTGGAAGTGGATGACTTAGCAGTGTGCATGTCTCACTTAGAGCTTCGTGTGGCTTTTGCTTTCAGAAGTGCAGACCGGAGCCAGCTGCTGCTGAGGCTGTTGTTCCTTGCTTACCCAAGGCAATTTATTTTTACTTCTGTCACTGTCAATTACAGCAAAATCCATTAGCCTCATGATTAACACGTGGGCTTTATCCTGGCCTTGTGGAGATCAGAGGCCATGGTGAGGAGGAGAGCAAAGCAGGTTGATTGCAGCAGTGCCACACGGGTGACGTCCTGGCTGCCCAAACGCAGATGGTGACACTGCTGAACGCTGGCTAATGGAGCAAAGGCCTTTGGAGATGCGTTGAGCATATCCTGAAGGCACCACAACTTGCATCTTTAATGTGTTGCTCTCTGGAAAGATAGTTACTGTTTTGCTTTGCGGGTGGCACGGGGAGAAAAAAAGCTTTAATGACCTTTGTGAAATTAGTGCTGGCTTAATGAAAAGTCAGCAAACTGGTGGTGTGGCTGGGCCTGCTGCTGTTGCCAGCTTGGACTGTGTTTAACTTCATATGAAATCATGTGATAGTTGTTCTTTCCTCCTTGTCCAGCTCCAACTAGGGGCTGAAGTAAGTTCAAGGCCAAGGGTGTTTGGGCATCCACTGCTTGAGCATTTTGGGCAGCATCAGATTTGGCAGGGCTCAGATTTGGGACTGGGTGTGCTAAAGTGTTCACAGATCCTCCAAGTGCTCATGTAAGCAGCCTTTTGCTTAGGAGGGTAAATGGAAATAATCAGTTTTCATGGCAGCTCTGGTTGTGTTAGGGCACTAATAGGGATTTTCTCTCCTGCACAAGATAGGAAAGGGAATTATAACACACCACAGCACTTCTTAGCTTGAGTTCCTTCAAGGTGTTTAACCTGTTGTCGTGGTGCACAGGAGGCACAGCTAAATGTGCCTCATTCCCGGTGCATCCCCATGCTACGGTCTGCGAGGAAACGGCCTCCAAGAGTCCCTGCAGGGTTGTGCAAGGGGCTCTCGGAGCAAACCAGCTCGGAGGCAGGAATGTGGCGAGGGCTTGTCTTTTCTAGGCGTGCACAGGCCCTAAATAATGCTTGGATCCATGTACCAGCCAGCGAGTGCTTGCAGGGTGTTGGGAGCTAGAGACGTTGTGGAGAAAGGCAGGAACAAACAGCTCTGCAGTTCTGCTTTTTGCGCTTGTTTTGATGTCAGATGGAGAACCCCAATTTATGGGTTATCTTGACCTTGTAGGACAAGACCTTCATTTTTTTTACTTGTTTGGGTTTTTTTAAAGGCTACCCGCTCCCCTCCTGCCCCATGCATGTCTTTAACTGATAAAGGTTTGAGATTTTCCATCAGGTCTTTAGCAATTCCTCTGCCCCAAACCAAATAGCTCTCTGTAAATACAAGCACCAGATTAATTCCCACAACTACTTGCAGTTACCAATGACCCTACTATAGGGCAGGGCTGTGAAGTTAAGCTTGGCAAGTACCTTGAAGGGTTGTGGATCTGACCTTCCTCCAGGGAGAATGCTTGTCTTATTTTATCCCGGGGATGCTCAGCTTCCCTCTGAACTGTTTGGGAATCTGCAGGAAGCAGACTTGTATTGCAAAGGCTAGCAGAATTGCTCCTACATGTATTTAATATCAATTTTAAGACACTAGAGGCACAGATGTTTGTTACTTGCATTGTCTTTTGCAAACAGAGGTGTCAAAGTCTTTCTGTCACTGTAGCTGGGAATGAGTTGACTTGGCTGTGGCAGTTACTTAATTTTTCTGCAACCTCTAAGAATGCACCAGAAGCCCAGGACTTGTGTCTTTAATTAGGCCCTTAGCAATGGGAAGTATCTGATTTTTCCCTCCCTCCCCAGTTATTTCCAGGATAGGGTCATCCAACAGCCTGTCTCCAACCCGTATCAAGCCTATTAAGCAGGCAAGCAAGGGTGAGGGAAGCTGCAGATCCCACTGCAGCCTTTACAAAATTCTTAATCCAAACCAGAGTGTGCTCATCCCAGCCTTAACTCACGTTTGCTTTGTTGCCCTCACTATGAGGGATAATGAAAGCAGCAAGCAGGAATAGCTTGTTTGCCAGGAGAAGTGACCTCTGTTATAGTGGCAATAGTGCTTGCTGAGTGAGCCCAGGCAGCAACTGGGGATGGACAAGGGTCTCTCCTCTAATGGGAATGCTGGAATTCTCATGCCCAGGGGGACTATCCTCTCCCAGGGATCCGTGTTTTGGGAGCTGAGGCTGGCACTGTTGCTGCCCCCATTGCAAGCTGCTTTTTCCCCATGCTGTGTGGTGGAGGCAGTCATTGGCATCAAAAGCATATGTCTTATTTTGGCAAGCTTGGATCAATATTGCTTTGCCACAACCTCTGGGAAATCTAAATGTCTGTGTTGTAATGGCTAATACCGAGCATTGATTTTATTTTTTTTTAAGGATTTGGAGAGAAACACTTCAAACTTCCAGATTTTTTCTCTAAACTACAGTAATTCTCATACATGGATTTAAATTAAGCCAACAAATCCCATATGTGACTTGGTTGTTCTAAGTTTTTTTTCCACGGAATCTTTAAGGCAGCTGGAGGTAGTTTAGCTACTTAAAAACAGTTGGTAATATTTGCTCTAGCTGCAAATGCACTGCTTGCATGGGTTCCCATGTGTGACAAGCGCAGAGAGAGAAGGGACTGTTCTGTTATATGCAAGAAGTAAAATATAGTTAGTATGTTAAAGCAAAATCAAGGCAGAACACATCCCAGTTTTGCCTAATGGGAAACAGAGCAGCAGCACTGTCTTGTGCACACTGGTGTGCAGTTAGAAATAATTGTTTCAGTGAGGATAGAAGAACTCTGTTTCCATACTGGTTATTCAAATTAAACATAAAGACAAAAGCATCTCAAGTATTGCTCGTAATACCTTTAAGAAATGCATTTAAGTGTATTTGTTCAAGCAGAGATCATTAAGCAGGCTAAAAGTTCTGGTTGAACAAATGATTTAGGAAAATGTAATACAATAGAATCATGTGTAAAATAAATCTTGAAGAGAAACAGAAGAAAAGATATAAAATAACATCTGAAGATGAAACGTGAAATAATGACAACTTCCTGCAAGAAGCAGCTTATGATAAATTTCCTTTCTTCTGCTGGAGACCTGGTAGATGGCAATAAACACTGTCAAGATCTGTTTGTGTGGCAAAATTACAACGGGAAAAGCGATGTGGCTTTTTTTGAAGGTATGTTTCTGTGTCAGGATAAGCCAATTTGTCATAAGCAAAAACATGCTGAATTTGATTTATCTTTGAGCAGAGGCAGATTCTACAGGGAACCTGCCAGGATGTGGGTGCAGGAACTGTGCTGGGGAGCCCCAGAGGCCCCCCTTGCAGGAGCAGGGATGTGCTTTTTCTGGGTATTTGCTTGGGAGAATATTTTCTTTATTATTATTATTAATATTTTCTTTCTCTTTAGATATATCATTTCCTTTGTGGAAGTGTTAAAATCTCTCAGAATTTTGAGCTTCTTGTCTTTTCATCTCAGTTTTTCTGGATGATTCTAAAATAAAGCTCCCCAGAGAATCCAGATTTTTGGGGGGAAAGTCTGACTTGTCCCAAATTCTGCAGCAAATGACTAGAGGCAGTCTCTGGACATACAGTTCTCCTTTTGGATTATCTCTTTTATACTGCCTGTACTATTGAGTGGCATTGACTATTTGCTCTTGCTGGAAATCGAGCTCTTGAAGCAAACACTGGGAGGGAACATAACCTAATTACCAGATACAGATGAATTATGCCAAAGAACTTATCAAAACTCATTTGATCTGAAAATGAGTTAGGTTTGTCAATGGCAGTGTAACTTTGGGATTTATTTTTCTAAGATGACTCATGATATTTAGTTTACTGGCAAGATGGTTACCGGAAAGTGGGTCTGGTTTGCAAAGCTGAGTGCTCTACTCTTTGGCATAAGCAGCACCAGCAGACCAGGATTTGCAGTTGAAAAGAAAATACTAATCTTTATCCAACCAAATACCTTATCTGTGTTGTGCTAATCAAACCAGCAAGGGTGAATTCAGAAGATGTGATTCCAAAAGTATCATTTAGAATAAAATATAAGCTGTAAATATATTAAAAGGAATGCTGAGATTGAATCTGGCAAATAACTTCAGATAATTAATCTCTTCTGGCTGCATTTATTTCTCTCTTTCCATAGCAGCATCTCCCCAAATGTCCCTGTGCACATCCCTGTCAGCTTGCTGAATTAAGCTGTGTTTCTGCCACAAGCACCATGTCGTTACTGCTGTCGACTCGCGGGCGCGCGGGGGAAGATTTGCACTTAGCCATGCAGGGCTGTCATCTCCTGGAGCTGCTTCACGTTGACCGGTGTCACCGGTGACACTGAGCACCTTGTGTCATTCCACGTCTCTAATCTCGCATGGAGATTGAACTGTGCAAAAAGCCACTCTGAGAATTGCCGCCGGGATTGCTGCTCTCTGGGTCTTGGTGTAACGCTGCTTAGCAAGAGTTGGAGGGCACCATCCTTACCCTAGCACCGAGTGATTCCCTTGCAAACTCAGTCTGAAAACAGTGGATTTTTTTTTCATAGACATTTCTTAAACTACCTGACAAAACACACAAACTAAGAGGAGTTGCACAAGGCACCTACCTCCTACTCCTGCAGTGCAGCCAGCTGGTTACAGCGCCAAGAAAATGGGCTGTTGTCTTAATCCTTGTTGTTGCTGTGTAAATGACTCCATCCAATTAAACTCTAATGTGTTGACTTTATTATATGATGGCAGATTGCACTTATGCTCCAGCAGTTCCTGTAGCTTGCTAGGAAATAGGTGTGCTCAGAGCTGATGATGCTTCGTTCAGCCTAATGGTGCCCATGAAATTGCTTCCTCGCTGTGCACGTTATGGGGCAGAGCTGAACAGTCACCTCCCGTTGGCTTGTCTGGGCTGTTACTGAAGTCGATAGGAGCTTTGCCTTTGATTTTAATGGGAGCAGAGAGAGGTCAGCAGTAAATGCTCCTGCAAAGCTGTCCCTACTGTGACATAGGTTTTCTTGGAAAGGGAGGAAGAAGCTCTTAGGAGGGACTCCCCAAGTGATCCATGACCCTACTCATCTCTTATGTCTACATAAGGTGATTGATTTTTTTTCTCTTTTCCCCCCAAGAGTTGGAAGAGGTTTGCTGGTACCTACCATTGCTCTTGATGTTTTTGACTGATTGGATTTCAGAAATGACTAAAGCAAAAGCTACCCAGATGCTGCTCTATCACAGTCCTAAACAGTGAGGAGTTCAACAGTCATGCAGTTAACATAGGAACATATTGCTTTCTGAATTGTGCAACATGCACTCTGCTTAATCAAAGTTACAACTGTGATTTCTAAGTTGAATAGTTGAAGGAAAGTCATTCTGAAGTTGCTTCATAAATGTGCTAATTTTAATCTGCCAAATTGCATTTAAAAAAAAAAAAGTAACTCTTGGAGAGATAATGGGAGCTCAAGTGAAGCTCATCTGAATCTCTGCAATAGGCAATACTAGCAGGCCAGAAACATCTGCCTGTGTTTTAAAGATCGTTTCCAGCTACTTTAATGAAGTTGCAAAATTTTCCCAGATTCATTGGACATTTCCATGAAGCTGGCAGAAAATACCTTCAAAAGAACAATTTCAAAGCTCGCTCTTCTTTCTCTGGTTAATCAATACACCAGCGTGTTCTCAAATGAAAATTAAACCACAGCAGTTCAAAAGCAATAACCTTGGTGCCTCTTCTAAAGAAGAGTTCTGCCCTGTGTAAGGCTTTGGGGCTACAGAAACACTCTGCTGCAAAATATTAACCTCACATTTGTTTTCAGCTGCCCATGCTTCTTCCCAAAGCTGTTGGCCCAGTGTCAAGTTGCAGGTGTTTAACTGTGGACAACAAGTGGTACAGCTGAATCCAATTTTGTTTTTTTAAAAGGATTTCCTTCCCCATATTTGATTAAAAATGAGCAATTGACCAAGTTGCTGACCATTTGTTTTAGGCGTAGACTGACTTAACTGTTTTCTTATGGTGGAAAGCATGTCCTGGAATCGGTCTTCCCAGCAGTATACCTCCAAACCCATAAGCTGGAAAAATGTGAAATCTAGTTTGTAAATTTAAACTCATGCCATTTATTTGCTAGAAAGGTATATCTTATTTTAACCAAATGCTGTATTTGATAGAGCTGTAAGATTAAAATGGTTTCTGAATTGGAGTTATGATCAAGTCTAAAGTTCATCTATGGTGTGTTCTGGCCCTAGGTGTGCAGCAAACTTTTTTTATCTTTCCCACTGGATGAATGGGGGTTGTAAGTCATTGCTTATGCATGATTTTGTTTTAAATATGACAACCAAGTTATTAATATTTCTGACTTCAAATGTACCTAATCACTTGTGTTGCATTATGAATCATGCTGTTCTTGCCTGTAAGTTTCCAGGGCAGAGAAGGATGCATGAGGACTACTAATAGTACTAAGAGATGCAGAAAATCGGAGTGCTTAGCAGTTCTTCGAATTTTGCATAGATTCAAATGAAATATTCCCTATTTCTTCCAGGTCATTAGTTTAAAAGGTCCTTAAGTTAGGAGAACTGTGTTAGTTGAGAGAAGACTGTATTAAGCAACTTGAAAATTGAATTTATTATCAGTTTTATGAAGACCGCTTCAAGGATGTGGAATTTTTAATAACTTTCTTTTCATGTTGAGCTGCCTACTGCAGCCTTCTTGGGGAAATAGTGCTGGAGATTAAATGAATGCTAACATGCCTGCTTCCCTGCTTTACCTTAGCCGTGTCAAAACTGGCAAGAAACCCAAAATCCCTTTTCTACTGTTAATCATTGCCTTTGAAAGGAGCCCCAGGATGGTACAATGGGTTGCAGTTATTCTGTGCTGTGCTAATGAAAAGCTAGCACACCAAGTTAATTGAAAGAGCAATCACACTGCATTTCTGAAAATTGAGATAAAATAATTCTTCATAATAAGAGGGAAGTAAGGAACAAGTCTGGCATTAGATGCAGTCAAGACTTTATCTAGTTTTCTGCTGACATTAGTGTTTGCATGTGGGGTGCTGAAGTGGAAATTTCTATCTGGGCTTTTCTGCAGCCCTAATTTCTCCACAGAGGGAGGTTTCCTGGCTTGAATGTGCCTGTCTGGGACCCCCATGAGAGGTGGCTGGTGAGGCAGGGGGTTGGAGAGTTGCTGGAGCCCATGGATGAGCTCCCTAGGATGTGTGTGGGCGCATTCCTGGGAAAGTGTGTGTCACATCCAGGCATGTTGCACAGGGCAGAGGCCATGGGGGCTGTGTGCTGCTGAAGACTGGTGTTCTCATTCTGAATTAATTTTTACATTTATGGTTTTTTGTCCAGTTGCATGGTCGAGTTTTAACATTTTGATAGACACTATTGTTTTTTTGTGTAGTTTTTTCCCTGCACCTTTCCTTTGCATCTCTTGTTGGTTTACTGCCATGTGGCTTAATTTATGCATGGTCTTAGAAATGTGTTCCAGGTGCTGCTGTTCCATCCCTGCTGCCTTAGCAATGCTTGGGAACCAGGAGCCCAGAATTTGCTGGGGTGATGCCACACAGTGCCCAAGAGCTGCAGATCTTCTGCCAGTGCAGTTTGAAGTATTACTGCTTTCAGCCCAGCATATTTAGAGCTTTGAGTAAAGTGGGGAAGGGCTCATACATAATTTCAGAAGGGAGCAATGCTGCGTGTTTTCTTGGCCTCAGAACAAAGCTTGCTCTCTCTTTCATGGTTGGCTCTCGCTGATTCTCTTCTCCCGACACAATGTCAAATTCACCCGGAGAATGCTAAATGCAATTCAAACAAATGTGACTTTTCAATTCTGACAGCTTTCTGTATGAAGCACTTCTGTCTCCTGCAATGGCTAAAGATGCCTGGTGTATCTGGAGTGTGTTCAGTTTGCTTAATTAGAGGTGGAGGCGAGAAAGCTGAGAGAATCCAGGCTGAAATAAAACTAATGGTGTCTTTAAAGCAAATGTAGTATAGGAGCAACCGAAGCACTGAAAAAGCTCACACAATAGCAATAACTGCTAAAATTTTCACGCTGGTTATACAGTTTAAGTGTTTTAACCATCCTGCAGGTAGTCAGAACCATGGGTGTAAATCCTCTCTTTGTCTTTGAAAAATCTGAATTCTTCACTTGTTCCTGAGCTCTGGTTCATAGAAAAAGAAGTGACTTAGAGGAATGACATGTGGTTGTGTGGTGGTGTTTTTTTTTTTTTTTTTCTCTTATTTTTGATATTTAAGAAAACTTTTTTGCTACTGACATGTGCTAGGTATCCTTTGTTAATTAGGTTTCTGTTTGGGGAAATGATCTATTTAAGAACTACTGTCCACACTAGGAAAAAAAGAGACTCTATAAAGTTAGCTGGAGAAAAGACTTTGCACTGTCTGTGGCATCACATCTGTCCATCAGTGTGGCATTCTTTACCTGTCAGAGGTAGGTATAGATATTTTGTTTCCCAGATGCTAACGAAATAGCAGTTGTGTGTTTGCAATCCCATTGCCTCTGTTTTTTCTGACTTTCCTCTTCCGGGGCTAGTAAGAAAGTAACAAGAGATAATTTGTCTTAATTTGAGGAAAGCCATAATCAATGCCTTGAGAGCAAGTATAGCAAAAGATTTAAAGATTTCATATTCTAGAACATCTATGAAAGCCGGATATTTTTAACAGATCAAAAAAGCCCCTTGGTAAGGTCCAATCAACACTACTGTGAAAATACTTGAGAATATGCTAATATCTCCTATTGGATTCTGGATAGGTTTTTGTTTGAGTTCATACACAGGCAGCAATGTCAAAATTAGAGGGCCTTAACACTTCATTTCAAAGGTTTTCCTACTTAACCCTGAGGAATTTTGTTTGCTTTCTGAGGCGCAAGACCAAAAAGGTGTTGGGCATCTTGTTTAGATGAAGCAAATTCAAGCAAGAAGTAAAATAGAAAATGGGTTATATTTAATAGGAGGTCCCTCTTAGGGTCCCACAGATGACTGTGAAGGATGTATTTTATATCTAGAACACATTTATATATTTGTAGACCATTGTAGTTATGCAACATTGGTTGAATTAGGTCTTCAGAAGTACAAATCTTTAGAAGCATAGTTACAGGGAAAACCAACTTGGTATATAGCTATTCTAGCTCTTTCTGACAAGACAAAGTATTATATATAGCACATATATTGACATCTCTATGTGCATTTATGCCTGCAGACAGCTGTCCTTCCTTGGGCTGGATTTCAAAATTTGCATCTGGAGTGTGGTGGTTTAAATTCAGAATTTGCTTGGAAAAAAAATACAATAGATTGAGCTGGTAACTGAAGAGGAAAGCCACTTCAGTTTTAGAATAATTTCTCATATTTTGAGCATTGTTTGTTAGTGTGACTCTCAGTGATTTTTTGTAGAAATGTAAAATGTCTATTCATTTCATAATTCACAATGTTTAGTTATTAAATGTTCATGACTAAGATTCAAACTGAAGATACCTAAGCACAGAAGTCTGAGACTGTCGATTCATCATGTCCGTGATGCAGAAAACCAGCGTTTGATCATGAGGTTTTATTTATGGTGATTATTGTCTTGCACTGAATAAATATTTCTTGTGTCCAGCCTGCAGCTCAGCTATAGATTAATGCACAGAACAGTGAAGAATTGGCTGTGAAAAAGAAAGGATGTCATCCTGCTTGATACGCCATGACTAGAGCTGAGCTCAGCCAGAATAACTTGAGTTTTGGATCTAGAAATTATGACTCCAGGAATCTCATTTAGTTTTACACCCTCTCCATGTCAATGTAAATGGGCTTTTGTATTCTAAGGCTGGCAAGTGGAATACAAGAAAGCAAGAAATCTGCCTCTGTTCAGATGATACCAACAGAGAGTAAGGTGGTTGTACTGAAGTTGTGGGACACAAGACCTAGGTATTTTCTCAGGGTTTGTCTCAATGGATTTGCATAACAATAGGAGAAATGTAATTTTTAATCAAGACTTGACTCTTTTAGCATCGGTTCATACTCTTGAATGAGAAGCCCCATGACATGTTAGTGCTTATTACTAGATTCACGTGCATAGGATGCTGGCAGGTGAGAAAAGGAAAGGTGGAAAATTTTAGATTAACTGAAGAAAGATGCGACATTAACTAATCATTGGACGCTCTCTGCAGCCTCTTTATCCTCTGCTTGATTGGGGTCGCTACTTTTCTAGTTTAAAAAAACAGTGTACACATGGATTTATAGTTCCTTGCTATCCCAAGCTAGCTTATTTTTAAGCCATTTGACATAAAATCAAAGACTTCTGGGAGTACTGAAAATAACTTTGTAGTCTTTGTGGTTTAGCTTCTGATACCTCTCAGTAATTCTGCTGGATTTTAGTTTATTTCTTCATGGACTTCTCAGTCAGAGAAATAGAAAACACTGAGAATATGAAACAGCCTGGAAATGATTTCTCTTCCATCAAGAAACACAACATGTCCTTTCAAAGCTTAATTGAGCAGCACAGAGCTAATTAGCTGTCCGAAGACATGCCATTTAATTCACAATCGAGCATTAATTTGTTCTACAGGCTGAGCTTATCTCATATATAAATGCCTTTGCCCTGTGGCTTTCCAAACAGCTGCAATATACCAAAAAGACTGATAACTCTGTCATTTAAATGTTACTAGTTTCCTTCGCTTGTGCATAAAATACTGAATTGCATGTGAATTGTAACTGGAAAGTTTTCACTGTCAAAATGAGAGGAAGCGGGGAAAAGTGTTTTTATTCCTTTCTAGATGGGAATAATGTTATCTCTTTTGGGATGCAAAAGCCACCGTTTGAGGCTTGTGCTAGATTATCATTTACAACCTGCTAATCTAATGTGTAATTTTGATGGTGTATTGAATAAATTCTCTCAAAGCTTTTTGTGGATATTAGCTAACTGCCTTATCCTTTTCTTTTAATTGTAAAAATCCTAAGTATATTTGTTAAGCTAATAGCCCAGCAGAATTAGTGGAGTTAATGCAAAGGAAGTTTTATGTTGCTAATCCTTGAAGCGTACAGTATCATTTTTAGGAGACAACAAATTCTCTCATCTTTAAGTAAAGCTTTTCTTAGGGTGTGTAATGAGTGAACTGATGATATATCATGCTTCATGCCTGAATATTGAAGTCTGTAGTGTTGCACTGGCTGTGTTGCTAAACTTGTTGTACTAGCAAATGTGTGCAATGAATTTATCCTCCTCTCTGTATGAACTGATGTATTTTTACACTAGCTATATGAAGTCTGCATAACCTGCTCATTAGAGAGTTTGGGAGACTTACTTTCTCTGAAGAGTCTAAAGGATGCACTTGGCCTTCAAAATGTGTCCACAGTGAGAATTTTTCCCTACAAGTTTTTTCCTTTGCCTTTTTTCCTCCTGGACTGCTGTAACTGTGGGAACAGGGAAGGAGAGGACAAGTGGAGAAATCAGAAGATTTATTATAGAATAGGTGAGAAGTGACAAGTGTTCGTAATATTCTTGTGAGTGAAGTGAGGCATAACTGTCTGAAACTTGCATCTTTATCCTTAGTCATTTGAGCTGGATTAGGGTTGTCATTTTGAAGATTTTTTCCTGCAACCCTCCCTCTCACATGACTTTCATGGTCTAGGTGGCAGCAAAGTCAAATATAATTCTCTGCCAGCAGCCAGAAGGGTGGCTGCAAAGTCTGTGCATGTTTACATGGTGTTGAATTTTTAAACTGATGTGCCCAGACCTTACCTGGGGCTCACAAACCAGACCGGAGATTCCATCAACCTTTGGTGAATGATTTGGTGAATGATATTAGATGAGTGGGTGGCTTTGGTTGCCTTATGGAGTTTGAATTTGGTAGCTGCTTCATTGCGCTGCAAACAAGACCTTCACCAAAGTCCTGTCCCCACCATGTGCACCCTACCCTTAAGTGCAGGGCCTGGTTTGAGGGAAATGAAGCAGTTCTGCTCACTGGGCTCATCCTGCAAGGTCTTCCCAAGGGAGTCACTGAGGAGACTGGGGTTTAGCAGCTACTTGAAGCATCTAGATGTTCTTCCTGTGGTGGACTGCAACTGGATACTGCCCTTGGGGAGAGCTTGAAAGTAAAGTTCCTGTAAGAGCAAAAGCTGGGGTTGACATACTGTGCTTTATTCACTACATGAATGAGACAGTGGTTCAGTTGCTTATTCAGGCTGACCTTTTCATCCCTTGCAGCTTGTGTTTTTGCGGAAAAAAATAAATCAAGTTGAGCTTAGACATGGATGTATGAAATGTAGAATTGCAAGACCTAGGAAAGATTTAATGGTTCATTCTAGTCTATGAATGAGAGAGTGAATATTAAGCTGCTGCCTGTGAGCATCTCATGTTGCAGTCACTGTTCCACATATCCTCACCTCTACCTCCACTCAGGCTTGTTTTGAATGCTCTGGCCCATGTGTCTCATCTCTTCCTGCATCCACATCTTCCCTGGCCTCAAATTAGTCTGCTCTTTTGGGGGTGGGGGAAGAAGTAATAAAATAACATTATTTGCTCATGGTTTAAGTCAGCTTCCTCCCATAGACTAATGGAGTGTCAGTGATTTATAAAGCTCATGCATTAAGAGATAATGGGAAGATACTTTCCATTTCTAAATCTTAAAAGTGGCATCCCAATGAGTTTTATAGCTGAGGTATAATGAATCTTTTTTATGGTTAGTAACATATTTCTATATTTAGAGAAGCTAGAACTTATGGAAAGCTGTGAGCAGTGTCCTCAGCCCCTCAGCTTGCAGCTGCATGGAGGGAAGGCCTCTCTGGGACAGCCAGTGTTCATTCAGCAGTCTACTCCCAGGCACGACCTGCCCCTGTGTTTAACAGCTTCTACGTCCATGACAGGTTAAGGCAAGGGAGCTCCCACAGAGTTGAGCAACCCTCCCTGCCCTTTGTGCAAGTGAAGTTTTAGTGTTCTCCATCATGGAGACTGGAGGTGACCATCTAGTTGTCACTGTTTGTCTGCTGGTCAGTTCTGCTGGGAACCTGATCTCTTCCTTCCCTAGATATTGGTAGCTTATTGAGCTGCTCATCTGAGGCTTCTGCCTGCAAAGCAGGGTGAGCACCCAGGGATGCTCTTTCCCACGGCTTGATGTAGGAAGAGCTTCAAGCACAGTTCTGCTGATCAACTTTTTTTCCAAAGACATATGCTATGACAAATTATGAAACTTGAGCCCTGCTATATCACAAATACAGAAATATGCCTTTTTTTTTTTCCTCTAAGATGTTAGAGTTTAAAGTGGTTAAATAATGCATGAAGTTCTGTAAGCCAGGGTGAAACTCAGAAGTGGTCTACCCAGGGCGGACAGTCAAAAGTTGTAACCTACCTGGCATGGGAGGTAAAGTAGTAGTTTTGCTTAAGATGATTCATTTCTATTTCATTTGTTATTCCTAAATATTGTTTATGTGTTTATCTGCATAGATGCTTCATCAGTCAGCCTAAATACAAGCTAAGTCTTAGAGGCTCACATCTAACAGTTCTTGGGAACCTTGTCAAACTTTGTTCTGCAGGCTCTTATTGAATTTCTTTCAGCTATTCAAGGCTGACTTTGCTGCTTGTACATGTTTTTACAGATATGGTGCATGTCTGGCTGTGGTCACAGGACCTGCAGCCAAATGGTTTTGAAGTATTAATCTTTCTTCATGTTGGTTGTTTAAAGTCAATGTTTAGCTCAGTAGATTAGAGGGGAGAGGGAAGGGAAAGCTAGAGAGCTCTGACCATACTCCCCTCTGAGCTCAACTTAGGGCACTGCTTCTTTGCAGATACTTGTGGTTATCTGAGTGAACAGCTTATGACTATTTTTCAGGTGAAATATTGAAAACACTCAGTCTGTGTGGTGTGTTTTTTTTTTTTTTTTTTTGTGGGGGGGGGGAGGCTTTGAAGCACGTGGAAAGTGAGTTAGGACTTCAGAAAAGTTTGGGTTATCTGTTTTATTACCACTAAATTAGTTCCTTTTTGTTGCCAAACTGTTATCTACATAAATAACTTCCTTAGACATCCTGCACATCCTCAGCTGCAGCAATCCTTCATTTTAGCACCAACTTTAATAGATAAAAATAAACAATAATATTAAGTCCCAAGGGAGATTAAGGAAAGGTTTATTTTTTATTAAATGGCAACAGTTATTGCTGATGGATGATAATTTACAGCTCTGCTACCAGTAAAAAGAAATAAACCTTTTGTTTTTATTATGTTCTCAGAACTGATTCCTGGTATAAAAGAAATCAAACAACTCATACATTCAGGAAAGCTTATTGCATTATCAGGCAATACACCTGCCTAACTGATGAATAGGACTCAGCTGTGCAGTTAATACAAGGCTGAAGTTATTTGAGACCGAAATACAGTAGAATAAAACAACGCAAAAATTGTTCATGATGATTTCACCATCATTACAGAATGAGGCATTAGCAGGGAGTTGAAGTGAATATTCTGCTGAAACAAGAGCTTCTAACTAACTAGATTACTTTTGTTTGCTACATAACAAAATGGATTCTTTTTAGCTTTAAAATATGATTAATTTAGGCTTGTTAATTCAGTACTAATATAAATATCTCAAGTACATAAAATGACATTCATTTTAGTTTTCCCTCTTCCTTTCTGTGCTAATTTATCATGGTTTTCATGTTAGTTTTATTGGTCCATTATACACCCTTATATCAGTCTGTTATTTATTGGGTTCAGGAATATAAGCAAAACAAGAATGTGGAAAATAATGCATACCATTCAATATCAAAGAGAAAAATGCAAATAAAAGAAGTGAGAATATCTTCTAAGGAAGACCTTGCACTAGTTTTTGTGAGAAATCAGGCATATCTGGCAAGTTAGAGAGAGTTTAGGTAGACAGACTGATTTCTTATTGTCAGGTTACTCCTCTGTGTCCAGCCATTACAAGCTGAAACTCAGTAAGTACTTCACCTGATTTTAAAATGAATATAAATATGCATGCCTAAATTCCCATGTCAACAGGAAAGCTTCACAGGGGTGTGCTGCAAGTCAGATCACCAAAAATCTTAAAATCCTCTTGGGTGCCTCGATAAAATTGAAAAGAAATCCCCAAATCGTCCAAAACATGCTCTATGATGAACCCTCTTGTGTACGGAAAAGTCTTTCAGTAAAATGAAAATACTCTGACTCTTGGGATGCCTATTGTCTTATTGGCAATTTGAAATATTGAAGTGCCTGATTTGATTTAAAATTTGAGGGAAGATCAGACATCCTAAGTCACACTATGAATGGGAAACACAAAGCCCTTTGTTGTTCTAGTCTGAACATATTTCATAAGTAAGATTTCTAATGTTTTCCATAGTTGTTTGAATTCAATGTGAGGAAGAGACTTACATTAATTTTTATCTAGGAGAAATTTATGAAGGCTTTTCCTTGTGTGCCAAGAGCAAGTTTTCTTGGATGTGTTTGCAAAGGAGAGCTGGACTTGGCAGCTTGCAAATTTAAGGAAAGTCTCATTTTGCCTCAGATACGTACACTTTGAAAATGAAATTTAAGTATTTTTCTGGTTTTCCACATCAATTATTCCTGTCTCCTGCAACACAGAAAACATCTAAAGCAGAAAATAACTGGTATTAGTATTTCTGCTAACTTTTCTAGGTTGTCAGTGATGGACACCTAATTCCTGCTCCCTTTGAGTGAGGGAAAATTTTCAGACATCAGAAAATATACACATTTGCTTTGTAGATATCTTAAGTAGCAGTAGTTTTTTCCAATATAACTTGGATCATTAAAATCACCACAAGTCACTGTGGTGGAAGAGCTGTCTTAATTTTTTTTTTTTTTTTTTAAAGGTACAGAAGTTATCAGATTTGGAGATATTTGTCTCATGGCATGTCTGCAGCTTTCCTGACAGCAAAAAAAAAAAAAAAAAAAAAAAAAATCTACTGATTATTAGTAAAAAGAAACTAAGTCTCATCTCTTGTTCTCCTTATATCAGTATGAAACACTAACCCACAAATAATAATGGAAAGCAGACAGATTGACTCTTCAGTGAAACAAAAAGCATAATTCTCTTGAAAGGACGAGAGCATAGATTTTTTTAATTGTCTCTTTCCTAGAGCCGGTCCTGTTGTCCGTGTGATACTTTCTGGCTTTTCGTTCAGGCTCCTCTAATAACGAAAGTGTCCAAGACTGGCAAACATGAATACATACAGTCTGTTCTTGGTATGTTTGAGGACTATGGTGCAGTGTGCCCTCCCAAACCCACCCTCTGAACTACTACCAAAGTTGTTGTGTATATAAGAAGAAGTTTTGTGTTTGCAGAGTTGTATTTGCAGCAGTGGTGTTTCAGCATCTCCTGAGCAGCTGGAGATGGTTTGCAGATACCCCACTTTGCAGGTAGGTTTGGTAGAAGTTGAGCTGGGTATATTAATGGCTGAATTTCAGGCAACTTTTAATGCTTTTGACATAGAAGGATAGTGTGTACTCTTTAGTAATGCTCTATAGAAAATGGTCTTTTAGAAAAGCTGTTGGTTTGCATCCATTTTCTGGATCTGGAAGGGGCCTGACCATTGCCTTTATCTTTGAACTCCATCAGCACAAATGAGGCAGTTGGAACATCAGAGGCAAGTGCACAGGGAGCAGCTGACTTTGTTTTATAAATCTAATGCCAGCAAGTTGGGAGATAAGACTGTATACCACTTCAGCCAGCAGTTCTCCTCAATTTACATCAAATGTGGTTCACTGGAGTCGTGTGTTTCTTTTCATTCTAATGGGCACTGAATTTTCTAAAAGGAGCCTGACAATTCTCTTGGCACTTTTGATGGTATTTCTAAGGCAATTGCAAGGGTCTAAATAAATATATCCCCTCTGAGCTTGAAAATCAAAACAAGAACTACTGATCAGTAGAGGACTGGGACCCCAAAGTTTCAGTAAGCTAAGAACAATGTGTGTCAGTCAAATTTATTGTGACTGCAAGGTTGGAAGGCTCTTATGCTCTTTGCCAAGAGCTGACATAGATTTGGCCATCTAAGGCAGTATAAGGTAGAAAAGTCCAGCTTTTTCTTGCTCAGTATGACGCTGAGCAGTGTCAATAAAACATCAAACCTTCAGTTACTTGTGTGCAAGGCCTTCTCCTGTTCTCTTTAGTTCCATATTGTACTGCCTGTTGACTTAGCTCTTCATGAAAGTAGTGAAACTTTCTCTCAAGACAAGCTTCCAGATTCTTGATATGGTTCCAAAGAAAGGGCACCAGCTTCTGCTGAAGCTCCAGCAGAAGGAAGTGGAAGGCCTTGTCTTAACGCTTCTCTGCTTGGGAGACTGAATCAGGTGAACTTTACCACTAAACTCATGAGAAGCTTTCTTTCACCTTTTTCAGTTTTTTGAATTGCACATTTTCCTTGATTAGAGGAGAAGCAATGATTTTTTTGTTCTGTATGATAACTAATATGCAGTAACTTCATTTGTGTCACCATAATTGTAAAAAATAGTAATGGCAGCTCTAATATCCATCACCTTGACCATCCCTTTTTGCTTTACAGAATAAGGAAAGAAACACTTAATGGTTGTTTAAAACACTCTTTAGACATGTAGAAAATTAAATTTATAAACAAATTATTTTTAAATTTACAACATTTTTAGTGCAGCTGCAATAAGTCACTGTTCACATTATATATTAAAAAAAGTGTGTTTGTGTGTATATTTACTTAGGGAAACATTTCTTAGCTTCACACTTCCTGAGTATTTTAGATATAAGACTTGGAGAAAACATAGCTCTGAAAATGAGGAAATATATGGTACCTAGGCAGTGTTATTTAAAATTTTATAGTAGAAAAGCTGAATAAATGTGTTACCGGTGAGTACTTCTGAAAGTTTAGTAAATTTATGTTTTTTTTCAGCAGGCAGCATCTAGCAAGTTTAAGCAGTAGAGTTTTTTTGTATATTCAGATCCTAACACTCGGTCATGAGGCTGTTTGCTTTTCATTTTACTGTGCGTAGGAATGTCCTGAGAATTATAAATTTGGATGATTAAATTGGAAATTGATTCAGTGCAAGTGCAGACACTGGCATGTTGGGTTAGGTAGCTTTTTGTGACATCTGCCTACAAGACTGCTGGGGAATTGCATTTACCACTTCTAAAGGTCTTGAATCTGTGATGAACTCTCCATGAAATGTTAATGTCACTTGTGCGCACCTAGCAATCTTCAGAAACTGTCAGCTCCAAATTAAACATCGCCTTCAATTAAATTTCTTCTTTTGTGACATATTATTGCTTTTCATATCATGCTTGATTTCATTAAAACTTTGCAGTTGCTAAATATGAAAAAGTGCTTCTTTCAAACAATTTGTAATGCCTTTTATGTGCATGGTAATGCATTATCAGTTAAGGTTTACCAGCTCCCTGGATTCGGCTCCTTTTTGTCCACTAAATTTTCCCTTGTGAATCAAAAGAAATAATAATTTTCCTTCAGTATTTAAATACAAATTAAACACCCTAAATAAAAAAAAGTACTCTTTCTGTAGCTGGAGAAGACGGGATATTTCTTTTTTGGAAGAGAGATGTTGCTTTTCAAGACATGCATTTTTGTTCTCATATGCTGCTGAGATGGAAGAAATTGGAGAATGAAGACTCTTGTCAAGTAAGAGAATGAGCAGATCACGGAGATATTCTTGGTACTTCAGTCATTGACTGTGGTGTAAAAGTCTTTCAATTAACTATGTGTTTCAGTAGGTTGAACCTTTTCTTATCCCAAGTCAGTTGTGGTAATAAATACAACCTCTCCTGAGCTTTGGGGCTCCCATGGAAATTGCCTCCTTGGGATAGAGTAGACTCTGGGGAGTTTCTGAGAAGGCTCACCAGACTTTCTTAAAGCGGGGGAATCAAATATCTGGTTGTCCTTCTGAATATTCATGTGAATAATTCAGTTTATAGCATTCTTGTTGCCTGGAATAGATCGATGTGTATTTTAGCTTGCTATCTTGCAGTGGTGTTGTGATTTGGTGGCATTCTTAGTCCATGAGCAGTCCTCTTAATGCCTAAGAGATCCTCTATACCTACTTAAACTTTTCCTTAAGAGATTTATCTGAGTGAAAAATAGATTTGTCTGTTCTATTGACAGGTTTCTAAAGTACCAGTGAAGAGGGATGGAAAAAGGGTTTATGAGGGAAATGTGTTATTTGTTAGTGGAATATCATGGGTGCCTCTGGAGCGTTTTGAATAAGTCTCCATTGAAATTATCAAGCTTAATTCAGAGACAAATAATAGCTTCACTAGCTGCTATGATACAAAATAAAGAAACTGTTATTTCTGTTGCACTGTTACTCCTGCTGGTGTTATAAAACAAGCAGCATCTTATACTGTAATGTTTAACCTGTGTTTGCAAATCCTTCCAGAACGTATAAATAACCCTTCTTATTTCCACATCAGGTGCTTGAAAAGCTTTTAGCAGTCTGTTTCTGGGGCTTGGCAGCTTATCTATAGTATATAATGACAGTGTCTGATATATGAATCAGACAAGACACTGCCTAAGCATCAAAAAAGGAACTACTTATCCACTCATGTGCTCTTCAAGTTGCAATGAATGTGTCTAGTACTCAAGCATATGCAAAATCTCAAGAGTCCCCTGGCACCTGTGATGTTTGCCAGTGGTGTTTAAGCTAGAGCAGTGCTTTTGTACACATTTCTACGCATAGATCCATGAAAACATTTGTATCTTAATCTGGACTGGGAAATGGTAACATGCTTGGTAAGACCTAGGGTCGCCTTGTGAGATATCTTCTCAAGAAAAGTGTTACTTGCTGTAGTAAAGCACCTGAAATGAGGGCCTCGTTGTGCTAAGTTGTTTATGAGCAAAATTATCATAGAATCATAGAATGCTTAGGGTTGGAAGGGACCTCTAGAGATCATCTAGTCCAACCCCCTGCATACGCAGGGACACCTAAAGCACGTGGCACAGGACTGCATCCAAGCGGGTTTTGAAGATCTCCAGAGAAGGAGACTCCACAACCTCTCTGGGCAGCCTGTTCCAGTGCTCTGTCATCCTCACTGTTAAGAAATTTTTCCTTAAGTTCCTATGGAATTTTTGATGTTTCAGTTTCCGGCCATTTCCTCTAGTCCTATCAGTGGCCACCACTGAAAAGAGACCATGACTGTCCTCTGCCCTCCCTCCCTTGAGGTATTTATATACACTGATTAGATCCCCTCTCAGCCTTCTCTTCTCCAGGCTGAACAGGCCCAGCTCCCTCAGCCTCTCCTCATAGGGCAGATGTTCCAGGCCCCTGATCATCCTTGTAGCCAGAGGAGGAGAGGAAAAAAAAAAAAAAAATTATAGATATTTCTTCTCTCCAAAAGCAGATTTGAAGGCCTTATCCTTCAAAGGATAGTTCTTCCTTCGATCAGAATCTAAGGGCAAGATGCAAAAATGGTGCAGAGCAGGCTCTGCCTTTGGATTCCGGCTCAGTCTACTCATCTGGAGCTCAGTGTGAATTTGGACAGGTACAAGGGTTTGGATGGAAATGGGGAACTAAGTCCTAAAATATTTGAATTTGCTAAGCAGACTCAAGAAAGGGTAAAATGGAAAGCTGAATGCAGAACACAGATCTGTTTCCAAAAACCTGCTCATGGTCCCTCTGGTAAGCCGGTGCACAAGGGACAAAAAAGGGATAAAATCAATAGTAGTGTTTTTTATTTTAGTGGAAAAATCTTATAAAATATACTGTGTTTTTCCCCTCAAAGGGGGGAAAAATATTTACTGCATTCATTTTAATGCATCATTGTTCTTTTCCTTGTCACACTTGACTAAAATTAAGAGATATCCTAAAAGGAGAGGCACCATAATATGTGTGTTAGCCTATTGAAGGACTTTAGTGTAATTCTTTGCATTTTTTTTGGTGAATCTGGTAAGGTGGGGAGGGGGGGACTCAGGGAGTTGTATAGGGAAATTAAACAGTATTTGTAGACATTTATTACTATATGAATCACTCTGACGAATTTTAGAGCAGCAGGAAGGTCTCTAGGAAGGTTGGATAGAAAGTATTTAGCCAGTTCGTAAGGTAGATGAGAATGTGATCTCTGCAACACACAAGGGTCAGACTTTGCTCTCTCTCTGACCATAGCACAGCTCCCCAGCACCTCTGCTGATAGGAAATGGGAGTGATGGTGTAATAACCTGGCTTAACAGATTAAATTTGGTACAGCAAAATTAACCTGTATTTGGAAGCAATTAAGTCTATTAGTGTTTTAGGGACCTGAAAAGCATCACAGTTGAGGCAAACTTTTCTCGAACACTTGAAATTCCTGAAGACAGATGATGCTAAGAAAACCTCCATGCTTTCCCAGGGGGAAGGTCTTGATTGCACCTGCCTTCTAAAGCCTTTTTTTTCCTTTTTCCTTCAGAAAATGTTAAGCATAGTGCACTTGTGGTACATAAGACATCTGTTTCCCTGCCTATATTTTTCAGACAGTGAATCCATACTAGCAGTGGTCCAAATGTTATCAGCTTCAAGAAGAATTCACCTTTTCTCCATTTACAAGTGTTATTCAGGTGCATGTTTTGATGTGTATTGGTGATGTGACACTTCCAAAAGGTCTTGCAGATGTATCTTCCAGTTGATATTTGCCTGGAGTGCTTACTATTACATTCTGGCTAGCAGGTCCGATTATTGGCTAGGTTAGATTTCTATCCTTTGAGTTGAAACATATTGAGCAGGAAATAGAGGAATGCTTAGCTAAACCATTCTGCTCTGTAATGGTGTTGTCAGTTCAGGTGCCTCACACTACTCCAGTGGATGTGAAGATTTCTGGTCTGCTGGTCAGTGAGCTATTCAGTCTTCATTTTTCTGGTATTTTCTGCAGCCAGTGAGTCTCTTCTGAAAACCGGTGGCATTTTGCCCTAGAGGCTACCTCAGCTCTTCCTGCCCACGCTTGTTACCTATAGTGCATAGGGTAGTAGTTTGAATCACATGAGGCTCTGCAGGCTTTTTGGAAGACTTATTATTGCTGGTAGTAAATTCTCCTATTCCCGTATTGGCTCTTCTAAGAGCTCCTGAGGGCTCGGGAGATGGAGAGCAGTGCAGAGGTGGTACAAATCCTTTGTATAGGAGAGGGGGAAAGGTACAGCTAGCTGTGTGGGCGCTACTGCTGCTCTGTGTATTATTTCACCCAGATGTCTCTCTGTATCTTGAAATGTGGATTCATCTTTCTCTTATGAGCTCTCTAAGAAATTACTCTTCAAAAAAGTGTCAAGCCATGTAATAGATTTGTGTGGCTATGACAAATTACAGGAAGGAACAAAAATATTTTTTTTCTTACAAGAAATAGGGCAATTTAAGACACTTTTCACCAAGAGTAGTTCTAATTTAATGGCATCTCAGTAGTGAGATCTTTTTAAAGTGTATCCTCTGACACAGCATGCCACTATTTGCAATGGCCTTTGTCATTAAAGAAATTGAATGTATTTAATCTTCCTGATACATGTTGCTAAAATCATCCTTAGGAACACATAAGACTGCAACAATTTTCAAAGCAGTTACCTTGCATTTTATTGCAAAAACACACAGATGTTCTTAACTTACTTCAGTGTGCCCAGGTATTTCAAAAGTTTACAGCATTCTTCCTAAACAACTTGTGTTCGCTTAGAGATGGCTATAGAAGTTGTGATCCAGACAACTGTTCACATATTTTGGACTACATTGTCATCATCAGCAAATCACCCTGCACCTGGTGAACCAGAAGACATGTGGGGAGCATGTGTGGTGGCTGGAGTTGTCATACTGCCCCTGCAGGACCCATCTTTGATGGGAGTGGAGACCAGAGCCTCACTTGGAGGTACCAAGTGCAGACTTTCTTCCACCTTTCTGCCATTGGACTGGGGACAGGGATGTTATCTGACTGTTGTCAGCAATGCCAGCACAAAGGTGGCCATGTATTGCTGGCAGAAATACTGGCGGAACTGGGTAAGCTCTTTGAGACAATGTGAAATATAAAAATGAATGGACTCTTGTCAGAAAGGAAACTTCTGGTCTCAAGGGAGCTACTTATGGAGAGTAGGTGATACCATGGCTTGGTCTGGAAACAAGTTTTTTCACAGGCTAACCCACATGGTAGCTTTTGCCAACCGGGATTTGAGAGAAACCTGCCATCAAAGAGAGTAATTGCCTAAATAATGATACAAATTTCCTCATTAGCCTCTGGAAGTAGCTCCTAAAAAGCCAGTGGGGCCTCTACAACTTTAAGAACTTCTCACAAAAGCTACAGCTAACACATCCTAAACTTAAAAATAATAGGAAATGATACCCTTTAGTCCTTTATTCCTATGACAACTGAAAGTCTTTGATATTGTTTTCTGGCTTGGGAAAGATGAGAATAAAGGATTGGAGTGTTCTGCTCTTGGTGTGCTCTTTATGAGCCCAGATATGTCAGTGTCAAAGCATTTTGAAGGTTTTTTCCCCCCCCTCTTATTTTCAGTGTGTTCCTGGAAAACAGAGCTAAAAGTAAAAGATCACTGAGGCAAGCTTTGACATATATATATTCTTACCAAAATTTTTGTGTCTTGAATACTGATTTGTTAGTACAGACTTATAATCCTGTGCTTGGCACCAAAATGTTTTGCTTATCAGAAAAGCTATAGAGGAAATGAGTCTTTTCTAAAAGAAAACAAAAAATAAATTGGCAGATGTTTGCATTGTGAGTTCTGAGAGATTTCTTCTATAACTTTATTTTCTTTTAACAACACTAGTAAGAACTCTTGATCTCGCATCATTAGCCTTCTGAAATCTTTGGTGAATTTACCCAGTTATTGGTCTTTCCACTCATTTAGAAAGACAGTCGATGTTCCCTCTGACTTTAAATGGACTTGCAGATGGACAGCAATCTTAAATATCAAACCAATATTTTTTCAGCAATTTGTTTTCCCCTTTGATTTTTCCTAGTCTTTTGTGAAACACTTTTTTGGCTTTAGATATTCATTGTTGGCTTGGATTCCCTTTTCTTCTTGGGGAAAGCATTAACTTTCTAGCCAACTTTAATATCTCATTTGAAAGGTATATTTTAATGCTCTAGAATATTTTAATCTTCAGAATATGGAAGAATTCTATTAGCTCCACTTCGATCTACTATTCCACATTTGTTACTCCTGTGTCTTCATCCTTGCTTCTCTTAAATCACAGTTTTTTATTTTTTTCTTTAGCCTATTTTTGCTACTGCATGTAAATATGGTAGGAAGATACTGGGATTAATGCTGTATGCTGATTAATGCTGTATTTGGTGTGTGGCACTTGTAGCTACAATAAGAATTGTTTCAAAGCACTACTGCTACAACAAAATACTGAAGATTTTATGTCTAAATTGAAAATGGATCTGAAATGTTAGAAGGGCTATATTTGTCATGCAATATATATTCCATTTTGGAAACATAGGGAAAAGGAAAGAAGAAAAGGATGGATATGGTAAAATAGTTTGGTGATATAGACAGTATTTTGGAGAGGCAAGTGTGAGGGTTTGTATGCCTTTTGCTTTTATGATGTTCAGGCTTGCACGTATCAGGAGGAGCTTTAAATCTCGTTTCAATAGTTTAGCTAACAACTAAACTGCCTTGAGTACCTTACTTTTTTTTTTAAATAACATCGGAGTTGCAGGTTTTGACATACCCAAAAAGACAGAAGCATCTAGTATATTCCTGAGATATCTGTGCCTTTACATAATTATCTACAACTCAGATCCCTGAGTTGTAACGTGAGTAATGCAATTGTTCATCATCTGGGGTCTGGAAGCAACATTGCTTTTTATTTGCTTCTTGAAATGCCTCAGCTGTAAAACAAGCTCTGAGTTTTCAAGAATCTCTCTTTATATACACCTGCCTTCAGGCCATTAAGCCTGTCCCTGAAAAACATATCTCTGTTTCCCATCAGTTAATATTGGGTTAATACCACGAAAAGGAGATCAGATCTGCCTGCTACCACTATTTTTAACTCATCCAGAGTCATTGTGCTGTTTTTGAATTTTATTCTGACTTGATACTTTTCTTTTTATGGAGATTCTTAAATTTTCCCTTCTTACCCTCAAATTATTCATTATTCACAAGTGTATTATTGAATTTTTTGAAATGCTTGGGGGTGCAGCCTTAATGAAAGGTGTTTTAAAAAGCTTTGTAGGATTGCAAAGTTACAATCTCCCTGAAGTGATATTAAATTCATGTTGTGTCTCCTTTGCTAATGATGGTTGGGGATATTGCTAATTAGATCTGTGTCCATTTAGCTTTTTTCAGAGGGAAGATTAAAGCTGATATACGGGAGGGGAGAGCACTACACAATAGCTGTAGATTTGGGTCATCTCAAGGCATAGTTAGACATAGGTCCCATCTTGCTGGTTTATAATGCAGAGGGCAGTAATAGGAAATCTTTAGAAAAATGTTTACTAGGACACAGTAAAGTCTCAAGAGCTCATCAAAGGCAACTTGTTAATGAACACCTAAGTCTCATTTATATATTCATGCTAATAACAGCAACTTCCATGCTCTGAATACAGAGGCCTTTATTTTTATTTTTCACAACTCTTCAAGTCTTTACCTTGGGAATATTTCAGCAACTTTCTATTCTGAATGTTCAGGAATTGCATTTTGGGACACATGAAAGATGCATGTTTTATACAGTAATCTCTCATCAACAGCAATTAGAGGATATACATGCTGAGCAATTGAGGCACTCTGGGCCAAACTCCCCTCTCACATGTAAACCCGTTACTATCTGGATATTTTGTGAACAGGTTTAACTTCCTTTGGCTCCAGTGGTCCAGAAGGCCGACCTGTGCCAGCTTTGGTGACTACTTTGATAACAGACTTGTGCAAACTGCTGCTTTCCCAGCCATAGGCTTAATTCTAATTTATGTTTTTAAGGCTTGGATAATATTGAGGGATCAAATGCTCCATTAAAATTGTAAAGATATTTTCAACTTTTATGGAAACTAACTTTGGCTTATTTTGAAGATGAGGTCAGGATCATTTTTTTATGGCAAAATTTCTTATGGAATCCTAACATGATAAAATTGGGAACCACCATTTTGTTTAGCTGTAAGATATGTAAATTTACCTGTTGGCAAGCAAACATTTGACAGGGAAAGATCTGTAGGAAGGGAGCATGTAAGGAGTTAAGTCACTTAAAAAAAAAAAAAAAAAAAAAAAAAAAATCTGAGGTTGTCAGAATAATTAATGCTTCCAATAAACATGCTAATTAGTTGACATGGAGAAAAATCTTCTGCGATACATGCTGGACTTTTTCATATTATCCTGAATGCAAACACCACCTTATCATATCCTTACCTTTGAACACCACCTCTACATCATTTCCTGGGTTTAGACACTTGTTATTGACTATACAAAGAGCAGCAAAAAGACTTAATAAAATCTGACAGCAGGCAGCTTTCCCTGCCTAGAAAGATTAAGTGTTCAGCACTTTGCATTTCAATTACCTAAAACTAATGGAAAAAATATTTTACATTTTAGACTCTTATTTGGCAAATTGCTTAGAGGAAAAATATTTCTGAACTAGACTTATGTTTGTTTCTCTTTTAAAAATGGTTGAAAAGTAAATTAAGTTATTGGCTGCAAAATATAACCCTGCATTTTTAATCAGGCAGATATTATACAAATTTTAATCAATATTATTGTATATATTCTTTGCTAATGCAGTCACTGCCAGAATTTTAGCTCTTTCAAAATCTAAAAGTATGTTAGAACCGCTTATATAAATTGTTTCCCATGAGTCACAACTATTCTAATCTTCATAAATTTGCTAAGATAGTTTTTATCCTTGCCAAATGAATGTAATCAGCAGAGAATTTTCTATTTGAATGGTCATTGTATGGGATAAAACACCGAGCTCTTCATTTGTTCTTTCTCTGTGTAGGAAGATGGTTATTTAAAGTAGCACATACAAATGACTTAAATAAAACTATTGACTGAATACTGTCTCCATAAATTAGAATTATGTCCTCTTTTTTCAGTACTGTGTATTTCTATTTTTTAACAAGTGCAACGAATCTCTTGGCTTATATCAAGGGAGGGCAAAGGATGAAGGACTTACTAATTTCAAATTTTGAAGGACTCTCTTATAGGGAGAGTCCCTGCAGGTATATTAGAGTTAAAATACTGTGAGAGTAAAAATGTAATTTCTCAATCATGAAATGAATGATACAGAAGGCAGCTTGAAGTTGTGTGAAATACAGTGTAATTTTGAAGGCAGAGGCCTTGATGTTGCTGAGCTATTTGGTCAAGTGTTTTCATTGCTGTTGATGGCAGCATGTCTTGAGTAATGTTCTTCTCGAGTAATCTTCCTTCAGCCCTGGTAGATACCAGTCTTGACCCCTCTCCTCTGATGGGAGAGGAACTGATAACATGGTTCAAGCCTTGCTTTAATGTGGTCTTGCTTTATGAATGTGTTTCACCTCAAATCATGGATCTCCAAACGTGGTGAGAACAGGCTCCTTCCAGGGATGCTTCCACAGTGAGCCCTACTACAGGAGGGACAAAACTTTCCATGTCCTGTGTAACTCCTGCCTCTTGCTTTCTCTGCTTTCTCTTAATTCTCCAGCCCTTTCTGGTCCATTTGACAGCAGATCATGAATTTAAACCAAGTAAAAGGTTTCCTTTAAAAAGTCCTGATTAGCTTTGTTTTACCTTTTTGTGGTAAATTTGGATGTACATTTCCAGTTCCATTGCCAAGGATAATAAAATAAATAAGTTATAATAACTTGGTATTGATGCATTCCGTTTTTGTACAAACGAACCAAGACCACCATTCCACTGAACTAGCTTTTTATTAAACCCTCTTAAATGTAAGTTTTCAAGTAAACAATTCAGGGTTTAAAATAAGATTCTGTATCTCCACATTACCTCATAAAAAATGAATTCATATGTAAAAAGCAGTAAGTGAAGAGTTTATAAGCTGCTTTGCAGGGCAGGGACCTAAGTCTATTAAAGGACAAGATGTGGTGTCTTGCGACACCTCTGACAAATAGGTAATGGATCATTCAATCACCAGTCCCCTTAAGTATCATCTTATCTGCTACTGTGTATATTTGAGTGATTTTTCAGTTAGATAGCATCTAGTCTGGTGCTCATGATTGTTATAGGAAAAAAACCTATATAAATAGCTGGCAAGATGTGTTGTAGTTGAAAGGAGATTTTGAGTAATTGAAGTGGATTTGCGCTGATGTGAGCAGCATCAGATAAAATGTTATTGTACTGGCTTAAGACAATGGCACAAATCTTAAAGAGGAATTTTATCAGTAGGAAGTTTCTTGATTTCTTTTTTTAATTTTTCTGTATGTTTATGGAGTTATTCATAGGCACGTAATGCACTGTACTTTGCTTCCTGCTCACTTAGTGGCTCACAGATGCATTTCCTTATACCAGGAAGATTTTCCTCTATTTACCCTACCTCCATACACTCAGTACAAAATATTCCTCTTAAATCACATTCATTTTTATCCCTGAGATTTTAGTCAGAAAGGCAAGGAAATTTCAATTAATCCTTCAGTAGATATGTTACCCTTCAGTGGGAACTGTTGCATGCAAATTTGTTGGAAGAGTTTACATTTCCCCCTTGCTTCAATGTAATTACTTCAGAGCCTGCATAGTAATCAATAGCTGGCAATCTGAAAGATAAGAAGAAGAAAAGATAACGGGAGTGACTGGAGATTGCTAGTTTTGATGGGATCGCTTTCTTCTATCATTCCTAAATATCTCTGCTGAGAGAGTGATGGCAATAGGGAAAGAGGCCTTATTAAGGCAGAATAGCAATTTTGGTAGGATCTAACCAATAATCTCTGGCATTTCCCAAAATGTTCTCATGGACAAGCAAAATGGGTGACAGGGTAGCGTGGAAGTGAATTACGGCAGCTCCTAGTTGTCAAGGCAGTGCGCATGCATCACATCTGAGTCCACAGCCTTGGAGCAAATAGATTGTTTCAATTATCTAATTTTCACAATGAATGAGACCTGCTTATTGGAAATCTATATGCAGTTGACGATGGCCAATGGTGACTAAATGTATCTAGTTCAGTGCTGGTTAATTTATGGCCTTGGCTGAACTGAAGAGTAGGAATGTTATTTCTTGAACAGAGGCAGTGAGAGTACCTGGGGCAAAGCGAGGTAACTTTTTCTTTCTCCTGTAAGCTATTTGATTTTTTTTTTTTTGGATCTAGTTGTAGGTTGGCAGTAGCTGGAGAGCCTCAGCTGGTGATCAGGGTCTGCTGCTAAAGCTGCTGACTTACCTGAGATATAAATTTTGACTATTGCCTTGATCCTGAAGTCAAGGGGAGACTGAGAGGGGTTAGGCCAAAACTGCTGATAAGATCAGGATTAGGACAGGGACCTCATAGTGGCTAGGAGGCTTTCTGGGAAGGATGGAGGACATCCAGCATGGCTCGACACAGACTACGTGGTTGTCTTGCATGCCTTACCTTCTAAATATGAACTGCTCCAAGTCTAGATAAATTGCAGTGGTGTTGTACAGAGTAATGCATGTCACTGATGCTAAGACTGTATCTGCTAAACCTTCTAAGCTATTGGGAATTGCAGAGGTGGTTACTCTTGGGTGCTGCCAGGATGGGAAGGCAGAACCATTTGTAGGCTACTCTGGACTAGGTAACAGGTGATGGGCAAGTACCATCAACCATAGGAAAAACAGACCTAGGTTTGCAAATGTTTCTCACTTTGTTCTTTTGCCCAGTTCTGTCCTGAGTGAATCTGGCTTTAACTGGGTCATCTTTATCAGCAGATTGATCTTCTGCAGCTACTCTTGGGACTGACTAGGACTCCAAAAACCAAGCACGTGTGGCATAACTGTAGTTTCCCTTCACTATTCTGAGGAAAGCATCTTTAAGATTAGGAATTGGTTTAAGAAATTAGCCCCTCTGTTTGGGCTGAGCTGTTCCCAGGAGGGGCTGCAGCATCTCCTGGCCAGCAGAACAGATAAAGTGGAGGAAAAAGCCTCAATGGAGTAAATGTCTGATAAATACTGTGGGTCTGACTGGCCACCTGGCAAAACTTAAAATGTTCTTGAGGTGAGGCATTCAGGACTTTAGCTGCTTAGGAGTCTTACACATCCCCATAGCCCTCAAGACTTAGAATTTTAGGAGGAAAAATCTTAAGGAGAAAGTCTTTGTGTGAGAGGTTGCCAGTGTGGCTGTAGAAGCTCTCAGGGTGACAAGCCTGAGGTATCTTCCCAGCATGGCTGATCATGCATCTCCAAGTGCCTTTAGTGGATTTGTTTGCTCTTTGGTCTATAAATGGACATCAAATGAGTGCAGTGCTCTTGTAAGAGGCACACTACTCCACACCACTTGAGCAGCTATTATTAAAGCTTAAAGTCAAGGAGACCTATTTGGTTAAAGACACAAAGGAGTGCAAATCCTTTGAGAAAAACTTTAGAAGGGCAAGTGAATAAAATTTTGTCTGAGCTAGGCAGAAAGCAGAGTGTAGCAAATTACTGTGGATATAGGACTGAGGAAGATCTCAGGCTGGGACTGGCATCTTGGGGAACATCAAATGCAGGGAATTTCATACACAAATCAAAACTAGAGATTGGGTTTACGCATCAGGACACTTCTTGTAAATGGATGGCAGAGGGCAATTAGAAGAAATCGAATTGCTTATTTCATTGAACACTTAAGACAACTCTAAAACTGCATTTAACCTCTCTTGTTCTTTTTGGCACTCCATGCATTCACTCAGCTTTCGAATATGTTGAGCTTAAACTGCTTTTTTTTTTTTTTTTTTTTGTATGAAGTAATCACTATTAAAAGACAATGAGGAAAGTCATGTCTCTACTTGTCTCTGCTAGTGGCCAACATACTATCTTTGAAATAGGAGCTGTGTACATTGGCTAAGGATAGGAACTTCCTTATTGATATCTTCTGACAGTTTAGATACAAAGATAATCAGTCTTTCTTTCAATAAAATGGCAACCTAATGCCCAGATCAATAACCGTGTGTGTCTCAGCTTGGAAGACAGAACAAGTTCAACCTTTTGTTGATATTTTGTTTAAAGATATAGAAAATGTCATCCAAAAAGATTGCATCTGCCTAGCTTTTGCTGAATACTGATTGAAGCAGTTCTATCTTTTGCGAATGGGGGAAGCGGGTTTGGGAAGAAAGTTGAATGTGTTTAAGGAGCAGTGACCTTGGGAGCGAGTCAGCAAGTGAACATCCTGCTTTCCTGGAGGCCCAGCAGTGTCCATCCTAGCTCTGCTGTACATTCAGAGCACAGAAAACTAATTTTTCCCATTTGCAACTATACAACAGAAAAGAAGGGATACTTAGAAGCATTTTTCAAATGTGAATTATGGGGAAATCCTTCACACAGCAACAGGTTGTCTGTGATGATGATGACCTCAGAGGCACATGGTCACTACTGATCTAGACCTGTTTTTCTCAGGGAAAAGATCAAGCTTCAATATAGAAACCTAGCCACAAACTTTGGCTGGACATGTTCTAGCTTTGGCTTTTTTTTTTTTTTTTTCTCCTGTTTTCTGCTAGGCACAAAGCTTAATTTGATGTAATTGTGCCCTTGGTCTGTGGAAATCTGCATAGGTGATTTTGAAGTCAAGGATGGTGCAGTTCCTGGAGTGAAATCTTTTTATCTGTCTGTGAGTTATAATCTGAGTCATAAATCTTTGAGGGGCTGATATATGGTACAAGAGCATGGACTGCAGTGGCACAGGATGAGGTTGGCAACTCTTCCTCAAATTTAGTAATGCTGCATTCCGAATCTCTCTGCTGAAGACAGAGGCAGATGTTGACATATTGTCCCTTCTAAAAGGACATCCTAGAAAGGCGTATAAATAGGTACTGGACCCGGTGAGGGAGGAAAAAACATGGGTGCAAGGTTTATACTGTATCCTATCTAAATATGGGCTGCTTTAAGATAACAGTGGTCTGTGCTACTATGCATTTAATTTCATTTTTATGGCACTATTTTTCATATGGTACATGGTAACTCAATGCAACAGCTGGATTCAAAACATTCATGTCTTGTTTCCTATGGAGGGAAATCAATCCCTTCCCTTCCTTGATGTATTCCTATGGAAGAAAATCAATTTAATGTATTTTCTTTTATGTGAGTTAGTGATTGCAAGGGTGAAGAGAAATGGTATGCTTTATGCTAACGTAATGAAAGGCACTTCTTAGGGCTGGCAATTAAAATAATTAAATGCAGAATGAGAACAAATACCTTTTGGAGAAGGAGTACTGTTTTGGTGAAACCTGATCTGAATTTCACAGCCAGCCAGGACAGACAGGTAGAAGTAAACATTTTAGCATTTAAAGTTTTTAAACTATTGTTTTTGGAAATCCACAAATCCAGGTGCATTTCTCTTGACAGCACCTGATTTGTAAAGATGATGTCAGTCAGGAACACTGGTCTTATAAAACTGTTATCTTGGGGAAGATTTCACTCGAGTATATATGTGTTTTTCTCATTATTTTCTCCTGTGTCTTGAAGCTCCTGCACTGTGCAGAGAAAGTCTACAGTATAAAAAGTCCCCCAAATTTTTATGGAAAGGAAGAGGAAATAATGGAATATCCATGAACTTTGCAGTATCCTGTGGCAGAATTTTGCTGTTTTCCTTCTCTTTTAGAACAAAGGAATGTTTTCAGTACTCAGGTAAGTTGTTTAAATAATAATTATATTAGAGGGGATGTGGTGTTCAGTATTTTTCCGATGGAATGTTTTCCTTTATCTGGCACTAATGATCTATATGGACTGTAGAAAATAATAGTTTTTCCTTCCCTTTTTCTTTAAGGAGCATGCATTAAGTAAGTGTTGTGCCATGTGAAAATTTTGGTACATACCAAGGTTATTGCTTTTCAGCAGTAACACAAACTGCAGAATTCATATTTTAAGAAAATAATTCACACCTAACTTACTATTAACAACATAGTTCACATCATTGATTTTACATCCCATATGGTTAGCTAATGATTACAGAAAAGCCTTCAAAAAAAGTATATTAGCAACATCAGTTATAGGGAATGGTAGGCTCTATGGATTGTCAGGAATGCCAAGTGGCACAACACTAACACATGAATGATGTGTGAAGCTATGTGAAGCAATTAAGGTCATGAAAGTTTAGCTCAGTATCTCCTTTTAAAAAAGGTTATTCAATTATAATAATGGTCAATTCTCAACAGACAAAAAAAAAAAAAAAACCTTTCATCTGGCTTCCTCCTGGGCATTAGTAATGGAGCTCCCACCTGCTGTTTAACATTTTATCATGTCATTACTAGCAAAAACAATTTTCACTGGCAGCACTAATTGAATAGCAGCTTTCAAACATTATTTTTGTAGGGAAAGGTATCCTAAATTTTCCACACCAGCCACAAGCTTTGTTATCAAATCCTATGCACGTAATAGGATTTTTTTTTTTTTAAGTCTTATTTTACGTATTTACAAAAAAGGCCAAAAATCAGGGAATAAGTGGTAAGAGACTATATGATGCTTGCCCCAGGATGCCATTATATGAAAGTCTGTGTGTTTTGCTTGTATTTGGTCTTAGCGAACCACCACCACATTGCATTTTGCAGGGGAGCTGGAGGGCGAATTAGCCCTGGTGATGAATTGTCCCGTGTCAAGGGTTGGCAGCGGCCCCGCAGTCACGGGTCAGTGCGCCTGTCGCCTGCTCTCCAGGCTGCTCCGCAGTGCTGGCCGCGCTGGGGCTCCAAAGTCCATGACTGGGAACATCAGCGATGCCCAAGTTAGCTTTGTTGTATGCTTTGGGTAAGCCACAAATGTTATGGTGCGCCTCAGCTTTCAATAGAAAAGAAGAAAAAGGTTAATGCTGCATTTAGTTGTGAAGATGAACTATGAGGATTTTGAGCTGCATTGAGCCCTATTCATCTGCTGGATGTGGTGCTCCACCACAGTTTTCTTTTGAAGTGGGAGAGTTTTGAGCGCAGTGGCTTGGAGATGGACATATACTGTGCTAAGACGTGAAATGCTTTGACCAAAGATGCAGAGCTCATTGCTCAAGTCCCTGCAAATAGAGCGATATGGACTCTGCCCCAAGGGGCTTCTGAGCTGCAATGGACTGTGCCCCGTTTTGAAGCGGAGACCCAACTACTGCCGATTGCTTAGAGTTATGTAGGTTAGATTTGGTATGTTAAGAGTTACTGATGCTTGCATATGGTTTCTACCTGGGATGAATGGGTGAGGCTCGACATGGCTATATGCAGCATGGGAAGACATCAAATCACATTTTGGGCTCTGATAGGATTTCCTGGTGGCTTTGGGAGAACTCTTTGGTGCTGCTTGTCCTCTTAATTGAAAAAGGAACTTTCAATTAACGGGATTCAGGGAGGGCTGGTAATATTCAGTGTTTGGAGATGAAAAGCTACTTGAGTTTGTAATGGGATTTTGGCTTCTGTGGCCACTGGAGGGAAGCAAGAGCAGCAGCAGATGAAAACATGCAAAGACAAAATCTAAATCGCTGAGCTCTGTCGAGGTTTAAGTAAAGCCACTGCAGTACATTCAGTTTTCTTAGGAATACCTAATTTAGATTAAGTGTTATAATGGAGAGAGTTGAGGTTATTTGCCATTTTAAGTCTCCCTCAGCACTGCGTGGTCTCCTTTACAGAATTGTTGAGCAATGACTTTTCTGTCCCTTTGGGCTGCTGGCCACTGGTTCATCTTTACATCATCTTTTGCCATCACACCCCATGTGAGTTTGGTTTTGAAGCATTACTCTGAAGCAGGATTGCAAAATTGACCTTGTGAATTTGGTTTGAACTCTTGTCGTCTCACACATCTTTAATCCTTATTGCAAGCACAAGCTTCTTTTGAACACTGAGATTCCATATATCATCTTGGGCCCAGATTAATGAAATTACCCAAGAAATCTTTAGCTCCTTTGCGCTGGCACATCAGTGCTGCCTTATTCCTCTTCTGACCGTAGCCCACGGCTAATAACTGTAGTGTCCTCCGCATCGGGGAAAAATAACTTGTTCAAGCAGGTCTGCTTCCCTTCACAGATCAAAAGTGCCATAGATGAAAACACATTAAGTTAGAGGTTTTGGGTGATGATTTGAGCTGTGTCAGACCAAATTACTCCTTTCTTCTAGTAAAAATGAAGCACAAAAGGTAGGTCAGGCAGAATCAAAAGTGGAAGAAGAAAGTATTTCAACTTTGGTAGAAATCTTGGCTCTTCTGGCCACTTCCCACTGGAGTATTAATAATTTTAGAAATGCTTTCTTTTGCATGTGTGTGGCTAACATGAATAACCGGTAAGAGATGTCTGAGCCTTTGAAGGTGTTAAAGGGATTGATGTGGCACGACGGCACTAGTGCAAAAAGATGTGAAGCAATTTAACTTTGTTAATTGCTAGCTGGCTGAATAGATTTACAAGAAATTGTCAAACCCTAAAACCCCAAATAATCATTCCTCACAAAAAAAAAAAAAAAAAAAGATCCCATTAACCTACCAGGTTTCCCAAAGTGAAATCACTAACTGCTGTAAAACTTTTATGGCATGTTTTAATTTATTTCTCCCTCCAATAAGGAAATGTCTCAAAGACTTATTTTGGCTTTCTCTACTGTCATTATTTCTTATACCTAAACAAAAATATTTGCATCTATTCACTCTATTATGATTTTGAAAGTGGTGTCACTTAGGTACCATTGCTCCTTCCTGCACTAAGAAGGTCAAGGTCACTTGCTTAATTTTTGTTCAGGAGATTGAGTGGGAAGGACCAGCTGCTTTTTGGACTTTTGCGATAATATGAAGGAAGAGGGATGAGCATGTAAAGGGGATCTGGCTTTTCCTTACCTGAGGCCCCCATTTTAGGACCTGCCCTGGGACCTCTGCACAGTCAGTGGGGAAACAGAGGTGATTCCAGCAGGATTTTTTTTTTTTTCATGGGTTATACAGGGTCATTGGCACCTACATAAATGCTCAAAGTGCCCAGAGTTGGATAAAATCCTTGGTGCTCAGCTATTTACAAACAGTGTAATGTGCTGCTTAACTGCAGCTGCAGTTAAGTTCAGTTAAGCTGCAACTTAACTGAAGCTGCAGAATGCCCAGGTGCAGGAATTCCGTAGTAATATTTTTCCTGGGTTAAAATATTTTTGAAATTTTGAGTGAATGTCCTGGATTGAAATATATGGCATGAAAATAGAGGGCTTTTCCTTTAGTGAGTTAAGTGAAAGGCTGTGTTAGAGGGCCTGGGAAAAGGGTTAAACCTTCCGGAGTTGAACTTGCCTGATGGGAGCAGGCGTTTGAGGGTAGCGGGTTCGGTGGCAGTGGAGAATCAGCTCCAGCACAGGGCGCCCAGAGGCCTCAGCATTCGATAAGAATATGAAATTTTAGTATCAAAAAATCAAGCTCTGATGCTTATAAGGATAGCATAAAAGCTGCTGATGAAGTGCATAAACAGAGAATCGAGAGCGGCTTTTGGCTGTGTAAGGAATGAATATTTCCCGGGAGCTTCATGGAAGGGGGATTATTTTCTCCCATACAAGGGGGCTTCTGTGTAGATAAAATACCTCTGGTTTCATCAAGCCACTTTTTTCCTAGGATATTCATGGAAGACTTCCATGCAAATAGAAGCTGATGTAAGAGAAGAAGAAGAAAAAATAAGAGAAGCGGGGAGGGCGGCATGTACATGCTTTAAATCATTTCTCATAACTTTCTACTTCAAGGCTTTCTTCATTGGCAAGCACAAACCTTTAATCCTTGGTTAAAACTCACACGTAATATCTTTTTGAGTTGCTTTGGAGTAGAAAGTAAATATTTAATTGGATTTTACAATCCTTTTGGTTGTGGTGTGTCCAAAGAGTTTGAGCTGAAGTTGTGGCAACGTGTTTGGCAGTGGATTTGTGCTCGTTAAACTGAGATGCTCTTTGTGTCATTCCTGAACAATTCTTTAGCTAGAATGGTGTCGAGAGTGTCAAGAGTATGACTTGTCACATGAACGGGTGCAGTTTGTCCAGGTTCTTTTCAATTCATTCTTTGTACCAAGGGATGTTTAAAGCCGAGCACAACATTGGGACTTGAATTATTAGCATTATTAGGAAAGTGTTATCCATATTGCCAAGTTGGAAAAGGGTCTGGATATCTCGCAAAGTTGATGATGGGAAGAGTAGAGGCAATGCTGTGGGGACTGCTCTGTGATTTATCTGTTTCACAGGAATGACAGCCGTAGTTGAATGAGAAACCCCTGTGCCACCTGTGCTGAGTAATGGGTGCTGATAGGGTCATGATGCTTGGTAAACCTGTTGTGATGAGGACTTTTTGCTCTTCAGGTGATGTTTTCCACATCCAGAATTAGTTAGAATGTAATCCCATGCTATGTCCATCCTTATTCTGGCTGCTGCTTGGGATGCTTCACTCCAGAGCCTTCAGTGGGGCCAAACATGCTTGCAGAGCAATCGCCAGCGCTTTCTCGAAGCAGAAACTGTGAGCTCATTACGTTCAAGAGAGGCAATTGTGTGAGGTTTCCCAACTCCCTGCAAGAAAAGAGATTTCCAAAATTGGTTTGATTGCTAACCTGATTGCGGCAGCTCAGAAGTTAAATTGAAACATGAAATAAATTAAGCGTTTTGGAGTTGTGAATTAATTAGGAAACTAATTGGAATGGATAAAAAGAAATGCAAGCCAGTGAATTGTTTTTCTTATCTTGGAATATGGATGTTAAATTGAAAAGACGATATAAAACAAAGATGCAAACAACTGGAAATCATGTTAGCAGAAAGACAAGTACTAATGGGGGATTTTTTTTCTTTTCTTTTTTTTTTTTTTTTAAATCATGATACAATTTTTGAAAAATGGCTTCTGAAGAAGACATAGCAGCTCAGGGCAGCAGTTGTCTGAAGTGCTGGAGGCAACCAAAATATTAAACTGTAACTCTCTATCATTAACACAAATGTTTCTAACCACCTATGTGAATGTGGGAAGGAGAGCCATACAGATGATATACATATTCATACTGCTTAATGTATGACAGACACTGGGAGGAAAATGTAGATAAAAAGAAGCTCTATAGAAGAGAAAATGCATGTGCTACTGAAATGTGTTGCAGGATTGAGCAATCATTTGGTTGGGAAGATGGGAACCGGGTGGCACTTACCTGCTCTTATTTCTCAAATGACCAGCTAGTGGCTTGCAGTTCCTTGTTGATGTATAAACATAAGTTGGCAAGCAACTTTTTTTTTTTTAAAGAGAGAGAGAGAGAGAAATAATTTCCTTATATGGAGAAGTTTCTCCTTGTAAGCTCAATGAAGATGCCATCTTCATGGAATCTCACCCAACACCGTGCCAATAGCTTTAAGAAATGCTGTGGTGCACTCACAGGCACAGTTTCTGTGAGCAAATAGCCCGACTGTGTGATCTGTCAAGCATTTAATGATGATTTGGGTGCAAACTGGAACAGGCTGTCTGGAGGTCGTAGAATCTCCTTCACTGGAGATCTTCAAAACCTGCCTGGATGCCACCCTGTGCCATGTGCTCTGGGTGTCCCTGCTGGAGCAGGGGGGGTTGGACTAGATCTCTAGAGGTCCCTTCCAACCTCAACCACTCTGTGATTCTGTGAAATTAGAAACTATGATTAGAATGGGAAGCATAAATCAGCTTGAGGTAAGCCAAGTTAACTGAGGCAATGGGAGCCTTTGTGGGTTAGCCTGTGTGTTCTTCAGCTTGGTAAACTCACCAAAATGCAGATAAATTTCTGTGGCAGAATCCATTCTTGTTAAGGCAAACACCGTCTTGCTGATGCAGATGGTGTTGAAGAAGCAGAAATGTTCAATGCTAATTTTTGCTAGAAAGTCTCTATTTGTTGATGATTTTCCTTGGTGTTTGTGCCTGCCTGTCCAGGACCTGTGTGTATGCAGCGAGATACTGGGCCTGCTGTTCATCTCCTCTCTGAATCACCCTCCTCTGCTGGCAAATAGATGCTGTGTCTTTATGTCAATTTGTTTTTTGATGGGAAAAGCTGGATGAGGTACAATGGGAGTGTCCGTATATTGGTTCCGTACTTCATCTTCACTACTGCTAACTGCTTTACTGACTTTTCATTAGTAGATTCATTTGTCTTGAGCTATTCTAAAGGCCCCTTGCATCAGTGAACCCTGGTCCCCGGCAGCCTGAAGACCACAAATAAAACTCCTCTTGCAGAGTTTCTGAAATATAGCACTGTAAGAGAGCCTGAGCCCGAGAGAGTTGACCTTGGGGAGCTGGGAGTTAAAAGCCAAACTTGAACTGCCTAAAACTGCCAGACTTGAAGGAAATGGGGATGGGGAGGGGAAAGATGCAGGGAGCCTGAGAACCCAAACCTGGCTTAAGTGACAGAAAGTGTCAGCGAATAAAGGAAGCGGTTCAATAATTAATTTTCTCATATTTTAATATTTTAGCCCTAGTCACATATTCACCAAGCCAGAGATAGCAGAAGACTTTTAAAACTGTTTCTTTGAAGTTTCTGATAGGTTGATAGTTGCTGCTCAAAACATGCATTTTTTCATCATTATAACCTGCAGAAAGTAACATATTTTGGTTTGTTTTTAGGAGCTTAAATGACACAGGAAGAATTCAGATAACTATCAAAGCAATACATTATGCAACATGTCTAAATAAAATAAATTCCATGAATCTACAAAGATATTGTAGGAAAATGATTGTAAAATATTTTTATCTGTGAAAACAGAGGAATGTGATGACAACTTTTCCACAGCATAAGTTTTGCTTCTCTTAAGCTCATCTATGCTTCAAGGAAGAAAGCAAATGCTGTCCTTAGTGATTGGATCAAATAAAACAGGGAGAAAAAAGAAGGATTTGACATCTGAATTTATATTTTTAGCCCATGTAAACCAGTCTTTTCTGATCATAATCTACACAGTAAGTTCATCACTGCTCAAACGTCAAACTCAAGGGAATATAGAAGTATCATGTGGAGATTGCTCAGGTTTATAAAAATCCATACAGCCCAATAAACTTTCTGAAATGTTAATCTCCAAAAGGACCTGAAAAGGCACATTCCTGTAGTCTTGACTTTTAAAGTTAAAATACCAAAATGGCAAAAGAAAGAACTTTTTCTCAGCTATTTAGCTGTTACCTCCAAAATAGCTTTTGGGTTTGCTTTGGCTACGGACTAGCCTGTTCTATGTATTGTGTAGAGTGTTTATATCTTCTGAGTTACTGAGACAATATGACGGGAAAAGATGCACGCAGTATATGTGATAAATACTGCCAAATAGATTTGGAAGGACCTTACTCCTTGGATTTCTTGGATCTACTTAGGGATTTGCCCTTAGAATGTCCATATTTTTTTCCCTCTCCTTTCCTTTTTGATCAAGGGTTCCTTAATATGTCAAGAAAGCAATTTTCTGTACAGATTTGTTATGTACTTTCTCTGTGTGAACTTAAGTACAGTTCTGCAGGGATCCTCCTCCTACCACCCAGTTTCATAGTGATTTCTGATTAGACTTATTAGCCTCAAATTCCAGAGGTAGTGCTGATTAGCAGCATTTGAGGAGAAGAATTATGTTGTGCTTTGCACCAGCAAGCCTAAATTCCAGACGCCTTGGCAAAAGTAGGTAGGCAGCTAAACCAACACATGAGGATGAATCATGCAAGTGTTTGGTAATATCATGACAAAGCTGCGTGCCACTGTTTGTTTTCAAATATTAGATGCGTTGGAGTCTCATTTTTTCTTAACACAAGTCATTAGTGCTTGCTAGTACTAATGGATAAGACCTTTTTTCCCCAAGTTTTATGGTTTTCTTGAACATTTGCAGTTAGATCTGATCTAATTCCATATTCCTAGAGGAAAACAACAAAGCAAATCCTCTCCCAGGCCCAAAGCCTTATGTTCTGTAGTTACAGAACTACAGAAAAAGCTATGATTTGAAACATCTCAGCAGAAGAACAGTGTTTATTATGGTCCTTACCAAGATTAGTGTAACAGCAGCCCTGGTGTTCTCCCTGTGCCTGACTTATATTGCTAGAAGCATTTTGGCATTCCTGACCAAATCAGCCTGTCTCCTGGGGTGGTTCTTCCAGTTTGTGGCAGATACCTCCGGGAACGAAGCCGAGCTAGCAGCGTTTGAGTAACTTCGAAGGGCATGTTCCCATCAGCTGGCATTCAGACCCTCCGTGACATAAAAAGAAATGTTGCTTTGGGAGAGATTTCAGTGACAGCTCTTGCAGGCTACAGCTGTGACATGCTGCTGCACGGTTTTCTTTTGCAATGGAAAGGCATAATTTAAATAAGTGTCCTACATGTGTTGGGGCGATGTGGGCATGGAGGGCATCCTGCAGCTCCTCAGCTGCTCCTCCTGCCCCTGCTCATATCTGGGGCAAACCACAGGGCTTGCCTGGCGTGTTTGTGGCTTTTGCTTTTAGGAGATGGGGTGGAAATAGTAACAATCTGTGATGTGGTGGGTGGAAGGATATTCTTCCATCTGGGTAGTGGAGTTTCTCTGGTGGGATGAGCTGTGTCATCGCCGTTGGAAAATACACACAGCACCCTGAGCTCTGCAAAAGGGATGCTCTTATGCATTTGCATAATAAATAGATACATATGCTCATCCCAAGCAGGCCTGTTTTCTGTTGCAATTTGTTATGTACTAAATTGATTTTTCTGGCTCTCTTTCTTGCAAATTCTCTCATTAAACTAAACAGTCTGAGAGGAATAGCCATTAAACACTCATTCCTTATTAATTAAATAGTTTAAAATCTAGGCCTTTGAACGCTTCCCTAATTAATTGTGTAAAGCTGGATTCAAAGTTAACAGGCAATGAAAGAGCATTACTTTAGGGAAAGGTTCCACAATAAGGTAGAAAGCCCTTTGTGAGCAGCACAGAAACCATGAGGCACTGGTGGTCTTGCATGTCCCCAAACACAAAATGAGGTGAAAAAGTTCTTTCCAGCAGGGAATTATACCTGTCACAGCAATATCCTGACTGCAAATGTCAGTGATGGCAGGAGTTATTAATGCTGGCATTATTTCTGTGTCTATCATGCAGCTCTTGCATCCCGTTCTTCCTTCATCTTCTCCTCATCGTCAACCCCCCCCGCCTGCTTCCTCCACTGATTGGACCCTCAGCAGTGGCTCTTTGGGTCAAAAGGATGGTTATGACCCTGAGATAAGACACTAAACCTTAATAAATAACTGAGCAGCTACTTTCCTAAAGCCAGAGCTTTCCCCAGGGCTGTGCTTTTTCCTTCAATGTTTTCAAATGGTAACAATTCCTCTGTGCTTCCAAAGGTTGGCTACTGTCATGTTATAAAATCAGAACTTGATTTTCATCTAAACTATCCACTTTCAAATTACTGTATGACTTTTATCCTTCCTTTCTCTAATTACTTTTTTTTTTTTGCTATTGAATATATTCTTCCTATGTAGGTGTTCCAGGTGAAAAGGTTAAGCACCTGGCTATGAGAGGTATTTTGGGCTCCTTCTGTCCTTCTTGTATTTCTCCTCTTTCCCTTCTCCAGAGTTTTCAACCATTCTTGTTAGAAATATGAACAAAATGCCCCTCGGGCAGCTAGGCGCTCACCTTCCTGTGTGGACAGTTCTTGGCTTGCTCTGTCATCGCAGCTTTCCCATCTTGTTTTCTGGCCTGCAGAGGTGGCATCTAATTTCCTTGAGAAGACCCTACTTCCATACAGCTGTGTCCCCTGGAAGTAAGCATGTCCCTAATGCCTAATTCCTTACTGATCATATCCTGGTTTTTGGTCCTGTGTGGTTGTCTTTTTGCCAAAGCGCCTGCAGTACCCCTTGGGCTCTGCCCTCTTCTCCCCTTAATCTTTTAAATCCTCCAAAGCCTCTGGAGGAGAACTAATGGGGCAAAGCAGGCTGAGATTAGGTCAAGGTTACTTTCAAGCTAGATGTACACAAAGAATGTATTTTTTTTCTAGGTTTAACTGAGATCATAAGTTTTTGTAGATTTGCTGGTTCTGAAATTGAGGAAGGAGAAAATGATGGTCCTGGAAACTGCAGAAATGCTTTGAAGAATTCAAGTTTCATCAGAATTCAGCTTTAAACAGGGTAATCCAATGCATGAAATCTGTCTCTCGGCTTCAGGATCCCCCCGGACCTCCCTCTGTTTTCCCACCATTCTGATGCTTTTATATCCTGAGCAAGAAAGACATTTCCATCATGAGCATGCCTGGTGCTTCCCATCCCCTGACTGAAAGTCTCTAGAGGTGAAACTGTGTGACACCAAATGCGTTTTGACAGGCCCAAGCAATCCATCAGTTTGCAAGATGGATTTTATTTGGAGGTCATCTGCAATAGGAGGGGGCTGTATGTGCCCAACAGTATTTCCGTCTTTGGACGCTATAATTAGAAACACACAACACAGCAAATTCCCACTTTTTGCAGTCAGTTCTCTGCCATGATACTCCACTGAGCCTCAAAGTCTGGGTGAGAGCTGTAGTTCCCATAATCAAAACCAGAACTATTTCTAGAACAACAACTCGCACCCCACCAGAGCAGGGAACGGGCAGGAACTTCAGGGTCACCTAATGCACCCCTCGCAGTTACAAGTGCTGGGTTATAAATCATTTTCCTGTGGAACTAATTCCTGCATGCAGCAAAGAAGCCCGTGAGACCTGTCATAACCAGGATTCGATGCAGAATCATGGTCTTTCAGTCCAATTTGTTCTTTTTGTTTTTCCTCTTTTTTTGTTTTTGTTTTGTCTCTGTCCCTGCTCTCTTTCACAACCTAAGTTTTGACATCTGCTTTGATTTGGCTGCTTTGGAGAGGGTGGTGAGGAAGGGAGCGTGTTCCTGGCTGTCCTTGGGGGATGCGGATCGATGCCGGCTGCTCTCTAGGCAGTCGTATGCCAAGAACTGGGGATGAGTGAAGCAGATTGGCCTGAGGTGAGATTCCCCGGTGGTACCAATCAGAGTCGCTTCTCTGGGTAGCCTTTATGCTAAAAGAAATAGTTTTTCCCTCTCGAAAATTTGAAGCTTGGACTGCAGCAGTATGAAGACTGTAAAAATAAACAGCTCCCATGTGTTTGCTGGTCTAATTTTCGATTTCAACTCAAATCACCTTTTTAATCTTGTGTTTTTTCTTTGGCAGCTCTCTCATAATAGGCAAAGTGGGATACTTGCCATCTCTGAGGCCACTCTGTTTAAAGAAATGTCTAATTTGTTGCCTCCTTCCTCTTAAAAGTAATAATCATAGTAATAATAAAAGAAACCCAGTGTGAGGCAATGCAATCAACCCTTTCTAGCATGTCAGTATGAAAACTTGTGAATAATTCAGCAGACTTGAGTGTCGCTAGTGGATCAGCTGTCAGTGCACCAGGAATCATGAGGAAGGGCAGGAAACTCCCACTTGTCACTTCTTTTCCTATTCCTCCTTGGAAAGTAGCACTGCTGTCCCCCAGCAAAGAGATGCTGCAGCTGCCACCCAGAAGCAAAGCTCAAATACACTGAGCAGGGTAGTGCAAATGCTAAGACTTCTCTCTGGGTCATGCCCTTTTAGTAAAAAAAGTAAACTTCTTTCCCCAGGAGGGGAGCTGTGCTGTTGGTAGAATCTCTAAGGTGTGTTAAAGAAGGGTCCCACTAGCTCCCTAAATTTGCCTTTTGAAGATCCTACAAAGCAAACAGCTAACTCTCTCAAAGCTTGAGTGTTCACATGGTGAAAAGTGAGGAAAGTCAATGTAAAAATTTTTGTTTTATAATGTACAGAGAGAAAATAGCCCTTTTCCATGTGAAAATTGCTTTGGAAATGTAAACAGCTATATATAAATGGACTTACTGGTTAAATTCTCAGAAATACATATTTGTGAAGTTCCCTGAGCTTCCTTTCACACAGTGCCCAGGGATGTAGTTTGGGCTGAGATTGGCAGCAGTTTCAAGCTGTGTTTGTACTGCTGCAGCTTGGAGATACTGATGGTGTTGGGAATCCAACAAGGACCCTTAGATCCCTCTGTGCTTGGCTTTGGGGACATGATGGCATCGTGGAGCTAGTACACCAAGAGCCACGACTTTTCCTGCAGAGCGGTATTTACCCAGGAGTGGGATTGAGCGGGAGGAAAATTGGTAGAGGAGAGTAAGCAGAGAACTGGAGGCGTTTCTTCTCTTTGGAAGAATGAGTCAGTGTTTTAGACGAATATTTGCTGACCCTTGGGTATGACTGGTGGCCATCAAGCCCTCTTCCAATCATTGGCTGAAATTAAAGAGAAGTTCAGAATCCTCTTTCCACTATGGACTTGGAATATACCTAAATTTGAGGGGAAAAAAAAAGTAATAAATATGGTTCACACTGCTAACAGGATAACTGGCATATGCCAAATTTTGGATTGTGAAGATCTTTGTGGATTATAGACTCCCTCAATTTCCCAAGAGGTCCTCCACTACTGTTTTCATATCAGCCAAATCTATACTAGGTATAAATTGCTTTGGGATCCTTGGGGTGAAAAGCTTGAGGTAAGTAAAGCTGCTGTGCTGGGTGTAATTATTTGTGAAGTGCCGAATGCTAGGCCATGCTTTTTATTTCTGTGGTGGGGAATTATGATTTCAACACAGAGATATGGCAGCTTTGGCATTGGAGGAAAAATATGTTCTGAGACTTTGATTTATGTTTTTCTATTCTCCTCTTTGAACATAAATAGGAGGGCAAGAAGGAGAGCGTGAATGTTTAGTGAGCGTGCTCAGGCACGGTAATTTATATTTAGGATGGAAACTGCAGGTTTATAGACCTGGTTAAGCAAGCTCCAGTTGCTCTGCTCTTTTCCTTACACCTGCTGGAATCATTTCTGACAAATCGTGCACTCTAATAAAAACATATTGGCGGGATGATTTAGAAAATATGCTGCAATCAGAGTAATGGCTGGATGTCGGGTGTACAGGGGAGCTAGTGGTCTTTATCTGGACAACTATTTTACACTTGTCTCAGGAGGTATAAGTCACTATAATAATGTGCATTTGAGGCTTTCAGCACATCCCAATAAGCACATATTTTACTGTATTGCCAAAGCTGGGAGCAGGCTGCAATTTTTCTGAGTTTAGAATGCCTAACAGGGTGTAGGACTTGGTCATTCCTAGACAAGTCCCTCCCTACCACCTGAGTCCCTCAGTCCTCGCTATCCGTCTGGAATTCACTAAAAGCTTCTCGGCCCCGTGGGCTCTCACCTCACACTTAGGTCCTTGGTTATTTTAAGAGTTGTGATACTGGCTGTAATTTCTATTGCAACAGGAGAGGGGTCCATTACAGGAACAAGGTCGCCAGCAGGGTTTAGGGCTGCAAGCCTGAGCGATGAAGGGCATTGTGTGGCAAAATCCACTCCTGAATCCCAGCTCCACCTGAGGTCTCCATAGCTTGATAGCAAGGATTATGTCTAAAAGGTGCTTTTTTATCGCCTACTTAATTGTTGTCCTTTGACCAAGCTCTTCTTTCAAATGCCTGTGGTTTGTCTACCCTCAGCTTCATTGCAGTAGCTCTTTATTCTTTTTCTCCACTCTTTTATTCTCTTCTCTTGCCCCAGAGCAGGGATTCAAAGCAGTAAATCCTCATGACACCTTTGTGCCAGTCAACCCTGTTAGTACTCAGGGTGCAGGTTGCTAACCCATATTTCAGCCCTTTTAATTAAAAAGTGTTTGAGACACACTTGTACCAAATATGCCCAACCAGTGCATTAATACCGCAAAGTTGGGGAAGCAGGAGCCAGAAGATGAATCACTCATCTGCTGTTTTATACATGTGGCAGTGAATTAAAGCCTTCCCTGGCATTCTGAGAGACTTGTAAAAACACTTTAAAAGTAGGAGGCAGGGATGTGTCTCGTGGTAAATGAGACCTTGGCTTGGTGTAAAGGGTGGAAAAAAACTCTTTGCACTTCTGACGGTGATGACTGCCTGGAGCTCCCTTTCCAAGTGATGTTTTAGGGAAATCGTCATATCTTGCATCCATGCAAAAGAACGCCTGTTGCTCAACTATTCAGTAATTCTAAAGTATAACATTGGAAATAATTGTAGTTTCAGTATTGTTCTGCTGAAGTTTTCTTTCTCATGCCCAAGGGTGATAGCACATCCCTCAAAATTCCTCTTAAGTTTGTATTAACTCACCTAGATGAAGTAAGAGTGCGTATAGTAGCCAGTTTGCTTTCTCCTTTCCTGTTGTAGGCACTTGGTGTTTTTTCTATTTTTTGTTTAATTTGAAAAACATCTTTCTTGCAGCATCTGAGAACTGACATAAAAAATATTCCTCCTCCACTTCAGTCTCCATAGCTACAAATGATTAATTAAAACTCCAAACCCTTTATATATGCCATCTTTTTTTCTCTCTCTCTTTTTTTTTTTTTTTTTTTTCCTCCTTTTTCCCGAGCTTTACTGCCAGCTGATTTTTGATTGCTACTGCAAGATAGGAACAGCTCAGGGTAAAACTTCTCAGGCAGACCCAATGATTCAAGAATTAATTTTTACCTTGTCCAAGGCAAATGTGAAGGAGAATTGAAGGGGAAACTTCTTTCCAATGAAGGCAGGGACGATTTGGTCAGATCACGATTTTCTGTTGTAATAAGCTTGGCAAAGCCTTGACAAGTTTGCAGGACTGTCTACAAGGAGCATTAAGGTTTGGAAAGCTGGACTGATTCTTGGTTAGTCACTGGTGGGGTCTGACCTTTAAAAGATGGAGGCTGCTTCTGGATGGTTTGTCCTATGTACTGAAAATAAGGGAGCAGGTCCTGCTTAGCCTAAATCTTTAGTCTTTCTTGACATTTTGTTCAAACTGCTGGCCTAAACTGGAAACTTTAATGAAACCCTTCTGGACTGTGGATTTTGGGAATCAAGGCAGAAATCTAAAGATCCTTGGAAGCCTGAAGGTGGACAGGGTGTAGAAATCCTGTTCTTCCAGATTAACCATGCTGCATGGGTTCCAGTCCTTTCCACCACAAGAAAGCTCCTCCTGCTTAAAGAAGCATAAATTTGTACAGAAAAACAGCTACGTGACTTCTGGTGGGTTCCTGGTATTTTGTGATAGCTCCGCAGTGTTGTGGAACGGGAACGTGGGCATCGCAGCACTCAGAATTGAGGAGTTTGCTAGCTAGGCATTCCTGTGTGCCTTCAGGTGTGCAAAAATATTACTCACTCTGTAATTCTCTGGCAGCAGATATATTGAATCCTGTTAGGAGCGTAATAGATATGAAATTAAACCAACTTCTTGGATCATTCACGTTTATCTTTTTATAATGCAACATCTACAGACATAAGGGGCTAAATGAATGAGAAAATTCCTTGCTAAAACAGTCGAATGGATCTTAGTGCCCCTGGGGTTTACTATGGTCTTCACATGAGATGAGAGCAGAAGGATTTGGAGTTCTTTGCTGAAGTTCCTCCTGTAAAAATGTGTATCTGACTTTTTCTCTTACCCTTTTCCAATATTTTCAAGTTAGTTTGTACACAGTGTGTGTGGCTGGTGCAGTCACACTGAGCAGCGTGCAGCTTTGGTCTTTAAAGAGCAACCACAACTTCAGTACGCAAACAAAACTTAACTGTGTGTGGGTTTTCTGTGCATCAACGAGGGCAAGTTGGCAGCATTTAGCATTGCTACTACTCTGAAGCCTTGCTGAAAAAAAAACAGGACCGAAAGCTGCTCTTTGCTCATCCCCTGTGCGTAAGTCTATAGATGCTTGTGTACAGCGTTTGCTCTGGCACGTTTGCAGCTTTCTCTTCCCTGATTACGGCACGGTTGTTTCCAGGCTGTTTTTCCTGCGTCCCCTCTCCCAGCACTGAGTCACTGCTCTGTGGGCGTCACTGAGTGCGTTTGATGCCACCGCGCTCTTGCAGGCAAAACCCAGCTGAGCAATTCCTTAGATGTTTTATATAACGATCAATGAGGCTCTTGCAGTGTCATTGCTGTCCTGGTCACCTTTGTTAGGCTCGCGCTGTAATTAGGTTGTATGTAGGAAGAGCAGGAGTTAACCGGCCAAATTTATGCTTTCTGGGAATGGATACATTAAAATTTGCAGAATTTCGTTTAAGATCAACATCAGGAAATTGTTGACCTGATCTCTGTCTTTGGCAGCTTTTTGTCCAGACTGTTTTCTTTTTGTTATTTTAAGGAAGAGTTTTATGCATTAGCTTAAAGGTGTTCTTGAGGGCTTGCATAGAAGGTGAGCCTCTGCTGAGCATAAAATCAAGCACAAAAACTTCATGCAAAGTTCTTGCAGGAGCCAGATATCTGGTCCAGCTAAAAAATAGTAGTTCATTCTCTTGGATTAAAGTCATTCCAGTACAAGGATGGTAGACAAACATATATCAAGAAGGAAACGTGTATCATTGAATCCTGAGGGAAGACTCAGCTTCTTCAGCTCCTGGTGCTGGTATCTCCAATGCAAATGGATATTTCTGCTCAGAGCGAATGTTTGGGTACAGTGATGGGGAAAATCAAGCTTTGCTTTCTCCAAATAGCAGTTTAATCCAGCCCTTCAACTCCACAATACCAAATGGAGAGCCTTTGAGCAGAATCAAAATTCTCATTTTTCTTTAATTTTTTTTTTCTCCATCTGGATACATTAAGTTTCCATCCTGGAAAGGAGGAAGGGCAGGAAGGAGGTGAAAGCACTGCTGAGTCCCTGCAGTGCTTGCTAATTGCACTTTGTATTGCTCAAAATCCAATAAAAAATATGAGTTAAAGGAGGCTGATGTGAGAAAACCCCACAAAAGAATGGGTGGCCAGGTGGGGATCCTATCAAAGATGATGATTTTCATGGTTTTTCCATAGTTTTCCTCCTTTTTCTTCTCTCTCTCTCTTTTTTGAGCTGAGCTTTCCCCTACTGGTTAAATCTCTTTTGCCCTCTGCTCGCAGCAGTGCCAGGCTTTGAGTCTCAGTTAGGTAGCGTAACATGAATTTTGACTTTGGGTATTGATGGGTACTTGACCGTATTGATTTGCACAGCAGAACGAGCAGTCAGCCTTTTCTGTCTGTCCGTCCTTGCCTTGCAAGGTGAGGATTTCACTGGACTGCCATTGCACCCCATCGCGTGCCCTTCCCGCAAGCGCTTGCACGAGGTGGGTGCTACTGTAACCACAACCCTTAACAAAACTTTCCTGTTTTCTTTGCAGAGTTGCAGCCCTGCGTGCTGGACACTTTCCTGAACTTCGTAAAAAATAAAGAAAGAAATAATAAGAAAAGAAACAGAGACACCACAAGAACTTATGGCTTGCATTTTTAAAAGCCTTTTTTTTTTTTTTTTCTTTTCTTTTTTTTTTTTTTTGACAAGAGTGCCCTTTGCTGGGAGCTACGCTACCCTCCCAGCATGGTACCTGCCAGCCCTCAGCAGCCTCTCCCTGCAAAGAGCCGCTGCTTTCAAGCCTCCTGAAGGAACCTCGTGCAGCAAGAGGCTCCTCATCAGCAATTCCTCTGCAACCTTCAGGCCGTGCTTGCTGGCTCCGGCCCCCGGCCTTTTCTTGCTGGCCCGTGCAGTGGTTTTATCCAGCCCTTGGAGCCCGTCCAGCTGTACCTGGCTGTGTAGCAAACTGTTTTATTTTACTGGGAAGGGTGTCTCTAAGATGGGATTTGCACAATGCAAATGCCTATCTATGTGTATATATTTATACATGTTATAAATATTACATCTTGCTTGTACATATCCTCCTCCAAGCCTGCTTGCCACACTTACTCCTGCCCTAGCCTCACCCCAGCATGTCATGTAACAGCCCTGGGTGAACCTGGGGGAATCTGCCTCTTACGTGGTCTGGGAGACCGTGCCAGGAGCAAAAGGCACAAAAAGAAATTCCTAAAACAATAAAAACAAAAAGAAAGGCAGTTAAGTGGCCAGCATCTGCCAAGGTGCCGGGGGGAGCGGGGAGCTGTTGCGCTCCACGTTGGAAGTGGCAGGAGTTGGGGTTTGGTGCGAGGATGAGGGGCGCTAGGACTAAGGCAGCGCTCTGAAAACGAAGAGAAAAGGGTGTAAAAAAAAAATAGAAAATAAAAAATAAATAAAAAGCAGGCGGGGGGTGCGGGCAGCGGGGCGGGGCGGCGGGAGGCGGAGCGCGGCGCGGGCGGCAGCACCGCGGGGTGCGGAGCCGTCGGAGCCGCGGCCGCGGAGCGCCCCGCGGGCGGCGGCACCATGAACCAGACGGCGAGCGTGTCCCACCACGTCCCGTGCCAGCCGCCCGCCGCCGCCAAGGTAGGAGCCTCCCCTGCGCGGGGCGCGGAGGCTGCGCGGGGAGAGCGCCGCTGATTCAGCGCTCGCGGTGCGGCGAGTTTGCAGTTTTGCAATAGTATCCGCTCGACGCGGCTTAAAAAGGGAGGCAGCGGCGGATCGGGTCGGTTCGGGGGTTCCCGCCTGTGCGGGAGGTGCGCGGGGTGCCGCGGAGCGGCTCGGCCGGCGCGGGGGGAACCTGTCCGAGCTCCCTGCGCCGCTTCTGCCCCGATCCAACCCTCCATCCACCTTGCGGCGGAGGTGCCGGGCCCCGGGGTGCTCCAATGCAACACCCGATCGGGTCTGTGTCCGCTAAGAAGTACCGCTGTAGAAGTAAGTACTTTTATTTATTTATCTCTCCCCCCAAAAAAACAAAAAACAAACATAATAACGCAATCAGTGCCCCTCTATTTGGTTATCCGTTCTTAGTTCTGAAAGTCCCAGAAGAACAGATTTTCTCCTGGTGTGTTTCGCGTGTCACAAAATAACGTGAAAGAAGAAAAGTTTGTGCGGGGTTTCAGCGCTTCAGCGTGGCACCGTGCTGGGCTGCTCTGGCCTGCGGGCAGCCAGGGAGAGCAGGGAAGCGCTTCTCCCCTTGGAAAGGAGAAATTGGAGATGCTATTTTCTACATATTTGCGCTTTTTTTTTTTTCCCCCCAAAGGAATAGGCAAATCAGGTGCACTGTGCTAGCAAATTGTCTGTTAGGTTTCATACAGTTAACTGCTGGGAATGAAAATCGCAACTCAGAGCTGAGGCAGGAGGAGATAAAAGGTATAAATCCCCTATTAAAAATGTCATTTTTTAATAGAGGCTACATTAGGATTCCCAGCGTGCTGTCCATAACGTGCTGTGCCGCTCACAGGGGGACGCAGTGAGGACTGACCTGCGTCTCAAAGGGCTGGTCGTGGTGTGGATAATGACATCCACCGCCCGTAGTGGCCAGTTACCCTGTGCTCAAGCGTGCGAGGTCACGGGGAGTGAAGAATTGCAGTTGCTCCTTTCAGAGAACCAGCATTTATAGCATCAAATCACGCAAATCCTCTGCATGTCTGTCCCAGCAAGTCCTGGGGAGCACCGTGCAGTGTGGTGCTCGCTCAGTGAAGCAACCCGCTGTCCAAGCCGGTGCACCCAATGCTAGTTTTTCACTGACAGCGACATTTATTAAATTTCACTGGACTTCTAAGCCAAAACAACAGCAACAAAATGTCAATATGCCATTAAAAAAAAAAAAAAGTCAGTCAATAGTCTTCAAAAAGAGAGAACATGATTCAGAGCCTTCCAGACATGGGTCCATTATACATCCAACATAGTAATATGGATACCATTAGAAAACTGTCTCATTTTTCTGCTCTTAATTTAATATGTCAGGTGTAAAATGTGCTTTATAAATAGTTTCAAGTGCTGCTATGCTAAGCAGATGGATACTCCATTACAAAGTATATATGACACTAGACAGGTAGTAATTGCCCTAAGGTAATGGGGAACTAATAATGAAAATTATTTCTAAAATATGCCATTGGAGACCAGAAAGTATTTCTGAAATATGCCACTAGAATATGCCAGAGAAATATAAGTTACATATTAACCCTGTCTTGACAAGAAACATGGTGAATTCCAACAATTGCGAAAGCACCAGAAAACAAAGTTAGAGAGAAATTTTATACCCACTAGAAGGTGTAGAGCCAAGTGTTTCCCAGGCCAAGGGAGCAGTGGAGAAGGGCTGCAAGTTTGTGGGATGTAGGGGAGCTATTCACTAGTGATGCTGCAGATCCGTGTGGAGATGCTGGACAAATGACCAGTATGACTCTGTCGCCTGAGAACTCTCTGTAAATACAAGCCCAGGAGCTGCGGTTCCCATCTGGAGGCACTTGGCTCCTTTAGGGAGACAGATGCTCGTACACAGGGATGTCACCCCATCTCGGAGCCTTCCTGCATGGATAAGAGCCTGAGATGGAGCACGGAGCCCAGTGTGGTTTCAGAGACTCAGAATCACGTTGGCAGAGCAGGTCTAATTCTGTAGGAAGAAAAGCCCAGAGATGCCAACTCCCTCTGCATTAAATGCAAAATCCCCTCAAAAAGCTGCCTTTTGGCTCTAAGCTGTTTCTCAGCTGCTCTGAAGGGGCTGCAGGGAGCTCCCCACCTTGCTAGGGGTGCTGTAATGATCTTGGAGAGCCTTAAGGAGAAATTTTAGGGGCTATCTGTGAACGCTAAATACCTGCCTCATTTCTGTGTCTATAGCCTTGACTTCGGAAGCCCGCGCTAGGGCCGTGAACCTGTTTTTGTTCTTTAGATTCTTGACTTATCTTGTCAACACTGCAAATAAATTAGATCTTTCAGAAGAATCACTCTGCTGTTGTGCACTTTTATGTCATACTAATAGCTGTTTCTTTATTTGACACAGAGAAAAGGTCTATTAAGGCGTTATTGACTTTTTTTTTGGGTGGGGGGGAAGGAAAAAAAAAGAAAAGAGTTATTTACTGCTATAAATTCTTTGAAGCCCCAAATCTGTGCAGAAATTACAGATACTGCAAAATACAAATACACTAATGTCTTGATGTTTACACAGTCAGGACTACAGTTTGCACTTATTAAAAAAGGAGGAGTTAAACTAATATTTCTGTGGTTTTCCACATTCTTTAAAAATAAAACATTCTCTACCAGATCATGACTGTTTATCAACCCAATATTGATCTGACTGTGAGCTGGATCACGGACATGGCTCCTAAATGGCATTTCAGAAGCATATAATTACTGTATAATATAATATGTATGTTAGACCCTTTTACTCAACTCTTTCCTCTTCTCTGCCATCTTTTCATTTTTATTTATTTATTAGCTTTTAGGTTGTAAACTTTAAAGAGCAATTTACATCAGGATCAGTTTTATTTTCGATGACTTTTGACCAGTAGCTGCTGGAAGAAAACCAAATCATTAAGATGTAGTAAAAAAAGAGAAAATAGGGACAGAAAGAGGAAGATACGTTATTGAATCTCAATAAAGAATAGCATGGTGTCAGCATGGTTGTGACTTGTAGTCCACAGTGAATTCGAGCTGCAGTTGCCCAGCAAACTCATGAGCTAAAATGGAAATCGTGGGAGTCATTCCTGGAGGGGGAATGTGGTTTTGTCAGTGGGTCATGTTTGTTGGTGGTTCCCTGCACATACAAATTGCTAATACAATTTGTTAACGCATTTTCAAAACCTCCCATTCCTGATTTCACGCTCTTCTTGTAAAAGCCTGCAAAGCCATCAGCAAAAAGCTTGAATGCTTGATAGTTCTACGTGTTTAACTATATATACTGCTTCTGTGCTATAGATTTAATATATCCAGATATAGACGCAAACAAACACACTGGCATATTTTAAGATAATTGCAATCTATAGCTTTCCATGCTAATGATAGTGCTGAGAGTTTGATAAAGGCAATCGCTGTAAAGCTACTATATACAAATATGCATGACCATTATGATAAATTGTATTTAATAATAGGTTAGTTCTTCTTTGCTGGCTTGTACTCATATAAGAGTTTTCCTACCACAAATCATTACGTAAAGACATATGACATTAAGTTTGTTTCTCTTTGAAGCTCCTAAAGATATGGGTCTGTGAATGTTAGATAACACTTTCCTGAAAGGATACCGAGGATACATGAGGAATTTAATCTTTCTTAACCTTTAATCCCAAACGGTTTTGCTAAACACATTTAAAGAGAATTTTGCACTTACTCTGTTTCTTATTTCATCCTGAAGCATGGTATGGTAAGCCTTGCATATGATTTACCAGCTAAAAATTGTTCTAGAAAGTTATTAGAATTGTTCATGTTTAAAGATTTTTAATCTGAGTTCCTCCATGATTTTTATAAATGACTAAATGATACGGCCTCCAGGTTAGCGACTGTGCTGTGTTAATCATTTGATAGTTTTTTGGATCAGTGACTTGGACTCCTCATGAGTATTGATAGCACCCAGCATTACTGGCACTGTGCGCCAGGATCAACGAGGCATCGTATGTACTTACAGATTATCCTTTATAATTCCCCAAAATGAGGTACCTGATCCGAGCAGAATGCCTCTGGGGCTTTTCATTTCAAAGAGATAGAAGATGTATAGGTGCCTTACGTGACCAGCGAGGAGTGTCAAGAGCAATGCACAACATTCGCTGACCCAAGGAACCTAATGAAGGGCAGCACCTATAATCCCATTTATTATTATTAGTGCGCTCTGTATGATCCGAAGAGATAAATTAATGCAGCTGCTGCAGACCAGGGCATGAGCCATTTCATCTTAAAGTTAGCATATAGAGTAGTCTGAGTGAATTGCCATTTCTCTGGTCACAAGGTGAGCACGAATGCATGTAGGAACAAGGCAGCTCGTCCCCCCATGCAGAAATGCTAGAGGCTGGTGTGGTTGAGTCTGTGAGGGAAGGACTAGGGCTGAAGAAGGATGAAAGTCCCGTGTCAAGGATGCTGGTCTGGAGCTCCTGACCCCTGAGAGCATGTGACTGAAACTTCAGTTTGGAAACAGGGAAACTGGAACTGAAAAAACCTGTGACTCCACAGCAGAGACGGCTGTTGAGTTTAAGGCAGTGAATGTCATTAGTCAGGGCAAAGGTGCACAGGGAAGAGCAGCTTCATGGCTGTTTTACAGATGGTGCAGAAGTAGAGATGATCTACTTGTATTTTTTTTAACCAACGTTTACCTGTTTGTATTTTTTGCATTAGACTGTTGTTGCCATATAACTCTGCCCTTCATCACGAGCGAAAAATAGTTCTTGCAAGCCACCCAAGCCTTCTTGTAACCGAGCGGGAGGGCTACTGTAAATACTCATAGAGCAGATTCCATATACCTACATAACTAGAGTGTAGTTCACATGTGTCAAGTCAGACTTTTAGGACTGTGTTTCTTTTCTTGATTGTACTCATACAAAGCTTAAACAGGTCGACGGAGACTTTGGAAAGAGTGTTATTGCAGGGGACTATTGGAAGAGGGGGAGGGCAACAGACAGTGACCGTGAGTGATTTGTTCAATGAAATACAGACAAAAAGCAGATGGAAAAGTAGCTGAAGAAGTAGATGATTTTAAAGGGAAGATGGATCCCTGGGATGATGGTCTTTAAGAGGTTAAGGAGTGAAAAAAGGGAGGACATAGCAGTGGGAGCAAGGAAGATGAAGAGCCAGGATGGCTAAAGTGGAGGTTTAGCGGAGTACATTCACACCTGAGGCAGAAGCGAAAGTTGCAGAAAGGTGACCACAGAGTTTAGGATATGTTTTACTATTTTCTCCTTTGAAGGGAATCAGCGGGATCTCAGGAAAGGAAGTGGAAACTGAAGGAAGGAAAGATCTGAGTGAAGCCAAGGTGGTCAGGATTGTAACAATACAGTCCAGCTAAACCAAAGTAGAGTTATTAAGACAGCACAGCAGAGCTGTGGGGGGTCCCACAGATGTTCCCTTCTTCAAGAGCAGGGGCATGAAAGCAATAAAGTCAGGTTGCTTGGCGAGAAGCACACCTGGAGAAGAAAAGGGAGAATGAGGATATGAGAATGAGAAAGGAGAGAGCTGGGGATAAACGTGACGTTTTCATTGCAGGCAATCATGGGAGTGAAGAATACTGGTGCGAAGGGTGGTCATACAGGGGGCTGCAAAGAGAGGAAGCGAGAAAGCTAGAGGTGAAAATCAGAATTGCAAATAGAGAGTGTGTGCGAGTCCTAAATTTGTGCTGGGTATGGGTAACAGAGATCAAGGTGGAGAGAGGCTGTAAGGAGCAGATGGAAATGCTTATGGAAAGGAAAGGAGACGTGACTCTCTGGGGTGAGTCTACAGGAATTTGGCTTACAGCACTAAGGCAAAATCTGAGAGGGGAGAAACTTGCTATCTGTATCATGTATGGGGAAAGGTTAAGCACTGGAACAGATAAAGAGCTGCTTAAATCACTACAGCCCTAACCACCAGGTTGTAGCGTATAAAAGTGAATATTCCAATAACAGCAGTAAGCCTATTATTTCTTGTAAAGACTAAGAAACATTTGTAGGTAAAAGATATCAGATAGAGCCAGCCAGTGACAATGTTGCAGTGAGTGATGCCTTCAAATTCTTATGTTAACGCAGTTGCAGAGAAACCCAGTTTGAAGCTATTTGCTTAATATGCGTGTGAGATGCTGTGATTTACAGCAGCTAACTTCAGGGGCGCTTAATGGGTTGCTAAGCCTGGGCAAATTGATGCTATTATACTAAAGGGCAGCATTTAGGTTGTTTTATTTTCCTAGAGCTGGAGAATTAAGGAGCAGCCACATGACAGCAGTTAGTATCACATTCGCTTTAAAGTTCATATAATGAGAAAGGATGGACCTTGGCTTCCTCAGACTGGACTGCTGTTGGTGACGCAGGGAGGCAGTAAATGCTCCATCCTCCTTAACTTGAAGGGTTTTGCCTGGGCTTAAGCTGAGATTTTTTTTCAAGCTGTGGTACTTGCTGCCCCAAAATCTATTGGGTTTAAGGTAAAACAGTGTCTGAAGCGCTTGGCTCCCAGTGTTGGGTGCAATCCCACACAGGGAAGCAGCTTTCCCTGGTCTATCCCTGAGGAGCAGTGACCTGCCCAAAGCCTTGGGGTGTCCCGCACCATCACAGTGCAGTGACAACCTGGGCATGAAGAAACCTTGTGTTGAAATACTATTGATTTATCAGCCTTACTTAAGTTTAAAAAGTTGTGGTTTCAGCAATATAAAGGCAAGCACCTCTGCATAGTTCTCCCTGGGTATTGGAGATAAATAGCAGGTTTTGGTTTTGAAATAAACTTTTTTTTTCTTTTGTAAAATCAATTGCTTAGGCAGGAAAATTCCTGACTTTCCAATTAAGCAATTCATCTAAAAGAAATCTTTTTTCCCCCCCCTTTCCTTTAGAGCATTAAACACTTACTCAACTTGAAAGCTGCATCTGTCTGCCAGTGTGGGATTAATGCCACAAACATTTTTCTTCACATTTGCTGCAGTGATGACCTGCAGACATGAGCATCATTTTAAAAAATAGGTTTTATAATTCCTCGCATGCAATAACTGATAGCCAAAATCTGGTTCTGTTTTCCTTTATTTTCCCCATGCAGAGACAGCAATGTCTGATGATCAGAATAAGGCTTGGGAGCTGGTTTCTTTTCAGCACGCCTTGATTTGCTTACACCTGCCTGTTCCCAATTAGCAAAAGTATGAAATAAATAAAAAGTGATTAAGAAAATCAATCTAATTGCTGGTCCTTAAATCACAGCAGCAAGTTTGGGCTCCTTCCCTGCAAAATTACGTTACTCTGCCTTGATCACTTATCAGCCCCCAAAAATCAGCATCAAGACTGGTCCCAGGGTGTTTGCCCATCACTCATGTTTTCTCCAAATCATGATTCCAGCATCTCTGACTCACTGTGAGGCAGAATACACTGTTCATCGACTCCGTATCTTAACCTTGAGGTTGGAAGCAGGATGTTGCTCTTCTGTGTTTGCCCCTCGGGGCATGTATTAGATTCTGGGGCTTGTAAGGTTCCTCTCTCCCCCTCTCCTGCTAATCCAAACCCATTAAAGCATCTTAGCAGCTCTGAAGCAATTGATGGATGCTGTAATTTATACACATGTCAATAACTCTGTCGTTGATACTTTTCTGTACAAGACACAAAGTCTAATAGTGGGGACTCAAGACAGGAGAGTTGGGGGTAGGATTGCAAGCGTGAGCACATCTGATGGAACAGCCGTTATCCAGGGAGAGATCCTCTTTCTGTGCATTTTTTGCTGAGCTCTCCTGGGGGATTAAGGCTGTTTCTGCTGTTTCTTCTCAGGAGGTGACTTTCTCCTGACTTTCTGCAGCCCAGGAGACCTCCCAAAGGCCAGATAGACTGACAGACGCCAGCCAGGTGCTGCTGTGAGCAGTGTCAGGCGCTCAGCCTCTGACCTGATAGAAAAAGCTGGCAATTACGGGTGGTGTAAATTCCCCACAGTTGCCTTCAGTGAAATCTCACTTTACGTCCACCACAAGTACTTTTTCAATAGATCTAGTCTAGAATTTGAGAAATCTGTGCTTTAAAATTCAACATCTGTAATGTGTTTTCTGGGAACATTAATGTCTCAGAAACTTAGTTATGCAAATGTTTGCAAAGGGCAAACAAAAGCACAGTGAAAACAAATCCATAAAATAATTAAGGTAATATTGGTGTTTTTCTCTTTTTACAGTATTTGCTCCCCTTTAAACATTCCCCAAACTCTCTGGATGTTTATTTCTCCTCAGTGATTTATAGAAAACTCTGAAGAGCCTGGCTACATCCCTAGTGAGATCATATTTGTTAAAGAAATCCCAACAGGCCGCTGATGCCATTTTAAGACATAAGCTATTTGGCAATATTTTGTAGTTGTGCTTAGCATTACTAGCGTAGTTAGAAGTATGATACTGAGCATCATTTTGTTCTAAAGACATTGATTTTAAGTCCCTTGGTTATTAGTGGACGGCTTGGACCTGTGATTTTCAACATCACTACTAAATTCACAGTGATTTGGTGGTTATGATGTGAAACGTGTTTCAAGAATTGTAACTGAATTGTTTCTTTCCCCCCTGTTTTCAATGAGATTTTTTTCATCTGTCAGTTGTTTCCTGTTATACCAGTTGACCAAAAACTCTGCTGGGTCATTGAACTCATCTGGAACTGCAGAAGTCAAGTTCTGACTGAGCTTTAGTGATGGGAAACATTCGAAGAGCCGAGAACAAGGAGGGATGGAGAGATGCCACAAACATCAGGAAAGCTCTTCTCTATTTTATGCGCTAGCCTCAAAGAGAGATCTACGGGCTCTAGGTGTCCCTGCTGGAGCAGGGGGGTTGAACTAGATGATCTCTAGAGGTCCTTTCCAACCTTAAGCATTCTGTGGTTCTGTGATTCTGTGATCTCCAGTTCCCCACCTGTACTGAGGCTGGAGCTGCAAAAAAGTGGACATGTTTAGAGTCCCCAGAAAAGTGTTCAGGATGAGTGTTATGCCTCAAATTGTTTGTGGAAGCAACTCTGCTGATACTGCAGGCCGAATTTGGGTCACCACGCCTAAGAAGATTTCTGGTTTTGTAGTGCTATCTGCATTTTTTTTTTTTTTTGCATGGAATATTTGAAAAAGCTTTTAGGTTTCAACTGATCCATTCCCTTTCCCTCTGAAACCCATTTTTATATGAGTACAAATAAAAATATCTCCAGATCTGAAGTTTAAAGTCATTTCACACCTCACTCTGTTGTGGAAAAAAATTAGCATTCAGGATTTTCAAAAACTTATTTGTAAGGTTGAGTGAATCTTACCAAAATTTGTGTTTTCTTCTGCATGCGTCATCCTACAAGTACAGCATGTACGAAGCCCTACAAAATGGGGCCAGCATGGATTGTATCTTACAGAAATAAAAAGGAATGAGTTTGAATGAAAAAATAAAAAGGGAAGCAAGACTTTTATGTTTCATTTTTAAAATGTAATCTAAAATGTCCTATATACTCCCTTTTGATGAATGCTGCACACACTGCAGAAAAAAAAATGCACTGCAAGACTTTGGAAATGTGCCTGTAACTGATACAGTACTTTTTGGATAGAAACTTATTTTTCGTGGTACAGTGTTTAAAAAAAACACTAATAATTCACAAGCATTCTTCTTGATCAGCTCGATTATTTTTTGAAGAGCAGTGTGGTGTGCTCCTAGTTCCCCAAGGTTTCCTCTGTATTGCAATTGTGAAGAAAGCAGACTCTGTGTCTGAAATGTTGCAGATCAGACTTTAATGATGTCAATTTAGAAAATAGGAGGGAAATTACTAACATTACAGGTTTCTGCAAGTTTTGGCTTCTGTATAAAACTGCTTCTAATGATAACCAATGTGATCGTGTACACTGACACACTTTGCATTTACATTTTAACTTTCTGAAATAGGAAGGTGCACACTTACTGGTACAGACTATGTGGAGCCGCATGCGGTGTAGGCATCGTTCCCCAGAATATTACTGCTTGGCATGCAGGCTGACAAAGTCTCGTAATGTCAAAACTTAAATTATTAAATAGCTGCAATTCTCTTGTAACAAATCCAACATAGATTAATAGACATAAAAGAAAGTATGTTACAGATGAAGTAGTTGAGTAAATATATCATCTACGTGGTTGATAAAGTAGCCAAATTACTGTAAACAAACAATAAGGCATCTTATAGGAAATATCTCAGAAAAGTTGTGTATTTGAAGAGTAAAAAGATACATGCAGAATGTAAATATATAAAGGAAAAGGAGTGTGTGGCAATTGCTTCTGTGATGTGTAGGTTCTCTGGATCATCTGTCTAAAATAAAGTTGATGTTGGACAGTAATGAATATCCCCACTCATGTGGAGCAATTCATGGCAGGTGACAATCAATGTAACATGCATACAATGCGTTTCTGCCTTTGAAGAGTTATAATGGGAAGATTTCTGTGCACTGTGATGTGAAAATGTTCTGTAAAAGCAAAACATCGAGTCTGCACACATCATTAATCAGCTGTAAGCCCTCTTAATGCATAATGGGGAGAGAAATCAGAGCTCCTAGGGAGCCCAGGCCCGCAGAAGGTTGCTTCCCTGCCAGATTCTGAATTCTGCCCAAACGGCAATTTTTTTATCATCACCTCTAAGCTTTTGTGCTTTTCTAGAAAGTATCCAAGCTGTGACTAATCAGCCTCAGCCTCTAAGGCTGAAGATGTCAAATACATGGCTTTATGCCAAAAGGTGTTGGTGGAAGCAAACAGGCGGCCAGCCAACGCTGTCTGCCAACCGGGGGCTCAGTGCCATCAACAAGGGAGAGAGCTGATACTCTTCGAGATGTGACTCAGGTGGAGTCATGTTGTAAAATAAAGGCTTATTGGATCCATGGTGCAGGAAAAGGTGATAATTAGATGTACACGTAGTGGCAGCGATGTCCTCGGTAGCACCTTCTCCTCTCTAACTAAGGCAGCTTGGAAGGAGTTGAAGTAGCTGGATGTCCTGGGGGATCCTGTGCTGCTCTGACTTACTTTTTCTCTTCCTATTGTATTTTTCATATTACTTCCAGGGGAGGATTCTCATCTAGATCTAAAGGTAGTGGTAATGAGTTGAGCTGATGAAACTTTCAATAGAAAAGGGTAGGAAAGGAGCTATAATAATGTCATTGTGTGCAGTAAACTTATAGGCCTGCTTGTAAGTACAAAATTCCTGTTTGTTATGTTTGCTCAAAATGATGTTTAAAAGGAAAAAAAAAAAGAAAAAAAAAAGAAAAAAAGGAGAAATGAGCAGAAAGCTCCCGAGAAAATGAAGACAGTAACAACTCTTCTCAATTCAATACTATTTCATGTAACTCATTTATTCATTATGATTTATGGAGAATATTGGTGGCTCAGAAAGCTAGAGAATAGGCTGGCTTTATCTTTTTAATAACAGACCTAACCCCGCAATCGTTATTTAATTAAAGCTTCTTTTCAGGGTTTTTCTTGTATGTAGTTTCCTGTATATCTGTGGTATTTAGCATCTTGTATAGGTGACAATTTACACTTAAAAAAAAATAAAGAAACAGGCAAATTCTTGCCTCATGTCAACATGATGAACAATTTAGCATATTAATTCCCTTTTACAGCGGGACATGGAGGCAAAAGAGGCGTAGATGGTTGGTACCAGGCTGCAAGGAATTAGTGCTAAAAATCGCTAGACTTTGAGGATTCCTGTCTCATTTCAGCACCCAGTTGAAGTACAATAATACATCACAGGCTTTTTGCTCATTAACTCTATCAGATTGCCATAATTTATATTTTGTCATTCAAGAGAAAACAGACGGGAAGTCCTAAAGATGTAACAATAAAATGCAGCAGAATAAAAAGTTCGTCGCTAAACTTGGAACTACCAGTGTGGCTATGTGCAGGCATGGCTTTGCTTTGTAATTAAATCCAGGAGAAAACAGCAGAATAAAGTTACTGGAATGCATCAGTCCTGGGATTTGGCCTTCTGTGGTATAGTTTGATGGAGCACAGCACTTTGACCTGGTCATGGGTTTTTTTCTGAGAAAATTGATGTTTAGCAACAAAATGTAAGATGAACTTATGCAAGAAAAGGGAAAACACAGAAGCATAGTTGTAGAGCTGGTAATAGGAAAGAAAATAGGTAAAAGAAAAAGTATGAACAGAAAAGTTTATAAAACCTCGGGGAGAAAAAAAGAGAGAGTTAGATGGCGGAAACTCAGCAAAATGCTGAAAATCACCCCATTTAAGGGAGCTTCAGACACCCATTTTTCCCCACCAGATGACAGCTCTCTGGTCAGCAGAGACCTATCAGGTCATGAGCTTTTTAATCTTTGCATAATTGCTGATTAACTCTAGTTATCTGTGTGAATAGTAGTCAATATTATATATACTAGATGGTTATTACCGCTCTGTCCTGCCTGAGCAAAGTGACCTAGCAAACAAGTGCTGCATATCCTTGCATGAGCAGCCCCAGAGATGCCAGTCTCGTTTGTTTTTAAAACCACTGGCAAAAAATCTCATTGATTTTAAGACATTGATTGATTGGATAGGTATGTATGTTATTTAAGTAAGCCCAATATTTGCAGATAGGACAAGCCCAGCTGAATGCTGTTCATGATCACATACTTTCCAGCACTTACTACTTCACTGAGACTTGCTTGTAAACTTACTGTGTTCCATTTTAAAATGACCAGTTTCTTCTAATTTTCTGTTTGATTTTTTTGTGGTCTTCATTAATAATGGTGCTATGTGGAAATCCAAGAGATTTTTAGATTGGATTATTACACTTTATTTCCCTTTCTACTTTTTATGGCTTGCATCTTTCAGAAACAATATTCCATTGAATAACATTTAGTATTTATGCCTACTTTCCTTAGGGAGGAGCAAAAAAAATTAAATTGCTGTTGTACTTCTGAATTGAAGGAATTGGGCTTTTTTTTTTATGTTTCAGCCAGATTTTTTATTATTTACTTTCACCTTTCCTCCATATATAAAATATTCTTAAACTTGGAGGAGATATACTTAGAAAATATTATTAGCATGAATAATTTTTAATTATCTTTGCCTTGTCAAAATAATGATCTGTTGTTTTAGTTATGATCTTCATTACTGTGTGAAGAACACAGAATTAACAAAAAATAATAAAGGCATCTAATGAAAATCTTCCCTGTCCAATCCTATGTGACTGACCTGTCTGTCTTTCAGTGAGAAATGCTACCGAGCTGGAAAATCTATCTGGCTAGGTCTCTGCTGAAAGAGTTTGAATTATGTTTCTTAATAATGCAGCTTTATATTTAGTGGAGCCTTGCAAAGATTTTGCCCGTCTTTCCCTGAAGGCAAGGGATATGATCGAAGTTGCCTAACCTCATGAAAGCTGGTATTGTTGAATGTAAATGTATCAAATGATCTTATTAGGGAATTTGATAATACTCACAACTTTCTCGAGACTGACTCTAGGGCTTATTGGATACATCCATTCTCTGCAGAATTGCGAATATGCTGGAGGAATATATAGTGTGTGTAATGGATGCCTTAGTAGCACGATGATGAAATATGGGTGAAATCAAACAGTAGAGCTAGAGTAATTGTTGAAATTTGCTGCAGATGCTGTGTATAATTGGTAAATAAGTGCTAGTAATCAGAGTAAAAAGAGTTGGAGCTTGATCGTTTCTGCCCCTGGGTTTGTATGCTTGCAGTATCTGATTTTAAATTGGTATTTGCAGTTCGTGGTTGCACAGCAATGATTACACTGAGATCAAACTTGAGGTGGTCTCCTCTACAGGAGAAAGAATATCTTGAGTGCTTCATTACTTTGAGGTAATACAAAATAATGGTGACATGGTGGAGTGCGATGACAGGCAGCTCCCCTCGGTCTTCTACTCTTAGGTTACACTTGCATAGCTGGCCAGGACACCATTAAGAGTAGTGGCCTGCCAATGCTTGCATCAATTTGAATTCTGGCTTATATATATATATTTTAATTGCTGTGAGATTCACTTCAGTTTAACACTTAATTAATTAGTTGCCTAACTGACACACAGTACTATAGCAGTCATTTTGATTAATAGTTTTGCCGGTTAAAAAAACACCAGGCCCTTTTGCTATGGTTGCGCATGATGATGGAAAGAGAGGCTCAGTAGAGATGGGCCAAGGGAACATATCTTGCTTCTGTAGATGCATGCAGATAGGGCGGCCAGGTCAGTCTTCTGGAAGAACACGTGGCAAGCTAGCTGAGGAGACCAGTCCATGAACATCCAAGAGCTTCAGCCCTCTAAAGGATGGGTATCATCTGCAGGCAATGCAGATGATGCATTGATTGATGCGTGGGCATCTCTTGGGAGCCTCCGTCCAGAGCTCCAACCTTGAGGACATCTCTGGGCCAGCTGGAGACCAGCATGAAGGCTGGGGCAGCTCCATGTCAGGGCTGATGGTGCAGCCACAGGCTCTGAGGGAAACTGGCCACCAGGCTCTAGTGTCTTCTCTATGTTGCTACACCAGGAATTCCCAAAAACCTTTGTAAATCAGGTATTTCTACTAAATTTATATCAAAGCCTCCCATATCTGTAAGTATTAAGAGGTCTAGTTTGAGTGAGTCACTTTGTTCCAAAGAAGTTTCTTTGGGAACAAAATGAAGGCTTTTTTCCTTCTTTTCTTATTAATACTTTACTTAAATATTTATAAATAGGAGCGTCTGTGTTGTACTTTGAAGCCAGACTGTTTCTCAGATTTGTGTTAGTGTCCAGATCTGTCACTGTAACATCCTAAATCCTTTAATTAGGTTTGCCGGTTCATAAGCAGAATAAAGTTTCTATATCAGATGTTTCTTTGAGACACAGAAGACATTTCCTTGATGTTTCAGGTTATTTAAATGTTATGCAATGCAAATTTTGGTCTTACAGAAGGCTAAATTAGCTTGAAAACTGAGGTCATATCTAAGCTGGCGTGGAGCTGTGGTTCACTCTTTGTGCTTCTTGCTGTTGCTAAATAAAAATCTTCAGAGATGAAAACCCTTCAGCTCATGAGTTCATACGGTAGAAACTGCTAGCAGAAATCTCTATTATATGGCAATAGATTGATTTTCTCCTCTCCTCTCCTCTCCTCTCCTCTCCTCTCCTCTCCTCTCCTCTCCTCTCCTCTCCTCTCCTCTCCTCTCCTCTCCTCTCCTCTCCTCTCCTCTCCTCTCCTCTCCTCTCCTCTCCTCTCCTCTCCTCTCCATCTTTTTATGTTGTAACATTCCCTAAAATTTAACAATACACATTGCTTCATTTTACAAAGGAGCTGTAGCATTTTACAGCAAAACCATCTTCTCTGTGGATAGAAAAATATTTTCAGGTTGCCGACTGGGGTGTGAAATGGCACAACTAACATGGTGAAACAGCGAATCCACACATGGCATGACTGCCTTCTCCTGACAGGGTATATGCCAAAAAAAAAAAAGAAAAAAAAAAAAGATGCAAGTCTTTACAGTGTGGATCAGCAAGTCTTATTTCACTGGGTTCTGTCATAATTATTTAACAGAAAAAAAAAGGTTGGTTTGACTCATCTCAGGCCTGAGAGTTCAAAAACTAAGCAATATTTCCTTCCCAGCTTATCTAAAGATTTAATGGGAAAAAAAGGAAGTTTAAGATAGCTGTTAATGAAAGTTGTTTTAGTATACTTGTCTGTTTTGTATTAAACCATAAGATTTTTTTTTCCCCTCCAAAATGGAAATAGATCTTTAAGTAGAAACACTCGTGTTTTGCACAACAAGATACAGAGCTCAGGTTTCACGTGCAGGCAGTGCATGTAAGGTTGTTTATTCAGAGTGAGGAAGATACTAAGTAACTGCTGTGTTGGTTAAGCAAGTGAAGGCATTAGAAAGTGTTATTATTTCAGAATGGTATAAACAGCAGGAATGACTCTTCTTCCTTATATGCTCCTTTAGATATTAAGCTATTTATCCATAGGATTAAAATTTCCTACATAAAGTCAGTCATAAGCCACTTTAGTCTAGCTCATATTTAAGAATAATTTAACCCGTTTTTAGAAAAAGAATAATTCTGCAAATATGTTGTTAACAGACAGGCTTGCAAATGGGAAATAAGTGCAGTAGAGTTAACCTGGAGTGTAATGCACCCTGTGTGAAGCAGCCGATGGGTTCAGTGTCGCCCTCGTAAAATTTGTCAGCTCTGGGGAAAGTTTCAGCTTTTCTGCAGTAATGAAGTGGTGACTTTGGTGTCCCTGTCCTTACAGTTCACCACCAAGGCTCAGAGTAACTGCAGAAACGTCTGCTTGTCTGCAGAGCTGGGAAAAGTCCGAAATGCAATCTAGCTATAGGAATGCAAAGAAAATCCTACGGGAGAGAAACTAGCAATTGTTATAAGCATGGATTGTCCTAATAAGACTTAAAAAAAAAGCCTATTCTGTAAACCTTAAATTTTTTAAAGAGACTTAGAGATTAGTGCTGTGAATTTTACCTTTTCTTCTATAAGGAATAAGGAACGTGAAGAGATTACAGAACCAAATATGACAGACTGTCCCCCTAGGCTGGGGGACAGCAATGGGGGATGTTGAGACATTTTATGAGTAAACACATAAATATTCATTCTCATTTGTTCTGGTTTGTAGGATTAAGCAGGACAGCAGCAGAAAGCTTCCAGACAAGCCTGTGCAGATGAAGACCAGAAGGGTATTGCAGGCAAAAACCTCTTTGAAGCTTTGAAAATGCCAAGTATCTTCTATAGAGATAGAGAAGACAAGCAACCGTCTTCTAAAGAGAAGACAAGCTACCTCTAAAAGTTTATTTTACTGGAAATGGTGGTGAAACAGCCAGTATGCAGTGTGCAAAGCAGCTAGTTTTGATACTAAAGAGTAAAAATAAAATCAGAATAACATGGAGGTGTAGGGCCCTGCTCTTTCCTTCCAGTGCCTGGGATGATCTGAGTTTTATATATCTTACTTCTGAAAGGCATCACTGTCCGCAAGCACAGAGATCTCCTGGGAGCCTCTCAGAGGTTTTTTCATGGAGATAAAAATGATGTTTTGTTTTGGATCATCCCTTAACAGCCCTGAAGCTTTTTTTGCTTGTTTTCTCATTGGAGACTGGAGACTCTAAAGTAAAATGGTCTTGCCCATCGCATTTCAAATGTTCAGGGGTGGCAGCCTGAAGTGTTCTGCTCTCAGGTGGTGTCATGCCCAAATGTTAGCCCCATCATGTCCAAATTCTCCTGGTTTCCTCCCCAGTGGTGCATGCAGAGTAGGACAGAGGGATGTGCCACCAAGGGTCAGCTGGCCCTTTGCTGTATTTCCTGGGCTGAATCCAACCAAGCCTTGGTTGGATTAATGTACAGCAAATGAATTGGTGTCTTAGAGAGGTATGTTAAGTCCAAGAAAAGTGAGAGAGAAAAAAGCACCTGTGCATTGATCTATAATTTACTCTTCTATGATAAGAAATTTCACGTATAAATCTAAGATAGTTCTGGAAAAGAAGGAATTGCCTAAGCTGCCTAGCGCTGTGTTAGTGAGATGCAAGTGGTTGGAACAGTCCCTCGGAAGAAGCACAAATCTCCAAAAGTGACAGGATTTGTCAAGCAGCAGCTAATACAACCACAGCGGTACTGAACTTATTTTGGGACCGTGTAGCTCCTGCGTAGCTGTCCAGGGTGGCAGCATGGGACAGGCACGTTTCTCAAGCTGATTAATAATGACATATGAGTAATCTTTAATAAGCTATTAATTAGGAATGTGACTGCATTTACAGCCTTAACACAGATGCTGCAAAAACCACGTTTGGGACCACCTGCTTACGCATGAGTAGCACAGGCAGGCAGGGAGGACGAGTGGGAGGCAGCCAGAAACGATGGTCTCACCAATCCCCCCAGCCCCGGAATACATGCAAACAGCATATTAGCCTTCCAGGGGGAATTCTTGGTGGAATTAGCATCCAGGTCACCAAACTGTATCTTTTCTTCCCAAACGGTCTGCGTTGGAGAGTCGGGGAGGCTTGCTCGCCCGCTCTCCCCTGGCTGCTCCGTGGAAGGCTGTCATTAGTGATTACAACTTTTCTATCTTTAATTACTGAGATGCTTTAATTCAATCTGATATAAAGTGGACTCAAGGCTCTGTGGATTTTTATTCAAGGTCTTTTTTTAAAACACAGTTTCGTAACAGAGCCTGAAATTTAGTTCACTGTGAACTTTCTAGCTCTTTCAGCCATTGAAGGGTTTGGGCCTAGTTTTCAACAAGCCAATTTGTGACTTCCTGGGAAATCACAAGAAAATTTATTCTTTTTTTTAGGAGTTTCCTCAAACTCATTTATTTAGTGTTAGAAGGGAAAGCCCCTGGGATATTAATCTTTTCAGGTTGTGGTTCTTTTTTCCAATATAGGAGCGTGAGGAAGCCCCAAGTCAATATTTGCTTCTGTCCGCGAGAGCCCTCCAATCTATATACACATTTTAAACAGAAAAAAAAAAAAAAAAAAAAAAAGCAAAGACAATAGAAAGACAGAGGGGCAAGCGATTTGTGAAGCAGGTTGGTGGGGAGGCCAAAGCTACTGCTGAGCATTTCATGTTCTCCTGTGCTCCTTCCAGTGCAAAAGCCTCATGGGGCCTGGTTATCTCTTGACTCAAGTGATCATATGCAGTACTGATGCACAGTGTATAAATATATTTGCAACGTAACAGTAGTAGTATATTGATAACAATCTAATAGAAATAGGGCTCGTGTCTCAGCTCGCCTTATAAGAGCAGCACATAAAACCATTAAAATGTAAATATATTTTTTAAAATAACATAGACATTAAAAAAATAAAGAAAAGATGGTCCCAGGTCCTGAAGAGTTGTCGATTAAAGACCAGAGGGGTAGTATTGAGCTGTCTAAACATAGGTATCTGGTGTCATTTAGGATAGCTGAAAGTGTCTGAAATATCCATGTAGGATGACACATACCTACAGAAGGCCAATGTCCTTCTGGAGCATCAGCTGGAGGTCTAGAGTAAGTCCCCAGAGCATCTAAAATGACCCCAGAGATGTATGTTTAAGCACCTGTTTGCTCCAGGGATATCGTACGGATAGAATCAGAGGGAAGTATTTGTAAGGAAGGTAACACGGTCTCCGAAAAGTAATAGCCCAACTACTATCAAGTTTCTAGTACATTACCGCAGGGTAAAGTTTTAAAGAACAATTTGTCCTTCAAACTTAGCTTTCTAGATGTTGATAGGGAGCTGTCTGGCTAGGGAGACATACTAATTTAAGCACGCAGTCTTAATGCATATAAGCAGAAGAAGAATTTTCCTGAGCACAGCTGAATGGCATTATCATGTAGGGCAACTAATGCAAAATAACAATCTGATTATCTTCCTTTTGTCTTGCGGCACTCAGTATCGATCTAACACAATAGCAGGAGCCAGATAAAGAACAGCGCTGAGTTAAGTGACTGGTGTAACTCTTCCTCTTAGTTAAGCATTTCAAGAAAGAAAGGAGCGCTTATCTGGAGACTATAAAGTACTTAAAGAAATACCCTTGATGCAGCTCTTAGAAACGTATATTTAATTTTCCTTAAAATAGAAGGGCTAAGCTTTGCAATGTAAAGAAACCTGATTATAGAATAACACAATTAAGTACTCGGATATTCTTTATTCTCCTCATAAGTGAGGTTATACTTTGCATCCCTATTGCACCTTCCAGGCAGAAAGGAGAAACAATGATGGATGGATTTGATGTAAAACTCCTAGAAACAGATAGGTAAAATATGTCGAAGGATTTGTTTCCAGAGGGAAAGCTAGGCTCCCTGAGGTGCTTCAGAAGACTGAGAAATCAAATTTACACACAGAGGGATGACCTGTATGACCTTCTAATGCAGTATATTGGAAAAAAAGAAACCCCACGTTTTACGGGAACTTTTGCCATGCTGTTAGAGCCTGTGGCCACCCATTTGCTACCCAGAGAGTGGGATTTCCTGAGGTCCTGCCACCTGTTTGCCCTCCACAAATGTCATACCTATGGGGACTGCTTTAATAGCCGTGTGTCAGCAGACACTACCATCTTACAGGAGCTAACCACAGGTATCTGTAGAAGACCCCCAGGGTGGATCAGGTATTTCTGCAAGAGTTGGCTGACAATCTGGCACTGCAACCTACTGCAGATCGGTTCTGCCTGTAAGCCCAGGTGAAAGCAAAAAGGTGGAAGCAAAAAGGCCAACTTATTGTCAATAAGGCAGAGCATTGCTTTGCCGTCTGCGAATAGAAAATAACTTTTTCTGCAGGAATTGATATTTTCATTGCTTTCGTGCTACAGCAGAGGAACAATGTGGTGCGACATAATTTTCCATTTTCCGTTTTTCCTTTGCTCTGATATAATGCTGGAATCTCCTGGGAAGGGAAATATAAATCTTTCTGCTCTACCCTATAGTTAAATATGATTTTTTGAGTATGTACATTGTAAATCCATGTGGAGCTGGAAGTTCATTAGCTCAGTTAAAAGTTGTTTTCAGGATGCATTTAATGGACTCCGATCACTCATCTTATCACCGCGTTGCACTTGCTACCTGCATGGGGGAAATTTTAGGGGAACAAGGGAAAAGAGGTGACACAGGCTGTAACTAGCTGCAGATTAGCTGTAGCATCACCTGTCCGCCTTTTCAAACCCAAATAACTGCAGGCCCATGAATCTTTAAGAGGTTATAAGCATATCGGTAGCTATAGAAATCTTTCGCTACAAGCATATTTTTTCTGCAGAAAATGTTAGGAACACACCCCAGAATGTGCTAACTGTGGCTTTCTCTTGCAATGTGATCACGAGTGTACGTGCAGGAGTTAAATGAATATTTTAACAAAAAAAAAATCTGGCAGCAGGAAACTTAGCACTTTCGGGAAGAACTGTGCATCTCTTTGGATGTCAATCATCTGTTAGCAATGAGGGAAAATCAGAAAATATATTCACTCAGTATTCCACTGTATTTTTTATAAATAATTTTTATCATTCACGATCAGTTAAACACGCCTCGTTGGCATAGCTTGTTGGATGTGATTCCAGCTGTTATGTTCTTTATAAAGTTAATTCTGCTATCCTCTGTTTTATTACTGAAGAACTTTGATTTGAAAAGTTCTCCCAAATTTGTTAATCTCGTAGTTACACTATTCCACTTTACTCAAACCTCATATACTATTACATGTTATGCGATAATGTTTATGTGGTTTTGCTAGAAACACTGCCAGTAAATGCGTGTGGTATTTTGAACAGATACTCTTGTCTAACGGGAATGCGACCGCACGGAGGATATAAAAGCCTAATATCTCTGTGTTAGGGGACCACCATTCAGAAGACATTTGGGCAGAACACTTAGCTGCAAGCACAAGTCACCCGGCAGGTGACGGCTCCATAAAAGCCCCCTCTCTACATAAGATGAGACGCCAAAGAAACACTCAAGAAAATTCTGAATTATTTATTTCCACATGTTATCCTCTAAAAGCACTTTAAGATCACTCCAAAACACTCCTGTCAGCATATAGTGATCTTGGGAACAGGATGAGATGAAAGACTTACTACCTTGGAGATGCTTTGGAGGAACGTAGATAACTTATCTATGGCTTAAATGGGCTGGCGTGGTCTCTGTTTCTTTAGGCACTGTGATAGGACAGAGTATTTATTTTAATTTTGAAGTTGTGTCCAGGCTGAGATGGATGTACCGGTACACGCATCATCCCTATCGTCTTCCGAGGGTAATGGGACAGGAGCCGTGTCACCGGCCTCTAGTGCAGCCTCGTGGTGTGACAGGCCCTCTCCATGCCTGCAGAGCAGCTTGAAGACCATCCTTCTCCAACATGGGAAAAGAGAGCTGTGCTTGTTGCAGCTCCTCCATCCCTCCAACCCAATGCTTACTGTCTCCCTTACAAAGAGAAAAGGAACAAGCTGGGCAATGTATTCCTCTCTCATTTCTAGATTTCTTCTGCCTGTCATTTCAAATAAAAAGGAATGAAGAGAATGAAATTCTGGGAGAGCAAGTTGGGTGTAAATGTTTATTGCTAACAAGTGTGAACTTCTATGGTTCTGGTTTAAAATGATGCACAACGCCTAAGGATAAGTCTTTAAAAACTGGCAGGGAGTTTTTAAAAACCAGTGCAGAGAGACAGTTGTCAAAACAATTACTCATGTGGAAGTTTAAAAATCATGAATGCAATTTACGCCCTATTGAAAATCAGAGGGATGTGCTTAAAGCGCTCATGTGCTTGTGAAAATCGCACCGCGGAGGTGGACCTCCAGAGAGGCCAAGGCAGTAACTCAGTTTCTTTGAATTATGATGTCTTTTTGAGAGGCTTTCTGTATGGATGAGGAAATTCAGCTTGTTTCAGTTTCAGTTTTTACCTTTTCACATCTGATGGGAGGATTTAGTGGTTCTGCAGTTGGTGGGGAAGATGTGAGGCTAAATGCATTAATGGGTCTTCGACATGTCCCACTGCTGATCTAAGGACACAAAGGATGCTGCTATTTGCACCTTAACCATATACGATTCAAATGGAGTCAGTGCCTGTTTTGCCTGTTCTGTCATATTTTTATCCTAGGTGATATGACCAAGGCCACAAATGAGAATAAAATAAAAGTTGCAGAGTTTTTATGTCTGCTGAAGCCATTTTTTTTCTTAAGTGGCCAGATTCTTTCCAAGAATATAATTGAACAGCTGATAACAGGTTTTTGCCCTCTTTTAAATGCCTGACTGTTCCACTAAAATTCATGGCATTTGGTGCTTTTGAGAATCAGGGAAAAGATTTGTTGCAAATCTTTTTCATTGAAAAATAGTAAGTATTGCCTGCAGTTTAAATACACTTTTTTTTTTCCTTCTTCCATAATGAAAATTTCTAGAAGTCAAGCTGGTGATTTTTACTGCACTTGGCTGAAAAGAAAAGGGTATTTCCCTTCCGAAAAGCAGCAGCTGCTGCTGTGGTTCCCACACCCTGGCTGAGAAATTGCTGGGCCCGTTCTGTCCCCTTTCAGGCAAAACAACTTTCATTTGAAAGGAGAATGATAGAGTAAGAAATAAGCTAAGGAAAAAAAAAAACAAAAACAAAAAACAAGAGCAATTTGCTCACATTAGAGCTTTGTTTTCTAAATGTGCCACACATGGTGTTTACAAGATTTAACAGTAAACTGGTTGCAAAGTTTTTAAAATATGCATAACGCTTGAAAGATATAATTAGGAACCCAGCAATTTTGCATTTGTCTAACAAGTTCCTGAGCTGCAGCCATCCTTACCTGCTCACTCTGGTGGAGCCTGATTATTCAAAAAACAGACAAATGTTCCCATGTTTTGGAAGCATTCACTGTTCATGATACTATTTTTTTTTCCTATTGAAACAGAAATAGGATTCAGCAAGTGAGAGAAAAACACTAAGAAATGATACTAACTGGATACTATGGTATCAAATCTTTCACTGCGTTTTGTAATTCCTGCTAGGGGGATGCAAATTGAATTTAACTTTAAAAAGAATAATGATTGGAACAGAATTAAATGGTAAGTCCTGCAGTAGGAGAGAGGGGGGTAGTAGACATAGTCTAAATCTCTCTGTCTGAATTTTGTTTGAGGAATTGTGTTAATGAGTCAAGCCAAAGTCAGGCAATTACCTCTGGGTTGAATTACAGTTTCCTCAATAAAATTCTCTTGAGTTCACCTGTTCAGGCAAAATTACATTAGAGTGGGCCTTTCTAGGTTTTGATTTGATTTAAGGCCATCATAATGCAAAAAGGCAGAGTTGTGGATTTGCTTTTATACCTCTTCTTATAAATGTCATTTTTTTTTTCTCCCTGCAGAGATTGCAAATGCTAATTTTGGCCTGTTTTTCATGACAGCTCCTTAAAATTGCCTACACTATTGGGGGAGTCTGATGACAAGTGTTCAATTCAAAAAGTCAAGCACGCCAGCAGGTTATTTTACCCCTCTCAGACTGAGATAGATTCTGCAATCAGATATGGATATTTTAGTGTAATTTATCTAATCAATTAGTGATTAGACCATCCACTAGCCCTAAGCTGGTAAATGACCATTTCCCACTCACCGTGCAGATGTTGATTTAGTGAGATATTGGTAAAAGAAAAGTAGATATTTGTAATGAAAGAGACTTAAGTCAAGAAGTCTCATAAAAGACTTTAAATCAGATGGGGAGACAAAAAAAAAAGAAATATTGTATAATTCACTTCCCATATTTCCTTATGATAACTCCCTGACCTATTTTATCATCATGTGCCACAAAGAGTTACTATCTATTAGGCAGAAAAGCCTATCCTATTAAAAAGGAAAAGAAGAGTTTATTATATCTTGCTGTAATTACTTCGTTTCTCCACTGTTGGTAAATGAAGGCAAAGAATAGTGCAATGAAGAGGTGCTCACCTCAGGTAAAAATATATAGAAAAAATATATTTTTTTCAAAAATGGACATGGGAATTTGCTTTATAGACACCAGCTGTGTCTGTGCAGAGGCCAGTTTGGTGCCCACGGCCTGGTGGCAGTGTCCTGGCTGACATGGCTAGTGTGACTTGAGCGCTGGGGGGCACATGGGACCTTGCTGGCCTGGTGGCAGCTCCTCTCTACCCTGCAGCCTCTGGGGAGGCACCAGCCAGGATATTAATGCGCTTGATATTTTTTGAGGAGAGCAAGAGGGCCTGCTTGAGCCTCAGCAGGATGGCAATTGCTTAAATGGGCTCCCCTGCAGGCAGTTTTTGCCTTTAGGGGGAAGGCTGTAAATATTTAATAGAAGGTTTGCCTTTGTTACCCAATATTTTTTCCTATATTTGGATGTGTATCTTGACTCTGTGAACGACGTACACGTGTTAGGTTGGAGACACTCACGTGGCAAGATGAGCCCTTGCCCTGTCATCTGGAGCGGCTCCTCATCCCTGACCAGGATGGCATCTGATCTGCACCTCTGTAGTTCAATCCCCCAGGAGGAAAAAAAAAGGAAAAAAAAAAAAAGGGAAAAAAAAATGAAGCGGGGAAGACCACTTAATAGTCCTACCACTTGCTCATGTGCCTTTGAACACACATCAAAGCAGTTCAAGGGGGAGAGAATAAGTATTTTATTTCTGCAGAATAAGTTAGTAGTCTGGTGACTATGGCAACAAAGGAATACATATATACATATATATATATAAATATATGTTTACTATTTGTTTTCATGTAGATAGAAAAAGGCATGTTTTTTTTTCTATTGACAAAATTATGGAAATTGTACAAATAGACTTAGAGCTGTTAAAATTTTTTTAATGCATTGTATCACATTGTAGTTAGTATCTGCAGGTGATGTTTTCTCAGTAAATAAATAAAATTATTTAGTTCTGAAATTTTACAGACTTTAGAGTCTATCTACATTTGAAACCTTTTTTCTTTGTATTGTGCAATTGTATATGTAATAGCTTCTTTTCACTAAATTACTTTGTATGTACCTAGGTAATTTTTACCCAGGAATTTAGAGTGATGCCCTGACGAATTGCACAAGAATGCTCTGAAAGGCGAAAAAGTAGCATCACCCTTTTATGCTACACTGGGTTAAAAATGACGGGTTCAGGTCAAAACAGTTAGCCTAAGACTGCCAAAAGCAGCATGCTGAACTTGGGCAGTCCACTGAGGTTAATTCTGAATCCAGAGCACATGCTTTGATTTAAACAGTTAAAAAGAATTTGACGACCTCAACTTATCCTTCAGATCCTTCCTTATAAAAATGAAGCCAAAGGCTGAAGAGCCAGTAGCATGACTAAACATGTAGCCCACTGCTTGTATTTCACTTAAATCTTTCATCCTTGTATACGGATAGACTAAACTGTTACCCAAGGTTCAGGGGACTTGACAGTGTTTTGATAATTACATTCATTTGTCAAATGGAAGCCTAAAAAGTCACTAAAAGATATTTGATCCACAAAGAATGACCCATGTGCTCCCTTAACACATGTATGCATGCACACATAAGCTTAAACTCCCCTTTTTTCTGCTATTCTAGTCTAATTAGCTCTAACAAGCAGCCCCTCCCAGGCCACAAGGAAGCTGCAAGGTGCTTGTCCAAGGCACTTTTGCTAATACTGGTTTGAGTTCCATTGCTTACAGCTGTGCAGCTGGTGATAGTTACCCAAATTGGCTCACCAAGCATGTTATATAGTCACTGCTCCTGGAGCAAAGCCCTTCTTGGTGCTCTTTCCTGCTGACTGGGTTTGACCTGCTTGCTCCTGATCATCTAAGGTAGTGCAAAAGTAAGTAGGAGCTGGGCTGGCTTCTGTTTTAGGTTATTTCTCTAAAGTAATTTAGGTGGTAAAAGTACCTGATTGATATTGCTGTGTGCAGGACCAGATTTTGGCTGTCTTTGAACTTTGTAGAATAGCTTTGGGAAGGCAGAGCTTGTGTTTGTTATCCAATAATTCAAGTTAAAATAATCCCCATACTGCAGCCTACAGAATTCAGTGTCTCTTATTCAGTTTTACTTCTTTGGCTGCCTGGATGGTATCCTGTGTGTGGCCTTGCTTGAGGTGCATGCTGCTCCTATGCAAGGCAGGTTTGGCTAGTATTTTTTGGGATTCTGGTAGCTGAACCAAATTTCTGTTTCTGATACTGGTGCAATTGCTACATAATGCATAACTGGCTTTTTTTCCTCCCCATTTCATCATATACAGGCTTATGAGAAGGAAGATAATTGTGGCCATGCCTTTTTCAGTTTAGGGTTTAAAAAAAAAATGTGGAAAATCCTATAAGATTATCTTGCTGTTGAATAGATGGGATGCCTGGCTTTTTGCTGTAGACTTTGTTTAGTTCCACTAACATCTCACAGAACTGGTCATTATCAATCAGATGTACTGAAAACTCTGAAACTTGTTTTATTTTGGAAGCTGTGAGCTTCTGTTTTAGTGATGCTCTGTGAAAGGCTTTGTTTTAATGTGTAATGTGATGATAGTATTACTGTAAGATATGTGGTAATTTGGAATGAAATTTAATCAATCTTAAAATGTGAAGATCTTGATTAGAGACATATATACTTTTTTAAAACATATATACAAACAATAGTGGCTAAAGGATGTAGCTGCCTGCAAGACTAGGTCCCTTTGGAAAAACGGGGGGGTGGGTAGCCTCTGAATTAGAGCATTTTAATATTCTTTTTCTGTTCTAGGATGTCTTCTAAGCATTAAATACTACTTTTAGTTCAAAGATCTGTTAAATCAAGATGCCTTAGCTCTTAAGGCTGGGATCTTTGTTTTGCTGACTTAGGCATGCTCTGTTTGTGAGAACCACAGCATATGAACCATCCACCTTTGGGGTATCATTTCCACTCCTAATGCAAAGGATGGGAATCTAGACCCCAGTGCAGAGGGATGCTTGGGCAGCAAATGCAGGTGTTTATACCTATGGCATAGGTATGGCTCATAAGCTGGCTCTCTGCAATCTGGATATAAGGCATTAGACTATTTGTGGGATGTCCTGCCTGCTAAGAACAACAAATTTCTGCTGCTTGATGTTTAACCACCAAGGAGGATCAAAACTCTGCTCTGCAATATAAGTCAGTATAATTCTGTAATAAGATTTGTTTTAATACACCACATATGAACATATATTATTCAGAGCTGTGACAATTTTAAAGAATCTACTTGAAGAATGTATTTTAAAATGATTTTTTTTTGCTTGGCTTTGATTTCTGCAGTGTTCCTTTGAGTTGAATCTGATTAATGATTTTGATTAGAGAAAAGACTTAACAAAGGTTAAGATGATGAAAAATGGAATTAAGTGTTATTAAATGCTTTTTGGGGGGGAGACTGAGGCTTGTTTTAGAATAACATTTTTGTTTTGACATGTTTATGGAGAATTAGTCCAATTCCTATATGAACTGAGCTCACAATTAATGGAAGAACTAACTGAAGTGAAACTGCTGCTGGTATGTCAGCATGTATGCTGTTCTGTACGAGTGAGCTGGGCCAGTGGACTGAGCCATCAAAACCCCAATGATGGAGCAGTGCAGAAGCCCTCTGGAACTATCACCTAGTGGTGGTGGTTCTGGGGACATAACAATAGGCAATAATGATGTGTGAGAGTTCATTGTTTTATTTTTAATAGAGCTTTCCATGTGGGTCTTGGGATCGATCCTATTAAACTATCATTAATGACCTTGGCACAAATATTATGAGTGTGCTTATGAAACCTGCTGAGGATGCAAGGCTAAGAGGCCTCGTCAGTAAGGACTGAGGTACCCTATGGAAAGAATTGGATGACCTTGGTGATTAGAGTAGTAGAAATGAAATTCAATAGCACAAGATGTGAGGCCCTATCCTAAGGGCTAATAGGAAACATTATGGATATAGGTTGGGAGCTAGTTTTGCTGTGCAATGCAGACTTAACAAGCAGTTGGTATGGTTTGGTCTTTTTAGTCTATCAGTTGTTTTCATTCTTTTAAAGCAAGATTTGGGATTATGAAATCTTTTAAAATTTTTCTAAAACAACATTTTAATGCCTTTTTTCTCCAATTTATGAGCTGTTTTAACTAAGGCTACACCCGGTGGGGTGAGCAACAAACTCTCCTGGTATTTACGTATGAGACAGTTTGGGGAAAGGAGGGAGAAGCAGAGATGTGCATGCTGTATGCTCAACCTTGATCAGCAGCTCGTTTTCATATTAGCTGAATATGTGGTTTTTCCTGCAAGATCAGAGGGTTTCTATAAGAGCGCAAGGAAGTAAGGGAATCTTGAGGAAAGCTTTGAAGTTTTACTTTAATATTGCAGTCCCCAAACACTTCATATGTATAAACAAGTATATGCTGGAAAAAATCAAAGCAGACCATAGCTATGTTTTAACTAACTTCTTTTTTTTTTTTTTTTTTTTTTTTTTTTTTTACCCCCAGCAATCTTTATTCTCCCCAAATTAAGAGTAAACAAAGTAGTTTAATTATTCATTCTTCTGCCCTTTCTGGTAAGGGATGCTATTGGTGTGGAAAGCAGCCCTTTGCTTTGGGCCTGCTGCTGTTGTGAAGACCCTGGGTGTCTCACATGTCCAAGGTCATTTTGTGTCCTGCTGCCCAATACCAGGAGTATGGAAGTGCCCTGGGACTGATGTGTATGCCTTACACCATCCTTCAAGGGCCAGTTGTTGCAGCTTTATCCAGCTCTGCATAGGGCTGGTGATATACAACTGTAGATATGAGTGCCAAAGGCCCAAATACTTTTGGCCCATCACAAGGGGATGGAGAGTGGAAGAACTCCAGTTAGGAAGCGTGTGAAGCGTGATAGGATAATAAGGGATGGACAAAGCTACCTGTGCGAAGGCAGCAAACATGTGACATTTAATCCAAAGAAATATTGATTTTCATCTTCAAGTAGGATGTTATAGTTCACAGAAAGAAAACACTTTAAAAGCTACTGTTGCAAAATAATAAACAGGTTTAAATTGATCTTAAATAAACTCACACTGGAGATAAAATGGTGTATTAACAAAGATGAGTTAAAAGTTGGTTAGATATGTTTTCTACTGCTTAATCTTCTTTTACCTAGAGTTTGTTATGAAAGATTGTGTTTTATGTAGCACTACTGACAACAGGGAATAGGCTTCTAGCTCCCACTTAGTGGGGGAAAATAACTAAATACATGTATCACTGGAATTGGAGTTATGTATGGTGCTATTCATGTGCTCTAGGTTGGGAAAGCCACCTGCCCTCTTTTTGTACCTCCACTGATATTCTTCCAGCTGTGTGGTGAGCCAGTGCACTTAAGTAAAGCAGTGGCTGACAGGTGCCAGGAAAATCTGAATAGTTATAGTTCAGAGCAGAATATCTTCTACTCTAGGATCTGCAGCCATGGTAAGGGATACCTAGGTGGTACCTAACAGTATTATAGCATTTATGTGACTTCCATTTTGGGGGGGGGGGAAATATATATAAAGATTTCACTGCTGTGGAATAGATGGGCCTTGGCAAGTGAGGGCAGCATATCTGATGGCTTTCAAGGTCATTTTTCTTTATTGTACATTTATAGCAGCTGTGTAGCCATTATTCTGTAATTGTTATCTGCTTTGTCTAAGGTATGCAAAATTGATTTTTTGCGAATTACTGACTGGATTGATTTTGCGCTTAAGATGGTATTGGACAATTAAGTGTGTAAGTTACTCTGGTCTTTCAGATATTTTACTTGAACTACTGTGGTGAGCTAAGGGCTTGGACATTCTTATCACAATTACAGAATCTAGAAATGCAAAAGGCTTCAACTTCTCCATTCCTTCTGACTGGACAGGTATTTCACTACTAGATGTATATTAGTCGCTTCTTCAAGCTTTCTGCACAGTCCCAGGACAAGTATAATGATGTGACCCTTTCCATTTCTCTAAGTAGGCTTCCACCGCCTGCCTTGTAAGGCACTAGGAAGTGGGCTTAATTTAGTGTTTAACTGAAATTTTCAGTGGAGTCAGATCTGTTTCCCTTGGGACCAAGTTTTACCTCTCTCCAGGATAATTTTTCTGGTGTTCAGATTCAAGTCTCTCAGTTCATACTTCTGATTTCTTCTAGTTTTAGGGGATAATAATGTGTGTCTAGCAACCACTGCTGTTAGCCTAGCAGCACTGCACCTGTTCCTAAGAAAACTATGCAGGTTCTGAAACAAAAGACAAGAAGCTCAAATTCATAGAAAAGCCAAGGGGGAGCATGGAGGATTCACACTAGGCTTCACACAATGTGAAGAATGCTGAAATTGCTGTGTGTTTTTAAATATATTTTCATGGAAAGTGATAGGAGATGACCTCCTTGGTACAGTATCCTACCCTTTAAGGGCGGATTTTTCCTTCTGCTTGATGTTTTTTAATGAATAAATAAGTTTCTCTGCTCAAAAAAAAGCTTTCTAATACTTCTGTGTTTGCCTCCCAGACTGTTCTTTGTCTTGCTGGTGCTTGTACAACCCCTGTGTTATATTATTGATAGCATCCCAACATCTTTTTTTCTCTTCTCTTCCTTCAGCCTGCCCTTCCTCCATGGTATTTATATACCATTGCCATTACCCAAGCACCTCAGTCTTTGTTGCTCTTTCCAAGTTCCCTGTGAATTAGGCAAATGCAATTATCTTCACTTTACAAATAGAGAACGGTGGCATTTATAAGCTGAAGACCTTATTCTAAAAGATATTTAAACATCTAAATGTGTTTTTTCTAAAGTATTCAAATACATTAAGAGTCTAACTCCTGCTGGCTGCAATGGAGGTTAAGTACTTGGCTCATCTGGTTGTTGCTTCAAAATGTGGATGGTTGCCAGTCTGTCTGTATTCAGGTAGATAAGTTGAAAACACAAGCCTAGAAGATTCCTAGATGACTTGCTTTGTACTACGGAGACCCATAATTTGATGCCGTTAACTATTTTTCACTTCTGTTAACTTAAGATTTCAGTTTTGTATTGGTGTTTTGATCTTCCTAAAATCACTTGTGTTTTTTATTCTGAAAAATTATAAATGTAATGCTTCAGCTATGAAGTTTCTTAAAAATTCAGCTATTGTACAACACTTAAAATCAGGCTTAGGTTATTTCAGTGCTAAACTATCAATTTTCTTAATGGCATTTAACAAAGCCTTTTGGGAGTTATGTCTAAATGTCTAGTGTACTTATTAAATTAGTTGAGTAGATAGGAATGAGACTATGCAATGATACTTAGGTTTATGGATAAAAGCTAAGCTTCATTTTTCTGTGGCTCTTAGATGTTGGTATTTGATAAAGTGATAAAAAAACAGCTGTACTATACACTCAAGAATACATTTGGGACATTTTTATCTGTCCCTTGGCCAGCCTTTGTATGGCCAGGGTGGCTCTGACTTATTGATCTAATGCAACTTTAAAAAAAAAAGAAAAAAGAAAAAACTGCATTTCTTTTAAAATCTGTAACTCCCACTTGTACAAATGGAACTTCTTCAAAATGAGATCAGTTCCTGAGGGCACTCTAATTTTTTTATTAAAAATTCACTTTTTATTAAAATTCTTCCATATGCAAATATTTTTGTTATTAAAATCTTTTTCTTTTCACTATGAAAGTCCTTTCACTGTGGAAAGGACTTTATTGCAAGAAAGGATTAATACTAAGGGACCTGCAACTTAAAAGAAGCACTAAATCACTTTATCAAGTGATAATTTGGTTTCCCAAGTAAAACACGATTGAAGTCAGTAATTTATAAGAGCAAGCAACAAACTGTTGCCATTGGATTCAGACCCATTTATGACCTACTGTAGTAGAATTACAATTAAAAAATTCACCTTAGTTATTTGCCTTTCATTCTCAAATTAATATGATATCCTGTATTAAGAGGGAGATTTCTTGCTCTTTCCCTGCATAGAATTAACTAACTGAAGATGAGTATGGAGTTATAGGATATGATAAATAGAACCCAACTTAAACAGGTGATAATTGTTATGGGTGCCCCTGTCATGTTGAACTGAAGTCACATCTCAGCTTGAAATATCTTTAAAAATCCAATCCCCATGTTGACTCACTTGCATACTTATAAGTCAAGGATTTTGTAAGTGTTTAAGTATGACTGTTTTAAATGAATTCAGCTGCTGGAACAGTGTTTTGATCCAAAGCGATGTGTTTGTTGGCCATAGTCTCAGTAAGACAGGCTACTTATGAAAGAAAAGTGAGGAAACGGACTATAAAACTCACTGCCCCTCCTGGTGGTAGTAAAGTTTAATTCAATTTTCCTGTCCGATGAAAGTCTTAGGAAGACCTGACTGCAGCTCATGTGAGAGTGCTAGGCTATGCAGGGTATATTTTGCTGCATGACACTTGGATTTTTCTTTACTCTAACAGCAATCAACACAAATCCCTCTAGATAACAAATCATCACTTTTCACTTTGTATGTGTTTTTTTTTTTTTGTATCTGCTGCTCTCTTCATGACTATAAATTTGAAGCATTGTTCTTGTTTGAAAATTCAAGTCAGGTTTTTATTAGAAAATGTGACAGGAGACACTATCTACTCTTGACTTCCATTTGAATTAAGGATGCCATTTGAAGAGTCTTCTATCCTGCCTAAAGCAGGAAGAAGTACATAAAGGAGAGAAATGATTTTTTTTTTTCTTTGCTATCATTAGCTGTGGCCTTCTGCAAATGGGATGCAGCGGATGGACAGCTGGTATGGTGGAAGTTTGACTTTTATAGTTGTGATTTCAATTGCTTTGGGTGGCTGAGATTGCAGACCTGGTGACCACTGACTTTCAGAGTGTGCACTCAATTCTGTGCAAGAAGTCCATGTCTGAAAAGTGTTTTCAGTGCCTGAAAAGTATCCCAGGTTTTGGAGATGGGGATGTTACTTTGACTAATCAAGACTTCTCTTAGTGTATGTTCCCAGAATCACTATAGCAGCTTAGCTTTCTCTTATCACCTTGTCTTCCGCAGATGGAAGAAAAGATGGCTCTTTATTTTTCTCCTGGGAATGCACTGCTGAGTTTCTCACTGTGGGAGATAATATGGGCAATAAGATGCTTGTCTTGTACAATAAAAGCTTGCTGTGTTTTGGTGAGGACTGCTGGACAGGACCTGTTAATTAAACTTCTGTGCCCTTTAGCTCCAAAGTGCCCCCTGGTCTTGGGGCTCATCTTGTGTCTGCAAGGGATGAGAAGGTCATGTCTGCTTTTTTCTTAGGGGTCTTCATCTGACTCAGGTCAAATACTTTATTTCAGCTTCTGGACAGCTATTTTTCGTTCCCTGCTTGACTCATGTCAATTAAAGAAGAAAGTGCCTAGGAAGTAACTGTCAATGCAGGCAAAAAAGCATACAGAAATTACTGTGTTAAGGTAATTTCTGATATTAGCTTTTGCTAAAGTTTGCTATTCTGTGATAGTGGTTTGGCCATAAACCGAAATTCCTGAACTTCCATAAACTTAATTTCCTGGTAAGAAAATGTGAACAGAAGGTGTTACTGCTGTCATACTTTTCTACTGTAAGGATTTCCTAGACCTGATTGATTAGTTCTTGTCAGGCCGCATAATAAAAGAGACCTTATGAGGGGGGAAAAAAACTCCAAAACATTTCATGTATGCATTCTTGAGAAAAGGCCAGTTTTGTCTCATTACTGGCTGAAAACAAACATCCATCTGTTTGCATTACTTTGGCAGATTCATTGTGCTGCCTCACAAAATGCTCTAAATTTTGGCATATTCTGTATGAGATTTCCTATTTGATGTGGAAAAACAGCTACTCTGTCATTTACTTTACATGATTTTTTTTTTTTTGAGTAAGTATTAACCCTTTCAGGCTTAGGGTAATGTCAGGCTGATGTGGAGGTGACAAAGATGCCCCAGCTCAAGTAGGAGAATGTTTCTTCATCTAACTGAATGGGAGGGAGGAAGGGGCAAATTCTCAAAGATTCCCATTTCCTTTTGGGGCACAGGTGAATTATGAGAATCAGTCTGAATTGCTGCAGCTTTGTCTAATTGTGAGTGTATCGGACAGTGAAAAAATTTCCGTGTGTGACAGCAATGGGCTGTAAAATTGCATGAAAATGTAGTATTGCCTTTGGCAATTTATATAATGGCTGCTGTGATCCTGTAACAGCTTTCTGCTTGGATTGAAGGACTTTGGGTTAGACTCTGGGTCAGAAGCAGAACACTGAATTTATTAATTGGCTAGAGGTGATCACAAATAATCCCAGTGAAGGCAGATCATGGCAGTAGTCTTTGGGAGCATGTTGGATCTTTTCTTTAACATAAAGAGCTAAAGATTTGTACTTTTGCCATGACAAACTGGGCTCTGTGTTCACCACTGAAGTCTGAGAAGCAAGCCTGATTCCTAGATGTTTTGCAAAGTTCTTTAATTTTGTGTTCCTTTTGCCTAAGCCTCTCCTGTGCTATGTACAGCTTGTTATAACATGCTGGCGCTATCCACTGTCCTTGGGTATACTTATACTTATCATATGCTTTTAATATGACTTCCATTTAAAATTGTCATCCTGTTGTCTTTTGAATTATTTTATTTGCTATATCTGCTGCCTAGGTTCTTCATAAGTTGGAATTACTGCATAGCTCATAGCAGAAAATGCATACTTTCTTTTCTCATCAATTTGTAATGAGATCTTAAGGTATATTAATCAAAACATTGAAATTGAGGTGACTGTATTGCTGGCTTGGAGCTGGCTGCAATACCAAACAGTACCCCAAATGTGAAGGTGTTGGCTTTGTCTCTTGGCTTTGTCTGGACATGGTCCTGCATGGCCCTCCCAGGAGGGCTGCTGCCATTCACTTCTGCTTTCTCTTTTGTCCTCCTGTCTTCATATCCCATTGATACCTGTTTGGACTCCTTTCCTTCCTGTTCTGTCTAAACTTCCTCATTTAATCTTCCTACTTATTTTTCTCACCTTATTCTCACAGCCCCTCTAATGTTTCCAGTATCCCCTGTCACTGTGCTGGTGACGCTGCCCATGTGAAGGTCTCTTGCATATGGCCCATGCTTGCCTTTTCCCCACTTGACCTTTTGTGGTCTTCTCCTCCAACTCTGTTGGGAACAAGCAAGTGGTGTGTGGGAAACCATCCCAGACACCCTGAAAAGCCCAGTTAATGTGAGATCTCCATGGAGGGAGGCAGTGTCAACCACTACTGAGCATGTATATGTGTGGGGCTGATCCCCTCTATCTGTGCAGGTCTACTTTCTTCCTTTCTCAATTTGATAGCTCTCTAAAGGAGTTTAGAGACATTTAGAACAGTGCAAATATTTTTGGTGCCCCAAAATGTTTTTCTAAGCTTTAGCTTGAGACTCTTATTTACAGTTGTCCTACTACTTGATGTGCATGGTGTTATTTCAGATAAAAATAGACAGCCTGTTCTGAAAGAAAATGGCTTTTAAAAGTGTTTCATTGATCCATGCTTGTTTATGGGTGCTGGATCCCAATTCTGAGCATCACAAGATGCTTAGATGTTGAGGTGAGGTTTGGAGTTTATATAAGAAATTTGGAGCACTTCCCAAGAAAACCTGAACACCTAAATCCAGCAATATCAGCTTGTCTTGAGGCCAGTAAACATAAGAGAATTTAGGTTAGTTTTTGTTACGACTTTTGGGGTGGGAAAAAATAGGGCTATTAGATTATGGTAACATTTCTATGAGATTGTAATCACATTGTGTAGAAATTTGTAATAGGCCAACAAATCTCTGTTGCACTTTAACATATTTTTTCTCATGGAAACATTTTTCTATTGGTTTTAAGATTTTTCTCTAGAACCTCATTGATTTCATCCTTATAACAATACAAAGGATTTTCACCGTAAAGGTGATCCTTTGGGTTAATGAAATAAAACCAGGCTCACCAATTTGAGATTACTAAACCCATCAAAGCAGATTTGTGGAAATGGATATCCAGGCTTTCCTTACAGTGACTGAACTGCAGATTTACTACTGAACAATAGTTTTCCTAAGAGCTTTCTTTAGAAAGGAGTAGATTCTGAACCTATTAAATTATACAGTTATCTTTGGCAAATATTGCCTGTGACTACTTGCTGAATGAAGAGCTGTTTGTAGATGGATCTGGTTGCTCATCCTGGCAGCTGGGTTCCTGTTTCCATGTTTGCTGGAGGTTTTGCTCTTTCAGTATTCTCTGCAATCCGTTGTACCAATGAGATGATGTGAATTTAATTTGATCAAATATTTGTTTTGAATGTAATATTTAAAACTGTGAAGTAAATGAAGCTTTGATAGAGGCACATAGTTAAAGGATGTTATTCTTTATTCAGTTTATAAATCAGCCTTGTTTTTGTGCTGCAAATATAATGCTAACATTGGCGATGAGAAATAATGATAACATACATCACTGCTGCATAATTTTAAGTCATTTTATAGCCTGGAAAAATGTGGTGAGTTCTATAAAAGTGACAAATGACACAACACCATAATAAATAGCCATAGTTTATGCATTGTGAATTGGAGTTTAGATTCAAATGGAAATACTTTTCCAGAATAGTGAAAGATAAATTGAATCTCCCAACTTTTCTACCCAGCAATTATTTTGATTTCCATACTTTTTGTATTCTGATCAATTATGACATGCATTCTTCCACATATAAATGTAGTAAACCTTGCTCATATGTAGAGGGCATATGAAATTAGTTGCTGCAATGTGTAGTACATGTTGCAATGTGTATTACATGTGTATGACCACCAACAATAGGACAAATTGTCCTGGCTTAATTCACAATTTCATTCACTATCTGTTAGAATATGCTTGCCTCTTTCACGGAATTTACAAAACTTCTGTGCTCTGCCAATATCTTCTGAATTAAGTGCATGATTCAGGTACATGTTGCATCTTTATCGTGATTGTTTTACTGAAAAATCTATTTCCATTTTCATTTAGTATAAGTATTAAAAAGGATGAAGTTGTATAAGGCTTACTAAAATCTAGGTTGCATCCTTATATTTAGGAAAACAATGTTTGAGTGGTAGAGTGGTGGTTTGGTTAATATTGGACAGTCAGGTTACAGATACAGTATTTGCAGTTGATTTTTTTCCATCAAATGCCAGTGCTTTGACAAGTATTTTTTTTATTTGTGAAGAATAGTTAAGAAGTAGCAAATTGCGAACCAATATTAGACTTGCTTAAGTAGCCATAAGATATCAACATAATAAGTAATGACAAGGCTAAAAGTAAAATCTGTGGGTTTTGTAAATTATTCCCTGAATAGCTTGAGTTGCACAATATCATGTAATTACAGTTTTAACAGCATATTTTTGTGACTATAGTTCCTAAATGAAAAGTAAGCTTTGGCTGCAGTTATGTTACTATTTCTGTATTAGAACAGTTTGTACTCTGGCTCCCCCCAAATCAATTTCCAGCAGCACATCTGAATGCCACATTTCACTGCTGTGGTGTCATCACCTTAGGTTTTGTGCTGCTGCAACACCAGCCCATCAATTTGGCTGAGTTTAAGGGGAAAAAAATGGCAAGTTTGCTTATACAGCCAAGCTATATGGTGAAGCAGGATAAAGGTTTCTGGCATGTGCTGTCACAATATGTATTGTATTGCTATGTCTTGGTCACAACATCACATATGGAGGCTATGTGCTGTGCCAAGTAGTGTTTTTGAAAACTAAATAGATGCTTTGGAAAATGGTTTTGCACAGGAGTTGTCATCTCTGCCCTGTATTGTAGCAGTGGTAATCCCTTATTCTGCCTGTGACTGTAGTGAGTTACATTGTCTCAACAAAAAAAGATATGTCATGAAATGTGAACTTGTCTATGGAAAACAATTCCTAGAGGATACTTTAAATCGTGACTCATTAGAATTTGCAAAGTCTAATATTAAATCCTGACAGTTGTATTTCTGAAAGTGTCAGGATGTATATTGCTGGTTATAAAAACAAATTAAAAACAAACACCTCTCCCTGCCCCCAAAGTAAAAATGACCCATGTGGATTGCTTTAAAGTACCTTTACACACTAAGGAAAGAAGAACTGAGGCATGAAATCCAATACCTGGATTCATATGGACTGGAAGGTAATCTTTTTTGGATGGATTATTGAAATAACTAGGAAACAATTGAGAAAATCCATCAGTTTAAAGGCTACATTTGCCTGTAAATTAAACATGCATGTGGCTACAGAGATACTGCATTAAGCAGTTTTGTTTTCACTCTAGCATATATAGATATGAGAAAACTGCCAAAGGGAAGAGATCTATAAATCAAATTACTGAAGGATAAAAGGAATAAGCCATCAAAACAAGCAATTTGTAGAATAAAAAAATTGAAGCAGCTTCTAGTGAGGAGGCTACCAGGAGCTTTTAGTACAGCAGTATTTAGGAGCCAGTAAATGCCCTAAAAAGATGTACAGCTTCCCATGCTTTGGGTGCCTAAGGCCTCTAAGCTGTGCTATTCTGAAGCTTTGTAGCTGTTTAAGTTCCAGGTCAGTAACTCACTTGAACCTGTCCCATTCAGCAACAAGAGGTCTTATTTGAATAAAGGCAGAGCACTTTGTGAGGCTAGGCAGAATATCCGCTCAAATGTCCCTTGAAATCAATATGCCATTTGTTTGACTTCAAATTGCCATAATTTAAGATTTTTTTCTTTCATTTAAAGGCAATGCACCTCTGTGCACTAAGTGCTCAGAGCATCAATTTCCAAGTGAAGGTATCTAATCCATGAAATAGCCTCTCAAACTTCACTGGTCTAGGAAAATGAAAACTATCTAAAGTAAAAATCCTTGACTTAAAACTCCATCATTTGTGAAAGTGTCTATCTTTCACTTGAGCATAATCTATGACACTTATTCTAGAGTGTCAAAGCACCAATAACTTCAATTTTTAACTGTCCCTAACAGCTATGAATGCAAACTAAAAATGTGTGGAGCATAATCTTAATCAGCCACTAAATTCCTGCAGAGATGGCATGTTGCTTAGTGCAAATAACTCTTTGCAGATTGAGTTAATCAACTTGCATCTTCAGAGCCGGCCCATCTGCTGTTAATCTGGGGACCTGCATGTTGTTCCTTGCAACTCTGAAGATATACTGGAAAACAGTGGGACCCTGCCATGTCTTCTGCAGGGCTTTGGCTCTTGCTTGCAACCATATGCTGATGCTTCCAATGTAAGGTGGCTTCATAGTTCAAATTAGTGGTATAAAAATGGCCTGCATAATGAGCAGTGGTGGTAATTTCCATATAGAAATATGTACGTAGCCTATGGCATGTCTGTGTTATCTGCATGTTCTTTATGCATACCACTTTTCTTTCCAGACAGTAGTGTATTGCTGGATGGATGCTAATACACTTGCTCTCTGGGTTGAAAAAGATCTGCATTTTTCATCTTGGAATAGATTTGCCTTTTTAGCACATGTGCTTCATGTTGTATTCATGCAGCTAAGAGGCAAACAGGAATATGCATCTTGTCTTCCCCATGGCATTACTGGCGCTAAAAAACACATTCAGAAAGCTCAAATCTGTTCTGTGTGCAGTCATAATACTAAGGTGCCTATATTTGCTACTTTTATATTTCAAAATAGTGTCAGTGAAGAGTTAGATTGCTTTTAGTCTTGCAGATACAGATAGTCAGTGAGATGTGAGCTCCTTGTTCACAGTTAACTTTTTTGAAGACTTTGCTTTCTTGAAGACTGTTTCTTCTATGCATCTTGCTTAGCTTAAAATATGCCTTTTTGTACTGAAAAGTATGCTTTCTTCACTGAGTACAGAGAAGAAAAAATCACTGGTGTTACAGATTTGTTTTGAAGTAAAGGGGGGACTTGCCTATCTCTTCTCTTATACTCTGGTGAGGATTTTTGGCTTAAGTGATCAGCATGTAATGAAGAGTGATTATTTTGCTTTAAGGATTGCTGGAAATGTGCTCAGGTTGTATTATCTGCTTTTATTTTTGTTGTATTCCCAGTTCATCAACCGGTAAAGACATCTCTACAGATCTTGTAGTTTCCTGTCCCTCGATGATAAAACCTCATTTCAGTGTTTCAAAGCAATCCTGAGAAGCAAAAAATGTGCTTTACTTTGTAAGAAGCTGCTACTTAGAATGTCCATTAGTGAGGAGCTTTTGTGCTGTTTGACAATGCCCTGAGCTGAATCTCCTGTGTTCTTCAAAGTTGCTTCCAGTAATGTTTCTGGGATGCCAAAAGCATGTTGTAGTATTCAGTCACATCCTCCCTTTGCACAAATCTCAGTCTTTCTATGAGAGCAGGGCTTCCATTAGTGTTCAACAAACTTATTTCATCTCCTGTAATTAAAAGCTCTGGGATAAATCCCTGTGCTCTGCCACATGAACCAGGAGCTGCTGCTGGGGCCTTGCTGTCATGGGGCAATGGTATGTGGGGGGATGACACATGCCATGGAGATGCCAAGAACATCAGTGTAAGAGCAGCAGTCATCACCTGTCTTGCATTTGAGGAACCCCAGGGTAGAAGCCCATGAGTGTGGAAGCTTTTTAAGGTCTAGCAAATATGGAAGATGTGCAGAGACTGAGAGACCCCAGAGGAGGACTTAGGATTTAGAAAAGGGATGTGAAAATAGCCCTCTTGTTTTAGTTTTGCCACTCAGTGAATGCCATTGCTTACATCTATAGGCAATCTGTTGGGTCTACACAGTTAAGTAACTGCTTGCTGATGTATATGATCAAAATTGATGTATGGGCTCAATGCCTGTGTCTATATTCCATGTAGATGTATTTGGAAAATGAATTTAAAGTTTTATTGCTGCAAATATTTACTATGCCACAATATCTCCTTTATTAGGAAAAAGATTGATATCATGAATTGTATTTTTCTGTCTAATCACTGCTTTTACAAGATGTGTCCCTATAAAAATATATTTTTTCTAATAATTTATTGAATACTTAGCATATAAATTAACTAAAAAGGCCTTGGGCAAAAATTAAAATGATTGCTGAATTCTTGTCATTAATTTTTAATTCTCCAAAAAATGAGCATCTCTGGGCATTTGCCTTTTTACATTGAGGGATTAGAGCCAAACAACAAAGCGCCAGAAGCAAAGGAACTTGACATGAGGGCTCAGGATGGTGGTGATCTAATGCCAGCACCAGTAATGCAGCTCTTAGGGTTACTTCTTTCTTTAACACTCTCTCTCTCCCTTTTATCTCAGTAAATAGTGGTTGGGGCAGAAGCTGTGCATACTGTATTTTGTCATGTGCATATGGTGTTTTAGGTCAGGAAACCAAAAGTCTTGTACCTTTTTAATGGAGGAAATCAAGATTTTGTGGTACTTCTGCTTATTCCTGCGATAGGAAACAAGCAGAGGGAAAGCTGCAAGGCAGAAAAAACCTGTGTCGTGGTCAGAAATGGCACAGCTGTGCCCACCTGGTGTGGGTACCTATTGCATACAAGGGTGAATGCTCTGCAGGCAGCATCCCAACAGGGAACAGCAGCAAACTGAAAAATAGGGAATGCATTTTAATTTTTTAAGCTTGTCTAATGTATTATTATATGGATCAAGTCATGTTAGGCCAAACAAATGACAAATCAAAGTAATTCATTTTTTATGATGACTTTCACACTGAGGAGCTGCTGAAGGCTGCAGATATTACTAAGGTAAATGTATCTGTGCATATTTGTAGCTAACAGCAGCCATTTGGATAAATTTGTTTGCAAAATGCATGTTTTTCCCTTTAAATGTTACTTTAACAAAATTGCTTATGGTAGTATGGGAATGAAAAATCTATTTGTTACCTGCACTTAAGAGTCAGATAACATTTAATAATTTGAAATTGCCTGTAAATTTACACTGGCTTGAATTGTCAGGATACGAGATTAAAATAATCTTCTATAATGACAGAAGGTAGTTTAGCACTTACGGGACCTCAATCATTCTGCTGTATGAAGAAAATGCATTTTATCCATTTTTTTTTTAAAGCATTCCAATGTGATGGAGTTTGGTTTGACTGATTCATTTTTGTTCCCAAGCTTCACATGAAGGAAAGAACCACCATGATAAATTTATATATTACAGATTTGATGAATGGTTACTTTCTATTCAGTATAATTATCCGGCAATAGTTTCAATGAAAGATGCTGGGAAATGAAACTTTTCACTTCAGATAACCATCTACCCTCTCTGGCAAGAAAAATGAATCTCTATTTTCAACATATTACTGTGGAGCAAGGCCAATGGAGAGAGGGCAACCGTGTGAGCCTTGAAGGATAGGGTGGGTTTGAAAAAGTGCCTGTCTAAATGAAGATGACAGAGAAATCCTGATGGCAAATAGATAAAATAGTATGGAATACATTAAGAAATCATGAGTAATTTTTAAAAAAGCTTTGCTTAGTTTCTATCCAGCAAAAAGGGGTGATCTGTTTGGAAAATATATTCAATTCTAGAGTTGTGATGTTGGGGAAAAGGACCAGAAAGTTGGAGGTGCACAATGTACGCAGCCCTCGGAGTAGCTCCAATGTGACTTTTGGGGTGGTTTGATCCAGACTGTGTAGATGGTGTTTGTAAGATACATATACATGCTTTGGTAGACCTCAGGAGAGTAGTGAGGAAACAGTGAGCAGAGATCCTGGAACTTGATAGGCAAACCAGAAATGGGGGTCAGCTATTCCATACTTTTCATTTTCATCAGGCTTTCAAATTGGTTTGGGAAACCAAGCAATTCTGAGCAACTTGATGTTTCTTGAAATATGTAGTTCTAATGGAAATTTAATAATAATAGCACAAGTACTGAGTTTACTGTGAGCAGAAGTAGGGTAAGAGATGAACTTATATTCAGACAAAGCCTAAGTCAGCCTTAAGGTGTGTGTTCCTTATGAATCAAAGGTTCAAGAACAGTATCATCTGTTGCTATCAAAAAGCAAAATTTGTCATCTTCAACAGGAAAAATTCTTAAGTACTAAATACTTTGGGAGATTATAATCAGGAATAAAAAAGTCTTATGTTTAAGGTAATTTCAAAACAGAAAATAGTCATCTATGCTTTTGGTCTTGTTAGCTTCATCCTAATTTCTTAGTTCCTTTCTAAGTTCACTTGAGTTGTAAGGTCAACTAATTATTGTATTTCCTTGTAAGTAAGGAAATGGGAGAATAAATAGCAGTTCTATGAGGTTACTACCTACTATATTCTTATTAGTTATGAGCTTTTTTGCAATATTCCATGCAAAAGATCTTTTGCAGAATTGGGCCAAAACCTGAGAACTGGTATTTTCATTCCCTATGTTAAGAACCATTAGAAAGGATAGATAAAATTTTCAATTTGTACAAATACATTTCTTTTGAAATACTGTATTGTATGACTTAATATGGCAACATTCTATACTGTAAAAATCAGGTCCCAAAGCTGTAGGAGGGATGGACAAACTTTCAATATCTTCTGCATGAAAAAATATGAACTCCTGCTGCAGTTTGGGAATAAACAGTGCAATGGAGCAGGTCTGCCTCAGAGGATGTCTTGTTCCATTCTATAATCTGTACTCCACTTAATATTTGCTTACTACTAAAAGGTCTGTTTATCTAACAGGCTTGCTGCAGGATGATGCACTGGGCACTTGTTCTCACCAGGGTGTATGACCAGGCTGTGCAGACATTTCCAGCCTGCATGAATTTCAACAGGAACATGCCTAACATTCCATAAAACAGGAATTGCCCAATTAAAATATGGGAACATTGTAATTAAGAGCAAACTTAAATAATGAATTTCAGCTTTAGCCACCCCTGGAAACTCGATGTAGTTAGTGTTACTGTGTTTCAAATCACTTAAACTACTATCTATTATGGCAAGAGCATCATTAGATTTCTATTTTGAGTGAATCCCTTGAAAAAATCTTGAGAAGGAACCAGAAATGCCTCTGCACACATGTATATGTGCACACACAGCTATGTATTTATGTGAGTCCTAATCTCTCTTGTACTGGAGTTAGCTATATTATTTTAATGATGAAAAGGATAACCAGCTACACTGTGTAGGCTTAGATTAAGCCGCTTCTCACAAGTGCCCAATGATCTGATGACTTGTGTTTTTATTTATCTAGCCTAAGGCATGGGAAAGAGCATTTTAAAGCAGGATGGGGAGAGGAGGAGAAGGGAGTATGGGCATAACTTGATAATAAAAAGCAGAGCTTTGCAGGCTGATAGCTTGCTTTAAAAGCTGTTTGTGCATGGAAGGTTGTTTGGTTTTTGTACCTTATGTGCAAACCAGCATCTCAGGCTAAACACATCAAATGCTAACTACACTGAACTGAAAATCTCTCTTGTTGCATGAACTAACTTAGCACATTCAAATTCAGCACCAGTGTGTGGCTCAAGTCCTTCAAAGCTGTTCAGAAGCAAGAATACTGGAATGTAATACACCTGCAAATTTGTAATTTAATTAGTTGCATTGAGGACTTTGAACATTAAGGACAGTCTGCAGGCTTGGGGAAGGATGGGAGTGCTGAGTGCAGTGTGGAGCTCCTGTTTGCACGGATTTTCAACTCATTGTCAGCTCATTATTTTAAGCTGGTAACCCATGTTTCAGCTGAAAATGAAGTCAAGGAGATTCAACAAGTATAAACTGAACTCTGGGAAATGACAGCTTGTCTGAGTTTATTTGCCAGCTGAAAGGAACAGCTTGTGCAAACTTCTGAATAGCATTGTATGCAGCCAGGGCAAGGGGAAATTAGTTAAATGTGACAGGAGGAGTTGGGGAGTGGAAGTGAAAGCCTGTCACAGTTACATTCTTATATTAAGGGTTCCTTTCATCTTACCTGGGAGGCATCTTGGCCAAAGTGTTTGGAGAGAGTCAAGCATGTTGTTTGCATAAGAGTGTCCTTGCATGTGTTGCTTCTGTGGCTTTACACTTGCTTTGTGGTGTTAAACAGCACAACAAACTAGTTTTGAAGTTGCTTCCTGTTGCAGTGTGCAAGCTGTGGGCTTCTAGAGTTGATTGAAAAGCAATTCTGAGAGAGGTTGCAGCAGGAGTATTGTCCCCAGCAATGTCCTTCATAATATACAGCAAACACTTGTTTTTTTGGTTCTGTTTTTTCCAGGATCAGCAATTGGTAAGCTGCTTTTTGGGATAAGTTTCCTGAAATAGTTGAATGACTATTCTACCCAACTGCTGCAACTGTTCCACTGTCCAGCCTTATAAAGCCAGATCTAGATCTCACCACAAAATTGTAAGCAGTTAGTGCTTAATCTGGGTGCTGCTTCTAGGTGTCTATTGCAACTCCAAGTCTTTTTTTATGGCCTCTGCTAAATGAGCTCATCAACTGGAGGGTAGTGTAGGGAAGGGAAGAGGGAGAAAAGGGATAGGCAGGAGGGTGGCTGTTGGGTGCAGCTGGAAGAAGTGGAAGGAGGCACTTGTGACAGAGGTGACTCAGGGAGGAAAGGTGACTCCTGAGGGGAGAGATGCACAGACACTTCTGTGCACCCAATTTGAGCAGGAGCTTTTCTTGAGGAAAAAGGAAAGAGATGTATCCAATTAGTTCAGTTATAGGTGCTCTGAGTATTAATGCTATTAGCTTCTCATCTAAAAGCTGAAATGTAATACTATAAAACTAGCAGTTATCTCTGCAGCAAAACTTGCATTTTGTTCTAAAGCATAGAACTCTCTAGGTTTGGATATGATATTTAGCACAAACTGCCTTCCATAACTCTGAAAGATTGGAAGGGATTTTGGAGAAATGAGTTATTTGTCTGGGTTAGCAATAGTAAGAGGAAATGAAACACTTGGGAAGTACCAAGATGGTCTTCTGACCCCTTTATGGCTTCAGGTGGTTTTGTCCTTTTGCAGTGCATTATAAGAAAATGAAACCCAAAAGACAACTTTGAGTAAATCTGAGGAAAGATTAAAGGCTCTCTTTCTAATACTTTTCTAAAATGTGGTTTAGCAAAAAGTAGACTGAAGCGTCTCTTCAATTAAAGTGTAAATTGAGAAACAGACTCATTAAAATATGGATATGTAGCTACTCTAATGCACTTATTTCTCTAATTATTAATGATGCTTCTAGAAGGTAAGTAACAAATATAGTATGTTAAATTACAATAGTATTAAGGCAGAACCCTGTACTGTGGATAAATGTGTGACATGGTCTTCAAGAGGACCCTAGCTAATTTGCCACACTTAATTTTTAGTCAACATTCATAGAGTCTTTAATGTGTCAGAATAATGTATTTTTGATCACATTATATAACTATGTTTTTACCACTGTTGGCATGGATATGACAACATTGGCTCCTTAGTTATGCTCTTGGGTAGTCTCTGCTCATCACAAAGATGTAGCAAGAGTAGGGTTGTGTCCTGCTGCCAGAATGAGCTGCAGAGGGGCTGAGACAATCTGAGTTCACATTGAAAGCTCTTCTTGGAGTTAGTTGGAAGCAGGTACCTGGGAATTCAAAAATTGTGATGTTGCAGCAAATGGCATCACCCTTTTGCATGCCAGCACCTCTGGAAAGCGGCAGTCTTGGCCATGCTTTCCAAACAGATGCTGTTGCTTTTCCTCATTGTATTTCTGCTGATAGCAGAACATAATAAAATTAGCTGTACTTATAAGCACCTGGGCTATGTGCAAGAGAGGTGGAGGAGCTTTTTGTGTCTGATGAAAGAATTGATTGTAATCAATTGCAAGAAACTTTCCAGTTTCTTCCTCTGTCAAAATTAGAAATAGAAAAGAGTTGTTATCCAGTCCATCTTTGTCAAGACTGGATCATCCTTCTCTTACTTTAGTTTAGCTTGCTGCTAATGTCTAATAAGGCAGGTGTATGCTTTGATGGTGAAGTAATGGCATGAACTTAGTCTGTGATCCTTATTTTCTTTTTGTCCTGTAATTCCATAATTCTCAGTGTTTCTGCTGTCTGTTCTGCTCCAACCCATTTCTCACGTTGTTCCTTTTGGCCCTTCACCAGGGCAGTTTACCTGCTGTACACTTCAGTATCAACATAGTCTGAACCATGGCAGTATGAAAGAAATTCCACTTTTTAAAATTTAGGCTATGGACTTATGAATTTATTTTACTAAACATTATTTTTAAAGTAAACCAAGTGACTATAAATAATGTAAAATGCTTCAGTTTAGGATTGTATACTCTTACACTGCACTGTATAAGCAGTTCTGTTTCCTTAAAAGTAGAAAATAACAGATTGAAATAGTAAGAATCTTTCTTGGAAGAATTGTTAGCTATTTTACATTAACACACAGACACAAACAAAGATAATGGCATAAACTTTTCCTAGAATGTGAATTCCATTACTTCTCCTATTGTAATGGCTCTCCAGAGAGATGGAGAACTGCTATCAGTTACTAGTTACATAGGGTCAGGCCAGATGAAACTAAGTATTTCTCAAAAAAATAAAATCAGCAGTCTGTGCTCTTATTTGCAACACTGACATTCCAGACTACGGCCAAACCAGTTATTTAGTTAGAACAGACTTTTAACCAATGGTCTTTCCTTCTAATGGCTTTTAGGGAGCAATGTCTATTTCCCACAATAAACAGGGACACAACCTTTAAAAAAGGCACATTTAAAGACGCGTGTAGTAAACTTGTGTTTGAAATATCTTTATAGTGTTAAAATGGATTTCTGCAAGTAAATGAGTACTAGTGCACCATAGAAGTATTATTCTCCTGCCACGTAAAGATTGTTTTTGAAATAGTTTCTGCTAAAACACATAGCAAAGTAGAAATAGCAAAGTATCAGAAAGTACACAAAAACGATTTTCCCCCAAATTATTATATTGCTAAGTAATAACTTCACAGCCTCTGTATACTTTCTACCAATAACTTTCTCTTTTATTTATAGCCTGGACTCTGAATCTGAGATACATGGGATGCACTTAGCTTTTAAGCTCATCCATATTAATCCATTGGCCTATTACCACTTAGTGGGGAAAAATGATTCGAATTATACCTTTCTTAGCAAAGCTGTTTTTAACCTGATTTACAGCTCATATTTAATAAATAGCTTTTATGCCAGCACAACAGCATTGTGGAAGCTCTCCTTGCTTACATATGTTAGGGTAGTCTGCAGTGTAAATTGCTTAGTGGGACCTGCTGCTTTGATAATGGTGAAAATTAAAGGGGGAGGAAGAAGGGAAGAGGAGCATTTCTGACTGCAGGAAGGATTCTTGTTCTGCAATGTGATGACTTCTCCAGCCATACTTTGTTTCACTCAAGGCTTAGAAACCCTTGAGAAGACTGTCTACCTCTTCAGTGTTAGGCAAGCACCTAATGCAGGAGGTTCTTAGGATAAATAAAATACCTCTTTCCTTCTTGTGTCTGCCACCCTTGTTGGAAGACTGTTGTTCAGTCAGTTGCATGGGAATGATGCATTAGTTGTGTAAAGAGACAAACATGAGGACTAATGTTTGGGTATGTTTCTGTGCAGCTCTGTGGCAGCCTGACTGTGTCATGTGGAGAAAGGTGGATTCTGTTTCCAGTGTGAGTTGCTGTGTGTGCAGTACATGAAGTAGAAATTAATTTTCTAGTATTTAAGCTTGCATCTTCGATGTTTCAGGCTGTGTTAGCGGATGCATCACAAGAAGGGTCCTTCACATAATGGAGTTTCACACAAGTCCTGATGTTCGCTGATGTCCAAAAATGTGTATCAGTCACTTCTAGTAACTATAGCAGATAGGAAAAGAAATATTGCCTAAGACTTAAAATGTTGCTGGGTAATCTTGGTCCAATCCCCTATCCCTAACTGTTATTGAAAGGTTAGTTTCTTTCCTCATGGTTTCAGCTCTGGGAGGACATAGATGTGCCTAGTATATATAGTAAAGTGAAAAGCATGAAGTAAATGCATGTCGTAAATTTAGATTTGATATGCCACACTGAAAGCCCCTTCATGAATAAAACAAGGACAGGAGTCTTTTAGCCTTTCAAACAGCAAAATTCAGGGTTTTAGTAAAACAGCTACTTTTAGGAGAAAAAATGAAGTTGCATATGTAAAGATTAAACAGAACAGTTAATTTCTAATCTAATAGAAGCATAAACAGTTTGGGAAAATTAAACTATCTTGGAGAGAAGTAAAGGCTAGTGGACTTTATCCTTCAGTGAGTACTGTAAGCATGTTCATTGCAGAATAGCTCTGCAGAAGAGACTTTTAATGTTTTATGGGAACTTCTGTGATATATTCTAGTCATATTGGAGCAGTCAAGAATTTTGATGACTGTACTTTTTTATTCATTTCAAATATAAGTATGGAAAGCTCAGCATTTCTGGAGTTTGCCTAGAAATTCTTGTAAATCAGAATTTCTTTCTCTTCTGGCAAATGCCATTGATTATTTATTGAGAAATTTCAGAATATTTGCAGTTCATCAAATCAGAGTGAAAAGTAGTTCCTACACTTCTTGTAGGTAGGTGTGCTCACCAAAATAGTTGCTGTTGGGGAGCAAAGCAAAAGAATTCCAAAGAGATGAATGCAGGCTTTAGAAACCCTAGTTTTTACAGCTTTTTTTTTTCTTCGTCAGGTGTCCTGTCCATCTGGGGAACCACTTTTTCCCTCATTCCTTCTTCCCCATGCCAATACTGTTGTGTCTGAATGTCCCACCAAGCCAGGAGAGTGAGGAGCAGGCCTCAATCAGGCAGCAGTGAGATTTCCCTTCAGAGCTGACAGTGTAATGCTAAAATTTCCAGCACTATCAGATACCAGAGTGTTCAGCTCTCCGAGCAGAGATGTCCATGTCTCAAGGAGAGTCTTTGTTCACTACCTAAATCTGCTTCTGCCTGAAGTGTTTCTGTGGTCATTACCAGGAGCTCTGTGCTGTTCTCTGGGCTGTTGGCATAGACAACCCTGTTTGAATGGTTGATTTGCCCACACTAATAGGAGGCTACTATTTTTCTTAATTAAGATAGCTTCCTGATAATGCATTCCAGATGCAGCTTCCTAATGATTTTTGCTAATTACACCCAAGATATAGTTTCCTGAGCATGTTTTCCAGGTGTGGTTTCCTAATTGCTTTTCTTTAATCAAAGTTAGTATGTGTCTGTCTTCTAAGGTTGTTGAGTAGGTCATGGATATGGTTTTTTGCTCTAAAATTTATTGACAATGACTCATTAAAATAACCAGATATATCATAGTTTGCAGTTAGCTATTAATATTTAGGTAATTATGATATTTTTCTAATGTCATCAGTGTTTTTTATTTAAATTTTTAAGTTGTCTTAAGGCAATGCCTGACCTTGTATTCTTACTGCAATAAGGTAAAATGTATTAAGAGCCTATAACAAGATGCTTATTGGGGAAATGTCTGTATTTCTTATCTCAAAGGTTGGAGTTGCAAGGGCTAGTACTGGTGAACTAGGCCAGGAGCTGTGGCTACTGGGCAACCTCCTACAGCAGGTTAGACTGGGAACTGATGAAGCAGGGACCAGGGGAAGCAACATAGATGATCTCCCTGAATGAGACATCTGTCCATCTATAAACAGCTAGCAGGTACAAGGACTTTAATATAAAAATCATTCCTGAGAAGATACCTGTAGGTTTTGTTAGAGTGCTAAAATTTATCCATTGCAAATGTGTAATTCATGATATGTCTCAAATTCATTATCTTCTGCAGTTTCCATTGTGAGATAGGCAATTTGAAGCCCCAAAGGCCAGATGAGGAAGATATCACCTTGTTACCCCTCCTGACAGAGGGGGAGGGAAAAATAAAGCTGAAGCTGAAGAAATATTTTTATTTTCCTTGCCAACAGGTCTAGCAAGAAATACTCTGCCCTGTTTATTTTGGACACAATTTGATTAAATTTGAGATGAGGAGCAATTTTGTTGCTGATCACAATAATAGCCAAATATTCAATACCCTTTGGCCTAAAGACCACCCTAAGGAACATCAGGGGATGGGATGGGAACATGGGTGCCTTGGTGGGAGCTGGGCTGTGCAGGGCTGGGTGCTGCCCTTCATGCTGGCTGCACTGGGTCCTCAGCCCCAACCCACGGAGAAGCTCTGCAATTGAAGCCTTCATCCAGCAGGAGACAATTTAAAATCCAAATTAACACAAGCATTTTAAAATGAAAAATAAGCAAGTAATTTGCACTATTATTGGAAATTATAGATTATTAAAGAGAATCAGATTTGAGTGGGTTACATAAATTATGGGTACATGAAAAGTTTTGTTAATTTTATGGCCCTGTGTCTCTATCAAGATAGAGGCAAGGTGGTCCACAGTTGAGTCCCGTTCATACATACCTAATGCCAAACTGAGTCAGTTGTAGTTTTACTAAAGATATTCTTAATCACTATCTTTGCACAAAACACTTCTCTCTACTTCTACATTTCCATCTTTTTCATGGGTAGTAGGACCATACTGGCAGGACTATCCTAGGTGAATTGTGTGTTATGAAGCTCCCTCTTAAGGCATGCACACAGAATATGCAGCACTTAATTTTTTTATATTGGTTTAAAATTCTTTTCATAGCACTACCTAATAGACCCGTTACATTCATGTAATGCTAATTTAATTGGAGGAAAAAGTGTAGTAGAGCACTTCAGAATTTCTGGTCAATATAAAAGATGTCCTCAAAGGATATTGCTGTAAGAATATTACATGAATGAAAGCTAGCTCTAACTTTAGCAGTGGAATTACTGATTTTGATGTGTGGTGAGACATGCTATCTATATATGAATATCATTAATATACTTAAGTAAGAGTATAAAGAATCATATTCTATAGGCAAAATTCCACATATTTTTCCTAAGACCAGTAAGACCTATGATAATTAGTTATTTAGTTATTAGTTTAATTACTTAAAAATTCTGCTTATTTTCCATAATTGAGACCTTTGACCTTGAAACCTTGAAGTAAGGCATGATATAATGATGTAGTAATGAACTGTGCTCCCTGGAATGCTTTCTGGCATCTTTCTGACAAAATATTTGCATGCCTAACTTCAAGCACGTGAGCTGTTCCACTTAGGTCCTAAGGCTTTTATGTGCTCTGACAAACATCTTTCTCCCCAACATTCCACACTTTGAAATGTTGAATCTCTGTTTATGTGAGATCTGACAATCATTAGTTTTTTTGAAAATAGAAGGTGCAAATTGGTAGCAGTATGGAATGAATCTTTGCAGTCTGAATCTGTTAAGTCATGGGACAGGAATTGGAGCTTTGTCAGCTGATAGCATCTTGCTATCATTATTATTGCTTCAGAATACATTTGAACTTTTGTCGTAAGAGGGCAAGCTTTTAAATCACTATTTGATTCCAAATTCCCTGTGGGATGTTACTTAATGACATATAGGATAAGTTGGCACGTGCTGCCTAAGCTGCATGAAGAATTTTTGCTATATTTGGCTGTGGTTAAAGGCTGCATTTGGTTCTGGCCATTGCTTTTCCTGAAAGATGCAGGAAAACTAAGAGAATTCAGGTGAGTTCAATGTGAAGATTAGAAGCCTTGAAATCACAAAGGAATTACACCTCCCCCTTTTTTTTAAAAAAAAAAAAAAGTGGGAGTGAAGCAAGACATATTTTCAGTCCTAAAACTTTAAACAGCAACTGGGAGGAGGGCAGCAAACCACAAACTGGATGGGACAGAAGGTAATGAGATTAAATTTAAGCAAGAGAGAACTAGATTTGATGCTCAGAACAATTTTCCATCAACACTGAGACTAGGTGAGCACTAGGGTAGACTGCATAAGTAGATTGCAAAGCCCTTGTCATTAGGGACTGCTAGAAATTACACAGGCATAACAGCAGAGGATGGACTATGCAGCCTCTTTTTCCAATTACTTTCAAATAAATAACTGAAAATTGACATATTGCTATGGGAATGCCTTTGGGTTGGAGTATACCTTCAGCATACAGCACAGTTATCTCATTGCAGGTAAACGCGCCTCCTGGATTTTGCTCCTCTTTAATGTATCGACATCCTTTAGATTTCCAATTTTTGTCTCAGTTATTCAGTGTCAAGCTGCCCTGGCTGTATTTTGTGAGGAACTGCAGTGAAGACAGGAGAACTTCACTGTTGGGCACTAACTCTTGTGAAAATGCTTTCATATTTGCCTAAAGCTTGATTAACAGGATATATTTATGGAAAGGTTGTAGTGATCTGTGTGCCTTAGCAAAAAAAAAAAAAAAAAAAAAAAAAAAAAAAAAAAACCACCTCTCAGATAAATGAGCGGGCCTCTTAAAAGAAAATGAATTGTTAACCTTTTCCAAGACCCAAATATTCTTTTCAGCTGGTTTTTATATTGCTTCTCACAATTGCCTACCTCTCCACAGAAATAGCTGGTGTCAATAGCCCATGCCAGGACATGTATTTGAACCTTCAGGAGAGTTCTCTTATCTCTTGTGCCGTGTGACACCTTTAAAGTCTACTTTGTCACTGCTCTAATAGCTCAATATCTGGAAGAATAAGAAGATTCTAGTGCTAGTGTAGTGCTTTGCATAGATACCCAGATACAATAAAACAAATTAACTGAACCATTGTGAACACATCCTAATTTGTTTCAGTAATAATCCTATATGACCCTTCCTCAGGCAGCTCCTTATTGACGAGGTGTCAGGTTGGTGCTGTGCTTGGATGGGACTTGCTGGGTTTTCAGTGTTTAAGCACAGAAAAGGAGACCCTTATGCTCAAGATTCTACTACCTAGCTAAATTCCAATATTCCTGTCTTCTGAGGATTGAGTTGGTATTCAATCACCAGGTTACCAGAAAATTAGTTTTTGCATTAATTTTCCCAGTCCAATGATATTTTCCTATTTGCATAAAAGTATGAATTCCTAAGACTGTCAGGTCTTTCTCAAATCTTTAAAGAAAGCTGCAGTTTTATATATGTGTAGTTGTGGTACAATATTGATAAAACTCTGAATTTGTGTTTTAATCTGTATATAAGCAAGTTCTTGTTTCCATGAAGTGCAGGCTTTATTTCTTGGTTGTGGTGGATGGTTCTTAATGAAATCTTGTTTTCCTCACCTAAAGTATTGGGGTTGGTATCTAGTGGTATTCTACTTTGTCCTACATCTGTGTTCATCAAAGTCAATGGGAGTAGAAACAGCTCAGAGCTGCTTTTGAAAAGCTGCCAAACCAGCACGAACCTCTTGGCTCCAAAGCAGGGTTAGAAGCTGGTACAAACTGGTCAGTGAAGCTGGTAAATCCTGCTGGGAAGGAGGTTCCTTACATTAAGGGGAGGACTGAGCAAACGTGGCTACGTTGCCTTGTAACAGTTCTTTATTTCACTGGTCACATCTTTGCTAGAGTTATTGTAGGAGAAATGAAAAGGGTGACAGGAGAAGAGTGAAGAGGGTGAGTATGTGAAGATGCATTTTCACTTGACTGAAACATCAGTCTCTAAATCATGACAACGCACACTCCACTTCTGCAACCATCTCCACAATATGACTATCTTGATGGAAATCTTTTTATACTGTGTGTTGTCAAGTATTAGTATTGTTAAGAGAAAAGGGGCGAAAGGGAAGAGAACTTTGCACATTTTATAGCTCTTTAAACATTGCTGGGTATCTTACTGTCCTCTGTTAGCTTTTCCCCTGCCAAATGTTGCTCTTCTCCATCAGTCTGCAGTTGGGAACCCAGTGGGGGCTGCTCCATTGTGGAGACAATGTTCTTAAGATCCTTCTACCTTTTCCTTATTTTTTTCCTTGTCATTTCCTTTAAATCCCCGCTCCTTTCAAGCTTATAGCATGAACGTTTGTTTTTTGCTTCTACAGCTCTGATTACTTCCTTGCAACAGGCAAAAGAATCATCTTTCCCTTTCTAACAGGCTGTCAGCCTTTATCTTCTCCAAGGTCTCTCACTTCATCTGTTGTCTTTTCCGTTGATCTTTTTTTCTCCCTCAGCTGCCCAAACTTTTTTCCTTGCAATATTTGTAGTTCCCTTTAATCTGTGCTCTTCTCTTTATCCCCAAACTGTCTCTGCTTCTTACTACATCTCTGCTTGGCCTCTGCTGTGTGCAGCAATTTCCCTGGTTTCTGCTGACATTCCTGCAGTACAGTGTTAGTGTTCACCTTGTAATCTTTTTGTAACAGTTTTTTATTTTGAGTTGAGTGAATATATACAACTTTACTCAGGGTGGTAGCTAAGGCCGGATGCAGGCAGATATAAGTATAAAGGAGATGGCGAAGCGTTAAAATCTCTGAGCATTTAAAACTTTTAGAAACATAAGTGTGTCCCTCTGGGTGGGTGGTTCTTCCTCAAAAGTAATAAACACATATGTGTTCATAACATACTGCTTTTTTTTTTTAACTTGAAAATTTCAGTTTCTTTTCTCTCTCCTTCAAAATCTAAGCTCTACTACCCAAGCCATGGTAAATGTTGTAGAACACTTTTATAAGGTTTCCTGGCTAATGCAAAAGTCTATTTTAAAGTTATTAAAGTTCTGTGATGAGCTACCTTTCTAAGCTCACAGATAAAAGTACAATATTCTGGGGCTCAATATAATAATTCAGTGAAATTAACCAAGTAAGTGGTCAATGAAGCAAATGATTAAAAAGCAGAGGAATGAGATATGAAGATTAAAAAGGGATAAAATTGCATTTTCTATTACTGAACATTTTGTAAGTCATAATTAACCCACTGCACAGGGTAAAAACACCTTTGTAAATGCACAAAAATATGTGAGGGTGCTTATATTTTTGCCAATAGCACCAAATTATGTTGGTATTTTGCTATCTTTATGCAATGTATATAATAATAATTCATCTCTGCTTCCACTGCTACAAAATAGATGTTCAGCTGTGTCACAGAGATGACAGAATCCCACTGCGTCTTCATAATTGGGCAATCCATAGGATTAGTAAATGAGAGAATTTTTGGTCTTGCAATGTGTTGAGGCATGCAATATGCTCTGAGTTGACATGGATGTGTAACATTAGTAGTAGTGTTCCTGCACTGAGAGCTTCCTGGTGGTTGCAGATTCTTGTTTGACATCTTGGTGCAGTGTGGCTTAAGTCACAAATGCTAGGTGCTAAGAACTGTAGATTTTTTTTTTTTTTTTTAAATCTGGTGTACTGTAATAACCAATATAGATCTTAGAACTAGGAGCCCTAATGTACAGGGAGGTGCTTTTGTGTTAGCACTTCCTGATGCAGAATGCACTTTGTGCAATGTGGTTTAACAACAGCTTTAACAGCAGTTAATGGTCACATCTGCAGCTGTTTTCAGCCCTCCTGAGCATTTCTGAGTGTGAAAACAGCCTCAGTCTGCTTCTTCCAAAGTGGCTTCAGAGCAAACTCCTTGATATAAATGGCTCTAGTTTGCACCCTTGGCTATCCCAGCAGGGAAGCTTGGCCTTTAGAGGTAATCTATGCTGATCAATGTTTTGATAGGCCTTTTATTGCTGGAAGTGCTAGTTCATTTTTACCTGTGCATCAAAACAGCTAGGTTCACAGGTCATAGTAAGGCTTTTTTATGGCCATGTTTAGCCCTTATATTTTGCAGAGAAGATATTTGAACAGTAGATGAAAACCATAAATATTAATGGCATTGCTTTGATATCATGCAAAGGTTGGTTGGTTGTGTGACTAGGATAGCAGTGAAAGGAAAAGACTCTGGAGTCTCTGCTAGATGGGATGGCAGTGGAGAAACCCAGCTGTCAGCAGGAGCTGTGACTTGTTGGGCCAAGATGTTTGAGCTAACTGCTCTTAAATATTATTCATTGTCATGTCCAGAGAACTTTTTTACAGCGTGCAGCATTTTAAAGCTGCTCAGTGGTATATTATCTTTTGGCTGTAAAATATGATTGAGCCACTGATACGTGCTTGGTTTATATCACCTTTTGTTAAAACCCTCTTGCTTTGATACATATGTATGGTTCTTTGGTACTCATGCTGTGGCTGGAATATTTTTAACCTTATGTACCTGGCACCAAAGAAATTTTCTACTATATGCATAAATTAATGGCCTGGAGTTTATCAGTGTCAGTCTTCCTCAGTTCTTACTGGTGTTAACTGAAATCATTTGAACTTAATGCTGAATTTCAAGCCATTAGCTTTAAATATGTAAATAATTGTCCTTGGGCAATTGGGTGTATAAACATAATGGCTCGGGTTTTGTAGCATTAGTTTCACAACCAATTAAAGACTATTATTGCCCAGTAATTTCAGTGTTACTAGTTTAACTAATATTTACTAATGTTTTAATGCTATACTATGCCAATGCTGATAGTAGATGGGAGTTTTTGAAAGCTTATTCCTAGTGTATTCAATTTCCATAATTAAGTATGATTTTTTTTTTTGTGGTTGCCTTTAACATCTCAACTTGGGGACCTCAATAGAATCTAATTATGTTTCAATTGAAAAGAAGATATTCTTCAGACTGAAGCTTTAGATCAGGGCTCATTACTAAAGCAGCTCATTATTTTTACTGAGCAACTTCATTATATCTGATTCTGGGGAGCACAGGACATAATTCTGTTGATGCAGAGAAGCTTGTCAGACTTCAGCCAGACGCATATGATTAACAACCTGAATTTGATAACAAAGATTAGGAGGGTTAAAGACATTACCTCATAGGTTTCTATCTGTCCCCACAGGTGATATCAAAGAGGCAAGGTCTGAAAAATTTTCTGTTTTTCTTTAGCGTGAACTTTGTTAGGCTAGAATATTTGTTTATTACTAAGTGGTCTCTTTTAGAAAAGAAATTGCATGGGAAAATTCACAAGAGTAAAACATAATATTTGAGTTTTACACTAACTGAAGTGGTAACATCGTTTTTCTGCCAGTCTAAATACCTCCTGGGAGAGTTACAATATGTGCAGTGTTCCCTGATGCTGCATTTGCATTTGGTCTCTGAATTAGCTTAGCAACTTGTGAAATCCTGTTACGTGGCAGTTATCTGGGGAGGGGGTGAAAAGATACCACTGCATCTCAGGTAAATTTACCATTAATGCAGCATTGTGTCTGGATCCTGGGGGTACCTGCCTGCTGCGTGGCAGGACATAGCACGGTGTGCGGTACCGAACCCGTTGCGGGATCCACTGCAATTGCACCACTACCAAGAGGGTCTCACCCTTTGCTTCTGCCTCGAGGGGAAGAGTCTCTGCTTCCCTGCAGATAGCTCTTTACAAAGATTTATCAGAAATAGAAGGAACAGGTGTTATTTGTGTCTGTCCTTTTCCCTTCCCTTGCGCTGTCATGCACTGTGATTTGGTGGCATTTCCTAAGAGCAGCAAGAGGTAAATCCTTGTTAGGCAACTGCTTAAATGTCCAGTTCCCCTGCCCAGCATGGGGATATTAGAAGTTTTCTAAGCAATCAACAGCACAGTTCACTTAGTCTTGTTCTGGGGAATAGCTGAATTTATTTGACTGAAATAATAAGCAACTTGAAGCAGACATAATGCATATATTTCAATGTGGACAGTTACTTTGGCAAAGTTAGGAGCAACCAAAATCCCTGCTTTATAATAGGCAGTGCCTGAGCAGGCAATCCTACCAGCCCTTTCTGTAATCTCTTTAATGATTCAGATTCAACAGGAAATAGCTAGATCATTACACTCAGATGGCTACCTGATAACTTTCTGCCCATTGTTAAAATAGCAAATATTACACCAGGAACTGGCAGTGCTGTAGGAAGAAATGATGTAAAATCAGCTTTCACACAGAAAGGGGATGATTTTGAGCACATAATTATATAATCGAAATCTGAAAAGGGTAAGAACACATAGGTGTGAACAGCGAAGCTATACTTAGATGAAAGAAGTGCTTTGGAAATGGCAGTTTCTCCCAGCTGAGTTCTTCAGAGTGTGTGAGAAGGAAGCATAAATCTTGGAATTACTGATTATTATCTTAGCTGAGGATTATATTTAGAAATGGCAGATAAGGGACATCTGAGTCCTTTTTAAAGGCAAATGATATCCTTAAATGGGGAACAAAACTTCAGAAATTGTATCCAGATTACCCCTGAAACTAGATCTCTAAGATCAATTTGAGAGTAGTTATGAAACTATCAACCAATAAACAGATAGGGAGTGATAAGATGATTTAAAAAAAAAAAAGATATTTCGAGAAGGAAGCACATCAGACTAACTTCCTTTGTGGTTAAGGTGGAGGCAGTTATACATATATATATGTATATATAGACTTTAGTAAAGCTTTGACACTGTCTTATATGGTGGCAATTTTATTAGTTGACTGGGTAGATCTCATCTAGTTGAAATCACTGTGAGATGAGCTCACAGGGGGATGAAGAGCCACTAACAGTATTTGTATTTGAATTGATAAGTTTTAGTCCTCTGGGGAAAGCATTTCCAGTGCTTTCATAAGTTTGGTGACAGAAGAGCAAATATAATAATTAATTTGTTGGTGGTATTTGAACTGAATTCACCTAGTTGGCAGGATCTCCTGAGAAACCAGGCAGAATATAAAATTAATAGAATAGATAGACCAAAACCAGACAAGTGAGAAACACAGTAGTTGTGTAATATTGTATCTGCAAAGGTAAAATTAAATGCACAAAAAAAGACGGAGAACTTGCAAGGTAGCAATACATCAGATATTTTTCTGGATATTAGCAGCAATCAGACTAAGCAAGTCAACAGTTAATGACAGTTCAAGAAAACTGAAATCCGATGCTGACTGAACTCTGAAAAGGCAGAGTTTCTTCATGTTTCAGAAGTAGATTAAGGTCCTTGATTCACGTACTTTTCAGTGAACTGAAATTCAAATTCACATACTTTTCATGTTCTTCTCCCACTTGGTCTCTTTGCTTCTTTGTAATGTTTCATCTTCAGTTATTGGGCTCAGTAACCGAAATAAAAACGTAGCAAATAGTGGGACTTCCTTTACTGTTTGAGTAGACTGTCTCTAAAACATCTCATCACCTTACTTGAAATGCTTTGTACTTTGCTTCATCTGTTCAAGTGTACTACACTGTTCTGTTTATTCCCTTTCCAGATAATTTCTGTTGCTATCAGATGTTATTACAGCACATACAGATATACCACAGAGTTAATCTTTCAAGTGGAGGTAGCTGCCTCACTGAAACCATCGTGCTACAGCTTGCACCAAGGGCTACATAATGCTTGTAATAATCTTGAGTGCTCCTTAAACATCGTGCTCAAGCCCTACTTAATCTAGCAAAGTCACTGAAGTTGTTATAATTATTGTTATTTTTCTTATGTGCAGCTTTAGACATCAGTTGAGACTGAAGTACCTAGATCTTGATTTTTAACAGTAGAATCAAGCCTTAATTCAATTGTCAGCACTATCAATCTTGTGACTTTATGTGACTACAGTTAATATTGCTGATAACCGACAATTAATATTGTTGATCACTGGTAACACTGTGTATTTTGCATACCTGGAGTTCTTATACAGGTGTCTCAAAGCAGGTGAAGGCCAAAAGCAACACTACAGTGGTACACTTTTAGATAAAAAGGAACCAGTTTTATTCCTTTGAACAAATTCTTTCACTCTTTCAAGTATATCTGTACTCTTTTAGGCTCTCTATAAAAACATCCTTCTCTAGTATCTATTCTTCCATTAATTCTTCTGCTATATAACAGTATTTTGACAACACGATCTATTTTAAAGCAATTTCTTCTCAGCCTCAAGCTGACTTGAACGCAAAATTTCTATTTTGTCAGCAATTATTCTTGCTTCTAAATCAGAACATGTCAGAAATAAACAGCATCACTATTCAAGTCAGGAGGAGCTATTGGTAGAATCAACTGAAAACAGTATGTGTAATGCAGGCAGCTGGTTAAAAGTCAGAAATTATATTTAAGTGGTGCCTCTTACAGCATATCAAAATAGTGCAAGGTATGGCAAATATGTATATTAGCTTTAAAATAACAGCCGGTCTTATAACACTTCTGATCTCAAACTCATGGTTTTGGCCTCACTCCTTTTAAGTTAGCCCAGAAGTTTGAAAAGGCAGATTCTTCATAAAACCTCGGACCAAACCATAGATCTGTAGGATACAGATGCTCCACTGTAAACCAAAAGATCTTACAGAAGGCAAAGCCAGGCCCAATAAAAACTATCCTTTATGCTGGGTTTTAGTCACATGATTTGGCAACATCATCCCTCCTGAAATTCATGCAACTTCTGTAAAAAATTATAATGCAACAAGAATAGGCAAGTAATTTAAGGATACTTGGAAGAGAAAAGTTCATGGCTATATATTTTTCAGAGGTAATAATACACATTCAGCCTTAACCTGCTTTCCCTAGTCTCACTTAGTGCCTGCACTGCTGCTCTAGTGTTTAGCCCTGAGGCAGGGCATCCTGTTGTCCCTACCTATGACTATGAAGTGACCTTTGAGCTCACGAATGGGCTTCCCTTCATATAGAATTAAATCAAAAGCTGTTCTTCAGCAGAGGAGCTCTGCTTCCAACAGCTACTGGAAGCTCATTCACAGCTACACAACAGTTCAAAATAAGCCCTTTAAATGCATATGTTGTGGATGCTGAGTTCCCAATACCAACTGTTTTATCTCCAGAAATGTAGACATTGACTTCAGAGTCACTGTTCTGGTTTTCTTGTCAGAACAGATGGGCATCACAGACTGTGGTGGTGTTGATACCTTGTTATGACTTTTTTTTAACAAGGAAACCTTCATACTCCAGAGTTTTGCATGTGTGAAAATCCTTTTTTTTTAAAAAATTGCTTTACTTCTCAGTCTCAACTATTCTGTCACCAAAACCCTTAGTTCTACCTTAAATTCTAAAGCCTAGTGTATCATTATAAATAAAACTTAAGGAGTTTACATCTAAGGAAGTTCACATATAGACTTCTCCCCTTTATGATAGATAAAATGCTGCTTTTCATGGATTCTGGACAAAGGAGGGAGGGAGGAATGTTAGGTTTATTCAATAGTATAACTTAACTAATGGACCCTCAGATATGTGGGTGTAGTAATAAAGTTGTCACATTTCCAGTATTAATGTAGTTGTATGTTACTTTGTGGTAGTTACAATTAAAACAGTTTGATAGGTAACACTTCAGAGTTAATTTTCAGTTTTACTTTGAGACTATGAATAGACATAATAAAACTGTGCTGTTATTGATGCCTAGCTGGTACTGGTATTTTCCACATTAGGCTTTACTCTCCTGTCGAGACATACCAAAGGAATGAGAAGGTCGTAGTTTTGAAGTGAGGGGAGTCCCGTATTTGGGGGAGGCTGTTTGTGTAGTGACTTTTGTGGAACAAGTCAGTTAAGCAACTTTTCTATTTTGGAGCTCTAACTAAGTATAGATCTATGAAAAGGTATTTCTTTGAGAAATACATACAAGAAGAAAAAAAATACAATTTGTGGAGAAGGAATGATTGCATTTTAACTCATTTACAGGTAGGTCAGTCAAGCTATAGGTGGCTCTAATTAACATTCTCATAAGATGTAGTGTTCTGTACTTGCATTAGAATTGCACTGAAATAACAGACTTCATTTACTTGCCAGTTGAATGATTTAATGCAAATGAAAATGTTTCAGCCTCATTCAGACACGCAACACTTTAGTCTTCAGCAAACACACTCCAAAGGCCTCTAATTTAGAGCAGTATGGTGAAACAATATCTGTTAACAGATATTATATGTATAGCTTAAGAACAGTTATCAAATCTATTTGTATTTTTAAATTATTTTTAATGACTAATGGTCATTAGAAATATAAATTCATACTGACATTCTACATTTTTCTGCTTTGAAACACTTCTAAAGCAATCATCAGAAAACCAGTAAATTTATTTTAAAAATAAAAAAAAATCAAATTTTCAAGTATGGCTTTACTTAATTCCTTAGAGTCCAGTGGGAAACTTCTTACTGGAAAAAATTAATTGGTTCAGGATAATCTGTAATTCCTATGTGGCTTAACATACTGTTAAAGAAACATACTTTTTGTCTTCTGCAGGTCTATGGTAGGATTCATTTTTATGGAGTCAGAAAGTACTTAGATATATTATGCATTAAAACTGTATTGTTTGATTTTACTTATAATACTAATCTAGATGGATGATTCATGTTTAGTGCATTCTATAAATACATGCTGCAACCATAATGTTAGAGTATTAAAATCAATGTTTTTATCTACTTGTCAACAGTTATGATATATGCAAAGCACT